>NC_062223.1:121547220-122881321 GCF_902686445.1 Sciurus carolinensis
ATTTCACTTAGCGTGATATTTTCTAACTCCACCCATTTACCAGCAAATGCCAGAATTTCATTCCTTAAAGCTGAGTAATATTCCATCATATATATATATATATATATATATATATATATATATACACACACACACATATATACATATATATACCTACACACACACACATATATATAATATACACATACACACACACACACACACACACACACGCGCGCGCGCACTACATTTTCTTTATCCATTCATCTGTTGAAGGACATCTAGGTTGGTTCCATAGTTTAGCTATTCTGAATTGAACTGCTATAAACATTGATGTGGCTGTGTCACTGTAGTGTGTTGATTTTAAGTCCTTTGTGTATGAACCGAGGAGTGGGCTAACTAGGCTCACTCTTGCTTGCTCTTCTGTTTGGAGCCTGGTCTAGAACTGTGCCCTGGGTCTTCTCTTTCCCAATTCTCTGTCCCTTCCAATACATTTGATTGCTTCTTCCTTTATCATTTTTCTATGTCTTTTTTAGCACCCAGCCTAGGGAAGTGCCAGTGGATGCTCAAAAACTTTGAGAATGAACACCAGGGGCAAAAGCAGAACAAGATGAAGCCTGAGTTTCTTGGGAGAAACCTGCTGCATAATTCTATATTCTCTGCACGACTGGACTGATACTACAGTACTCTCTGCCCTAACTGCCGAGCCATGAATTCGATAAATGTATTGGCAAATTTAGAGCCAATTACATGCCAGCCATTGCACTAGGTACCTGATGAAGGCAAAGTCTCTGCCCTGTGGGACTTAGGTCTTAGCTTGTCACTGTCCAGCTGAGTGTTCTGCGGTAGTGGGGGGATGACCAGCGTGACAGCTGCTAGTATCAGAAGTCTGACTACCGTGATGAGGAACTGAACTTTTAGTTTTATTTAACTTGCGGCCAGTGATTAGTACACTGGCCGACACTGCTTTCATGGAGTGGTTTTGCAGATAAATAGTGAGAGGAATGCCAAAGTTTCCCTCACTTGCAAAGACAGACCAACCGCAGTGGGAAATGAGTCTTTTCCTGAGTATAATGGAGGCTGGCTTTCTAGCATATCACCACCACTGCAGAAGTGAAGAAGGGTCCTTGAGCCGTCTCGCTTCTCCTCCTCCGGCAAGTGATCTTCCTACTAAGCTAAAACTGGCACCTTGTTTTCCTGAAGAATCATTCTCCTAAACCCAAAAAAGTACAGTCAGCCCTCTGTGTCCACAGATATAAAGGATCTGTCCGTGGAGTCTATTGATCGTGGTTTGAAAATATTCAGGAAAAATAATGCACCTGTACTGAAAATGTACAGACTTTTTTCTTGATATTATTCCCTAAGCACTACAGTATGACAGTTATTTACATAACATTTACATTGTGTTAGGTGTTATAAGTCATTTGGGGGCGATTTAAAGTATTTGGGAGGATGTGCATAGGTTATATGCAAATACCATGCCATTTTCATTTTTATTTTTCCCCTTCTTTTTTGTAGTACTGGGATTGAACCAAGGTGCTCTGTCACTGAGTTACACCTTGCTTTCTTCCTTTCTTCCTCTTCTTATTCTCCTTCTCCTTCCTTTTTTCTTTTTGAGACAAGGTCTCTCTAAATTTCCCAGGCTATTCTCAAACTTGCTGTCCTCCTGCCTCAGCCTCTAGAATTACAGGCCCACAGCACTGCGCCAGGCTACAATGTCATTTTCCTTAAAGGACTTGAGCATCTGCATGTTTTAGTATCTGGGGCTGGAAGTCCTAGATCCAATCCCCTAAAGATAGAGGGATGACTGTAACTGGAGTAACCTAACCTGCGTTGCATCTGGGAGAACAGCTGGAAGGGTCAGACTGTGTACATAAGCAGTTTGGAGAGTTTGTGGTCCCTTCCAGCTGTGACAAAGCAGAGTGAGAGGCATGAAGCTATCACCTTGCAGAGGGGCCCAAATCTGAGGTGGCTGCTTTACCTAGACTTTGGTGCCACTTCCGCTTTGGAATCTGGCATCAGTTCCCACCAAGGATTCTCCATGACCCCCCTCACTTCCTGCAGCCTGCTTTTCATGATCAGGCTGCATCCGGCCCCCACCTCTGTTTTATCCATTCATTTCAGTCCAAGATTAAGGAAATAGCCCAACTTCCTCCCCCTGGTGGGTGGAAGGAGAAGAGAACCCATAGTGCACAGAAACTCACATACTATTAGAACAGGAAAGGGCCCTTGAGATCCATGGATTCATTTTCCACAATCCCTGGAAGGTTGGGGGACTCACTCAAGGTCACACTGTGAGTGAGTGACAGAGCTGGGACCAGAAACATGGGTGTATTACCGCTGTGCAGGAGTTGGCCATGGGAGGAAGAGAAGGCACAGGGTGGAGTGTTGCGGGGCCTGGGTTCTAGTGTCCACTCTGCAGTGACTCACCATGACCCGAAAGAAGTCATTCTTTTTCTCTAAGCCTAAGTTCCCTATGCTGTGCATTGGAGAAGTTAGATGACATGATTCTCCCCCTTCTGCTTCTCTGCAGGCTTCAGTGGTGCCCAACAGCTCTTAAGCATATTTAATAGAAGTTAACACCCATGGTCACTCAAGCCTCACACTCCATGGATTCAGCTTAATCCATCAGCAAAAGGACTCTATAGCTTTTCTCCCCACTCTCAGCTTCTCCACGTCCCCCCTGATCCATAATCAAGACTCAGATCACACCCAGGTAGCAGTTGGCCCTTTGGCTTACAGCCTTCTGTGGAAAGGACCAGAATATTTTAAGTGGCTGTGTTTTGTCATTTGGTGTTTCTGCGGTGCTGGCGATCAAACCCAAGACCTGGAGCATGCTAGGCAAGTGCTGTACTCCTGGGCCATGCCCCAGCCCAAACCCAGACATTTTGTACTTTTTAAAAAGGAGAGTGGAGGACTGGGAAGATAGCTCAGTCGGTAGAGTGCTTGCCTTGCAAGCACGAGGCCCTGGGTTCGATCCCCAGCACCGCCAAAAAAAAAAAAAAAAAAATTAAATAAAATAAAAATAAAAAGAAGAGTGGAAGTGAAGAAAGTGAAGATCATGTTATCAGTTGGGGAGGAGGGGCCCCTGTGGCATGAAGGTGTGCCACTTGGAGCGTCCATCTGGCCTGTGGGGCTTTACTCAGGATGCTTCAGAAAATCTTCCAATGTGAATGAAGATGTTTCTGCAGAGCAGGGCATGCCCTCTACTCCCAAATCCTACCCAAGTGGGTAGGGAGGCTTTATCAGCCAAGAGGAAGTGAGGCAGGAGGAAGTGAGTCATTAGGATCCTCCTCTGAACTAGGGACAGAACTCAACTTGGGCAGAACTCAACTCAGGCCCAAGGTCCTATAATTGTCAGACTGGATTTATATTTAGAAAAGAAAACAAGCCAGGCATAGTGGTGCACGCCTGTAATTCCAGCAACCTGAGAGGCTGAGGTAGGAAGATGGCAAGTTCAAGGCCAGCCTCAGCAACTAAGAGAGGCCCTAAGTAACTTAGTGAAACCCTATCTCAAAATAAAAAGTAAACTTAAAAAAAGGGCTGGGGAGTGGCTCAGTGGTGAAGTGCCTCAGGGTTCAATCCCCAGTACTGGGGGGTTGGGGGGATGGGAAGAGAAAGAGAGAGAGAGAAAGAGAGGGAGAGAAATAAATGAAGACAAACCAGAAAGTGCTTCTGGAAAAATCTCCTGGGTAAAGACAAACGTGGTAGAAACACAGGTCAGTTATAATCTGCTTTGCTTCTGGTCCTCACTAGTTAATTTGATTGTCTGTTTCCTGGAGCTTGGAGCTCATTACAGCAGTTTTGTATCCAAACATTGCAGTACCCTCTTTCTGCTTTATCATGGAGGGCACTGGGCCCAGGTGTTCCTGGGTAACTCATGTACTGACTAAAGAAGAGAGTCAATTAATTGAAACAGGCATACGCACCACCACGTGTTGGTCTAACCGGAATCTAGGCCCACTGCATTGAGGGGTGGCATTTGAATGCAGCAATAAGAATGAACTGTGTGGAAAATTCTCAAGAGCTTCTTGCCTTGAAACCCACACAAAGTCATCTAGAGCTGAGTCAGGTTCTCTTTGTACTCCAGAAATGTGGGACCTTATTTCCATAATTAAAGTCAGTGGCTAAGGTTGGATTGTGAAGCATGTACCTTTGTAAATTGAAGTCTAGTACTGCCTCTCTCTCTCTCTCTCTCCCTCTCTCTTTCTCTCTCTCTCTCTCTCAATGCCTATTTCCTCCTCTTTAAAAATCGCCTCAAAGCTCTGGCAGCAGAATTAAATCAGATATTATTACAAGAACAAAAGTGCCCACAATGTGTCCCTCACTTTTTTCTCCCATCCTTCTAGGGATCCTGGAAAATGGAAAGGGGCCGCTTACATGAAATCGCAAGGGTCCATTTCAGCTCTAATGTCCCTGTGTTTCTTTGTGCTGAAATTCTCTTCTCCTTCCACCCACCAAGGGGAGGAAGTAGGGCTGTTTCCTTAATCTCAGACTGTCCTTTCCTCTCTGCACCCCATTTATGTTCAGTGTCTTGTTCTTAAAACCAGGAAAAGGGCCATTTTGGGCTCTTTGCAGACTCAGATCCCTTCACATCCTAGATGGTCCTAGCTGCTCTGAAAGGTTATGGTGCCCCACTGTGGAGGGCTCTGGTAGGGCCTAGGGAGCCAACAACATGGAGGAAGTCAAAGGAGGAAGTTGGATCCCAGGCGGAAGTGCTATCTCTGAAGAAGGAACAATCCATCTGCCCAGCCATGACCACACGGGGAGCTGAGGGGTTTCTTGCTGCTCCTTATGAAGGGGGTCCCAAGGCCTGTCACTAAATTAGCACTTGCTCAGGAGCTCAGGAGGTTGCACTAAATCAAAAGGAAATGAAGCAGCATGATCCAAGAGGAAAAGACAGAGAGACAGCACTGTCATTCACAAAGAGACCAGTTCAGGGAGTTGGGAGACCTTGTTAGTCCACTTACCTCTATGGATCTTAGTTTCTTATCTATAACATGAGATAATTGAACTAAGGATTGAACTTAGTCTCCAAGTCCTGAAATTTTGTGAGCATTGTATCCTAAATATCTTAACACATTTACTATTATCAGATCCTAAATATCTTGGCCTACACACACACACACACACACACACACACTCACATTCAGGATACTGGGCCTTCATAGATGTCATGGTCTAAATGTGCCCCTCCACAAACTCATATATTGAAATCCTGACCCCCATTGGGATAGAATTTGAAAGTGGGCCTTTGGGAAGTGATTAGAATGTGAGGGTGGATCAGTGTCCTTATAAAAGACTCTAGAGAACTCCCTCACCCTCCTTCCACCAAGAGAGGATATAAGGAGAAGTGAACAGTCAGCAAATGGGAAGGCAGCCCTCACCGGGGCCCTGCTGGCACCCTGACCAGGACTTCCAGCCTTTACAACTGTGAAAAACAACTTTCTGTTGTTCATAAGCTGCCTCATTCTATGGTATATTGTCACAGCAGCCTGAACAAAGACAGTACATATCTGTTAAATCTAGAGAATCCAGGCTGTGTGTTTTATCCCAATGGAAAGACAAGACCTAAATAAAAACTCAGCCATTCCTCAGAGCCCCCAGTCTGCAAAGGACATTAGTGTGTTTACCACACACCGGAGCTCAAGATGCCTGCGTCCCAGAAGGAAGGAGAGGTTGTGGTAAGCGGGGGGTGGGGGGGAGCGGGGTAGTCCACTGGACTGGCCAAAAAATGGCTGCAAGGAGGGTTTGGACCCCTCTTATTTCCCGATGTGTTTGATAAGGTCCCGCTGATCAATACCAAGTGCCCCCATAAAGGGGGAAACTGCACATCATTTCAGGAAATTGAGGCTGACCTCCCTTAGCTCAGCAGTGTTAAAAGAGGCCAGGTGGAATTTCCTAGGGTTTCAGCTGGAGAGTAATCCTCCAAAGCATTCATTAAGAACTATTCTGTTGGCTGGGGATCTAGCTCAGTTGGTAGAGTGCTTGCCTTGCAAGCACAAGGCCCTGGGTTCTAATCCCAAGTACCACAAAAAAAAAAAAAAAAAAAAAAAAAAAAACAAAAAAAAAAAAAAAAAAAACAAAAAACAAAAAACTATTCTGTTAATGCACCAATAAAAAAAAAAAGTGTGGGGGGGAAAAAAATAACTATTTTGCTAAAGGGTTCCATCCAGGATTGTCCCAAAGCAGGCATAATCTTAGTCTGGAAAGTTGCGGAGGGCAGTGGTGGGCTGGGGGACAGCTGGGGTCTGTAGAACACAGGCCCTGTGCTAGGCTCTGAGCTAGCACCTCCTTACTGCATTCCACAGAACCATGACACTCTGTCCTCAACCTTAGTGTACACCTGTGGGCACCTAGCATAGAGAAGGTAGGTGGATAATTCTGAAGCCTGTGTCCTAGCCACTCTACTCTCTCCTCTTAAGTCACCAAGCTGTAACTCTTGGCCTAGAGTGACCTACATCAAGTTTTCACTGGTAGCGGGAATGGGATGAAAAGAGTTCATGATGAATAAATCAAAGCAGCAATTTCCATACAAACCAAGCACGGTGTCACTTGCCACTAATCCCAGGAACCTAGGATGCCAAGACAGGTGGATCACAAGTTCAAGGGCAGGCTCAGCAACATGGTGAGACCCTGTCTTAAAATGAAAATAAAAAGAACTGTTAGGGATAAAAGTAAAAGGACTGGGGGATGTACAGCTCAGTGGTACAGTGCTATGCATTGGGTCTGGGGTTGGGGTTTTTCAGATCCTGCATTAAATGCCTAATTTTCCTATAATATTGAACTTGGTCATACCAGCTCATACCAGCCAAGGATCAATCAAATGTTCTTTTTCTGCCCATTTCTCCTGCCTGAAACTCTAGGTGTATATGCATTTTCTATTACTCAGCACTAAACTTAGTTGCTAAAAACAAACCCATTTATTATTTCATAGGTGCTTAGGCCAAGAGATCAGGCATGGCTGAGATCTCTGCCTGCAATCTCCCAAAGTCCTAATCAAGGTGTCTGTCAACTGTGTTCTCACCTGGAAGCTCGATTAGGATCCATTTCCAAGCTACTTGATGATTAGGATTAATTTCCTTTTAGGTCCCAGCTTTTTGCTTAATGTTGACTAGAAGCTTCTCTTGGGTCCTACAGGCCACCTAGAGTCTGCCACGTGCGTCTCTGCAGAGGCAGTACACAATGTGCTGCTGCTGCAAGGCCAGCAGGAACATCAGTCACTTAGAGCCTCACGTGTGTCTTCTAATGGACTCACAGACCTACCATCACCTTTGCTATATTCTGTTGCATAGAAGTAACTCATGGTCTTACCTATGCTCACAGGAAGTCATGAGTGTCAGAAGGCAGGAAGTCATGAGTGTCAGAAGGCAGAATTACAAGGGTTCCACCTTAGGGGTCTGTTTGTCACGCTGGATACATAAACCTTTAACATCTTCGCGAAGGTCACATTTCTTAAAGCTATCACCTACAACCTACCCAATCCTGTGCCAGCTACTAGAACTACAAAGAAAATAAACAATGATCTCTTCTTCAACTAGTTCACAACTGTAACATTAAAACATTACATATGGGTGCAGCTACTGAATTTGGCAGGTCAGTGCCTATAGACAGTAAAGACATTCTCTTTATATAAGATAGCATTTATTTGAGTAATACTAGGGAAGGAAAGAGCAAAAGCAAAAATGATAGGTGAGAGAGAAAGAGAAAAAAATACATCACTAGATCAGGGGAAACACCAACACCTGAAGTCATGAAGCTGGGGAATCTTGGAGCAGCTTTTCAGGGTCCCAACTGGGAAGACCTGGTCAGAGCATCCTCCCCTCTCCATGAGTGAGACTCCAAAGTCTCCATGGGTTTCCTTAAATACAAGTTAGAACAAAGAAAGCTCTGTTCTAACAACCAGTGTGACCTAGTGATAGCCTTGAGATAAGTAAATGACTGAGTTCTCCTGAGTGAGCCAAATCCACTGAGAAGTCAGCATTCTTTAATGATCCATCAAGGATGTGCAAAGGTCACGGCAGGCACACGAACAGGGAAGATCTTCAGCATTTTCCTTATCCCTTTAACAACCCATTGCAGAAGACATCATTTTAATAGCTTTTGGAAGGGGCTAGGATACAACAGGGTGGTAGGAGTGCCCAGATCAATCAGGGACAGCTTCCTAGAAGGGATAAGACCCAAGTAAATATTCAAGGATGGACAGGAACTGGCCAGGTGAGTTGATCTTGCAGAAAAAGGAATCAAGAGGAGAAAGGTTTTCTGTATAAGACAAAGCCTAGGGGCAGAAGGCTTGAGGGTGAAGCTAAGGAGATAGACTAGAGTAAGGTCCTGGAGGACTCAGTGTGCCATTATGAGGAGTTTATACATGTTACATGTTTCCAGAGGTGACAGACTTCAAAAATAGGATCTGCTGAGCCAGGGAACACACTGTGATCCCAGCATTTCAAAGACTGAGACAGGAGGATCACAAATTTGAGACTAGCCTAGGCAACTTGCAGACCCTGTCTCAAATAAAATTTTTAAAAAGGGCTAAGAAGCTGGGCATGGTGGCACATGCCTATAATCCCAGCATCTTGGGAGGCTGAGGCAGGAGGATCACAAGTTCAAGGCCAGCCTCAACAACTTAGTGAGGCCCTAAGCAATTTAGCAAGAACCTGTCTCACAATGGGCTGAAATGTGGCTCACTGGTTAAGTTCCCCTGGGTTTAATCCCTGGTTACCTCCCCCCCAAAAAAAGGGATCAGGATATAGCTCAGTAGTAATGTGCCCTTGGGTTCAATCTCCAGTAGACTACCCCGCTTGAGTCCCCAAAAAGGACTTGATACTTGTTGTTATATCCTGGATGGCAGCAGGTGTCTAAACCAGCCTGTCTGCTTTACTTTGAATCCCTGCAACATGAATTCCTCTTTCTTGCTCCCTCATACCCACTCATTACTCTTCTGGTCATCTTTCCTACCATGAACTCAATGACTTTCCTTTTTTTTTTTTTTTTTGGCTAGCCTGGGTTTTATTCTTTATGATTAACTTTTGAGATAAATGACGAGCAGAGTGGGATTGATTGTACAAGAGTTTTTAACCATGCCAGTCAGTATTTCCTCTGGCAGAATTTGACTTACAGTTTGATTTGGAATAGTTTCAGTCTTTTCCAGAGTGTCACTTGGCAGGATTGAAGCGGTGGTGGATGGCCTCTCTTCAGTGGCATCTCCACTCTCCTTAAAGGCTCACCGAAGAATCTTAGGACTGTAGCTCAACCTCTTGCTAGAAACTCCTCATCTTAATTCTCCAAATTCAAGTTCACTTTTTTTTTTAAAATTAATATATCTTCTTTTGCTTTTATTTGTGCGTTATGGTTGTACGCAGTAGTTGGCTTCATTTTGACATAATTGTACAGGCATAGAATTTTATTTATTCCATTTCAGTCTCTGGTGCCCCTCCCCTTTTCCTTCTCTCCAACTTCTTCCTCTTCCTCTACTCTACTCACCCACTTTTCCTCTACCCCAGACTCACTTTTACTTACTCACATTGACTTCAATCATTCTGTAAAGAAAGGCGGGTCGGAGTGGGTGTGCCTGACAAGAACATGGGTTTAAAAGCCAGATCTGGTTTGACCCCAGATCCCTCGCTGACTAAAGACATTGCCTTGGACAGTGTTCTTGATCTTTTACCCACAGTTTGCATCATGTGTAAAACGAAGGCAGTAATACCTACCCCACAAAACTGGTTTAAGAATTGAGACAATACCCGTAAGTGGCCCAGCACACAACAGT
The DNA here is from genome assembly GCF_902686445.1 of Sciurus carolinensis. Classification (NCBI taxonomy): domain Eukaryota; kingdom Metazoa; phylum Chordata; class Mammalia; order Rodentia; family Sciuridae; genus Sciurus; species Sciurus carolinensis. The sequence continues at coordinate 121,556,969 of NC_062223.1, forward strand.
CATCTCATTAATGTCAGCTCTTCTTCCTTCCTTGACCTGTTTAAGTGGTGTATGATGATTGCCCTTAAGGGGCAAGAGCCGCACATTTCCCTTGTCTGTACATTTGCAGCCCTTAACACAGTGTCTGGCAAAAGACGCTAGTTCAATACATGCTTGTCCAAGGAACGTGTAGTTGAATGAATGGGTGATTGGACGGTCTAGTGGTGGACTGAGAGGCAGCACCATCATGTTTTATAGAAAGTGCAATAGAAGAGCATCTCTTCACCTAATATTATCACCATTCAGAAACGAAGCAACCTCTGCCAGTACTGACATTTATCTGGCCCCCTGTCTCTGGAGGAAATGTGGCCCAGTGCCCAGTGGCTTGGCACACATAAGAGAGCATATCCTCCTCATTTTTTTTTTTTTTTTCCCCAGAACTAGGGATGGAACCCAGGGCCTCATGCATGCTAGGCAAGTGCTCTACCACTGAGCTACATCCCCAGCCCCACCCCTAGTCTTCTCTCTTGAACTGCGCCACCTGATCAGGTCACACATAATCTCTCCAGGCCTCTCTTTCCTTAAGAGTTCACTGACTGAGGGAAATAATGGCACCTTCTCAGAGCACTGAGTGTTTCATACAACGCCTGGCCCTAGTAAACTCCAGACGCGTTAGCCATGTGATGCAAGAGGTACGGTGACTTATTTATTGGGTAGAATTCCAGGAGCAGGACAGTGGCTCCGTCTGGTCTGTGTGTTTTCTCTGACCCACCAAAGCCATGAGTTAGACAGAGCCTCTTCTGCCACTCTGAGCTGAACCCAGTTCAGAAGCACTAAAAAAATGCTTTTAAAAAAGCGTTTAAGTATTTTTAGCTGATTCTAGTGGTTCAGAGAGTGATGGGGTGGAGACGGGAGAAGAAAAAAAAATTAGTCTCTATTGCCATCTGCAACCTGAAATGACTCCTCATTATCATGTGTTTCTCTCAGAACCTTTTATTTTTTTTTTTATTTTTTATTTTTTGGTGGGGTGGAGTGAGGTGGGGGCTATTCCCTCTCCCCTTTTCAATCCCCCTTGCCAATTGATGGTTGGTGTTGAGGTTAATTTCATGTGACTCCCTGGAGCCCTGTGCCTTCAGCCCAGTCAGATCTCAGACTCTGGACATGAGGGAACAGAATCCAGGCACACGCTTGTCCTACACTGAGAAAGACTGAGCAAGTCTCTTCACCTCTCTGTTGCCACTTTTTTCTCTTCTGTGCAATGAAAATACCCCCAATGCTCTACAGCTCGCGGGGCTGTTCTGAGGAGTCACCGGAGTGATTATATAAATGTCTTTAGTGCAGCTCCCACACTACCACAGCACTGGCGTGGCACTTGCTCATGAGTGAGCGCCATGCTCCTCCTGCCTCAGGGCAGCTACTGCTTTCCTGGTGTTCTTCTTCTTCCCCCAGAACATTTGCCACCTTTGCATCCCTGAGCCTTTCCCCCATTGAGCTGCTGGCCTTGGAAGGTGTCTGGGGATTTCCATGGCTCTGCATTAACCTCCCACCCTCCATAGTGCCCCACAGGGACACCTTTGCCCCCAAACCAGCTGAGCTGCCCTCCGGGAAGTTGCAGCAACTCTGCACAACAGATGCTGTTGCTCCAGGGGGCCTGATTTCCATGGTGTTCTCCAGAACCTGTAACCTAGAAACAGAATCTTCTGGACTGACAAGGAGTCAGAGCTGATGCCTCAAACGTAAAATTGAACCCAGTGACTTGTTAGAGGACTAACCCACGTTCTGCTCTCAGAGATCTCCCAGGAAAGCCTGCAGAAATGGTACAGTCCTGGGGGCTGGGGAGATAGCTCAGCTGGTAGAGTGCTTGTCTCAAAAGCACAAGGCCCTGAGTTCAATCCCCAGTACCGCAAAAAAAAAAAAAAAAAAAAAAAAAAAAGAAATGGTACAGTCCTGGAGAGGATATAGTCCTAAGAATATGAGCCATGGCCATATTTATGGGCAGGAGACTGTGCTATGAGAAAACATCCATGATCTCATCCTGGGAGCACCATACCCCTGGCTTGCTGGTGTCTTTGGGCAAGACAGAGGCAGCTTCTGACCCTCAGTTGCTCAGGCAACAATACTACTTCAACGTGTACAATTGATTGAACTTTTGAAACCTATATGCTATTCTGCTATTCCCTTGGGAAGTGAACTCTGCAGAGAATAAAGGTCCTACAGGGAACTCTAGTAACTTAGGATCTAAGATTTTAGGGAGGAGAGGCAGCCCTAGCAAGACTTTCCCCGTTGCCTGATGACTGTAGCCCCCCAGCTCACAGCCATGCTGCCTCTCTTTGGATCCTTTGCTGGGCAGAGATTCATATCCTCCAGTGGCAGCCTGGATGACTGTGGCCATGGTCCTGTTGTCCTTCCCCTGCTGCTTGCAGCTCCTCAGTCTCTCCCTACTTTCTTCCTGACCCAATCTAAATTTCCCTGCTTACTTACCAATAATCTGTGTCATCTGCCTTCCTCCAAGTAGACTTCCTGTGCCGCAGTCACCCTTCACTGACTAGTTTCCACCTCTGAGCCTTCCCTTGTGTAATTGCCTTATCTGGACATCTTTTCCTCTCTCCCCAAATCCTAAACACTCCTCAAGACCTTCCCAGATGGTCTTGGATGGCTTTAACAGAGAAGGAATCTGGGTCACTCACTGCCCAGTCTTGAAATATATTTGTTAGCATGGAACTTGTATTTATTCTAGGAAAACTGCAAAGATTGACTAGGTAATGTGCATAGGTATATGTGCAATATTCTGTTCAGTGCCTAATGTATGCCTGACACTGTGCCGAGCCGAGCCCTTCAAATACATTGTCTGCTATTAACCATCATTCTACCTTGCAAGGTAGGTGTATTATCCCCATTTAAGAGATTGGGAAAACAAAGTCTTAGGATAATTAATTTGTCCACAGCTTTACCATTAGAATTTGGCTCCAAAGAATGTACTTTTTTTACGCTGCAACACTCCCACCTGTGCCTCTGTGCAAAAACACATTGATCTTGTGAGGAGGAAAAGAATTGTCTAGATCTGAGAGAGACTTACAACCGAGGCAAAGAGAAATGTGTTTTATTATGTCACCACCCATGGTCTAATGGCTGGTTTCCCAATTACAAACTGCTGCCTCCCTGTAGCAGAGGCCAGAGCTCCAGCCCCTTTTTAGCAAGAACAAAACAAGGCCTCCCATATGGGCTGCTGGGCCCCACCACATAAAAACATCAGGGAACCTAAACAGCATTTTCCCTGCTAACCACCCCCTGAGGAGATCTGCTTAATAGGCCCTTTATGGTTGGAAGAGAGAGTCTTGTTGATAGGGATGGGGGTGGCTGCAGGTTGGAGTTCTTCATCTGGAAGACCTGCTTAAGCCCCCAAATAGCTCAGTAATTTTTTCTTCTCTGATTAGCTTTCTAAAATGCATTTTCCTTCCTGTTGGCTAGCCTTAGGGGTAGCGGCCCCGGCAGGCTTGCTATTCCATTGATTGTTAGATGTGCAGATCTCAAACAGGCCACAAAGGCTGAAAGCAGAGGCCATTAACCCCAACTCACTGAAAGGGTTCACCGCCAGGAGACTGATTCTGAAACTGGGACTTTAGGATCAATATATCTTTCTCCATTAGGTTCATTTCCTCCAAAGGAAATGGGTAGGACCATTATGGTGGATGCTTATTGACAGGCTTTGCCATGGCTGTCTCTCTGCCTCATGGGGAGAAGGCCGGGGATGGGAGCAAAATGTGGGAAATAAGGTAGTTAAAATGAACTCCTTGGACTCTTGGCAAGCCTATTTTACTGGCCTTGATGGCAAATTGTAGCTAGAATTCCTTGTGTGAAAGTGATAGAATAAATTGTTTTTATGACATCAGTATAGAAAATGGTGGCATGAATTTGAGTACACTTGGAAGGAATTTGGACCCATTGGCAGAATTTTCTGAGTGTGAGAGCCATTCAGTGATCAAAAACCTTTGTTGGGTCTCCTTCTCTCAACGTCTGTAAGAAAAGCAGAGGTTTCCTTCAAAAATCTAGGATGGTCTTAAATACAATTTTGTCTGGCCATAAGGAGGGATGGGAAGGATTGTCTCAAGATACTTTGTAGTCAAGGAATTGCTGTCTATCATGTAAGGTTCCTTCCGAGGACGTCAAAACACATTATAGATATTATATCTTTCTTTCTCAACCTCCCTTGTTCATCACCTCTTCTCTGATGACGAACAAACCTTTCCTTTGGAGAAAGGGCACCTGAAAACCAGTGTCCATGCTCTACACCTGGAAGGACCTGCTAGGGCCACAGTATTTTACTAATCCTAGATTTTACTGGGACTGGTTTGGCTAAATGACCACTGCTGCTCTCCTTGGTTTGTGTGGCTCTTAGCTCATCCTTAAATGCTTCTCCCACACTCTTATCATTAATTAAAAGTGGAACAGAATCTTATTGGCCACTGGCAGCTGAGGGTGACCATATCAGAAACTGAATTCTCAATGAATGGGCATTAATAGATGAGAGGAGCTGAAGAGCTTGAAGTTAAGGAATTAAGTTGGCTGCTTGGCAAGTGTTATGGTTTAGATACTAGGTGTCCCCCAAAAGCTCACGTGTGAGGCAATGCAAGAAAGCTTAGAGGTGTAATGATTGGGGTTTGAGAGCCTTAATCTAAGCAGTGCATTAATCCTCTAATAGGGATTAACTGGGTGGGAACTGTAGGCAGATAGGGTGTGGCTGGAGGAGATGGGTTGATGCGGGCATGCTCTTGGAGTTTATATTTTGTCCATGGTGAAGGGAGTCTCTTTCTCTACTTCCTGGTATGATGTCAATTGCTTACTTTTTGCTTCTTCCACCATGATGTTCTGCCTCACCTCTGGCCCCAAAGAATGGAGTCGGCCATCTTTGGACTAAGACCTCTGGAACCATGAGCCACAAAATAGACTTCTCCTCTTAATTGTTCTTGTCAGATTTTGGTCACAGTGGTGAAAAAGTTGACTAAAACAACAGGCTTCTCCTAGCATTGGCCACTGGAGTTCATGTGATCACATTGGCTCTGTATCTCATATGCACTTGCCCTTTCTCATAAACAGTTGCTCTGCACATAGGGGAAGTGCCATTCCTGGAACCAACCTAAACCAACAAGAGAGAAAAAGGAAGCATGCTGAATATAGTTTTGGGTGGTACTAAACCTTCATCCATGGACGAAGGTAAAATCCAGGAAGAATTGGCATGAAACAAAAGCCAGAGAAGCAAGTTAATTCCAATTCATAGAAAAAATGGTCATGAGATCTTCTCCCTTTTAGATAAGCTGAGTTTGTTTGTGTTTTAGTCATAAAAACCTTTTTCCTGTCTAGACTTGCTTTTACAGAGAATAGGTTTGGTTTTACCCACTCTTTTGGAAGATAAGAGAGAAGGCCTCTTCTGCTATGACTAAGATAAGTGTGGGGCACCAGCTTACAGACCAACCAACACTAAAGTTCTCCATATCCCCATCCCTCTGTTGCCAAGAAACCCTGATCCTACCTGGAAGTCATGGGCTGGGGATATAGCTCAGTTGGTAGAGTGCCTGCCCCGCAAGCACAAGGCCCTGGGTTCAATCCCCAGCACCGCAAAAAAAAAAAAAAAAAAAAAACCCTACCTGGAAGTCACCCCAGGAGTCTGAAGTAGGTCCCCATGATCACACACAATAAAAAATTTATTGACCATCTCTCCCCTGGGTTTCCAGAGAAGGGAGAACTGGGAGTCCATTAGCCAAGACACTTCCTAGGGTTTGGGCTCCGTACTTCCACACTGTTAAGTGGGGCTCTTGCATGGAGCTAAGACTCAAGGATGCCAGCTCATCCAAGTCCTTTTTTTTTTTTTATTAAAATATTTTTATTTTTACAGACACATTTTGATTCATTGTACACAAATGGGGTACAACTTTTCATTTCTATGGTTGTACAAAAAACAGTAGAATGAAACATATATATGTATGATTACATCAATGGCGTGAATATACATTGTGTACAATCATCCAAGTCCTTTCAGGGACAAAAGGGAGGAGAAAACTAGTGAGACTACTTGCTCATGACTCCAAGATTCCAGGACTCAGCATATCCAGTTTGAGTGTTCCTAATCCAAAATTTGAAAACCTGAAAAACTCCCCAAGTCAGAAACTTTCTGAGCTATCCACGACACTCAAAATTTGAGGAGTTTTGCAGCATTTGGGATTTCAGAAATTCAGATTCAGATGCTCAACCTGTTACTAAACCCAAGTTTACTTACTTGCTGCTAGAAAAGACCCTAATGAATAAAGGTAACATAGTTTCCTGCAAGGAAAAAGATTTAGTAAGCCAGCAAGACCCAGAAGATGGTGGAATGCTGTCCTAAAAGACCATTTTAGCACAACTTTTAAGCTCCTTTTACCTTTAGGAGGAAATGATTGATGAAACCTGGTAACTGACAGTCTGTTGACTTACATCAGTCTTGAAGCAGAAGGAATGAGACTAGAGAAGTTTCACATAAATCGACTTTATGCTGCTAGTTTAGATGATTAACAAGATTGCATACTCAGGGAGGAAAAGGTTTTTTCAAGCAAAGATGACCATGAAGCTAGCTACAAATGTAATATCTATGCAAATATCCCAAAAACCTAAAAAATAAATAAATAAATGTGAAACATTCTGGTCCCAAACATTTTAGATAAGGGATATTTGATTTTTATTTTAGAAGAGAAATGACAACTTTTCCACTTTAGAGGAGGAAGTTTATCAGACTAGAAGTGTTTGATAATTAACTAACCACTTTGGTGACCCCTGTTTGATATGGCAGCCCATTGAATTACAGCATTCTTCATCTGTAGACCTTATCTCCAAGGTCTGAGTCATTTGGAAACTCTGGGAGCTCACATATGTTTAAGTCCAGGATCTCACACCCAGGCTGCTCCTGGGCTAGTATGTGGCGTCAGTGTCTTTACCCTCACTTCATTTGGCTTCTCACAAGGTCACCTCACTCGCATGTCACCATCCGTCACCACACTAGACATCTTCTCCTTCTCCATTTAGAACCATAGCAGATCAGGCTTTATCTGCAGAGTGAAGACTCCCTTATTAAGCACCCCCTGTGGCTGGTACACTGTGGGAGGTGATGGCCTCTCGCTAAGACTTCCTGTCTTCTGTGGCGAAAGAGAAAAGTGAAAGTAGCACCTTTCATGGAGGGTGGTAGGTTTGCATAGGGTGTCTAGAGTCCTTCTCAGCAGAACTGAGAGGACAAGAAGCATCTCTGAGTGACACTGTAGCCTCAGAAGTCAAGAGCTATCATGAACTGTGGATCCTGGTCTGCCATGGATATAGAAGCAGGAGTCAGTTAGAAGAAACATGAGTGATATAAATAGCATATAGTAATAGGATGTTTTTAATTGGTACTGGCATGCATTTGCATGGGCTTATTTTAATTCCCTCTGGACTCAATCATGCTTCTACTCTCCCCACCCTCAACCCATGTCCCCAACCCCTTCCCTGAAACAATTCTGATGGTAGTCCAGGGTCAGAGTCAAATGTGAGTATGGAAGAGCAGAGACTTCTAGTAATCTTTGGCAGAAATAATTTTAAAACAAATTAGGAAATATCCTTTCCCCCACAGCTTTATTACTTGACAGATGCTAAGAGCTTTGTTCAAAGCCCCAGGATCCTTATGCTTTCTTTATATTTCAAGGCAGTTTGGGTGAGGTGGTGGAACTTGACAATAGAGAAGCAAATAACTTTCCCCGAGTCATGCAACATGGAAGGATGGAGAATGAGATTTTCAAAGCTCTGACTGTGATCAGGTCTCATTGGGCGGCAAAGGTGGTCTGCTGAAGAAAAGACCTGCCTGTGCTGTGGTGGCAAGAATCTGGTTCTGGAGTCGGTATAACTGAGCTCCCAATCTGGGGGGAGGGGAGGGGAGGCGGTGACTGTCTATTTTTTTGCTGATTCATGACTTTTAGTTATACCTCCAGAACCAACCTTTGGAATGGGACAGTCACAGATATAGATGCCTGGGCATCTGGCTCTCTGGGCCAAACCACCCAGGTGCAGTCAGGCCTAATAGTATGGGCTTCCAAGTTTGTGATGAGGGTTTATTATCTGTTAAGTCCAAGGTACATAAATATTTTCATCACTATGAATGTCTCCATTTTTCTTCTACTAGAGAAACAAATATGTGGAGGGTTACATACATGTTTGTCCTTGATGCTCAGGTGGCTGGAGCCTCAAGATGGTACAGATCAGCCTATGAAGATGGTCTATACTGAGCAGGCAATTCAGAGAGCACAGAAAAACCTCTGACATTTCTATCTAAAATTACCTTACAAAAAAGCATTGTTTTTCAAGTACACCCTAAAAGAATCCCTCAATTTTCCTTCATGATACCAGTGGCCTCTTTGTGTAGCTGGATGTGCCCACCATGAAAAACAGGAGTTGGGTTCTATCTAAGTCTCCCATCCCCCAGTCCGTTTCGTCCTGTTAAGAGCTGATTTTGAGGGAAGAAAATGAGTCATCTCATTAATTAGGCCATTTTAAAATTGAATTAAAAGTGTTAGGTGTGGAAAATTGCGCAACTGGCATCCTGAAGGTTGAGGTCTTTTTTTTTCTTAAATCCTATAGTTAGTATTAGAAATTCAAAATTTTGTGATGGTCTTGGCTACATAAAGGAAACACATAATTTAATTTTGGTTTCATAGGGAGTTTTATTCACTTGGAGGATTACGTACCTGACCCTATGTATTCTCTTTTCCTCACAAATAGGTCCTCGGTCACAGGGAACCAGTGCGTAGAGCAGATGGCATGCAAGAGGCCAGGAGTTAGCATCTGCCAATTCAAAACCAAAGATAATACAACTTCAAGTACAGGTTGAACATCCCTAATTCAAAAATCTGTGGTGCCCCAAAACTTTTTGAACACCGTGATGTCTTTCATTTTCAACCATGTCAGGCTTCAGATTTTCAGAGTAGGAATGCCCAAGAGGTAAAGTGTATGCAAATATTCCCAAACCCCCAAATCTTCAAAATCTGAAACCCTTCTGGTCCCAAGCACTTTGAATAAGGGATACTCATCCTGTAATTGGAAAGCTTAAAAAATTAGTTTTCTACTTAATTGCATCAAGGTCTCACTATTCTGAGAGAATATATGTCCATTTCCATATATATATATATATATATATATATATATTTTATATAGCCTATTATTTTTTACTACAGGTATCAGACATTGAAATTTTGTCAAATGGCAATAATATAAGGGAAGGACTCTCCTTCTGAAAGCACATGAAGGTTCATGCTAGAAAAGCAGGGGTCATACCCACCTGTGTCAGGGATGTCTTGAGTATTTATTGGTCTCAATATTAAATGAGTTGGGAGCAGATTCCTTAGAGAGAAAGTAGGAACTCAATGGTGGCCCAAAAGAAATGTTTGGATCGCAAAAAGAATGGGACAAGGATTCATAGTCAAGATAACATCCCAGGAAGGAGATGCCTAGCAACAAGGTGGATCTATTCGTCACACCTGAAGCAATAACTACCATCAGCCACCCAAACCTGCCCAAACCTGCACTCTCCCTCCTCTGAAATGTTCCAAAATCCAGAACTTCACCGTCCACACAGATAGCCAAGCTGCAGTCCCAGGACAGCCTGTAAATGTCACTCCATTCATGATCCAGACATCATTCCAACGTCCCCACCTCCACTGCTCTAGTGCACGCCCTTCAGGCGCCCTTCTGATCTGTAGTCAGGCCTTCTACAGTCTCCCGCCACAGACAGGCTTCAGGGAGCTTATCTCCCTTAAATTTATCCCTCAGTGCAAATCCAAGCATGCCACTCGGGCTGAACATCCTTCTCCATTGCCCACTGCAGATGCAATCAGGTGGAGCTCTCTAACAGAGCACGTGAGACCTTTGTGAGCTGACCCCAGCCTACCTCTTCAGCTTCATCTTTACCCACTTCCAGTGTTTCAGTTTTGCCCTAGTATCACCTCATTCTGATTTCCCTCTCCATACAGTACTGTCTCTGACCTTCCTTCATTTGCTTACAGCATTCTTGCTCCTTCAGAATCTCTCTTCTTCCCCTCTATCAAGCTAGCTGCATCATTTCTTCTAGGACAAATTCCAGAACTCTCAGGTCACAGCACAGTTCATGTGTCAGTAATTTTTACACAGAACCTGCAGTCCAACATAAATACCTAATGGTTCTATTTATTTAGTGAATTCAAACACCTTAGCAAGTATTTATGTCTGAATAACATAAGAGGAGTCATTTGAAAAAAATAACCCATAAATTGAAAAAAATAGTATTTTTTAATTCTTTAATAACCGCCACTATTTATTAATGGGATGGGTGTATTTGTTGGGCACTGTACAACTGCTCAAACCACTGCCACTCTCACTTTCTGTATCACATGGATTTTTGTTGAGTAATTGCTGCTTTATAATATAAATATATATACGTATATTTTTATAATATAAATATATATACGTATATATACATATATATGTACATATATATATTAATCATACATAATAGTGGAATTTGTTGTCACATTCTTGTACATGCTTTCTACTACTGCAATTACCAAAACCCTAGCTTTGCAAAATAGGAAATCAAGAGGAATGTAACACAATCAAATATTGAAATTTGAGCTGGTTCCAGTGAATGGTGACTATTGCATTGTTACCTCAAAAATTGAAAAGATCTGTGGAGCACGGTGGTGCACGCCTGTAATCCCAGCAACTCGGGAGGCTGAGGCAGGGGGATCTCGAGTTCAAAATTACCCTCGGCAAATTAGTGAGGCCCTAGGCAACTCAGCAAGACCCTGTCTCTAAATAAAATATTTATAAAGGGCTGGGAATGTGGTTCAGTATTTCAAAACTCCAGGAAAAAAAAAATTAATATATATATATATATATATATATATATATATTGGAAAGACCTGAAGGCACCTCTTTGTGTTTGCCTTGTTGTCCTGGCTGAGGGAGCATTGTATAAAATATGAGAAGCCCAGACCTAGAAACTCTCTACCATGGAGTTATAACCCCTATTCTGGGCTCTCTGGGCCCTCGTGCAGCTGACCTGGCCCTTCACATACTGCATTATAAGAAGCTGCTCATGTGTCTCTTCCTCTATGTGGACCCTCTCTGAGCAAGGCCCAAGCTGTCCTCTTTGTACACATGGCTGGTGTCTAACAGACAGGAACTCAACCAGCAGGAGGGCCAGAGCCACAGTGGAATGCCAGAGAACCAGGGTGGCTCGGAGGGACTCATCCTGCATGAGAGTTAAACAGGTGATTCTGTCAAGCTCAAAATCTGTGGTTCTGGTGGAGAAGAGAATCCTGCTGGACCTGGAAATAGCACCAGCCTAACTCAGGCAAAGACCGTGGCTCTTGTCTCTGAAGTGTGCCAGCCAATCAGAGTGCAACCCAACGAACTCATGATTTGGTTTTAGGCTTTCATTTGGTTTCCTGGTAAGAGTTTCTTAAGAGTAAATGAAAAAAGGAAGGAAAAAAGGAGGAAGAAGAAGGAAGGAAAGAAAAATAGAAGGGAGAGAAAGAAAGGGAGGGAGAAGGATTGGAGGAAGGGATGCTATTTATCTCTGGCAAACTCAGGGGAAAGGGATTTGTTCTTTCCAAACTGTGTTCAAAGGCACAGGATCATCTGTGTGACCCTGGGACAAGACCTACCTCCAGTACTAAGATCACTGGAGCTGAGAGATCATAGTGGGAGGAACCCCATCAAAGCCAACAAGGCCATCCATAAGTGTGGCTGGTTCCTCCCCCTTTGGCTAATTTCCTCAGTTACATGCCTGATTTTTTGACTAGCCATTGTTTTTGTCTTATTTGTGCTGTTTTTCCCATCCCTGGTAGAGATGAAAGTTTGTATTATTTTCTTCATAGTCTGCTACAAATGAACCCTAGACATAACTGAGAAAGTTAGGACCAGGATCAGAAGTCAAATTTGCATTGCATGTCAAAGAATTTACATGATTCACACAGCCCACTGATCTTAACCAAGGAGATCCCATTGAAATTGTCCATTACTTTAATCCCTTGCTGTAATCTGAGAGCAGGGCTCCTGGTATCTCAGTTTAAAGAGATGTCCTTCTAGCTAGACTCACTGACATATGCTTGTAATCCTGCTGACTGGAAAGACGGAGGCGGAAGAATTCCAAGTTTGAAGGCTGGGGAATTTACCAAGACACTATCTCAAAATAAAAAATAAATAGTGTTGGGGATGGCTAGGTGAGGTAGTGCATGACAGTAATCCCAGTGGTTCAGGAGGTGGAAGCAAAAGGTTTGCAAGTTCAAAGCCAGCCTCAGCAACCTTGAGAGACCCTGAGCAACTTAGCAAGACCCTATCTCAAAATAAAAAATAAAAAACAGACTGCAGATGGGGCTCAGTGGTTAAGCACCCCTGGGTTCAGTACCAGAGAAAGAATCTTTTACCTGCTTGAGGTCTCAGACAGTCTCTGAAAAGAATCCTCAGCCAATTTCTGAGTCACTCAGAGGGTAGCAGATGTTCTGGCTCGGCTTGGGGTCTGGGGTCCACCCCACACACTCCCACTCCTCTCCGCATGGCCCCAGTGGATGTCCGTGGAGGTGGTGCTCTATGGCAACAGTCTTTCTTCAGCTGGGTGGAGAGGAGGAGACTTGTGCTACTGATTCCAGTGTTGGGTCTGTTCTGTGGGCAGAGCTCTGGGAACAAACAACCCAAATCCTCGCCAACCCAATGGTGGGTGAAGAGGCTACAGGGTCTGCCTAGGGCTCGAGGGAGAAAGAAATTTTACCCTTCTTGCATCCTGTCTAGGAAATTTTATTCTCTTATTTCAGATTGGTAACTACTTTCTAGAAATTTACGTATACATTCAGAAACATTCAAGCATATGAGTTCCAGAAAGTTCTTTCTGGTAGCTAACTCAAGCCCTTTGTCCTGTAGCCAACACTTATTTTATTTTGGCTGATCCTCTCTAGAGCGGGTACATCGGATAAGATAACTCTCCACAAAATTAAGGCCCTTTCAGACTTGTCTTCTTTAGAAAGAATCTGGATTTCCTTAACCTTTTACCACAGCCTTATCACACCTAAACCTTTAATTATCTCTCAATTTTTTTCTTTGAACCCTCTCCAAAAACATGTCTTTTGAGTTACAAAGCTCATAACTTAATTAGATCTTTCATTTCAAGAGGATTCTCCTAGTTCCTCAGAAGAAATAAATTAAGTTTCAGTCAGATATATTTCATTGAGGAAAGGGCGTAGGAAAAAGAAATTGTATAGTTTATATAAATAGCACATTGCCTGTGCCACAAATGAGTTTTGCTTTTCCCAATTGTTTTTTAAACAATGGGTCCTTTTTTGGGTGAGTTTAATCCGGCGGAGATTCTAAACTTTAACAGATTGTAGTTGGCCTGCCTATGTGGCTTCTCTATTGACAGAAAGGAGGTCCCTGGCCTCTGACTGGTGCAGCTGGGCTGTAATGAAGCACCTTGTCAAGACGGGGGAGTGAGAGTGGGGGTCACTGTGCTGCTGTTCCAGGGTCTGTCTTGCTTTTGCATAACTTCATCTTACTGTGAAGCATTGCCTTTTACAATGCTGTTCAAACTCACTGTCCAGATGTCTTTATCCTGATCTCTGGGTATTTGCTCAGATTTTCATGGGGGCGAAGGAAGGTCTTTGAATGACTTTCAGCTGTGGAGCGGAGCTGCAGAGCCTGGCCTTCACCCAACTGTCACTTAACCAGGCTGCTTTTCAGCAAGTTTCTTCACTTCTTTCCACCTGAGTTTTTCCTTGTGTGAAATGAAGAAGCTGGACTCATAGATGATCTCTGAGGTCCTTCCCGCCTGACCCGGAGGTCTTCGCAGCCTCAGTCATTCTAATTGCTCCATAAAGGGTATGAAAAGGAAGGAGGGTTGAGTTCTAGAGCCAAATGGGAAAAGGAGGCTCCGAAGGAGTGTCAGTTTAATTTGGATTCACTCCCTGCTGTCTCCCTCCTGAGGACCCTGGGTCAGTAGAGTGTAAGGGGGCAAGAATGATGTTTGCCAATCACCCACGACATGTGGTCACTCCAAAGCTCCACATCCATTAGCTTGTTTCAACTTTCCGTCTCACCATAGGGTAGATGTACTAGGTGTCTTCCACCATCACAAACCAGCAAGCAACCCCACCCACCCTCACTCAGATGAATCTACATCCTTCAGGTCTCATTTGAAATGCCACTTCCTCAAAGTCACCTTCCCCAACCAGAGATGAGACAAGATCTCCCCATGGCTCTCTGTGCTTCCCCTCCATTGCATTTACCCACCCATGTTATTAAACAATTAACCATACAATGAATGTCTCATGCCTACTCAACTAAAATCTTCATGAGGGTAGATACCATATAAATCCCATTTCTTATTGTATTCCTAGCACCCAATATTGTCCCCACAAAAACAGTTGAGGCTAGGATGGAAGAAGAACAAAACTGGATCTGAACCCTAATACCTGACTCCTGCAGAAATGTCTAAAATTTCAGAAGACCCCATTTGTAAGCTTGTGCACAAGGGCCTCATTATTACAACCATCTTGTGACTACTGACCCACCTACTGGTGGTAGTAGGGCTTTTCGTTCTTCCTCCCAACGTGGGAATGTCAGTGTTGCTTTGTCCACACTCTTCCCCAGTGTAATACAAAGCTGCTTCCCTGCCCTTTCCATTGCATCACAACCTAGCTTGTCAGTCTAAAAGCTGCTCTCCCCGCCCTTTCTGCTGCACCCATTTTCCCCGCCTCCCAACCACTTGTCAGTCTGTGAACATCCTAGCTAGCTATTGTTTCATCAGTTAACTTGCAAGTATCCTTCTCCATTATTGGTCCCCTGTTAGCTCAGCGGAATTCAACTGCTTCAGAGTAGCTACCCCGCCATCTTTTCTCATGCTTTCTCTTCCCCCTGACTCACCTTCTTTCTCCTCCTCACTTTTCCACTCTCTCTAGCACTCTGCCCTTTCTCTTTCCTTTCTCTTTTCCTCTCATTTTCTCTCTTACCCTGCAGGGAGACACTGTTTGCTTAATAAACTCCCTTATGTGATTTCCCGTGTCCTGCGTGGTTTTCGTGGGTTTTCTTACACCCAGTGCTGTTTCCAAAAATGTCTGTAAAATAGTCCAAGGAGATGGATCAGGCTTTTGGTGGTGGTGGTGGTAGGAGAGGGATGAAAGTGGATAATGACTTTATCCAACCCAATTGTCCTGGTAGGCATTTAGCCCCACCCCCATACTAGGGATTGATCCCAGGGGAGCTCTACCACAGAGCTACAACCCCAGCCCTTTTTAAAAATGTTTTTTTAAATTATGGCAACAGGGTCTCACTGGGTTGCCAAGGCTGATCTCGAACTTATGATCCTCCTGCCTCAGCCTCCCAAGTAGCTGGGATTACAGGCATCTACCACCAAGCCTGGCATAGCCCAATGTCTGAATAACCTTCTAACCCATTCTGCCAATGGACTGCAAATAAGGATCTGCTCTGTAGGGGATTTGGGTCAGTAAAAAATGAGTGGGTGAAAAGGGAGGAGGAAAAACCAAGACATGACAACTTTTAGGAAGCAAAAATAAAACTCTAATGTGGAGACTGCTGAAAATAGACTGCTTGGGTGTCAGGCTGCATGCAAATCCAATGCTAATTACATGGAAATTAGTGACAAGTCCTAACTTCCATGGGCCTTGATGTGACCCTTGGGGAAAACCTGCCGCAGGTGTCTCCTGCACACCAGAGGATGGAGTGGGACGTGGGCTTTGATGTGGCCTCCTTCATCTGCTCTTGTCACTGCATTGAGGAAAACTGAGAGGTTGCTAAAAATACTAACAATAGATATTTGATTTCTTCTTCCAGACAAAAAGCCTTGGCATCCACGGGAGGAAGAAGCGTTCAGGCGGCATGTGACTGGTTGGTATGAAATAAATAAATTGAGAAAATAGCATATAATTAACTCTTAGTGTATGTGGATGAGTGGAGATGTGCAGGCTTTCTCTAAAAGACCCTTCCAGGGGGGAAATGAACCAGAATGCTGTGTGACAAGCCCATTTATCAAGTCAGTTGCCTCCTCTGCCCTGGCCTCAGGGTGTGATTCTCCTTGGAGCTGTTTAAAGACATCCAAAGTCTTTCCAAGTTAGTTCCCTCTCCCAACATCTGCCTTCCTCCAGCCACTTAAAGATTCACTTTTGGTGCATAGATGCTGGGCAAATAAATTTAGAAAAATATCCTTCTTACCTTCGGGATATCATTTCCCAGGGAAGACCCTACAAGGTGACCCTCCTGGCAGTTTCCTTGTTCCTGTGAGGCACTGTGGGCTCAGAGACTAAGAGACAGGATGCGTTGGAATGGTACTGGTGGAAAGGGAAAAGATTTGATGTTAATGCGAGAAAGCTTCCTGAAAGAGCAGCTTTAGGGTTTTTTTAGGGAGTTGTGGGGTAACATGCAGGAGAACAGAAGTTGATGCATCTAAGAGTTGGTCAGCGTGAGATTCGAGAAGTGTTTTTTCACAGCACAAATGAAAACCCTTCTCCTTGTGGTGCCCAGGGTGGGGAGCACCATGGAGGGGGGATCTGTCTCAGCTCTTTCTTCCCTTCCATTATTCTCGGGTGAGGCCTCCTGGGCTTTCTTCTCTCTTCCAGGTTGTTCTCCCACGTCGGTGACCCCTTCCTGGATGACCCCCTGCCCCGGGAGTACGTCCTCTACCTCCGCCCCACGGGCCCCCTGGCTCAGAAGCTTTCTGACTTCTGGCAGCAGTCGAAGCAGATCTGTGGGAAGAACAAGGCGCACAACATCTTCCCCCACATCACCCTCTGCCAGTTCTTTATGGTGAGCTGCCCCTCCTCCCTGGGGGAGCCTGGCTCCCAGTTTCCCAGCCAGTCCTTGAGGACTTGAAGAAAAAGTGGGAGTTGCTCAGGAAGATTGGAAATAGTCCTGACCTTCTGCACGGGGTGGAGCCCCCAGGGATCAGCAGGGCCCACCGCCAGGGTCGCGCCCCATTCCTCTTCCCTTACATCTGCTGAGGCCCAGGAGTACCCTGGGTTTGGAGTGGCTCCTCAAGACCCTAGGGACAAGCCTGACCCTCTGTGGATGACACACTGGCCTGGAAACCGGAGCGGTCACTGATACTGCTTCACTCTTGCTCCTTGTCAACCCTCTGCCTCCCATGACAAGGACGCAGAGCAGGGAGCAAGTAGTGTTGTCCACAGACTGGCAAAGCTATTTCAGCCTGTGGGCACTGCCACTGGATTTTTTCACTCAGTCTTTCTAGAGAAATCAGGGATAGCTTTCACCTGCCAGCGGACCTAGTCCATAATCCTAACCATCAAGAAGCTTATTCAATGATTCATTAAATCTCCATTACTATGATAGACTTTAAATACACGTATCTACTTCAGCTTTCCAGGGCAATGGAGAGCAGTTAACTCGTACACATATATTCAAGACAAAGCAGAATGGGAGCATTTCAAGACAATTTTTAGAAAATGTTTTTTGCTTTGTTTCTTCCAGATATTCTCTCTCTCTCTCTGAGGTAAAAAACATGTTCCTAACACCTTCCCTTTTACCATTTACTCTGAAAATTAAAGTAATTATCACTTCCTCTTAGTCATCCCAGGATCTTTCTTGAAAACATTCAGAGGTGCAGAGACACTCATTCTTCCTTCCAATGCTCTGAAGAGGGTAGGAGGAGGATGTCACAGCTCTCAGAGCCTCGCTCTTCCAACTACCATGGGGGTGGAGGGAGAGACTACTTTGATCATCTAAAAAGAACAGAAAAGGTACAGATGATACAAAAGAGTACAAATACACAATTTATCCTGGGATGCTGTACTCTTTCCTGTGATGTTCCTCCTGGGTTTTTTTTTTGTTGTTGTTGTTGTTTTGGTTTGGGGTTTTGGTTTTTTGTTTTTTTGTTTTTTTTTATTTTTGCTTTTGAGCAAAGGAAACTTGTTTTTGGTTCCAGGTACCAGGGATTGAACCTAGGGACTCTCTACCTCTGAGCTAAGTCCCCAGCCCCTTTTGTTTGTTTATTTATTTATTTATTTATGGTACTGGAGATTGAGCCTAGGGACACTTAACCACTGAGCCACATTCTACAGCCCATTTTATTTTTTAGTTTTGAGACAGGGTCTAACAAAGTTGCTTAGAGCCTTGCTAAGTTGGCTGGCCTTGAACTTATGATCCTCCTGCCTCAGCCTCCCAAGTTTCTGGGATTACAGGAGTATGCCACCACACCCAACAGAAAACTTTCCTTTTAGTTGACAAATAAAAGTTGTATATAGTCATGGAATATGGCATAGTGGCTTGATATATGTGTACATTGTGCAATAAATAGTTAAATCAAGCTAATTAATATATGTGTTACCTCACATACTTACTATTGGTGAAGCACTTAAAATCTGCCCCTCTATGTCTTTTTTCTTTTTTTTTTTTTTTTCCTTGCTATGCTGGGAATCAAACCCAGGGCTTTGTGCATGCCTGTCAAGCACTCTAACACTGAGCTACACCCAGCCCCAAAATCTACTCTCTTAACAATTTCCAAGTATACACTACATTGTTAATAACCACAGTCACCATGCTGTACAAAAGCTCTCTTGATTTTATTCCTTGCATCCAAATGAAATTTAGTGTCCTTTGGCCAAAATTTCTCCAATACTGACCCTCATTCTTGCTCTCTGCTTGACCAGTCCTGCTGCATTTTGGTGGAGTTGACAATGTCCAGTACAAAGCAAAGGAATGAGGATAGAGGTCACACCCTCCCCAGCTTAACTTGCTGGATAATCTGTGTCCAGATAATTGGGAGCCTGCAGTTCTTGTTCTGCCACACAGAAAAGAGTATGGTTGATTGCATTATCAGCCTCCCATCTCTGGGAAAAGGATATCCACCATCAAGTGGCAGCAGCCCTCTCTGTCCCCTAGACTCTGAACGAAGCCTGCTTGTTTTCCCCTTCCAGTGTGAGGACAGCAAGGTGGACGCCCTGGGGGAAGCCCTGCAGAATACTGTCAGCCGCTGGAAGTGCAAGTTCTCAGCTCCCTTACCCTTGGAGCTCTATACCTCCTCCAACTTCATCGGCCTCTTCGTGAAGGAAGACAGTGCAGAGGTCCTCAAAAAGTTTGCTGCCGACTTTGCTGCAGAGGCTGCTTCCAAAACTGGTGAGCACACACGACTGCCAGCCCAGCCCTGGCTGCTCATATGTAGAGTTGGGAAGGATAGGGATGGGAAATGATTATTAGGTTTTCATTGCTGTCACAAAATACCTGAGAAATCAATTTAAAAGGAGGAAAGATTAATTTTGATTCATGATTTCAGAGGTTGCTGTCCATGGTTGGTTGGCTGTGTTGCTTTTGGACCTGTGGCAAGACAGAACATTATGGCAGGGAGCACATGATAGAGTAAAGCTGTCCATTCAATGGCAGCCAGGAGGCAGAGGGAGAGGGATGACCAGAGTCCCTCTATCCCCTTCAACATGCTCCTAGATCTAAAACCTCCCACTAGGCTCTGCCTCTTAGAGGGTCCACCACTTCCCAAAAGAGGGGGACCAAACCTTCAACATATGATCTTTGGGGCACATTTAAGATCCAAACCATAATAGTCATAGAAAAGCAGGCTGGAATTAGGAAGGAGAAGGCTGTTCAGGAATGGTCACACATGGCAAAGATGCCCCACGACACTTTGTTCCCTTGTAAAAATGTCTACTTCAGTCTGCTAACCTCCTGGAGAGATCGTCCAATGCTTACTCCTGAACACCCAGGTTGAAGGTGCACAAATGACTACTCAATACTGAACTATAAATCATACTTCTGTACTATCCACCACCTCTTCCCGGTTCGGAAGTAAGGAAGCTTCCTTTCTTGCTCTGCCCTACAGGTGTTAATCTGGATCTCACCATTTACTCTGTAGCATAGGACATAGAGTAGACCCACTTCATAGTATACCATAATAAAGTCCACTGAGCCAATACCCATCAATAGGGTGAAACCTATTAGAGGAGCCCCTGAACCTCAAAAGTCTGTCCAAAACTGTAACCCCTTCAAGATGTTTCCTGATCTTTTCATGGAAGCTCCAAGTTAAAACCAATTGGTTTCCTGTGAAAAGATTTATCTTCTAGGGGTATTCAGGATGTTTATGGACAAGAGGGAGAAGTTCGCAAAGTTCTCCCGTCTGACCGCAGAGGCAGACAGACTCTCTTAGCCAAAGACAGTCTTTTGCAGTAGGGGATGGACAGACAATCCACAGTGGGAGGGGGCTCTTGGCTCCCCTCAGAATGAAATCACAGTCAGCAGATTTTTATTGGGCATGTGTTTTTATGCAACAGAGAAGAGAATAAGTAGTGGTTTTCCCTAGCCAGAAGCAGTAGCACCTGCCAATCCCAATGACTCAGGAGGCTGAGGCAGGAGGATCACAAGTTTGTGGCCAGCCTCAGCAACTTAGCAAGGCCCGAAGCAACTTAGTGATCCCCTATGTAAAAATGTTTAAAGGATCTGGGGAGTGTAGCTTAGTGGTAAAGTACTCAGTTCAATCCCCAATACTCCTCCCACCTCCCCCATAAAAAGTGGTTTTCCCTGAAAGAGACCCAGTCAGGAAACCTGATTCAGGCACTATGTGATACATGGGCACTGAGGAGAGAGCGACACTGCAGAAGAATGGTTCCATCTTCAGAGAAGAAAGGGAGCTGGGAAGATGTTGATCAGGAAAGTGAAGGAAGGGCCCTTCCAGGGGGCAGGTGGCCCAAGGGCTGGCGAGAAGGAGAAGGGTGAGGGGAGCAGAGTAGGGGGGGTGTAAATGGCACAACTGAATCCTCATGTTGAAGGCAAGCTGGAGAGACCAGAGCTTGCCAGCTCCCTCATCCTATGGAGGACCTGGAGGAAAAGGCCTCAGCAAAGCCACCAAGTGTCAGCCTCAACCCTGCACCATCCTCACCGGCCTCTGTTCCTTGATGCTTATTTTCATCACCAACTTGGGCCCTCTTGCTTGGTGTCCCTCTTTACCACAAAAGCCCCACATATGGCTTGGACCCTGGGAAGAGTGTGGTCAGGGGTCACTGCAGGATCTCAGTACATCTCTGCTATCAGAAGCAGCTCCAGGCCTTAAGACACTTTCTCAGGGCTCAGTGGTAGGGCATTTGGCTAGCATGAATGAGGCCCTGGGTTCGAGCCCCTGGGTTCGAGCCCCAGGGCCTCCTGTACTTTGGTATCAAGCCTCCTTAGGCTACCCCAACCTTCCCTCAGGCACTCCTTTCCTCCCAGGGACCAGCCTTGAGTTTCTAACTTCAATGTCTGACATTTCACAAAAGCTGGATATTTCAGAGAAACAGCATAACAGGGAGGCAAATTATTTCCTGCTTTTTCCCTTGACCTCAAGGAAATGTCTTTTTTTTTTTTTTTAATCCCACAGTAGCTATTGTCAGTACCACTAAATCCCCACAAAAACCTAAACTAATGTTGTACCACAAAACCTTAATCCTTCAGAAAAGCGGGCTTCAGCCAGGCCTGTGGCAAATTCTTAGAGTACATATGGAATGAGAGGCAGTCAAGGCCCTCACTTTCCACATGGGAATAGGGGAGCGCAGTCCCTCTCCAAGAATCTGCTGTCTCTCTAAGAACTTGGCCCCCTTCATTTCTCTGCCCTTGTGAGGCCTCCTGGTGGTGGTTGGGGGATCTGCATGTCCCTGCCCCACATGGCTGGTCCTGATCTTTAATAGCTGGTCTCTGGAAAGCAGGTCAGCATATCTTTGCCCAATAACCCGGCATCCTAGAGTTGTTGGCACACCTAGATTCCTTCAGCCAATGGATTGTCATTCTCCACTCTGGGTAGCTTAGGGAGGCTCACCAACAGGTACTGAGAAGGTGGATAGTACAGCAAGTGGAAATACAGAGTGGACAAGAGGCAAAACACCTTGTCTCATGGGGTTTACTCCACAGAAATATCATGCAGGCTGGACACGGTGCTGCATGCCTGTAACCCCAGTGTCTTGGGAGGCTGAGGCAAGAGGATTGCAAGTTCAATGCCAGCCTCAGCAACTTAGCCAGGCCCTAAGTGACTTAGCGGTCTATAAATAAATTCTTTTTTGAAAGGGCTGAGGATGTGGCTCAGTGGCTAAGTGCCCCTAGGTTCAATTCTCAGTACCAAAAAAAAAAGTAAGAAATGCCATGCAGTATAACAGGAAAAGCACATAAAACCTAAAGACAACCTCTATTTCTACCTTAGCTACGAATTCTCTGTGTGACTTGACCTAGCCCCTTATTTTTCCAATTCCCTAATTTCTTCCAGTTGCATCTTCTTCATTATTAAACTTGGAAAGTAGATGTATCTCCCTCAATGAAAGTACAAAAATAAATTAAACCATTCCCACATATATGTAGGCTTGTTTTGTTTTTAGGGTCTCTTAAAATGAGACATACTTTAAATTAGTGGTTTATCAACCAGGGGTGATTTTGCCCCCCAGAGGACAATTGGCCATGTGTGGAGTCATTTTCAGTTCAACTCAGGTGATGCTACTGGCATCTAGTGGGTAGATGCAAAACACTGTAATACACAGGATGCCCCCTAAGACAAAAAATTATTCTATTCAAAGTGCTAGAGAAACCCAACCTTAAACTGTAGAGGTGTCCTCCTCTTTTCCCCCGCAATTCTCCACAAGACTCACTCACTCAGAAGCTAAGAGACTTGATCCCAAAGTGAAGGCAATGCCGCCCTGGGAATCGCACAATTACAAAGCATGCTCTGTATTTCTACATAAATTATTGTATCCCTTTAGCTCTCCATTTCCTCATCAGAATGGCAGGGCTGGTGATAATCAGCTGGAATTGTGAGGAGAAACTGGCCAAAAGGATTGCCCCTCAGCCAATCCATAGCTCCTGCAGAAAACCCTTATCTCTTGATTAATGGGTCGATTCAGTCTGTGACCCCCTTCCCATTTACTCTGGTGTTTTGAAGGAAAGGAAAAAAATGGCTTTCTTCTCACCAAGGGACTCTCCATTATTTGGGAAGCAGAATTTATCAGGGTACTCATCTTTGTTCTTTCTTTGTTCTTGACCATTGCTAGGATCCCCACATTCTCCTCACTGACCTTTTTCCTCATTTTTCCAGAAGTACATGTGGAACCTCATAAGAAGCAGCTACACGTGACCCTGGCTTACCACTTCCAGGCGAGCCACCTATCCACTCTGGAGAAACTAGCACAGAACATTGATGTCAAGTTGGGTTGCGACTGGGTAGCTACCATATTCTCTCGGGACATCCGATTTGCTAATCATGAGGTAACGTCTCACTGCAGCTCCTGATGCTGCTGGGTACAGGGTTCTGATCAGAACCAGTCGCACTTGCTGCTGGCTACTTCAGGGAGCTGGGTGCCAAAGGGGAACAGGAAGCAAGCATCTGACCAACAACCAGTTGACCTCGGATTTTGTCCAGGCTCTGCAGACTCCTTGGGAGGCTTTGGGGATGCATCCCTCCCCTCGAGGTCCTAAGTGGTTCATCCAAGTAACATTCTCAGGGTTCTTTCTGCTTTGCCAAACATATTGGAGGAATATAGAAGTAAAATAGAGAACAGATAGAAGATTTGGGAAAAATTTTAGTTTTATATATAAATTCTTGATTTTGATAGAAGACAAAATGGACAGTTGTTTGCTGATGTCTATGGCCTGCAAGGTATCATGGAACATACCAGACTTTTAAATGTAGTCCTGCCCTCAAGGAGCTTTGAATTCAGCAGGGTAAAGAAAGACAAATATGAAAAAAAAAAAAAGTTGTAGGAGCATTTGTGTGTGTGGCAATGGGCAGTGAAAGTGGGACAGCTGATTTCTGTTCTAAACAGATCCTAGCATCCTTCTCCTGAGGAATCAGCATTGCTTTCCACTTAGACATGTGCCATGTAGAAGAATCATATTATCCTTTATGTCCTGAAGGAGAACACGACATACAGATCAAGTTTCTGATTCAAAGCTAAGGAGCAATTGAGAACCAGAGCTGAATTCAGAGCCCAATAAAAATAGGCAACCCATCCAGAAAAGATGCTACATACCGTAGTCCCCCTTCATCCTCTGTTTCCTTTTCTTTGGTTTCAGTTATCTGAGATCATTCGCAGTCTGAAGTCATCAAATGGAAAATTCCAGAATTAAACAATGTGTTTTAAATTACTTTTATGACAGCATATTGGTTGTGGTTTGGTTTGGTTTTAGTTTTTGTGACAGGGTCTTGCCATGTTGTCCAGGCTGGTCTCAAACTCCTAGGCTCACGCAGTCCTTGGTCTCATCTTCCTAAGTAGCAGGAATATGGTTGCAGGCCAGCATGCCCAGCTTACAGCGTATTGTTATAGTTGTTCGATTTCATGATTAGTTACAAGTATTGATCTCTTACTGTTCTAAGCTATGAATTGAACTTTATCACAGCTATGTAAGTATAAGAAAAAATAGAGTTGACATCAAGTTTGGTACTATCTGAAATTTCAGGCATCCACTGGGGGTGTTGGAATGGATCCCCCATGAATAATGGGGGATTCATCTAACTCTAGTTAAATGAAATATTTGTCTTCCAATTTAACATTTATTAAGCAGTGTTTACATTTTCTCCCAATTTTTCAACAGCAAAAAGAACTGAGGCTTTTGTTACTTTACATAAACTTTTAACATCTCTTAGGCTTTAAAAAAAAAAAAAAAAAAACGTGAAAAACAAAACATCAAGGTTGAAACCAGGCAACCTCTTTGTTTTGGAAGTATTGGGAAGAGCCTGATCCTTGAATCAAAGCTTCAGGGCAGGGTGTGGTGGCCCATGAGTGTCAGGGACTCGAAGTTCTGCCTGACTTTGCTGATCAGAATGTCATGTCCTCCTTTCCAGTCACTTGATGCAAGTTTCTGTAAAGATGAATTAAGCAGACTAGGTCTGATCCTCTTTAAGAATTCTGACATCTCTTGGGATCACTTAAGATCGGCCCTAAAGATGAAGAGAAAGGTGTGGCTGATTGGAGACTTCCCAAAGACAAAAAAAAGTCAAGGGTTGCCTGTGATGGCCTCTGAGAAGTCACCTTCCTGAGAGGAGAAGGTGGCAATGGAATTTTACAAGGCACATCCTCTAATCAACACTGCCCTCCAGTTAGCTCAAAGGGTAATTGCTTTTCTGCCTGACCCACATTCTGCCCAATTGGCATGAAAAGAAAGAGGCAGCAAGCGCCCACATGAATTATTTTCTAAAAATAACTTGGCCTCTTTTATCTCTTATTTGTAAAAGCTCATTTATTACTGTTCCTTCTGATAAAACACTCCTGGTCTCCTTTGACTGGACCCTCCCTTTGAAATCTTTTGGTTTTACCTGCAGACTTACCTGTGCCTTTCTGTGTATGCAAAGCTCTTGCCTTCCTCTTCCTTCACTCTGTCTCCAAGAGGCAGATTTGACTGACTGTTCCAATGAGCAAACAGATGCCTAAAGAAGGAGATCAGCTTAGCGAGGACACTTGGCAAGGCACAGTGAAGCTTAGGAAACTTGCAAGGTCTCATCCCTCTGCTATTTTAGATTTTCAACTGATTTAGTCTTACAAATACCTGTTTGTACTTCACATGGGTTCTTCTTCATTTGTGATGACATTGGACCATACAACTTATATGCACCACGTAATAGAAATTAGAGGAAGGACAGGGTTTTATAAATGCATTAATTTTAGAGCGTAGCATCCCTGGCTTCAAACCTGACTCCCTCATTTCATCGGTGGTTAGATTCACTTTGACAACTTATATAACCCTCCAGTCCTTGGTTTTCTCATCTGTAAAATGGTGATAATGTTTTGCTGAACTGTTGCAAGAACTAAATAAGAGGATGTATGGAAAGACCCTAAGGTAATACCTAACAGAGGGCAGATGCAACAAAGAAAGTGCTGCAGCTATTATTGTTCCTAAAAATAAAAAGAACTCCAAAGGCAATGCTGTTCAGTTTTTATTGTCACATGAAGCTGAGATGGCCCTTCAGTCAGCTAACTTGGGGTTTAATTTCAGCAAGGAAAGAAAAACATACCCAAGATAGACTGTAGAATTCTCAGAAGCAGATGTGAAGCATAAAAGAATTAGTATAATGTGGTACAAGCTAGGCATGTGTCCTAATATCTTACATTTAGACTGTTTTTGTGTCCTTTTGGAAAGTGGGAAAGGGCAGGGGGATATGGGTCCCAGTTGTTATTTTATTTTTTAATTTGATGATAATGATGATGGTGGTGGTGGTGCTGGAGATGGAACCCAGGAGCTAGCTTGTTAAGCACACATTCTACCACTGAGCTACATTCCTAGCTCCACAGTTAAAATTTTAGATTTGCTGCAGTACCTTAATTCTTATTTCATTCATTCCATAAACCAATATTGTTCAGCAACTGTACACTTTGGCTATATTGTCCCCAACCTTTCCTGTGCCTTGATTTTTCTGAGGAAATCCTACAGATAGAATACTCAGCCCTCTTCCTGATGGGACAAAGGAGGAGTTCTCTGAGTTTCTTCAAGCTTTTCTAAGGAAAGGCACTGCTGGGCTAAGAGGATTGCTAGCCATGCCTGTGCCGTGCTGAAACAAGAGAGGCTGAGTTTAGACTTGTCTCACTATGACTTGCCACCTCTCTCCACCATGGTTCAGGAAAAGGAATGTTGCTTTCTGAGGGGCCTCACATACCCAACTTTGAAATTTGATTTAAGAGATTCCTTATAAATTCTTCTTCCTTTTTTCTTCCCCCTAGTACTGGAAATTGAACCCAGGAGCTCTTTACCGCTGAGCTTTCTTATTATTTCTTATCTCCAGTCTTTCTTATTTTTATTTTGAGATAGGATCTCACTAACTTGCTGAGTCTGACCTCAGACTTGAGATCCTCCTGCCTCAGCCTTTTGAGTCACTAGGATTACAGGCTGTGCACCTCTATGCCCGACTTTAAAATAAATAAATAAACAGCCCAGCAGAAACCTTCCTGGTTTGTTTGGAAAAGCGGCTTGAGTATATATAAGGCAGAGGAAGCAGGAGAAGGAGAAAGGAGGCAATCTAGATGGAAGATCTAGCCCTGAAAGGAGCTAGAATGATACTTAGGGAAACAGGTGCCTTATGAAGAAAGCAGTGGTGCAAACAAGTTCCCTTCATCCTCAGAGACAAATCACTTTACTGGCTCTTTCTACTGGAGATTTCCAATAGAAAAATCTTTCTGCAGTACTTGTTCCAGTGACTCTTGTACCACTGAGCTAATCAGCTCACAGGCCTACCCAGTTAGGGCCCAGAGGCCAGGGTAGGCTGCAAGGAAGGGCACTACTTGGAAGATCAGGCTCATGGTCTAGTAGAAACAATTAGGCCCCTTCTGTGTACAAGGCTCCATCCTAAGGCATTTTTTTAGATTGTCTCATTTAACTTTTATAGTCCAGGTATTATTTTATAGATGAGAAAACCAAAGCCAGAGTTAAATGGGAACTAGAATACATGGTCTATCACTAACAGTGTTGGGACTGCTGGAGGGAAGGTGGGAAAGCATTTACCATCTTGCCATTCCCTGTGAAACAAACAGGATAGAGGATGTTTTCCTTACTATTGAGGTCTCCTGCTGTTAATTTAAAAAATCACTAATGTTTTCTAAAGTACCTTCAGGCCTATCCCTATGATGTTAATATGGCAGGAAAGGAAGGCCCCTAAAATAGAGTCAGCCAGCCACGTGGCATGACTCTGTGCTCAGAGAAGGAACATGTGGTCTCCAGCTGCTCCATGATGACAACTAGTTATACACCAAGCCACACACTGATGTCTATGAAGAATAGTTTCCTTTCAGGGTCTTTGTTAAAAATGTAGGTTTAAAGAAAGCTCTTTGAAGGCAGGAACCAGGTCTTGTTTGAACAGCTGAGTCGGGGAACCCTTCACTCCCAAGTCCTTCCTATAGGAGCAATTCCCCATCCAGCCCTTCTGTGATCCCCACTTGCTTTCTATGAGCTGAGTTTCACGTCTGCTGTAGTGTATCCCACAGCCGATGGAGCAGGAGAAACTGGATCCAAGTCCATTGGTACAGCCATTGACTGGAGAGCCTTCCAGCTTTCAGATAAATTTCCAGAAACCATGTCTGAATTCTGATGAGAAGTGAAGACATGCCTGAAGGAAAGTCTGGAACCATATAGGAGCACAAAGTGCCAAAAACATTTTGATGAAGTGCTTTCTGATTAGAATCTAGGTCTGCTCAGAGCCGGCCTGTCCCCGGGGTCTCCTGGACATATCCATACCCCGGGTGGTGTGTGCTGTTTATACAGAATGCTCAGGCTTGCCCTCCAGACACTCAAACAGTGGGGAGACATGGGTCTCACACACCCTCTCTTTCTCTTTCAGACATTACAGGTGATCTACCCCTACACCCCACAGAATGACGATGAGCTGGAGCTGGTCCCTGGAGACTTCATCTTCATGTCTCCCATGGAGCAGACCAGCACCAGCGAGGGCTGGATCTACGGCACCTCCCTAACCACTGGCTGCTCTGGCCTCCTGCCCGAGAACTACATCACCAAGGCTGACGAATGCAGCACCTGGATATTTCACGGGTAAGCAGACTCCAGGACCTCAGCCTGCTGTTTCTTGAAGAACGTTGCTATGGCAGACTCTAGGAAGTGGCAGGGAAATGGACTTGACCTTGGACCCATAGGGTGGCAGTGAGAGCAAATGGTGCCCTTGGGGAAAAAGACTCGTTTGTTCCACATTTCCAGGAAAGGAGCTGACATGGGACTTGAGAAAATGGAGAAGCGGATTGCTATGCTCACTCTCCTGCCCCTTTTGATGCCGATGAATCTCAGTCTGCCTAAGGATTCATCTCTCTAGCTAATCTAGTGCTATCTCTTCATTGCTTCATTCATTTGCTCTGTCTCCTTGTCCTGAGTCATTACCCAGGACAGCCAGGTAGATTCCTACTATGCCTACCAGACCAGTAGTGGAAGGGGATTCAAGGGTCTGGAGCCCTAACTATGCTTCTTACTTCCTAGGTGACCCTGAGCAAGTTCTCAGACTTGGCACATGCATTACCTAGGCAGCAGAGAACTGAAAAAGGGCACATTGCCTGCCTACCCCATTCTTCTTTATAGTGATGACTTCTACCCATCTCTCACTACCGCCCCTCCCCCATACTGGTCCCATGTTCCGAGTGGCCTGTGTTGTATGGCCAGCTTTGTCCTAATAGAGAAAAAAAAAAAAAAGGAACAAAAGTTACCTTCTCTTTGTTAACCCAAGCAGCTCAAAGGCAACCCTTCCCTGGCATGCCTGGGCATCCAGCCCAGAGTGTACATGCTGGTTTGTTGTTCTTCTGTGTTGTTTTTGCTGGGTGGTAACAGGGGCTGAGAAGCGGAAGCCCTGAGCGCCAGCTGCCTGGTGGCTAACACTATTATTACTGCCATTGGAAAAAAAAAAAAAAAAAAAAAAAAAAGGCAGAGAAGGGTGATTTCTCCAAGTGTTTTGCCTGGAGGGAAAAAAGAAAAGAAGGCGCCCTACCCTGGTGAGCAACAACCAGACAAACCACAAACCCAAAGATGAGAAAGAACATTTTCTTCCTCAATAATCCCCACCCAGCAATTCCTTCCTCTGCCTTACATTCTCTTCTTCCACCCCAGCCCATGAACATCGAGCCTTAGAAAGTCAAAGTTGTCTCATGTTCCCCAAAACATTTGCTTTTTCAGAAATGTTTCTGAAGATCAAAATACGTGAGTTGGGTTTCTAGAGTCACCATCTCATCTCTATAAAAACAGGGAAGGTAAAGTAGAGTCGGGCACCACATCATGTTTCAGCTAACGATGGTCTGCGGATACGACCTTGGTCCTGTAAAGTTATACAGTTTGTTCAGTGACACTGTAGCCTGCTTAGTTTAAATACACTCTGTGATGCTGCACAGAGACCAAGTCACCCAGAATGCATCTCAAAATGCATCCAGTGACACATGGCCTTATAGATGAATAAACTTGGAGCTGAGAGATTATTTGCTTGATAAAGCACAGTTCCCAGGTCTCTTTCTTCACAGTAGGGCTATGTGTGGGAAAAGAGTATATGTGAGAAGATCTGCTAACCTGTTTAAGATCCCTCCATTCAAACCCATTTTTCCCCCATTAGAGCTCAGGCCAAAGCCCAGGTGAACCCAGGTGACTTCAGGCAGTGGGTCACACCAACATCCATGTGTCATCATCTCCTTTTATTTTAAAGGTTACTAGTGATGTTATTTCCTAGGAACTGTGTCGGAAGGTCACCAATCATCATCCACAGCCAACCCTGCCAGAGTGGAGAAATATTAATGTTAGGCACAGAAACACTGTAATTAAGAATTCTGGCTTTAATTGCAATAGTCTTGGACTCCCTCTTACCAGCTCTGTGACCTTGGCTCTGTTACCTTACCTCTCTGAGCCTCTGTCTGCTCACCTATACCATGGGGATAATAATCACACTTACCTCATGGGGTTGTTGTGGAGAGTGGAAAGCACTTAGCTTGATACAGATCAGCACTGAATATAAAATAGCCATGAGAGTTATGATTATTCTTTTTTCTGTCTTATGTTTAAGATACTTATCAAATCTAATGCCTCTTCCACAAAGGTGATCCTCTAGACACAAACTTCTCTTTGCTATTTAACTCCAGAGGTGGAAATGACTCAAGGAGACAGAGCTCCATTCTAAGAGAGGCCTTCCCTGGCTCCTAACCAAAGACAGATTGGAGGAGGTGGAGCCACAAAGTGGAGGCTCCAGCACAACCTGGCTGGTTGGTGGGAAGTTACAGAGGGGATCCAGGCAGCAACTGGAGAGTTGGCATCACTATCTTTCTCACCCATCCCCACCAGGGGACTCAGTTCTCTGGGTCCCTCCTAAGGAAATGTTTTCTCACTCCTGTTGTGGGACTGTCTTACCTGGTTCTGAGTCCCCCTAGGGATTTTCCAGTTGATGAAGCACCAGGGTATCTTCTACAGTAGGCTAGCTGCCTGGCCCTTCTGAGCCTACCGCAGGCCCAGCGTATTCTAGAGAGGAGCCAGAGTTCCCTGGTGCTTCAGAAGAGGTACCAGGTGTCATGCCCAGGCCCCTCTCTACCCTGTTCTTAATATAAAGCATCTGTTATTCTTTTGGAATTGACAGCCCCACACCCATCTCAGAGAGAGTCAGGTCCTTTGGTTCCAGTGACAATTAAGAAGGGAAGAAGGCTGGCATTCTCCTTGGGAGAGAAGGGATCCTGTCCATGTCTTCCTAGGTACAGTAATTAGAGACTGGGACAGGCGAGATGTCAGCATGATTCCAGAGAGCCAGACATTTCAGGCCCTGAAGCTTTGATGAACCAGATAGGAAAACTGAATTTTCTTCAACTGCATAATGTTCAGGAGAGTCTCCATTTAAAATACAGGAGAGCAGCTGGCCTATTAGACTGTGTGAATGGCACAAGATATCCTTGAGCTACAGTTACTTAAGTTTCCCCATAACATGTTTCTTTTGACTGCACGTCAGTCTTACTGATACAACTTTGTTAAACTATAGGTTCCTGGTTCCCACCCCACGCCCACCAAGTCAGGTCACAATCTGTGAGGAGTAGGACCCAGGTGGGGGGCAGGGATACTTTTTCAAGATCCCCTGGTGATTCTATTATGCACAAGGTCTGAAAATTACTTCTTCAGGGCATGAGGTTTCTGAGACCTTTGCTTTTAAATAGAATGAATCTATCATTCCTGGTCTGCAAAGGACCACTTCTCAGAGTAAAAGGAGTCCCAAAGTATTTAAATCTTATAATTTTTTGAAAAATAAAATTGACTTAACACCTGGTTAGCTTAATGATATTGGGGAATATAACAAGTCCTTTTCAAAAATAAAATTTTCATAGTAATGCTATGCTAAAAATGAATAATCCTGAACAGGTACAAACCTGGACAGATTGCTGGGTCCACAGGCATCAATCAGGAGTCTACTGGACACAGGGGGGCATATTGCCACACACATTGTAAAGATGTGAGAAATCTGATTTAAATGCTCCTCCTTAACACTACCCCATGATACAGAGGGAGATGTTTGTTGGATTTGCCTAACCATACCTAAATAATAGTGTTTATTAGCTAAAGCTTTTGGAGTCTTACTAGCACAGTAATTTAAATGCTGCGTGTTTTGACAGGCTTCCCTTTAGCAAGATCTCTTTTGGGCCTCTGTAGTTACAGTGGTTCATGCAGAAAGGAAAGTTCTTGGCTCACAGTTCTAAACATCTGGTGAGAATGGTCTCCTCTGAAATACGACTATCCTTAATCATCTTGTCAGTTGAGGTGGGAATAGGGGTTGGAGACTGAAGAAGTTAGAATAGTACAGGATAATGGCCATAAAGTTTCATTGACCCTAAAGAGCTGCTGGCAAAGTGGTGGAGATGGTTAAAACTTTTGAAACAATTTTTCAAAAAATTCTCATTCTTTCCTTCAGATGGAAATTGCCATGGAAAAGATGAAGGGCAATGGGAATTGTTTATTTCATTTGAACTAGAAAAATAGCTGGAAACAGTGGTACATAATTGATACTCATTATTGTTTAACATGCCTTTGGTGCCAAGCATGCCTGTGGCATCCTGATAAGCACAAAATCACTGGACCCCATCCCTCACCAGGAGGATGGATGCATTTGTTCTGGGCACGAAAGTCCATCTGCTACAAATTTATTAACTGCAGGACTTCAGTATTTAAAAAAAAAAAGATCTCCTCCCCAGGGATGGGGGCCCTGTGCTCATGTTCCCCAGCCACTGTCCTACCCAGAGTGTGATGTGCTAATTCCCACTTCTCGTAGGCCCCCAGGTCAAGGGCCAATGACTCCTGGCCAAAGTAGTTAACATCTTCCTCATCTTCCTTTGCAGTTCTTATTCCATCTTAAATACATCATCGTCAAACTCGCTCACCTTTGGTGATGGAGTATTAGAGAGGCGGCAGTATGAAGACCAGGGACTGGGGGAGACCACACCTCTTACCATCATCTGTCAACCCATGCAGGTAAGGCCAGTAGTTATGGTTATATCCTCCAGGCTAGTCAGGATACACTGAGAACCTGTTTATTAAGTATGAGCATAGCCCTTGCTGCCCCAAAAGGGTCCCTAATCTCTTGAGGAGAAGCAGGTGCACAAGATTATAAAATATGGCCAGGTGTGGTGGCATGCATCCGTAATCCCAGCAACTGGGGAGGCTGAGGCAAAAGGATCGTAAGTTTGAGGCCAAACTCATCAACCTAATGAGATCCTAAGCAATTTAGTGAAACTGTCTCAAAATAAAAAAGATAAAAAGGACTGGGGATATGGCTCAGTGGTTAAGCACTCTGGGTTCAATTTCTGGTACCAAAAACAAACAAAGAAAAAAGATTATAAAATATATTCAGCAATTCAAGGCTGCAAGAGTCAGATGAGCGATGCTAACAGTGACCATCAGCATGTGAGTCTGGCCTATAGAGAGAAGAGGAGATTTTATCCCTAATACAGGAATAATACCCAAGTTGTATTAGCTTTGTAGATTGACATGAAGACCAAAGGAAATAATAAAATAAGACTCTTAGCACCATAATTGGCATATAGTGAGTGCTTAAAATATGGGAAGTTTTCCAAGAAAGTTTGGAGGTGACAGGAAAACAAGAGTTGTCATTCAGTATTACAGACAGAGTCCAGTGGAAAGGTCGAGCTTGCTGATCTTTGCAGTTTTTATTTGATCTTAAAAGAGATCAAGACAGTAGAGCACTTAGACTAGAGCCCAGAGTTTGAAAGAGGGAAGAATAGGAAAAGAGATGGGGAAGTCTTCATCTTCAATCCACATATTAACCTTGTTAGACCAACTAGAAGCTAATGAAAAGTGCTGGCTAATGTGAACCTGGCAGCACTGAGGAAACTGGGAACAGTGGATGATATCAGAAAGAAAGAGTATAGAAATATCTAGAAGGATCCACCAGCATTTATACAAACCAAAGTCACTTGGACATGCCATTGATGAGACTTGTCTATTTCATCATTGAGAAGTGACAACTGTCCTCCCTGAGCCATTTCTGAGAACACCAGATGACCCACATGGTCAGACCAGAGCCCACGTGATTACTGGAATAGATAAAGCAGGAATTTCCTGCTGGAGCACAGAGCACTGACTGTAAAACCGCATTGGCATTAGGACTCTTCCTTTTTCCTATGGGACAATGTGGTCACCACACATTTTAGATGTGAGATGGGCACATTTGTGACAAAAGAAGACTTTGCTCCCTGAAGAAGCTGATGAAGCATCCCTTTTCGGGAGAAAGTTGTCCTGGCTCTTCATTAATGGCTAGTTTCACCTCTAAGCTGTAACTGAAGTGACCTTGATGTTTCAGTAGCTGCCAAATGCTACTCCCACTAAAAATAGCACCAGCACCATGAAAATACCACTTTCATGACCCTTCTTATCTCACAAAGCACCTGCAATTTCTTTCATTTGAGCCTCAGAATAACTTGTGAGGTGTACAGAATGAGTCTTACTATCCTCATTTTACAGTCAGACCAACCTAAATCCAAGGCAGTTAAGAGGCTCGTCCAAGTTATGTGTTAACAGACTTGGCCTGGAGCTCAGTGCAGCTGACTCCATATACTCAATACTGTGCCATGTTTCCTCACTGTTCACTTCTCTTCCTCTGCAGCCCCTGCGGGTCAACAGCCAGCCTGGGCCTCAAAAACGATGCCTCTTTGTGTGTCGGCATGGGGAGAGGATGGATGTTGTGTTTGGGAAGTACTGGCTATCCCAGTGCTTTGACGCCAAAGGTGAGTCCATTGATCCCACTCCCCTTTTTCCACAGTTTCTCTTTCTTTGGTTTTAGTTGACCACAGTCAACCATGGTCTGAAAAGATCAAGTGGGAAATCCCAGAAATAAATAAGACATAAAATTTAAATTACACTCCATTCTGAATAGTATAATGAAATCCCAGTGTCCAGTTCCATCCTGCCTAGGTGAATTATCCTTTGTTCAGTGTATATACACTATATATGCTACCCACCTGTTAGTCACCTAGTAACTCACTTGATTTCCAAATCTACTGTCATAGTATCATAGTGCTTATGTTTGAGCATTTCTTACATACTAGCCTGATGCTAAGTCTCAACGGCCACATCTTTCACCTCACTTTACTTCATCACACAGCTATTGTACCATTTCACCTTATAAGAAGAAGGATTAATACAATACAGTATAATAATTTTATGAGAAACCACATTCATGTAACTTTGTTTACAGTATATTTTTACAACTATTCTACTTTATTATTAGTTATTGTGCTTGATTTATGAATTAAACTTTATCCTAGGCACGTTTGTGAAGGACATAACATAGGGTTCAGTACTATCTGTGATTTCAGGCATCCCCTGGGGGTCTTCTAACATCTCTTGCCTATAAGGTAGACTTGCTCTATGTAGTTGGTTGACCTGCTTAGCATTGGCATACCTATTACGGCCTCTAGGGGGCATAGTCAAGCTATGTAACTTATGTATATGGAGTTATGTATGGGTTTGGATACTATTGAAAAATGCATGTTATCCATAAGTCCTTCCTGATTCTTGAATTTTAGGAAAGAGGTAAGTGTTCTTGTCTCTACTCTACAAACGGAGACAAGAGTTCTAAAGAGTAAATGACTTGCCCATGGTCACATGGCAATGTCTGTTCAAGAAACATAGTGATTCCGCAGCCAGAGTTTCCTCCATTAAACTCTGCAAAGTGCAAAGTAGGTCTTTCTCTTCTGTTTCCGTTTTCATTTGAGTGACATTTTGAGTTAGGGACTTGCCTGTCAGAAAAGTCCACCTACTTAGAATGTCTAGTTGTTATCATCACTTAGAAACTATCTCTTGTCACTTCTGTTAACAGAATGGAAGAGTGGGTTCCAAGCCAGTTTAATGAAGAGAAAGTGTCAATGTTTTCCTTCAGCTCCAGAGAATTCAGAGTCTTTGACTTAGGAGGATGTACCAAGATCAACAAGGGAAGTCCTCAAGAAACAAGAAACTCATGTAGCCTTTATTTGACCTTTTTATTTTCCCCAGGCCGCTACATACGCACCAACCTAAACATGCCTCATAGCTTACCTCAGCGGAGTGGTGGCTTCCGGGATTATGAGAAAGATGCTCCCATCACTGTGTTTGGCTGCATGCAAGCAAGATTAGTAGGTAAGAGTCCTGGGGCGATACATAGTATTTCCTGACCCCTTCTTCAAAAGACTAGTACCAACTATATGCTAGGACACTTCCTGGGATTTTCTGTAACTTCCCTATATGTGATCTATTTCCTCAGTTCAAAAGGGATTTATTACATAACTCAGGATGCTGGCTTGATTTACCAAAGTGAAGAAGACATGGTCCTTACTGAGGAGCATAATAAGAAAGGTCAAGCTTGCTTTACTTACATCACTGGTGTGGCAGACAGGGCAGATTCTAGTTTAAGACAGCAGCATTTGCCAACATAGCTGTAAAAACAGGGTAATAGTGAGGAGGGAACCTTGGGGTTGCTGAATTTATAGGGGCCATTTGATGCTTTGAAGGCTGTTTGCAGGCCTATTCTGTACTGACTATGCAGAGGCAATGCTGTGTTCCGTTCTTTCCTTTAACAGACATTTATTATTTAATGAGCTAGGTGTTGGTGACCCATGTGTGAAAGTCCCTCACTCTAAGGGAAACCAACATATATGGATAAGCTATACATCAAGTATTGTGGGAGCTCACACACACACACACACACACACACAGAAAAGACATAAAAGAAGTGAGCTGTGATACAAAGTGGAAGTTGCCGAGTAAAGAATCAGCAGGAGGAAGAGAAGGACATTCTTGGTAGCCGGGACAGTGTAAACAAAGTCCCAGAGATTAATAGCATCCACAGTGTGGGGGAAACAAGCTGTCTTGTTTCCAGAGCATAAATTGAGAGGCAGGACGAGAAGTAGACTGGCAAGATTAATAAAGACAAGTTCACAGAAGACTTTTGACCATTGTATTAAAGTGTCTAGAGTTTGCCTAGAAGAGAAAAGAGGTGGTTTTCATGAGTAAAGAGTTAAAGCATCAGATGTACTTTATCCGTGGTGTGCAAGAACATGGCCAGTGGAGAGACTGGTTAACACAGAGTGACATGGAAGCAAGGGCAGTCCTCCCCCTGTATCACAAGGTAGAGGTTAGAGCACCATCCTGTTCATAGGTCTCTCCAAGGAGAACATTTTACAACTTGTTGGCATGAGGGAGAAGGAAAGGAAAGGCCAAGAAGGGGACAGCCTGTTGCTTAGCCTCTTCCACACAAACACTGATGAGGGGGTTTGTTGGAAACAGGGATGACGCTCCTGGATCTACGGGAGCCCCCACTAGGAAAGAGAGCTCTCTGGAGTCTTCCTAGCAACCAAGTGAAAGTCAAGTGACTCTGTCAGGCTGATTCTCCTCGGATTTTCTTTGCAGGTGAAGCCTTATTAGAAAGTAACACCATTATTGATCATGTCTATTGCTCCCCATCCCTACGCTGTGTTCAGACCGCACACAATATCTTGAAAGGTAAGACTCTGAGGTTGAAAGTCAACTAGTCCATCCTTCTGTCTCTAAGCACCTAATTATCAGAGGATAATTATCGTTATGGGATATTCACCAATTATAAGCTTTGAATCTGAAATTTTTAGCAAAGAATCTTTCACGAGATGACTGATCTTGCGCAAATCACAAAAATCAAACTGGGACAGCATAAACCAGATGAAACAAAGTTTACCAAAAATGTTTTTCCTGAGAATTTAAAGCTCTTTTGTTGTTGTTGTTGTTGTTGTTGTTTTGGTTTGGTTTTTGGTATCAGGGATTGAACCCAGGTACACTTAACCACTGAACCACATCCCCACACTTTCTATATTTAGAGACAGAATGGACTGTATACTTAAGCTAAACAAACAAATGAACCATAAATGGACAAGCCAACAAAGAATTTGACACTATATTTGAGTCTAATTCTTTAACCTAAGTAATCCTTCCCTGCACTGCCATGAAGCATTTATATATTAAGTTTGCATAGAAAAACTGGACTAAATGTAGTATAAAGAGAGCTAAGCTAATAAATAGGGACAATTCCTGAGAGTAATCACACTACAGGAAAATCCAAGACTTGTGTACAGGTACTTTTAAATATTCAATATTAGATTTTCTGATAGGAAAAATGAATAATTTACATGATCTTAAAATTCAATGGAAGCTATTGTATAGTAGGGGATGCTAAAAGAATATCTGCAGTTTTTAGTAACACAATCATGGAATTTATTTTGGAAAGAGGAATTACAGTAGTCACAGAATTGAACAAATTACATGGATAATGGCTTGTGGTTTTTGCTCTGAAATCAGACACCATACATCCTTAAAGCCAGCATACGTTCTGGAGGTGCAGCCAGAGCATTAAACTCATGTGTCATTAGAACACAAAATTTATAGGCCTTGCCTAAACCCACAGGCTTCCACTTCTTCAGCTACCTGTAACATCTGGGGAAAAGAACAGTTGCTTTAACAGAGTTGTGTGATAATTTGGCCTATAACTTATTTTTCCACTGAGAACATAATAGTACTTCCTTCATCTTCATTTTGTTTTACCTCCAAGGTTTACAACAAGAGAATCACTTGAAGATTCGCGTCGAGCCTGGTTTATTTGAATGGACAAAATGGGTTGCTGGGAACATGTTACCTGCATGGATACCTCCTTCAGAGTTAGCTGCAGCCAACCTGAGTGTTGATACAACCTACAGGTAACCCTCTAAAACTGCTGCTTCCTGAAGCCAGTGTGGAAACACTTTCCATGCTATCACCAGACCAGGCTAATCAAGCCGATGAAGGGCAGGCATAGCCTGCAGGTAGTTTGTTCATAATGGGGCAGACAAAGCTGTGAGTTGAGAAACCAAATCTGGAGAAAAGCCAGCATTCCCTTGCATTAGGTGTGTTCGTAATTTTCTTATCTCTGTGATTTAAATACCTGACAAGAACAACTTAGAAGAGGAAGTTTATTTTGAGCTTGTGGTTTCAGAGGTTTAATCCATGGTTGGCCAGTTCCATTACTCTGGGCCCCAGGTGAGGCATATCGTGGCAGAAGGGTGTGGTGAAGGAGAGCTGTTCAGTTCCTGGAAGCCAAGAAGCTGAGAGAGAGGAAGGGACCTTAGACAGATATAGTCCAGACCATGCCCCAGTGACCTGCTACCTCCAGTCATGCCCTCCTTCCTACAGTTACCACCCAGTAGTCCATTCAGTGGATTAATTCACTGATGAGGTTGCAAGTCATAATCTCATCATTGCATCTCTGAATATTTCTGCATTGCCTCTATTAAGAGGAGCTTTTCTAGGGACATTAATTCAAACCATTGCACTGGGGTTGTGGCTCAGTGGTAGAGCGCTTGCCTGGCGTTTGTGAGACATCAGATTTGATTCTCAGAACGGCATATGAATAAAAAAATAATGGTTGATTGATAACTTAAAGAGTATTTAAAAAAAAAAAGATTCAAACCACTAACATTAGGATAGTGTGAATTATAGTCTTCATCCCAACCCATGTTAGATTTTCCCGACTTTATTATGCTTATTTCAGTATAATAACAAAACCATTTTGCATTCCAGGAACATGTACCAGCTAATGGTAATGCAATTCAGAAGGTTGTTGGGAAATAAGGGAGGTGACAATGTCCCACCTTGGATTTTCACTTTTAACTTTCCAAAGCATTTATTATTCTCCCTCTTATGTTCACTTGTTAGGGATATCACCCTAGAAGGTTAGCAAGTCACTTTTTTCTTTTCTTTCCTATTTTTTACAGTTTTAGAAATGGAAGGAATCCAGACCTTCACACATGCTAAGCAAACCCTCCACCATTGAACTACATGCTGAGCCCAGCAAGCCACTCACATATGAAAGAGTTCAAGTGGCTTACCTAAAGTTATATATATAGTGACTGGCCACACATAAAAATAATGATGACAACTAACATTCACTGATGAAATTCTACATACCAAGTACTATGTACTCTTTGCAGTCATTCTTATTCCTATTCTGTTGCTTTTGCCATTAGTCTGGCTGTACTGAATTTTTTTTCCTTTAAAGTATTGACTGCTTCCAGCTGATAATTCACATGCACACTTAGGAATCAATCAGTGAGTCAGGCATGGTAGCACACGCCTTTAATCCCAGCAGCTCAGGAGGCTGAGGCAGGAGGATCATGGGTTCAAAGCCAGCCTCAGCAATTTAATGAGGCCCTAAGCAACTTTGTGAGACCCTGACTCTAAATAAAATATAAAAAAAGGCTGGGGATATGGCTCAGTGGCTAAATGCCCCTGGGTTCAATCCCTGGTATAAAAAAAAAAAAGAATCAACCAATGAGAGTATAGTTACATTGTCTATTAAAAATTCACTCAAGCTATATAAACTCTCTTTGAGGAAGGACAAAAGGCACAACCATGATAATGGGAAATTAAACTCATATTTCTTAGAGCAGAATTTGGAACAAATGACCAATATTAATGCCAACTCTCTTCCCTGTGATATCTGTTGAAGTTTCATTTCAAATACCTACCCATACCACCAATGAAGCAATGTGAGTTTTTCTGGCTAAGGTAGGAGAGGTTATCCTTTTTCCACACTAATATTTTTACTCTGCAGATAAGATGTCAGACAACCCCTTCTTTAACTGTGTGATACTTCTTGCCTTAAAAGAATTAGTATTCCTCAAAAAATAAAGTTACACCAGGAGCCCTGGTGCACACTTGTAATCCCAAAACCTCAGGAGGCTGAGGCAGGAGGATGGCAAGTTCAAAGCTATCCTGGGCAACTTTGTGAGGCCCTCAGCAACTTAGACCCTTTCTCAAAACAAAAAATAAAAAGGGTTGAAGCCAGGTGCAATGGTGCATCCCTAGAATCCCAGCAACTTGGGAGGCTGAGGCAGGAGGATCATGAATTCAAAGCTAGCCTCAGCAACTCAGTGAGAACCTTTCTCAAAATTTTTAAAAAATTAATAAAAACGGCTGGGAATGTGACTCAGTGGTTAAGTACCCCTGGGTTCAATCTCTGGTACTATATAAATACATAAATAAATAACAAAAATTAAATCAACAGTCTGCTCCCCTACCACACTTGACATTTTGTTCTGTCCCCTCTCTGGTCACTATTTTTCTATCCTTCAGGCAGCAGCGGAGATTGCAAGCCTTTGTCTCTATGTCAACAGCCATCATCCACCTAGTCAGAAAAGAAACTTTGAGTTGCTGCCAACACTGGTGAAGTGATTTTTGTCACACTCCATCCAGCCCCAGCCTGGCTTATTTAGGCCATCAGTGTCCTCTGTTTCCCCTTTGGTGTGTTCTGCAGTGTTTCTCAAGCTGACCTGCAAAGTTCTCCAAGGTCACTCTAGCTGAGCCTTCTATGCACTCAGAGAAACACACCCAGGCACCCACAGACAACACAACCCCATCAGCAGTGCAAGTAGGATGAAGGCCAAGAATTTGGAAATCAGGGCATGGTCCCTATTCCAGATTTTTCTTTTTCCCTTTTCAGCAAATCAAAGTTCAATCCAACCATTTTCTGTTTGTCATGGGGGGAGGGAGATGAAGCCTCTAATTCTCAGTTGTTTGAGAAAGCCAAAATTATAATATGTGAAAGACACAACCCTCAAGTTGAACTCCCCGGGAGATTAATGATGCCAAATTGAACAGGCCTTTTGAAGCAAGTAAGTGAAACCCAAGGGACTAAAGACACCGTGACAAGAAGAGAAGCCCTTCCTGGGAGTCAGGGTAGTGTAAGTCGAGAGCACTCAGCAAAAAGCCCTGTCACCTTGCAACAGGGGCCAGCAGTGAACAGGAGGGAGGGGAACTGGAAGCCAAGTTAGGGGAACTTACTAGACTGGTGAGTCATACCTAAGCTTCATCCCTGGGCAGCAAGAGCAGCCTAGAAGGTGGGGGTGGCAAGCAGCCCCCGTCTTAGCAAGCTGGGCCAGAGCAGCAATGCAGGAAAAACAAAACGCATACCAACTGAGCAGGTTCAGAGCAGGGAACAGGGCCCTGACACCCGGGAAATGGGATTGGAAGAGGGCATGAATCTGGACTGCTAGAGAGGCAGCAAATCAAGATTTGGTGGGGCCCAAGGTAGAAGCCTGCCCTACAGACTGGATCAGAGCAGCAGGGAATTGGAGAGTTGATGAGGGAGAATGCTGTTCCAAAGATGCCACCCAAGAACCTGGAGCACTGAGTTCCAGGTCCACTGGATGGTTGGAAGCCATGAGTTCAGGACCCTGCAGGTGTGGCAAACAGCATGATAGGTCCTGCTGACAGGAACGAGAAGTCTTCCCATACCCAACCGGACGGGTCAGATAGTGGAGCCATTCAAAGGTTCTACTTCAAGGTGCTGGGAGAGACCACAGGCAAGAACCAATCAGGAGAAACTAGATCCCAGCATCTATCCTGGCCTTCACTCACATAAATCTCACACATCACAACATGATCTAACCCTTGAAGTGACTCCTTGGGCCGCATGAAGTGGCCTGTTGTCCCAATGAAGGGAAGGAAGCAGCTCCTAGGAGAACCAATGATGTGAATGGTAGTGGAACTGAATGAGAGGTGGGGTTAGGGAGGAAGAGGAAGAGAGATGGTTCCAGAATAAGCAGGTCTAGCCCTGTCAGTGGTGATTTGTGTCTCTGCCAATTGCCCAGGGTAGGGTGAGACTGCTGCATGCTGGGAGATGGTTCCCTAGGGGCAGGTTTCCTTCAAACGGAACCACAACAACCCTGACAGTAAGGCCTGGTGCACAGAAGGGCCACCTTGACAAGGACACTGTCGGAAGGTCTCCAGTGTGGAGAATATGCTCACAGACCAGGTCTGAGACCCAGGTTGAAGTCTAGGTTCTAAGAGTTGTTAACAATCTGAGCAAGTCGTCTGTGGCCTTTTTGAGCCTTGGTTTTGTCATCCAGAAACTTGGGATTTACAAAAGCATTACTGGAAAGATTATACTGAAAAATACAGTCAGGATGCTTGACAGAGCCTGACACCTGGAACCCCTCAGGAAATACTTGTAGTACTAATGGTTGTAATTCAGATCAAGATGCCATACGGGGGTTGCAAAAGTAGCTCAGTGATAGAGCACTCGCCCAGCATTTGTGAGGCTCTGGTCAATGCCCAGGAGAAGGGAGGGCGGAAGGGAGGGAGGAAAGAAAAGGAAATGCCATGTGACTTCACTTTGAGAGCTACCACCATCTGTACCAGGTACAAAACACCCATCGGTGAAAAACAAAATAAGAACAGAGAAAAAATAAAGGGCATGGTCATATTAAACTTCTCATGGACCAGAAACTCTGAATAGTAAAGAGAGGTGGGAGCAGGTGGAGGTGGGCCCCAAGGGCATTGGATGACTGGGTCACCAGGTCAGGCACTTTGATCTTTCTTTTAAATGCCTTTGTAGATTACATCATAGTTATCATTTGCATCAATAGCCTTCCCACCTAGTTCACAGAGAGGTATCCTCAAGCCCAGAAATTGAACTTTCCTCATCTTTGTGTCTTCTGGGCTTCTCCTAGTGCCAGGTATATGATCTACATCTTAAAATAAGAAGCAAAGAGAAGGAAAAGGCTGGTGGAAATTTTACGAGGTCACAAATCAGATGGACTGAACATCTGCTTTTAAAACCTGTCCTTGCAGCTAATTGTGTATAAGTCTCCTAAAGAGAGGCATGGGGCATCCTAGTGATCTGAATAGGTAGTAAAATCTAATCTCACCTTGCTTCCTATAAGGTATATAATTAGGTCCATTAATGGCCAATAATCAGTAAAAGTAATCTAACCGTGGGTATGTCATCCTGTGCATGAAGCATGAACTAAATATCTCATTTTTCAACAGGTCACTGTGACACCATACAGACAGTTTTTGTTTCTGTACATTTCAACCCCATGTCCTTATAGTGGGAATACTCTTCTCTTTACCTCCCTTCTTTCTAGGGTCATGGATAGATATATGGGAACTTTAGAAGGGTCTTGAAAAAATGATTTAGAATGATATCAGTTGCTTCATCCCAAGATCCAAATGTTTTCATTTCTTTTGTTCATTCTTTTGTTTCAGACCTCACATTCCAGTCAGCAAATTAGTGGTTTCAGAATCCTATGACACTTATATCAATAGAAGTTTCCAAGTAACAAAAGAAATTATAAGTGAATGTAAAAGTAAAGGTAGGTGGTATTACTTTGGACTCCATATTTAAATATATCACCATTTCTCCATCATGGTTAATAGGGCTACTCAAGATGCTTACAGTTGCTTTGACAGACTTGTTCAATAGAAAAGAAATATATTTCTGACTCTCTT
Source organism: Sciurus carolinensis (assembly GCF_902686445.1). Taxonomy (NCBI): domain Eukaryota; kingdom Metazoa; phylum Chordata; class Mammalia; order Rodentia; family Sciuridae; genus Sciurus; species Sciurus carolinensis. Next base: position 121,601,222 of record NC_062223.1, read on the forward strand.
CTAGATTCTTTGACATTGAATTTGTAACATTGTCTGAGTACCTAAAATAGTAGGAATTCCAGGGAGCACACTAGATTTAATTACTAATACTTAATAACTTATATTCTGCACTATAGCTTGTCATCTTGCACCCTATGAAGAGGACTCCCTATTGCGATTTCCAAAAGGTCTCTAGAATAACACTGTTTGCCTACAACTGATCTGAGAGCATGGACATCCACGCATAAAACCATCTACACAAGCTGGGCATAGTGGCACACACCTATAATGCCAGTGGCTCAGAAGGCTGGGGCAGGAGGATCACAAGTTCAAATCTAGTCTCAGCAAATTAGTGAGGCCCTAAGCAACTCAACAAGATCCTGTCTCTAAATAAAATATTAAAAAGGGCTGGAGATGTCACTCAATAGTAAAACACCCCTATGTTCAATCCCTGGTACCAAAAAAAAAAAAAATCTGCACACATACTAGCCATGCTGCCACCAACCAAAAGAAGGGTGTGTAAGGCTCATGTCCATTTGTTATTACGTTTTCCAAAGATTGGGCTCAAATATTTAATGATATTTCAAACTGACTCTTGGCTATAAATTTTAAGTTAGTATATTTATAGTCATAGAGCAAAAACTATAGTTATGTGCACAAAAAATGTTGATAGTAGCCACATCAATGTTCATAGCTGCTCAATTCACAATAGCTAGATTGTGGAACCAACCTATATGCCCCTCAATTGACGAATGGATAAAGAAACCATGGTATATATATATACAATGGAATATTACTCAGCCATAAAGAATAATAAAATTATGGCATTTTCAGGCAAATGGATGAAATTGGAGAATATCATGCTAAGTGAGATAAGCCAATCCCAAAAAAACCAAAGGACGAATGATCTCGCTGATAAGCGGATGATGACGCATGATGGGGGGTGGGAGGGGGACAAGAATGGAGGAAGGAGGGACTGTATAGAGGGAAAGGAGGGGTGGGAGGAGTGGGGGAAGGAAAAATAACAGAATGAATCAAACGCCATTACCCTATGTAAATGTATGATTACACAAATGGTATCCTCTACTTCATGTACAAACAGAGAAACAACATGTATCCCATTTGTTTACAATAAAAGTAAATTTTAAAAAAAATGTCGATAGTAGTTAGCCCTGAGCAACAGTGGATGGGGTTGTCCATCTACCGTTCCAGTTGTCACTCATCGGCTGCTCACTACCATGTTAGCTTGTGCTAACAGCCAAGAGGTCTCCAGTGCTCACAGTTCTCTAGTGGCAACATTTAACTCTGCATTAGAAGGGTTGGCAGCAGGGGCCCTGTGGATGTAGATGAGCACTGCCTTTTTTTCTTTTTTCTTTTTTTTTTAAATTATTTTATTTTATTTGTTCTAATTAGTTGTACATGACAGTAGAATACATTTATACATTGTGAAAGATCTTCTTGATTGTGGTGGTGGTTATACAAAGTCACACATGTGGGAAAGCTACACAGAACAATGTACTCATACACTGTGAGTGCTTCTCAGCCTGTTGAGACAGAATAAACCAAGCAGATTGTAACAGTGTCTGTCTCCTGGTTTTGATAGCATAGCATAGTTTGAAAGATGTAAGCACTAGGGAAGGTTTCAGGAGACCTCCATCTGTATGTATGTATATATGTGTAACCTCCTGTGGATGCATCTATAATTCTATAATATTTTTTCTTTTTTATCCTTCTTTTATTTAACTTATTTATTAATTTATTTGGTACTGGGAATCAAACCCATAGTTATGTGCACACTAGGCAAGTATTCTGCAACAGAGCTACCTTCCCAGCCCCTTTTAAATTTTTTTAAAATTGACATTTAATTGTATTTTTATGGGTTATAATATGATATTTCAATATGTATATACAATGTACGATGATTTAATCATGGTAATTAACTTCTCCCCTCTCCTTAAACATTTGCCATTTCTTTGTATTGCATACAATTTTTTTTCTTTCTTTTTTTCTTTTTTTTTGGGGGGGAGGGGGATGCTTGGAATTGAACCCAGGGCCTTGTGCTTTTAAGGCAAGCACTCTATCACCTGAACTATCTCCCCAGTCCCTGTGTTGCATAAAATTGTGTGTGTGTGTGTGTGTGTGTGTGTGTGTGTGTGTGTTTTAATAGATTTCCTTATTAATGAAAAAGTTTCAAACTATTGCTTGGGCAAATGGCCTTTTTAAAATTTTTTTCAGTGCTGAGGATTGAACTCGGGGTGCTTTACCACTGAGCTACATTCCCAGTCTCTTATTTTGAGATAGGGTCTTGCTGAGTTGCTGAGGGTCTGGCTAAGTTGCAATCCTCCTGCCTCAGCCTCCTGAATCCCTGGAGTTACAGGCTTGCTCCACCATGCCTGGCTTTGTCTTCTTTTTGAGAATGTGTTTCCCTCCTCAGAACATGAATCTTCTAGAATTTACAAAGTTCAATATATCTTTATAGAAATGGTCTTCCCATTCTTTGCTTTTGTCCCCAGGAAATAACATTCTGATTGTGGCCCATGCCTCTTCCCTTGAAGCATGTACCTGCCAGCTTCAGGGCCTGTCGCCTCAGAATTCCAAGGACTTCGTGCAAATGGTCCGAAAGGTAATTCAGTCTTGAACTTATGGGACCCATGGTGCCTAGTAGTTTAATAGCAGTTTGGTGACTGGCCGATAGCTCATTTATTTGAAGCATGTATTTATGCTGTGCTAGGAAGATTCACTTATTGATTTACTCAGCCAAGATGTATTGAGTGGGACTCTGTAAGGCACTTTATTAGACCTTGCGTGAGAGAAAAAGATGTTTTAACGACAGTTCCAGCTTCTCAAAGCTAAAATTTAGGAAGCAGCTGAGAGTCACAAGGAATGAGGGACCTCAGAGTGGATAAGGAGAGGTGACTCCAGCACAGCTGTCAGCTTAGCTAGATGGTGTTTCTAGCAAGCCAGCAGGCCAAGGAAAGCAGCGAGTGACAGCGATCAGGCTGCGAGGCAAGCCCAGCAACAAGGCAAAACCCCAGGAGGTTGACCTTCACGTCTGGATTCTTCCTTTCCATCTTATAGAAAGGGTTTTGGGTCAGTCCCCTCCCACACAAGGCAGCTACTTCCTTTCTGTGCCACCAGAGATCTAGTTCAAATTCAATTGCATTCTCTTCTCATTTTTAAACAGTTTACTTACGCATCTGTCCTTCCTATTAGTCTTTAAGCTGCTGGAGGGCAGGGATTCTTATAAATGTAGCTCTGGACATATAATATGAAAATAAATTTTTAAATTGCCATAACAACTGGTAATAACAAGGGTAGAACTTTTGCTTTGAATGTCATGGATATGTGTGCCCCTCCCCAAGCAAAAAAAAAAAGATAAAGCAAGGGTGGGACAAATTATTAAAACTTAAATGATCTTTCCCATTGTGTTCAAGTATAATTTCAAAAATGTTCAAATAACAAAGAAAAAAATGTTCAAGGTGCCTTTTTAACTTGACAGTATGATTGGGGATTGATGTGTAAATTAAGGATTAACTCCTAGCACCTCAGCCTCCTGGTTGCCCCCACTTATCCCAAGTTTCACTTTCTGAAGTTGCAGTTACCTGTGACCAAACACAATCTTAAAATACAATACTGCACAGTAAGATATTTTGAGAAAGAAAAGGACCACATTCATATAACTTTTATTACCGTGTATTGTTCTTCTATTTTCTTTATATTGTTGTTAATCCCTTACTGTGCCTAATTTATAAATCTAACCTTATTATCTGTATGTACATATAGGAAAACAAAAAAACAGTATATAGAGGGTTTAGTATTATCTAAGGTTTCAGGCATCCACTAGGGGTTTTGGAATATATCCACAGTGGATAAGGTGGGGGTGGGGGAACTACTGTATACTTTTTGTTCTCTTGTCTCCCACCCTATCAAGCAGCAATCTATAAACAATTACTTACAGCAGGGGAATTCACTGTTTGATAGATACTTCTGATGAATCCTGCTGCACTGTAAATACTCTTCCCTCTCATTTATCAATTCTATTCAGATTTATCGACTTTCAAAGAGGATGTATTTCTACAAAGCCCCTATTCTAGAGCCACCAGCATATCTTTGTGTCTAGGTGAAAGTTTAAGCATTGACCTTCTATCCTCTCTTTTCCTTTTTTTACTACTTTTACTTCAGATCCCATACCTAGGCTTTTGCTCCTGTGAAGAACTAGGAGAAACTGGAATATGGCAGCTGACCGATCCCCCCATCCTTCCCCTTACCCATGGACCAACTGGGGGCTTCAACTGGAGAGAGACCTTGCTTCAAGAGTAAGCCGCATGAGCAAGTAAAGAAAAGGCCTTTTGGATAAGTCCTTGGGGTGTTTAGTAACAGTAGAAAACTCCACACCGCATTCTAAATGGACAGCTCAGAATAATCTAGCATATTTCCTTTCATGCTTAAGGTTCTAATGATGAGACTGTGTAAATGAAAGAAAGACATGATTCAGGGAGAAAAAAAAAAAAAAAAAAATCCATTCTCTCTGGACTCTTGCCCAGCTAGCAAGGCTTTGGAGAACTGTCTTCCTAAATTGGGGCACCCGCTGCAGCAGATGCCGTTGTCCCCCTTCTGCCTATGCATGGCTAAGGAGCCTCACTCCTCCCCGAAGGAGCTGCCAACCTGCTCTCTGGAAGGATGCAAGAGGAAGGAGTATGTCCAGGATGCAGTCCGGGATGGGATTTTCTTTGGAACTTCATTTTCAAGATAGGCAAAGCCAAGCTGAGGAATCCTTTTAAGGTTATTAAAAAACATGCCCCACAGAATGGTCCTTAGGTCACACATCAAATTCCACCCCAGCAGACCCGATACACAGCGTTGCCGGCTCAAGACAACTGCTGGAGGACTCTAACGTTTACCCTGGTACTGCCACCTTTTCTCCAGGGCAGCTGGACCTTCTTGCGTCTATCTGTGAAATGGGGAAACAAAGCATTTTTGCTCTCAAAGTGCTTTTATTTCAGGTGAAAGATAAATAAAATGTGTGACATATTCAATGGTAGGTGCAGAAAGCTTGCAATATATAAAGCGAATTGGAATTCCCATACCATAGCCTAACGAACCACGGCACTTCTAAATCACAAGACTTGCTAGTCTTTGCCCCTAGACTTTAGACTGTGCTAACTAGTTGAGGATGTTGACATTTTGAAAGAATGTATGTTCAATAAATTATTTGAATAAGCAAGAAGCTCATTCTGTGCAATATGAACATGTTTATAAACCATACCAAGGGTCAGGTTGTTGGACACTTAGAGTACACTTTAACTATAACATGGCAGATAACCAGTTATACCAGGGATGTATAATGAAGTCAGGGAACTAATTTAAATGCTGACAGTCACAATGCACTGCTGCTTGTGCTGCCCTCTTTTTGTTTTTCTATGGTAATTTAAAACCTATAGGAGGTAGACCCACTTGAAGAAAATTGAAGAGCCACATCCTGTGGTTTCTCATTACACCTACTTCCTATATTTAAAGGAAAAATAAATGACAATCAAACCGAAACATCAATTATCAATGTCTATTTAATTGTGTGAATAGCTGACTGTTAGGGCTGCAGACAATGATCTGGTATGATATAGTTGCTTGTGTAGAATTTGTGTACAAAATGAAATCCCAGGCATTTGAAGGGACCATTAGTGTAAAGCAAATCTATATATGTTGTAGAATAAGTTTTAAAACCCAGACACATCAAACATATGGTATGTAAAAATAGACCTAGGCTGGTAATTAAAATTGGAATTCGATGACCCCTGGAAAGAAGAGGAAGTGAAAAGTTGCTAACTATATGTGTTAATCAGGGAAAGGGTTAAGGTTGCATTTTTAAAAGACACTTAGAGAAATATGTCATGAATTCTATATTTGAAGAAACAGATTGTGGTTTCTTTTAGCACTGCACAAATGCCTATTGAACTTTTAGACATAAAAATAACCCTTTGCTGACATATTAGTGTATTTTAACCTTAAAACATCTGGGAGGGACATATCCCATTACAGGTCTTAAAAGAAAAGTCACACTAGAGCTAATGTAATATCCCTGCCATTCATTCTTCTGGTATTTGTAATGAAGCAAATCCACCATTTAATCAGATCTGTAATGTTTATTGAATTCACCACAAGTTTTCCTGGGCCTTGAGTGTTCAGAATAGTACTTGAACACTTCACATCAGATTTTCTTGACACTTTGAAGTGTGTTCTAGACAGTGTCTGCACTTGTGTAAAATTGAGTTCAGGATAGGTTATCCTCTCCATCTCTCTCAGTTGTCTTAGTCCCATAATGTCCTGATAAATCAGTTTGACTGGGCTGCATTCCAATGTCCTTAGTCCAATACAGACACAGCCTAAGGCAACTACCTACATGAGCCAAAGGAAGCAGAGATCTAAAACAATTTTCTGAATAATTTAGGTAGAGAACCCTTAGTATAAAAGTTTATTCCTCTACTTTAATTATCCAAATTGCTTATCAAAATGGCTGAATGATCTGAATTCACATTAAATTCTCTTTGCACAGTAACCTATTAAAAAATTTAACTGTGGACTCCAACTTAGGAATTCTTTGAAAATCCTATTGAATCTATGTGTAAGAAAAGAAACAACAGTATTACCAGATTTCACATTTGTACAAAAGTTCTAAGTTGACATTACAAACTACAGTTGAAGCTGGTTCTTTTTAATCTCAGGTTGATGTTTATTAAAATTAATGACCTGTGAGGGAAAGATAAATAGAAAAAAGGAAAGGATATGCCAGAAAAGAAGAATCAAATGGATTTCTTACACAGAGGAAAAACAAATTTTTTTAATGTAGAAAGGTATTTGAAATAAACTAGGGGAAATGAATTAAGTAAAGGATTTAATCTGGGATTGCAAGTCTGAAACAGTTTCCTGCTTCTACAAATGTGTCACATCAATCTGCTAATGCCCCTGTATTATTCATAGGTAGGACTTTGTTTTCTGTGATTTTAAAATGCCACATCTATTCCTCCATGGACTAGAATAATTGGCACATTTTAATGCATAAACTGAGGGCTCCGTTTTCCCAGGCTCTCTCCACTATCACTGCTTTCCTAGTGAGGAGCCTCTTGCCTTGCCCCAGTATGGAGTTGAGATTACAGTGTTGCCCATTACATTTAGATTCATGGAATCTGAATGGCCGATTAAATAGCCAGCTGATGGCTGAAAGAGGGGGGTATTTTTCACCCTGTTGAAAGGCTTGGAGGAGTTTCTACTTTTTATTTCAATTATACTTTTAACCAAAGAATTGTTTTAAAGTTATCTTATATTTGAAAGATGATTTTGCAAAAAATAAAAAATAAAAAATATACCTTCTGGAGTGATATCAGTTTGGTAAGTCATCATTGATCATTTTCTTGTCTGTAGTGTTCCAGACGCATACAGATTGTCATCCCGTTGTGCATAGCATTACCATAAATGTATCTTTTCCACTTAACTAGCTGTATTCGTATTAAAATGAAGTTTCTTATTTCAATTACCTAGTGTCACTGAGAACTAATTGAACAGCTACAGGAAGAGAAGTTCCTATCTGTTGCCTTTGTAGAAAGGCTTCCCTGTGTGGTAAAAGGAAAACGTTCCTCCGTAACCTAGGCACTTGGCGACGCCAGTGTTTAATTTAAAAGCAGTGATGAATTGCTCTTTTGAATTTACTCTGAGTAATGCATGTGCTGGAATACAGATGAACCTCCGTTTAATTTTCACAGAAATCAGCACAGTCAACTGTACCGAATCTGCACGAAGTTAGATAATGAGGCTGGGATGATTTGCATTTAAATTGTAATCCAGCACATGTGTGAGAAAGAAGAGGCACTCAGCTGACAAGGCTGCTAAAGGGGAGGAGAGACAGGCGGAGGAGGGCAGGAAAAAGAGCGATTTAACATCTATTTAGGTGAACGTTCGTGTTACAAAGGTGATGGGGATATTTTGGTAGGTGATGGCAGATGGTTTCCATTTTTAAATGTAGGATTAAAATTGAATTTACTTCTCTTTACTATTTCAATATACTGAATTTTCCTTGGAAAGTGACTAGCTTTAATGAAAATTCAAGGAAAGGGGGAAAAGATTTCCTCTAAATACAAAGAAAATAGCTTGATTTTAAATACATGTAATATTAGGTTTGGTGTAAGTAGGCTTAAAATTATAGTGATGAGTCGTCAAACGTAATATACAGTCATTCCTTACAAATATTTTATCCGGTACCACTTAGCTGCCATTACTCACACAAAAATCAGAATTTTGCAGCTGTTCAACTATTCATGGACTCTGTACAGGATACATATGTATAATGAAAAATGTGTACTGGTTCTTTCTCTGATTGCCACTCAAGATGGGAGCAACATCACAAAGCCTTTTTGTCAATGCATAGTCCATCCTAAACCTGCTGTTTGGGGGAGGCATTTGAGTTCTTTCTCATTTATAAAACTATTGTATCTTTTTTTCTATGTGATTCAGGTGTATTTATTTGAAAAAAGGTTTGTACTTATATTAAAAAAAAAAAAAAAAAAACACATTTAACTGTATTGCCAACTTTCTTGTCCACTACCCATGGCACTACTGCTTTGCTGGCTGAGAGCTGTCCCCTCTTGATACAGCTATGGCACTGTTGTAATTAGTTCTTTCTATTCCAGGAGCATCTCCGTTGAAATGGTTCATAGATGATTTAATAAAAAGAAACTGTGTCCTCAGTCAATCCAGAGCAATCTCATATTAAATTCTGAGTGGTGTCTATTTCTATCCTATTCTCAGATGTTATTGTGGTTTATTTCAAAAGTGTCCATTAAGAGCGTGATTCTTCTCTCACAGGGCCTTGGGGACACTTGCTGCTAACTGACTGAAGGGTGAACATGCTCCAGCAGCTCTGAAGTCTCAGGTCCCTTTTGGTCAGGCTCTGAGTCATCCAGACTGGCGAGGTGAAAACCCAGCCATGAATGAAAAAGCAAACTCCAATATGCTTCTTCTATAGCCTCCAAATATCTTTCCTTCTACAATCCTAGGTTCATGGTCGAGGACACTTAAGTGAAAGGCAAATTAACAAAAGAAAAACATATAGGTTTATGTTTTCAACAATATGGAAACTTTATGAGGAAATGAAGAGCCAAAGAAATTGTTAAGCTTGAATATTTTTATGCTAAGTTTGACGAAGAATGGGTGACCATGAAGAAACATGATAAAGAATATGATCTAATGGTAACAAACTTGGAAAAACAGTAATGCCTGTTTGGATTCCTCCCAGTGACCTTTTGTCTTAGGAGATAAGTGTGCTTCTTTCAGCCAGGTATAGGGAGGACACCTCTTACATGAGGGTCTTATGACCTGCTTCAGGGGAGAAGAACAGGAGTGGGTTAAGGGGGTGTCAAAGGGACCTTCCTGCTTCTTGCCATTGTGTCAAATTATTTTAACTTTAAATATACACTATACCTAGGTGCCATATTTTGGGGTAGCGTATCCTGAATCCCATGGGAATCTTCATTCCGCTCCAACAGCCACCTCAAGGGCTGATTCATAGAGCAAGAATTTGGGTAAGAGAGAGGGCAAATCCAACTCAAATTTGGTTCTACAACACTACGATCCATAGACCCCATAATCAACGTAATAATATGTAGAGCTAATAAGATTTTAAAATAAGCCTGGAATGCAAATTTTTATCAGGGACATGAATACAGATTTTCATTGTCATTACAACCATCTACTGCCCTGGCAGGGTTTGCTTCCTGAGGAAACATAACAGCTAATGCTGGTGTCTGACAAAAGACCAGACTGTGTTTAGCCTTCTGGCTAGTTCTCAGTCATTCTCTGCTTGATGGATTCCCAAACTCATTTCACCCTTTCGTAATGTACGTAAAGGCTACTTACACATCCGGAGAAAATCAGTCGATGTACTTTGAATTTGTTTAAGCTTAAAGTAGCAAAATGTGTTGTGTTGTTGTTCTGGAGAGTTGTTTGAAGACAAAGAAAAAAAAAAAATATATATATATATATATATATGTTTCCCCTGAAGAAACAGAATACTTCAATTTACCAGAACTACACATGTGGAATGCAGATGACTTGCCTCTGGCCATGGAGAGATGTCATTGCCTACTTAACTTTCTGGCTGCCATTGTGTTCTTAGGGCAATCCACAGGGCTGTGTGTCTCTGGAGAAGAATACCATGTTGTAGTGAGAGAACCACTCCCAAATCACAGAGCTGGGCCGTGATCCCGGCTTGGCTGCTTAGTACATGCCTTCCACTCATTTCACCTGTAAAATGGGCACAATATTTTTTTTCTGCCAGTGTGATTGTGAGAATCAAGTGGGATAATGAATATAAAATACCTAGTACTACATGCTAATACTAATAAAAGACTACATACTTATAAGTAATTCATGTCTTTGCTAAGGTCAAGATAGGATCTCACATGGAGCCATTCCATTCAGCTATGGGGAATATCAGGGAAGAGAAATAAAAACGGCTTCTTTCATATGGTTGTTGCTTTACTCTTTTTCACTTAAATGAGTTTCTGTAGTAAGAGAAGAATGGTAACACTGGGTGTGTGGGCTGAATTCTATGGTTTGTTTAGAAAGCAAGCTGACTGATTAGCCTTCCTTTTGTATAACTCTTTAATTTAAAAAACAAATTGTTCATTTGATCCTCATAACTTTACAAGGTAAGAAGACCAGGTATTATTAACTCATTCTATAAAAGGAACTAAGATATTGAGACAGTGGACTTGTTCATCCTTCTGTGATCTTTATTGGATGCTGTATCTTAGCAGGCGGGGGACTGGAGCTACAGTGGCAAAGAAGAAAGCAGGGTGCTTGCTCTTATGGAGGGGAGACATGATTTATAAATGAACCATATAATCGTAGATTTTCATAGATGCTGTTTAGGAAGTAAATGGGTACATGATAGAGAGTAACTTTGGAAGGGATGGGGCAGGGGGAACTCCCTGGGAGAGGATGGTCAGAAATGGGGTCCCTGAGAGGTGACCATCAAACCAGCTGAGCGGGAGCTAGTCATGGCAAACTGTACAAGGAGGGTTTCAGGAAATTATAAGTGCAGAAACTCCCCGGTCTGAAGGAAGTGGCTGGGTTAGAACAGAAGCGGTTGGGGACCTGAAGCTTAGTGAGCATGACAGCAAGTCAGGAGGAGACAAAACTAGACAGGTGGGCTGATCCAACGACATGTAGCCCTACAGACCAGGGGCTGTAAATTGAATCTCACCCCGGAGCAGAATCTGGCCTATAGCCCGTCTTTGTACAGCCCACAAGCTAAGAATGGAACAAAAGAACAAGAGTATTCATGCCATGATAATTATATTACATTTGAATTCTAGGGTAGTTTTGTTGGAATGCAACCTTCTTCATTCATGGCCACACTGCCTGTGTCTGCTATGAGGATACAAAGACATAGTATTAGAAATATTTAAAATATTTACTACTTCGCCCTTTACAGAAAGAATCTAATGCAGACCATGATCAAACATTCGGATTTTAGTCTATAGCCACAGAATCTGAACACAAACCAGCTTACCTGGCATAACAAATCCATAGATTGTGGGTGTCTAGGGACTAGCACAGTGACAGCTAGCACTTTGGAGCACTTGTATTTATCAGATACTTAAGTACTTTGCATGTGTAAACTTTGATCTTCTTGACAACCCTATTCAGTTGATACTAGTTCCTGATTTATGAAAGAAGAAACTGAGTCTTAGAAAAATTCGATAACTTGCTCAGAATCTCATGACTAAGAAATATTGGAACTGAGACGCCAATTCATTGACCCGGATCCAGAGCCTGAAGTAGAAGTTTAAAATATTTTTAAAAGAAGCTGTCTATGGTGGTGCACGCCTGTAATCCCAGTGACTAGGGAGGCTGTGACAGGAGGATGCAAGTTCAAAACTAGCCTCAGCAATATAGTGAGGCCCTAAGCAACTTAGCCAGACCCTGCCCTGTCTCAAAACTAAAAATAAATAAAGGCTAGGGATGTGGCTCAGTGGTTGAGTACCCAGGGTTCAATCCCTGGAATATATATATATATATGAAAATTCATGAAAATATTGCAAAAGATTGAAGCATCTGTGAAATGCTTGGGTTTTTAGAACACAGGTATGAAACCCAACTTTCTTCAAACCCCCTCACTTACAGAGAAAGCCACTAAGGTTGGCCACCTCTCCAGGCAGAGCTCCATGAGCTGGTACCCAAAGGTGGTCTTTGCTGTTCTCTGATACAGTCACCTGAACCACAACTTCCTTCTGAAATCATTTATTTTTTTATTTTTACAGACTGCATTTTGATTCATTGTACACAAATGGGACACAACTTTTCATTTCTATGGTTGTACACCATGTAGATTCACACCATTTTTGTAATCATACGCATACATAGGGTAATAATGTCTCTCAGTCCACCATCTTTCCTTCCCCCACCTCTCCTGCCTCATTTTCCTCTACACAATACAAAGTGCCTCCCTTCTCTTATCCCCGGCCAACCCCACCCCATTATGTATCATCATCATCCACTTATCAAAGAAAACATTCAGCCTTTGGTTTTTTGGAATTGGCTTATTTCACTTATTCTCCAACTCCATCCATTTACCAGAAAATGCCATAATTTTATTCTTCTTTATGGTTGGGTAGTATTCCATTGTTTATATATACCACAGTTTCTTTATCCATTCATCTGTTGAAGGGCATCTAGGTTGGTTCCACAATCTAGCTATTGTGAATTGAACTGCTATTGATTGATGTGGCTGCGTCACTGTGCTAATTTTAAGTCCTTTGGATATAAACCAAAGAGTGGGATAACTGGGTCAAAATGTGGGTCCATTCCAAGTTTTCTGAGGAATCTCCACACTGCTTTCCAGAGTGACTGCACAAATTTGCAACTCCACCAGCAATGTATGAGTGTGTCTTTTTCCCCACATCCACGCCAACACTTATTGCTTAATAATAGCCATTCTAATTGGAGTTAGATGAAATCTTAAGGTGGTTTTGATTTGTATTTCTCTAATTACTAGAGATGATGAGCACTTTTTCATATATTTGTTGATCGCCTGTATATCTTCTGTGAAGTGTCTGCCCAGTTCCTTAACCCATTTATTGATTCAGTTCTTTGTATTTTTGGTGTAAAGTTTTTTAAGTTCTTTATAAATTTTGGAGAATAGTGCTCTATCTGAAGTGTATGTGGAAAAGATTTTCTCTCACTCTGTAGGCTCTCTTTTCACAGTGTTGATTGTTTCCTTTGCTGAGAAAAATCTTTTTAGTTTGAATCCATCCCATTTACTGATTCTTGTTTTGATTTCTTGAGCTTTGGGAGTCTTGCTAAGGAAGTCTGGTCCTAAGCCAACATGATGAAGATTCGGGTCTACTTTTTATTCTATTTGGTGAAGGGTCTCAGGTCATTTCTTGCCCGAATTGTTTCCAGAATGATTCATTTGATTAGATTACAGTTTCCCTCTTCCACAAAATTCCAGGTTCACAATTGTTGGATTTTTAGGCAGAAGCTTTAAGAGCAAAAAACTTTAGTTGTCTCTTTCCTTTTCCAGAAAAATCCAACCTAGCATGGATCCTGCAGGGCTGAGATGCTATCCAGCCATCTAGGTCTGTAGATTTATGTAGGCTCCTGTATGTACCACACAGCAGGGTGCTCTGGACTATATTAAATTCAAACCTCCCAGTCACCTTAGGCTGTCTACCTATTTTGTAGATGAGGAAGATAATTCTAAGAATTAAGTGATGTGCTAAGCTACCCAGCTGTGAGAGACAAAGCCTAGGTGACCAGCCCATCTCTGCTTCCCACACCCACATTTATCCCACTAAGTTTTGCTGCTCATAGGAAAAATTTTTTTCTGAATCAATAACTAATTTCAAAAGCTGCTGGTCTAGCTTAGAAACTCCATTGTAAATTTTACAACAGTGCTCAAAGAGTCCCACCCAGGTGCAAATTAGCAGCAGCATGTGCTGGGAAATGAGGTGAGTCCATCTCTCTCCCTGACCTTGGGAAAGGCCATGATTCTCCACAAGAGCCATGAAAGGTCAAGAAGAAAGTTGAGACCCCTCTTGTAATTACAACAAAAACCCCAGTGGCTTCCACACATGGGGAAATCCCCTATTTGTTCTGACCCTTAAAACCGTGCATCTCTAGCCTATTTAATAAGTATCTCCTTTTTCAGTTTTTCCCCTCTGGTAACCCAGGTGGACCAGAGTGACCATGGGAAACAGGACATTTGCTTCTTTCTCTAAAACATGACCTTCTTCTACCAACAACCAACTGATTTCCTGTTGGTAAAAGAAACACAAGAATCTCATGGAATGGGGATCAAATGACAACTTGGCAGTCAGTTGAAGGGTAGCAGAATATGCCACTCGTAAAAAACGAAAAAAAAATGTGTATTTACCAAGGTGTCCTTCCTCCCCTCTCTACCAAGGACAATTTGGTACCAAGGATTACTGGAGTTGATTTTAGACCTTTATTAGTCTGGAGAGGGCACCAGAGAAACCTTCATAGCAAGATTTACTAATCATCCCTTTTGGACCAAGAATTTCCCAACATATTTGCCTTCCCCAAACTTGCGAGGTCCTTGTCCTTTGCCCAGCCAGAACTCCACTGCTCTTTACTGAAAATGCTACATAGACCAGAGGTCTAAGCCATTTCCTTAAGAATTATTCACTCTCTGGGTATCTCCCATGCATAGATGAAATATACATGATAATAAACTTATTGTTCACTTTTTCTCCTATTACTCTACCTATTGTTATTGAGGTCCCAGCTAAGAATTCATAAAGATAAAGGGAAAATTGTTTTTTCTTTCCCTACAGAGTTATGAGAACTTCCACCTACAAGGTGGTCAGTAGACCATTAGAAAATAGGTCATTCTCTGACCACTGTACTCCAACCTCATCTTTTCTCTCCACCTCTGGGCAGCCACAATCTGCTGTCCTCCCCCGTTGAACGCACTGTGGGCTGCAAGCTAACAGAGTTTAATGAGAGTAGGAAGGACTGTGCAAACCACAAGTGCCTTACAGCACTTCCCCAGGGTCTGCTTTTAATCTCAGTTCAATGGACTATTGTGGCTTTAGCCAAGGTTTTCAACCAGTTGAATATCATACCTGTAGGTGAATGAGATACACTCACCATTGACCAAAATACAATTTAAAGTAAGATCTTCCTTAACGCTCTGGAAAAATGATAAGTCAAACAACTTTTTAGAATTCAGAACAAAAAGAGTAGTGTTTACTTCTCAAAAGGCAAGTCCAGGGCTGGGGAGATAGCTCAGTTGGTAGAGTGCTTGCCTTGCAAGCACAAGTCCCTGGGTTCAATCCCCAGCACTGATTAAAAAAAAAAAAAAAAAAAAGAAAAGAAAAGGCAAGTCCATTCATTCTTTCATTCACTCACTCATTTCAAATGAAAAAAGGGATAAAGTCCAATTAATGAGAATTAAATGAGCACCAAAATTGTATTTATTTTCTCACTCACCAGATCATAAAATCCTTATTTCTAAAAAACAAGGATGTTAATCTTTCATATTTGATCAAGTCTTAGGTGCACGCTAGCTGACTGAATAAGTTGAGAAATGGATGGACAGACGGATGAATGGATGGATGGATGAATGGATGGGTGGATGGATGAATGGATAATTATGCAGATTTCAAAAATAAGTAAATATGTGAATGAATTTGTCTCCTGATAACCATTTGAAATTGATGCCATATTTAGAAATATAAATTATTTACAAAGATTGAGTAAAAATTACCTAACTATAAATATCTGATGAATTAGAAAAGTAAAAATAAGGGTGATATCATTACACAGGGACATTTTAATATCTCCCCCCACACATACCTCCAGCCCCTGAAGTCTTGCAGTTAGTGAACTTACCAGTACTACCCACTTGTGGTAGAATAATTTTAATCACCAACACATCACTCACACCTCTCCACAATCAGGTGACAAATGTGGTCCCCAAAAGGTTCCACCAGGAGGTGCTTGGGGGCAGCGAAGTAGGAGGGGGCTCCTAGAGAAGACAAAGGAGTTGACACCATGAGGTCACAGAGCTACTACCTCTCCCCCTTCAAAAGAAACTACTCTCCTGCTTTACTTCAGAATCTAGAGGAAGCTGACAAAGTGTTACAGCAGCACGGCACAGGCACAATATGTGGTGGAGAGTCCTCAGCTTGCTGTCTTGGTTCCACTTGCGAGGTAAGGACTTAGAGTGAATGCTTTTATTGCTCAGCTGACTTAATATTTTGCCAAATCTACCTATCAGTCTGTCAACTGCGTGCATCAGGCATCTAGTGTGAAAGACAAGTAAGTGACTTTGCTAAGGCTTTTCAAGCCACACCCAAATCACAAACCCAAGGAATATTATTACATTTGTTGAATCTCTTGTTCAATTGCTAATGTGGACAGAAAAGAACATGTTAGTATGTGTCTCTCTGGGATCTGTCATGATAAAATATAACAAGCTTACTAAGCTCTGTTTTTAAAGGGCTTACCAGTGAGAGAGCATTCGTTTTGGTTTTAAAGACTTCCTGGCTATATAAGTCCTAGTAAAATAATTTAATGTCTCTAAAACTCTGTTTCTGCATCTTGAAATGAAGATGATAATGATGTTTGATCTATCAAACTCCCTGGATTGTCATAAGGATTAAATTTCAAATGTGAAAGCACTTTGGTAAAGGACTACATAACTTATATTTACTTTATAGATAATAATGAGCCCCATGTTAATATGTTTGTTTTTTGAGTTTAATTTTAATGTAGCACTATGAAAATTAATTGACATATTCCATAGGACACCTGTGCCTGTAGAGAACACTGTTTAAAAATAGATAGTACAGCCTGTTTAAAAAAGAGTAACACAGTTACCTTTTTAGCTAGGGTCAAATTATTCCTCCCCAAAAGTGGAGCCAAAGATATAGGACGTGGCTCCTGGTGACCCTGAGCCTGACTGTACCTTGTATCAGATGCATGCAGAGGAAATCCCTTATTAATCCATCATTTTATGTTTATGTGTTTGTTTCCAAATATTGAATCTGTAGTTCTGTTTCATGAAACACACTTACCCCCCTAAATTTGCATTCACTGCAGAATGGCATCTGAAAGATGCTGTTTCAAAAAACTAGATTCCCTATTTTACATAGCATTTCAATTCCCTGTTTTATGCACTTCAATTTAGTGCCTTCTTTTTTGGTCCCTTTACCCTGAGGCACTAAACAAGGATTCAGTTTAGTAATGAATAATATTAGTTTCTTCAATAAGTGGAATAAAGAAGAACTGACAGATTTAGAGAGAGTACATTTAGACAGCTAAAATTAGAATGATTTCACTTATTCCAAAGTTTAATGGTCTTTAATTGATCTTAACTTTTTCAGGCTTCAAGTAATTGCCTCATTTAAAACCTACCCCATAAAAGTAAGTTTTTAAATAAACAGCAAAAATGGTGTATTAAACTAAATCTGGTACAAGTTTTCTAGAATATAAGCTATTCAAATACTTTTTATATGAAGAGGAAAAAAATTTATGTGTCACGCACAGTGCTAGGCACATTGTATTAATTACATTTAACCTAGCAAAAATACTGAGGTAGGTGTTTCCCACTTTACAGATGGGGAAATTGAGGTTAAAAGAAGTTAAATAACCTGCCCAAGTTTTCATGGCCAGTGAATAGTAACATAAATATCAACCTGTAAAGCACATAGTAAACATGTTATCTCATGACACTTTAAATGAAGGCGTGTGTGTATGTGTGCACATGTGTGTGTGTGTGTTGTGTTGCAAGAGAAAAATGTGCTCTTAATGTGGATTGAAAGTTTGAAAGCTTCCTACTTGCACAATTTGAAAGATTCAATACTGAAAAATATCCCAGTTTGAAGAGTCATTCAAGGGACCACCCTGAGGCACGGAGGCTCAATGCATCTGAACACTTATTGTTCACCCTAAACTCAGTCAAGTCCATCAGAGTTCCAGAGAGGGAAGTCGCCAACCATGCTTTCTTGTCAGCGAATCATCAATTTTGGCAAAGCTACCCATTGTCAGCCTATTTCAGCAAATTAAGTGATGGGAAGATCACCATGGCTCTTTCTACTGCACAACTTCTATGACTGCCAAGAATTTTTAGACCAAAAAAAAAGTCCCATAATCTTGAACCCTACCTTCTTATCAAAGTTACTCCCAGAATAATAATATCTAGGATGGACAAAACACAATAAGAACAAAGCTTTCAAAATTAATTTCACTTACTTGCATTGTAGACAATGAAAATATCAAACGCATCCAATATTCATCAGTCTATTCTGACTACTTAGTGTAAGGTAGGCTGCAGGAAATGTAAAGAAAAATTGCAAAATGGAAGTTATTTTGTTCTTTTGTGGTTGAGACAGCTTCTTTCAAGCCATACTGGAAATAATTTGATTTTGAAAAGTCTCATTTTTTTTCCACACTTATAGTTTTCTCTATTGATTCCATCTGAAAATAATAACAATCTCTTTTTGTAATGATCTGAATTGAAGCACATGTTTGCTTAATACTTCATAACAGTCATGTAAATAAGATTCTGGTTTAAGAGTTAACTCCTTGTATATTCCTGGTTTGAATTTAGTTCTAGTGTCTATTATTTGGTATAATAATTACAGAACAAAATTAGCATCCTAGGGCTGGGGTTGTGGCTTAGTGGTAGAGCATTTGCCTTGCACGTGTGAGGCACTGGGTTCGATCCTCAGCACCACATAAAAAATAAATAAACAAAATAAAGGTATTTGTCCATCTACAACAACAACAACAACAACAAAGATATAAAGAGCATGTGCTTTAAAAAAATTAGTATCCTAGTAAAATATTTACTTCTGAAGGTATCCATTTATTTATTTTTACCCATACACTCAACTAATATCTGAAATCTTATTTTGTTCTCAGCCCTATGATATAAAATGGATGGGTAGCAAACAAATTTTCCAAGAAAGTTTGTAATCTATCCAGAGATGTACCTGTAATCAAATTAATATAAAGTAATGTGCCAAGTGCTGTAATAGAAGTATATGCAAAGTTTTTCAGCATCCAAAGGAGAGAATGAGACATGGTGAGGAGGAGAGAAGCGAAGGACTGGTTGGAAGTTCTGATAAAAGTGGTGTAATGTGAGTTACAAGCTGATTCTTGGAGGAATTAAGAAAGGCATTTTAGGCTAGGAAAACAGAACAGACAAAGGTAAAGTGTCTTTGGAGCCTGGAAATTTCAGGACACAGTAAGTGACCGTATGATTAGAATATCTGGAAGAAAATATCTGCAGATGATACTGGAGGAGATCACAGGAGAAAAGTCCTTGGGAATTTTGTCCTGATTCCTATAGGCAATGGGAACTATGGCAAATATTTTAATGAAGGAAGAAAAATCATCAACTTTAAGATTTTAAAAG
Organism: Sciurus carolinensis; assembly: GCF_902686445.1. Classification (NCBI taxonomy): domain Eukaryota; kingdom Metazoa; phylum Chordata; class Mammalia; order Rodentia; family Sciuridae; genus Sciurus; species Sciurus carolinensis. The sequence goes on from NC_062223.1 coordinate 121,620,642, forward strand.
GTAATTCTAGAAGCAGATGAGGATGATGAATGCGAGGGAGGAGAGAGTTAAAAACTTGTGATGGCCCAGTGATGACAGCCCAAACTAAGACAGCAATGGTCGTGGGAAAAGGGGGAATACATGGATTAAAGAGGTGTTTGGGAGAGACAAGAGGTGAGGGTGCCTGCCAAATGTCTGTTTTGCAGTGATTGGTGATGACATCATATAATATACGGGACTGTTGCTCCCTGTTAAGCATCAAAGTCGGATGTGTCTCCTTAGGGCCCGCCCAAAGGAGAATACGGGCCGAGCAGGATGATGAGTGTCGCAGGCTAAGGAACCACACCAGAGCCGGGAGGTCTGTCAGCGCACGTGGCAAAGTAGGAACTCGTTTATTGAGGAGGTTACACAGGTTTTACGTAGGATGGGGGCTAGGTGGGAGCTAATTAGCTTAAAAATTAACAAGCCATGGGGGATTCATGCTGGGGAGAGTTCCATAGGACTATATGGCAAACACGAGTTGGTCACGTTCGCAGAACTGCTTCTAACCAATCCCTGACAGTAGGAGGTGGAGATAAGCAGACCAACCAGGGAGTGACACATAACTGGTTGCTGGGTAAGAACATACCTCCCAGGTTTCAGGGGAGGGCGGCAGTGCAAGGAGGTCTGAGTAAACTGTTAGTGAGTCAGGCAATGCCACGTATGAGGAGGGGGTCACCATGAGGGTGCAGTCGCCGTTATAGGGTGTGTCCCCTATAAGGGACCACTGGGTCAGAGCAGGTGATATATTTTTATCAGGTATGGGAGAACACAGGGGGCAAGAGAGAGAATGAGTTCCAATTGGAAATGCTTCTCTGCAATGGTTTTTAAATTTACTACATGCAATAATCATACTATTAAGGCAATATAAAAAGAATATTTTATTCTTTTTTCAGTCTACTATGATGACCTATCATAGAGGTAAAGATCACACACAACAACTCCCAAAATCTTGGGAAAGACCAAGGACTCTTCAGAGTGTGCTGGTTTTGTCTGTGTGTGCTTTGGTAGGTGGCTGTGACTGTTGCTTGCCCTTCTGCTTGAGAGCTGGTCACTTGTGCTTTGGCATGAAGTCATCCACTTATAGGATGGGATAGGGTGCAGAGATGATGGTGAAGGTCACAGCTTCCATGTCCATACTGAGTTATGCATCACATAATGATGTTTTGGTCTATAACATATATAATCATGGTTTTATAAGATTAAAACATAGCCTAGGTGTGTAGTAGCTATTCCACCTAGGTTTGTGTGAGCACACTCTATGATATTTACACTATAATGAAATCTCCTGATTCTTTTCTCAGAATGTATCCCTGTGTTAAACAATACATGACAGTAGAAATAACCCCAAGTTCAAATAGAAGCCTCCCAACACATGGCCATGCAAGGCTGAATGCACCCAATCATAGAAATAACAACCAAGCCCCAAAGCCAAAAATCCACCCGGTCAACATGACCTACCTGTAAGAGGTGGTGACCTCACAGGAGAGACTCCACATCATTCATTATCAAGTTCTGTGTGGAGCCATGTATGGAAAATTTGCAGGTAGGAGCTCTGAAGCTCAGGTAGAGAGGACCAGGAAGTAGGTGTGTGGCACTCAGGGACTACATAAGAAAGGCTCAGGGTGAATCAGGATACCGTACAAAACTCTAGAGTTACAGAGGAGGAAGTGGTGTACACAAAAAATACCTCACACCCCAAAAAAGGTGAAAGTTGGACTCCAAACTTAAGTGAAAGAAAACTAAAAAGACAAATTATAATTTAGTCTCCAAAGGTAATGAGAGAAACATGGGGCACTCTGCCTCAGAAGAAGAGTTGACCAGACATAAGCACGGCACCCTCCTCTCCCACCCTTCAACAATACCTGCGCACACTGAACAATATTTTTAAACACTACAGTTAAAGGAAAGTTGGGTGGGCCTGTGGCTTCTCGGTGAGGCTATTCTTTCTTTCTACAATGATTTCCTGTCGCTAAATCACACACAGGGTCTACATGATAAGACTGTAAGTATATAGGCCTGTATAGCCAAAAGCAAGCCTTGCAGCAAGGTGTTGAGGAAACCTGTAATATTCTCTGCTTCAAACCCAGCCCCTTCCATGTGCAGCATAGGTATCCATTGATGTGTGCAGTCTCCTTGGCGACCTGAGACTAAATTCTCAACAGCCAGAGCAAATATTAATCCTAGGATATACTGCACTTCAGAGTATGCTAAAAAGTCATACTGCGTTTCATCACGATTTTCAAGAGTCAAGAAAAGTCAGGCTCAGTGGCACATGCCTATAATCCCAGCAGCTCATGAGTTCAAAGCCAGCCTCAGCAACTTAGTGAGGTCCAAGCAACTTAGCGAGACCTGTCACTAAGTAAAATATACATTAAAAAAGGGGGGGCGGGGTTGGGGATGTGGTTCAGTGGTTAAGCACCCCTGAGTTCAATCCCTCACACACACACACACACACACACACACAATTTAATTCCTAAGCATGCATCCAAACAGAAAGACTAATGATACAGACATCTTTAACCTGGAAGACATTTATTCCTAAACAGGCACCTATAAATTACACCACTCTCATACCAAATGCAGAATTTCTGCATGCACATTTTATCAAAGGTAACATTGGCAAAAGTTCTAAGTACCTACTTCTAGACCCAAAGGATTAAATTAGTGCATGTTTCTTAACCCCAGTTTTAATTCTATTGTTAATTCAATGTGTAACTTTCTTCCAGGAACTTGCCTGTTTCTCAGTATTCTTTTTTAAATTAACTTTTAATTGGAGCATTATAATTATACGTAACAGTGAGATACATGTGACATATTTGTACATGCACCTAACATATTTTGGTCAATTTCATCCCCTAATACCTCCCATTTCCCTCTCCTCCAACTTCCCCCAGTCCCTTTCCTCTACTCTACTGGCCACTTTTGATTTCATGTGTTTCTCAGTGTTCTTATTAACACAAGAGGGCAAAAATGTGTGCATTGCCTGCATTATAGTGACATGATGAAAACTGACATTACTTTTCAAGCTACACTATAATAGTTTCTGTAAGGAACTAATTTTAGAGAAATATAAAACATTCATAAAAAAACAAATACTTCAGTGTGTTTCTGGGAAGCAAAACTATAAACAAGAACTGTGCACAAGAATCACCATAACCATCATAATGTAATGGAAGTTAGTTCTAAATTCAAATCTTGTCTGGGAAGCCACTTAGCCTCAGAATTTTTTTTTTTTTTTTTTTTTTTTTTGCGGTGCTGGGGATCGAACCCAGGGCCTTGTGCTTTCAAGTCAAGCACTCTACCGTCTGAGCTATCTCCCCAGCCTGAATTTTTATTTCCTGATCTCTAAATTGGGAATAATGACACTTTCTCCAGAGTTATTGGTTTTGGCTTGAGTATTTGTTTTTGGACTTGCTATTTGTTGATTGGTGAAATCTAGAAGAACACATTTCAGGGGAGAAAATCAAGAGTTTGCTTTGGGAGTGTAGTTCAGTGGTAGAGTACTTGCCTAGCATATACTAGACTCTGGGTTTGATCCCTAGCACCACAGGAATAGAAGAGAAAAAAGAGAGAGAGAGAGAGAGAGAGTTTAATTTTCACTTGTTAGATTTGAAACACCTTTTAGAAATCTAAATGGAGTCACTAGCAATATAATGAGACTAGATGAGATGATCTAGGGAGTAAGTGTAAGATGGAGAAGAAATCTGAGATTTGACCTCTATGTGGACAGGGCAGATGGATGAGGAGAACGCAGGAATGGAGAATAAGAAGCAGAAACAGCAGTAAGTTAGGAGGAGAATAGGGAATCCGAGTTCTAGGACCCAATACTGTCTAGGGAGCAGCGAGTGGTCAGTTACAGCAAAGGCACAGAAGAGGTTGGAAAGGTAAGTTCTGCTAATGAATGGTTGGTTTTGACGAAAAGAAGTATTCTGGTGACCGTGAAAGAGCAGCTTCAGTGGACTAGTGGGCCTGATCACAAATGGAAGAGTAGAATGAAAAATGTAGATAATTCTTCAGAAAACGTTGTAATAAAAGAGAGGAAAATAGGGCAGTAGCTGGAGAGACAGGTGGCATAGCATTTTGGTTTTGCTTTATCATATGGGAGAAAAAGCTTCTTTGGGTGCTGATGAGAAGGGTACGATTATAGAGAAAAAAACTGATGATACAGAGGAGAGGTGGGGCCACGCAGGAGGGTAAGCCTTCAGCAAACAAAGAGGGATGGAGGCCATGCCCAAGTGCAGGGTCTCGGCCAGTCCTCCCCAGACCCCCAGTGACAAGGCAAGTGGAATGCACAGTCTAAAATTTTTGGATTTGATTTGGTAGTGGGAGCAAACAGAGGTTCCTTGGGTGAGCAGTACATTTTTAGAGCAATGTTGGCACACAAATCTGCAAATACATTTTAATGTTTCCACAGCAAAAATGTATGTGATAAAGAGAGGAGAGAAGTGGAAGGGAATTTCATGATTTGATTATTTCACAGAGTTCTAATAATGTTCTCTCTCTCTCTCTCTCTCACAGACACACACACACACACACACACACACACACACACACACCTTTCCCTCTTTTTCTCCATCAAATAATGATAGTTTGCCATGCACTAAATGATAGCATATCACTATATGATCCTCAAAATCCTTAATCTTCCTGAGCTGATCCAGTTACAACAAACATATTGTCACTCTAATGACTTCTTTTAACATCTACAGAGGACTCCAGAGTGTGTAGGAAGGAACAATCCTGAAACATTTGAGAAGGAGGTCTCAGGTGAAGAACTGCAGAGCTACAAGGCTTTGTCTTTTGACACTGACCCTTTCAATTCTTCTTTTTAAAGCAAGAGTCGAGGGTCACCTCAGCTCCTCTACTACTTATTGGGAACTACCTACAAAATAAAAGAAGTACATGATGCATACTATGCACTTGGTACCATTCTATTTTCTTTACACATCACTTGAAAATCTCTACAACTCTATGAGATGAATAATATATTTTTTTAATGGTAAGAAACAACTTGCCCAAGTTCATACCGTTAGTGGAGAAGCCAGGGGACCAAACCTAGGGGACCAATGATAGATGAGTATCAAGAGCTGAAATGTTCTCAGAAAGTTTGAACTCTCAGTCCAAAGTAACCAAATAAACCTGACTTAGGGAGAACGTAAAATCTGAAATTTGCTTCCGAAGTGAAATGTATCAACACTGCTGAGAGAAATTTGCTGTGACCACAAGTTCTCTGGAAGAAATCTGAGTGTTTTTGATGACCACAGACTTGGCATGAGACTGGCAAGGTGTTAAACTTAAGGGCAAAGCACTGGGCTTAATAGTAAAAGGGAGACCAAGTGCTCCATGGTGTGGCAAGTGGAAGTCCCCCTGGGTTCTGGCCAGCTCAGAGGACATCTGAGTCCACTCCTGCGAACATAGAGTAATATTTGGGGGGGGCACATTGACAAACCATGGTATAGTTAGGTGTGGCAGATGGGAAAAGGTAAAGAAATGATAGAGAAACTAAAGACTTATCTTCTTTAACTATTTGGTCATGCCATGGAAAAGTCAGTAGACAAGTTTGTCTTCAGAGGACAGAAAGAACCAAGATTAAAGTGTAAAGTCATAAAATGACAGGTTCAGCTTCTTGGTACTACCACCCACCCCACTCCAACCCCAATTCTGTCTTAAGACAGAATTGACTTCAAGACCAGGGTCTTCCTTTTCCCACTTTTCCTTCGTTGATATTATATTCATATCTCTATCTTTAACATGAATGACATGGTGACATGGTTATGACACATACTCAGGTGTAACTCAGTGGCAGAGTGCTTGCCTGGAATGTGTGAGGCCTAGGTTTAATCCCCAGCACTGAAAAAACAAAAACAAAAACAAAAAGCAAACACAAATTCTCGGTCAAATTGCCTGGTTTGGAATCCTGGCTCTTTAACTAACAGTAAGAACTTGGGCAAAGAGTGTGTCTTGGTTTTCTTAACATAAATACACACACACACACACATATACATACATATATATACATATATATATATATATATATGTATATATTTCATCTCATAGAGATGTTGAGATTTTTCAAGTGACATGTGAAAAACCTAGAATAGTACTATAGTACTAAGTACGTATGACTTCCCAAATTTTTATTATCAACAAAACTCCCTTCGGTGAAATTCCACTGTCATTTCAAAACATCTCTATGAATATTATCTTTATTACTCAATTATGGGTTGATTTTATAAATGAGAATATTTCCAAATAACCAATGACCAAACCTAAGCAGAATTTGCTTTGAGGCCTCAATGCTTTTTTTTGAAAACACAATTCATTCCTCCCCCCCCCACCCCATTCCACACACCCTAGGAATAGAACCCAGGGCCTCTGGCATGTTAAGCAGGCTTCACCCCCATCCCCATAAATATCTTTTCATTGATTCATTGTTCACTATAGTATTGGCTGGCATTATGGATATTTTCCATTAGGACTCAAGGAAACTGTTTTCTCATGAAAGTCAACATGAATACAACAGAGTAATTCCCGGTTATTACTGCTGGAGGCTAGATGGAAATTCATGACCTAGCAATGGAACACACAAAAGGGCTGCACCAATTAATTTCCAGAGCTCCCCAAAGCACTTTTCCTATACTTAAAATCTATCACAAGGCAATAAACTCCTTTCTTGTTTCTTTTTCTCTTTGGGGGTTTAAGATAATGCAGTAAAATATGTTGTATTTGTTATTCATCGTTTATAATCCTATGGTATTCTTCAGCTTATGAAAATGTTTTATACCTTCACTGATAAGAATAGTTCTCAGAAAAAAAGTGTTCTTAATTTAAAATGTGAAGAAATAATTAAAGGCGAGCCCGGTGCAGTGGTGCATTCCTATAATCCCAAGGACTCAGGAGGGGGAGGCAGGAGGATCACAAGTTCAAGGCCAGCCTCTGACACTTAGTGAGGCCCTAAGCAACTTAGTGAGATCCTGTCTCAAAATGAAGGGGGTAGGCTGGGAATGAGACTCAGTGGGAAAGCCCCTCTGGGTCCAACTCCTTGTACCAAAAAAAGAAGAAAAAAAGAAAGAATGAGAGGAAATATATGCATTATATTAGCAGTAAAGTCAGCTTATTTCGCCATAATTTTCTTTCTGGGGGGATAAGTTTGCAGCTACTTAGCACTAATTGTTAATTATTTTCTGGGGCGTGTGATTCAGAGAAATTGGATTCTCGGGTTTACCTGTAAAAAGTGCTGCTGTAGCATATTGAATTGGAGATCTCAGAACACCCTTCCTCTGGGTAGAACCCCCCTGGCAGGTAGGGGGTTTGCCTACTGTCAGTGAAGGGCAGCTCCATGATTCACGATAGCACTGGGGATCCAGTGCCCTGCCAGTGCAGGCCAGTGCCCTGCCCATTTTAGGCAAGCTGTACTCCCATGGAGCTACACCCCAACCCCGGCATTTGTTCATAGAACTCTAGAAAATGTGACTTACACTTGAAAATACAAGTTACCCATTTTATAAACTGAGGCCAAGGAAGCTGAATCTTTTTGGGTCTCATCGCTTAGAAAGAACGACTTAGCTATAGATACATGTATTTTGATATCTGCAGCCCTGGGTACAGAGTCCAGTTCCATGACCTCTGTGACCTTGAACTTCTCATACCTCATCTGTAAAGTGAGCAAAACAATTCTTCCTTTATAGGGTTAGTTTGAATATTACGTTTTGGCACTATAATCTGGCACGGTTCCCAGTCTGTGACATAGCAAGTGCCCAAAAACAGTCATCTAACTTCCCTTTCTTCCTGTTAAAACCCGATTCCTCCTCAGTTCTGACCCCACTGCAGCGCCCCTCCTCTGCCAGGCGTCTCTACACTTCCCCCACACGGTGCTGGCTCTCTCCTCACACTTGTGGGTATTTGCTTGTATTTCCATTTCTACAAGAACATGCAAAAAATGATTGAATGACTGAGTGTGGTTGTGTGGAGACGAAATCCCTGCCTCCGCATGGTGTGGCCAGGCACTGACAACTTGACCATCTAGATTCTCTTCCTCCACAGAGGCCTTTCTGACAAACCACACAGAAACCATTGCCTTGGAGGAAGGCCAGACGCTCACTCTGAAGTGTGTCAGTTCTCTGGGGAAGAACGCCTCCCTCCAGTGGCTGGCCCCCTCAGGCTTCACCATCTTTTTAAATGAACATCCTGGTAAGCAAATGAAAGAAAAAAATAAATTGAAAAAAAAAAAAAATATATATATATATATATATGTATTTATATATATATCACCAGACCTTGACCTAAGGGATTTTCCAGCTTGGCAGGTTAGTGGGACAGAAAGCTTCATGAGTCACCCTAAGGGTGAGCTCAGCCCACCTACTGCACACATGAATCACAACTCTGAAGCCCATCATATGACACATGGCTGCTTTTCTGGGGGCAGGAAGTCTGAAATGGAAACCCCACCAGAATGGTTGTTAAAGGGGGCTCAAATTACAAAGGGCCTTTCCGTATCCCCACCTCACCCCCACATCACTTTTTGACTCTTGGTGACCATAAAACACCCACAGCCAAATGAGAAACAGGCAGTGGATTGACTTGAGGGGTCCTAGGCCTCATGTAGCCAACATGATCACCCCACATCTGAAGCCAGCTGCTTTGTTATCCATCTGAGCAATCCAAAGCCACATTACAAAGCCCCCTTTCAGAGATCTCTTTTTCCTCCTATTGGTCTGAACATAAAATCAAGATTTCTAAGCAGTAGAAATCGACAGCCATTCCTCTCTTCCCAAGCACACATTCAATGAGCACTAGATGCCTGGAATGAAAAGCAAATCTCAAAACTCTATTTTAATCATCTCTTGGACTTCAGACAAGATTTTACTAAAGCCTTCCCTTCATCATGAGACCATATTATGTCTCATTTAATATTCCTAATTGCCAGATACTTGAAATAGAGTCTAAGACAGCAAATGCCACCATTCTTGCTTACAAAGCAGAGGCCTTCAAAAATACATATGCTTTGAAAACATGAAATATTGATACATTAAATATAAAATAACCAAATACATCATTTCAAGTTAAACCAACTATTAATACCAGATTCCAATAGAATAAGAAAGTACTAACTGTTTTTTGTTTTTCTTTTCTTTGTGGTGCTAGGAATCAAACCCAGGGCCTTGTGCTTGCAAGGCAAGCACTCTACCAACTGAGCTATCTCCCCAGTCCAGAAAGTACTAACAGTTAAAAGTTCTAGAAAAATTAACTTTAAGTAGAGATGCTTCTATTAAATAATGCTTTCTGGTGTCTGGTTTGATTTTCCTTTTGGGAAACTGGGAGAGGATGGCTGTTCTGGGATTTCTGCTGCAGAAGGTCTTGATCTGTCTCCATGGTCCTACACCTGGAATGGTCGTGCCCTCCAGCAGACTGGACAATGTCTGGAGACAGTTTTGGTTGTTAGAAAAAGGGCAGGGGGTTGCTTCTGGCATCGAACAGGTGGAGACCCGGATGCTGCTGAACATCCTACTATGCACAGTATAGCATCCATCACAAAGAATTATTCACTGAAATATCAACAGAGATTGAGAATCCCAGAATTTTAGTTCAAATAATATCAGCATCCTAGGACACATGACCATTACCATTGCTCCAGGTAAACAATATCTTTCTTCAGCTATTCAAGGTTCAACTATTTTAGGCTTGTTCATGTTATGTATCTCAACAGTTAAAAAAAAAAAAAAAAAAAAAAACACTCCTTTCCCTAGTCTCTGTTTGTTAAGGGATCTGACTTCAGATGGAAACCCCAGGTCACTCATAGTCATGAAGAGAGCTTGTTATCAGTTGGAACTTCTTAGGGCTTCCTTTTTTGCCATTGACTAAACACCTGGAAGAACTAAATCATAATCTATGGGAATCTTCAAACAATAATGAACATTTCTAAATAAAAAAAAAAAAAACACTTAGCTTTAAGAAAACACTTAGCTGATGCATTTATCAGTGCATACATCTCCATTCTTGAATTCACTGTGACAATATGACCTCCAATGAATCAAATTTCAAAGAGGCAAATCAGTGGAGCACTTGCCTTAGAAAAACAATAAAATCCTCCTGCAATCTGAATCTTTCCTAATCCTTAATTTCCTACAAGCACAAACAAAGCAATTTGTTTATTTCACAGATTCACATCAAAATATTTTATTTCCTAAACTATCTTTAAGAAGCACCCAGCTGATCACACTAGAATTTGGAGGGCGGCTCAAACAAAGACAAGACACTTGTTCCTTTAAAGTGTGAAAATCAAAAGCTATTCCTGTGAATGATCAATCTGTATTCATCTGACACCTTTTCTCATAACAGCTCTATTTTCTTCTTGTACAGCTTTAAAAAATTCCAAATACCAGCTTCTTCATCACTCTGCCACCCAGCTTTCCATCAGCGTGCCCAACGTAACCCTGCAAGATGAAGGAACATACAAGTGTTTACGGTACAGTGACTCCGTGAGCACAAAGGAAGTGAAAGTGGTTGTGTTAGGTGGGTACCCCAGCAAGTAAACCCAGGCAGGGGTGATACCGTTACCATTGTTAAAACTTAACATTTTCGTTTAAAAAGCATTTCTAATAAGAAAACATTTCCTGGGGCACCTCTGCTATCTTTTGTTAAAAGAAAACAAAATAGAGCATTTTGAGTGGCAAGCTCTAGATTAAACTGTGAACTTGTGAATTTATTTGCCTTTGGCATCAACTGAATTTTCTTTCCAGGAAACTAAAAGGAAAAACAATTAAAACTGGATAAGCTGTGGCTATGTCCTGGGTGCCATGTGAGATTCTAGGGGATTCAAGAGGAATTAGGTACAGCCTCTGCCTATAGGGTTTGCACTCTACTTAGGATGGTAAACAAGTGTAAATAAAGTAGAACCTGGTGACAGTGAAGCCTAAGATAGGAGGGAGTCATGTATAGTTGCACTGGATGATCTGCTCCATCCTCTCCCAAAACAATTCCTCTTCTCTTTTGGTGGGTGTGTACAGGAAGTGACAATCTCCTGCTCATCAAGGACTAGCTCAGTCCTGCAGATGGTCAGTTGTAGCCAGTATATGTCTTACTGCCTTTTGGTGGCAGAACAGGTCAATTAAAAACCATTGCTTCATATAGATCTCTAAATGACATAATCCCACAACTCACATAAAAGAATTCCCCAGACCTCTCTTGTTGAATTACAGGGCGAAGCCTGTCATAAGGGAAAGGTATGGTGGGTAAGTAACAGAAGGAGTAACTCTCTGAGTGCTTGGAGAATCAATGTGACTCAGCTCAGTGTCTTCTCCCTATGTGACTGGCCACCTGTGGTGCCAGCCTGGTTTAGGCTGGTCATGTGACATCTGGGCTTTCAAAACTTTGTTATCATTGCCCTCAATACATAATCTATTTTTTTAGTTTTATGGAGCTGGGAATTGAATCATGGCCTCACACACACTAAGCACCTGCTCTACCACTGAGCTACAACACATGATCCTTTAATTAAGAGTTTAGGGGCTCAGCGCACCACCAGACTGTTAGATCCTCAGAAGGCCCTATCTTTTTCATCTTTGTGTTGCCAGAATGTTACACATCCAGCGCATGCTTGGAGCCCATAAGTGCCTTTACAGTGCTTCGATGGCAGATAGATAAGTTAAATAAAGGTAGAAGAGCACAGTTCTGGACCAAAGTAGAAGTGGGATAGAAAAGAAGAAGAAGTAAGCCTAACTAAAAAATATTTTCAAAACAAAAGCACAGAGAAAAAGGACCAATGGGTCCTTTATAAGAGAGATGTGCCTTTGATATCAGGAGGGGACAGAAGTAACTGACTTTGAGGTAAATCATAGGCTCAGGAAAGTTTAGAGCCGAAAGAGCCATCTCATTAGTCAACTCCTTTCTGTCACAGGTGAGAAAACACTGGTGTGTCAAAAAGCTGGGGGACTTACCAAAGTTCTTACAACGGGTCAGTGATAGAGGCAGGTCTAGAATCCAGATCTCTCCCTCGCCTGGTGTCTACCAACCAAATACAGTAGTATATCACATTTGAATTGCTGTTGTAAAATCATCTGTTTGGGAATTTTCGGGGACTAATTACACCCTGAGTGACAAACATTCTGACTTCATTCAGCTAAAGGAACTTGGCAAGCACATAACAGCCCTTCAACATGGTTGGATATAGGGAAAGATAAAGTGAAAAATGTGCCCATGCATTGGACTGTGTCCTACAACAATCCCTACAGAATCTTAGGCTCTGTGCTTTGCTGAGATATGATGACCAACTAAGCATAGAAAAATCTGTTTCCTTCTAGCAACTCCTGTGAAGCCAACCCTGGAAGCTTCAGTTATCAGAAGGTTGAATAGAGAAGACCATGTCATACTTAAATGCTCCACTGTGAGAAGCAAGCCCCCTCCACAGATAACATGGCTAATGGGAAACAGCATGGAGATACATGGTAAGGAGAGAAACAGGTTCTTTGTTTTCCTTCCTACTTAGATTTCCGGTGAAATTTTTAAATGTTCTGGCGCCCTCTGGTGGCAGGAGGTGTCAAAAGATACCTTTCAATAATTTATCTATTCTGTTCCCAGAGAAATTATTCTTATAACCAAACCAGTGTTGTCTTGATGCTGAAAGGCTAATTGCAGATAATAAAAATGCTTTTGCTTAAAACAAGGTAGAAATAAAGCGGAATATTTATAATATTCCTAAAATTTGACAACAGTTCCTAAGGTAAGGGGTGTAATATAGCTATTGTTTCTAAACAGAAAGTTTTTTGCAGGCATAAAGTTGAAAATATAGTTTATAAATGACGTACATGAACAGTATGGAGATTCCTTGAGAGACTAGAAGTAGAACCATCGTAAGACCCAGCTATTCCACTGTTGAAAATCAGCATTCTATAATGATACATACATACCAATGTTTATAACAGCACAATTCACAATAGTCAAGTTATTGAACCAGAGTAGGTGTCCATCAAGAGATGAAGGGATGAAGAAAATGTGGTACACGTAGACAATGGAGTTTTAATCAGTCATAAAGAATTAAATCATGTTATTTGCAGGTAAATGGATGGTATTAGAGCACATCAGAAAGTCAGGGGTCAAATGTTTTCTTTCACATACAGAAGCTAGAGGGAGATAGAGAGAGAGGAGGGAAAAAAAGAACATTTAAAAAAAGGGAGGATCTCACAAAAATCAAAGGAGAACCAATAGAGTAGAGGAAAGGTATCAAGAGGGAGGGAGGAGGAGAGGGCATGGGAACATACTAGGGAATTAAATCTACCAAATTATGCTCCTTATATGAATGTACCGCAAATAATCATATATAATATATATAATCATATATGTGTATGATTAGAATACACCAATTAAATAATGATAACTACTAGAAGGAAGGTCAGTAGAGCCAGCAGATTAGGAAAGGGAGGAGGGGAGGGAAAGGGAAGTTACTGGGAAATGAGATTGATCAAATTATGTTGTTTTCAGGTATGAATATGGCATGAATCCCACTATATGTTTAATTATTAATGCAATAATTAAAAATGGTAAAAATTTAAAAATAAATTCAAACTAAAAAATAAAATAATAAAATATATATATGGATGCTCCTTGACTTACCATTGGGGTTACTTCTCAATACTTCCACCATAAATTGAAATTATCTTAAACTAAAAATGCATTTAATACACCTAACCTATCAAACATTAATCATACTTTGAACACTTACATTAGCCTACCCATGAAAAAAAAAACCAATACAAAGACCCTTTTATAATAAGTGCTGAATATCTTGTGTAATTTGATAAATATTCTACTAAAAGTGAAAAAAACAGAATGGGCATATGGTATGCTTTCAATCATTGCAAACATGAAAAATCTTAAGTCAAGCCATCATAAGTCAAAGACTGTCTGTATTTGGAACAAATAAGATCTTCCTTATATAATGTAGTACCAAGACACACTCACAATGACAGATTAAAAATATTATGAGAACAAAGAATCTAAACTTTGGACCTTTAACTGAAACAGGCTAACATTAACACTGTGGTCTTGGGAACTGAAAAGCACCCACACAACCAACAACAGAGGATGCGGGAACTCACGCAAAAGATTTTATTAGGCAGACAAGCAGAGTGTCTTCCCTGGGAAGAGAGGGGGAGAGAGAGAAAGGGAGAGAGAGAGAAAGAGAGAATGGTGGGGGAACTTCCAAAAGAAGGTGTTCAGGTTTGCTGGAAGAGCAAAGATCAAGTTTAGTGCACAAGAAAGAAAAGACTTGAAGATAAATAATCTCTTTCTCCTTGAAGATAAATAATCTCTTTCTCCTTGCCCGCTCGCTCACAGAAGTTGTATAAGTCCTGGGGTCCAGGGTACCATTAGTTGGCCATTCTGATTGATTATCTAGAGGATACTGTGGCCAAATATTACACAAGCAAATAAGTTTTGATGGCTCTAGGTCAGGGATCAGGTGAAGGGATTTAAGATTTTCTAGTAAACATCCCAAGGGTGAATCTGCCAGAATGGAAGACCTAGATTCCATGGTGGAGACTAAGAAGCAGCCAAGTCAGTGTTCAAAACATCCTGAGGTCACAGACTAGTTGGCTGAAGATGAGGAGGCAGCACAGTGATCGGGTCGTCACCCGACCATCAGTGTGTGCTGAGCAAAAGCCCAGAGAGTTGAGGACCTGACGTCAGGAGTTTCAAGAGAGAAAGTGAAGAGGAACCTCAAACCTGAGAGAATCTCCACCGTAAAGATCGGGGACCCACCCGTCAGATAAGGTCAACTAAGGGAGCCAGCCCTAACTGTAAGATGGGAGGGGTGGAATAGCTGTAGCGAAAGGTCAGGGCAGCGGTAAATGATTGCAGCTTTATATTATGGGAACTACTTACAGTTTGCTTACATTTTGGTGTACATTGCCTTTCATAGCTAAGTAATCATACATCCTTGAGAACTGTGAGGACCCCACACAGTTGAAAATGCTGAAGGTCAAATAGAGTTTTAGAGAGAAAAGACCTAAAGCCCAGATCTGATTCCCAGTCCAGTGCCAATTCTACTTTATACAGCTTATCCTTTAATTTGCCTTATTCATACAACCTGAGTAAGCTCCTGGTCCTTGTATCCTTGTGAAATCACTGTAAGTTTTGAATTTTTCCCCCAGCAGTGAAGGTTTAATAGACACCCATTTTCTCTTGTTCACTGTTCCCCTTTGTGACCAGAGCCCCACCACACAAGGCAGCTGGCAGAGGTTAGATGGACTTCAGAAATTTAACATGTTTGCCACAAAGTCTAAGCCATTGGTCTCTACCAGGACCAAATCCATCCAATAGCATTAAATAAACAAGCTTTTTATCTCTCTTTAATTTTCTACGTAGGCAGAACCCACCATGAATTTGAAACTGATGGGAAGAAGTGCAACACGACCAGCATCCTCGTAGTGCACACATATGGCAAAAACTCAACGGTGGGCTGTGTTATCCGACACGAGGGCCTGCAAGGGAGGAAACTGGTTGCATCCTTCTGGTTTGAAAATTTGGGTAAGGGTGAATGATTGTCTTCAATCATTTTTAAATTCACCTTCATATTGCACTCTCAAACAAAATGAAATGGAGTGGGCAAAGTCCCTCAGAGTGAGATTACTGTCCACAAAGCTCCCCTTAATAGCATGTTTCTGTGATGATTGAAATTTCTCCAGCTGAGGACAGGACTGTAAATTTTCTAGTGCCCAAAAGAATTCCAGCTGGGCATGAGGCCTAGCAGAGAGCCATATGCAAATAGCATCATTCTTGCTGTTTGATAATGATAGCTAACATAACTTGACTACAGGTAGTTTTATTGCAGTTGCATTGTTGGAGAGACCCTGTGAAGCATATTGCATCTTTGTACTTGACCCAGAAGGAGATATGAACTGAAATTTATCTAAATCTGCCAATATCATATTATGTTCTTACAAAATACTTGCACTGTTACATTGAGATGATTGCTCTTTATATTTACTTTGCTGTGACTGTTTTAATGATTTCCCCAAAGTCCTAGAAATAATTAAAAACCCCAAAACAACTCTTTAAGCCAAAGATCCTATAAGAAGCTGCAGGGAATCACAGGCCAGTCAGTAATGGAACTCTGAGCTTCCTTGTTTTAGAAGGTACTTCTTGCTGGAAAAAGAGATTCCTGAGTACGAGGAATTACATAAATGGAAGAGGAAAATGTAGGATGAGGATACCTTATTGAAAAATCTCTTTTTTAAATGAAATAATTTATAACAAAAGGCATTCGCTCAGGGCAAGGTTGCTTAGGAGAACCTTCTAGGGAAGGTTGCCATGCTGGTCCGCGTGGGCTGTTGCTGTGATCAACACACCTTTTTCAAACTGCCACATGCTTTCCGTGGGCCCCTTTCTCACCATACTGAAAGCAGTTTATTGAGGAAGCTGCAGTAGAAGACTCAAGGACCCACAGACTGGATTGCACTGTAATCTCGTGCACATTCTCCTACCCCTGGATGATTCCTGTCCCCACTTCCCCCTCCACCATTGGAACTGGAGCACAGATATGAGACTTACAGACATTCAGATTCTTAAATAAGAGAGCCAGCAATGTTGGGTGGGACCATATTTCTACTTTTCAGCAATGGTTGAAGCCACCTACAAAATTTCTTTCTTCCTTTTCTGCTATAGTTCTATATGTCTCAAAATCACATTTATAAATATTTATGATAATAGGCTAAAATGACTTTTATTTGTGATCTCTTTTATTTGTGACTATCTAGCACCATAGTCAGATCTCAAAGAGGGCTATCAGTGTCGGCTGTGGGTGGCTTTCATTTGTTGATCACCTTCTTTCTTTGGTGAGTTACGTCTAGGTTGACAAACGGATGTAGCAAATATTTTGTTCATCCAACGAGGTTAAAACATTTACGAGATGAGGATGCTTTAAAACACATTTGCAAGTTAGAGTTTTGACCCTTTCATCTCTGCCCTCTCTGGGGGTGGGACCCCTGGGGAAATGAAAATGGTACCCTCACCATGTCCTCCAGGTGCCAGGCTAGCCGAGAAGAACTCTGGAGTCGATTAGACTCTTCAGAACCACTTATTTCATCTTCTTAATATTCCAAGTAAGGAATTTTAATTTCCTGTTACTTATCTGTGGATTTTTAAAAAATTGAACAGTTTTCAAACTTTTTACTTCAGCACCCCTCTACATGCTTAAAAATAATTGAGGTCCTCAAAGAATGTTTACTTATTTAAATTCTATCTGTTGATATTTACCTATCAGAAAGTAAAGCTGAGGGCTGGGAAGATCGCTTAGCTGGTAGAGTACTTGCCTTGCAAGCACAAGGCCCTGGGTTCAATCCCCAGCACCACAAAAAAAAAAAAAAAGTAAAGCTGAGGGATCCAAAATATGTATTCATTTATTTAAAAATAATAAATCCACTATATGTTAACAGAAATGACATGTTTTTATTTTAAAAACTGTATTTTGTAATACCAAAAATTAGTTTAAAATGGCATTGTTTCACTTTTGAAAATCTCTTTTATGTCTGACTTGATAAAAACAATTAGGTTCTTGTAACTTTTGCATTCAATATGTTGTTTTGCTTGAACTACACATAATTCAACTTTACACAAATATATAATTGGAAAGAGAAGAGCTTTTAATAGGCTTTATTATTTTTATGATTGTGGATATTCTTCTCTGAGGTTATACCAAAACTCAACAAGATGTAGCTTCTTAAAGGTTATTTGCTATGTTGACCTTGGATCCTATAAATGAACTTTCATACTCTGTTATATTAAAATTCTTTGAATTATTTTGCATTTTGAATGAATCTTTTACCTGGGCATGATTTTCATAGCATTATGTCTTGGTCATTTGGAAAATACTAAATTACAGAGTTATACAGTTCTTTCAAACATTGCCACATTTCAATATCAAAATCATGTTCCATAATACCGTCACTGATCTCATCAGAAGCCTTCAAGTATTTGAAAGCTGCCAAGTTCACAGTAGCAGACATGAGTTGTACAGAATTCTAACTTGAAAAGCAACTAAAGCAACTGAGGAACAACATTTTAAGTACTATTTAACTTTAATTAATTAAAATTTTAAAAGAAGGTGCAGTTCACGGATACCACAGTGCAGAGCAGAGGTGTATGTCATTCTGGCCCACTAGGGAGGTAAATGTGGCTACAATTAAAACAACAGTCTAAATACAACTATCCAGCAGACACTTTAGTTTTAAATATATATCAATAGTTCAAATATACACATATGCAAGTTATACATATATAACATGCACACAAACACATAATTATCTGAATTCACATAGTAATTACTATGTTAGAAGACTTCCATCATTCTTGATAAATTGTGTTCTACATGTCCCCAGTACTTCCCACAGGATCCCACTCTTATCATATCCTTCCAGCATTTCTGTTTGACTAGATTTCAAGCTTTTGCTTCTTTCCATTGTCAACAGCCCTCTTCTATTAGACTTAGAGTGTGTACAACAGTCCCTTGTCTGTGGTTCTGCTTCCTATAGTTTCCGTTACCAGTGGTTCAGCAAGAAGGCTGAGTACAGTAAATAAGATATGTAGAGAGAAACTGTATTCACATAACTTTTATTATAATATATTGTTATAATTGTCCTTTTTTACTATTATTTATTGCAATGAATATCTTCCTGTGACTAATTTATAAATTAAACTTTGTCATAGGTATATGTGTGTAGGAAAAGCCACAGTACATACAGGGTTTGGTAATATCCACAGTTTCATCCACTGGTGGTCTTGGAGCACATCCCCAATGGATAAGGGGGGACCTGTAATACTAGTTCTCTAACATTTCCTTAGTAATTCTTTCTTTTCCCAGAGTTCTTAGGCATAACTCAGGTTTTTATACTTTCCAAAAAATTAGACATATTTGATTAATAAGGTACATTTTCAAAACCACAGAAAATTCCTTGATTAAATAAACACTGAGAAGCACACAAATTTCATGGAGACATTACCCACTTGTCACATATTAGTAAATTGACAGGTAGTTGTTACATACTTCCTGGATGTGGGCCTGTTCACTGATGGGTGAAATCCATCCTAAACTGAACCTTTGGAAACATCTCACAGTAATTCTTAATATACAATAATATTTAGTAAGCACTGTGCTCCAAAAACAGCAAGACTTTATACTAGGTTGTTGAATGAACTTCTTAATTCTTATAAAAATACCCAAAGAGGTAAATGCTGCAGGATTTCCACTACTCAGAGAAGAAGAAAAAAAAAAAAAAAAAACCTGAGTGTTACATAAATTAAGCATCTTGTCCAGCAAATAGCAGCACTGGAATTCAACCCAGGCTTAGGGGGACTCCAGAGCCACCTAAGTGATAAATAGGAAGATAAATGTGTGGCTGGGTAGACATATGGACAAAAAGGTAGAGGGAATGAGAGATAGGTAGATGGATACAGAGAGAGGCAGTAAACACCCTTTACCCACTACTGCCAAGTGCATCCATACACAGAAGTCCAGCATGCTGTATTTGCAAGCTGGTCAGGTTAACAGATGGACGACCAGCAGGGTACAGATTCAAAAAACAGAGCAAGAGCTGTGGAACACACAGCTCTGAGGTTCCTGAAAAACCTCCTCAAGCAGGTAGCAGGCAAACACATTCTGTTTTTCTGAGTACCATGTGGGTAAAATTGCTCTCTGTAGTTGCAGAATTTTGTTTTTCCCCTTTTGTAGTTACTGATCAAGAGACAGCCTCAGATGCTCCGGAGAAAAGCTCACTCTCCTCTCAAGACCCTCAGCAGCCCACGAGTACTGGTAAGTGTCAAAATCAATGAAACGTGACAAAAGATTGTGCCTGCTTGGGAAGGTCACTATTAAGTTTTAAGAATATTTTTATTTTAATTTTTAGTAAGACTACACAAGACCCCTCCCACTGGCTCCAGTTTTGTGTTGTCCTGAAATAGGGCTACGTCAGGAGGGCTGACTTAATGGAGGACCAGAGGGCCACAGGATGCTTTGACAATTCAGTCCTATTTTGCTTGAGATGTCATGCACACACACACAATTGCACATGCGATAATGAACTTGAATTTCCTCTGGGATAAACGACAAGGTTGAATTCATTTATGAGGAGACTCATTCTTTGTTTTCCCCACTTAGAACAGAGCAAACACAAAACACAGATTTGATTTCATTCAACACAGAGCCCAGAAGTAGGAGCTAGGATCTGGTGTTATCACAGAATAACGAAATCACCTTTGAAGACACATCAATTACCTGGTTGTCAAAAACTGAGGTCATTTTTTTTATGACAGCATTGAGCTATAATAAGAATTTAGATAGCCTGGATCACAACTACAGTTTTTATTTTTAATTTCCAAATTTTTAGACAGTGAATCCAGTAGATGCTTAAATTGGGGCAATAATCATATGTTTAATTTAGCATTGTATTTTCCTCAGTATAGTCTCTGGCTAAATAGCAGGTGCTCAGAAAATGCAGAATGAATGAATGCTACTTAATGGATGGATGGATGGATGGATGGATGGATAATTTGTTTTGGTGTTTTGAGCAAGACAGCCTCATTCAGGAGGTTACAAATTCCTCCATGATCCCTTTCTATTTCTTGTGGTGTCTCTATAATAATTTCATTTGGTAAGATAAGTGCTTTCAGATCATTATCATGTTCATAGTTCTGAGTATCAGATCACATTTTTAAAAATATGTATCTTGAATAATATTTAAAAGCAAACGTTTGGGAGTTTTAAACACTGGTAAATACAATATGTAACCATACAGTTTTTCCAGGGCAATGGAAATTGAAAATATTATGAAGTGGAGCAGCCACATCACTTGCTTTAATAAGGCAATATTTTTAAACGTGTTTAGAATCTAGTTGTCTTTAAATTGGCTTGCACCACTACTGAGCAACTCAATTTCCTGCTCTGCGTTTTCTTATACAACATAGGATTTAAGAAATATGGTCTCTAAATTCCTTTCAGCTTCCAATTTCTGTGATTTTATTACTGCTAATAACTCCCACGTTCAGGGGCATGGAAGGCTTCATTCCCCTAGGGGTCCACACGGTGGCGCTGTGCAATGGGCTAAAAAGACTTCGAAAAGAAAAAGCAGCAGGGAAAGTGAAAAATTGCAAAAATATGCAACAAAATCTGAAAAATCCATCTTTTATTTTTATGATTTGTCTTATCAGGCAATGTCGCCATAGCACTTCTTATTTCTAAGGCTTGAAGGACAACTGAGGCTTTTATTTCAACAACAAATAAAAGCATTGTTTTTTGCATTTTTGGATTGTTGGTTCTTATTCAAAAGCTTGGGATGCCATTGCCCCGTGTTTCGCGATTATTTTGAATCATCCTAAGAACCTTCTTCCTAATATTCCTGGTCAGGAAGAAAGTATGAGATCATGGTGTAAATTTGGGGTTCTAGGGTTCCACATACCATTTTGATATTGGCTCTGCCACTTATTTGCTGCAAGACCTTAGGTGATGTACTAATTTCCCAAAACCTTATTGTAGTGAGAAACAAAAGATACCAAGCACTCAGTTCAGGCCCTGGTATGTGGTAAGTCTCCAATAAACGTCTGCCTCGCCAGGTGCAGTGGTACACTTTTAACCCTAGCAACTCAGAAGGCTGAGGCAGGAGGATCACAAGTTTGAGGCCAACCTTGGAAACTTAGCAAGGCCCTGCCAAAAAATACAAAGAGTTGGAGAAGTAGCTCAGAGGATAAATGCCCTGGGTTCCATCCCCAATGCTGCAAAATAAATAAGTAAAATAAAAATAAACTTTTGCCTAAAAAATAATAATAAGGCAAAGGGAACCTAGCCATTTGCAACTATTTTTGCAAGAAATAGTAGTTCCAAGTGAAATAAGTCAGACACAGAAAGGCAAATGCTACTAGTTCTCTCTCGTGTGTAGTAGCTTAAAAATTTGATTCAGGGCTGGGGATATAACTCAGTTGGTA
Source organism: Sciurus carolinensis (assembly GCF_902686445.1). NCBI lineage: Eukaryota > Metazoa > Chordata > Mammalia > Rodentia > Sciuridae > Sciurus > Sciurus carolinensis. Next base: position 121,642,629 of record NC_062223.1, read on the forward strand.
GAGTGCTGGCCTCGCAAGCACAAGGCCCTGGGTTCAATCCCCAGCACACCCCAAAAAAATTGATCCAAAAGTAAAAGAGAATAGAATAACAAATACTAGAGACTAGGAATGGGGCTAGATGTAGGTTTGATTGCAGGCACCAAAATACAGTTAGATAGTAGGAAGAAGTTCTAGTGTTTCACAGCACAGTAAGATAACCATGGTTTATATTAAACTATTATGTATTTTATGAAGAACTAGAGGAGAGGAGTGTGAAGGTTTCAAACAAAGAAATGATGAGATGGAAATGCTCCCATGATTTGGTCATTATACACTGTCCTATAAAAATGTATAATTATTATGTTAGTTAAAAAGAAAATTAAAAAAAATTTAAATTAGTTTTTCAAAAATGAGCTCATTTTTTAAAAATGAGGACCACTTAATTTGGCTCTCAAACTGCATTGGCCAGAGTATATATAGTGACAGTCTCTGTTTATTTATTTATTTATTTATTTATTTATTATTTATTTATTTTGGGTGCCAGGGATTGAACTCAGGGGCACTTGACCACTGAGCCACACCCCCAGCCGTATCTTGTATATAATTTAGAGACAGGGTCCCACTGAGTTGCTTAGCACCTCGTTTTCACTGAGGCTGGTTTTGAACAGCCTCCTCCTCCTGCCTCAGTCCCCAGAGCCGCTGGGATTATAGGCGTGCACCACTGAACCCAGCTCACAGTTCATTTTATGCTGCTAAAACAGAATGCCATAGACTGAGTTATTTAAAATGAACAGAAACTGATTGGTTCACAGATTGGGAGGCTGGGAAGTCCAACAATGAGGGGCCACATCTGATGAGCACCTTCTTGCTGTAGACAAGAGAGTACAAAAGAGAGAGAGAGCAAGAAGGGCAAACCCACTCACTCCCTTGCACTAATGGCCTCAGTGCATTCATGAGGGTGGAGTCTCCACCATTCAAACACCTTTTGAAGGTCTCACCTCCTTACACTGCGGTGGCAACTGCATTTCAATATGAGTTTGAGAGGGGCAGGCATTCAAGCCCTAGCAGTTATATGCAAGAATCATGAATACATGATATAGGTATATAACATTTCTTACTTTCTTTCACTCTAGTCTCAATCATGGAAAATTCTAGTATATCAGAGATTGACACGGAAGAGAAAGAGCAAACTACTCAGTACCTTGACTTGACCACTGGTAAGTATCACCCACTGCATTTAGAAGAAATACTTGACATTTTAACCTCTTACTAGAAAAATTCAATGGCCTTCTCCAGTCCTCATTTTCTTGATCCTTCTGCCCTTTATGACACAATGAGCTAATCACTCTCTTGTCCCTTCTTGACTTCATTGTCTCCTGCCTTCCTTGACATCTTTGCCTGGTCCTGTTATTTTTTGCTAACCCCAGTTTTTCTATATTCATTAGTTAACTCCATTTCCTCCTGACTTCTTAAATGTGGGTATACTTCTGATTTTACTGCTTTATGTTTTGTTCTTAATTCTTAAAGAGTTTACCCCACCCCACCCCCACTCCCGTGATTGTTCCTGTTGCCTGTAAGAGGAAGGTTTCCATACCTGTATTTCCAGAACATTCTTCTGAGCATTAGTCCCTGATCCATTTTCTATCTCTAACCTAATTTTCTTTCATCTCCTCGATATCACTAAAAATCAAATAACAACTTTTCCCACAGCTTTTTCCTCAACTTGTCCAAAGTAGAGCCCCAAATCTGTGTTATCCTTTATAATTGTGGGTATACAGATTCAAACACATACATTTGTGCATATCCACCCCCCAGCTTATATAAAAACAGCCTGTTTCCAAGGAGTTTTGAGTCTTTTCTTTTTCAGGTATGTTGTCATTATCACTGCCACTCCTGAATTTAGAACCTTAAAATCTCTTGTATGCAATATTATAACATTAGTTTCTCCTCCTCTGCTCCATGTTTGGCACTGAATGTCAAAACATTCCTTTGCACTCTGCACACCTGTGTTCTGAAAACCTTTATGGCTTCCCAAAGTCTACAACACAGAGTTGAGCTCCCCCATCCTGTAAGGTGCACCCCATCCTACCTCTGCAGTCCTGCCTCTAAAGAATCCCTGCAAGATGCACACATTTCTCTGAAAATATCATGTTCCAGTCACACTCCCCTCGTTTATCCTAACGGCCCTGATTGGAAGGAGAAACTGCATCCTTATTATCTTGCTTCTCCTGCAAGGCCAGTATCTTCCCTGAAAACGTTCCTGACCAATTCAGCCCTCAGCAACCACTCTTGACTCTGAATCCCAGAACACATTATTGTATCAACACATGTGGACCTAGAATTTTGCAAAAGATATCTTACTTTTGTTTGTTTTATTAATTAATTAATTTATTTACATATAGAGAAAACTACCTCCTCAGTTATAGGAATCGTGTCTTAGGAAGCTCCAAGCATGATATTCTCCACATGGCTGGCACTCTTGAATTACTTATTGGGTGAGATGTAGAACACTGAGCAAAATTATAGCCTATAGGATCAGAATTCTAGGTTTAGAAACACTTTTTAGGGCCCATGTAGTTTATCCCCAAATGCCTTCATGAAGAGCCATATTTAACCCAGCCAAAATAAGTGAATTTCCATTTGATTTAGTTAGTTCTCCAATCTTCTTAACAATCTCTTTTGCTACTGACTTCATTTTGCTGAAAGCCATTTCTTATAGCTAATTTGAATCCCCTGACAATAAGTCAATATTCTTACATGCTTTCCTCTAGAAATGAAAAACAACTATTTCTATGTTACTTTAAAAAATTTTTTTTTCAAATCATCCTAGAGGATTGCTTTGTTGAATTGCTTTGTTTGCAGAACGTGAATAATGTGTGCTCTTTACCTTCAGGAGTGAGCTCTGCCCCATCTCTTTGTTTTGCCTATATGACATTGTGGAAGTATCGTATATATCCCTCAATAATTGAAGGGCGACAAAAAGAACAATGCTTAAAATCATCTCATTTCCCTTGTAGAAGCAAATCCTCAGTATATGGGATTGGCAAGGAAGAAAAGCGGCATTCTGCTGCTCACGCTGGTGTCCTTCCTCATCTTCATCCTCTTCATCATAGTGCAGCTCTTCATAATGAAGCTGCGGAAAGCACACGTGATATGGAAGAAGGGTGAGTGGGCAGAGAAACTGATGGAGGCACAAGATATCCAAATCATCCGCTAGAAAAAAGAAATTCTGTCAATTAAAGCTCTCCTGTGAGTTCTTGCACCATCTAGTTGATAAATGAGGACTCGAATAAGCAAATGTTTGTTTTCCAGTAATTATGGCTTATGAATCTCCGTGACTTCAGTCTGAGAGCACATGACCAACAGAAGCTGGAGTTGCTCTGGGGATGGCATTAAACTACACATACTTCTATTCACAAAAGGATGCAAAATGGAGAGCTAATACATTCATTCATTCAATAAACATTCATTGAGCACCTGCTGTGTGCCAGGTACTGTTCCAGGCACTAAGGACACATCTGTCCAACAAGACAGAACAGGTCCCTGCTCTCAAGGAGCTTATATTCTAGTTGTGGATGAGGGTTGAATGTAATAGACTGTTTTGGTCCTATTGCTACTTTACACGAATGCATTCATCCTCCCTCAACTATAATATATTAGTAATTTTCCCTTAATTGTACTAATTAAAAAGTTACTGAAAGCAAAAAACATTATTTTGCTAGTATGGGAGATACCTATTAAAACACATAGACTCTGGCCAGGCAGAGTGGCACACTCTGGCCTGTAATTCCAGCAATTTGGGAGGCTGAGATAGGAGGATTGCAAGTTCAAGGTCAGTCTTGGCAATTTGGAGAGACCTTCAGCAACTTAGATCCTGTCTCAACATAAAAAATAAAAATGGGCTGCAGATGTAGCTGGGTAGCAAAGTACCCCTGGGTTCCATCCCCAGTACCAAAAAAAAAAAAAAAAAAGTAAATAAATAAGTTATAAAATACATAGATTCAACACATATCAGAGTTAAAAGAAACCCTAGAAATTATTCAGAATAATTGTCTATTCAATTTATTCCATACACATGGAGCAGGATTCAATCCTTTCCTTCCAAGGGATTATCTACACCTGTGCCATCCAGTACAGGAGCCATAAGATGGCTACTGAGCCCTTGAGGTGTGACTAGTCCCCAAGGAGATGTGCTGTAAGGATAAAATACACACCCAGGTCTGAAGTCTCAGTACACAGGCTTGTACACTCAAGCAGGAATATAATGTACCTAACAATAATATTGTAGATGTTCTGGTCAAATAATATGTTATTAAATCAATTTTACCTGCTTCTTTTTACTTCTTGAATGTGGCTAGTGGAATTATTTAAATTACATGTGTGGCTTCTACAGTGCTACTGAACAGTGCTGATCTAGCCACATACGGCCCAAACACCTCCAGCAACAGAGAAGTGCGTATGCCCCAAAGCAAAATACTACAACTTTGAAGAGCTCTGGCTTTTTGCTAGTTTAATATCTTCTCTGGACTGTTAGTACACTAATATGCTCATTCTAAGTAAGCTTTGAGATAGGGCCTGACTTTTCATTGTACCTGGGCCTGCCCAATAGGCCAAGGCCATAGTATTATCTCAGAATTCCCTATTAACTATTCACCCCCATCTTTCTTTTAGGGCTCCTACATTTGTTTCTCTCTGAAGAACAGTATTTGCTTCTATTCTGCTGTCATTGGACTTCGTGATTCTTATAGTGCCTTGTACAGTGCCTATAGGAATCCTAATAAAGACTAAAAGTCACATGTTGACTTAATGAGAATACGGAGTACAGCAGGGACATGATAAGACAGTTATTGATCTGTTACCAAGGCATCAGCTTATTCTAATAAACATTTCTGCATACGAACCATGTCCAAGGTGCCAGATATTAACAACTCAATTTTTGTTTCTTGCAGAAAAGGAGATTTCAGAACACACCATAGAAAGTTACAGATCAAGGTCAAATAATGAAGAAACATCTTCCCAAGAGAAAAATGGACAAAGTAAGTCAACTGGGTAAACTGATGTTAGAAAAATGAGATTCATTTGTCCGTTCCCTTTAAGGAGAAGGAGGGAATATCAAAGCTTAATCTTCAGAACTGGAAAATCAATGTCTCGAATCACTTTGAAGATTTAAGGAAGTGCATCATAAAAAAACAATCAGGCCAGGTGCAGTGGTGCATACCTGTAACCCCAGAGATCGGGAGGCTAAGGCAGGAGGATCACAAGTTCAAAGTCAGCAGCTTAGGGAGACCCTAAGCCACTTAGCAAGACCCTGTCTCAAAATAAAAATTAAAAAGGGGAGGGAGATGTGGTGGGCTGGAGATGTGACTCAGTGATTAGGTGCCCCTGGGTTCAGTTCCTGGTATCAAAACAAAAACCAATCAGAAGATAAGGTCCTGTTATGGAAGATATTTCATGCTGGCTCTGTCACACACTGGGGTGCTGTGTGCCCTTCCTGTGCCCCAGAGTGTACTACATACACCTTTGTTAATGAAGCACTTCCTAGACCATACTGTGATTTCTGGTGATTTGATTTACTACCACGATATTCTTTCATCTTTTGAGTAACTGAATTTATTGGTATCCTTGGATCCTAGCACAGGGCCTCACACAAATGCAGTGCTTGGTAAAGTTGTATTGAATAAATGAATACCAGCTTTAACTAATTCAAGCAGAACTGTTTCAGGTCTTTTGGGGTAGCTTCATTGTGATTCTTCAGGCAAAATAAGTAGAGAAAATGAAAAGAATCTAAATGGGAAAGAGGGCAATGGGGAGAATAGGGGTGGCATTCGATGAAGATTCAGTAGGCTACTTCTAGGGGAAAAGAGTGAGAATTGTATACTTTTCAACTATTTTATGTCCTCCATGCAAATTACTTTATTCTGCCTTCCAGAAGTTGCAAGAAATGCAGTGAGCTTTGTCTCCAGATTCTCTTGGTTTAACTCAGGTTTTTGTAGCAAACTGGTCTTTTGTAACACCTCTGCCTTTCCTTTTGTTTTGACCTAGTAGAGTGCAAATGGAAAGAGAGAAGAGATGTGCTAGTAAAAAGAGAGACTCAGTGAATTGACTCTGTGAGAATGGTGGGGGAGGGAGGGAAAAATGTGTGTAAACTACATCTGACAATGGGTGACAAAGCATGGAGAATGATGTTAGTATAATGTGTAAACTGGGTTGCTTTCCTAGGTGAGGGAAACCAAACAGTGGGAAGAGAACTATGCCCTTTAGCAGGAAAAAAAATATCCCTCAGCTCAGCTGCTGAAAAGCAGAACCCCTTGCAGTTCAACTTAAAGGAATTTTTAAAATGAGGACCTGCACCGACAGGGATATCCCTGGGATTTACCAAGTTCATAGGAGGTTGCGCTTTCTTTTGGGTTCAGATCTCTTTCTTCATCCTCTCTGCCTCCAGTGTTTTTGCTGTATTTTTTTGCACATTTAAAAGACATCTCTACAGTTGTCTCTAGCCTCCACATTCGGTTGCATAGGCTTTGAGGGGTCTTCCCCCATCCCTATATTTTCCATAAGCCTTGTTATTTTTAATATGCAATTGTGCTGAAAGCAATGTGCTTTTTTCAGCAACACACATGTTATATTACAGCATAAATGTCAATATATTTCATTTCAGGTTTTTTAGTATGTTGTTTAGGTAACAAGACTTAAAATTAAGGTATAACAATGCATTCAGACCGTTTATGTGTCTCAGGGAATCTTCAGTTTTATAAAACATTAACATATGGACCTTAAAAACGTGAAGACCCCTCAAAGCGTTTCAATAAATGGGTGCACGGTAGTTCAGCAGAAATGTTTTTCTATCATTGTTTTTCAGCTTCTCACTCTAAGCGCTGCATGAATTACATCACGCGGTTGTACTCAGAAGCAAAAACAAAGAGGAAGGAAAATGCAGAACACTCAAAATTAGAAGGAAAGCACACTCATATCCCAGAGAGCATTGTATAGTGCTCCCTGAAATAGGAGATGATTTCCAGTCAGCCACGCCATCAGCAGAGCAGCCTGTGGGAAGGAGCATCATTACCGTGACATGAAAAGTATCCTTTGAGTGCAGTGTGAGGTGGGGTCTTCTGAGTCAGGGCAGCAACTTGGGGACCAAACCATGGACAGAAAGCTCATAGTTTAAAAAAAAAGAAAAAGAAAAAGAAAAGCAAGGAAGCAAGCAAGAACCTATTATTCCTGATACTACTTCAGAGCTCCTGAGCCTGTGGATCAGGGTCAATGTGACCAGCTAATATCTTACCTTGAAGAGAACAGGAGTTTTTAGATACTGGGCTCCAGTAGAACTACTTTTAAAAAAGAATTCTTTAAAATATCTTTTCTTCTGGTCACAAAATAAAGATCTTTGAGATGAGAAGTACCTAAAGAAGATCTCCGATCCTAAGAGGTTACTTTCTAGATGGGCTTTAAGAAGATATAATCAACACATGAGCAACAGGGAGGAGTCATGCATCGCTATGAATGAATCCGGGATGGACACAAAAGCCCAAGACACAAGCAGTGAGCTCAAGAAAGGCCCAAGGATTAGAATTTCTTAGACTTTATTCCTAAATTACTTGAGCTGACCTGATAGACAAAGGGTCTAACCTGGTGTTTCCATGTATAAGAGAAGGTAATGAGTTCAATTGACTGATTGTTGACCTAATGAATGGTTTTTAAAAATCCTTTAAGACAAGCACAGAGGCACATGCCTGTAATCCCAGCAGTGAGGAGGCTGAGATGGAAGGATCATAAGTTCAAGGCCAGCCTCAGCAACTTAGCGAGGCCCTAAGCAACTTAAGACCCTGTTTCAAAATAAAAAATAAAAAGGGCTGGGAACGTAGCTCAGTGGTAATGGACCCCTGAGTTCAATCCCCAGTGCCAAAAATTAAACGTTTTTAAAAATTATTTAATAAAGAGAAGAATGTATACTTGTTTTTCTAATGATTGTGATCCAAGTTGCACTTCCTGTTTTCACATATAAAAGTGACATGTCTTTTTATTTTGTTTCCTATCGTTTTATTTAAGGCATAGTGAACTGGCATTATGTAGAATATTTCTCAGTGTTTGGATGTGAATAAACCAATTTTAAAATAACACACAAGCACACCTATATACGAGTTTGTAATTTGTTACAGGGGACAGATTCCACTGTGCTGATTTTCAAAACTTTTTAACAAACACAAAATTTCAGAAAAGCCTAAAGGTAGCATGAAGCACAACTCACTCTACTTAAGAGTGAGTTGACACAATGCCCACCACCCGGCTGTCAAATACCTCAGTGTGTGCTTCCTACAAACAAGGATGCTCTCCTCTATGACCACAATGCAATCAAAATCAGAAAATTAACATTATGTTTCTGTTAATAGTCTTCAGACGCCATTCAAGTTTCTCTGATTATCCCAATTGTCCCAAAGGACCCAGCTCAGATTCACACTTCATCTTTACCTAATTCATTCTGGAACAGTTTCTCCATCTTCTCTTTATTTTTGTGACCTAGATATTTTTGCAGGATACAGGCTAAGTATCTTGTAGATCATCTCTTAAATTGTTTTTTCTTTTTTTTTTTGCGGTACTGGGGATCGAACTCAGGGCCTTGTGATTGCGAGGCAAGCACTCTACCAGCTGAGCTATCTCCCCAGCCCCTTAATTTGGCTTTGTCTGATATTTATGCATGATAAAATTCAAGTTACACAACTTTCATTGGATTGTCAAGAAGCCACTTTATTTTATTGCATTTTATTTATCCCATTCTATTGATCGCACTCATTCTATCATTTGTTTCATATAGTGTCTGCCAATTTCTCCACTTGTAAAGATACTTTCTTCTCCTTTGAAAGTCAGTGTTTTGTGGGGAGATACTGTGAAACTATGCAAATATTTTGTTCCACATCGAACTTTAAAGTTAGTCATTTATTTGCCTATGTGTGTATGAATTCACGGTTTCCTCTGATACTCCACCCATTATAATCTGCTACTGTCAAGTTAGTCCATTGCTAATTTCATGATGGAGCTGTAGAAGCTGCCTTCTATGTCTGTCCAAAATATTCTCCTCAATCTTTAAGCACTTTCTTGCTTTCTGATATCAGATTTTTCAGGTTCATCTTCAAACATTTCCTGCCTGGCTCTGGAATCAGTCATTTCTCCAGGAATTTCTGGTTCCATTCAGTGGCAAATGGTATTGAGAAGCCAAGATCAGGGCTAGGTGTACTCATTGCTTTTGGACTGTCATTGTTCTCAAGACTTCTCAAGAGCAGCAGAATATGTGATAAATTACATAGGGGTGTGTGTGGTTGTATGTATGTACATATATACATATGTGTATATATTTGTTTATATTTATGTCTATCTATTGAAAACCACAAATTTATTCTAGTTTTCTCCCTTTATGTATTTCTAACACCCTTCTCTGAGAATCTGGCTTTTATTATCCATAATAATTTCTTATTCGATAAATACCCCAAATGAAGATCATCTCTCACCTCTGCTATCATCCTGTTCTCCTCAAGAAGTCTTCCTCTTACTTCCCAGGCTCTGACTTTCCATTCTGTGTTCCTCTCTCCACCCCCACCATGTGGATGCTCTGCTCACCATGCTTGGGCCCTGACCCCCACACCAGGTGGCGCTGCTGTATGGAAACCTTGGTGCATCTGCACACACATGACTGCTGCATGTCAATCCTTCTCACCCACTCAGGCTCAGGTATAGCATGCTGGGCAGCTCACCCAGGGGCACTGCCTCTATAGTTTTCCTACTGCCACCACTACCATGGATTCCTGCTTTGCTCCACCCCATCTAAAGACTTTAGGGCTGAATTGTTTGGTAAAAGAAGTAAAGGAGTTGGGAGATGGGGAATGAGCCAGGTGTCTTGCTTTTCAACAGAGTTTTAATGTGTAAAGACATCAAGGTCAGGCATGCCATTTATAGTTTTGTAGTGGCTCTGAGTCAGAAATCATTCACAATACTATCAGTATTCTATGAACAACCCAGAGGGAAGAACACTTCCACTTCAGAGTTGGTGCTTGTCATGGCTGATTAAACCTTGCTATTGTATTGGCAGACTCTGAGTCTATGTTTGCAAAGAATCCTCCCAAAGGATGTTAAATGTGACTGCTTCTATTTCTCCAGTTCCAACTCAAGAGACCAGACTAATGTGCCAACATTTCAGTAACATGCAAGGCAAAGGTAATCAGTCAGTCAGTTGTCAGAATTGCCCAAGAGGATTTCCTACAAGAGGGGTCCCCAGGTTTGTTCCCAGTGATTGGTCTCAGGAGACCTGAGGTGAAGTTTTAGAATCTGCGTTTTCTAAAAACTTCTTGAGTAATTCCAACAGGCTGGGGAACCCTGGCATGCGTAGCTCTAACCAAAACTTTTCAAAGCATAGATTCATCAATGTTATTTTTAAGGTGACCGTCATTTACCAGTGATCATTGTAAGGGGTTCATAGTGTCCTGGAGACAGAAAGAACAACGTAAGTGTCATCCAGTCCTACCTAATGTGGAACGATATCCCAAAACACAAGTCAAACACATTCTGTGAATAAAAACCCATGTTAGTGTCTCCATTCATGTTTGGCAAAGAGCAGAGGGAAGACAGGAAAAGAAAAATGACAATTGTTGAAAGACCTCCTATGAATCACATGATTTTTAGTGGGCATTCTAATTTAATCCCCATAACAATCTTGCATGGTAGGTCTTAAAACACACATTTGATGCATAAGAGATGCTTTAAACTCTACAAAATGACTTAGAAGAATTCCAAAATTATATAATTAAGGGTGGAAGCAGATGCTGATCCAGGTGTGTCTGGCTTCCATGTTGTGACCCATCTGCCATGTCGAAATGAGACTCCAGGAGAACATTTTAGATGGAGTGAGATGTTAGAGAGCTGTGCTAATAGCTTCCATTTGTCTTGGGAGACTGACACTTTGGGTCTCATCACTGGGCTCACTTGCCCTCTCTCTGGTGTCAGTTGGGGAATGTGGAGAACCAGCAGGTGAGCAGGGAACACCTGAGGCTCAGGGTTGCTGATACTGACTGTGCCCCAACTGGAGGTCACCACTCAGGTTAGGCAGTCCTCTCCATCTCTGATTCCAGAACCTACCTGCTTCCTTCACCTCATCAGGCAAAGGAGGATTCTACGCTCACTTTTATAGTACACCCAAATTTTGAATCTAATGTTATTAAATTACCTCAAACTGCCAGATTTAAGGATATCATCTATGACCTGCAGAGACCCTGACCAGGAAAACGACTACATTTACAGATTTCTTGCACCCCAACAAAACTAGAATCTAATTTTATAGGTAATCATAGAACATTATAATTAGAACGGACTAAGAATTTGTGTCAAGTATTTCCCAAAATGCATTTTGAGGAACACTAATAGCCTACAAATATTACTAGGTATTCTATTGGGGAAAGAAAAGCTTTCTGGGCTCAAATAAGTTTGAAAAATGAACATTTTATCTCCTTATAAAGGGACTGCACATTAACAATCATCTCATTAAGGAATCTGTTTTGCTTTGTTTAACCCCACACTGCTCAGACTACTTAGCTATATAGAGTCATCCCTCAGTATCTGTGGGGGGCTGGTTTCAGGACCCCCATCCCTCCTCCATGATACCAAATTCTCAAATCATGAGAATTGTGTAAAATGATGGCATATTTGCATGGAACCTAAGCAATCCTGCATTACTATAAATCATTTCCAACTTACTTGTAATACATAATACAATGTTAAAGCTACGTAAATAACTGTTAAACTGTATTGTTGATGTAATGATGAGAAGAAAAATGTCTATACATGTTCATTGAGAAAGATTTTTTTTTTCCAAAGTATTTTCCATCAGAGACTGGTCAAATCCATAGATGTGTGTGAGACTCAAGGATGTGGAGGACCAACTGTGCAGCAATTTGTGATGTGCACCTACTGAGTACCTTCCTCCTTTCTAATGAACCGATGGTTTTCTTCCAGTATCCTCCCACATTGTGTAGTGATGTACTCCAGGGGAGGCAATCCTGTCCCCAACCAAAAAGAGAAATCTTCTGAGTCTGTCACAGTGGTTCTGTTCCCCTTGCTGATGGTCAGCTGAGGCCTGGGCACAGCAAGCAATGCTGCCATTGAGATAGAAGTGGAAGATCTTAGGGGGCTTCTAGAAAAAAAATTTTCCTTAATGATAAAAAGAGAGACTCAGAACCAAAACATCCTCCTTCCCCTAAAATGTTGTTATAACCGCCAACCATGCCCAGACCCAGCATTTTATCACAACAGGGGTCTGAACTGCTGCCATAAGGACACCATAAGAAAGAGACCCTGTGAACCTCAGTCCTTGGTGATTTTGTTAAGCTGTCGAATATTTCAGAACTTCTTGGGAAGTGAGCTGAAGATCCCACATTATTATATAAGCCAGGTGAGCGGGGTTTTCCATTACTTTCAATTCCCAAATGGAGCCCCTTTAAACTACAAATCAGTTGTTTTACAGAAAATCATTCTTCCAGAAACACTCTCTCAGAACACCACTTGGAATCTGGAGCAAATTTTCTGTTTCATGACTGAAAGAGTAGAGTCCCAAGGAAGTTGAGTCACCCACTGAAGACCACATGAGGGAGCAAACCAGTGGGAACAGGTGGTGCCCTGGCTCCTAAGCAGGAGTGTGTCTCTGTTCTTCTAAGCAGTGTGCATCCGGGAGAGCGTTGCAAGCTCCTGCTTATCGACAGGTGGAACAAAGAACAACTGATGAACCTCTAGTTAATGAGCCTCTCAGTGCTGCCTTTTAGGAACTAGGTTAAGGGAAGCTTGTATTACTTTTTCTCACATAACAAAAAAAGGAAAAAGAAAAAGAACTTTCTGACTTCAAGTGTCAACTCAAAACAACAGAGAGAGATGATAACAGCTGACAACCGGGGCACCCACCAAGCTGTGCGGCCTCCTGTGGATGAGGAAGTGGTTTGAACTGCTGGTCATGAATGAACCTGCTAATCTATGCTGATGGCATAATCTCCTGTTACTTCCCAGGTTGAAATCATGGTAATTTGCTATACTTATAATGGGTTTTGATCCAGATGAAATGTGGTTCTATTTGTACAGTGCTGCATCTCCTAAGGGAGAAACCCCCATCCTTCCTATAATGCATTCCTTCCTGAGCAAATTCTTCATCTCTGATCATTACTCTAGACCAGCTAAATTATGCTGATGTTTCTTACCTTTTCTACTCTCTGTCTCATTTTCAGATAGAACAAAAACTAAGGCAGCAAGTAAACACAAACATGTTTTGTAGTTTATTTTTTTAAAGAATCTATCTTTTTTTTTTTTTTCCAAAAAGCAAGGGGGGAAATCCTCTCCCCTTTCATTTTTTTTTTTTAATTCATTCTTAAAGAATCTATCTTGACTGATTCTAGGGAGACCTAACTTTGGGAGGACATATGTACTGATATTTAAAAAAAAAAATAATTCTGCTAGATTGTTTTCTCACTCTAAGAAACAACAGGTCACAATCTTTAATTAAGCCAGGAAACCTCTTTGGAAAAAAAAACCCTGTGGAACAAAAAGTTGCTTCTTAGGAAAGCAGAAGTCCCTTAAGAAGATAATTGGAACTCTGTGACTTGTGACTTGAGGAAGATTAGTAAGACTCAGTTATCCAGACCATTATAAAATGAGTTTTTAAACATGCTATTTACAATGAGGGGGTGCTCTCTCTTTTGCTTCCTCATAATTTCTTACTCCCAAGTTGTGACCATTTGGATTTGTTCATGGAATAACCTCTCTTGTAGCCCTAGTTTTCTCATCTGTAGAATGGAGATGACAACCCTTGCCATACAGGATTAGTATGAGGGTTAAATGAGATAATATAATGCAGGCCAGTATTAAATATGAGTAAGTGTGTGACTGTTTTTCTCCACCTAAGATTGACTGTTTTCTCCTGAACTAGTCTAAAACAACAGTCTCCAGGCTACTAACTTTATTTCCTGAGAAAACCCTGATTATTGGATTGACTGAATTTTAATTTCAAAACCACTAGGGTAAGTAGACACTACTATTAAGGATTTTATGGGAGGACTCAATGGGTCTGAAACCTTTTAATGAACTTGATCATATCATTGCACAATGATCTCACTAACGGCTATAGGAATATGTTTCAATAATGATCCCATAAAATTTTTAAAAATGTATATGAAAAAGGTGATTTCTTAAATCTGTGAGAAAAGAGCAACTGTTTCTTGACGGGCCAGTGGAAGTTCCCAAAGGGTATACACAGATGGGCTTCTGGGTCCTTTGACACGGAAGTCCCAGAAACCTCTTTAGTAGCCATATATAAAAAAGTAAACTTGGATCTATTGTTCGTATTATAAGACAAATAAAATCCAAAGCATGCAAGATTTAAATGTATAAAATGAAACCATAAAAATAACAATAAGAAAACAAGTTAATAGCTTTATATCCTGGAAGTGGGATCAACTTCCTTAATAATGACTCAAAAATTCAGCAGCAAAAGGGGAGAAATGATTAATAAATTTGACTACATAAAAATAAATGCCTTCCCATAGCAAAAAAAAAAAGTAATAAATGATCATTTCAAAACATGCTTTGTTTGCCTTGCAAGCACAAAGCCCTGGGTTCAATCCCCAGCACCGCAAAAAAAAAAAAAGAAAAAAAAAAAAGAAAAAGAATGCTTTGTAAAGAAGTTTATAGGAAAACAAGTGCTCTCATGTGTTTGTATTGTTGTTAGGAATATAAAATAGTAGGACCTCTCTGAAGAATTTGTCAACATCCAGCAAAAGTACTTCAGCACTTACTTTTGATCCAGTCATTCCACTTTTAGAAATCTATACCAAAGGTAAACAATAAAACTGTAATTTGACATATGCATAGGGCTATTCATTCCAGCACCATCTGCAACAACTCAAGTATCTATCCCTATGGGGTCGTGGGTGGCCACATGATGGAGTATTATACAGCCATGAAGGAATGATGAGGGAGTTAATTTCAAGTCTATGGAGTGATCTTCAGGATATATTATTGGGTGAAAAAAAGCAAGTATGTATTAGATTTCCTTTATCCTGAGAAAAGGATACATATTGGGATAAACTTCTTAAAATGCAACACTAAACTAAAGGCTAGCAAAAATCATGACCTATATAAACTGAGAAAGAACTGTGTAGAGGGAATGAGGATGGAAGTTTGACTTCTCTAAATTTACCTGTCTTTGTCATTCTAAATTTGCAACAATGTGAATTATTTACATGAAAATTAAATAAAAATAAATCAAAATTTAAAATTCTTTTTAAAAATCCTGAAATGCAGGGAAGAATTCGTTCAAGTTACTTTTTAAAAGACACAGAATGCGTATACCAGTGTTATGGTTTAAATATTAGTTGTTCCCCAAAAGCTCATGTGGAAACAATGCAAGAAAATTTAGAGGTGAATGGATTAGGTTATGAGAGTCTTAACCTAATCAGGGAATTAATCCCCTGGTGGGGATTAACCCAGTGGTAACTGAAGGCAGATAGGGTATGGCTGGAGGAGGTGGGTCCCTGAGGGTGTGCCTTTGAGGGATATATTTTGAATCTGGTAAGTGGAGTCTCTCTCTGCTTCCTTATCATCATGTGAGCCACTTCCCTCTGCCACACTCTTCTGCCATGATGTCCTGCCTCACCTTGAGCAACAAGGAATAGAGCCAGCTGTCTGAGGACTGAGATCTTTGAAACTGTGAGCCCCCAAATAAATTTTTCCTCCTCTAAATTTGTTCTTGTCAGGTCTTTTAGTCACAGCAGCAAACAAGCTGACTAAAACAATCAGTAAGGTATATCCTAATGACAAAAAGGAGGGCAAATGAATCCTAAACTGTTTTCAGTAGTCATAATGTCACAATACTAGCATAGAATCCAAGCACAGTGGCACACATCTGTAATTCCAGCAGCTTGGGAGGCTGAAGCAGGAGGATTGCAAGTTCAAAGCCAGCCTCAGCAACATCAAGGCACTAAGTAACTCAGTGAGACCCTGTCTCTAAATAAAATACCAAAAACAAAACAAAAGCCAGCTGGGGATGTGACTCAGTTGTTAAGTGCCCCTGAGTTCAAATCCCAGTACCCACCCCCAAATCTAAATAGGAAACAAAAGTATGCACTCAAAATTTATTTTTCTTTTTAAAAAAAAAAAAAGAAACAAACAAACAAACAAACAACAAAAGAATTTTCTAGCTTTTTCCACTGAAAAGGCCTAAGGCCTAGAGACAATAACCTTTCCTGTAGCAATAAGCAATAAGCAAAAACAGCCTTAGCAGCCACAGTGTGGTCTGCAAGTATTATTATTACCAATAAATGACCCAGATTCCTTGGGGAAATGGCTAATTCCAGGTTTGGGAAAGAAATGTACCAGATGAGTTCAGAATATTTTATAACAGAAACCAAGGAAGCTATCAAGGATTCTTCTGGGGCCTTTACGTTAAAGGGCCCAGGAGCCAATCTATGTATACTTCCACTAGCCTGCGACAGGACAATGGAGCACAAAAAAGAACAAAGACATATTAAATAAATTAAAATTATGAATTCATAGTAGCACAAATTCATCAATCACCTGGAACATGTTAAATATATTAAAGCTCAAGAATCATATGATATTTTTAAGATGCAATGATAACCTTTAAAGATTGCTCAGACATCAACTCTAAAAATGACATTTGATGCAAATCAAAACTACACTAAGATTCCATCTCACCCCAATTAGAATGGCGATTATCAAGAATACAAGCAACAATAGGTGTTGGAGAGGATGTGGGGAAAAAGGTACACTCATACATTGCTGGTGGGGCTGCAAATTAGTGCAGTCACTCTGGAAAGCAGTGTGGATATTCCTTAGAAAACTTGGAATGGACCCACCATTTGACCCAGCTATCCCACTCCTTGGCCTACACCCAAAGTACTTACAATCAGCATACTACAGAGATACAGCCACATCAATGTTCATAGCTGCTCAATTCACAATAGCCAGACTGTGGAAGCAACCTAGATGTCCTTCAATTGATAAATGGATAAAGAAACTGTGGTATATATATATATATACAATGGAATATTACTCAGCTATAAAGAATAATAAAATTATGGCGTTTGCAGGCAAATGGATGAAATTGGAGAACATCACGCTAAGTGAGATAAGCCAATCTCAAAAATCCAAAAGGCAAATGATCTTACTGATAAGCGGATGATGACACATAATGAGGGGTGGGAGGGGGGCAAGAATGGAGGAAGGAGGGATTGTACAGAGGAAAAAGAGGGGTGGGAGGGGTGGGAGGAAGGAAAAAATAACAGAATGAATCAAACATCATTACCCTATGTAAATGTATGATTACGCAAATGGTATGCTGTTACTCCATGTACAAACAGAAACAACATGTATCCCATTTTTTTACAATAAAAAAAATATCAGTTATGATGAATAAAAAAATAAAAAATAAAAATAAAAATGACATTTGAAATGTCTCATTAAAGTCACTGTGTAATACAAATGGCTATGAGCACATAAAAAGATGCTCGCTCATTGCTTTAGTTTGGGTAAGTGTTAAAGGCTTGGTCACCCGCCTTGGGTGTTACTGGGAAGTAGTGGAACTGTTAGGAAACATGGCCTAGAGGAATGACATTAGGTCAACAGGGGTGTGCCCTTGAGGAACTATTGGCTCTCTCTTCTCTCTCTTCTCTCTCTCTCTCTCTCATCTCTCTCTCTCTCTCTCCTCTCTCTCTCTCTCTCCTCTCTCTTTGTTTCCTGGTTGCCATGAGGAGAACAGGCTTCCTCTACCATGCACCCCTACCAAGAAGTACTGTGCCACAATAGACCCAAAACTACAGGATCAAGCAACCATAGACTAAAACCTCTGACACTCTGAATCAAAGTGAACTTTTCCTCCTTAGAAGTTGATATATCTCAGGTATTTGTTACAGCAATGGAAGGCTGACTAACATGCTCGCCATAAGGGATGCAAGTCAAAACCACAATGAGATACCACTTCACACTGACAAGGATAACTATGATTAAAAAAAAGACAGATAATGAGTTTTGGAGTGGATATGGAGAAATCGGAACCTTCGTACATTGCTAGTGGGGATGTAAAATGGTTCAACCACTTTGGAAAACAGTCTGGGTGGTCTTCAAAAAGTTAAATAAAGAATTATCAGGGCGAACTAGAGGGCGGCTGAATTTCATGTTGCTCCAGGACGCAGGATTCAAAAGAGGAGATAGTGAGAGGCTTGGGACCAACTCAAAGCCGCCGAGTGAGTCTCTCCCTTTGGGGAGGCATCCCGGATGGGGCGGTAGCCCCGGAACGCAGGGAATTTGTGAAGTGGAGTTGCTCGGCGAGACGCCCCTCCCCCCACAGGAGTGGTAAACACGGACAACTGGGATCATCATAGAGGAGGCGGCTCAGCACAGCGCTTGGACTCGAAGCAACCACTGGGGCTCCGGGCGGCTGCCAGAGGAGGAGCTGTGTGGCGAGCTGTTTGAACTCAGAGCAAGCGCTTCAGAACACCGGTGGCCTGCCTGGAGGAGGAGCGCAGCAGGTCGCTTGGTCTGGGAGTGACTGCATCAGAGCCACAGGCGGTTGCCAGAGGAGGAGGCGAGTGGTGAGTTGATTGGACTAAAAGCGACCGCTCCTGAACACCGGTGGCCTGCCTGGAGGACGAGCGTGGTGGGTCACTTGGTCTCGGAGCCACCGCCCCTGAACACCCGGGGGGCTACCCCGAGGAGGAGGAGGAGGAACAGGGCGGGTCACTTGGACTCCGAGTGACTGCCTAGGGCTACGGGCGGTTGGCGGGAGGAGGAGACTCGAAGTGAGTTGCTTGGACTCCTAGTGACTGCGTGGGAACACTGGGCGGCTGTCCGGAGGAAGAGGTGTGTGTCGGGTCTCTGGGTCTCGGAGCTATTGTACGGGGCTCCAGGTGGCAGCTCAGAGGAGGGGCTGCATAGCCAGGCGATTGGTGCAGAGCAGGGTCCCAGGAGCTAGGTGGCTTCTTGCTGGAAGAGCCGCACAGAGACACGCCTAGGGGCAGAGCGAAGTTTCCAGGACTGCGGGCAGATTCTCTGAGGAGAGGCAGCCTAAGGAGACTCACCTGCGGAGGGTGAGGCTCCCAGGCCCAGGAGGTAGGTCTGGGCCCCTGGGAACGTTGCAGAGGAAGACAGCCCAGCCCAGGCGGTAGTTGTAGATTGAGGGGAACCTCTAGGAGGGCAACTGACCAGCAAGACATCCCCACCGAGTGAGTCTTCCCTGCCGGGGTAGGTTTTCCCACAGGAACGGTAAAACCAGAGACACAGGCACAAACAGGACTTGCCTCAGCCCACAGCCTAGTTCCCCATTGGATGACCATTGGTCAACAAGTGGAGGCACCTCTGCCCACTAGCAGGGAATATACACCACCTGAGGGTTACCACCCCTAGACAGGCAGCTTCTTCGTGGAGCTCCGCATTATCAACTTCCTCCAAGACTTCAGGCTACTGAAGGATAAAAGGGGATATACTAGCAATCTTCAGGGACATTATAAGTCGATAGAGGAAATCTGCAATATCTTAATGACCCACTGATTCCTGAACAATATGAGAAAACAAGGGAAGAAAATACCCCAAACAAATCTAGATGTTACATCAATAAAATCCAATGACAGCATGGCAGAAGAAATGACAGAAAGGGAGTTCAGAATGTACATAATTAAAATGATTAGGGAAGCAAACAATGAGATGAAAGAGCAAATGCAGGCATTGAATGATCGCACCAATCGACAGGTAACAGAGCAAATTCAGGAAGCAAAGGATCATTTCAATAAAGAGTTAGAGATATTGAAAAAAAACCAAACAGAAATCCTTGAAATGAAGGAAACAATAAACTAAATTAAGAACTCCATAGAAAGCATAACCAATAGGATAGAACACCTGGAAGACAGAACTTCAGATATTGAAGACAAAATATTTAACCTCGAAAACAAAGTTGAACAAACAGAGAAGATGGTGAGAAATCATGAACAGAATCTCCAAGAACTATGGGATATCATGAAAAGGCCAAATTTGAGAATTATTGGGATTGAGGAAGACTTAGAGAAACAAACCAAAGGAATGAACAATCTATTCAATGAAATAATATCAGAAAATTTCCCAAATCTGAAGAATGAAATGGAAAATCAAGTCCAAGAGGCTTATAGGACTCCAAATACACAAAATTACAACAGACCCACACCAAGGCACATTATAATGAAAATACCTAACATACAAAATAAAGACAGAATTTTAAAGGCTGTGAGAGAAAAGAACCAAATTACATTCAGGGGGAAACCAATACGGATATCAGCAGATTTTTCAATTCAGACCCTAAAAGCTAGAAGGGTCTGGAACAACATTTTTCAAGCTCTGAAAGAAAATGGATGTCAACCAAGAATCTTATACCCAGCAAAACTTACCTTCAAATTTGACGATGAAATAAAATCATACCATGATAAACAAAAGCTAAAAGAATTTACAAAAAGAAAGCCAGCATTACAGAACATTCTCAGCAAAATATTTCATGAGGAAGAGATAAAAAACAAAGAAGCAAATCAGCAAAGGGAGGAATTATCCTAAAGGAACTGTGAAATAAAGGAGGAACCAAGATGTGTCAAAAATTTTAAATATGAACCAAATGACCGGGAATACAAATCATATCTCAATAATAACCCTGAATGTTAATGGCCTGAATTCATCAATCAAAAGACATAGACTGGCAGATTGAATTAAAAAGAAAGATCCAACAATATGTTGCCTGCAAGAGACTCACCTCATAGAAAGAGATACCCATAGACTAAAGGTGAAAGGTTGGGGAAAAACATACCATGCACATGGACTCAGCAAAAAAGCTGGAGTATCCATCCTCATTTCAGATAATGTGGACTTCAAGCCAATGTTAGTCAGAAGGGATAAAGAAGGACTTTTCATACTGCTTAAGGGAAGCATAAATCAGCAAGATATAACAATCATAAACATCTATGCCCCAAACAGTGGCTCATCCATGTACGTCAAACAAATCCTTCTCAATTTTAGAAACCAAATAGACCAGAACACAATAATACTAGGTGATTTTAACACGCCTCTCTCACCATTGGACAGATCTTCCAAACAAAAATTGAACAAAGAAACCATAGATCTCAATAACACAATCAATAATTTAGACTTAACAGACATTTATAGAATATACCATCCAACCAAGAGCGAATACACTTTCTTCTCAGCAGCACATGGATCCTTCTCTAAAATAGACCATATATTATGCCACAAAGCTAATGTCAGCAAATACAAGAAGATAGAGACACTACCTTGTATTCTATCAGATCATAATGGATTGAAGTTAGAAATAAATGAAAGAGTAAAAAACAGAAACTACTCCAACACCTGGAGATTAAACAATATGCTACTATATGATGAATGGATAACAGAAGATATTAGGAAGGAAATTAAAAAATTCTTAGAGGTAAACGAGAACAAAGAAACATCATATCAAAATCTCTGGGACACTATGAAAGCAGTACTTAGAGGAAGATTTATTTCATGGAGCGCATTTAATAAAAGAAGTAAAACTCAAAAAATAAATGACCTAACACTACAGCTCAAAGCCCTAGAAAAAGAAGAACAGACCAACACCAAAAGTAGTAGAAGACAGGAAATAGTTAAACTGAGAGCTGAAATCAACGAAATTGAAACAAAAGAAACAATACAAAAAATTGACAAAATAAATAGTTGTTTCTTCGAAAAAATAAACAAAATTGATAAACCTTTAGCCACACTAACAAAGAGAAGACGAGAGAAAACCCAAATTACTAAAATTCGGAATGAACAAGGAAATATCACAACAGACACGACTGAAATACAAAACATGATTAGAAGCTATTTTGAAAATCTATACTCCAACAAAATAGAAAATTTCAAAGACATCAACAGGTTTCTAGAGACATATGAATTGCCTAAACTGAACGAGGAGGACATACACAATTTAAATAGACCAATTTCAAGTAATGAAATAGAAGAAGTCATCAAAAGCCTACCAACAAAGAAAAGTCCAGGACCAGATGGGTTCTCAGCCGAGTTCTACAAAACCTTTAAAGAAGAGCTCATTCCAATACTTCTCAAAGTATTCCATAAAATAGAAGAGGAGGGAACCCTCCCAAACTCATTCTATGAAGCCAATATTACCCTGATACCTAAACCAGACAGAGACACATGGAGGAAAGAAAATTTCAGACCAATATCCTTAATGAACATCGACGCAAAAATTCTCAACAAAATTTTAGCAAATCGCATACAAAAACATATTAAAAAGATAGTGCACCATGATCAAGTGGGTTTCATCCCAGGGATGCAAGGTTGGTTCAACATTCGGAAATCAATAAATGTAATTCACCATATCAATAGACTAAAAGTCAAGAATCACATGATTATTTCGAAAGATGCAGAAAAAGCATTTGATAAAATACAGCACCCCTTCATGCTCAAAACACTAGAAAAAATAGGGATAGTGGGAACATTCCTTAACATTGTAAAGGCCATCTATGCTAAGCCCATGGCTAATATCATTCTAAATGGTGAAAAACTGAAAGCATTCCCTCTAAAAACTGGAACAAGGCAGGGATGCCCTCTTTCACCACTTCTATTCAATATTGTCCTTGAAACTCTAGCCAGAGCAATTAGACAGACCAAAGAAATTAAAGGGATATGAATAGGAAAAAAAGAACTCAAACTATCCCTATTTGCTGATGATATGATTGTATACTTAGAGGAACCAGGAAATTCCACCAGAAAACTTTTAGATCTCATAAGTGAATTCAGTAAAGTAGCGGGATATAAGATCAATGCACATAAATCGAAGGCATTTTTATACATAAGCGATGAATCTTCAGAAAGAGAAATTAGGAAAACTACCCCATTCACAATAGCTTCGAAAAAAATAAAATACTTGGGACTCAATCTCACAAAAGAGGTGAAAGACCTCTACAATGAGAACTACAGAACACTAAAGAAAGAAATTAAAGAAAACCTTAGAAGATGGAAAGATCTCCCATGTTCTTGGATAGGAAGAATTAATATTGTCAAAATGGCCATACTACCAAAAGTGCTATACAGATTCAATGCACTTCCAATTAAAATCCCAATGGTGTACCTTACAGAAATAGAGCAAGCAATTATGAAATTCATCTGGAAGAATAAAAAACCCAGAATAGCTAAAGCAATCCTTGGCAGAAAGAGTGAAGCAGGGGGTATCGCAATACCAGATCTTCAACTCTACTACAAAGCAATAGTAACAAAAACGGCATGGTATTGGTACCAAAATAGAAAGGTGGATCAATGGTACAGAATAGAGGACACGGACACAAACCCAAATAAATACAATTTTCTCATACTAGACAAAGGGGCCAAAAATATGCAATGGAGAAAAGATAGCCTCTTCAACAAATGGTGCTGGGAGAATTGGAAATCCATGTGCAACAGAATGAAACTAAACCCATATCTCTCACCATGCACGAAACTAAACTCAAAATGGATTAAGGATCTCGGAATCAGACCAGAGACCTTGCATCTTATAGAAGAAAAAGTAGGTCCAGAGCTTCAACATGTCGGCTTAGGACCAGACTTCCACAACAAGACTCCCATAGCACAAGAAATAAAAGCAAGAATTAATAACTGGGATAGATTCAAACTAAAAAGTTTTCTCTCAGCAAAGGAAACTATCAGCAATGAGAAGAAAGAACCTACAGAGTGGGAGAAAATTTTTGCCAATCATACTTCAGATAGAGCACTAATCTCCAGAATCTATAAAGAACTCAAAAAACTCTACACCAAGAATGCAAATAATCCAATTGACAAATGGGCTAAGGAAATGAATAGACACTTCACAGAAGAAGATCTACAAGCAATCAACAAACATATGGAAAAATGTTCAACATCTCTAGTAATAAGAGAAATGCAAATCAAAACCACCCTAAGATTCCATCTCACCCCAATTAGAATGGCGATTATCAAGAATACAAGCAACAACAGGTGTTGGTGAGGATGTGGGGAGAAAGGTACACTCATACATTGCTGGTGGGGCTGCAAATTAGTGCAGTCACTCTGGAAAGCAGTATGGAGACTCCTTAGAAAACTTGGAATGGAACCACCATTTGACCCAGCTATCCCACTCCTTGGCCTATACCCAAAGGACTTAAAATCAGCATATTACAGAGATACAGCCACATCAATGTGCATAGCTGCTCAGTTCACAATAGCCAGATTGTGGAACCAACCTAGATGTCCTTCAATTGATGAATGGCTAAAGAAACTGTGGTATATATATACAATGGAATATTACTCAGCCATAAAGAATGATAAAATTATGGCATTTGCAGGCAAATGGATGAAACTGGAGAATATCATGCTAAGTGAGATAAGCCAATCTCAAAAAACCAAAGGAAGAATGATATCGCTAATAAGTGGATGATGACACATAATGGGGGGTGGGAGGGGTTAGTGTTGGGGTTGGAGTTGGGTTTAGGGAGGGGGGCAGGAATGGAGGAAGGAAGGACTCTATAGAGGGAGGGGAGGAGTGGGAGGGGTGGGGGAGAAGGGAAAAAAATGGCAGAATGAATCAAACAACATTACCCTATGTAAATTTATGATTACACAAATGGTATGCCTTTACGCCATGTACAGGCAGAGAAACAACATGTATCCCATTTGTTTACAATAAAAAAAAAAGAATTATCATATGCTCAGCAATTCCACTCCTAGTAATATATATGAGAGAAATGGAACGCACCTCCACCCAAAAAGTTATACATGAGAATTCATAGTATCATTCTGCATAATAGTTAAAAGGTGAAAATCCAAATGTCCATCAACTGATGTATGGGTAAATAAAATGTGGTATATGTATAGTGAAATACTATTTGGCAATAAAACAGAATGGAGTACTAATACATCCTACAACATGGATGAAGTTTGAAAATTTTATGTTAAGAGAGGGAATATACACACAGCCAGCTGTAGCAGTGCACACCTATAATTCCAGCAGCTGGGGAGGCTGAGGCAGGAGGATCACAAGTTCAAAGCCAGGCTCAGCAGCTTAGCGAGGCCCCAAGCAACTTAGTGACATCCTGTCTCTAAATAAAATAGAAAAAGGGCTGTGACTGGGGCTTAGTGGTTAAGCACCCCTGGGTTCAATCCCTGGTACCAGAGAGAGAGAGAGAGAGAGAGAGAGAAAATATACATATACACACAACTTATATTATATAATTTAATTTGCACAAAATGTCTAGAACAGGCAAATCCACAGAAGCACATCATGCTTTCCAAGTGCTGAGGGGAAGTGGGCAAGGAAGAGAGGCTGCTAATGGATGCAGGTGTCCTTGGGGAAGAGAATCTGAAATTAGTAGTGATGGTTGCACAACTCTGTGAAGATACTAGAAACTGCTGAACTGTGAACTTGAAAAGGGCGAATTGCGTACTATGTGAATTACACCTCAGTAAAGCTGACATTTTAAAAAAAAATCACTTTGTAGAACTTATTTGGATCCTGACTCAAATCAACCACATATAACGAGATTATCTCCCCAAAATGGAGATATTCCATAGGAAGAGCTATAGAATATAGAGATGATCTATAGTCTGAGCACAGAGTAGAAAATGATATTAAGGAGTTATTTGTTTTAGACATGGTAATGGCACTGTGGTTATTTAATTATGATCTCTTAGATGCACAATCCCAAGCACTTAAATATTAAACCACGTGATGACTGGGATTTGCTTTAAATAATTTGGTGAGAGGAGCACACTGTATAGAAACAGTACTGGCTGCAGGTGGCTCTTTGTTGAAGTTGGGTGAGGGCAACATGCTCATTCATTATACTTCTCTACCTACGCAAATACCTTTTAAAATTTCTGTAATAAAAATGTTTTAAAGTGTTTTTTAAGGAAGTGAATAAAAAATAATTTGAAAGACTAACATTGATAATTTGTTAATTTGTATCCATCAGACTATCCTTCCAGGTCATTGCTTCCCTACAACCTATGATTCCAGCTAAGCCACAGTCCCCTAGCCTTCCTCTGGGTTACTTTTGGCTCATCCTTCAAGAAGGGTATCAGTTACTCATATTTCTGTCTGTTGAGTTGCATCATCTGTATCAACATATATGTAGACACTTTGCCCTCCAAAATTCTGGAGGCTGAGATATTCTAAGTAAATGTACTTTTTTGTATAATTCAGTGTAAACTCTTTGAGATTTTAAATATTTTAGTATTTTGGATTAAAAAAAAAAAACTTGTGTATTGTGTGACATTATTTTTGCCCGTCTAGTCAGGCAGACATTTATTCTACATAGGTTTTAAAAAATTAATCATTATGAAAATTAATCTGTTTGCTGTATTACTGTGATTGTCAAACAAGATATGCAAGTATAAGGTTGTTTTTGCTTACACCAAAAGATCCCACGTTGCTGTGTTTGTTTGAAGATTTCTTCTTTTTTGTGATATTTCTGTCCCTTTGCTTTCTGGTACTGCCCCTTTTCTCTCCCCAAACCTATCCTCTTTCCTTCCTTTCCTTTTTCTTTTCCTTTTCTCTTTCCCTTCCCTCTTTCCTCTTTTTTTTTCTTTCTTTCCATCCTTTGTTCCTTCTTTCCTTCCTTCCTTTTCTTCCTTCTTTATTTTAGTGCTAAGTTCCCAACCCATTTCTAATTGTAAGTTAACACATGAGTGAAGGAACCAGGCAATTTAACTTGTGCAATTAAATATAAAAAGACCAAAGACTTCTTGGTTACCCAGGACATTTTCAGCTTTTATGTATTTTTCTGGTATAATCAATTAATAGCACCCTGTTTGAAATTGTTGAATGTATTCTGGATTTTAATAATAGTTATATGCCCAAAAAAGTGACTATCTCAATTAAAGGGCATGATGGGCCACAATCATCAGTTGTTAAGTGGCCTGGTGTGCTACCTTTACCTACTTTCCACTCAAAGACAAAGTGTAAGGAGGTGTGGCTTTTCCTTAATGTTTATTGAGCAGCTATTAAGTATGTACCACAATGCTAGTCCTTGTTTTCCAGGAATTGTAATATAGTTAAGAATGTGAAAGAGGCACACAGATGATTTTGATGCTATACTGTATAAACATGTCTAAGGTTAGAAACAGGAACTTGCGTGCTTTGGGACCACAGAGCAAGGGCCATTAGCCTAGTACATGGCATGTCAATCTCATATTACTAACATTCTGGACTGTATATTTGTTGTTGTAGGATGCTGAGCAGCACTTCCAACCTCCACCCACTAGATGCCAGTAGTACTCCCCCAAGTTAAGACAAGAAGAAATGTCTGCAGACATTGTCAAATCTCTCTTGGAGAACAAAAAAAATGCCTCTGGTGAGAATTACCCAGTCTAAGAACCAGGCAGGGTTGGTAAGGGGACATGACAGGGAAGGGAGGCTGTCTGAAAATTCTTCCTGGAGGAGATGATGCTGACAGATTGAGTAGCAGGAAGACCAAAAAGGGAAATGGGGTAGAGGAAAGGACTTGGCTACCAGAGCTTGGGTAACAGCACAGGAAAGCCAGACAGGGAATAGGGACTGCAGTGGGAAAGTAGTCAAATCAGTTCAGTATTGCTAACCTATGCAATCTGATTGTTTTCTGGCTTGTTTTTCCCATTCTTCTTTGTGTTTTGGTTAGTTCAGTTTCAGGCTGACAGCTGAATTCTGAACAGATAATAAATGCAAAAGCACTCTGCAAATCCCAGGAAGTGCTATTCATATGTAAATTATCTATTATTACCATAACATCAACTGGAAACAATGCACTTTATAGCTTTGTTTTGCTTGTATGCACTCTGTGATCCTCAAGAATTCTGAAGAATAGAGTATTATTGCACTGTTTATTAAACCATTGTCTCTCAGCTTCAAAAACACTCAGACTCTAATTAGGAAGTTCGGGCAACCTCTGCATACCTCATTTCTCCTTGGCCAGATCCCTCTTTTTGACTGTTCCAGTAGAGGGCAGTAGAGGGAGAGGTCAAGGATCAAGGCAGGGAGAAAAGGGATTGCTCCTTCCCTTGCTTCCTGCTCCCCTTGGGAAAAACTTTTCTTTACCCCAGCAGCTCAGTTTGTTTTAGTATAAGAGATTGATTCTAGTTTTCATTATAGTCCCCAAACCAGTTTCATTAGGCCTTTTCAAAGACATCAGCACCCACCAGCTTAGTATGTCATCCTCCTGAGAGGCCTGCACCCAACTGTGTGGGTCCCAAGCTTCTAAGTGTTAATAAGTCCAGGTTCATCCTGTGTTCCCCAAGTCACAGGGGTGGAAGCTGTTTCCCGTAGTTACTATACCAGGATGTTTGTGTTCCCTTTTCAGCTTTAAATCTTCCTACCAGATTATTTCTGTTAAAATACCTAGCATGTTTTTTGTCCTCTGATGGACCCTAAGCCTATTATTCCAGACTTTAATCACTTTATATAATAATCAGAACAGCCACACAGAGGAGAGAGAGAGGCAAATCAAACTCCGGGTTTCCATGTTCTGCTTGTGGACTAGTCTCTGACAATAGCTGCCAGGTGGATAGACTCCTGAACCATGTAAGAATCACTCATTTTCAGAAAAACAGAATAAAATGTTTTCTGGATGATGCAGAAAGCACTTGAAGGGCCTGAGGAAACACAGCATCAATTTCCACTGATCAGCGGATGAGAGAGTGGACGAGGGTGAATGACTCAACATTGATTCCATGGAATAACATTCTGGAAGCAGCTATCAGAGGCAATTTCTTTGGCTTAGGATTTGTTTGCATGCTTGCAGTTGTTATAATAATGTATATAACACACAGGGCAGAATAACACTAATACTTTCAGCTACTTCACTTTTATTTCTTCAAAGAACATTGAGGTCGAACCATACACTCATAAGACAAGTTCCATATTGTAAAACAAAAAAAAAAAGTTTTAAAAAATCCAACTGTAATAAAAAAGCAGAATAAAAATGCAAAACTGGGTGGTAAGGGCATTTTCCAATTCCTTATGCTTTCTATTATTGAGGCAGCAAATGTATTAAAGCATTCTTGCCTCTTTGAAGACTGTTCCTCAGATCAACTTGAGATTTTAATGCTATTTTAATGAGAATATAATTCCCTACATTCCTTTTCTTTACTCTTCTTTGAAATCTTTTTTGATAGTGAAAAATTCTGCACATATATAAATGTACATCTTAATGAAGTGTTATAAAATGAATGTCTACGTAACCACCATTAAGGTCTGGAAATACAATCTTAAAAGCACTCTTCTCTATGACCCTCACCTTACCTGCTACAATCCTGTTTTCATGGGAATCCCTACTTGGCTTTTTTCCTCCCCCAGTTTTCTCCACTAAGTATGCATCTAGAAATATAGTGCAGTTTTCTTTAGCCTGCCTTTAGTTTTCATATACAAAATAATACAGAATATACTCTTCTGAGTCTTAATGGTTTTAATTATTTTTCAGTATTCCAATTTTAATTATTGCTCAATACTTCCATGTTGTTGCATATTTCATTCCTGGTTCATCTTTGCTGTATTTCATTCCTTTGCACGGACTGCTACATAGTGTGCCAGTGTATGGAATATCACAATTTAATGAACCATTCTGTTGTTGATGGACATTTTATTTTTCTCCAGTTTGGATGCATATTCCAAGACACACTTCTTTGGAGCAAATACCTGAAAGTGAAATTGCTGGATCCTAAGGTCTACATACCCCAGATAGGACCAAACCATGTTCCAAAGCGGTTGTGCCAATTCATACTCCCCCCAGCAGTAAATGAGGGTTCTTTTGCCTCATGCCCTCCTTAACACGTGGCACTCAAACTTTTTAACTTATGCCTGTCTGATGACTTTTGTCTCCGGTGTGATTTTAATTTTGCCTTTTCAGTTTATTAATGAATTAAAACCAGCAGGTATTTATTGGTCATCTGGATTTTTCTTCTTCTTCTTTTCTTTCAATCCCCGGTGCAGTCATGGACTCATTCACTGATGGGGCTCTTTGCTCCCCGGCTTGTCGGGGTTCTTCGGGTGTCCTGGCAGTTTCTCCTTTCCTTGGTCCTGCAGCGTGGGACGGTCAGGGCTGCGGGACCGTTTGCCGCCGCCCCCACCCGGGCAGGGCGGCAGGTGCGTTCGGGAGCGCGCGGCGCGGGCGGCCTGTGTTGGCCCCGGTCTCCAGGCAGCGCGGCGGGCGGGGGCCCGGGAGCCCCGCGGGAGCCGGCGGCGACGGCGCGGAGGATGCGGGGCGCCGGGGGTCGCGGCCGCCGAGGCGCTCCCGGCCGGCGACGGGCAGCTGCCTCCCGGAGCGAGGTGGGCGGCGCGCCGGGGAGGGCAGGGCGGGCTGGCCCGGGGTGGGGGCGCGGAAGGCGCCTGAGCGAGCGGGGTGCGGGCGGGCGAGCCCAGGCCGGCGCGAGGAGCTTCGGGGGCCAGGAGGCCGCGGGCCGCGGCGCGGAGGGGCTCCCGGCCGCCTGTCCTCCGCCAGTCGAGGCCGCCCAGGGCACCGGACCTTCAAACGCCCCCTGTGGCGGGTCGTGTCCCCTAGAAACTGGCACAGAGAGAAAACCCCTGCTTCCGCCCTGCTCCACGCTAGGGCAACTTTTTCTTTGCCATTCATCTGTAAATGGAATTCGTTTGTCCCAGGACTAGGCAGCTGGCATTTCTTAGTTCCTAGATACTAGGAGCTATGTCCCCCTATTTCGTGTTTACTTAGAGGAATTTTGACTGGCCGGTCAGCCTCTCTTGGTCAGAAATTTTAGTGCCACAGTGTTTTTCACTTCTTGGTGCTAGAGAGCCACATTCATTAAGTGCCAAACGCCCACTTATTGATTTGTTCGAGTTGTCAGCCTTTCCTTTCATATAATCCCTTACTTTTGTAAGATCAGGTCTCCAGCTTACCCAGCTTTTATTACTATTAATTACAAAAAACCCTGGCCTCTCATTTCAGAATTGTAGGAACTGATTTATTTTATGAAAGCACAATTTAGAATGGAACTATAATGATTATTTTATGCTTGTTCTTTGAGATCTCAATACTGTGATCTTAACTCCTACGGTGAGACCAATGTTTATAAACTTTTAGTTTAAATACATTAGTATCTGCTGGATTTGCTGCTTTCTAAAAACGCCCTACAAAGCAACAATCTGCTCGACATTATTAAAATAATATGGCAGAATGAAATATACGTCTTTAAAATAAGAAACAATACAGCAAATCGGTTTGTAAAATTAGGCAATGATGTTAGTCTACCAACAGGGGGAACTTTGAGTTAAATAGAAAATTATTTCGTGTGTATTTAAATATAAACATTATCTTTTGTCTGTTATGTTTGTTAAGATACTTTCCTCCAAGGAGTTGCTGTTCCTTGGAAGCCTTAGCAACAGGGTCAACATAATAAGTAATCCTAGAATAGGAATAAGGCGATTGAGGTTATGTTATTTAATTGAAATTAGGATTTTCCACAAGAACACAAGCAAGCCAGTAAAACAAATTTTACAGTAATCTCTAGTGGTGAAGATTTTTGTTATGTGACTTACAGGGAAAAAAATGGCATAAAGGCAGTAAGATACAAGATCAACCAAAATAGAAATGCTAGATAAAGATGAAAGGAAGCACAATCCAAAAACATCATCTCCTTTCAATCCTTTATGAACTCAAAGCACCCTTTCCATAAACCATCTCATGGGTCACTGTAAGAGCCCTTTGAGACAGTGAGGGTTCACTTGGAATCACACTCTAGGCAAGTTGGATGGGACTCCAACTAATTCCTAGCACTGGTTCAGGTCAGTCTCCCACCCACCCAACTATCCCCAGGACAGCATCCCTTTCAGATGGGTGACTTCCAGCCTCTGCCTTGAATGGCTTAGTGGAAGGATTCACGAGGCCATCAAATATTTTGTTGAATAATTTTAATCATTATTATTATATTTTTTATTTATTATTATATTGTCATTATTATATTGTTGTTTATTGTATAGTGAGGTTGATTTCCTTATAAGGACCTAAATTATTTATTTCTCTTTGTGGCAGCCAGGGTATCAAAAAGTCTTTTCCAAATGATGTAGCTGGCCAAAATAAGTCTAGGAACAAAACAACCTCCACCTGTGGAAACCACACTCTTCTTTCTCCTTCCTTTACTTTCCAAAGTAATGAAATAAAGTACCATCAAGGTACTGTCCATAATTAACCTTTGACTTTGTGCTGGCTTGTCTGTAGCAAGCCCTTGGAAACTGGAAAAGGGAATTTGATTTCAAGCAACCATTAGATTTCCTCAGTGAAACAGCATTCGATTACTGGGGCTGTTTATGAGCTCTAAATCAGATGTGTTTGTGTAAGAGAGGAAACACAATTGTTTTTCCAGTAGATATTGCTACATATAAAAGCCTGCAGATGATATAACAAGGTTCTCTTACTTGCTGAAATTTTTGATAAACATTAGCACTAAGGAGTTTGCGGTAGTCACAGAGTAACATAAATATAAATTTTTTAGGTAATGATTTTGCGAACCAGAACTTATCAGCCAACTGTTCCTATCAAGACTATCTCCTCTTGATTTCTGAATTTCTCAAAATGAGTAAGAGTAAACTAATTCCCAAGCTTTCCATTCAGTCTCCTGTCCATCATACCAACTTAAACGTTCAGTCCTCAGACCCACTCTTTAAGAAAGAAGACTTAAACCAGATTTCAAAAGACTCCTTGGAATCAGATTCAGAAAGTCTCAGTCAAGATTGCAAGTCCCAGTCTGAACTTGAGGACCAAATCCAAGAAGATGTGGAGCCTGACAGCTTAGAGGACAGTCCTCAGGAGGAAAGCTTGAGTGAAACAGAAGAGGAAGCAAGCCGAAAAGTAGCTCAGCT
Source organism: Sciurus carolinensis (assembly GCF_902686445.1). NCBI lineage: Eukaryota > Metazoa > Chordata > Mammalia > Rodentia > Sciuridae > Sciurus > Sciurus carolinensis. The sequence continues at coordinate 121,675,507 of NC_062223.1, forward strand.
GGTCATTGAGGGAGACCTCCAGGTCCAGGATAATGGCATGAACAACAGGTAAGGAATTGACTTGTATACAGTCTTAATGTTAAATAATCCTGTACCAGTAAGGACAGGCTCTCCTGGAGCACACCTTATAATGTATGTGAGACAGGTCTCCAAGACACTAAGGACAGCATGGCTCTTTGCTTTTTTTGCCACATTTATTTCTTTTTTTAATTAAAAAAAATGCAATAGGCATTTTAAAAGGGCCTTTGCATTTCTTATACTCCTTATTGCTATGACCTCACCTTAGAGAAATCCTGGAAATCCTGATATAGAAAAGTGCATAAGTTGAAGTCTAATGGCCTTAATTTGGTCTAAGTGTGCTGTTTAGTGTCACACTTGAAGTAAGTTACTTAATTTTTATAGCCCGCTTTTTCTCCTCTGTTAATTGATCTAGACTGCTTTTCTCACAGAATTGCTATGAATGTCAATAAAATACAAATAATTGGTGGTAGAATCCTATCTGGCCCTTTTCTTCAGATCTAATAGAGGTTAACCTCCTGGGGTCTATATGATCACATACAGATTTCATCTAATAATCAGTACTTATGGGATCTAACTTTATACTTTGAGCTACTAAAAAATATAAAGGAATAAGAGTAATCCCTTTTAATGAAGCTGTAAATTATATGATTACAGTATCATTACAGAAGAAGTTACTAAGTAGGAGTTTTAGTATGGTGGACAAGTTCGTAGAATATAAAGCAGACAGACCACTTGGGTTCAAATACTGGTTCTGCTGTACAATGTTGGCCAAGTCCATTCAATGCTTTTTGTGCCTCTGTTTCCTCATCAGTAAAAAGGGCATAATAACAATAGTTACAGAGTTATCATGAATCTAAAATAATTATACAGTAAATTGCTCTTTGTAAATCATATTATATTGTTTTTTAATGAGGGGTCAAATATATTAAGGAAAATTTATTGAAAGGCCTAGAACTTGGGCATCACTTTGAAGTCAAGTTTTGGATAATAGATGACAATTAGAATGACATGTTTGTGGCACATTAGGGAATCTACTGGGATTACACCTAATTTGCTTATAGTATAGGGAAAATGGATTGAGTAGGAGCCTGAAAATAGGGGCCTGGAGAAAGCACCTCTAGTACTGGAAGACAGATTTACAGGTCATTGAGTGTAGTCACTCCACACCACAGAACTCAAAGAATTCATCCTAGGGATACAGTTAATGGTGAGGACTCCTGTGGGAGCCAAAATTGGAGCCCAGTCCTAAGTCATTTTCTTCCTTTTTTCTTCCCCTCCTCTTCCTTTTACCGGGGATATCAAGTTAAGTGAATCTCATATGCATCTTAGGGGATCTCAAAATATAGTGTAAGTGATAAATGCTGCCATAGAGGTGTTCCAGGGTGATCTCAGTGAGACAGACACCCTTGACTGGAACTGAATTGGGCCAGCCAGGAGGAAAGAGGACAGGTTCTTGGGGAGGGCAGTGAGATGAAGCAGTGTTCAAGGAAGTTATTCTGCAAGGTGGTGCATTTTGAATTACAGAATAAAAACTCAGTGGGCAAAGAGACTCCCAGATGGGCTCTTGTGAGGTTGAGATGAAGGATTCATAAACTATATTGTGATAGAAAAATATACTACTAACAATGCTATTAAGTTACTCACTGCATTAAATAAATTTTCTTTTATTACTAAAAAAAAAAAAAGAGAGAGACAGACTCCCAGATGGTAATGAGAGTGTCACAATAAAAGATGCCACTTTTTAAAGGCCCGTCTATAGTTTCACTCAGCTCTTCACTGTGACCTTGCAGGGAAGGTGTTGCTAGCTCCACTTTCCAGAGAGGAAAAGTGAGGCTAACAGAGGTGAAATAGCTGGTCTGAGGACATAGTGCTCTGTAGGCATACCTGTTTTGTTATTAATGTCATTTTTTGTATTTATGAAAAACTTCTAGCCTTCAGAAAAGAGCAGGAGAAAAGATGACATAACCCTGATTGCCATATTTGTTTCAGATTTCTTAATGTCACAAAACATTACAGATATAGTTTCCTCTACCCCTTCTCAAACCCATTCCCCTATCTTCCTCCTCAGAGGTAACCCAAAATGCACTTATGTGTGTTTGCACTCTTCCAATCTTCATTTCGTTCAAAGTAATCAGTAATTAGTAGGTATGGGTACATTGTATTTATATCCCTGTTCAGTCAACATCATTTTCTTGACATTTTATCATTATATTTTTAAATTAAGGCCTGTGCTCACTTATCTTGAAACTTTTCAGTAAGTTTCACTGTATGAACATATAACTCACCTCTTACCTATTGATGAGCCTTTAGGTTGTTTTCAGTTTTCCTTATTTAACATAACACTCTTTGCACATCCTTGTGTCTCTTTGGGTATATGTGTAAGAATTTCCTTAGGGTAAATATCTAGAAGTGGGATTGCTGCTTTATAGGAGAATGGATATCTTTTTAACTTTACCCACAGTACCTGCAAGTCCTCAGTTCTCACAGTTACCTAGTCTGCCTTTTACCACTCTGACAGTTTATAAAATTCTTTTTATGAATTTAAACTACTTTACCTGATGACGTGTAAGCATGTTTTCAGCCAAAGGAGATCAATTTAGACATACTCTTTGGCAACTGGTTTATTTAATTTAAATGTCATGAGTATTGAGTATTTTTCTGTATTTGTAGTTGTAATTTACCTCATGCTTCACAGTATTCCAGTATCTACAGGTGCCATGGCATAATTATCTGATCACATGTAGGACATGGGATGTTCTCAGGTTTTTGTTTTTTTTTTTTTTAAACAATGTTTTATTTGAAAGTTATGTGAAATAACTCACAGAGATTGGTACAGCTTAGATATGGAATTTGAAGGAACAAGAGAAGTCACAGAGTAAATGTAATAACAATAGCTGGCATATAGAGAATGCTAAACAAAAGCCCATACTGTGCTAAACACTTTACATGTATCACCTCATTTAAACCCTATGGCAGCCCTGATAGGTAGATCCTGTAATGATCACATCTTGAAGGTCGTAAATGAGTTTTCAGGAGGTTCTATTACACCATTCATGGGGTCTAGTGAGTACTGGAGCAGAAAGTTCAGGCTTTCTCGCTCTGTCCTAAACCATGTTTTTATCCTGACTCTAGTCTAAGAGATTCATAGTCTCTTAGATAGTATTTTATTTACAGAGATGAGGGCATCAGAAAGGAAAAAATCTTTTGCCTTGTACAACGTGTCCTTGTCTGTACTTTTAAGATTAAAAAAAAAAAAAAAAGGCAAGAATCCATGAAGTGACGTCCTTCTCTCCCAATTGTTGAGTTTTTCCTCCTTTTTTCTGATGCTGGAGGACCTGACTTTAACCCTGTTTTCTTTCTTTCTTTCTTTCTTTCTTTCTTTCTTTCTTTCTTTCTTTCTTTCTTTCTTTCTTTCTTTTTTTTCTTTCTTTTTTTAACCAAAGGCAATTTAAATACTGCTTAATATATTTGAAGTGATAAAGAATAATGCTTACAAAAATCAAATCAAAATTATGGTTAGATTTTTAGCCTTCTGATTCAGATTTCTTTAAATAAAATTCTGTTTTGCTCAGATTGACTTGCCTTGGAAATGGTGAGTGACAGACTATGAACATGGGGCAGGATTAGAAATGGGTTATAACTCTGTAATTGTCAGAACATAATTCATTCATTGAACATAGGAGGACCAGTTTCACACTGTAAAGGAAAACAGAACTGAGGCGGTTAGTTAAATAGTGCTTCAAAAATGTTATTGAGGTGCAGTTTAGTTATTTATTCCTTTCTCTGCCTCACATTCGTCTTAGAAACCTTTCTGAGGTGTATTGTTGCTCATATTTGAGTTGTTATGAACCATGACATACAGAAATAAATTAATCTAAGATTCTCAATATGAAATGCAAGTAGACTTTCATTTCTGTAAGGTAGGTGGCATTCTGGGAATTGTAGTTCAAAAAATTAGTCAAAGCCTTGCCTTAAACCAAAGCAAATCTCTTTCTTCTTGCTTTTATAATGAATAATTTTTAAAACTGCCTGACAAATCACTTAGCCCTACTCTTGTGTTTTGATGTTACTAGAACCTTCTCAAAGCAATTACTCCCTTGTATCTCACCAAAGTCAAGCATAGTTCAGTCTATATGGATTAGAGAAAACCTTTTACTTAATAGAAATTGGAGCAATATTGACTGTAGCGAATGAATCAAGAGTGGAGGAGAGGATCTTCATGTGACAGTCCTTAAACCCCACTCCAGAGCGAGCCTTATGACACTCGGCACTCATGAAGAAAGAGATCAATGTAATGCCCAGAGCATTAGAAATAACCTCTTAAGTCAGGGAGACTTCTGAAGTCTTATGTTAAAAAAAAAATCAGAAAGCAGCAGTTTAGTACCCAGTATATGTGTTTAATAAAGTCTTGCTTACAATAATACTTATATAATCACTACCATTTATGGAACTATTTACTTTATACATACTATCTCATTATCCTTACAAGATCCCCTTGGGTAGGCTTTATTTATTTATTTATTTATTTGGTGCTGGGAACTGAACCCAGGGCCTGGTTATGCAAGGTGCACACTGTACCACTGAGCAACACCCCAACCCCTAATCATTATTTTCTTCATTTCACAGATAAGCCTCTAAGACTTTTATAGGTGTATATAGTTGTTAAGTGGAAAACTAGACATCAGATTGAACTCTCTCCTAACTCCAAAACCTAAGCCTTTAATTATGAATATCTGAATAGCTGATCATGGATTGAACTGATGAAGGATTCTGCCTTACTATCTAGCAACAATTAAAGAGGGAATGGTTCCAGTATGGACTAAACTGAGGCCACAGTAAATATGCATATAAAATTATAAACTTTAGTAAAGTAATAAAACTTTTTAAAGGATGTTGTACCCTCAGAATAAATAAATATTGATTGCATTTTACCTTGAACAGTGGTATCATAGTAGCCTTTATACTTCATCATCTCCTCTGGGAAACAGACTGCTTCCATTTGGTAAGCTCTACAGGAGTTTAACTCTCTCATCACCTGGGAACCATAGTATCTACAGAGGTCCAGATTCTGTCTAATAAACCACTTATGTTAGAAATTAACAGTAGGCAGATAGGCATAACGAAAAATTACTAGTTAAATTAAATATTCAGAATTGCCTGAAAGTCCAAAGGAACTTATCATAGCAGTCTGCATCTTGATTGTGTTGTGGTATATAATTTTTCTCTCTGTTGTTTTAATGTGTGTTGTTTCTGGCTAATAATGCAAGAATCATGAGAAGTACTTAGTAATGAGTTCTGCAGCCTGAAGACCAAAACAGATACTGGTGGATAATGGGAGACTTGGTAAGACCAAAACAGGATTTTCATTTTTTCCCAGATTCTCAAGCTGTTTTATAGAATTCTTTGTAAATATTTAAGGTGAGGCTGGAATACTGTCTCTTACAGTTGTAGATGTTTTTGCACTGATTGGGAGTGTAAAGCAGACATTCAAGGCTGGTTCTAATATTCTAGGACTATGGAGAACATTCCAGAAGCCTCCAGGAGTCACTTTCATTCCTGTTGATATCTAGCAACATTCATCATGTTGATTTCTATTGTCTATCGGTAGATTTCCACCTTAAGGCATTGGTTGGTCAACCTCTTCCAGATACATTACTCTGCTTATCGGTGTGATGTTTCCAGGGGTTTCCACACAGTATTTGAGAAATAGCTACTAGCATTTTAGTTATTTATTTCAGATGACGTAGAAATAGATTTATCAGAGAAGTGACTTTTTGTCATAGGTATTAGTTATTTCTATTTTAGTTTCATTCACTTACTCACAAACTGTGCCTTAGTTAAGCCCTGATGTGCTTCTCAGAGCAGGCACTGTGCCACTGTGACAGCTGAGCAGTCACAGAAGGAAGTAAAGCGTGTGCATGGGCATGAATCATGTCTATTAAAGGCAGAGTCCCTGCCAGAGATGCTAAAACCATGGTGACTCCTGGGGTTTGTTGCCCTCAGAGACAGCCACTAGTTTCTTTCTTGTCTATTTCAAAACTAGATGCATTGTTGTGTTGAAATAAGCAAATAGGTTGAAACCTCACAAAATGTATTTAAATTTATGTCACCTACAATCCTGTGAGTCTATCAACAAAATCAAGAAGATTGTAACCAAGTTACTAAAGGGATAGTTTAATTTATGACCTTTACATCTACAGTAATTTCCCCTCCCTGACAAGTTTGCAAATATAGTTTGCTTAGTGTATTTTAATGGATGTAATTTGATTAGTATGGATATCTATGAAACTTTGACTAGTTAGTATTTTTACTGTATGAAATTTAAACTAAAATTTTTTCCCCCAGTACTAATAACATCATGGCGTTTTCTGCATAGCAGGCCCAATCCAACTAATAAAAGGATATATTCTTAGGGTTTATGGGGCTCAGGAAGGTCAAACTACTCCCTGTTGTACAAAGGAGGATCCTGAGATCTAGAGGGGTGAGGAGACTCTCCCAAGTTCATACTGCCAGTCACTGGCAAAGCCTGCACTAGAACTCAGGTCCATTGCTTTTCCCATGATGTCACAGCTAAAATTCCAGTGCTATCAGTCTGACATTTGAAATATAAGAGACTCTATCTAAAGTAAGTATAAGCACCTGGAAATTTCATAAATCTAGGTCTGTACTCTCTTAGCCATTACTTTGAGAGAATAAAAGGAATACTGGAGCCTCCATGCAAAACGTCTGCCACTAGCATCGTGGGCTCACTGAGAGGAACTGTGTTTCTGCTGTGTCATTCAGCGTGTCCCTTGTGAAGAGGCAGCCTTGGCATCACATAGCTTAATCTTAATAGAAAGAGGCACTAGAATTTTACATTGCCATTACTAAAATATCCTCTTTAGATAATTTTTTTTAAATTCACAGATTGTCCTTGAATCAAAATCCGTACTAATAACAACTTGGAATAAATATTTGGTTGATTTTTGGCCACAAATCAGTTGTTGAAGAAAAAAGGGGACTTTGGTTGGAATTACCAAATTATATAATTACTGTAAACAGAATTCACTAACAATTCAGCCCCTTCACTTTAGTATGTTTCTGTAGACAGTGTTTGACCTTTATTTCATTAAAACATCTTTTTTTAAAAATCAAAAAATTCCTTCATTGAATGAAATTTTCTGGATTGCAAATAACCTCCACAAAACACTTCAGTATATTTGTGGAACCATTTTATCTCCTACTTGGAAAAGTGGGGGTGAGGAGATAGCTCAGTGGTAGAACATTTGCCTAGTCCACTTATGGCCCTTGGTTTGATCTCCAGCACCAAAAAAAAAAAAAAAAAAAAAGAAAAATTACTGACTTGCAAAAGTGAATTTTTAATCTTTTGGATTTATTTCACTCCATTTACTTCAAAGCCATTGATAAGAAGATTAAGATGAGCATAGAATTCAGAAATCCTTGGAAACAATTGTTATTTTTATAGTTCCTTAAAGAAACATTAAAAACTTTACACTTAAACAAAAATTGAATTTACTGCTCATATGCATAAAAGATTTAATGGCATATAAATTGGGAATAATTGTTCTGTTTAAAAGGATTAAATTAAACCTAAATCAATAATAACATGTGCAGTTTCAATTTAACTGCCTACTTAAAATAAAGTGGCAAATAAATAACAGCTAAATGATTAATAGCAATGCTTTTATTCACCTCCTCAACAGGCAAAATGGCCAGTTATTGAATATTTTATTGTGAGTGCAAAGGATGTTAATTGTACTAGAAACATGCTCTAATTTTAGTAATTTTTTGATTGAATACAAAACTGAATATGAAGCTCTTCATTAAATGGAGTCTTGATTTTATTTTGTTTGAAGTTATCACAGTGAGTACTCAAATACGGTCTATTAAAGCCAGCAAATATCCTGGCGCATGCATGTGAGCCCGCCCCCGCCCCCTTCTCTGCATCCATTTCTAACCCAGTCCTCTGAAGAGGAGACCCGGCATCTGTTGTCTGAGCGGTAACAAAAGAGTTGTGTACTCATTGTCTGTGTAACCTTTTTACCAAATGAGGAGGAAAGGGGTGCATATTTTGTGTGCAGATGATTACTGATGAAAGGGCACTTCACACTCATTTTGTCCCAGTGTGTTGACCTGGACCACAAAACACAATGGGACTTCTCAGCACACAAGCTCAGTACAATGGGGTTCTTTAGTATCATGTTCTATTTCAACCATTACTTTTGTTTCTGGGAAGCATTACAGCTTTCAGTGCTCATGATTTTGTAAAACATTACCTCCTATTTGTTTCCACATAGGTTTTCCATCTAGAAAGGCAGAAGGGGAGGTTTTAAGATAGGTCTTGCAGGTATAAACAGTGTGGCTAAAGCTTTCATATAAACCACATCTTCAAACACTATACTTACTTGTACACATTTTTTAGGGTTTCTCTTCAAAAACCCTGGTTCAAAAAACATGTTCCTCAGCCAGGGCGACTTATCGTCTCTGGTTTGTTTCCAAACCCTCGGCATTTTCCAGGTTCCACTTAAAACATCAGCCTTCTGTAGCATGTGATGTTGCTTCTGTAGCCACTTGAGAGAGGAAATTTGTTGAGGCAAGAGACTTCAACTTTTGTGGAAATTCTAAAATAATTCTCCCAGTTTTATCTTCTTCATTATCTTACAGCAGTTGTCAAAATGTTTTGTTGCATGGAAACACTGACATTTCTCAATCCCATGTCCTAAATTATGATTCAGACATTCTCCACAGTGCCTAAGTCACAACTGAAAATTGGATTTTTAAAAGATGGGTATTAATTCTTTCAGGTCACGAGGGTACCACTTACAGCATCACAAGATAGCTTCATACCCTGAAAACACATGAAGCCTTGGGGAGAGAAGGATCCCTTGAGATCCATCAGCAGAAAGCACAGTACACAACAAAACCGTGCCATGGTGTCTGAATGTCACACAGCTAGCAGAGACCAGTAACAGCTCAATGACATGTGCTTTCATAGCTAGCTGTTACTGACCCTGACTCAGTGCAAGACACAGAAGTTAAATAATTTTCCCATGTTCACAAAGCAACTGGTGGCACCAGGAATTTGGTGCAGGCAGTGTGATTCTAGGACACTTACTCTTAGATACTCTGCTGTGCCATTTTTCAGAACCACAATACTCCATGTCATCATTCATAGAAACAAAGCACCACGATTCTTGCATGTGAGCGAGGGAAGTCTTTAGCCATGTCTGCAGACATGATGCCATTTTCTGCTGACACTGGTGAAATATGATGACCAGTTTCAGTATACTAGTTTTTTTGGTGTAACTGCAGACATGGAAATCAGAAATCTATTTTCTTTGACCATTGAAAGTTACTGTTAGTCAGCTTGCGACTAACAAAATACCTGTGACAAAATACCTGACATAAGTAACTTATAAGGAGGCAAGATTTACTCTGACTCATATTTTTAGAGACTTCAGTTCACAGTCATTTGGCCCTGTTGCTCTGGCTCTGTGGAGGGACAGAGCATCGTGGAAGGAGCATGTGGTGGAGGATCCCTGTTCATATCATGGCAGCCAGGAAGCAAAGAGCAAGGGGAAGGAGCATGGTCCCAATATTCTCTACTAGAGCACACACCCAGTGACCTAACTTCCTTCCTCTGGGACACACCTCTTATAGGTTCTGCCACCTTCCAGTAGTGTCACAGGCTGGCAACCAAGCCTTTACCAAATGGGACTTTGAGGAGAACTTTATAATTCATACTATAGCAACTACTTTTTGAAAGAAAAGTGGGCATTACTCAGTTATTATCTTTTGAGTCTATCATAGAATTATAGAACAATGGAGTTAGAATGGACTTTTGAGATATCATCTAGTTGTTGATTCTGGAAATAAGAGGTTAACAATTTCAGTGACAAACAAGGTTATGTCCTCCTATTTTATTTTTACTTATTATTATTGTTGTTGTTGTATTACTGCAGATAGAACCCAGGGCTTCATGCATGCTAAGCAGGTGTTCTACCACTAAGCTAGGTACCCAGCCCTGTCTAACTATTTTAAATACCTACAATATCCTGTTTAAATCTTCACTCATCTCATTCATTACACCTGGTGCATAAACCTCCTCACTGAAGGGGAGGATTCATCAGCCTGCTTCTCTTTAACGTGCTGCTTTATCTTTTTATCTTCTGTGCCTAACTTTCTGCCTGTACACAGGGAGTTGCTCCGTACATATCTATTGCTGGCCTACTGAGCAATTCTCTCACCTTAGGCAGACACTGCACCAGGTTAGCTTCATGACCACCTATGGGAACAACTGTGGGATTCATTGCAACTTACTGGACAGGAACCAGGAGCCAGAGCAGACTGCCAGGGTCTGTATCCTGGCTTCATCAGTCATTTACTCTGTGACCTTGGGAGACTTACATAAGCTCTATTAGCCTTAGTTTCCTCATCAGTTAAATGGGGATAATAATAGTACTATAATTCCCTAGAGTTTTTTTAAGGCAAAAATTAAAAATTCACTGCAAGCATTCCTTAGATCAACATACAATGAAATGTGCTGTCTTTCTACGTCTCACTCCCTACTGAGTGGTAGAATAGTGAGAGGTGGCCATCCCGCTCTAAACTAGAGGACTACCTGTTCTGAACTTGCCCCCCAAAGACTTATAGCCTAGGTAGACCAGAAACTCAGTGCTTTGGCTGTCCAGAAATGTTTGCTAAAATCTTTTCTCTCCAATTAAACATGCAGATTAATTTATAGAGCCCAGATGCTTTCACAGAGTTTGCAAAGTCATTCAAGATCTGAACTTTACCTGACCTGGAGCTCTGTTCCTCAGCCTTCTTTCCTATCACCCTCCATTTTATTCATTCAGAAGTTATTCTTGGAAAACACCACATTCTCTCACCCTTCCATTCCTTTTTTTTTTTTTTGAGGGTGGGGATGCCTCAGAGGCACTTAACCACTGAACCACATCCCCATCCCTATTTTGTATTTTTAATTTAGAGACAGGGTCTCACTGAGTTGCTTAGTGCCTCGCTGTTGCTGAGGCTGGCTTCGAATTCGCGATCCTCCTGGCTCAGCCTCCTGAGCCGCTGAGATTACAGGCATGTGCCACCGTACCCAGCCCCTCCATTCCTTTTTACAGATTGTTCCCTCAGTCTTGCACATACTTCTTTAGCCTTAGGTCTCAACAATGCCATCACTTCCTCCAGAAAGCTCTCCCCAACCTTCCAAGACAGGAGTGGAGTTCCTGCTGAGACCCAATGGCCCTATGCCTCTCATCAGAAGAGCAGGCATCTTCCTGCTTTTTAACTTGTCTCTACCCCCTCTAGCCTGAGTCCAGCACTGTGCCTTTTACCACCATATCCCCCTGGCTTAGCAAGTGCTTAATAAATTATTACTTACTGAATTAATGAGTGACCTAATGAATCAAGAGTAAAGTTAAATTCAGTTTTTCCTTTAATTATAGTATGGATATGAGAAATCAGCACATTTCTTTATTAATTTTTTGATTTACTTGAATAATTGAGCTTTCTTCTGCACCTAAACGACCACAGTTGAGAGCCTATTTGGAGGTTCTAGCAGGGTTCATGTACCGTTGACAAAAGAATTGGCCTCCTCTATTGGGAGGAGCAAACCTTTGGGGGGCTGCACCTGGAGTGGTGAGAAAGGAAGGGGACACCCCATACAGCAGCTCGGCCAAATCAACCTTGCTAATCAGTGGAGCGATAGGTGTTAGAGCCAGATCTCCCTCACATCTGCTAAACAGCCACAGTTGAACTTTGTGTTTCAGTCAGTACAAAATTAAGTTCTAAAGTCATTCATTAATTTGGTCCAATGCAAGAAGCTCCTGCATGTTTAGATACTAATTTATTACTATTGGTTTTAAAAAATAAGTATCTAATGTTTATTTGTGCTGACTAGTGTATTTTTAGAGATGCAGTTATTTATTCTAGAATTCTTATGTCCATAGCATGGTGCAGCGCACAGAGGCAGAGGCTAGGGAAGGAAGGTAATCCATAGGCCCTGCCGTCCTGATCTTCCTTTAGGTGAGGAGACAAGATTACCAGATATAAGAACCAATTCAGAGCACTGAAAGATACACTGTTGATCCTTATTCAGTCTTAAGAAATAAACAAAACAAAATAAATATAACTTACCTCTACTTAGAGATCAAAGAAACTGGCTCAGAGATGACATGATTTGGCAACTGACACATAACAGGTAGTGGCACATCCAGAACTTGAGCCACTCATGTCTGTCTGTGCTCTGCTGGACCATGCCATTGTCCCATGTGCATGTGCCATGACTCTTAAATAGCCAGGTGACAAGCCAGGCCAAGAAATACTGTGAGTTCATAGAAATGGCACCCAAGAGAAACCTCCCCATCAAAGCCTGGAGGCAGGTCATTCTTATGCTCACAAAGTAGTGGAATACAGTTTGACATCCCATTTCCTGACAAATGGATCATTCCCTCTCAAGCATTTTGCTGGAGGACTATTTTGAAAAGTTTTCCATCTTAATATGCAAACCAAAAAATTCAAAGTGGCAATTTAGCAAGACATGGGAGTTTTGGCTTTTCCTCCATCTTTTGCTTTCCATCAAATCAAAGAAATCTAGGTTCACATTAAGAAGAGTAAATTAGTGTTAGGAGGACCATTAGTTTGTTTACCCAGCATAAAATTACATCCTCTGTAAACGGGAATATCAAATAGCATAAAAAGCCGGAGTGATTTACATTTTCTTTTTGATTACAGGATTGCATCCACTGTACTCAAGGAAGGAAAATCTCTCCCATTTAGCTTTTGAAGATCAAAGAGGCCATTAAATATGCCATATTACCAGCATTTTTTTTCTTTTTTGGTTAAGACTAGAGGATACTTTACAGATTGAGATTGTCATGGAGAAAAGGGAGGACTTTATTTGGGGTCATCTGCACGCATTATGAACTAGTTCTTCCCACCGACAGGACCATATGCTTAACCTTTTATTCAAATAGGACTGTCCTGTAGCATCAAGTGCACACTGACACGTCTACTGAGTTTTGTGGGAACAGACCTGATAAGCGAGAGACTATGAACCTTTCAGTGAGCCACAGTCCAATTCTAAGCCATGGGGATCTTTCTGTAATACATTTGATGAAATCCCCAAGATGAAATGATATGAAAAGCAAAATTACTGAAAAGAAGGATAAACCTAGGTAGATATTAAATTGGGATAAAATCTGACTTTCCTCCCAGAGGGTGCAGGCTAAGACAAATATTGTCTAGGCAACAATCCATATTTCCCTCCCTAGAGAAATAGTCAAATATGTGTATTATCAGCTAAAGTATGATTATGATTTTATTTTCACTAGCTGAAATACTAGATCACTTTTGTGTGCACAAGCGATAGTGTTCTCTGAACAATAGTGATTCATTGACTTAATGTAGTAGAAATTTTGTTTTCAGGCATTTAGAATTTAATTGACTTTCATTTTTATTCCTTATTTCAATGAAATTGAGTAAGACCTTTTTGTGCTTATGTGTAGTGCATGGTTCTAATTTGAGCTTGAGATACATCTTTAACATATACAGAGTAATGAGGAAATTAGAGGAGAAAGATTGAGATTGATTTCAAGTGAAATGATCAACTGAATACAGTGAGTGAATTTATTTTGACTAAGGACTTGCCATTTCTTTCTGCTTTGGGCAGCCAAAAACCTATAGAAGACAAATATTCAGACCTCCGCTATGACCCAAACTGGAAGAATAAGAAGGAGGAAGGGCAGTTGTTGATGGTGGAAGCTTTGCCAGGGTCTGCTGCCAGTTCTTCAGAAAATCTGTCCTTAAATCCACTGTACCCTTCCAAGGAGACTTCAATGGAACTCTCAGAGGGAAAAGGCAAACAGAGAAAGAACTCTCAGAGTGTAACTTCCTTACTTGGAAGTGAATTTTTAAGCCCAAACTATGAGCCTGGTGCTCATCACAGAGGGCCACGTTCAGAGCTGAGCAGCAGTGACGTGGAGAAGTCGAGCAACCTCTCTCAATACCTGAAGAGTTCAAGTTCACATAGCGAGGTTTTCCTGCCAGGATCACGTGGCCCTCGGCGAAGGAAGTCCAAGCAATATTTTGTGGAAAAGAACAAACTGACTTTGGGATTACCCTCTCCTAAAACAGACTCTTACCTTCAACTTCACAATAGAAAAAGGGGGGAAACTCACCTAGAACAGGTACGTATTGGTGACAACTTAAGCTTCTCTTCTGGAAACACCAAACTGGAATTTGCATTTGTTTTCAGTGACTGTCTATCCCCTCTTTGGGGATGATGAGGTCATTGTACCCATTTGGGGGTAAACAAACCTTCCATAGTAGACAAACTTTTGTATGCAACCTGTGCTCCTGGAGTGAGGGGACTTATTCTGCAGATTTTTAAAAGCAAAACAAAGCCATCAGTGGTTTACAGAGTAGGGTGGTGGTTCTCAGCCTTGACTTCACATAGGAATCACCTGGAGTACTTTCAAATACTGATTCCTAGGCTAACAACTGAAATCCTAATTTAGTTCATCTGGGCTGCGCTGCTCTAGCACTCCCTAGGTGGGGCTCTGTCAACACTCCCAGGTGGTCCTAATGTTTAGCCAAGACTGAGAATCACTGATCTAGAGCAGTGTGGCTCCCAAATACTAGCCTACCATCAAAGTCATCTAGGAGACCTGTTAAAGCAGATTGCTGCTGCATCACAGTAAGATAATTAAGATTGACAACAATTAAATATTTCAAAATAGCTGGCAGAAAGGATTTTGAATGTTCCTGCTATAGTTTGGATCGGAAATGTACCCCCAAGACCCAAAATGCTTAGTTTCCATTTTGACTCTACTGGGAGAGAGCAGAAACTAGCTGAGGCCTAGTGGGAGGTTTCCTGGTCACTGGGGGACATAGTCTTTACAGGAACAGTCCCCGCCCTTTATTCTTTGTCTATTTTGCTTCCTGGCCACCATGAGAAGAGCAACTTTGTTCTTCCACATGCCCCATGTCATGCTGTGCTTCTCAAAAGCAACAGGGTTCATCCATCATGGACTGAAACCTCAGAAACTGTGAGCAAAAGTCAGCTTTTCCTCTTTATAAATTATCTCAGGTATTTTGTTACAGCAACAGAAAGCTAACACTGTTTCCAATATAAAGATATAAATATCAGAGATATGCCAATTGCCCTTATTTGATTGTTACATATCACACCTGTACAAGATCATTCATTTCTGCTTTATTTGTAATAGCAAAAGATTGAAAGTCACTCAATTATCTGTCAGTTGGAAAGTAGTTAAATAACTTATCATATATCCATACAACAAGGTATATACTGCAGCTGACAAAAAATGAGGTTATCTTCCATCAACTCTTATAGATAACAGGATTTATTATTAAGAATTCAAGGTGTAGAACAGTGTGTGCAGCATTTTTTTTTCCACATTTTTTGTTGGTGCATGATAGTTGTACACATTGGTGGGATTTGTTATTTATTTGTACATGCACACAATATAACAATATAATTTGGCCAATATCACTCCCCAGCATGTGCACAGTATTTAAAATTGGAGAATAAAAATATATGTCATATTTGCTTGATATGCATAACAACTTGTCGAAGACCATATAAATAGATGACTAATTGCAATGGGTGGAGTGGGACTTCCTGGGTTCAAATCTATTATTTTTGAACCATATCTGTGTGCTAACTTTTAAAACTTAAATAGAAAATTAGCAGTAAAAATAGGGGAGGAGACCTTTACAATATGCATTTTGTAGTAACTCAAATACCATCACATCCCCTGATTGCATGGGGTCCACCTAACTTGTATTTTTGCTTATACATAAGAGCTCAGAGTACAACTGACCTTTAAATTCAATTGCTTTATAGTCTTTTTGCTGTTTTCATGGATCTCTTGATTATACACTAAAATGCACTTTGATACTAATAACTATAATAAAAATGAATAAATAAAATGCACTTTGAATACATGACAAGATCTCCATCACACAATGTGTGAGGCAAGGAGCTGATATGAAAACCAACACACACTAGAGGGCACCTGAGCATCATGGTCAGGCAATAACTTTGCTGGCGAATATTCTGTGCTTGCTTTTATTCATGATTTGTTCAGTAGCCAAAAGTTATTTGTCTGAAACTCATTAGTGTCTGAGTCAATTTGTGATCTACCATTAAAGGAAATTGTGTTTTTGAAAAATGAACCACCCTTCTATCTTCATTCTAATATGACTTTGAAGATGAAGGTGAAATTTAGTATGGGTTCAGAGGAGTTGTAAGTGCTTTATACATGTTATTTGGCTCTTTGCTAGTAATTTCTTGGAAATTACAGATATTTTACAAATGTTAATATAGAAAGGTTATTCAATCACCTATAGTCTTCAAGACAATATAAAGCCATAAATAGAATCTGTTATCCAGATCCACTATCCATTCTGCCGATCAGCACACCTTTGTGGCTGTTACTAAGACAGCAGGTCACTCAGTCATCAGATATTTACTGAGCACCAGCTTTGTGCAAGGTTCTCTTCTGAGTGCTAGGGATATTACAGAAAATATGGCATGCAGCACTCCTTATAGTAGCTTACATTCCAGGCAATGCATAATCAAATAGTTTCAGGTACTGATAATACTTCCAAGGCAACTGAATAAACGTTATTTAATAAAGTAATGTGGGGAATGTAATCTAGGAATGTTTAGCTAGGTGCATGGGGAATGTTTCTCTGTGGACACCTCATTCAGGTTGAGGTGTGGAAGGAGGAAAAATGGAAAAGCATGAAAGATCTGAGAAGAGGTGTGGTTTGCCCCACTGAGACCATAGGGAACATTCTTGCATATGGAGCAACCCAATTGTGTGTGTTGTGGGGGAGTAAAACCAAAACAAAAGTACTGTGCTCCCATCATTCTCTAGGGTATCAGAAATCAAGGATTAAATTCTAGGTTGTCAGATTAGCCCTTACTATAGTAATTGTGCAGTGAGTGACCTGATTTTTTTTCTTTTTTTTTTTTTTTTTTTTTGGTGCTGGGGATTGAACCCAGGGCCTTGTGCTTGCAAGGTAAATACTCTACCAACTGAGCTATCTCCCCAGCCCCTAGCCCTTACTATATATTTGAGCAAGTAACTCTGTAAATCCGACCTTCCTCGTCTATTGCAAGGTATCAGTTTCCTCCTTGCAGTGCTCTTTGAAGGATGACAGCAGACCCTCAGTGAATGGAAGCTAGGCATTCCTTAGGCATGGAAAAGGAAAAAGGAAGGACCCCGTGCATAGGTCCTTCTAAACAGCTTTTTCTTTTTTTCAGGCTACACTACCTTGAAATAAAAGTTATATCTTCAAATAGAATAAAGACAAAATGTAGCTTATGTCCAAAAAAAAAAGGATAGCATTTGTATATTTTTCAGTAGCCCATCATATGGTGTGGCTCCTCAAAAATTGTCTGCAAAGGGGATCTGTCTAGGCACACCTCTCACTTGCTGTGCTGTCTGTCTCCTGAGGGTCCCCAGTCAATCAAACACTGTCCCATGGATTATAGAACTCTATGATCTCATAACCAACTAATTGGCATATTTCTTTGCTGATTGCTCAGATACAGTGTCATATATTGATACTTCATGATAAATTACTTCTAAATAACTTCTATCTATCTATTGTCTAGTACATTGGCTTGAAGTATGGTTTTATATCATAATTCTTTCAACACCTCCTCCTCCATTCTGGCTTCTCTGCCTTCCCAGTGGTCATCTTGGATACAACTCTGATCATATCCATATACTGCTTAATGTGACTTTATGTAACATTCAAGGTAAAATTCAAACTCTTGGAGTGATAGAAAGGTGCTTTATAACTGAACCATACCTACATCCTTAACTTCATCCTTTTTCTTTTTATAGCTTCATAGTTTACTTTAAAAAATCACCCTGCTACTCTTAAGCCATAGTGCTGATATTAACATACTCATTGAATCAGTTTTTAGGAGCAATATGATGAAAACATTATATTCAGGGACATTTTTACTTTCCCTCCTGTCCAAGAGAGATAACATATAGTTATTTCAATGCTGCTCTTAAAAATTCTTTGATTCCTGTGAAAGACAATTACGGTTTATAACGGAAATGTCACTGGATTCAGAATTCAACAAACTAGATGTGAGTCCTGATTAGTCCCATTCTTTATCACTCCTTCCCTTGCATCCTGTGCTCCCGCCATTCTCTGGGAGTTCACAGTTCCCAGGGCTAGCATGACCTTTCTTCAAGTGCAGGCTCACTCTTCCCTGGCTTGTTTCCCTCAGAAAATCTTACCTTCCTTTTGAGATTCAGCTCAAACATCTCTTGCACCCAAGCATCTACGGTAGAACCCACAACACCACACTGCACAGTTTCCTGTGTGCATTTGTATGTCTTTAAAGTCATGACCCAATTCATCTCTGACTCCCAGAGCATTTTAATAGGCACTATTTAAATATTTGATGAAGAAATGTAATTTTGAAATAATTCTTCTTCGTCTTCTCCTTCTTCTTCTCCTCCTCCCCCTCCTCCTCCTCCTCCCTCCTCCTCCTCCTCCTCCTCCTTTCTTCTTTTTTATTTCTTCTTCTTCCAGGGTCTTACTGATTTGCTTAGTGCCTCGCTTTTGCTGAGGCTGGCTTTGAACTCGTGATCCTCCTGCCTCAGCCTCCAGAGCCAGTGGGATTACAGGCATATGCCACCATGCTGGCAAAATTTTGAATGTTTCTAAAATGAAAAAAAAAAAAAAAAAAAGGCTTGAGTTGTTGACTTAACCTGGAATTTGAAGTCAAAAGACTTGATTCAAACCCCATTATTATTGGAGCCATTTATTACCTTTGGCAAATCAAAAATCCTGCTAAGCCTTATTTTTCTTCATTGATGTGAACTTATAAATGTTTGCTTTCTACTACAGATTCAGAATTTTTGGAATGATCGAATGAGAAACTGTATATGAAAGCTTTTTACAAACATATATGTTACATTTATTATTGAACATTTGGTTTGAACTTACAGTCTCTTACTGGATAAGATTACTGTCTAAGTGCTATATTGTTCTTCTTTCCCATTTTGAATTTAGTAGAACTTTGGGTTGTCCCTAAGGACTAAACCTTACCTTTATTTAAATTGGGATCATTTTGGTGATTATATTTGGTTAGAAACATAGAACTCTTTTTTTTTTAAATAGAAAACTTAGTTTGGTAGTGCTTTTGAGTTTCACCTCTCCTGTTGCACTTGTAAAAATGATTCTTCTACAGAGTAGGAACTCTGTAGATGTTTGCTGATTGATAGATTTTCTTATTTTGCCCTGCGTAGCACACAAGAGCACTTACTTAGGGAAGTATAATTTCAATTGAACTTTATGGTTTTTTCAATAAAGACATTTCTTAAGGCATCTTTCTTGTGTGTGCTATTCAGCACTTAGTTGCTTAAACTACCAATTTCTATGACCTATAGAGTGACACTTCATTAATTCCACATTACTGAGGAGGGATCCATAAAAAGAAAACTTCCCATGTAACTAAAGCCCTTTTGAAAATTGGAAATTTAACATAATTATTCATTTTTAAGGATTAATCATTTTTAAGCTTTCAAAGTGTACCTAGTATACCTAGCAATTCTGAGCTGTCTCACACAGGGCATATTGCACTGTCCTGTAGTGAGGTCAGAAGCTGTGGTGATATGAATGATTCTCTGCCTCTTAAATAACCCAGATTGCCATGAATCCATGGCCATTTTATGCTGTTGTAAGTGTTTCTGTTCTTAAGGAGCTTTTGACCCTGTGGGAAGCAAAAATGTAAAGTCAGTACCAAGTGAAAATTGCTATACAGGTTGAACACCCCCAATCCAAAAATACAAAATCTGAAATGCTCCAAAATCCAACACTTTGAGCATTTACAAGATACCACAGGTGGAAAATTCCATACTTCATGTGATGTGTCAGAGTCAAAATGTAGGTGCACTAAAAATATTGCATAAAATTACCTTTAGGCCATATGTATAAGGTGGTATGAGAAACATAAATAAATTTGTGAGAAACGTAAGGAACCCAGAAGAAAAAGTGCCCATCTCTGTTCAAGGAAATCAGAGAATTCCCAGAAGAGGCAATCATAGAACCAAGTCTTAATAGAGAAGTGGTTATTAACAATGAAGGTGGCAATAGAGGAACTACAGGTAACGGGAGCATGTGCAGTGGTCTAAAGTTGTGAAAGAACATTGTTTAAGTGGAAAACTGCCAGTGCCATAGGACACTCTGTCCTGCTATTCAGAAACTAGTAGCTGTTTAATTATATCAAATAAATTAACATGGAAAATGTTAACTATATACCTTAACTATTGAGTTTTCACTTAAACTATATAAATATACATGTTGAATTGCTAATTTTTTCTTGGTACCAGGGATTGAACCAAGGGGTGCTTAAATGCTGAGCCACAACCCAAGTCCTTTTTAATTTATTTATTTTATTTATTTGTTTTGGGGGCACAGGGGATTGAACTCAGGGGCACTCAACCACTGAACCACATCCCCAGCCCTATTTTGTCTTTTATTTAGAGACAGTGTCTTACTGAGTTGCTTAGTGCCTCGCTTTGTCTGAGTCTGATTTTGAACTCGAGGTCCTCCTGCCTCAGTCTTCTGGATTATAGGCATGAGCCACTATGCCCTGCTGAATTGCCATGTTTTATGGAGGAGCCAAAGGCCTTTTCTGTCAATGTCGATTCTACTGATTGGAGTTTTCCATCTTTTTGTATCAATTTGAGAATACCTGTGTTTTCCAGTTTTGATTTCTTAAAAGCAAAGCACAAATTTAGGAAACCTTTAGGAACAATCCAAGAACCTAGTCTCTCTGGATTTGTATGAATGTTTCCCCTAAACTTTTAGTTTTATTTCCTCCCTAAATGTTATTCTGCCATTTGCTTTTATTGGGTCATTCTAGATCATTTGACTTAATTTTCATGAAAATCACACCTCTGTGTTCATATTTCTCCAGATTACCTAATCTTTACATAAATTTCATAATTTTAGTAACAAGCACAATAGGAACACAAGTAAACAATACATTGGGAACAAATGTAAGACTCTTGGCACATGAACAACTCAACTAGTGGAAGCAGAGGTTCTAAGACAACCTTAAGGGAGCCCACTGCCCATGAGCATTCAGCCACGGGCACTGGTTGGGGTGGCTCCAAGAAAGACGGGAAAGTTCCTAATCCCATGAGTTAGTTAAGGAGAAAGTGGATACTGCTGTAGCTCTATAGGACCAGATTGTGAAGATGGGGAATGCAGGCATTTAGGGTAGAGAAATGAACTGGTACTTTTGACATAGATCCTTGTATGTCATTTTAAAGGAGAAGCTTTGAAAATGAGTTCCCCAGACCCACCACACCAAAGTCACCTGGGAACGTATCAGCAGTACACATTCTTGGCCCCATTCCAGACCTCCTGAATCAGAAACTCAGGGCAAGGCCCAGCAACGTGTGTTTTAGCAAGTTTTCCAAGTGATTCTGATAAATGCTTAAGCTTCAGAACCTCTGTACTAAAGAGTTAATCCTTGCCTCTGATTGATATGCAATGATTGAAGGATTTTAGTAAGGGAGAAATTTGAGTGCAGTGTGTAGGCTCTATAGTAAATGATTTTTTTTCTTTAACTCTCTACCTTGACCATCCATAAGTCACACTGAACATATTCTTGATTTGTTCAGGAGAGTTCAAACTGATGGGTAATCAACCTTGCTGTAAGTTACATGGGATATTTTTGCATATTTCTTTTGTGTTCTTGAAATGACCAATTACTCCTTTAATATGTATTTATTGAGAGCTTATTATATATCCCTTCTGAAAGGCTATAGAGGAGGTAAAAGAGTGTACCATCAAGTATTTGGGAAAAGTGGGTTCCTGGAAGAGGGGACAACAAATGTAAAGTTGAGGAGCTGACAGGCCAGTGGACTTGGGGTTTAGTCAGTGAGGGGGAGAAGAACAAAAGACCAGGTCTTCATTTCTACCTTATTTTATTGACAGTTGGCTGCCCAGATTTAATATAAATCACAAATCTAACAAGATAAAAATAAGTAGATGTACAATTGTCCAATGTATCCATGGAGAATTCGTTCCAGAACCCCTCACAGATAGCAAAATTTGAAATGTTCAAGTCCCATGTATAAAATAGTGCATATAACCTTCTCATATCCTTACATACTCTTTAAATCATCTTTGTATTACTTGTGATACCTAATGCAGTGTAAACGCTATGTAAATAGTTGTTATACTGTATTGTTTAGGGAATAATAAATAAGTCTGGACACGTTCAACACAGACCTATTTTTCCCCGAAATATTTTAAGCCCCTGGTTGATTGGATCCTGGACTGTGGAATCTGTGTATGTGCAGAGCTGATTATATGTATTCTGATGGAGATGGGAAGTTCAGTGAGCAATGTGTGTTGAACTTGTCTTTCAGTCATATTTATTGAGCTTCTAAATGCCAGGCATATTCAGAGCCACCAGGTTCTGAGCAGTTCCCCTGGAGCTGTACAGCATGACAGTCCTGCAGATAGTCCTGCCTTCATGAATTTCAAGTCCAGTAAGGAAATCCAATGTGGATACCAGAGTGACACTCATTACAAAAGGAAAAGCGTAGTTCAAGGGCACAAGCTTGGATGCATGTACACAGCTTCCTCTGGGAATGGGGAAGACTCCCTGGAAAAATTGACACTTCAGTTAAGGCTGGAATGGTGAATAGGATGAGTTAGAATAAGTGAAGTAAAGGAAATTTCCAAGTAAGAAATGGTGTATGCATAAACTCAGAGATGGTGGTACCTATGGCTCTTGTGATTGAAAAGTAGCAGAGCAGGGGAGCAAAGAGAGTAGTTGGGAGCCTGGGGCCACCCAGCCTTGTACACCTGTGAAGATTCAGGACATGAGAAAGAATTGCAGTGTTTTTAAGCAGGTGACTGACAATTAATTTGGGGGTTCTAAAGCTCAAGTATCTTACACAAAAAAAATGAATGTAAAAAATATAATCAATGATTTCACTGCCATCAAATTCTTGTTGAATATGCACATGCCAAACACATCAGGAATGTCCTACAGGAATGGATAGCGTGACCAAAGAAGAGCCCAAATATTTCATGTGTGTTGTCTGGGAATAACTGAATAGTACAAATCCCTTGAGAATTAACACAGCCATGCTAAAAGCAGCGAGGCAGCCTGATAAATGGGAGAGTGTTTGTGTCATGGTGCCTCTACCTGTTTTACGGATCATATATAAATACAGGAGGTAGCAGTGCCCATGTTAGCAGGCACAAACTGACAAATAGCAAAATGTTTTAGAAATAGGGCAGAGAAATAAATACTTGAGATCATGCATTAGCCAAGTTAATAAAGAAATGGTCCCTGAATCTGGTAATAGTGTTCCAAGAGAAGAATGTGTTGGAATGATGGTAAGCAAATACCACTTTTAAAAATCATACACTTGGGCTTATTTAATTTGGACATATGCTAATTGTCAGTATGAAATGAACATAACAAAGAACCTAATAAATTAACGTGGGGCTCCTCACTTCGTGTAAACGTAAGATCAATAATAAGACAGAATAAAAAGGGGACCAAGGGGCAAAGCTCCCAGTGACAGCAGAACTTAATATGCTTATTGATATGCTTAATATGCTTGTTTCAATGTGTGTCTATGCAGATCACTAATTCACATACAGCTCCGGGCAAAGCATCAACTTTGTTTTCTGTGGCACTATCTGATTCTCTAAGAACCTGAAGAGTTTCTTTGAGAGAGAAGTAGCAGCCCAGTCTAGCTCAGCTGTACTCAATCTCAGTTGCTTTCCTACCTACAAACCCTCACTTCAAAGCAAGGAACATAATGTACAATTTTTTAATGGCTCTAGACCCAGGCACTCAGACTCTCTGCTCTGCGCCTTACCTCAGTGTAAACACCTAATCAAGATTGCCTGCGCTTCAACAATAGCAGCCAAATGCAATTCGAGAACCACAAGCCTTTGAAGTCCTCCCTGCAAAGGCCGGTTTTCTAGTCTGGGATAATGACATGCCATGATTGCTGTCTTTGTTGTATCTTTTCAGTAGAGAAGCAATTATAGGCCCCAATTTAACAGAATAGGCATTACACAGCTTATGATGCTCAAAATGCAATTTCATTTGATCATTTTCTCGATTTGATTGGTATTAATAGAATGGTTCACAAAAAAAAAAAAAAAAATAGCTGGCAGAGGTTGTGTCCCATTCCACTTTCAAAGAGATAATGTAGAAGTATGCTTTACTTGCCCGGTGAGTCTCGCTGGGGTGATTCAGCCACTGAGTTCCACCAAAAGAGCCTGTGGAAGGGAATATTGCACATCCTTCCTCCTCTGGGAAAGGAAGCAGCAGACACTATATTTTTAACAGGCAGACTTTTCATCAGAACTGCATAAGAGAGCCCATCATTGTCTATAGAGCAATTAATATCAGCTAGTGATAAGCTGAATTAACTAAGCCCAAGGTCCCTTTATATCTTAGGCATTTACACAAATCAGGGGATTGGCAACCTAGTGACAGATCTGTGGAAGCTGTCAGCTTCTTTCTCCTAGCCTCCAGAGACAGTTCATTGCCAACTTTCTCGCCTACTTAATCAGCCTGGTTAGATTTTTCACTCTCTTGATCTTCATTTCTCCTCCAGGACACAGTTGATTTTTCTTTCTTAAATGAGTGACCTTTCTATTTAACACCGTGGTACTAAGGGATGGAAACCTTTGCAAGAGCACCAACAAATGTTGTAAAAACTAATCTTTCCCTGTCATCAGGTGATTTAGCACTGTGAGAGGAACCAAGATGGAAACTTAAGAAATGGTATCTGACCTTCTGACCTTGAGCAGCAGCATTTATTGTCCTAAACTTTTCATTTCAGTACAAATTAAGCTTTTTCTTTTTGGTATCAGGGATTGAACTACTCAGGGGCACTCGACCATTGAGTCACATCCCCAGTCCTATTTTGTCTTTTATTTAGAGACAGGCTGTTACTGAGTTACTTAGCACCTCACTTTTGCTGAGGCAGGCTTTGAACTCACAACCCTCCTGCCTCAGCCTCCCGATTCACTGGGTTTACAATCATAGGCCACCGCACCTGGTCCAAATTAAACTTTTCCTTGATGTGAAGTTTTCCATTTGCAGAGGAGGTTAATCATTCAAACCAATACTTGCATATAGATTGGTAAATAGATAAGGCAGGTGGATGGTGTGGACTTTTAAATACCTAAAGGTTGATTTAAAAGTGGGAAAAATGAAAAGAAAACATTTTACTTTCACTTGTAATCAGAATTCCACGACCAAATAGTACATTTTTGTTGCCTATTTTAGGAATGAAAATTCAAGCAAAATTTTTTTTCCTCGTGTTTTCCCACTTTCAGATCTACCTTTGAGTGTCTAACCATCCGTACCACCTAACCACTTTACCTATTTACAGTACGGATATAAGCACAGTAATTGTGATGTCTATTTAATGGATTTAGTAGAAAGAGTTCAGGGACAGAAGAGGTCACACTCAGAAGAAACAAGATGTTGGCCCTTGTGCCATGGAGGCCACATAGAGTGGTCAGGAATGAGGTTATCTTCACTGACAAGTATTTACTTTGATTTAAGATTTAACATATTTTTACCTCTTCTGTGTTGAGTGCTAGACTGTGTAAGCATGAAGTGAAAGCAAGCTGCAGGGGCACTTGCAAACACAAGCATGACAGACTCCAAATCCCATGCTCTTTCCAGTCTCTCACCTGGCCACTTCTGCTGTGCAGCTCACCAGAGAAGTGAACAGAACAGTGTCAGAGCCTGGAGCCAAACCTAAAAATTAACTACCTCAGTCCAGAAAAGCAAAGACTTGTCGACATTTACAGGTGAGGGACCAGAGAGTGGCCACTCTATGGTAGTCTGTGCTTCTCCAGGGAACAGAGGGACAGGAATGGCAAGGTGTTAGTTCAGCTTGTGTAAGGAAGAACTGGCCTCTTGGTGGCTTAGTTATGGAACACTGTGTTCATCATGCAAGAAGCAGAGGTCCCTTTCTTTTCCTCAACCTAGGCTGATCTTTAAACATGTCCTAGTCATGACAAGTGGGTAATGCCCACCAGGAGATAGGGCATGTGTTCAGGCAGAGAGTGGATGACATTTACCGGGGTTGGTGCAGTGGCCTGTGTCTAGAGTTCCAGCTATTCAGGCAGCTGAAGCAGAAGGATCATTTAAGCCTGTGAGTTCAAGACCATCCGGGGCAATATAGAAAGGCCCCATCTCAAAAAAGAAAGAAAAGGAAAAAAGAAAATTTGCTTTCTGAATTATATCTTGATGGCTAGAATTCACATAGTACAGAGCCTTTTTTTCTTGTTTTAAAACAGGTTAGCCAATGGAGGCAATGTAGGGCCTTGTCATTGAATAATCTGGAATCTGAAACCCCATGTATCTGCTTTCAATCAGTTATTCCTAAATCTGACTACAGATTAGACAGAGTTGGAGACCGTTTGTTACTTTTTAAAATAATATATAGGGAAACTTAAAAATACACTGCTTTTGATTACATTGGACAAACAGTATGAAGAAGCAGATAGCTACTACAAAAAAACTGGGCTTCTGTGTGGGGTCTGAATTGGCTCCTGTACAGGAAAAGGACATTGGGCAGGGACAACTGGTGCAATCCAACACAGTCCACAGTTGAATTACTGGCTATAAAGCCAGCCCATGCTAACAACTTAACAACTTCTTTTTTTTTTTTTTTTTTTTTTTATACCAGGGATTGAAACCAGGGGTGATGGCCTCTGAGCCACATCCCCAGCCCTTTTTAAAATTTTATTTAGAGACAGGGTCTTGCTGAGTTCTTGGGGCCCCACCAAGTTGCTGGGGCTGGCTTTGAACTCACAATCCTCCTGCCTCAGCCCCTGGAGCCACTGGGATTACAGGCATGTGCCACCATGCCCAGCCACGCTAACGTCTTAATTATGGGAATCTGGAGTATGGCTATGTGAGATGTTAATGCCAGGGAAGCTGGGAAGAGGATATATGGTAACTTTCTGCACTATTTTTCCAAATTTTTTATAAATCTGTATTATTTTTCAAAATTAAATATGTTATAATGTAAACCAACAAATGAAAATGTTAAGCAAACAAACAAATTGGACTTCCTTGTGTATCGCACTGATGGAATTCAGGAGAAACCTCCTCAAATTGAATTTTCTTGTTTGGTACTGGTGCAATCCTACTGTTACAGCCTCCCAAATTACTGGGATTATAGGCATGTGCCACCACGCTTGGCCTGCTTTCTTAAATTCATTTGGTTAAGAAAAAGTTAATTTCTAAAACAAGATTAAGCTGTTGAATTGCAATAAATGGTTTCTTCACTGGTCTCTGGAACCACCCCCAGAACTTCCAGTTTAGGGGTGGAGGGAACAGGGCATTAGTACTTTTTAAACCCACCCTAAGTTTTTTTAATATCTAACTAAAGTTGACTTTAAGAGACCACTGATCTACATCATTCCAATTCACTCTGTGGTAAAAGTTTAAATTCTGCAGGTCTGGGATGATATCTCTAATAAGTGAGTTAGTTTAACAGAATGGTTAAATTCAGACTCTGAATATTCTCCTTTCTAATTATTGGTCCTGGGCTGTTTACTTAATCTCTCTGTACCTTAGTTTTTTCACTTTCCAAAAGGAGAATAATAATAGTACATTCCTGCCAGGGATGATGGTGCACACCTGTAATCCTGGCAACTCAGGAGGCTGAGTCAGGAGGGTCTCAAGTGGGAGGCTAGCCTGGACAAGTTAGGAGGTCCCCATCTCAAACAATAAAAAGTAGTGGGGATGTAGCTCAGTGAGAGAGCACTTGACTAGCATGTATAAAGCTAGTTCAATCCCCAGTACCACAAAAAAACAAAAATAGTAATTATAGGATTTGCCTGATAAGGTTGCTAAGAGGATTAACTGATACATCCTATGCAAAGGGCTTAGGACAAGTGCTACCATAGCATGAATCTTCTGTATGTATATTAGATATTGTTATTTCTGTAGTTATCATCATCAACTTGGAGTATAGATGTCCTGACAAAATTTATGACAGTGCAGAAGTATACACACACAGCCATTCTGTTTTTCACTTTCAGCACAATATTCCAAAAATTAGATGAGATATTCAACACTTTGTTATAACATGGGCTGTGTTAGATGATTTTGACCAACTGTAGGCTAATGTAAGTATTCTGAGCATGTTTATGGGTAGGCAAAATTAAACTGTGATGTTCAGTAGGTGAGGTACATTAAATACCTTTTTTAATTTATGACAGGCTTTCAGGACACACCCCCATTGTAAGTCAAGGAGCATATGTGTAGTGTTATTCCATCACAAATCTGTTGACATGATCAAATGTTTCTTGCAGTAACCTGTTTGTATATCTAGTCTAAAATTGGGTCCCCTGAGTATGCATGGGGCATTTAAAGGAAGGAGTAGTTTGACCTCAAAGCACCAGTTCTCCCTTAATGCCTGCAAGAGAAAACATTGTTTAGTCCCATTTGTCTTGGAAATAATCCAGGTTCCTGAAGACTGCAGAGGAATCCTTGAAATAAACTGAAAATAGAAAATCCAGCTCCATGCGTCCCTTCTAGAATTCAGACTTGAGTCTCATGACTCTAAAATGAACCCAGTTAACATACTATATATGTTTTACCCTCTCAGATCTCCTACCCCATCAGAGTAACCGGCAAGACATCTGATCAGAATGCCAAAGAGATTGAAAACGCTGCCATCGATCCTGAGAACAAGTGGCATCAAAGAGCACAACAGTTAAAGGTTACTGGCTAGACTGCATGTTAAGTGTGTTTCAGGCAATACTGCTAAATATAAGTCATGCTTGTCACTGAGTTCTTGAGAGCTTATTTTTATGCCTGAGAATAGTTAGTGCACCACCATCCTTTATGGGGGAGACTGGGGAGCCATGGTTGGTCAGCCAGCCAACTCTACCTGTTTTACCACAGATGCTTTTTCTCAGAAGATCATCATATCATTTATCATATCATTTAGTTCTTTAAACATAGAACTTAAAACCTCTCACAGAAGGAAATGCAGGGGGAAATGCAGAAAATATCAGGAAATCGTAGTTCCAAAGTGTCATCCAGTTCTGTGCTGCCCCTGTGTCTGGTTCCTTTGGGAATTGGCAGTCACCCATTATCCCTAGGTGACTGAGGTGTATGGGAGTCTTCAGAGCCTTACAAACCCTCATTTGTAGAATGTGAAAGCTTA
Organism: Sciurus carolinensis; assembly: GCF_902686445.1. NCBI lineage: Eukaryota > Metazoa > Chordata > Mammalia > Rodentia > Sciuridae > Sciurus > Sciurus carolinensis. Next base: position 121,704,798 of record NC_062223.1, read on the forward strand.
CCAGCTTGTCATTTAGCATGTGGATATCTTTTTAGGCCATGGGTTTTGTGGTGAGTAGCTGTCACTAACAGATAAAACACATTTATGCCTTTCCACAATGTCAGAATTTATTGAATAACAATAAATTCACAGTCTACACCACTTTCATCAGTGGAAGTTCACTGAACATTTGTGGGTCACTGGTAATTATAAGCCGGTCAATCACGGGTTCTTTTATTTCAACCAATTCCAATTATAGATAATTTCTGATATCTCTAACACCCAAGTCATATATCACACTTGACAATTATATACGTAAGTCATGAAAAGGCTGAGGAAGGTTTAAGGCAGACATAGGTATTTAGAAGGCTGAACTAAGGGCAAAGGCAGAGAAAAGATATGGATGCAAAGAGTCACTGTAGGTGGTCAGATAAGATTACAAATCAGCCAAAGAACTTGTTCAGGGTGCAGAGCTGTCAAAATGCAGGAACCTATTCTAGGTCAAGGCCCATCACAGTGTCAGCTTGAGATGTCAGCTTGGAGTGGGACTTGCATGGTCATCACTGGCAGGAGAGATCACACTGTGCTAAAGCCCAATGACAGAGATTCAGGGGTTGTTTCTGTGGCAGTTTTCCTGGGCGAGGCTCCTGACAAGCGACTAGGTGACAGGGTCAGGGTGCTGCCGTGTCCAGTCTCAGGGTGCTTCTCCTTTTATGGGTCTCAAGGAAGGGCACTGCATCATCTAGTGATCTGGTGTGTTCGATAGGCTTGTGGACTTGGCTTTTCCAGTGAGTTTTGTATGCCCATGCATTCATGTGCTTCTGACTAATTTGATAAGAATGCAGGCGATCATTCTTATTAGCACTATTAATTTATCAGTTTATGCCTTATGGTTGTGCCAGGCAGGTGGTGGTTGTTTACCTACACAAACAAGGTGTGGATCATTCCACCTCAGCACTTAAATTCAAAATGGAGTAGCTTATGACAAACTAGTGCTTTACAAAATAGAGCAGCAAAGGTCTCTGCACAGCTGAAAACTGTTGTTCTATACTCCATGGAGTAACAGAGCAGGGCACAGCTCTGCTTTGAAATCGTAAGTGTGATTTTGGGGAACATTTTTTTTTTTTGCAGCTGTCCCCACTGGCTATTTCTCTAGAATAAACAGAAAAAGTAGTAGCAGCTAATTTTGTTTTTTCCTGAACTAGCTTATGGAATTATGTGGAGTCACTCTTGGATCAGGTTTTATCCCCAGTTAAGAAGGGATGAGCCCTTTGAAATCATGGAGCCTATAAAACCTGTTGACATCATCAGTTAAAACTATATATGTAGTAATGGTATATTAGGGTTCTCTCGAGGAACAGAATTGACAGGTAGTATGATTATAAAAAGGGGATTTATTAGATTGGCTTACACAACCAGAAGCTGGCACGCTGGCCGCCTGCAGCTGGAGAGCTGGAAGAACCAGCAGCTGTGCAGTCCAAGAGGTGGAAGCTCCAGAACCAGAGGGATCAACAGTGCTGCCCTAGTCCAAGACCAAGGCTTTTGGAAACTCCTGGAGAATCACTGGCAGAGTCCAGTGGAAGAGTGAAGAAGTGAGAGTTCAATATCCTCAGACGATGGAAGCAGCAATCAAGAACCTGCTCAAGAAGAGTCGTGCTTGCATCTGATGCTGCTTCGTTTTCTTCCAACTTTTATTTCATCCAAGCTGCCATCCTAATGGAGGGTGCTGCCTATGCTTATGGAGGGGCTCCACTTCAGTCCACTATCCCACATTCTAGTCATTCCTAGACACGCCCTCATTGATGTGACACACCCAGAAGCCTCTTAATCATCAGCATCACTTAATCCAATCAAGTTGACAAAATTAATCATTACAAATAGTAATAATAAAAATAATGAAGTTCATCCCAGTTCAAAGAAGATAGAAAAGAGGGGCAACCCAAGTCTTGTCTTTTCCTCCCTATGGCCTCCAAGCTGCTCATCATGAAGTAAATCAATTGATCAAGCAATCAGTCAAACATGTTGTAAGTCTCCCAGAGCTTCCTGAAAACTAATGCCAGGGGCCAGACCCAGAAGTTGAGGGCTTGGGGACTGAACTATCTCCTGGCAGTGGAATGGGGGATAGTTGGATCTACCAGCAGACTTGATAGAGAGCCAGCCAGGGGAGCTTGACCAGCAGGATCCAGGGAACAGAGGAAGCACTTAAGGCATGTCCTGCATTATGGGCAGTGGACTGGGTCAGACATATGAATGTCTGGTCCTTGACCTGTCATTTGCTCAACTTTCCCTGCAAGCCTTATTTTTTCATTATGAAATGAAGAGTTGGAATAAATGACCTTTATGGTCCATTCTAGCTACAAAATGCTATGATTCTGAGACCATTTATTTCTAGTTATTTAAATTATTATAGAAAACATATTTGAAGTACTTAAGATTATTGCAACACATAGCTTTGATAATTGTCCTTAAGGAAGATGACAGGATTCTCTGCCAATGATAAAATAATCAAGGTAAAATGACAGTGCTTGATTCATGGCACAACTCTAGACAGAGGCAATAAAAAGCTTTGTATGGAAGTCAGTCTGAAGAAAGCCAGAAAAATGCATTCTATTCCCTGTGTATGCTGTAATTAATGTGCTTATAACCCACTCCTGGATGAAGACAAAGTAGAGAAAAACGTCTAAAGATTGTTAGACATAAAATGACGGAACACAGAGTGGAAGTTGCCCTTTATTTAGAAAGGTCTATTACCCGCCCTCTGTGGCCTGCATGCTGGCTGGGCACCCTCCATGCAAACACTCCTGGCTGCCTTTCCCTTTCCTCTTCAACTCCAAGCTCAGTGCCTTTGTTTTTGTCCTCTCTCATGTGTCCTGCAAGGCCTCAAGTCTTCTGCAAGACCTCCCAGCTCCCCTACCCTCTGCTCTGCCAGCCTCAGCTCCTCTGGAGCCTGATGTCTGTACTGCTTACTCAGGGCTGATGGTAGTTGCCATGTCTCAATACTTGCTGCCTGCTTTATTTTACCAACCATACTAGAAGCTCCTTATTTTCTGAGTTTATTTTTGTTTTTGTTTTTGCTTTTTTGGGGGTAGGGGACTACAGATCGAACCCAGGGCTTTGACGTACATAATATGTAACATATTCTATTTAGGTTCCCACTTTTGTGGTCGTACATGATGTGGAGTTACCTTGGTCATGTATATAAATATAAGGCTAAGAAAGTTATGTCCAATTAATTCTTTCCTATTCCCTTCCTCCTCCCTTTTCTTCATTTCCCTTTGTTTAGTTCAGCAGATTTCTATTATTCCTCTCCCCAATTTCCCTTGTTTTGGTTTAGCATCCACAAATTAGAGAGAACATTTGACCTTTGGTTTTTGGGGATTGGCTTATTTCACTTAACATGATATTCTCCAGTTCCACTCATTTACAGGCAAATGCCATAATTTCATTCTTCTTTATGGATGAGTAATATTCCATTGTGTGTATATATACCACATTTTATTTATCCATTCATCCACTGAAGGACACTTAATTTGTTTTCATAGCTTGGCTATTGTGAGTTGAACTGCTATAAACATGGATGTGGCTGCATCACTATAGTATGCTGTTTTTAGGTCCTTTGGGTATAGACTGAGGAATGGGATAACTTGGTCAAATGGTGGTTCCAGTCTGTTTTCTAAGGAATCTCCATACTGCTTTCCATAGTGGTGCACCAATTTGCAGTTCCACCAACAATGTATGAGAGTACCTTTCTCCCCACATCATCACCAACATTTATTGTTACTTTTTCTAATTACTAGAGTTGTTGAACATTTTTTCATATATTTTTGACCATTTGTATTTCTTCTTCTGTGAAGTGTTTGTTCAGTTCCTTTGCCCATTTATTGATTGGGTTATTTATTTTTCTGGTGTTAAGTTTTTGAGTTCTTTGTATATTTGGAAAATTAATATCTTATCTCAGATACTGGTGGTGAAGATTTTTTCCCAATCTGTAGGATCTCTTACACATTCTTGATTGCTTCCTTTGCTGTAAAGAAGCTTTTCATTTGACACCATACCATTAATTGATTCTTGATTTTACTTCTTGTGCTTTAGAAGACTTGTTGAGGAATTTGGTTTCCAAGCCAACATGTTGGAGAGTTGGACCTATTTTTTCTTCTAGTAATTGCAGGGTCTCTGGTCTAATGCCTAGGTCTTTGATCCACTAGAGTTGAGTTTTTGTGCAGGGTGAGATATAGGGGTTTTTCATTCTATTACATATGGGTTTCCAGTTTTCTCAGCACCATTTGTTGAAGAGGCTATCTTTTCTCCAATGTATGTTTATGGCACCTTTCTCTAGGATGAGATAACTATGTTTATGTGGGTGTGTCTCTGTGTCTCTATTCTGTTCCATTGGCCTACATGTCTATTTTGGTGCCAATACCATGCCATTTTTGTGACTATAGCTCTGTAATATAACTTAAGTTCTGATATTGTGATGCCTTCTGCATCACTTTTCGTGCCATGGATTGTTTTGGCTATTCTGGGTCTCTTATTTTTCCAAATGCATTTCACAATTGCTTTTTCTATTTCTACTAATAACATCATTGGGATCTTTATGGGATTTGCATTAAATCTGGATAGTACTTTTGGCAGTATGACCATTTTGATAATATTGATTCTGCCTGGGATAGGTGATTTTATAATCAATCAAATAACCAGTTTAAAAAAAAAAAAAAAACTCTTCAAAAAATAAATGGTTAAAATGTAAAGAAAGATTTTTTTCTGAATGGTTCCCTCCCCTCTAGGCATTCAGAACTTTAGTGGGCATACAGTCATGTAATCATCACAGTACAATAATATGCAAGTAAATACAAAGTGTGTGTAACTAAAAGAGCACCTAATTTTGCCATAAGAAGACTGAGAAGCCTTGCCAGAAACAACAGCATCTGAGATGACCCAGAAGGATGCAGTTCAGGGTGCCAGGCAGACAAAGAGTGTGCAGGTAAGGGGGTGGGAGAGAAGATAGTATGGTGTGTGCAGAAAATTCCAGATAGTTCAGTCACTAAGGGAGAGAGGACAAGGGAGGAGAGTTGTGTGATATGGGGTTGGACAGGTTAGCAGGGGCCAGATTCTGAATGACTCTCATGTCGATCGAAAAGTTTTAGATTTTTATTCTGTGGACAGGAGGTAGCCACTGGCACATTTTGAGCAAGCTAATAACAAATCAGACTTGTGTGTTAGAAAATTCACTTTGTCTGTGGTCTGAGAATGGAAAGGAATAAGACTAGAGAGACAGCCAAGCCAGGAGGATGGCTTTTGCTATGGTTTCTACAGGACATGGAATGGTGGTCACACTGGCTCTTTGTCATCCACTCCAGGTGCAGGTAGCTAACTTCATGTGTGGTGGTGGTTACTCTACCCACTCAGGTGAACTTCTTGTAGGTCAGGGCGGCACCTGATCCCTCAGCCCCTGAACAGAGGTGATGAGGAAGTAGAATCCACAAACAGTAACTGCTTAAACAGGAGGTAAGAGAGTCAGCAGAGGGGTGTACTGGTACCACTGAGGAAGAAGAGGAGGGATTGGAGTGCTAGAGATAAAGGGAGAAAGACGTGAGGACAGGAAGGTGGCTGATGTTGAGTTTGGTGATGCCCACAGGAAAAAGGACATGTGATGATCTGGTCGTGGAAGTCAGGAGGGTCATCTGAATTAGACACGTTCACTTGCATCATGAGCTCTTTCTGGTGGACTGAACCTCTAGGGATTGTTGAGATGACCCAGGCAGTGTGTGGAGTGGGAGAAAAGTGTGGAGAACAGGAACGGGCCCCTTAGTACAATGTTCAGGGTGGGCAGTGGAAGAGGAAGAAGACAGAAGGTAAGAGTCTCAGAAGGGTTCGCCAGAGAGGTAGAAAGCTAAGTAGATAAAATAGTATCAGGGAACCTGAACCATGAAAATTTCAAGCAAGAGGAGTTAGTAAACAGACTTGACCACAGCAGAGAAGACAAGTAAAGAAAAGTGTCATGAGTGGAGCATTGTGTATGCAACTCGTACACAAGTTCAGGATTCAGGATTCGGGGGGAAAAAGAGCAATAATGCAAACAACACTGTAAGTTACATGTGCATGTATACGCATATCTGTGTGTTTTCTATGTTTGGAGTTACAGAGAATGATGAACTGTGGTGAAGTGTTAAAATTCACAAATCTGGGTAAGGATCTTTGAGTTTTCTGTGCTCTGCCTGCAATCTTTTTCTGTAAGTTTCAAATGATTTCAAAGTAGAAAACTGATGCCAAAGGGCTTAGTCACTAAGAGGACAGTGGTGGCCTAAGCAGAGCTGTTTCTGTGGGTGGTGAGAACACAGCGAGAGCGAACGCTCCGCTGCAGGGCGCAGAGGTCCCCAGTGACAGGTGGGCTGGCGACCAGCACAGCCTGCACTATCAAGACACTTGAATGTGAGTTCAAGAATAGTTTAACCGGAGAATGGGTTTGTGTGAGATTCCTTTTACTTTTTTCAGAGTCAAGATTAAACACATTTACATGCTGGAAAGAATTTAAGAAACTAGAGATAGGGTGAGGAGAGACAGAAGACATGCCTGAGACTTAAGTCCATGTGTTTTCACTTTTAAAATACTAAAAATAGGGCTGGCGTTGCAGTTCAGTGGTACAGCACTTGCCTAACATGCTCAAGATCCTGGGATCAATCAGTGGCACTGCAAAAATAAAAAAAAATTATCTGCAAATATTGCAAATAAACAATCATCATTTTTGGGGGGAGATTCTTGTATATGACTGAAATCTTTACTTCAAGCCAAGTAATCTCTTATCATTTAACTCTTCCACCTCTTATTGTCCAGAATTATTCTGTGCTTCCTGGAATCTTTTTTTTTTTTTTTGCAGTACTGGGGAATGAACTAGGGTTGCTCTACCATGTTCTATATCCCCAACCCATTTTTATTTTTATTTGGAGAAAGGGTCTCACTCAGTCACCAAGGCTGACCTAAAACTTGAAATCCTCCTGCCTCAACCTCCCTGTGACTGGGATTATAGGCATGTGCCACTGCACCTGGCTTCTGTGAATCATCACAGGATTTGCCAGCCCCATTTCAGTGGTGTGCCCAGACTGAACACAGCACTTTGCTCATGACCCATGCCAGGCAATACAAGGAAGCACTCTCCCACTGGCAGAAAATCCTTCCTAGGTTTCTGAGTTCTGGCTACTATTTAAAAACCGTAGACTGTGCAATTTATAAGCAACAGAAATTTATTTCTTGCAGTTTGGAAGGCTGGGAAGTCCAAGATCAAGAGCCATCAGGTTCCTCTGGTGAGGGCTTCCTGGTTCACCTCTGGGTCCCTTTTTGCAGTGTCTACACCTGGCAGAAAAGGTTGAAAGAGCTCCCTTGGGCCTCTTTCATAAGAGCCCTGACCCCATTAGGAAGGCACTGCCCTCATAACCAATCACCTCCCATTTTTAATGCCATCTCCTTGGCAGTTAGGATTTAACATGACTTTTGGGGGAGACACAGACATTCAAACTATAACACCAGGTGAAGAACATGTCAGGAGAAAAAATAGAAACTTTCCCAACTTGGTAAAACATTCAAAAGGCTGTAATTGGATTTTTCTTTCTTAACAATTCTAAAATAATTCTCAGCTGCAGATAAGGAAAAGGTAAAGAAAATATGAAAGACTGGGCACAGTGGCACATAGCTGTAATCCCAGCAGCTTGGGAGCCTGAGGCAGGAGGATCTCACATTCAAAGTCAGCCTCAGCAATTTATCAAGGCCCTAAGCACTTAGCAAAGACCCTGTCTCAAAATAAAAAGTAAAAAGTTCTGGGTATGTGGCTCAGTGGTAAAGCACCCCTGAGTTCAATTCCCGGTACCAAAAAAAAAAAAAAAAGGTTGAAAAGCCTGTAGGACCATTCACTGGTTAAAATCAAGGTCCTTTAATCACTTCCAAGTAATTTCCCACCTTTCCAAAGAATCGTTAATTCAGTTTTGCCTCCAGCACTTCCAACAGATCTATATCAAGGGACCTAGGTGGGGTGGCACACAACTATAATCCCATCAACTCAGGAGGTTGAGACAGGAGGATTGAAAGTTTGAGGCCAACCTGGGCAATTTAGACCTTGTTTCAAAATAAAATTTAAAAAGTCTGGGGATATAGTTCAGTGGTAGAGTGCTTACCTAGCATGCATGAGGGCCTAGTTTAATCCCAATTATAGGAGAAAAAGTAAAGAACAATCAAATTGGAATCTTTAGATGAGAAAGAGTTGGACTAGAACAAACTAAAAGGGACATATCAGCAGAGCTTCACTTAAAGAAATGCCAAATGGTTCTTTAGACAGAAGAAAAATGTTGTGAGATAGAAACACTAATATAGGAGGAATAAAGAGCAGGAAGCATAAATATATTGATAAATAAAACAAAGGTTGTGTTGCAAACCAATAAAAGCAAAACCTTGGAGATTTAAAATATAGGAAGTATTAATATGCACTACAAAAATAAGATATTAGATAGAATAAGAGGAAATAACAGTATTATCAGGGAATTGGTTAAACTACCAATCTGTACTTAACTATAATGAGCAAATGGAAAAAATAGTTCTATGCTTCTTCCATTCATTTGAAGAGTTCTTTCTTACTGACAATGAAAATTAGAGCCAATTAATATCTGTGCTCAAAATTTTCTTAATATTATCAGGTGGAATTTATAACTAAAGCTCCAAGGACTTGAGTTTCATTGTTAATGAACACAGCAGAAAAAGAAACACAGTAAGAGTTTCTGTACATAAGAGCTGATCTAGGAGCTCAGGTACAACTCTCGGGACCCTAGGGTTGAGACAAGGTGAGCCAGAGCAAGAGTGGCTTTTGTGTTAAAGCAGACAAACTTTCTGGTTAGGATCAGAGCATACATTCTTTTTTCTACTTAGGACAGATACTGTCTGCACAGGGTTGGAGGCAGGCTTCCCTCGGATGGTGCAGCATGAACAAACGCTAGTGATTAAGGATGGATCTCACCAAGAAATAACCCTTCCAGCATTAGACATCGAGACTTCCCAGTGCTGACACTCCGTGTGTGCTGTGAAAACCCACTGCCATTAAGCAGTTACTCTGAGTGCATATAGGATGTACCGATCGCAAATGTGGGTAACAAAAGAACCCCAGTGAGAGCTGGATGAAATAGAGGATCTCAGTGCTGATGGAGATTAAATAGCCTGAGAATGGATTTGTATATTAACTTCAGGGAGCTCAGGTCTTGCCACCTAAAGAGTGACACCTGATGCCTCAATTGTAGAGTAATAAATCTTCAGTAAACTGCAGATCTCAAGTAGGCTGCTTGGAAGGTGAGAGAAATCACATCAAGCCCATAAATGTCTTCTTTTCTGGAGACTGAAATGCCATCTCTGAGCACTTATATTTACTTGAGCAGAGGATTTAACACTTGAGACAATTGAAGTTTCATAAAATGAGGAGTCCTTGGCCTTGTTGACAAAGCACCCTGTGAAGAGTGCGATTGTGATCCAAGTCATTAGCAGCAAAGGTAATGACATGATTAAAGTCAAAGTCAAGTGACAACCCAGGATTCGGGATCTGGCAGCCAAGGAAAGAAATTTCTGGTAGGTTTTTTTCCTTAGTGGGGATGGGGAGGGAAGACTGGGAGATTTACAGTCAGATGGCAACAGAAAAAGAGTTTCTAGGCACTTATTTCTCTACCAAGTCAAAGGCCGAGCAAATATTGAAAAGAATGGCGTTATCAACATCAATTAGTATTTAGAGATCATAGCAAAGCGGGGACTGTCTGACCTCTGTACTAAACAGCGATGACAGCCTGAAAAGAACAGTGTATTTCACAAACACTCCCATAAGATTGTAAAACAGTGGTTTTCCTCTGGATCCAGGGCAAGGAAGGATGCTCTTGGGTTGTGCGTACAGAGCCCTTTTGCCCATGTTTCCCCATGTAGCTCAGTGTACTGTGTGGAAGAAAGAACCTTTACTTACCTGAATACAGGAGCAAGTATTTTCTTTTTATGGAACACCACAGGTAAAAATTAAAAGCTTATAGGAAATCATCAGAGTGCAGCCAATCCCATCCCCCAGAAAGTTCAAATTCCAAAGAGACTATCCTCTAAATTTTCAATTAGAAGTTATTCTTACTTAAAAATCTGAAATAACAACAGTACATATTCCCGTTTTAAATTTATCTCAAGCTTATCATTATAAGGTGATTTCATTACACATTAAACACTACTTAATATTATAAAAAAACAGGATGAGTCTTAGGGGCTAGATCAGAAAAGTGAAATAAGAACTGAACCCTTAGCACAATAATGTGATTATGCTTCTGTAGCAAGCTGAAACAGTTTGAACAAAAAGCATGCTTTACTCACTTCAATACGTTTTTTTTCTCCAGTGATCTAGTTAACTGTTTCATTTTTCAATTAACGTTGCATAGATACAGGACACAGAGGTTTTTAAAATATGTGTTCAGAAAGGGAGAAATAAATTGCAGTTCTACAACACATTGATGCATATGGTCATCTTATTGTTTTCAGTAAGCATTTAATCATTCCTTCCAAAGGCCTCTTAACTCAGCCAATTTTTCACAAAGTAATGAGTGCTCTATTCCTTGGGAAATATTCCTAAATGGCTATAGCACAGTATAGTTGCATAGTGTATCTATTATACTGGGAGTACATTTTGTTGTTGTCAGGCTTTCAAAAGCATAAAGACTATTCTGAAATTGAAATCTTTCCCCCCAGATGTTTGATTGCCTAAGTACAGGCTATATTAAGGAACAGAAGCAAAACAACCCTTGTGGTTTCACAGATGTCCTGTCACAGCTCAGACTCTTTTATAATCTTCTGAATAAAATCTAATTTGTTTCATCTGGTGAAGAGGTCATTTCTAGCTTCTGACCTGTATGAGAAAGAAGAACTGATAATCCAATGTTTCACATTAAACTTGAACTTGGTTAATAAAGCAAATCATTGATGTTTTCCCAGTTAGGATTTTTGAAATATTCATTTAGTTAAAATAAACTTACCCACTTTAAGGTAGATTTCTCCTCTTTTCCTGCAAAACTCTTTAGCCCTAAAGTTTCTTCCCACCTCACGCCCAGTTTTGGTAACACTTCCCTGTAGAGTTTTTAAGACAAAGATTTGTCCTTATTACAAAGCCCGTTCTAAGTTCTTGATCTCCTTCTAGGCTCATGACCTAATTTTTTTCTGAACAAATCACTCCTGTTCACCTTTAGTTGCCTGAAATTAGGAAAGGATCCTCTGGTACTCTTTTATCTGTTTTCAGTTTTGTGGTGACCTTCTTAGAAATCTCAGTTCCTGCTGGGCATGGTAGTGCACACCTGTAATTCCAGCAGCTCAGGAGGCAGAGGATAACAAGTTCAAAGCTAGCTTCAGCAACCTAGAGAGGTCCTAAGCAACTTAGAAAGACCCTGTCTCCAAATAAAAAATAAAAAGGTCTAAGGTTGTGGCCCAGTGGTTCAGTGCCCCTAGGTTCAATCCCTAGTACCAAAAAAAAAAAAAAAAAGTCTCAATTCCCAGTTAAAAACACTGGTTTAAAATGTATAAAGAGTGCCAATCTTATACTTTTACATTAATCAAAAATATCTTTTTAGATTTACCAGGAACACTGGTCTCAATATGAAGGTACAAAATCAAGCAATGTACCAAGAAGTCAATCCTCTGAAATAGCCAACAACCAGCAACCACCCAGAAGACCAGCCAAGCCCAAGGCTCGGCGACAGCATAGACGTCAGATTGGCCTCAAGTCTTTCATGACCAAAGAGCTCACTGTCAGTCAAGGAAACCAGAATGACCTTTCTAGACAGCAACAAAACCAAAATCAACCCATTGATCCTTCAATAAAGCATGGATCAACTGTGCTCATGTATGCCTCTAACAATGATTTACAAGACTCAAGAGCACTTAGGATCCAGGATTCCAAAGTGACCTCCAATATATTTGCTCCACCAAAGCAGGCTTTCGACAGTGTATTATATAAAAACTCTACTGGATATCACTTGATGAATGTTAATAAAGAAAGGGGACAACACAGAGATGAAGAGGAGAGAAGATTTCCATATCAGCAGCTACCCATCTACCCTCTTTCTAATTCAGATTTGAACTTTAATGAACTTTCTAAGAGACACATGTTCCTGAGCCAAAAAGAGTCTCAGTCTGTTTATGACGTGAATGTTCAAAGATCGGCTGAAAAAAAGAAGCAACCAAAACAACCTAATACAGAGACAAAATATAAGAACTTAGAAATGTTATGGTAAGAATTCTCTTTTCTCTAGTAGTTTCCTAGAGAAGAAATAAGAGACTGCTGGAGAAAGACAGGTGAGAGAGAAGGAGATGGAAGGGGAGTCCCTGGGAATGGTCAGGTGAGAGGGGGAAATTAACGTAACAGCTTCCCTGACTCTGACTCCTGTCCAACACAGTCCACGCTGGATGTCTTTCTTTTCCTCTTCCCTGTCTCCTCTACTTTTTTCACTCTAGTTAAACTAGAATTTGAAAGGAGGGGAAAAGGACACAGGAACCCAGTCAAAACAAATCATTATGTTTGAAGGATATAAATAATATTTGGAGAAAACCAATTATCTCCAGCACTGTAATGGCCTTTCCTAAGAAAGTAATCTAAAACACAGAAAATTGTGTGCACAAAAATACCACCACTTATAAAAACAACCTAAAAATCCAACAGTGGGGACATATTTAGGTAAATTGTGATATTTAATATCATAATTTAAAATTCTGGCTAGGAGGAAATGTTTCTATAAAAAGTAACTAGTAAGGTGTAAAATTATATCCAAGGACGGGTGGGGTTAGTGGCTCAGTGGTGGAGCGCTCACCTAGCATGCCTGAGGCCCTGGGTTTAATCCTCAGTACCACATAAAATAAAGGTATTGTGTCCACCTACAACTAAAAAATAAATTTAAAAAAAATTATGCCTAGGGAGTATAAGCTGTACTGGGTTAAAATGTGCACAGAAGAAAAATGTTCCAAAATGTCAATAGCTGTATCTCAGGCAAGAAAGATTGAGGTTGTTTTTAATTTCTCCTTTATATTTTGTGAAATTGCACAAGTTCCCTACAATGTAGATGCGTTACTTCTATAGACAAGAAAAGGAAAGCTATTTTTTAAGTCACTCTTGATATTTCTTGATATTCTTTAATCAAATATGCTTTCTGTATACCTAACATGGACTGAATATAAAGCTAAAATGCTGTAGAAAATACAGAAGTTTGATGCATGAGGCATCCTCGAGGAGCTTACCAAAATGGGACAGTTTCATACATCTGAGTTGATCAGAGGACATTTAAGTACTACACTTGGTGGCATGGAATATACATTTAGTAAGGTTCCGTTAGCTTTCTGGAAGAGACAGCATCCATCTCTTTTTTCTCTAGCTTCACAAAGATTGCTTCTAATGGTTTTTGTGTGAAAAATAATATTTAGGTTTTGGTAAATAGAAAACTCCTTCCTATGCCTGTTCTCATTTTTCTTTGCAAAGAACTTTTGTCATAAGTAGAATTTAATTTTATCAAATACTTTTTCTGCATCAGTTGAAAAATGTTCTCCATTAATCCTTTAAAGTAATGAAATATAGTAACAGATTTTCTAATATTACACTATTGTTTTGTTTCTGGGGTTAACTTATCATAATGTACTTTTAATAAGTTTCTTGATTTGATTTGCTAACACTTTGTTTAGGATTTAACATTCACTGCATGAAGTGAGATTGGCCATAATTTTCCTATCTGCCATGGGCCTTGACGTGTTATCAAGATTAGGCCAGCCTTATGAAATGAGTTAAGGACTATGCCCTTTTTGTACATCATCTGGGACACTTCATATACTATTGGGATGATCTGTTACTTGAGGGTTTGATAGAACTTTCCTGTAAAACTACTGGAACATGGGTGTTTTTTTATTTGACTTTGTTTTTGTGATCGTTGGCTGTGTTAAACTCCTGATTCATTTACTATGATGACTATAAGTCTTTACAAGTTTTCTGTTTTTTCTTTGATCATCTGATAAATACATTTTCTAGAAAAAATGTTTCACCTTTTTTTTCACAGTGCTTCGGAGGCAAGCACTCTACCAACTGAGCTATATCCCCAACCCCAAACTTCAACTTCTACTAAGCTTAAAATTACTGTCATATCCTCAGTGTGTGGTGACTTGAGGCATACTTGGGCTATTTTGAGCTCTACCAGATCTCATGGTGCAATACTGCACCTGTAGACTCAGCTGTGTTTCTCATAGCTCCTGTGTGAGACCCAGTACCCCTGGAAATTAATGAGGCCCAGCTTCCTCTACCAGCTACACAAGGTGATTTTCCCCCTATTTGTGTTTTTAGCCCTGGTGAGATTTAGTCCACAGAGAATAGGTCTACGTATAGTGAAGCACAGTGCATGAGTTCAACAATAGAGCCTGGGGACTTTACTGAATTTCCTGCAGTTGCGTACAGAAAGGAAGTGGAACACAGTCCTCAGGAGCACACCCAAGGAGAATATTGGTGCATCTTCAACATACACAGGGGTGGGGGAGGGGGGTATTGTTTTACTTCATTAACTTTTAAATTCAAATATTATGTCAGAATACATTTTAAGGCATTTAAAAACTTGTTCAATAAAAAATGTACTGGCATAGAGCTCTTTATAGTATTTACATAACTTTCATATTATTCAACCTCCTACATCTGTAATAATATCCCTCTTTTTATTTCCAATACATCTCCTTTCTTGTTTTTTAAATTAACTTTTCAACCAAGATAGCACATGTACATATACTAAAAAATCAGATAGCACTTAGGTCAGTTGGCAGTACACTGCTTTCTCTCCCCAAGGATCCCCTCCACAGTGCTTGGCTATGAATAATATTTGCATTGGTATAATAATGAAAATCCTGAATATCAGCAACCCCTTTTGACTTTTATTGCTTCCTCTAGTATTTGCCACTATTCTCAGTTATATTTATTTATTGTTATATTTTTCTTCTTCAGTTTTAGATATTTTGATTGATTTTCTATTATGATAGAGCTTCCTGACATCCCCATCATTGTCTGCTTCCCTTCAACCATCCTACAAAAATAGTAGTTACATTGCAATTTTTGGTTGGACCAATATTGAGTGTTTTTGTTATTATGCCAATGCATCTATAATGCATGATCTGGCTTTGGAGATTCTATGACTATGCTTCATTTTTAATTTTTTTCCAAAAGTTCATAATTGCCTTGACTTGTTTGTTTGCTTACTTTGGATTACTTTTCTTTGTACATGTGGCTAATTGTTCCCACACTTTCCAGTGGCCTCTCAAAACAGATTTTTCATAAGGACAAACACATTCAATTCTTCTTTCTTGGAGACAGTCTTTTAACACACCTTTAAATTCTTCTTCTTGCTAGATCTACTACAAAACCGTTTTAAGAATTCCCTTTGCCTTTCTTATGATCAGAATCCCTTTTCAGGATCATAGATTTTCCTTGTTTTGTTTGAGCACATCCTGTGGTATTTTCTTCCTGTTAGAAACATGGGGTGAGGAGCAGTTCTCAGCATGCCAATGTCCTGTGTAGTGCTTCCTTTCCACATGGCCGTCCTCTGTGTCAGTGCCCATGTTATCCTTGCAAACCTCCCTTCATCATGGGGATGCCCTTCATTTTTCTCCATTATTGACCCTCCTGTTTTCTCCATCTACTCTCTTCCCCTTTCTTAGCTTCCTTTCTCATTCTGGTAGAGAACATCCTTTACTGCTTAGGAGGTAATGTATTGAGACCTCAGATGATTGAAATTGACTTTGTTCTGCCCTTGCTCCTAACTGATAGCTGGCAGGTTGTTGTAGAATTCTAGATTGAAAATCATTTCCCCTTACAATTGTCTTCTTGCTTCCAGTATTGTTATATTTGACCTGTTTATTTTTTCTTTAGAAGCTATAGGATCTTCTCTTTTTCTCCAATACAATGAGAATTCATAATAACATGCCTTGGTTTAGTTCTATTTTCAAAGATTGTTCTGGGCCTTTTAGCTTGGATATGTGTGTCTTTTCATTCTGGGAAAGGTCATGAATCCTCTCCTGGGTCACTCCTTTCAGCTCTCTTCTTCCCTGTTATTCACAGGTGTTTTTCTAGGACTGTTCTTACAATGCTCTTTTCTCTCTTGTTCATTTCTTTGTCATTTTGCTCTACTTTCTCTAAGAGTTTCTCAATTCTAGCTTCCAGCCTTCCTATGCTCTCGTTACTGGAGGAAGGATTTTTTGGCATAGAAACAGTAGAGAAGAGACCAAGTCGAGTATTGCAAACATACAAGTAGAGTTTCTAAATGTGGCTTTAGTTGAAGGGAGACAGCACTGATAGAGAGGGGACCAGGCTACTCTCTGAAGAAAGGGAGATAACAGCTTTTTATTGATTTGCTAAAGTAGGCCAAAGTCCAGTGATTTTCCACTGTCCAGAGGCAAGGTTTCTCCTTGCATGAGATTTGGACCACCAGTGGTAATGGTCAACTTGTCCTAGGAACTTCTGAGTTGTTCTTACAACTGGTCTCATCATCCTGTGTGCAAACATCCTGGCATTGTGGTTCAGTCTGGGCCTTTTGACAGGGTGAAGGACTTTAGGTCCTTGGGCTGCTACAACTCCTGGAAGAGTACAGGATAGGGCAGAAGAAAAGTCATACCAACTCCATGAGCAATGCTTGCATGCAGAGCTGAGTAGAATTTGACTCAAAAGTTAAGGTAGCAAAGGGGACAGACGAAGACAAAAAGGCCAAGCCGTTTCATGCTATCCCAGTCACCCATTCAACATCTCTAGACTCAAGTGAAGAGTGAGGATTTTCAGCAAAAGTGGCCTTCAATTCCCTGGAGAGTAACTGAGGCAACTACTACCATCATGACCAACATGTCCAAGGTGTTACAGCAAAGCTAGAGGGAAACTAATAATGTGTTATCCAGATGTGTGACCTCCAAAATTAGTGATTTTTAAGTTGACAAAGAATATATGAAGTGAGAGGGTTTGTTTAAGTTATTCCCCATTTCTCAGCATGCTGTGCAGGTGGAGAAGCAATAGTTGCCTCACTGTACAGAAAGAGGAGAAAATCTGGAGGGGTGCCTGCTTCTTAAGCAGAAGTTCAACCAATTCTTATTTAAATAACTCTGACATAGACTTTCACCATCAACAACACTTACAGTTTATGGGTCTTTCAAAGATTTGTTGATATCTTTGATACTTGCTTTTTGGTCTAATTTTTGGTCATTGTTCCCAAACCATTGGTATTGGCTCCAAAATACCCAGAAAGTATTTTCTGCAGTTGCAGGGCACATCATTCTGTATACATTCATTTACCACTTAACAGTGGGGATATATTCTGAGAAATGTGTCTTTAGGCAAGTTAATCATTGTACAAACATCGGAGTGTCCTTATGCAAACTAAAATGACTATGCTGTCACTCGGTAACATAATCTTCTGAGACCACCTCTGTACATGTAGTTTGTTGTTGACCAACACCTTGTTATGCAGCACATGACTACAACTTAAATTAGGGTAAGCTTGTTAAACATGTCATTTAAATCTTCTGAAGCCCAAATGGGTTTCCATGTTTGATATGTTAGTTATTGACACTGGTGAATTGGCATTTCCCTATATTTAAGAATTGTCACTGGTGTGGTGACACATGCCTATAATCCCAGCAACTCAGGAGGTTCCTCTTAGGAGGAATACAAGTCTGAGACCAGCCTGGGCAACTTAGAGAGCTCCTGTCTCTAAACAACAACAAAAAAAGAATGGAGACATAACTCAATAGTAGAGTGTTTCTTAGCATGTGGGAGGCCTTGGGTTCAATCCTGTGCTTTAAGAAAAAAAAAAGAATTGTTAATGTCACTTCATAATTCTATTAGTTTAATTTTATGTATTTTGAGTTTTATTATTAGATACATGCAAGTTAATAATTACATATTTTCCTGGTGGATTCTTCTTTTAATCATGATATAATGATTCGTTTTATTTCCAATAATGCTATTTGATTAAAGTCTATGTTGTCTGATATTAATATAGCTTCACTCACTTTCTTATGATTAGTATTGAGTCTAGTACATTTTTTCTCTCATCTTCAAAACTTCCAGTATCTTTATGTTTTAAACCTGTCTTTTAAAAACAGTGTGCTGTTGTAATTTGTTTCTTTATTCAATCTTAACCTTGCTTGTATCTACTGACTTTACTTACATTCATTGTGGATTTATTTCTACCACCTTAATTTGAGCACTCTAATTACCTACTTCTGCCATGCTTCTTTTTACTTTCTACCTTCTATTAAACTGATAGAATTCTCTTTATTTCTTTTTTCTTCTACTTATTTGTAGATACTCTTGTGTAGCGGTGGGCAGGGTACTGGGGATAGAAACCAGGGATGCTCTACCACTGAGCTACATCCCCAGTCCTTTTTATTTTATTTTGAGACAGGGTCTCACTAAGTTGCCCTGGCTGGTTTCTAACTCGCAATCCTCCTGCTTAGGCCTACAGAGTCACTGGATTACAGGCTTGTGCCACCACACCCAGAACTCTATTCTACTAAAACACACACACAAATACACACAACTTACATATTTAACTAAATTAATATTTCTGCCCTTCTCTAGACATGTTCAGAATCATTATGTTAAAAATACAATCTCCTTTCCTGTCACACATACTTCTTGGTCTAGCAACTTGTCCAGCACTTTATATCTCAAAAATTAGTCATTGTTTTTATTATTATATAGAGTTAATGGCATTTTAGATTTAACCAAATTATTAATTTCTTTGCCTCACATTCTTTATTTTTACTCTGTCTTCAGCAAGTGTATGTCACTGGAATTTATCTGAAATTTCTTTATAATTTTGAATTATAGTTTAACCTGGTATACAGTTCATCTTTTTAAAAGCATTATTTTTCTTTCTTATTGTCTTTTCATTTCTGTGTTGTCTTGAAAGTGTTTGTCAATGTAATTATCATTCCTTTTGTTTTTACTTTATCTTTATTTCTCTTTTTGTCTTTTAAACTTCTTCTTTGTTTTTTGGTATTCAGAAGTTTCACTATGATTTATATAGGAATGAAATTTGTAGTTCTACTTGAATCTCTTCTGTGATTCCTAAATCTGAGGATTCATCTCTTTTCACAAATTTTGAATAATTATCACCCATTTTCCTATGAATATTATGTCTCCCAAATTGGTTCTATTTTCTTTTATTCTAGGCTTTGTGTGTTTTAACTCTGTTTCTTATTTTACATGTTGTCTTTCTGCTTCTTTCTGAGAAATTCCCTCAGGTAGGTATTCCAGTGTAATAACTTCCTTTTCAACTGTGTCCAATATAATTTCTAATTTGTTCATTGGGTTTTAAAATTCAATAATGGTATTTTTCATGTCTAGAATTTCTACTTGGTTATGAGTAAAACCTCTCTTATTTGTTCAAAATAAGTTTTTAAAAATGTATTTCTCAGAATTTTCATTTCTTCTTTTATGTTTCTAATCATTTTATACATTATGAATGCTATCTATTGTATTCTATTATCTGAAGTTTATGAAAGTCTACTACTGCTATTTGTGTGTGTGTGTGTGTGTGTGTGTGTGTGTGTGTGGTCTGCTGACTCTCATACTTGGTAGATCATTTCCTCTTATGTACTAGGATTTTGGATGATGAACTTATGTTCACACTGACCCCAAATCTCACATATCCTGTACCATATTTACTGTTAAAATGGAAACCCTTAGACCCAAACAGCCCACAAAGAAAGCCATAACTTCAGCTCATCCAAATCTTCTTTGGCTTTAGTTCATTTTGGTTTTCCTCCCCGGAGATTTTCTGCCTCTCATACTTTCAACTGTGTACTTAAAGAATATGGTTTCATTTAATCCAGCATTTCTTGGTATTTTGTAGCAAGAAGCTCTTTGACTTTTGAAAATGATACATTTCTATTCCAAATGCACTAAGTGAAAGTTCCAAGAAGAGTTAGAATATCCTAAAGAAAAAGGAGCTTTTAAGATAAGAAATTAATATATTAATGAAATTAATTAGGTCAAAAGTTAATTAATTTGAGTTGGGGGAATGATATATATACATCAAGTTAATGGTTCATAACTTTACTGTTAGAGGTCTTATGTGAAGTTTTATTTACAAATGTGTGTTCTTTTCCAAAGGAAATTCCCTTCTTCCTCAGACAGCCAACCTGTTGGAGCTTCCCCAGATTCACAGCTCACTCAGATAATGGAGCAGCATCAGCAAGCCTTGGTGCAGCTGACTGACGTGCAGCCCAGGGAAGGGTCCTCTTCCAGTGTCACGCTCCCCCCCATCTTGTCAAGAGTAGAAAGCGAATCCCAACTCAGTTCAGAGAGAAGCCAAAGAAACCAAATGAAAATCATCCGTAGCAATTCTGAAGGCTATCTGTTTCAACTGGAGAAAGGAAAGAAACATAGGAAAAGGGACAGTGTTAAGGTGAGAAAGCACTGGTTGTTACCAAGTAACTTTTTAATCTTGATAATACTGATGGACCTGGATTTTTTCGTCTCCCTGAATTATAGCCCTGGAATAGGGATGGTTATTACTGAAATGCTGCCACAACTAGGTGACCCAGGGTCAGGAATGTCATTCCTCTGGCCTGTGTTACTCCCTGGAATTTCCTTCCCCTTCTTTCTAGAAGTTGTTGTTGCCAGGGATGTCCATTTCCACCTCTGTTTCAGGTCATCTCAGGGAAGGGGTCTGCATTTACAGAGAGGCAATGAGCTCCTTTAATCCCCAGGTTAAACATCACTTCCTCCAAAAAGCTTTCCCACCCCACCCAACCTCTATTCTAAGTCTATGTATATTTTCATTTCTTAAAAGAAGAAAAACTATGGACTGGGGATATAGCTCAGTTGATAGAGTGCTTGTCTTGGAAGCACAAGGCCCTGGGTTCAATCCCCAGCACCACCAAAAAAAAAAAAAAAAAGAAGAAAAAGTAGGATCGAGGCGGGTGAAAGTCCCTGTTGCCACTGCATCTCTCCTACCACCCCACACTAACTCCTCACCCCTGAGAACTTTTTCTGGCCCTCATCTCACCTCAGCTTTACAAGGAAATAAATACCTAGGCTAGTCAATGACTGACCTTTCCTCCAAAATGTTAACTGACATTTACAGAATTCTTTGTCTACAGTAAGATTTGCCATTACTAGTATCTTTGTGTACTCAAATCTTTTTATGTCCTATATATTTCTCCACTGTGAAAAACAATAAAAACACCTCAGGAAAGATGACTTGGTTCTAGTATCATAGTGTATTAGTTTGTTATTTATTACTGTAACAAAATACCTGAGGCAGCCTGCTTTATTTTAAAAATAGGTTTATTAAGCTCACAGTTCTGGAGGCTCAAGTACATGGTACCAGCATCAGCTTGGCTGTGGTGAGGTCCTTATGGTGGGGATCTGTGCAAGAGGGAGAGAGCATATTATAAGACAGGAAGCCAGAGAGATTCAGGGATTAGGATCATTTTTATAGCAACTCACTCTCATAAGAGAACTACCTGACTTCCTTCTGAGGGTAGAGCTCACAATGATCCAACAACCTCCCACTAGACTCTACCTCTTAAAGGTCATAGCACCTCTCAACACTGTCATACTAAGGACTGGGACTCAAAATGAGCCTTTAGGGACACCATTAAACCATATCCAATCATAATAAGTAGTAAAGAAGCAGCTGGAAGATATATTCTGATTCACAGGTCAACTGGCAAAGGCCTGGTTGGAAACATAAGGCCTGTGATGAGTCAGGTTTCCTGGGAGAAAACTCTGCATGAAGATTTGAGTACAGGGGGTTTATTGAGTGTGCCCTCAGGAACCATCTTGTAAGGGAGTGCAGGAGGAAGACTGAGCAGAGGGAGGGAGTAGGCAGTGGGGTAGATGCGACAGAAGCCTCAGGCAAGGTTCTGAGGACGCTGAAGTCAGGATGGTCGTTCAAAGGCAAGGGACCCAGACTTTCGCTCCCCTTCATCAACCATTGAATAGTGACCACCCTGAGGAAGGGTTGTGTCTTTGGGCACAGCAGCTCCATTTGGCTGCAGGCAGTGCTCAGGGAGAGACTCAGCTGTGAGCCATCAGTAGACAGCACTCCCAGCAGCTGGGTCACTGAGTGCCCCAGTCCAAAAAGGCATCAAGTTTGGGGGTGGGGTAGGTTAAGAAAACGATTCCTCAACTCAATTCAATATTTAGTTGTTAAATCCTGCTAGGAACTGTGGCAGGTGCTGGAATGTAGAGATGAACAAGCTATGGCCCTCCCCCAAAAGCAGCTTTGGATTACATGGATCTGGGAAAGACAGTCACGTAAACGACAAATGAAGATTCATAAGGAGCACCAAGGGACACAAGGAGCGTACATGTCCTGACCTGCAGGTCACACAAAGCTCTGGGAGATAGTTCCAAGCTGAGTCTTACAAGATAGTCAAGAGCTGGCAAAGAAGAAAGACAAAAGAGCGTTTCAGGCAGGGCACTGGCTGGAGCAGTGCTCCTTGGGCTGCGACAGCATGGTGCTTGCCAGGAACGAAGACGCACTTCACATTGCTGGGACTGAAGCTGAGAAGCACTGGGTGTGGAGAGATGCAGGCAGATATCGCGCTCCCTCTGGCCGCAGAGAGAGACACGACAAATGTCTGAAGCTTTGGAAGTTTATTGTGCACAGTCCCTCTCCTACACTTCTCTTACTCCCAGCTTCTCTTCTCTCAGCTTCTTCTTACTCCCAGCTTCTCTTCTCTCGGCTTCTTCTTACTCCCAGCTTCCGCGCACTCCCAGCTTCCAGCTCAGCTTCAGCCTTCGCCTCCGCCGCTTCTTCCGCTTCTGCCTCTTCTGCCGCTTCTGCCTCCCTACTCTCCCACCCACCAGGCTTATATACACTTCAACCAATCAGGGGAGAGTACACGAGGTAAACGCGGACAGCTGCAAGCATAGGATAGGTACACGAGGGGGGCATGCTCTAGTCACATCGTTAACTAGCCAATCATTGGAATTCGCTGGTTGTTTACTGTATAGCTGGCCTCTTTTGTCTCAGCGTCAGGCGCCATCTTGACCATGCCTAAGGCTGGGGGTCCCGGAAACCCCGACAGGCAGAGACTTAGGTAGGGGCAAGTCTTAGAGGATTCTGCTTTAATTCAAAGGAGAAGGGCCTTATTCTGAAGACCAGAGTTGGACCACTGAGGAATTTTAAGCATGGTCAGATTTGTATTTTAGAAAGATCTCTTGAGCTATGGTGTGCAGGGCAGGTGCAAAACATACTGAGAAGTTATAGGATTATGAAGTCAACAGAGCTATTATGTGGTTTCTCAGAGAAAAAGAAAAGGGGTGGTCTCAAAGAGAAAAAGGGGAAGCTGGTTGAAAGTGAACAGCCATCATATTATTAGAGAAGAAAAGGAGATTGGCTTGGTACTGGGAGATGAGGCAGCTCATGCCTGCAGCTCCTGCCTTGGAGCCCTCTGTTCTCCATCCGATTCTTCAGCCCACTCCTAGGGTGCTCAGCCCGGCTCCTTCATGCACCCACACTCAAAGGTTCTTTGAACTCCCTGTATAAACTCCATCCCCCCACATCCTCCGTTCTTCTGGGGTCCCCACTCCCTGCCCAGGAATGGAGCTGGAGAATCCCCAGTTTGAAGCTAGTTTGAAGTTAAGAGAATCCCCAGTTGCACTGTAAGTAAGGAGACATGTGTTTCTGGCACTGCAGTTACTTGTTTTCCCACAGAAACATCATTACTCAGCAGTTAGGTTCTAAGGCACCATTAGTACTGTTTTCAAGTATTTCATATGGTTGTGTAGACTAGACTAGGAAGCTGGACATCATCATATTATTATTTCTATGGGAAAAGCATTCAGAGACTTGGAACAAACACACAGTCAAGGTGAAGGTAGCCTGTTTCCTCCAGAGTCATAAATTACCAGGGCCTAAAATGCAGCTCAAACACACTACCCTAGGAGACTTCTTTCCTGGTTAGTTCAAAGTCCAGCATCACACTGTTGTTGAAGATGCACTTTTAAACTCAGTTCTCAGTGAGAGGACTTAATGGCAGTCATGGGCTCAGTCGTTGCTAAGTTCTGTCTTAGCTCTTTTACCTAATATCCCTAATGTTAGGCAAGTTACTAATTTACTTGAACCCCTGATTCCTCATATACATAATCAGAATTATACTCTTTCTTTTTGTAGATTTGGAGTGATAAGTGGAATAATGTATTAAAAGCTTATTTCCTACAAAGAATAGACATCAGCCAAATGTTAGTTTCTTTTTCTTAGTTTCTTAGTCTCCTCCTTCTCTTGCTAATTTGAATTCATGTTTTACTGAGAAAAGGTAGAAGAAAGTACCTTGGTAACAGTGTGCATCATCAGAAATCTAAGAGCATAGGAAGGTAGGGAAGAGGAAGGAGGATTTCCAGTTACTGCTTCCCAAACACTCTTTCCAACTGGGCAAATCCCTCCTTTCCTGCTTTCTGTCTGGAATTTTGCAATCCCTATGTATCCATTTTCTCAGTCAATACCTTCAACCTGCATCTGACAAATACACAGAAGCTTTCTTTGTGCTTTAAGCTATTCCAAAAGCTAAAATGACTTAGAACTGAGCTATTTGTATAGGACAGCAGGTAGCCAGGGCACCAGACAGGAGGAGTCATTATCCAGGTCATGCCCATTTATTAGTCACATCAAATCTCGTGGTTTCCAAGGGAATCACCCTGAATCACATTAAAAATTTGAGGATTTATAAAGATAATAGGCCCAAGTCCCCTTCTTCTTTTGGCAAGTCTGTTGTGACTGACTTATGAATACCACCTATTGTCCCTGCCATTCAATCCAGACATCATCCACTAAGAGA
This sequence comes from Sciurus carolinensis, assembly GCF_902686445.1. Taxonomy (NCBI): domain Eukaryota; kingdom Metazoa; phylum Chordata; class Mammalia; order Rodentia; family Sciuridae; genus Sciurus; species Sciurus carolinensis. The sequence goes on from NC_062223.1 coordinate 121,729,614, forward strand.
TTAACATAGTGCAAGGGATGACAAACAGTATAAAACTATACTTGTGGTGTCACAGCCTACCACAAAATAACTGCTTACAGCATTCTCCAGCAGCTGACTGTCGAGCTGCAGTAATTAACTCATGTGTTTGTTGTCACAGACAATCTGGGCATTGCTGCTTGGCTGCTTCGAAGAAGAGGTTTATTTGGATTAAGTTTAGCAACCACAGAGCAAATTTCCTTCACTTGCTGTTACCGAGTATTTGAGGCATTGTCTTGTGTCCCGTTTTTCAGTAACTTTCTCACACTTACACATCTGAGGAATTTTCTGGAGAATAGCCCTGCAGTGTCCCCCACAGCAGGGCACATTTCAGAGTTGAAACAAGTCCTCATGGAACAGTCAACGTCATTCCCAGCTCAGGCTCACTGAGTTCCGAGTTTACAATAAAAACCACTGGTCTGGCTAGAGAAGAATTGCCCTTAATTACTGGTAGAAACCTTCCATCAGAAAAACCCTTTTCCACTGCTGAAGCCATGAACTGTGAACATCAGTTCAGAGGAGCAGGGCTGGTTTGAGGGATGGGGCAGGGGTGGGTCCGTGTCAGCTGTGTCTTATGCAAAGACGAGCAGCAGTCAAGGGTTTGTCGAGAGCTTGCCGGTATTTTCTAATTTATCCCCCTGTGTTCAGAGACTTAATGGGGCTATCAGTGCTGGATGATGATGATGATGATGATGATGATGATGTTGATTATTTTGGCATTGTGCTACTCTGACCTTTTAGTCTTAGTAAAAAGCCAAAGAGAGGTAAATCAAAGTGAATTCTGGGGATTATTTTCTATAACAGACTTTTGAAGAGACAGAAAGTAGATTAGTGGTTGCCTAGGAGTAGAGGGGGAGGGGGAAGGGAGTGAGTGCTATTGGGTATAAGAGTTTCTCTTTAAGGTGATGAAGATGTTCTAAAATTGGATTGAGGTGATGTTTCATGCAACTTGGTGAGCAAACTACAAACCATTGAATTGTACGACTTCAAGTGGGTGAATTGTGTAGCATGTGAATTATTTTTCAATAAAGCTGTTAAAAAAGACTTAGATGGAGAGAGATCAAACAAAATCGCAGTGCTGAGAACCAGTTCAAGATTACTTGCGCCAAACTTAAGCAAATCCAGGATTTTCATTGCCAGTCATCCAGAACAAGCTTCGTTAGGAGGAACCACCATGGTCCCTTGAGAAATGTCTCTTTGCTGTGGGCACTTCGTCTTGTAAAGGGATTGACGGCACTGAGGGACAGCCCCTTTGGGCCACACGCTCTCCCTCCATGTGATATGTATGTGCAGTGCTGGGCCCTAGGCTCTGGTTTTCTGTGCTAACCAAGATGTTATTTGAGGTGATGGTAAGAACTGTGGCTGGAGGTCAGTGAGCAATTATTCATGGTTCACAATGTGTCTTTTGTGAGTCAGCGGAATGATTAAAAGTTAAGCTGCTTCAGACTAAGGATGAGATTTCTGGGCGCTGATCATTTCTTTCTCATCATCTTTGGACAAATTGGATTTATGACTTGGAGATGAGTGGGATTTTTTTTCTCTTCCTTTTCATTATTGGTTGACTCTGGCAAATAGTGATTAAGTGATTGCAAAACAATGATGCAGATGGCATATGCAAGAAGAACAAATTCACAGATGCAAGTATTAGTTTTCTGAGTTCACTCACCAATTAAAAATTACTAAAGGTTTTTAAGTTATAATCAAGGTTTGGACAAAAAGAGCTATCTAATTACTCCGTTGCTAGTGGAAATGCTAACTATGGTCTTAAACATGCTCGTTTTGTCTTAATAATTACAGTTCTATTAATTTACTCAAAGAAATAGAGTATCCCACAAACCCCCAGGACATCATAAATGTTGGACATCTAGAGAAGTAGTTTAACAATTAACTATAACTAGACTATAGAATATTATGCCTAAAAGTCACATTTTTGAAGACCAGTTTTAGTGGAAAATACAGTGTACTGCTGAAATGCTTAGTGAAAAAAACTAAGATAATATGTAGTGTGTGGACAATTTTATTTTATTTAGTTACTGGGAATTGCACCTAGAAGCACTTTGGCACTGAGATACACGCCCAGCTCTTTGTTAATTTTTTTTTTTTTTTTTCCCAGACAGGCTCTCGCTAAGTTGTGGAGGCTGGTCTTGAACTTGCAATCCTCTTGCCTCAGCCTCCTGAGTCACTGGGATTACAGGAGTCCACCACCATACCCAGCACATGTGGACAATTTTACAAAAGTACAAACAGGCAGATAAAATAGAAGGAAACAGCCATAGTGGTTTTGCTTAGTAGTGGCTTCTCTTTTCTTAAAGAAGATTCATGATTTTGAAATGTCCTCTCACCACTCGTTGAAAATTCTTTTTAAAAATCGCATCTGTACTGAACACTTACAGACTGTTTTCTTGTCATTCCCTAAACCATACAATGCAACAGGTCTTTACCTAGCATTTACATTGTGTTAGGTATCGTAAGCAAACTAGGAGGATGGGTATAGGTTATATGCAAATACCATACCACCTAATGTAAGAGATTGAGTATCTTTGGATTTTGTTATCTGCAAAGTGTCCTAGAACTGGTTCCCCTTGGACAATAAGGTACAACTGTACTTGGCTTTTGAGTCTCTAAAGTGGGAGGTGGTGATGAGGAAGCTAATTGAAATGCTGTCTGGGTGAACACTAGATCACTGTGAGTAGGACACATTTTTATAATGGTTGGTATCACATATATACATCAGTTTCTTCTTAAGATTGTGGAGTTTTATGAAGAAATTTTATCTCATATGGTAAAATGTTTTCTTTCATTTGAACTATCTCTGCCAAATTCTATCTTAGAAAAGGGCTCACTAGATAATGTCTATCATAGGTCTTCATGTCATAATTAACAGGAACATTCAACTTTTAGGAAGATGCTGTGCCTGACACTGACAATATGCACAGTATCATAGAACATATCTTCTTTGATATGGCTATTTTTTATCTATTCTAAGCACAAATTTAGATGCACCCTAAAACCATCCCTGTCATATAAACCATCTCTTTGATACTGTTTTTCCTGCCCCTCCCAGAAAAGGAAACCAAGTTAATTAATGAATTAAAAAATAAAAGGATTTGGTTTCCCCGCAAGGAGAAGTAGTGAGTCTAAACTTCAGTTTTAAAGTGGACAGCTGCAGTTTTGAGTATATCTTCATTCATCCTGTGGTCCAGAGAACACTGGGGCTTTCCCTGCTTACCATTGTGCTCATAATCTAAGAATTAAGTTGCTTCATGCTGTTGCTCAGTCTTGTTAGGTGTGTAATACTGTAAGAATTACAATGTAAAGTTCTTTGTGTTCTTCAAAATATCCAAAATCATACTAACTGAACAAAATGAATTTCTAAGTGGTCCTTGCCAAGACTCTTAAATGCTGACTTTCTTTTGAGTATTATGAATGAATTGTAATTGTTTTTTTTCTTAAAATTATCTTTTTTCCCAACAATCAATAGCAAAATTTTAAATTTTCTACTTTCTTTGCTTGTCTTCTATCTTATCTGTAACATGCAGTACTATAAATTCATTGGACAGGTTCTCTTTTTGAAGCAATGCAAATGTGTTTAGATTGCCTCATTCAGGGAAGTCATTTGGCTTAGCAAACTCAGGAGGCTGAGACAGGAGTTATTGGAGGTTCGAGGCCAGGGTCAGCAACTTCATAAGACCCTGTCTCAAAATAAAAAATTAAAAGGGCTATAGTAAAGTCCCAGTGGTTAAGTGCTTCTGGGTCAATCCCCAGTACCAAAATAATAACAACAACAAAATGACATATTACTAGCTTAAAATTTTTTATTTATAATTTTCAGAATTTCAACTTCCCTTATTGCAGACGTGGAAAGTCAAAACACATTAGCTAACCAGCCACGGATTCCCTAAGAGACTATTACTAATTTACTACCATTAAAATGGAAAAATTATCAAGAAACGCCCCATCCACTCAAGCTTCCATTCTTCATTTTCCTTCTTCCCTTACGTGCCTATCATTGCTTAGAAGAGCACAATTTCTTAAAAGAAACTGTTTCTGTGGTTGTTTGTAGAGTTCCAAGCTGAAAGGTTATCAAAAAAGAGACGTGAAGCTTGGAGGCCTGGGACCTGACTTAGAATCCGTCAGAGAAAAAGTGAGTGAGATGTGCATACAGTGTTTTCAGACCTGACTCCACTGGTCTGTCTTTTCACAAAACTGCATAAAGATGCTCCCCAGAATCGAACCCCTATGCAATGTCTCACACTGAATAGAGACCCTGGAGAAATAGCATGGGTAATAAAAGAGAAGCCCAGACACACTTTTTACGATCATATGAAAATATTTATCCAGTTTGTTTTATACACCCACTGCCCTTCAGTTTGTTTGGAAGGTCTGCACAGATAAGTAGCACACATGCATGTGAAAAGGGATGTGTATGTTCTATGGTTGTTGGTCTTTCCAGAAATAGTTATCTGGATAATTCTGAAAAGTGGCTACAAAGAAGACACTTAGGCACAACTTCCCTGGCCCCTGAGAAGTGCATCCATTTTATTCTTTTTCCTCTAGTGAAAGGAGATCTTCATTTAATGTGCTTTAACTGCGGTTGCACTCAGGCATAAAAAGAGAGTATAGTTCAAAGTTGGAAGCAAAAATGAAAACAAATTGGGTAAATGCAACAAAGAAGGGACTGAATGTGATTTAGCCACTGTTAAGGGAACACTGAGCTATTGCAGTGATGTTGCTCATCGCAGAGGCTCTCTCGGAGAAACATCAGCTGGACCTGTGATTCGTCATAACCCTGTCTCTCTGAACAGATGCAAAAATTAATACAGCAAAAGGAATATGCAAAACAAGTTAAGGAGTACAACATGAAGACACTATCTGTTCTGTCCAAACCACAAACAGCAAAAACTGAAAATAGATCAGCCATTCCTCGGCAGAAGGTAAGAAATTCTCATCAAGACATTTATTTTTTCAATCAAAATTAAAAGGAAACTTTTGTTACTTATTAACTTAAAAAAGGTTCCCCATGTGTTTGGCATGCGGAATCTATTTTAGCAGCTGCCATTCCTGCAGCTGCCCATCATCCATAGATACTGATGTGATATCTTACAGTCCATGCATGTGCACACACACATATGCACAAATGCGCATGCACTCACACTCAGTGCTGTAAGGAAAACCCTTTGATTTTCCTAAAGTTCATTGTCTCCACATCTTTTCTGCCAAATATAGAATATTAAGTTTGTTGTGCATAAAAATTATTAAGATGATTTCTTAGAAGATACTCACAATCCTAATTGTCAGTTCCATTCTCTATCATTAAATAAGTCTCAAAGGAATTAATGTCTCTTACTATTCATGTGTCAAAGAAAAGTCCTTCCTCATTTCTCTCAAGTTCATGACCCTACACTTTCCCATAGGAATTGCAATGTGTAGGTTCCTCTAGTGAAAGAAAATTATTTTAAGAAATACAGAATGTTCTTCCTCCCAGATGTCATCTAACCAGGAGTCGTGATGTGAGTGAAGTGTGTGCTGTGGAGTCACAGAGCTCTGCAGGGCAGGTCTGTACCTCAGTTGATGGGCCCAGTCCCAGGAAGGACAGGCAACCTTTGCACGAGGGCTAAGTGATCTTGTTCAGTCTGCAGGAATGTGGACTTCATGTTCTCTTTCACAGACCTCCCCAGACCTTGAAGACCTCAAACCTCTCAACTGAGTTTCCATGGTGCCACTTTTTCTTTTTTTCATCAATCCATCATATTTTCATGAAGAGCTTCAAGGCAACAAATCTATAATTAGAAATTCCTGTATATTCCACCCACATACACTGAGAAGTCTGGACTTTTTTTTTTTTTTCTGTGTTTTAGAATTTTTTCCCCTCCTAGGACCTATTTGTTCACATTTCAGTGCATAAATGCCTATTAAAATACAAAAGTGATACAAAGTCAGATTTAGAAATCACATTTAGTAGTCTCATTTTTATCATAACACCAGTCAGAACTGACATCATTGAAAAAAAAAAAGACTGCATTTTTTTCCAGCATCTAAATTTCTATTGATATACTACAGAAAGAAAAGAAATCAGCCTCTAATGCTTTTTAGAGTTCTAAGAACCTTAGAATAAGAGTAATTGGTCTAATAAAGGGCACTCAATTTTACATCAGTTACAGAGATATCTTTGGTCTCAAGCTATAACTAGTCCTCTTTAGGTATAAAGTTCTGCTAAGATATCCCTACCAGAAGCTAGATTTTCATAGGATTGCCAGAGACTAAGTAGATCCAACATATGAGAGACCTAGTTTCAAACACCTGAAGAAACACAGTTTTGTGAAGAAAACACCCAGAAGACACAACAGCTGTATTCATCATTATTCAACCTTTCCCCATACCATAATGTTTTGTGGCTAATTTATTTTGTTTAAACTGGGTATTATATGCCTTGTTTGCATTTTCCATTTGATTTCCATTTCCACCTATACTGTGGCAATCATTTCCACTTATGTTATAAATCAACATTTCATAAAACTAGCTTTAATTTAAGAAATCTAGGACTTACTTCCCATTTTAAGTAAAATTTTATCTTTATGCTTTTAGGCTTTGGAATATGCTAAGACCATCCCCAAACCCAAACCGTCAAATCTGACCGATCCAGCATCAAAGGAAAGAAAAAATCCAACCTATGGTGGAAGTAAAGAAAGTTTACCTGAAATCTCACTGCTGGAAATACTGCAGAATAGACACGAAAGGGAAAAACAGGCTGTGGCTGCTTTCAAAGTCCTACACATTGTGTAGACAACATTTGGTAGGAGCCAAAAACTCCGAGAACAGATGTAGAGGAGAGAGACTCCAACCTGCATTGAGTACAGCGACCTAACACTGTCTCCCTACTGAAGTCCATGTCTGATTTGTATAGATTTAGTAGAGGCCCAATCAGATTATGGTGCCATGTCTTACTTTTTTATTTTCCAATCAGTTAGAATTTGGACTGATAACTAGAAAATAAAGCTTTTGGTTTTACATTGGATCTTTCAATTTCATAAATTACCCCTGTCCTTCTTTAGCATAAAGAAAATCTTGCTGTTATTCAGAAATAAATCCACTTGTGTATCTCTCTTACCTCCCTGATAGGAAAAGCATAAACACTTCAGTTTCTCCTAAAATGAACTCAATTGGACCAATCACCAGTAAATTTTGAGATAACATTTCAGAACTTTTACTCAAATCTCCAAGTTTAGCAAAGGACTAAGATATAAAATTGAAAAAAAAAATGAAGGTACATCTGGATGTGCCTACTAAAATAGAACAAATCCAATGTCATTCTAACAGAGCATCAAGATATTAGTTACAAATCCTCCTCTGAGTCCAGAAATGCCGACTCAGACAACTCTGAGAGACACACTTTGTCAAAGCCACTTGCTCCAAGTACATAAATTTGATGGGGGCATCTTGCCATCACAAATATCTTAAAATATTGTCTTATGTATACTTTCACACAATCATAATAGGTAAGACAGAAGCATTCCATAGTTTACTACTGAATATAGATAAGAATAAATATTTTACTTTCATCTTTTGTAGCATTATAAAAATTCCTGGTCTTAATTACTGAAGATTTTAATTTTTATCTCCTTTTTTATATTAAATGGTCATTGCATATCCAGACATGGATAATTTCCACCAATTTGGGTCAAACATCTTTACACAAGAACTGACTTTGGAAATTCACTTCTATGTTGTATATATTTTACATATACCATGATGTGCCTGAATGTAACTTTTTCTTTATACTGGCAGCAGTTAGAGTTGAGAGTCTGTAAAGATAACAAGTATATAAATAGAAAATGGATGAATCATCTTTCAGTGGTATTTGGAAAATAATATCATATATGAGGAGTTCAAGAAAATCATAGCCCAAACTGCTGATAATATGTATTTGTAAAGAGACCCCTTCGGGATACATGGTAAAGACTTTACTAGAAACATTGATTTTTTTTTTTTTCCTAAACGACCTTAAATTTGAACTTACTTTGGAAGAAAAAGGATGCATGTAGAGACAGTGTCATATTTTCATAATTGAAGGGACAGGGTAAGATTTTTAAATATTTTGTTATCTATTAAAATAACTTGAAAGAATCTGGAGCCTGGAAAGAGTTTATCATGTCTTTTTCCAGAAATGTGGAGATCAAGAAAGATTCAGCAGCCCTGAAGTCCATCAGTCATATTGAGGGTTTTGAGAGAGTAGCCAGATCTCAATGCCCTGTCTTTTAGCACCACAAATGGTGCTGTATGATTGTGGAAAGATGATGTTCTTGTTTCTTTGTGTGGGCAAGGAGCATGGAGTTGCTGTGAATTTCAGTTTGGGGTCTGAATTTGCATTGAGTTCAGTTTTAGAACTATTCATTACTGTGTATCTGATAAATTTTTAAATTTTTTTTTAGTTGCAGATGAGCACAATACCTTTTTTTCTATTTATTTTTTTCTTTTTTTTTAATGTGGTGACGAGGATCAAACCCAGTGCCTCACAAGTGCTAGACAAGTGCTCTACCACTGAGCCACAACCCCAGCCCCTTGATAATTTTTTTATTCCCCTAATCATTTTTTAATATGTACAGTCTGGCAAAATTTCCTTACTGAATTGATAAAGTTGTAACAGACATAAAGAGCAACTCACACTTGGACGTTGAGCAGTAAGAGAGACACTTCCATTCTTTTTTCCAAAACATTTCAAAACCTTCCCATCAGTGTATTTCTGTTAGCTGACATATGGTTAGATCCTTCCAACACTTTCACACATGCTGTCAAAAACCAACACTTAGCTGGAGCAGGTGAAGTGATTTAGTTGATGTCAAAACATTTCACAGGATCCTTGCCCCAAGGTCAGTCTTTACCATCCAGTACATAAGACTCTAGAAAATCAGAATTCTTTATACAGTGTGCTAAGTAGAATTTAAAATGCCTTTGGCTAGAGAAATAAAATATATTTGCTGTAAGTTTTGCGTTGAAATGAAACTCCATCAAAATAATCTTTTGTTTAACCCCAAGTCATCTCACAATACTAAGATCCAGCAGAATGTTTAAGCTACCATGATCCTAGGACTAAGATATTTACACCAACAGTGAATGACAAATACTTTTTTGCTCCTTTTTAAAATTGTACTAATGACAATATCAATCTTTTATAAACCCAAGTGGATCCGTGATCAATTTTCCAGCCTATCTGTTTCAGATACTGAAGAAAATAAGAACAATCTGCCTATTAGAAAGCAAAGAACTTCAAACTTGAGTGACATAATGAGGGAGGGCCTGTATTTAACCAGATGTTATATATGCCATTGAAAGACATGGTATAATTATGCCTAATCTCTATGAGCTGGTAGAAATAAAGACCCTTTAAGCCATGTATTCTCTCTTATTACAGTCTCCTTTTTATGGTGTTTTTCCATCTTGAGTTTCCAACAAGAGCATCCTCTTAAAGAGAGCTTTTTTTACAAGTAACTGAATTTAATGACAGCTGTCTTCTTGATATTGTTTTGTATCATAAGGAGTCTCTTGGGAGTTATCCAGAAAACAAGTCAAGAAAAGACAATATTGAGGAACAAAATAAAAGGTAAGCCTAGCAAAGGCACTGATGCCTAATGGTTCCAATTGGGGCCTTATTATTGGTTAATGAATCATTGTCAAAACATCACAGCAGGCATGAGCGTGCACTGTCTAGTCTATAGTGAGGAAATGACTCTTCATCCCAACAGTTATTAACTGGGAGTTGTTTGAAAACACGTTCAGTAATTATAACAACACTGGAGCTAATTGAGAACTTTGAGTTGATAGCAAATTGCCTACAATAGCAGACTAGATCAACTCAGGGGGGATTCTTTTCTAATTACCTATTGAAAAATAGCAGAAAATGAATTTGGGTGATAGTCTACAGATACCAGGACAAGTTTAGCTAATCCTCTTCCAAGATGTGCTTCAAAACATATACTACCATTATATTAGAAGGAACATTTGGAAAGTTCTTAAGAAAAAATCAGGGTTGCTCTCCTAAATATGCCTTTTTTAAAGATCTTTTTTTTTAACCTAATGGAATAAGACCTGAATCATACATATTTCATTCAATTCTCAAGTATTCACAGAATAACTGCAGGGCTTCTGCTCCTTAATGTGAACTATATTTTCATAATTTCTATTGTCAGTAGGTAAAAACAGAGAGACAAAAAGAAATACCAATACACCATTTGCCTCTTCTGTTGTTTCCCCAGTAAGAAAATAATTGAAAAGAGTAGCACAAAGTGAAAGTTTGAATTACTGTGGATTTTGCTTATCCATAGTGCTTACTTGTCCTAGATCAATGATTATTCAAAGTTGCCTACATTGTCAGACAAAATAATATTTCTGCACTATAAACAAGTGTGCATTCTAATAAACATATTAAGATATTCCACCTTTTAGGGGGGTACTGGGAATTGAACCCAGGGGTACTTAACCACTGAATCACATCCCCAGCCCCTTTTTTTGTATTTTATTAGAGACGGGGTCTCACTGAGTTGCTTAGGGTCTCGCTAAGTTGCTGAGGCTGGCTTTGAACTCTCAATCCTCCTGCCTCAGCCTCCCAAGTCACGGGGATTACAAGCATGTGCTACTTTTGAAAATACTGAAGTAGGGTCTCAGAGTAGCTCAAAATCTGATATTCAAAATTGTCCCCTCACCCTCCTTCTTCCAGACTAAGTACAGTTTTTGTTTCTACTCACCTGCCAGCTTCATTAAGCAAAGTCTCACATCTTTCTTATAAAGGAATGGAGAAAATACAAACTGGTTCTATTTCCTAAGTAACTATCAGTCAATGGAAAGCAAAAGCTTTTTAATGACATACCATTCCTTCATTTGTTTTCACTCTCAAAATTACTCCCCAGTCTGAAGCACTCACATTTTTTTGTGTTTGGTTACTTAATTTTGGCTCAGTAAAATAACTGGTAAGTTTATGAAAACAATGTGTTATAAAAGGCAGCAAGATGCTAAATGAACAGATTTTTCTCCAGCTCTTTCTACCCTGCTATACAGGGCTCTTCGGAAACTATGAAGAGAGGAAAAGAGAATTTGGTGGACAGAGTTTATCTCCCTTGCCGCCTCTCCATTCCTTTTTTCATTTTCCCCTTGCAAACCTGTGTAATGTAAGTAATTAATTTTCAATAAGCTGAATAAATGGTCTTCTGCTGTTAAATAGCTCTAACAGGTTGAGAGGATTACAATGATGTGAGCGTTCCAGGCAAATGTATTTAGTGAATCCTTGCAAATTTCTGATAAGATTTCATAAATACCCTTTTACTGAGTTGGCACCTCATGGAGAACGACCCTTATACTGGAGCTGCTAACCTGACTTCTTGGGATATCTTCTGTCACTGAGGTTCCCAAGTTTTGCAAGAGATGTTAATAGTAGGTATAACAGTGGTGCAATTATGGCCATAGAGAAAATAACTGTCCAAAATTTAAAACCCAGAAAACATGATCAGTCATCCTTTGGGAAACTGTTTACACAGACGAATGTAGAGAACACATCAAATGAAATCAATAGTGATCTAAATTATTTGGACCCCGTACATACTCCTTCCTCAGTGGCAAACTCACCTCTCAATTTAATCTTACACTTTATTTTTTGACATGCAGACATCTGTCAAAATTAGTATCCCAAAGCCCAACTGAAACTGCCTCATTTCCCCACCCTGTCACCTGGCACTGGGGTCTTTTCCCATTTCCCCCGCTTCCACACAATGGTGACACTTTGAAGTAGTACAGATGAGGTCTCTAAATTTGTTGTCTCTACTTAAAATTGGTAATCTCCTGTGTTACAAACCTCAAGAACCTATTTTTAATGAAAGCCTTAGATGAATATCAAAGAACTATTTAGCCATGTCTAATATTTTAATTAGATTATATTCTCAATTTAACCCATTAAATCTCCTTTGATGATTCCCATATTTAGTGTTTAGCCTCAGATGCATGAGGTAATGAATACTGGACCTTTTGATTTAATGAGAATTTCGGCTCTTCCAGCCTGCACCTCTTTGTATACCTTTTATTTTCCTGGCTATAGAATTCAGTTAATTGAAGGGGTCTCTTACCATCACACATTAAGGAGTATAAATTAGCATCTCCATTCTGATTGAAAAATGCAAGCAGACAGTTTTGCTTTGATCTGAGGATTGAGCTGAAGAAGGCAGCAGCCCTCTGAAAATGAGCTGATGGTCTTGTTATCAGGGCAAAATACAGATGCGTCCATGTGTCACAAAACACTTAATGTCTTAATTGGTCACCTTCCAATTCTGCCTGCCCTGTTTGCTTCATTCTCTTCGGGAGCCTCTGTGTGTGTGTGTGTGTGTGTGTGTGTGTGTGTGTGTCTGTGTGTCTATGCATCTGTGTCTGTATTGCTTTCCATTTATTCTTTCTGCTTCTCCCCTCTCTTCAGTTAGTTAGGTATGTAGGTTTCAAATAATCTGAGTCCAAGAAAAATTAAGTGTAGTCTCCCCTCAAAATCCAAGGGAGATTAGTTCTAGGACCCTCCAACAATACCCAAATTCATGGATATTCAAGTCCTTTATATAAAATGACATAGTATGTGCATCCAAGCTGCAACACTCACATCCTCCCATTTACTTTAAATCATCTCTAGATTATCTATACTCCCTAATACAATGTAAATGCTACATGAATGTTGTTATACTGTATTGTTTAGGAAATAATGACAAGAAAACCAAGACTTTACATGTTTTGTACAGGTGCAATTTTTTTTTCAAATATTTTCAATCAGAAATTGGTTGAATCCACAGATGTAGAAACCCCAAATACAGAGGGCCAACTATAATATACATCCCCTTGACTTGAAATTTCTATGAACATCCTGCAGAACTATTGAGGACCTTAGCAACTGACAATTTCCAATGCTCTCAACCCTGCTCCCAAGCCATTGGTACTGCATCACTACCATGAGGTAGGAAAGGCTATTCTGTTCTTCCTTCCTGTAGACGGAGAAAAATAGAGAACACACTGAATAAAGCCATTAGAGATCTCTGTGCTAAGTAATTGGACCTTGTATGTATTATGTCTTTGGTGGCAAATCCTCAAAAATTAACCTTACTTTATTTTGTACTATCCAGACAACTATCAAAATCACTTCCATGAGCCCTGCTGGCCCTGCCTCCCATCCTCACCCTGTCACCAGGAAGCAAGGTCTTTTCTTATTTCCCATTTTAAGTCTGTTCTAGTGATAATGAAATTCCCCTGTACCTCAACCAATTGAATTTCATAAAGAAATATCAAAGTAAAAGAGCAACATCTTCATCAGAGCAATACCTCCATTGCTCACTATAAAAGTCAAAATAAAATAACATCAAATTCAAATCACAAGACTTCTGGATCGATAAGGTAGACAAAATGCACACACATTTCATTTGCTTGATAAGACTCCACTAGAATTATAGTAAAGCATTTTTAAAAGGCATAAACATACAAAAGGAGGGAGAAAAGGAAGGGTGGCAATAGTAACAAAATTTTGAAAACTGGAAAGCAGGTGAATGAGTTGCTGAAGAGAAACTGACAGACTAAATTCCAAGCAAAGGGGAAGGCCCAGAATAGATGAGACATATTAATACCAAAATACTTAGGAACTGATGTTGTCAATTACCTCTGGAAATAAGGGGAATGGAGGTGAGACAGGCTTAATTACATGGAGGACTGGATGAAAGTCTGTTTAAAAGCAGGCAGATCTTTAGGTCCATTCCCCAGTTTCCATGCAGCCAATCCCCATCCATCCACTGCCCCATTGAAAGATTGTTCTACATTCTGTAGAAGGCAGAACTGTCTCTGCAGTGAGGAACAACTGGCTCTGTTGAGGCACAGTACTAAATCAATAGTGAACATATGTGCTCCAAATACAGAGACCTCTGGTCCTCTTCTGCATGACTTCCAGAAGGCTGGGACTTCACCCCAAATCAGGAGGTCAGAAAATTCTTCCCTGGGGAATCTAACCAGCCCAAAAGAAAAGACCTCAAACTCCTGACTTCAGAGGTTTTCCAACTAAAGAACTCATCCATGTTATCCCAAAAGTAAAGCTCACAGTCAATAAGTTCCACCCCTGTACTCCTAGTTTTCTATCAGTTTGTTGTTGTTGTTGTTTCTCACTTAAATATAAGTAGACAACTGGCATTTCCAAACCTCTGAGCGTATTACACCAGGTATCTTTTTAAAAGAGTGGGGAGAACAAGGAAACTGAAGGAGATCTTAGGAATTAGAAATGTATCAGAAATTAAAAGCTCAAAAGTAAGGTTAGGAAATAGCTTGGAGCAACTTTCCCAGAAATCAGAGCAAAGGGTAATCAGAGCAAAGGTAGAGAAAATGAAGAGAAAAGATGAAATTTCGAGAATAAATTCCATAGATAAAAATCTAAATAACAAAGGAATTCCATAAAGAACAAAAACAGAAAAGAGGGATATAAATTATCAAATAATTCAAGAAAATTGCTTATCACTAAAAAAATGAGTTTCACACTAAAAGGGCCTTTTTGGTATCCAGAAAAATGGGTGGAAATAGATTCAAAGCAAGCACATAATTATAAAATTTAAGTATATTGGCTACAAAGAAAGTTTCCTACTAGCTTCCCAAGAGGATAAATAAAACAGAACACCAAGAATTGTATGTAGTTTGTATGTAGTACTTTGGACTTCATGATAACAATTGGAAGCTAAAAATCAGTGGAGTAATACTTACAAAATTATTCAGAAGCATTCATAAATGATTTCCAACTTAAGAGTTCCATACTTAGCCAAAATACTAATAATGTATCAGATTAAAGATTTTTTTTTTCCAGAGGAGGGTGATTTCTAAACATTTACCTCCCAGGCACCAATTCTTAGGAAACATAGTAGGTTATCCTGTACCAAAAAGAGGGAGTAAACTAAGGAAGAAGATACAAGAAAAAGGATAAAATAAAACGAAAAGAATTCCCAGAATAATGGGGAAAGGAGATAAACTGGCACAGAGGCCAAACTCTCTGTTTGGGGAGAGTTTTTGTTTTTGTTTTTGTTTTTTTCTTCAGGAAAATTAATATGTGAATATCTTGGAAGTGGGATATAGACAAGTAGTGAAGAGCTTGGAATTAAATTAGTCATAAGTATTAAAAGTATTTTTGTTATTAAAAGTAACAAAATAAATATCTGTTCAAAAGAAAATAAAAGGTCTTGCAGTAAAGAAAAGTCATTGATTAGCTGGCTTGACTGAGAATTGCATAAAAATCATCTTTAATTATGATATTGGGAGGAGAGGTGGAGAGGGTGTACATACGTAGAGGGAGCAGGGAAGAGAGAAAATGAAGTTTTTGTCTTTTATATTATGAAGTACCAGATATTTATTAAAATAGAAATACCAGAAAGCAGCAATTCAGTGAAATCACTTAGAAGCATGCGGGTACCTACCAAAATGGAAAATGGTTGCCTCTGCAGTAAAGAAAACGGGGAAGGGAGCAGGGACTGTTCTTTAAAAAAAAAAAAAAAAAAAAAAAACTTATAGAACTGTGACCTCTTTAAATAACATGATAAATGATAAAACCTAAATTTTTAAAATTAGAGGACTAGAGTGTAGCTTAATGGTAGAGCACCTATTTAACATGTGCAAGACCCTGATTCAATACCCAGCTGCAAAAAGTAACTAATTAATTAAAAATAGAGAACTTAGGAGTTGAAAGAGATAAATGGAAAGAGAACAGAAGGAGCATAAAGGATTTTGGTTTTTGTTTTCAGCTTGTAAATTATTCCCATTTGAAACTCAGGATAGGGAGTCACCCATGTATCCCTATGCCCATTTTTGTCCCTGGCTCACTTCGCATCCCAAAACGAGCACTGTAAGGAATGAAGACTACAGGTCATTCTTAACTTCTGGCTAGAATATTGACAAGTACACCCAATTACTCCATTAACTGTGGTCATGGAAGCTAGGAAGAGAATAAATGTTAGAAATGTTCAGCTAATCTCCAAAACAGTTCTTTTACTTATTCTTGTCACAAAGATTTATTCATAAAGTCAGTGGGAGGGCGTTAAGCTAAAATTTTCTTTAAAAAGCTTCAGAAGGAAACCTAAATTTTGGATTTCCCATGACATTTTCCAGATTGGAATCAGAGGCAATTCTTTTGTCACTTAAGGGGGTTATCTTAAGAGGGTTTCTATGGCTGGGTGCAGTGGCGCGCACACCTATAATCCTAGTGATTCAGGAAGCTAACAGGAGTATTTCAAGTTCAAAGCCAGCCTCAGCAACTTAGCAAGGCCCTGAGCAACTCAGCGACGCCCTATCTCAAAATAAAACATAAAAAGGGCTGGGGATGTGGCATGGTTAAGCACCCTTGGGTTCAATTCCTGGTACCAAAAAAAAAAAAAAAGGTCTCTATGAATTTGAATTCTAATATTCTTCCCTATGTAGTATAATATCTGTCACCAAATGGTATAACAGAAACCTGGGACAGAAGGAAGGTGGGATAAGAACCAGGGGTATAAAATTGAGTATTCCTAATGAAACATTCTTAGTGAAAACTTTCAAATCTTATTTCATTCAGGGCTTACAAATCGTCCCTTAGTCCAAGAGAAAATAAGATGAAGCTATTAAAAAAGAAATAAAGGGTTAGAGATGTAACTCATTGGTAGAGCACTTGCCTAGTGTGTGTGAGGCCCTGGGTTCAATCCACAGTACCACAAAAAAAAAAATTATTTGAGCTGCAATAACCTCTTTGTAATGATGTGAAGAGACACAAGATTCACCTTTTAGTTAACAAGTAGCAACAGTTGTAGTCCTGTGAAGTTTGCCATCAAGGACTTTATCATTTGATATTTTCTGATCTTAGTATAATTCATTATCTCCCTCTATCTCTTTTCATCCAAGACCTCACCATAAGTACTTTCATAGCTCTTATCTTCCATCCCCTTGCCATTCTTAACTGATTTATTGGGTACTCTCCTCATTTTTCAAATGTCAAGAAAGGAAAGTAATATTATCATTGGTAAAACCAAGATTAGAATTTAGACCACTAAGTCAAGCCATCTTGCTAATGACTATTATGCCAAATCTAACTGTGGCTCTTCAATATTATAAAGGGAATGATAAGAGAACACTCATGGAGTTATTATGAATGGAATCATGGAGGTAGATTGGAGGTGAGCACTAGGAATTCTGAGAAGGAAAGAGTAAATAAAATTTAGGGGAGGGGGATAACAGCCAGAAAATACAATGGAGGAAAAAATACAAAAATCATTTTGAATTCTCATCTCAGTCCTAAATCTGACCTCTCAATGTATTAATTCTGTAACGCACCAAACTAATAGGCAGTCTCTCTCTCAGTTGTCTCATCTGTAATTAAGAGATTAAGTCAAACATTTTAGAATAAAACTTGAGGTCAATTTTTTTTTTTTTTTTTTTTTTTTTTTTTTTTTGCAATGGGTATTGAATCCAGGGGCACTTAACCACTGAGCTACATCCCCAGCCCTTTTTATTTTTTATTAAGAGACAGGGTCTTGCTAAGTTGCTTAGGGCCTTGCTAAGTTACTGAGGCTGCCCTCAAAATTTCAATCCTCCTGCCTCAGCCTCCCAAGTTGCTGGGATTACAGGCCTGCACCATCATGCCTGGAAAAACTCAAGGTCTCTTAAAAATGATCTGGTTCATCCTGTTGGGTCCAGGATATCTTCTGAAACATACCTGCAAGTAGTTATTCAGCCTGTCTTGAATGGAAATAGGTCACAGGGACTCAGTATCTCCCAGAAGAGCATATTCAATTTCAGATTGCTTTTAATCAGAAGGGTTTTCAAGAGTGGATCAAAGATTTTATTAGATAATTTTCAGCTAACAATTTTTAAAAATATCACAACCAAAATCACTATGAAAAATCCTGTCTATGTGCTATAATGACAATAGCCCTACCATAACCTATTACAACAACATGAGTTACTGGTAAGGTGTGAAAATTAAACTGGCTTCTGATCTTAGTTCTGCCACTGTCTATGTGACTTTGACAAGGCTTACTTTTATATTTGAGACTTTACTTCTTATATGTATAAAATAAAGGGCTGAGACTTTGTCAAATGTCTCTTCTAATGTTGACAATTTCTCCTGACTCTATCTTGGTCCTTAACCTAACAGACAGAACATCACTTTGTTTTCACTTGCTTTCTACAAGGAAGGGTTGGGAATTGTTTAATGAATAAAGAAGACTAAGGAGTCATTTCTTTTCTTCCCTTTCCTATTTCCTTAATCCTTCTCATTGCTATGGATGTATTTATTTAAACTAGTATAGGAACTAGTGTGATCTTAGTAAGATGACAAATAATTTTAATAACTTGGAACTTAAAGTTCCTTTCCTACAAAAAGAAAATAGACTACTGGGCTCTTAATGGTTAAGAAGAACCATGTGATATGGAGTGGAGGGGTGTGCTCAGTGGTAGAGCAGTTGCCTAGTATGTACAAGACCCTGGGTTGATCCCCAACATTGAAAAAAAAAAAAAAAAAAAAAAAAAAAAAACAGGAGAAGGAGTACCATACAGGATATCTAACCCAACCTTTCAATGATGGAGAAATGTATAATAGGGAATCCCTTAAGTTTTGCCTTCTAACCTCTGTTTAAACTTTTGTAGTAGAAAAAGTGCTTAGTGTTTTGTGGACTTAGCCTGTTCTGTTATTGGATAGCATAGTACCAGGCCTATAGGAGGTACTCAAATATTATTCCAAACTCTTCTTCCCTGGAATCACAGTAACATCTTTAGCATGATTGAATATACTCCTAGATACTTACTAGCCCTGCAACCATTCAAATGCAGCTGCCATAGCTAAACTCCTCCCCACTCCTCCCCAAAGTCTTCTTTCTCCAAGCTAAAAAGCTCACAGTCCTTTATTTGTTGTTCTCCCTACTCTTTACTATCCAGGTTCCTGTATACTGGATGAATTTTAGCTTGTCAACATCCTCTTTAAAATGTGATGCAAACATAAGAGGGGTGAGACAGGTGGGAGGGGAGAAAAAAAATAACAGAATGAATCAAAAACTATTACCCTAGGTAAATGTATGATTACAAAAACAGTATGCCTCTACTTCATGTACAAACAGAGAAACAAGATGTATCCCATTTGTTTACAATAAAAATGAATTTTTAAAAATGTGATGCAAAAAAACACATCAATATGACATATAACATATTCCAATTAACTCATTATTTTGCATGTATATTGAATTCAAATCAGGAAGACTAGGTAGTCACTGCTTCAACTAAATATGTTTATTGCACAAATTCTCTTAGCACCCAAAAGCTTTCTGCTTGCTCTGCCTCTCCATGTCTCTGTATCTGTAATTATCAAATACATCCAAGAAAGTCAGTCCTCTATTTCTTGAAGTGGTGTCATGGATTCCAGTTAAGCATTTCTTAGGGTCACTGTCAGCTAGTAATGGGCTGGACAGTATGTTAGCTATTTCTTTTGTTCTTTTTTGTTTTGTTTTGTTTTAATTTCCTTGCAGTACTGGGGATTGAACCCAGGGGCATTCTACTACTGAGCTACATACCCGCTCATTTTATTTTTTATTTTGAAACAGGGTCTCACTAGGTTGCTCAGGATGGCCTCAAACTTGCAATCCCTCTACCTCAGCATCCCAAGTCACTGGGATTACAGGCATATGCCACCATACTCAGCTCCATTTCTTATGTTCTTATGTGTACGGAAATATTAACAAGAATCTTGTTCTGAAACTCTATGAAATGAAGTCCATCAGCAGCAGAACATTAGTGACAAATATGAGGAAAAATTACTACATTTGTGATTCAGTGTGGGATGACTTGCCTACCTTAGCTTTTTGAAGATGTGTTTGTCACTCCAAAATCAGATTTATGTGTCTTCCTATAATATATCATAATGAACATAGTTTTGTCAGATCTTCACCATGAGGTGAAACTGAGTTGAGGCAAAAGCCTGGGTAATTCAGACAAAATACCTTTTCAGCCTATGGAGGCTTTGATCAGCATTGAAGGCCAAAAACAAAAAGTGCTGTCATGTTACATTAAATCGAGACTAAATTGTGTCTATCCTCTACCATCATCACTAACTCCTTATATTAAAAAAGAAGAGGAGATGGGACTGAGAGAAGTTTGCTGTTATATTGTGTGTCACCAATCTCAGGGTTTTTGTTTTCTCTTATGAGGGAACTGTGTCTTAGTCAGCATGGCCAGTGTTAGTGTTACATTTCTGCACCCTTCCCTTCCCATCCATTCCAGCCAGGAACAGCCATCCATAAAAAGAACAGGATGAGAGGACTGAGCATCTTCCCATTCTTAGTTCTCAAGAATCAAACCTGGGCTCCAGGACTCCTTCTGCCTTCAGTCAGGCAGAACTGAGTTTATGTTAACAATGTTTCCCATTCACCTGCTTTTTTCAAAACAAAAGGTTATGAAATACACTTATTCTGCTCTGTATGGACTCAGAATAAGCCCTGGTTGCTTGTGAAGACCAGAGAAGGAAAAGATTAATGCCTGGTACTTTTGAGTTTTTATTCACCATTTAATTTAAACACACACACACACACACACACACACACACACACCCCACACTCTTCCCCAAATACACAGGATTTCTACTCACTTTAAAGATTCCTCTCAAATTCCATTAGTAGTTGTTCTTCCTGGAATTAGAAGAATTTGGTATTTTTCCCTTGGTTCCATGTCCTTGTGTATTTACTTTCCCTTCCAGGTTACCAGGACATTCTTATTCACAAATCACATACTTCCTCTCTCAAACCAAGTCTTTTGTCTTATTGTAAAGCATTTGCTGTAAGTAAATCAGCCTTTAAATGGTACTGTCAAGCTGGGGATATGGCTCAGTGGTGGAGCACCTGGCTAGTATGCAGGAGGCCCTAGTTTGTCCCCAGCAAAACACACACACACACACACACACACAGAGGGGGGGGGGGTCCTGTCATTATCTGAACAGAGAGGGAGAGAAGAAATCTAAGCCTGAATTTGCTTTTAATAGCCCTATTCAATAGAATCTAAAGAAATGAGATTAGTGTTCTTATCAAGTGATAAAGGCAAAATGCCAACTGATTCATTGTTACCAGAAGACAATGAAGTGTGTGGGAAAAGAAGGGAAGGAGGGTCAGAGGAGATGTTTTTCCCTTCCAACACTTAGTTAGCCCACAGTTCATGGATAAATCCTTCAACGTGTCAAGCCTCAATTTCCTCATCTGTGAAAGGGAAAAATAATGCTGATCATGTGTGACAAGTTCATGGGTTGATTACAGAACACTACCGTGTTTATGTTTTTAGAAGCAGTAGTTTTGCCTCCTAAATGATACAAAGTGGGTAAATCTTCCACTCTGGCACTCATCTTTGCCTTGTATAATGTTTTCTTAAAAAGACTTTTTTTTTTTAAGCCTATTACCACATTCATAGGATCAGCGATCTTGAACTTAAAAGGATTTTTAAGATTAAAAGTAACCCATGCTCACACCTTTGTGGTCTATATAATTATTATTCATCAATGGAACCCGATCAGCCACACTCTTTTCCAGTCTTCCTGGGTTCACATACCTAAAGATACAACCAGAAGCCAAAGGAAGATCGGAAGCCAAGGTCGCCTCCAGCACGGCTGCTGTATTTGATAAGTGTACTGAGTATGACAGTGTTGTCACAATTCATTAGCAAAATCTCAAATTCCAAACATCAAGAGACTCTGTCCCTTCAGCGGTTCGGAGCGACAAAATGGCATTTACGGTGAACTTTTCCATGTAGGTTGGACTCGATACCATTAATCAAACGGTTGAAAACAGAAATATCGGGGTGGGGAGAAGAAATCTGTTAACAAAAGGTTACTAGCCAAGTTCACTTCTACCGGGAATAGGAAATTGCCTAGGGCCGAGGGGAGAAGGCGTGCGCGTAGGAGGACACGGTAAAAAAAAAACGGTTCCCGGAAACGCGTGGTCGTTCCCAGTTTTGCCCGGCTAGCCCATTATTATCTAAAGAGGCTGCAAGCCCAGTAAGAGAATAGGAGACCTCGCAGGGGAAAAAGAGAGGGATGACGCGCAAGGCAATCAGATCCTCGCCCCATCTCAATAGTCCCCAAACAGGTGCACGCCCAGAACCCCGTTAGCCTTAGTCATAAATCTATTAACTTATAACTTAGGCCATTATCCTTAACCGTACTAAAACTCTGCATACCCCAAAATGCACTGAGAATGAGCATTTCCACACACAACCCGAGGACACTCACTTTTAAAATATCAGTAGCCCATGGGACATGGAAGAGTTGCGGGACAGAAGCGCAACAAGTTCAGGAAGCAGAAATTGCAGCACGAATTTTTCTCTGCCCAAGTTTCTCCCGGCGCGCAAGCGCCGCTCTATATGGGGCAGGGAGAGCTTAAAAAACATCCATGCCCGGGGACCACAAGCTCAGAAAGAGTGCCAGGACGCAGATTCGCGAGCTCTTGATGAGAATTGGGACCGGAGGAGATGGAAGCGCCGTCCGCGACCGAGGGAGTCACCTAGGTATTTGAATTAGAGACGTGCTGTGAGGGGGACAGTATGTGAGCGGGTGGTTAGTGAGGAACAGCGCGAGAGTCTGTTCTGGCACCGAACCTTTTAAGGATCAGGTTGTGATTCTGCCTGAATTCCTGCAGAGCAGAAGGTCCCAGACACCTTGCCCATACCGCTGCCAGCTGAATTGCTTCAAGGGTAGAGTCCGGGTGGGGAAACCACGAAACCCGGATAACAGATCTAGGGGCAAATGGCTGAGAAATGAGAGAGGAGTTGTGCATTTGCGGCGGAGGAAAACCTTCTTCCCACCGGATCAGAGAGCCGAAAGCCCAAGTTCTGAGAGGCGGCGATGCTGTAGAGGGATCCCCGCCGCTGAAGACGAGGGGTGCACGAATGAGAGAACCCAGGCGCACACTCGCCCCCGGCAATTTACAGGACTGGGACGAGTATGGGAGAGAGGTCGAACCCCGGGCGGAGTTGGCTCCGTACCCGCTGCAGGGTTGACAGGTGGGTTTTGTTGGTCTTCCAGGAGCTGATCTCCACCGCCCGTTGCAAGACCCGGGTCCTAGCCTTCCAGTTCCGGAGAAAAGCGCGTCTGGCGGGGCAGTGTCCTCTCCCGCCTCCCCTTCCCAACCTGGCGACTCAGAGCACTTGCGGCCCTGAACTGAGCTCCCCCTCGTCCCCAATGTCCACCTCGTCCTCTGGTTCGGTCAGCCCGAAGGGGCCCGCGGGTAGGCTCAGCCGAGCCTCGGCGGCGGCAACCTCTGAACCACGGGGACTGCCTTCAGGGCTCTCAGGCCCGTCTGGCGCTTTGGGCTCATCTTGACTTTTCCTCAGCTGCTTTTTATGCTTCATCCGCCGATTCTGAAACCACGTTTTTACCTGATTTCGGAGAGACAGAAACAAAATCATGTCATTCTTCCAGACCCGTACTAATCGGAGCGGACTACTTGGGACAGCAATCCATGGGCGAATTATCCAAGAACAGTGGCCGCCTCGCTCTTGGGTTGAGTAGTACATAAAGTGCTCACAAATTATGGTCTTAGGTTGAATGAGAATCAAACATCTTACGGCTCCCAGGAGTAACTGTCCCAAAATAATGATGAGGAACAAAATGTTCTTGTTAGTAATTATCAATACTGTTATTAATTACTAATAGTACTGCGTGGACGAGTCTTCTTTACATTCAATTTATGTAAATATGAATTTTATATTTATGTCTAAATACCTGGTTCAGTACAACACCTGGACAGAAAGATGGGAACGGAATTTGCTAGTTTTCGTCGGAGAGAAGTCAGACCCAGGCCTGGCAGTTCTAATGATTTCACCGCAAGTTCCTTTTCCGGGCACAGAATATGAGATAAGAGGGTTAGAGGAAAGAGTTTGGGGATTGCAGGTGAAAAGCTCCTGGAGCTAAATGAAAACAATTATGCCACGCAGGACAGGGGAATAGGGAGAAAAGGCTTAAACTACAGTGTGTGTTGGGGCTGGATGGGGCTGCACGTGAAGTCTAGCTGCTGCGATACAGATTGATTTGAAATAAGAAGGAAAAAAATCTCCGTGTGTGGGTTTCTTCAGACAAGAAACCGTCTAGTCTATCTTACTAGTTTACCTCTGACCCGAGTTACATACTTAGTTGAAGTTGACTAAAGAAGGCTTAGAAATAATAGTTCTTAACCCTCAAAATCACCCGAGGAGATTTTTCTTCACGTAGAGTTAAGCTGGAGAAACTTTGTTTCGGAAAGTCTGCAGTGAGGTTGGGGTATTCGTACTTTTTAGTAATGATCTTGGGGAAAGCCTAGGAAAATGGGGGACGGGCTCATTACCACTCCAAGAGTTCCTCAGTGACTCCTGAAGTGCTAAGAGCGAAGGGGAGAGACTAGTGAAGCAGAGATCAAGGATTCCCATTCCTCCTCCGGCCCACCTGCGTTTCCGACAGGCTGAGTGCAGTGGCCAGTTCCACCCGCTCTGGCGTGGACAGGTAGCGCTGGATCTCGAACCTCTTCTCCAAACCCGAGAGCTGCGAGTCGGAAAAAACTGTACGAGCTTTGCGGCGGCGGCAGTGTTTTCCAGGCAGCTCCGCGTGCTGGGGGTGCGGGAACAGCGCCGGGACCGGCACCCCTGCAGAGAGAAGAACAGCCAGGTAGTCAAGTCCAGATCGCCAGAAAGCAACCTCTGTTCTCCTCCACTCCCCACCTCTAGTGCCCAGCGCTTCCCTTGGCCTCTGGCCTCCACCAGTCCAGTCTCCTGCTTGTCCCAAAGCTCCTGGCACCTTTTTCACAAGAATTCAGGACGGGGGGTGGGAGGGGAAGTGCAAAATAGCGCTTAGAGATCTTTTTCTAGAAGGCCATCTAGAAATACAAATAATAAACAGTAACTAAAACGGAAAATAGCACTATAAAACAGATCTGGAAAAATTTTTTAAGTGTCTCTTTGGAGAGAGACTTCTGTAGGGTCTGCCCACACTTAGTGGTCTGTTGCACCTGGAAAAGTTTTCTTGAAAACATCAGATGGTATGGGAGATGTCCACCTGTACCACCTGTATCCACCCAGATCACTGATGACACTCAGTGCTGTATAACGAAGCTAGTATAAAGAGAAAAGATATGATCTTGCCTCCTAAACTCACTAAATTAAAAAAAAAAAAAAAAAAAAAAAAAAAAAAAAACTCTTTCCCAAGTGCACCCACCCTCCTGCAACCAAAGAAAACACAGCAAAACTCTTATCCAGAGAAGCTCAGACACCCTCCTATCACATTTCCTTGTCAGGTTCATGGTTGCACTGGAGACCTGCTCTCTATCTGGTTCTTGTTCTTTCCTTCTGTCTTCAAAGCCAGCAAAGCAGAAGGATGGAGCGCTTTTCCTTGGTCGGGTCAGGGGAGACTTCTCTTGCATTTTCTGACCCTCCTAAGTTTACAGTGTATGAGATGAACCAAGTAGACAGAAGCTACAGCAGACGTCAAATATCTGCCAATCCCAGAAGTGGGGGGAATTAAAACACAAAGCAAACAGTTCCAGTATCACTGGTTCTGGTCATTACTACATGGAGACAACGCCAGTGCAGCTGAGAGGGAACTATTGCCAGTCAGATGGTGAGAAACAAATGGAAGATGTGGACCTCAAAGTGAATTTTATATTCTTCTCCCCATCACAGTGCCTGAGAGTCTGGGTTTTGCCATTCCACCAAGAGTTTTCCCTTTTGTCCTGGTTTCCAGTGCCCACATTTCACAGGTTGTCTCTTGTCTTTCCCCAGTTCTTGCCCTGACTAGATTGTTTCCACTTCTGTACTAGTTCAGCTAGATGCTGTTTAGTTCAGCATCTGAACTAAACAAATTATTCTGGCTGGAATGAAAATTCTAGAGAAGAAAACATGGATGTGTCCTTTCAGAGAAAAATGGGGAGGGGGTTAGATAATTCCCTGAATCTCCCGATCCCAACCACACTTTGCTAATCCCTACCCTTGCCAGGTTGCAGAAATCAAAATACTTCAGTACCCGGCTCCAGCAACTCTGACATCTGAGGCAGGGGAGGACTGCCTAACCTAAGATCCTAAATTAAATGCTAAAACATTAGGAGTGAAGAGGGTTAAGGAAATGCATTGCTCTTCCTTTGTTTCTTATTCTTTCTGCCCTTATTCTGGCTAGTCCAACCCTTTTTCCCTCATACTCTCCCAACCCTCATTCACTTCTTTATCCTCTGAAGGATCCACCAATGCTCAGCTCCTTGAAGAAGAAAGCTGGCTAGGCAGAGTTTCCAGCTTCTGAACTGGAAAGTTGAGTTCAGTTCCATGGGAGGGGACTGTCAAGGATCTCCTGGAGCTGGGAGAAGTGAAGAATTGGAATGGAGACATGGGCCAAAGTGGCCAGGAAGATGACCAGTAGAACTGAGCACTGCCCTCCAATAATAATTCAAACCCATGCACTTCCAGCTTGCCCCTTGGCCAGATGCCTCTCCATTATAAAAAGTGTAGAGTGGCCATGAATTATCCCCATGGGTTGGCATGCCTCAAGGGAGCTCTGCAAGCTCTCAGTTATGTCTCCAACCTTCTATTGTCACTAATGGGGGCAGGGGGGAACGACCAAGCCAGAGCTGGCCTTTCCTTGGCTCTATCACAGGTTTAGGTACCGTGTTAGGCCTGCTTTCTTGCTCCCCGCACCTTGAGGCCCCTGTTACTTACCGGAGGTGGTAAGGAAATAAGGATGGTGGTGGTCTCCCTTATGCAGAGGGTGATGGGCATGAGGAGCCAGGAGGGTGGGTGTGGGCATAAGGGGGTAGCCATAGTCTAGTAGAGGCACCCGAGAAGCCAAAGAGCTGGCGAAATGGTCGGGGGCCACTTCCCTCAGCGGCTTGGGCTTGTGCAGCAGGATGTCCTCGATGAAGAAGGATGTGGGCCTCTGAGAAGACGCAGGGTGTAGAGGGGAGGTGAAGTTGAGATTCATCTTGAGCGGTGCGCCTGCCACAGGGCGAAGGCCGGGGATAAAGTGTATGAAGCAGGCGGCGTCTCGGCAAGCCTGATTGAGATCCGACAACCCCTCTCCGAGACTTAGATCTTCACTGCTCTCTCCTCGGCCTGGGCTATCCCGGCGCTGGGAAGGCGAGAAGACAAGATCCTGGGTAGGTTGGGTCTATGTGTTGGAGAATTGGCAGCTTCGAGAGGGGAGCTGGAAGAGCCAATGGCGAGGCTGCCGGAGGCAGAGGGGAGGGTGAGGTGGGCTTGGGGCGGGGCGGGGATCTGTCCGCGGTGCTGAATATTCCTGGCCGAGGCTGAGGAGAGCAGAGCCCGCTGGGTTCAGGTTCCTAGGAGGCTTCTGGACCTCAATTTCGGCCCAGTGCCCCGCGCACACACACACCGCAAGAGTTGCTTTGTTCCCAGTCATTTTTTAAAAGAGAAGTAAAAGAAAAAAATCTCTGTTGTCCAACAAACTTCTCCCTCCTTAGAGAAGAGACACTAAACGAAACCCAGAGCAATAGAGATAAAGCACTTATTCAGGCATTTGGGCCTGGGATTTTAAGAGTTTCAATCATAGGTGGCAAAAGGAGAAGGGGAGAAGTCAAGAGAAAATTGTTCACTATTTTAAGTTGCTAGATTTACCTCAAATTGATGGGAGGGATGACTGAATTATTGAGATAAGTAAAAATGATCTTAACATTCTTGACTTAGTTATAGGGAGTAGGCGGGAGAATGTTTATGTCTAGATTATTCAAGTGAATTGGTCAGTTTAAATATGTCCACAGCCACCCTTTAATGCCATTCTCCAGTTTCCCTGAAATTTCCATTACTTCCTCCTCATTTCACTCATATGGTTTATTTCTGCTGTTACACTCCTTTCAACCCTAGTACCCCAAATAATTGTACTGTTTTTCTTTTCTCTTGTTCCTTTCCCTAGCCTCTTTCCTTTCCTTTCCCTTCCGCCCCAATCCTTTTTCCCTCTGTCTTTTTCCAATCTGTCACATTTATTTCCCAGGAGTCAATTTGCCAAAATTAAGGTGATCATCCACAACACAGCAGGGGTAATTTTGGCTCGCATCTCCAAAAATTGTTCTAATTATTGATGTTAAACTCAGGGAAATTAAAAGAAGCCTCTTCTCTTCCATCTCCCCATTTTTAAGCTCTAATTTATTGAAATCTAGTCATCAGCACAATTCCAATCACTACTGCTAATAGCAAAAGTGTTTTAATAGAGACTGAGTCCTCACAACCCATGCTATTAGATAATTAGAGGAGGCGTTAGAAAGCCAAGTGCTAATCCTTAGGTGCATGGATAGGATTTCCATCTGATCTAGCAGGTAGAACAAATTAATTACCAGAATCAATTAGGCCCCAAACTACAGTGCTCCAGAAGTGGAAGCATCCTATTCCATACAGATGAACTAGTAAATGGTAAATAGATAAGCAGGGTAAAGGGAAGGAGAAAGCATGATGGGGGAGACTTTTAAATAAGATCTTGACAAGAAGGCATCTAAATGAAGTCAGAACATTGTCCTGGAGTCTGAAATTTGTGGGGTTTTGTCATTGTTGTTTGATTTTGTTTTTTAAGTTTATTTTTTAAGTTTATTTATTTTTTGTTTGTTTTTTAAGTTTTAGTAAGAACTGAGGAAAGGAGAGCAGGTGACCATGGAAAGCAAGACAGTTGACTTTCCAAAAAGTTGTTCCCTTATTGCTGGTCCAGCCATCCTCTACTGGGCTAGAGAGAGACTAAGAAGGTGGAGACTGATAAAATAACATTACCATCCAAAGCAAGCTGATGAGATCTATATCTAGCAAGTGTATGTCTCCCCATACACTAAAGACTGAGTGGCTTTTGAGGGCCAGGTGGATGTACAATCAGACTTTCCTCTGTGCCTGCACAACACCGTGTGCTTTTTCCCTTGCACAGCGAGCACAGGTTTGCAATCAGCCTCGGGGGCGGGATTTCAGCTTTTTTCAAGGCGGGGTCTAACTTCTGCTGCAGAAGCAGATGAAAGATTATTGAATGTCCTTTCCGAAGCAGGAGCAGTAAAAACATCTTTGGGTGCCCAAGGCGCTCCAAATCCCCCTTACACATCTGCCATCCCAGTGTTCCAAACATTGCAGGAGGGAAAGGGAGAGGTGGACTGCCTCCGTGGCCTTGATTCTCCCTTAATTTCGTACCTCTGAACTCAGCACTCCGCTCTCCCCTCAAAGCTAAGGCTATATCTCCAGGCCCCGTTCCCTGGCTGCGAAGCCCGAAGCGGTGAGGGGAGCCACCTCAGGTTCCCCCTTCTCTATTGCTGTTCTCGCTGCAGCTAGCCGAGCTGCCGAGGGTAAGAGCCTTGAGGTTTTCCCCCAGCAATCCAGCTGCCCCACGTTTGCCTAAGCCCCAGAAGGAACCTAAGAAGTGAGAAATAGGAAGGAAACTGGTTCGTTACAGGAAGAGGCTGGACCTCGCGATCGACGGCCTTTTCTTTCCCTTTCCCTTTCAGCAAGGCTAGGAAACAAAGCTGGGTGTCTGAGAGAGTACCACCACAGCCGCCAGGACCCAAGCAGGCCCCTGGGTGCGCCCAGGCGAAACCCGCATCCGTAGTGCAGGCGCCGGTGGGGACTCCTCAGTCTCTGTCTTTATCCCTGAGGGAGAGAGACCGCTTCAGCCTTCAGTGTCCGAGAACATCACAGCCTGCACTTGGCGCCCGAGCCGAGCGCGCGAATGGACGGGCTATGCAGAAGGTTCGGCCTCACAAGGTTCCTGTCCCGTCCTGACTTCACCTTCCTTTTAGAGCCAGACGCAGGGAAATCGCGTGCCGGGGAAAGGCAGAAAGTTTCTCCGCAGCGGCGGGGCTCCAGAACAGAACCGCGGGGAAAACGCTAGAGTAACTAAAATCAGCCCAGACCCGGGCGCGGAGCCCTGCCCCGGCCGGCCCTCCACCCGCCAAGAGGGAAGGCGGCGCCGGGATACCCAGCCCTCTCTTCCATTTCCTGTGGTAGGAGGGAGAAGCATCGCAAAGCCCGCGGTTCACGTTTGGCAGCATCGCCCCCGCCCCTCGCTCCACGCCCGCCGCCCCCAACCCGCGTCGGCCCGGGGACGGACTGAGTGTGGGGGAGTCAGTGTTACATTTTAGGGAGTGAAGATTGTCTGCAACGAGAAAGAGGAGCAGAGAAACTGTTTCCCCTTTAAAAGCAGAGATGTTTATCTTGAGTCTAGGCCCGTGCTGGCGATTAAAGATAATGCGACCCACAAAGATGATTTAAAATTTTCTGCTTATCAAATTTAAAAAGCAGGACGTCATATTTTAACAGGAGAAAGAAATAGGTGAGACATCAATGTAGTTCGTTTGATTCGAATATGCCAAAATACTATTACTCAACATGTAATCAATATAAATATTATTTGTATTCCTTTTTCATATTAAATCCTCAAAATTCCAGTGTACACACTGACTGCATATCTCACCCTAACCTAGCCATATTTCCAGTGCTCAATAGCTACATCATGATCATGACTACTGTATTGTACAGCACGTGTGTAGTTAATTGCTGTAGTCCCTGTTACTCCTTTCAAATGTAGAGGGACACACACAGAAATGAAAAACAGCTGCTGAAACCAGTCTAGCACATTCGAAATCTTACCCTCATCCATCCATTATATTCAATCGCTCTGAGCATTCATTGAGCACCTACTACATGCCAGACTCCTTGCCACATGCCTTCCCAAACTTTCTTTAAGCCTTAGGAGGTTAGATAAATGCACCCACATTACATTTTTAAAAATTCTCATTTGATAAAAATCTTTCACCCAGGGTCAGGAGGCTCTAGTCATCTTTAAAGCTGACACATGCACCCAGATTCTGCACACTGCCCAGAATAAAACAATAAAAATAAAGATCAAATGAATTTCCTCCCCTTCCCACCTGAAAGATCTGATGGCACTCATGCTTATGGTTTCAGCTGAAGAATTATTAATTTAAAGAGAAAAAAAAGACATGCTTTTCAGGGAACTAATAATTAAACAGTCCCTTTCTCTTTCATGTCAGTCTCAGCTAAAACTGTCATCTGAACTGGGCCTTAGTTTCCCGAAAAGATAACCCTATTGATGATCAAAGGAAAAGACTGGTTCCATTAGCCAAGTTGCCTATACCATGGCCTTCAAAATAAAGGGGGAAGTGTATTTTAGAAGGATCTGAGTAACACACTTTACTCATAACATTTTGTATTATATTGCTTGTTGTCTGTTTCAACTTGCCTTCTATCTGAGTACTTTATTTTAAGCACTACCAAAGTGGATGACATGTCCACAAAAAGAACAGGAGTTGCTGACTGCTTCTAGCAAATGCATCTTCAAAAATAATGCTTTTGCACTGGAAATTAGGATGTGAGCCCACATGAGAACACATTCAAGGACTGATATTCAAACCATAGTGTTACTAATGTAAAAAGGAGTAAATCCACCCAATTTGCTCATGCAGGACTAGGTCAATGTCTAGGTCTAAAAACGTTCATTTCATTTCTTTTTTGATGTTCTATATGCTGCCTTTGGCATCTCAATTCATACACTGATAGAAAAGAAGACCTCAAATAGAAATTTAAAAGTTTGTAATATGGGAGATCCTGTACCATATTTTAATCCTCTGAAAGATCCTTGATGGAATGATAATGTTCTTTAATGGGTCTCTTATTAGCATTACACTATTTTCCGCCATAGGATCCTAAAAGAGTAGCCAGAAATATTACAAGGAAAAATAAATGAATAAATAAGCTAACAAAAGGGCTTTTAAATGTCCTTTTCTTCCATTCTAAACTATCTAAATTCTGTGATTAGACTTGACACAACCAACTTTAAATAATAATACCAAGCTAATATGCATAGTTTTGAATATAAAAGAACTTGAATTGCTCCTTTCTTTTTATTTCTCTATGTTTATTTATGTTTATGCTACATATTTATATATATTTTTATTTTTATGAATTGTGAATTTCTAGTGCTAGAGATTATAAGACCATTTCAAATTCTATTATGGGGTACAAAGGTGAACTTATAGGCATTCCTCAAAAGGACTTTGTGCATGGATCTAAATGTTTGCTGGATTTTTGTTACATAGCTGAGCTGTTTATATTTTTTGTTTGAAGAAACTGTTCATAAAACCAAATTGATTTTTCAACTCCCATTGTAAATGCAATGAAGCTAGTGGAGAGAAAGAGAAAAAGAAAGAAAGAAAGAAAGAAAGAAAGAAAGAAAGAAAGAAAGAAAGAAAGAAAGAAAGAAAGAAAGAGAAAGGTGCTAATGTTGTTACTTAATGGAGATAATGTTGAATTTTATTACAATAACCAAAATGATAGATAACTGTAAAAGAAAACAGAAGGAGAAATATTGAAAGATATTATTAAATAAGATTAAAATAAGGAAAGCCATTCTGTGAATAACATAAAAATGTACAGGCTATGAGAAAAGAAAACAGTGATAAAAATGAACTAAATTAATTTTTTAAAATTCTGTATGGCAAAAATTATCATGAGCAGCATACAAAAACAACAAACTGGCAGGCTCAACTCATCACAGACACTGGGTAGTTTGTTATATATAATAAGTTCCTACAAATTGTCAAGAAAAAAGATGAAGAGCAAATTGTTTTTGTTTATTTGTTTGTTTGTTGGGACCAGGGATTGAGCCCAGAGGCTCTTAACCACTGAGCCACATCCCCAGTCCTTTTTATTTTTATTTTGAGATAGGGTCTTGCTAAGTTGCTTAGGGTCTTGATAAGTTGATAAGGCTGGCACTGAACTCAGGATCTTCCTGCCTCAGCCTCCTGGGCTGCTGGGATTTACAGGCATGTGCCATTGCACTCAGCAAGAGCACAGTTTTTAAATGGGCTAAAGATAGGAAGAAACAATTCACACACAAAAAAGAGACTATAAGTGACTCTTAAACATTTTCAGAGATACAAATAATAAGACTAACACTAACTATACTAAGAATCATCTTTCACCTGTCAAGCTAAAGAAATCAAAAAACTAACCACTCTGTTGGTAAATCTGTGATAAAGAAGACACATTTATGCAAAGAGTACCCTCATACATTTATGCAAATAATTTAAATTCCTCTATGAAGAACAGTTTGATAATATCTATCAAAATTAAAAGTGCACATTGAAATTTATCCAACATGTATGATTCACACATTATGGCTAAATTATAGACACTCAGAATGAAAGGCACTCCAAGATATATTGTTAAGTGAAAAAAGCAAAGTACAAAGTGCTAATATTTTTTTTCTAATATTTGTTTTAAATGGAGGAAGGAAGTAAAAACTATACAAATGTTATATATGCTATGTATGCCTCTGGAAAGAAATGTAAGAAACTTACAATATTGTTACCTATATCAACCAAAATCCTGTGGCCTTGGTGAGAACATTTTTTTTCCTGTACACCTTTTTGTATTTTATGAGTATGCATTATATAAAAGTAAAATTTATTAAAAAATAACATTGAATTTTCAAAGAACAAACACAAAGGAAAAATAATTATTTTACTTCAAAAAGAACATGATCAAATAAAAATTTGCTACATTTTTATTATTATTTTAGCTCTTCTTCATAAGTTATTGTACCCACATAAGACATAGTTGTGTTTAAGTGATATTTGCCTATAAGGGACATTAACCTTTCATTGAGGAATAAAGTAAAGGATATACAAACTGTTTACTTTCGTATACATCATATGTGTTTTCAGAAAGTTAATACATACCCTGACCCCCATCCAGAAAATAGGAATAATGTCTGTTAATTACCTAATGAAAGGTCTCCAAGGAATGAGGTTTTGTTTGTTTCTATTACAATGGATGGTTCTTTGGTTAATGAGGTGGATTTCTTGCATTTATATTATGCAATATATATTTTGTTCTGCCTTCTCATTTGAATATCACAATTCTTCTTACTTTACAGGTAAAGAAATAAAGGACTCACCTAGATAGAATCTTGGGTCCAAAATTATACAGTTTGATTACCAGGATTAGAACTCAGGTTTATCTGACCCCACAGTCCATATTCATACATTCCACTGTATTATCTTTGAAAAATAAACAAAGCAATGATAGAGTCTGCTTTTTTTTTTTTCATCGTAGATGAAACACGAAACTATTGATCTTAATTTGAGAATCCAGTCCCCCCAATTCTTCTGTTTGGAGGTTTTATAAATTCATACCATGGTATATGATAGCTAGATCCTAAAATACTAGAAAGGATGTTTTGATATTTTGACTGTGGAAAGAGAGAGACAGAAAGAAAGAAAGAGAGAAGAAGAAACAAGAGAGAAAGGTGGGGGAGTTTTTTCCATCTGAACTTCAAGGCCATGAGCAAAGTGAGAAATATATATTTCTAGTGGTAAATAGGCTTGGAGTCAGATCTATTTAGAGATCTGATTCTATCACCATTATATACTATTTGTATGATTTTGGAAATTTTGTTTAACCCCTCTGAGCTCCATTGTCCTCATCTTTACTAATGAGATTTCACTCTCTTGTAAAACAGTTTTGAGGAATAATTAAGGTAATGTACACAAAGCATTTTGCTCAGACCCTGGCACATGGCCAGTGTTTCATAAGTAACGCTGCTTCCATTTTTGTTGTTGCTACTGCTGTTGTTGCCAATGATGATGGTGATGGTGATGATGGTGGTTGCTATAGTTTGGTTCTGAAATGCTCCTCAAAGGCCTGTGTGATGAAGGCTTGGTCTCCAACCTGTGGTGCTGTTGGGAATTGGTGAAACTTTAGGAGGAAGTCAGGACACTGGAGATGTAACCTGAAGGGGCTATTTGGACCCTGGTCCCTTCCCCTCTCTCTATGCCTTCTGGATGTCATGAGATGAGCAGTTTCCTTCAAGCGTTCTTGTCATGAAGTGCTGCTTGCCACACTCTCAAAAGCAATGGAACCAACCAAGCCTGGACTGAAATTGTGAACCAAAGCAAACCTTTCTTCTTGAAAAGTTGATCGTTGGTATTGTTACATCAGTGGAAACCTGTCTAACCCTGTGATGGTAGTGGTGATGATGATGGTGATGGAGCTGGTGGCTAGCTGATAAATACAAACCCAAATAATCAATCTTAAAGCTCTAGAGCTACAGTGGACGGGAGTAATTAATAAATCTGATTTCATGTTGGTATGTAAATGTAAGCTTATATAGTTCTAGGAAGAGTTTCATTCCAAAAAGAAAAAAGAAAGAACATAGGGAGGTGATGAGCAACAGGGGCGTGTTCTCCTGGGTAGAAGCAGAGAATCTCTATTTAGCTCCAGAGGGTAGCTTAAAAATTATTTTAAACATCTTATTGGATGACTACAGTATTCATGCTCCTGGTTTCCTCCAGCAAGAAGTCAAAAACATTACATTAGAAAATAAGATCAACTGGGGATATTGCTCAGTTGGTAGAGTGCTTGCCTCACAAGCACAAGGCCCTGAGTTCAATCCCCAGCACCACCCCCGGCGTGCCCCTCCCAAAAAAGCTAGGAATAGTGGTACACATCTGTAAATCCCAGCAGCTTGGGAGGCCAAGGCAGGAGGACTACAAGTTCAAGGCCAGCCTCAGCAATTTATCAAGGCCCTAAGCAACTTAATGAGGTCCTGCCTTAAAATAAAAAACAGAAAGAACTGGGGTCATAGCTCAGTGGTAAAATGTCTCTGGGTTCAGTGCCAGGTACCAAACCAATAAATAAAGATGGAGCATTTTTTTTTCCTGGGATGGAAGAAGTGGGAAAATAATAAGGTAAAGAGTGTTTATGGAGTGTCTACCATGTACTCTGTATGGAACCGTCTAGAGAGATAAGACAAAGAAATTCAAAGATCAAAGAAATATAGGAAAAATAGGAGCCTTTTCAAACACACACACACACACACACACACACACACACACACACACACACCTGAAAACATGCAACCCAAAACAGACAAAATTAACAAACAACAATAACAACAACAAAACACCAAAGTCTTCTCTCTGCATTTTGCTTAATTAGTAAAATAATTTCATCATTACTGATGAAAGCTCAGTTGTCTTTGTGATTCAGGTAGAAAAAAATATTGGGGGATAGTGGACTCAAGAACTCTGGGATTTATGCAGCTCATATGTGCAAGCACTTATGCAACATGTACCTCGTATAAAAATGAATATGCAGAGAGGCTTTTTTCTCATAAGTATATATCATGTCTCCACTGGCAGATCAAAGATTAAATTTGATATACTGTAAATTTAGTATTTTCCAATATACAGCATTCAACTTTTCCAAAATTGAAACAACCACTCCTATGATTCACTGTCATTTTATTTGACAGTTGCCATGTAAAATAATAATTTAGTGCTGGTTCTAGATCACTCCCTATGGACTGAGAGGCAAGTAGCTCCTCAAGATGATTTAGCAAGCCAGGTGCAGTGGCTCAACCTGCAACTCCAGTGGCTCAGGAGTCTGAGGCAGGATAGTGAGTTCAGAGTCAGCCTCAGCAAAAGCAAGGCACTAAACAATTCAGCAAGACCCTGAATAAAATATGAAATGGGGCTGGGGATGTGGCTTAGTGGCAGAATGCCCCTGAGTTTAATCCCTACTACCAAAAAATAAAAATGGTGATATGGCAATACTATATGTTTTGTTTTCTCTTTAGTGCCGTGTGTTATACCAGGAAGAAGAAACAATGAGCTGATTAATTTGGGGAAATCTTTTCAAAACTGAACCAAAACATGGCCTCCGCTTTGCACTCTCTGGTCTTAGCTTCTCAATTATCAAATATATTTTGCCAAATTATTTTTATAAATTATTAAAGCTCATTTTTTAAAACCTTGCTTTCATCTGTCTTCTTTTGGAAAGGATCTTTCCTAACACCTTTCTTTCTACATAATCTCCATACAAATCTAAATCAAATTTATTCCCTTCATCCCCAGAAAAACACTCCAGTCCACAATGCTTAGTCCTCAGGATACTAGTAGATGTACAACTCACTGGGCTTTTGGCATGAGCTAATACTACATTAGTCTCCATGTTCTGTTATCCCAACTAGACTGTGCATTGTTTTTTCTATAATATATTCAAATAATTCAAAATCAAAAGTTATGAAGTTATGAAGTGAAAAATCTCACCCTTTCCTCTTTTCCAGCCACTCAATTCTCCCTTTGGAAGCAACCGGTTATCACTTTATTTGGTATCCTTAGCAGGATATTTTAAGCACACTTATGTGCATCCCTCCTCCTCCTTTTTGTTTATTTGTTTTTAATTTTTAGTTTGTTGTGGTGTTTCAGAGGGAACTCAGATCCTTGCGCATGAAAGGCAAGTGTTCTCCCACTGAGCTATACCTCTAGACCTCCTCTCTCTTTTTGCTCAAAAGGTAGCATACTCTCTCTATATTTTTTGTACCTTGTTGTTGTTGTTTGTGTTTTACTTATCAACTTTTTTAAATGAATATACCATGATTTATTTAATCAGTCCCCTGTCAATGATAAGATTTCATTACAAACAATACTGCAATAAATAATCATACTGCTATGTCATTTTGCACAGGGGCAAATATATCTGTAAGGATTTCTACAATTCAAGATTATAAATTTTATTTATTTTTTATTTTGCTGTGCTAGAGCTCAAACCCAGGATCTAACATTTGCTAGGCAAGCACTCTATCACTGAGTTACAAACCCAGCCGACATTTATAATTTTCATAGGCTTTGCCAAACTATTCTCCATAGAGAGCATGTAAATTTATAGTCCTATCTGTGTCATATTAGACAGTCCCAGGTGATTCTCATGCAAATGATGTATGGACAATACTCTTGTTCAGTAGGTCCCTTGTGAGCCTCAGTTAGAATATCTTTAGAATTCTTTCTGCAAAATGGGGATAAGGTCATCTACCCCAGAGACCTGTTATAGGGACTATTTTATAGTAGAAATAGGCAGAAGAACTTTGGAAATTGTCCATTAAGACAAAAATCTTAATTAGTATTAAGAATAACAGCTTATGTGGTGTGCATGTATGACTATGTAACAAAAAATCCCATCAATAGGTACTACTATAATGCACCAATAAAAAATGTGGAACACAATAGCCTCAAAAAAATAAAATACTTGGGAATCAATTCAACAAAAGAGGTGAAAGACCTCTACAATGAAAACTACAGAACACTAAAGAAAGAAATTGAAGAAGACCTTAGAAGATAGAAAGATCTCTCATGTTCTTGGATAGGCAGAATTAATATTGTCAAAATGGCTATACTATCAAAAGGGTTGTACAGATTTAATGCAATTCCAATTAAAATCCCTACAACATTCCTCATAGAAATAGAAAAAGCAATCATGAAATTCATTTGGAAAAATAAGAGACACAGATTACCCAAATCCTTAGCAAGAAGAGTAAAGCAGGAGACATCACAATACCAGACCTTAAACTATACTACAGAGCTATGGTAACGAAAACAGCAAGGCACCAAAATAGGCATGTAGACCAATGGTACAGACTAGAAGACACAGAGACAAATCCACATAAATACAGTTATCCCATACTAGACAAAAGCACTAAAAGATAGCCTATTCAACAAATGGTGCTGGGAAAACTGGAAGCCCATATGCAGTAAAATGAAATTAAATCCTTATCTCTCACCCTGCACAAAACTCCACTCAAAGTAGATCAAGGACCTAGGAATTAGACCAGAGACCTTGCACTTAATAGAAGAAAAAGTAGGCTCAAATCTTCATTATGTCAGCTTAGGACCTGACTTCCTTAACTAGATTCCCAAAGCACAAGAAATAAAATCAAGAATATGTAAATGGGATGAATTAAACTAAAAAGCTGCTTCTCAGCAAAGAAAACGATCAGTAACATGAAGAGAGAGCCTAAAGAATGGGAGAAATTTTTTTACCACATGCACATCAGATAGAGCACTAATCTTCAGGATATATAAAGAACTCAAAAACCTTAACACCCAAAAAACAAATAACCCAATCGATAAGTGGGCTAAGGAACTGAACTGACACTTCACAGAAGAAGATATACAATCAATCAACAAATATATGAAAAACTGTTCAACATCTCTAGCTATTAGAGAAATGCAAATCAAAACTACTCTAAAATTTCATCTCACTCCAGTCAGAATGGCAATGATGAAGAATACCAGCAACAATAAGTGTTGGCAAGGATGTGGGGGAAAGGAACACTCATACATTGCTAGTGGGACTGCAAATTGGAGCAATCACTATGGAAAGCAATATAGAGACTACCTTAGAAAACTTGGAATGGAACCACCATTTGACCCAACTATCCCTCTCCTCAGTCTATACCCAAAAGACTTAAAATCAGCATATTACAGTGATGCAGCCACATCAATGTTTCTAGCAGCTCAATTCACAATAGCAAAACTGTGGAAACAACCTAGATGCCCTTCATTAGATGAATGGATAAAAAAAAAACTGTGGTATTTTTACACAATGGAATATTACTGGGCCTTAAAGAAGAATGAAATTATGGCATTTGCAGATAAATGAATGGAGTTGGAGAATATCATGTTAAGCAAAATAAGCCAATCCTCCAAAACCAAAGGCCAAGTGTTTTCTCTAATATGTGGATGCTGATCCATAATGGGGTGGGTGGGGAGCAAGGAAAGAATGGAGGAACTTTAGATTGGGCAGAGGCAAGTGAGGGAGAGGGGGTACGGGAATGGGAAAGATGATGGAATGAGACAGACATCATTACCCTATGTACAAGTAATATTATACAAATGGTGTGACTCTGCATCATGTACAACCAGAGAAATGAAAAGTTGTGCTCCATCTGTGTACAATGAGTTGAAATGCATTCTGCTGTCATGTATACTAATTGGAACAAATTAAAAAAAATTAAAAAGTGGGGGGAAAAAAGAATAGTTTCTAAGCCAGACATGGTAGCACAAGGCTGTAATCCCACTAATTTGGGAGACTGAAGCAGGAGGATCACAAGTATGAAGCCAGCCTGGGCAACTTAGGGAAACCCTGTTTCAAAATTAAAAATAAAAAAGGTTAAAATGTTAAAAGGAATAAGAATAATGGCTTCTAGCACTTGCTCTTTGAAAAGGCATTGCATTAGGGGCTTTAATATGTTCTCACTAATCCGTACTGCAATGTAAATATAATTAATTTGGTTTTAAATTTGAAGAAAGTGAAGCTCAGAGAGGGGCCCTACAAGGTCACACAGCTGGTAAGTGGCAGAAGAGGTATTCAAATCCAGGCTTACACAGGTTCGAAGACTGGAATCTTTCCACTGAATCACATTTCTGTTTATAATTTTACATAAACAAACCTCCATCATCGCTTTAATTTTTAAAACTTTAAATCATCTATCAAATATAATAATTGCAAAAAGGCTTCATGTGGGTTGTGGAGCTGGACCTTCAAGGATCAGAAGGACCAGGACAGGTGGGAGGGAGTTGGTGAAACCATCCCAGCTTAGGTGAATAGCGCATGCAAGGTCTCAGGGGGACAGAATGTGATGGATTGCAGGATGCTGAGATTAACATGACTACAGTGGGGACCTTGGACAGTGTTTAGAAGTATGTCCGCATCTTACCAAGTAATACTTTCAAAGATACTCAGAAGACTTTTCTTAATTTTGAGAAAAATGAGGTTGGTTTCGGGGACCAATGAAGATTTTTTGAGCAGAGCTGTAAATATGAGTGGTAATATTTCAGGAATTTTTATCCCACTTCTCTCTACACAAGGAATAGAGGAAAGGTACTGGAAAATCCAGAAAGTAAACTATTGGTGTTTCCATATATAAATCCACTGAGTCAACAAACAAGCACTTATTTGTGCCACAAACATTTATTAGTCACTCTCTGTGGACATCAGCATGGCAGAAGTAGATTAGAAGACACAAGTATAAATACAACATGGGCTGTGCTTTTAAGGTTTTATTTATTTATTCTTATGGTATCAAGGATTGAGCTCAAGGAGTTACACCTCCAGCTGTCTTTTCTATTTTGAGATGTTCTTGCTAAGTTGCCCAGGCTGACCTCAAACTTTGCATCCTCCTCTCTCAGCCTCCTAAGTAGCTGAGATCACAGGCATACTTGGTGTAAATCTTTTAAGTTTCATGGTATTGGCATGATCTGAACTTTTGACAGTTTCTCTCTCTTCTTGTTTTTGGTCACTTCAAACCCAGGGTCTCACACAATGCTAGAGGCAAATGCTCTACCTCTGAGCTACAGCCCCCCAACTCATCCAATCCTCTTATTAGCCAAAGGGAATAATTCAAAAATGCAAGTCTGGACTGGAATGTACTTCAGTGGTAAAGTACTTGCCTGAAATGCGCAAAGCCCTGGATTGGATTCCCAGCACCCAAAAAGCAAAAACAGAAGAAGGAAGAGAAGGAGGAGGAAAAGGAGGAAAAAAATAGGAAGAAGATCTGATTGTCAGTTTAGGCTTAAAATCCTCTGGTAGTTTATGTAAACAATAACATAATAAACACTTTGGTGGTTTCCCGGTGCCCTAAACTCTTCAACATGTCATGTGCACATTCATTTTTGAGTTGTAGTATATGCTACCCCCCTGCCAGGAAGTTATGGCTCTATCCATGTCTCACTCCACCACCAGTTCACTCCTGGACAGTTCTTAGCTAACACCTCACCTCCAAAAGAAAAATAATTTCCTCATTGAAGCCTTTGTCCATGCCACCAGTTGACTTGGGGCCCTTCATCTGTGCTACCATATGCTACTGAAATCGTATTTGGTGTTTTTTTTTTTTTTGGGGGGGGGGGGTTGTTTGTTTATTTGCTTTTATAGCTACCTCTGTAATTGTTTGTCTCCCTTTCTAGACTGTAAACTCTATGTAAGGAGGACCAGTCATATCCTAAGCATCTAGTGTAATATCCAGCACATGGTAAGGACTTAAGAGTACAGCTTAAATGACTGAATTAATAAGTGAATAAATGCATGCCTAGATGAAATAACCAGCCCGGAAGATACTACTTCTCTTGGGAAAGATGCATCTGTTTTCCATCATTTATAAAATGGAAGGTAGGCTAATCAATCCCTGGTCACCTTTCTAATTCAATATAAAATGGGGCAGTGATTCTAATCTTAGTGGAGTTTGGTGATGAAGATAGAATGACTGGTTATCAGATAACAAGCTGTGGGAGGTTATTAAAAAGACTAGACTATACAGGAAAAATCTAGACTCAAGCAGATTTAAGATCTACAGTCTCCAAGTATTTGGTTTATATGGTTCTTTGTATCTTTTTGAATCCTGGAAGCCTAGGCTCATAGATCCTTAGAGATTTTTTTTTTTTTTTAAATTCCTTCTTGTACAAATAAGTTCCAGAGAAAATGTAAGTGATTTGTTCAAAGGCACATAACAAATTAGTGACAAAGTTAGGCATAGAAAATCAGAATCTCTCCATATTCAGTGAAATGTTAGCATTTCACGAATCAGGAGTGGTGGACCTTTTCACAAAAACATCAGTCACAACTAGATTTGCAGCATTTCTCATTACATTAATTTTTTAAATTCCATCACTTAAATTACTGTGTATTTGTTTATTCATACATTCACCCTATTTACTAAATGTCACTACATATTTTGTACCTCTAGGTGCTGTAGAAATACAAAACTCTCTGACGCAGAATCCCTGAATCTTGCTTGATCTGGGCTGTGAAATTGGGAAAACTGAAATTTTGTATTATGTGAAAATATCCTGTGGATTACTTGCTCTTTCTAAAAAAGAAAATACAACCTTATATGGCGTGATTGGGCCACTACCACTTCAACCCAGTGATCCCATCTTAGCATCCCCAACAGTAAGACAACTGGATAGTATCCGTGCCCCCATTACAATGCTAACTGAAGTACCTCTACTGTATTTGGAACGAAATATTTAACCTGAGTATAACCAGATTTAGACCTAAATTCAAGTTACAGAACATGCAAAGGATAGAATAATAAGTTAAGTTATACTGCATGGAAACAGACCAATCCAGGAGCTAGAACATTTGATTGGTCAAATTCCCATTTCCTTCAACAAAGCAATGTCATGAGGAAGATGAAAATAAAGTGAGGACGAGACACTTCAGAGACAAAAATCAAACATCAATGTGTGATCCTTGATCGGTCCTACTTTGAACAAACCAACCCTAAAAAAATGCTTTTGAGAAATGGGAAAATTTGAAGATAGACTAGGTATTAAATGATATTAAGGTATCAATGTCAATTTT
This sequence comes from Sciurus carolinensis, assembly GCF_902686445.1. Lineage (NCBI taxonomy): Eukaryota > Metazoa > Chordata > Mammalia > Rodentia > Sciuridae > Sciurus > Sciurus carolinensis. The sequence continues at coordinate 121,772,811 of NC_062223.1, forward strand.
GATAGATGCAATAATGTCATTATGGTTATATAGAGGAAAATGTCCTTTAAAACAAAGAAGTGCATTCTTAAGAAAGTGGGGTGAAATCACTGTCTGAATTTACTTTAAATGAACCTCAGATGGTGGGGAGATGAACTCAACAGGACAGAAGGTTAATAACTATTAAATTCTGGTGATGGATCTATAGGGGTTCCTTATACTATTTTCTTTGTTTTTCTGGTTGCTGGAAATTTCCACCATGAGAGAAAAAAAGAAATGAAAGTAATATTCAACCACAGAAAGTTGAAGAATGGTAAAAGCTAATATATGCTCAGTACCCAGTCACACAGATCAAAAACTTTCTAGAAGTCTTGAGAAAAAAAGATCTCTTGGTGAGGTGGGAAAGGAATACTTCTTGAGCAGGCAGGACTTGGAAGAATGAACAGAAATGTGCATTGGCAGAGTGCATTGGACCAGGAGGTGACCATAGCAGCGCCAAGAAAGTAGCCAGTTTAAAAACACACTCTCTTCCCAAGGGTGCTGGCCAAGGATGCCAAGTCTTATTGCCTAATTTGATATTAAAAGTCCACTCACTATTGGTGTTTGCAGGAACCCAGAGCCTGACCGCCCGCTGTGCAGAGCTATAAGCTCCCACACGAATAATCAAAGCTAATTACAAACACAAAGGGATGCTCATTTGCAAAGAAGTGACCCTTCGCTACTTGTTGCACCAGTCGGAGGTCAACTCAATCCAACCCAATTAGTACTTTCCCAAGAGATTCCTGTGACCTTTGCCCCCATCACAACAGCAGGCTTGGGTTCTAGCCCAGCAAAACCATCCAGAAGCCTTGAAAGCCAGAGGGTCGTGTTGTCTCCCCAGCGCAATGCTGACCATTTTTACCTAACCTCTAAGTACAAATTCAGTGAGTCCACATCAAACAAAACAACAGCCGAATGGATGATGTTGCCATTTATACGCTCTGACTAATGCAGCTCCTGATTTCCCTTCCAAATTAAATGCATTTCGCTTAGTACATTTTCAACAGACGTCGCTCATCTGCTCGATTAATGAGTTTGCTGTGAAAGCGTACTTTGGTAGCAATTTGAAACAAAAGCGCCTTAACGTGACTGCGGCTTTGCTTCCCTGCTCTCTGCACTGCAGCCTCTCTTCCTCCCTCTCCCTCCCCAGGGCAAATGCATCCGCCGTTGCGAGGATGGGGAAGCTGGAGTCCCCGGCGAGGGTTCTCTTCTGTGTCACAACACTACATTAGGAATAAAACCTTCCACTTAAACACTTAAATGAAAACATCGAGAAACTAATTTACTATTTGCAATCACATGATTTAAGCCGAAGCTGCCTTAATTTCCTTCCCATTTTGCTTCATATTCAATGTGAGCGCACACTAGATTGGTCTATGAAAAGGCTGTCTTCGAATCACAACACTTAAGACCTCTTTCATTTTCTTTTTGATTAAATAATTGAAATTCCTGTCAGGGCCTGCACTTTACTGCCACACAGATTTGGTGTGTGAAGATAAAGACCCCCTTTTTTGCTGCCTGGATCTTAAAAGCCAGCAGGCTTTACTTCATTGAGGGGCTGGGAAAATGGACCCAAGCTATTCACCCATTTCGCAGAAATTTCCTGTGCCCATTAAGTGATTGTTTGAGACAGATTATGGAAAGCATGTCCTCTTATTTAGCCATCCTCATTCATCTCAAGGCTACTGACTGCTGGAAGGAGTCCAGTTATTCCCATGCCAATATCAGTCATTAGGAAAAAACTCAAAAGCCCACATGCATGTATACATACAGGCACAAAATGCCAAAAAGAACTATTAAGTCACAGAAAATTCCAACTGCTTCATCAACTAAACAACCTGAGGTGGTTTGCACTGCTTGATGGCCATGATCAGGAAACCCCAGGTGAATCTCATGGCCATGGGCTCTGATCTCCTGGTTGTTGCATGTGGATCTTGAAGGAGGGAGGAAGAGACCCTCACTAGAAGAGAAGTCAAGCCTCCTTTTCCCCATCACCGCCAGATGGGCAGTGACTGACCATGTTTATGTGGTTCTGCCCTTTGATACTGACCTCTAGCACATATACAGTCTGTGCTTAAACACAAATTGTATATCCTCTTTTATGAGGATGATCATCAAACACTTGGGGCGTACATTCATTCCAGTGCTATGTAGCTGTGTGCCTTGGGCATATCTGTGATTTTCAGAGCCTCAGTCTCATCTGAGGACATGCATGAATCCTCTGTCCTCAGTAGGCCTGGGAGCTTCACATGAGACAATGCACAGAAAAATGTTTGGTGTGGCACTAGCCTGGCATAAGTGCTTAAAAAAATTAGGTGATACTAATATGTATTCATGTATCTTCATATGTGCAACTACGTGTGAGCCATGTTCACATTCCCTCAAATGATGTACTTGTAGAGAACAGTCTTGTTCATATTCTCCTTATTTAAAAACTAATTTTAAAAATTTGTCTGGGTACAGGAGGAAAGTCATATTCTACACACATACACATACATAATCTCATAGCAGGAAAAAACCGCAAAAGGTATCTGGTACAACCACCCCCATCTGAGACCCCCAAGATAGTTGAATATCTTTGTTATAAGAAGCCCCAGTTTACCTTTATACAATCCCTACTAATGAGTCCTATTCTAGCATCATCTAGAAAAATGCTATACTCATGTAAATTACTGTCACAGAGAAATCTTGCCAATATTAAAACAAAAACAAAAGCAAACAGCTTTATGTTCTTCTAAGTATTCTTATCCTCAAAATGAATATCAGAGCAACTTCCACGTTCATCATAACCCATTATTTCTTTAGCCCTCTCATGATTGTGAATCTCTGAACTTAAAAGAGTGCCTCCCTTGAACTGAACATAATATTACAAGTGTGGTTCAAATAATGCAGGATAGAAATGCATATTATATCCATTCATTGATTGATTAATTCATCCAGTCCTTACTGATGTCAGAAACTAAATTTTGCATCTATGCTATACACCTTAAGTAGCCTAATAAATACTATATGAAAAAGACTATCTCTTGCTTGCGCATGTTGAATGTTATCCATGACCAAGCATGAATTCCAAGGAAATTGCTCCCATCCCAACAATGCTTCTTCTGTTATAGGGTCAGTGAACACCAATTTATTTTTAACCCTAGTCTAAACAAGAAAAGGAGACACATGTCCCTCAGAATGTTAGTTCACATTTCTCAGTTCCAAACAGAAAAATCTTGGTATTGACCACTGTTTGGTATTGTCACCTAATCACCCTTCTTGGAGGTAGCACTTCTTGGTAATGAATTGCATAGCTAACAAAGAAAAATGAATGGGTTGCCTCAGTCAGACCTACACATGCACCACACTCAGCTGGAGGAGGTGGATTGGAAGAGCACACTCATGAGCACACCTTCAGCTGCAGGAACCAGAGTGTGTACAACTCAGGAGGAAGAAGAGCAATCCTTTTTTTTTTTTTTTTAATTTTTTATTGTATTATGGGATACATGTTGTTTGTTTGTACATGGAGTAACAGCATACCATTTGCGTAGTCATACATTTACATAGGGTAATGATATTTGATTCATTCTGTTATTTTTTCCTTCATCCCCACCCCTCCCACCCCTCTTTTCCCTCTATACGGTCCCTCCTTCCTCCATTCTTGCCCCCCTCCCACCCCCCATTATGTGTCATCATCCGCTTATCAGTGAGATCTTTCACCTTTTGGATTTTTGAGATTGGCTTATCTCACTTAGCACGATATTCTCCAATTTCATCCATTTGCCTGCAAATGCCATAATTTTATTATTCTTTATAGCTGAGTAATATTCCATTGTATATATATACCACAGTTTCTTTATCCATTCATCTGTTGAAGGACATCTAGGTTGGTTCCACAGTCTGGCTATTGTGAATTGAGCAGCTATGAACTTTGATGTGGCTGTATTAAGAAGAGCAATCCTTAATGGCAGCCACCTGGAATGATGTAGACACACCACTGCTTGGGGGACAAAGGAGAGACAATATCTTTTAAAGATCCTAGTCAGCCAGAAATCACTTTCTCTAAAGCAAAACTAAGCACATCCATGCAGAGTAGAGAGAACTGGGTATTTATTTCCCAACTGTTGAACTAGGATAAGGATCCTGGCCTTTTCATTTCCATTCAGGATTTGGGGGCCCCTAAAGAGCTCCCTCCAGAGCCTCTGCTTCTTCCACTGTGCTCCTACCTGGCTCTCAAGTAGAATTTCTCAGTGTCTGGGTCATTTTATTTCCTTTTCCAAGCCTGGTGGGTAACTCTGGAAATAAGAGATATTAGCCAAGCAAATCTGCTCCCCTGAGCTCCCAGGGAAACCTGCTTTGGGCAGAGTGAGAAGGATGATTTTGAAGAGTTATAATCCAAACAGTCAAGGGGATAAAAGTGAAGGTTTGTTCTTACAGAGACCATGGAGGATATGTTTCATGCCTTTTCTCTTCTGAACAAAGATGGCTCTCTGGCTTAGCCAATAAATAGACCCAAGCCTGAAAGACAGAAGAGCTGGGTTTTGGTCGTAAGGTTGTTTCTTTCTTTCCAAGTGAACTCTCTGAGACTCAATTTCCTTATGTGTGCAACAAACTTTGCCTTCCAAGGCTGCTGATGAACTATACTAACAGATGAAAGGGTGCTCCCCTGCTCTGGAGGGTTTCAGATTTACCAGTGAGCTGCAGCAAAAGCATTCAAAGCAAGGCGATGTGGAAAATATGACTTTGCTGGTTGTATCAAAGATCCAGGGGTTGTTCTCACAGAAATCAGGCTCAGACTATACCATGATGCACAACAAGTAGCACACTTCATTTCCCACCTAAGCAATGAACCCCAGACGCTAGGAGACTCTAGATTACACCTAAACTTTATTCTGATTTCCTTCCCTTTGCCATAACTTCGGTGCTCTGTCCTTGGAAACTGACAAATGAACTAGAACCAGAGTTCCCAGATGTTGGTCTCTGGACCAGTGAGAACACATGATGAAGTTTTTTATTAATTAAATGAGAATAATAATGACAATGTAATGAATCTTTCAGGGGACAATTAGTTCTCTTAAAGAGCTGTCTTTTATTCTAAGCTTATTCCACTGGAAGATATGCTCCAAGAGGACAAAGACTTTGACATTTTCTCTTTCTGTTTTATCACCAACACCCAGCAGATACCTATACATAATAGGTACTGTATTTGTTAAATGAATAAGGGAATAAATTATATCCTTTCTATTTTCCTAGTCTTAAAATATCCTTTCTCTAATGAAATGGTATTGATAGTAAGTGGCACAGTTTTTTAAAAAAAATTTTTCTTGGAAAAATCAAAGTCTACAATTATTTTTAAAAGATTTGTTAATCTGTAATATCTAAGTTTGGAAATCTCTGGACTTTGTCATCCATTAAAACCATTCAGTCTTATGATTCCTCGGACAATGAGTGGGAACATGGTCAAAGAACTTTAGTCAAGTCACTGCAGAGGTATTTTTCCTCCAAGGTCTTGAAAGACAAGAAAAAGCTGAATGAAGATACTGGGAAACACTTCTTAGCCATTGAAACTTAGGCGAGTAACCGAAGCCTATTTTCTCTTCTATCAAATGGATAATGTTATCTCAAAGGACTACTGTGACTTTAAATGAGACAGCAATATAGGAAAGCACGTGAGGTCTGAGTCAGTTGGTATACAATATCGATTTTTGTTGTTGTACCTTCCGTGTTTTTCCAGTGCTGTGAAGGAAAAACCTTGGAAGTTGTCCCAGTGTCCTGGCTGCCTAAAGATTTTCTCAGCCTCCTCAGGGAAATGTGTTCCCCTTCAGGACTAGCACCTGGATCCAAAAATCCCTTAAAGACAGCGAGAGCAAATTTGCTTTTAAATAAGCAGCATATGGGGAAACTGGAGCAAATTCTAATGCAAGTAGTTGAGAAAAATAAGTAAGTCCCTTTTTTTTTAAGCTGAAAGTATTCCATTTAAAGAAAAATTCATTTAAAATTTGTTCTCTATTGTATTTTTCATAAAACTTTTATTCCATTATTAAATGATGACAATAGTAGATGATGATTTTTGTTTGTTTGTGTTGTAGTGCTGGGGATCAAACCCATAACCTTGAGATGATAGGCAACTAAGCTCTACCACTGAGCTACAGCACCTGCCCGGTTGTTTTTCTTTCAAATTCTAGAATTGGGCTGGGGCTGTAACTCAGTAGAAAGTGCTTGTTCAGCTTGTGTGAGACCCTGGGTTCAATTCCAATACTAAATCTTAAAAATATTAAAGTCTAGCAACCAAAAGTAGTAGTACATGCCTATAATCCTAGCAACTCAGGAGGCTGAGGCAGGAGAATTGCAAGTTCAAGGCCAGCCTAAATAATTTAGTGAGACCCTGTTTCAAAATTAACAATATAGGGAGTGGGCAAATAGCTCAGCTTGCAGAGCGCTTGCCTTGCGTGTGCATGGGCCTGGGTTCGAATCCCCAGCACCTTGGGAAACAATGTGGTGGCTTCAAAAAAAAATCTTCGTAGTATGCCAACAATATAAAGAGTTGGGAATGGGGCAGGGGATATAGCTCAGTTGTTAGAGTGCTTCCTCTTATGCATAAAGCCCTGGATTCAATCCCCAGCAACACACACACACACACACACACACACACAAAAGCTGGAGATGTAGCTCAATAATACAGTGCACCTGGGCTCAATACAGTGTTCCAGTGCTGCTTCTGCTGCTGCTAATAATAATAATAATAAAATAACAATAATTAGAATTAATAAAATTTAAAGTTTCCAAAATAAAAAAATGAAAAGCTACACTATCAATTTCAAACTGACCTATGACAACTTGATCATGTACCATTATTGGATTCTTTTTGATAAATATTTATAACCTCTCCAATAGTGGAGATAGAAAAAGGACCTCCATCTTGTCCCCACAATTTCATCATCTGGTCATATATTACAGTGTAAGAGGCACAGACCAATTCTGTCACACACATGAACATAAACAATTAGGTGTATAAAGAGTTATGCAGCCAGTTCTGGCAATTTGATAAAGTCAAAGCTTTCTGTCCTGTCCCTAGCTTCTAAACCTCAGCACTGCTGACATTTTGGGGTAAGCCATTCTTTGCTGTAGGGGCTGTCTTCTGCATTGTAGGATGTATAGCAGCATCTCTGGTTTCTTCTTGCTAGATGCAAGTACCCAAGGGCAAACTACACAAACACACACACACACACACACAATTGCAAGTGTCTCCTGGAAGGGTGCTGACGGTGTGTGATATTGTCCCCCGGTGAGAACTATTTGCTCCAACAAGCATCTTGTAAGCCATGTTCACAGTGAATTCAGATCATTTCTTAACCAAAGCCAAGCAGCCAGATCCTGTATAAGCCTCCTAAAACATGAACCAGGCAAAATTCTAGGCCAAGGGCACCGTTTGGAAGGGTTCAACTATTGGGCATGCTTAAAGCGCATTTCTTATTCATTCATGAGAGAAAGTACCTTGTCAATATTTCTCACTGATCCCTGTCTTGAACACCATTCATTTTACCTATAAAAAGAAAAATCATTTCTAATACCAGTTGTGCACAATATCAAAATCCTGGTGTTAATAGGGAATAAAAATCATTAAAGTGCTAACGACTGCCACTTCAAGGGTATAGACTTTTGATTAGGGACATTCAAATGCTAACTCCCTAATCCTGAAGTGTGAAATATATACCACACTCTTCATGCATAAATAATTTTAAATAAAGACAATATAAAAACTCAATAGAACAGCTATTTATATATTCCTGATCTTTGTTTTGTTATTATTTTAGAAATGTTATTGATTCATGAAATCCAAGAGGTTGGAAACCATTGCCCCACGTTTAACTGCTTTTTTGTGAGAGGCTGCTCAGGGGGGAAAAAGTCCCTGAAAGGAAGCCCTTGCACTCAGAATGTTCCTGCATGTGATTTGTAACCCAATTTTAATGAAAACCAACGTCCCCAGCCACTTTTCCCAACTGACAGTGAAGCTGGTTTAGAACAGAAGTCAGCTCAGAGTCCATCTTGGGGGTGAATTGCATGATTGCCAACCAGAGTTTGTTTCTCAGCGAGTTTGTGTGTATAAGAATGCACAAGTTGCAATTAATTCCCAGCGAAGTCACTCCTCAAGTTAATTAGAAATGCAAAGTGTGAGTCTAAATGTTATGAGATTATAAAATGGCTTAATAATGGGAACAATGAGATTGAAGCATATGCATTCTGGCCATGTAAATATTTCATAACAGTGCCAATCTGATTTCATTTGCCTAATCATGCCATTGATATGCAGCCACCAGCCTGCAAATAGAAAAGCTGAATTGCAGCAGATCACCCTTCTAATGTCATAATTATTAATATTGGAGGGAAATGGAGCCGCTATCCTGCAATGGAAGCTGTTGGGTCTTTTGAATTGAGATGGGGATGGCACTGTTGGGGCAAGAGGAGGAAGGTGATGTGCCAGCCCAACTTCCTCACTCTGCTTGTTGGCCAGAAGTATTTAGGTACTGAGGAAGCTCAACAAATTAAAGTGCTGAGAATTAAAGAGTCACAGGGCAACACTTGCCCAGCCCCCTGTAAAAACCATAATGAAACACAAACGCACAACCTGGGAAAAAGAAAAAGAAGGGATTTTTGTGGCAATGAAGGAATCTGTGCATTGGAGTTTGGACTGTGACCCGATGGGGCTGTGAGCTAAGCAGGGCAGCAGCCTCTCTCCTCTTTGGTTTCCTTTATTTTGTCACAAAACCCCTTTTCTGCATAGAATCCGACTTTCTTTCCAATTGTACTGCTTTGGAACATTCCTTCTCTCCTTAACTGTTTACCCATGTGTGTTTTGTCTAAGTGCAAACTTAGGAGACCCTGCATTCTCCTGCGCATTTAATGCAGTGTGATAAACATGGTAGCAGGAATTCTTCTAGGGAGTATGGCAAGGGGAAGGCTAGATACGAATAAGATGCAGCTTTGTGTTCTAGCTCTGCACTAAGATAAGTAACCTTGGGGCAAATCACCTAACCCCTTCCAGTCTCAGTTTTCCCTGTGGTAATATGGGGATCATAATGTCTATCTCACAGTTTTATTGTAGAAAATATTCAAGAAAAACAATGCCATGTGACATCACTATCTATTTAGTTATGCACCACCTTGTTTCTAAAAGAACCTGGAGCAACCAGAAAGCATTTCATAAAATGTCAAATGCTATGAAACTCTTTAGAGTGCACATTGTCAGCTTAAGGTTCTCTGCTTCCTTTGGCTCCAAGCAGTCTCTCTCTAGCCAAAGGATTTGTTACCTGAAAACAAACATTAGAAGAATTTTCTTTTAAAGAATACTCTTTATCTTCAGAACTTCTTGTGTGTAAGATTCATACATGTTAGCATGGAATTTTATAAAACATAGGCAGTCATTTCTATATGTTTTGTTTTGGGGGAGGTGCATACTGGTGATTGAACTCAGGGGCACTCAAAAACTGAACCACATCCCCAGCTCTATTTTTTGTATTTTTTATTTAGAGACAGGGTCTCACTGACTCACTTTGCGCCTCATTTTTGCTGAGGCTGGCATTGAACTTGTGATCCTCCTGCCTCTTTTTTTTTTTGCGGTGCTAGGGATTGAACCCAGGGCCTTGTGCTTGCAAGCCTCCTGCCTCTTAATTGAGCAAATTATTTAACTTCCCTAATTCTCAGCATCCTCATCTATAAATTAGGGATTAGTGTGAAGATAGTGAATGTAATACATTTAGGAGTACATTCCCCCAAAGCGTTCTATATATGTTATGCATTATTACTACTATTATTACTTTTTTTCTTTATTTTTTGGTACTGGTGATTGAACCCAGGGGCACTTTACCACTGAACCACATTCCCAGCTCTTTTTATTTTTATTTTGAGACGAGATCTAGGTAAGTTGCCTAAGTTGCCCAGGCTGGACTCAAATTTGCCATCCTCCTGTCTCAAGCTCCCTAGTTGCTGAGATTACAGGTGCACACCACCATGCCCAACCCACAAATAAAATTCTCTCTCTCTTTTTTTTTTTTTTTTAGAATTTAACCTTTATTTTTTATTTATTTGTTTTTTATATGGTGCCAAGGATTGAACCCAAGACTTTGCCCGTGCTAGGCAAGCGCTCTACCTCTGAGCTATAACCCCAGCCCCAAATATAACTCTTGATTGCCTTCTTGCCATCAGTCTATATACAAATCTATAGATTATTATATGTCTACAGCATCCAAGACTGTATAATGTATACTATAGAAATAATAATTGCTAACATAGGACACTCAATATGTGCCAGATATTATTCTAACTACATTGTATATAACTATTTTAATTCCCAAACATCTCTAATGAAGCAGGTCCCATCATTATCCCCATCTAGCTGCTGAAGAAACCAAGACAGAGGAAGGTGTACAATTTGTCCAAAACCATAGAGCCAATAAACATGGAACTGGAATCAAAATCATATAATCTAACTTCAGAAGCCATCCATGCCCTCTGCCCCATTTTTTTCTTGGGGGTCGGGGGAGGGGGAGTGGTACTGACAATTAAACATAGTTCTGCTACTGAGCTACATCTCCAGGCTGGCTGCTTGCTTTTCTTTTCTTTTCTTCTCTTTTCTTTTCTTCCTTTCTTTCAAAATAGGCCTCACTAACTTGCTGAGGTTGTCCTCAATCTTGTGATCCTCCTGCCTTAGCCTCCCAAATAGCTGAGATTATAGGCACGAGCCACTATGTCCAGCTTCTGTGCCTCTTATTAAAATGAAAAACTTTATTGGAAAGGAGAAGTTCTGGGTCCACTCTCATAGTTCCTCCCTATGGTAACTAAGAGCTTTGCAGTGATGGACCCAGAGTTTCACCTGGTCAGCTCTGTGTCATCCTTTCTTTGTACTCTGTCAGCCTTTAGGCTAAAGGTATATGCCACAGACCGGGCCAGGATTATTGGATTATGCCTCCCTGATTTGTGTATTTTTACCTGCCTGGTCCCATGGACATTTGAACATGCAACCCTAGACTCTAAGAAACACAAAGGATTGGAATCTGACATTTGAATTTGAACCCAAGCAATTTTGCTCCATTGAGGAAAGGAAGAGTGTCAGGCTTTACCAGAAAGTAGGGTTAAGATAGTGGAAGCTACCACATGGGAGAGGAACTTCTCAGTCTCATCCAAGGCAAGAATCTTGAGTCCCGGAAGATTGATGGAGTCTCAGGGTGAGATGTTGTACTCAGGAATTTGGGTTCTGGGTTTGGGGCAGTTTTCCCCTAAAGGCAGATTTGACTTACCTTTGTGTATCTTGATCTTTCATCCATTCCAAGCCCCTCACATGAGACCAGGGCTTTCCAAAGGTGACGTCTGTTCCCTCTGCATTTCCCCACTGTAGCCAGGTCTGAAGTACAGGAATACCTGCCACCACCACCCCACCCCCCTCCCGGTGAACTTCAAGTCTCCCTGCAAATACCCAGAAGGTCACAAAGAGAAGCCTGGCAGCTTCTTCTTCAGCAACGGCAACCGGACTTGAGTCTTTGCTTCAATGTGGCAGCCAACCCAGTTCTTTGAGAATAGCTCAGGTGAAAAGTAGCCAGCTGATTCTTGGTATTCATGGGGCAGTAGTCCCAAGACCCTCTGCAAATACCAAAATCCAAGAATGCTCAGGTCCTATATGTAAAATGGTGCAACATTTGCATAGAAACCAGCACATCCTCTTGTATACTTGTGAACATCTCTAGATTTCTTACAATATTTAATACAACGTAAATGCTAAGTAAATAGGTATTATATTGCATTGCTTAAGGAATAATGACAAGGAAAAAATTCTACATGTTCAGTAGAGATGCAATTTTTTTTTAATATTTTTGATCTATAGTGGGCTTAGGGGCTGGGAAGATAGCTCAGTTGGTAGAGTGCTTGCCTTGTAAGCGCAAGGCCCTGGGTTCAATCCCCAGCACCCAAAAAAAAAAAAAAAATATATATATATATATATATACATATATATATATATATGTATATATATATATATATATATATATATATATAGTGGGCTTAACCTGCAGATGTGGAATCTATAGATAACAGTGCTGTACATTGTAGTAACTGAGTGCAGAGGTAGGAGCAGAAATGCCAAGGCCCAAAACTTGACTCCCCTTCTATCTACTTGTGTTACCTCGGGCAAGTCCTTAACACCATGGTGCCTCTATTTTCTTCACTTTTAAGTGGGAACCAATAAGAGCACCTAACTTGACAAGTTGTTGTGAAGATTAATTCTGGTGATCCAAATAAGAAGTTAGAATCGTTCCTGGCGCATAATAAGTGTTCACAAAAGATTCATTTTTACTGTGTTTTGTTGCATGTAAGTCTGCCACTCCAATGTCTAGTTGTAGTCCTCCTGCACTGACCTCTGATTCCTTTGGTTGATCTGCCCCTCTCCTGATTACCTTCCTCTGGGCTGGAGACAAAGGAAGGAGAGAGCCCTCCCCCCCTGCCTTACTCCTCTCTTGAGGCTTTGTGAACCAATGATAACTGTACAGGTTGGACTCAATTAGGATGAGATCTCAGAGCAGATGCTGCTTGTGTGCAGAGACTGGAGTAAAAGAATTGGTTCCAGAAGGCTTGGGACCTGATTGTAGAAGATGCTAATTGGTTTCTTGCTGGTAATTTTTCACCCCTAAGTGAACAAGAAAGAGGCTCATCTGCTTCGCAGGTGCTCTAGCCAGTATCTGTGTCCTGGGAGAAGTGAAGATTGTCTTTTCTTTCCTCTCCAAAAGGAACATAATCTCATTTGTCCCAGGCAAAGACTTAATTCCTGGCAGTACTTCAGAGTTATGAGGGGATAAAAGTCACCCCTAAAACTACACAAGGATCAGGCATTGTAATCCCAGTAACTCAGGAGACTGAGGCAGAAGGATCACAAGTTTGAGGGCAGCCTAGGCACCTTAGCAAGACTCTGTCTCAAAATAAAAAAGGCTTGGGGTGAAGCTCAGTGGCAAAGCTCCCCTGGGTTTTAATAATAATCATAAAACTAAACAGGACTCTGTCTCTTGCATGCTCTTGGGAAGTCCAAGGGCCATGGAAACTTGGGTAGATTTGATAGTCATTTATCACTGAGGAGTCTGATGAGACTGGGGATAAAATTCAAACCTTGGAAACTGAGAAGAGCTTGGCTCTCCGTGGGACAGATCAAGTTGAACGATACCAAAGGTCACTGTAAGAATTTCTCCTCCTTTGAACTCTTTTTGTCCATTGTGTATACATCTATTATCGCAGCATCATGCTGGACCATATAAATCTGGTTACAAGATTGTGTCCGTGAGGAAAGGGGCTTTGTGTCATACATAACATTAGTAAGCACAAATCACTGAACTCCGTGCCAGACACTTTTCTCTTTGCTTTACGTATGTTAACTTATTTAATCCTTACAGCAATCCTGTAAGACAGGTGCAATTACTACTCCCATTTTATGGTAGAAGAAACAGAAGGGCAGAGATCACATATAGAGTGAACTTGGAAGCCTAAGAGTCCCGCGCCTGTTCTCCCTGTATCTCCAAACCCTAACACAGTATGCGCTTAATGCATTTTATTGAACTAAGGGCAAAAAAAGTGGTGATGCTGATGCTGCAAGGATATAATACAAAGTGCTCCATAAATATTTGCTTAAGAAATGACCTGCCAGAGGCTCTGCCAAGAAGATGACTGCTTTAAAGCCATGTTCCTGCAACAGCAGCTGCCACCCACCTGGAGGGAACTCTAGGAGGTGGGAGGAGACCATCAGAGGAACTGCCTTGCCTACTTGTCACTGCAAATCAATCTCTGAGCTGTAGCTTGGTGCCCTGATTTGGGGCCTTTGAGTCTACTCTGACACCGGCCCTCCTTTCTTTCTTCTTCCTCTCCTCCTCTTCTTTTTCTTTTTTTCTTGTTTTTCAGTGTTGAGAATTGAACCAGGCCTCATGCATGCTAGGCAAGCACTCTACCACTGAGCTACATCCCTGGTCTTTTTCTTAGAAGTGTTTATATTAGGGCTGGGGATATAGCTCAGTTGGTGGAGTGCTTGCCTTGCAAGTACAAGGCCCTGGGTTCAATCTCCAGCACTGAAAAAAAAAAAAAAAGTGTTTATATTAATACACTGTAATTATACATAATAGATTTATTGTGACATATTCATACAGGGACATAACATAATTTTCTCCATTTCATTTCCCAGTATCTCCCCTTTTCCTCCCCTCTCCTCTCCCCAATTCCCCTTCCTCTTCTCTACTGGTCTTCCTTCTACTTATTTATCATTTTAATTGGTGCATTATAATTACAGAAAAAGTGGGATTCATTGTGATGTATTCATACATTCATATAGCATAATCTGGTTGATTTTTATTTCTATTCTTCTCCCTTCCTCTCTACCCCTTGATATCCTTCCTGTACTAGGCCCCTTGTATTTTCATGAGGTCCCATTTTTTATTCCCATTTCCCCCTCTAACTTCTGCATATGAGAGAAAATATTCAACCCTGGACTTTCTCTCAGCCTTTCTTTCCATTCTTTTTTTATTTTTATGCAATACTGGGGATTGAACCCAGAGGTGGTACACCACTGAGCTACACCCCCCAGTCTTTTATTCTATTTTATTTTATTATTTTTTTTTTTAGACAGGGCCTCATCAAGTTGCTCAGTCTGGTCTTGAACTTGCAATCCTCTTTCCTCAGCCTCCTGCTGGGATTACTGGTATACACTACCACACTGGTCTCCTCCGTTCCATTCTTATTTTCGCTGCCTCTATTCAATGACCAACTACTTCCCTCTCAACTTTGAATTAATAACTGATCTCACCTCTTTGAACTTCAAACTGCTGTGTAGATTGCTGCTAGATTAATCTTTCCTAGGACACAATTCCACTTAAGCGACAATTTTGCATTCTTCAGTGCCTTCCAAATCCAGTTAAAGTCCTCAGAGTGGAATTCTCATCCTTTCACACTCAAATGCCATGCAGCCTCATTCCCCTTCCTCTGGTCCCTGAAGCCCCACAATTCCCTGGTCTCAAGTACACTCTTGCATATTCACATCATATCGCAGACTTTTTCAACCTAGTGCCTCTGGCTCTAGGCACCTGTGGTCGCAGAGGATAACAGCAGAAGCACTTTTAAAGTCAGGCAGATCTAGGATTTGATTCTCTTCTCAATCACGTGGAGCTGCAAGAACTTGGGCAAGTTATTTGATTTCTCTGAGTCTTAGTTTCTGAACCAACAAAAGAAAAATAATCCTTGCTAAGCATAGAAGCCCTCATCCATTAATCCCAGTGTCTCAGGAGACTGAGGCAGGAGGCTTGTAAGCTCAAGGCCATTCTGGGCAACCTATCAAGACCCTATCTCAAAAAAAAAAAAAAAAAAGAAAGAAAAGAAAAGAAAAATTATCACACTGACCTTGAAGTATTGCTGAGAGATTTGAGAAAATTCATTTTGTGAACTCTACAAGTATTTGTTGAGCATCTACTATGTGACAGGCATCATTTGGAGGCACAATGAACAAAACACAGAGCTGACCTTCCAGGGAAGATGGAGAGGAGATATGAAACAAATAAATATTTATAAAGTGACCAGTGCACATTTGGCACTCAGTGAATGATGATTTTCTTTTCAAATATTTCAAAAGACCAATAGTAGATAAGTATTTTTCTATCCAAGATGTTAGACAGAAATACCAAGTTTCTTTATTTCATCTGGAAAACTTCAAGTTCCTTGAAGGAGGGACAGTATCTTGTCTGTCAATGCACAATTAATATATTTCAAGTACCAGGCAGAGCACCATACAGATAGCAGGTGCTGAACACTTGTTGGATAAATGGTGACTAAGGAATGATGGTCAGGACTTCTAATCAACAATTTTATTGTCTTATCAACAATAAATAGTTTACTTAATAAATCTACTTTAGTAGGTGTGTTAGTCAGATTTCTGTTGCTGTGACAAAATACCTGAGAAAAATCAAAAGGAAGGAAGACTTATTTTGGCTCACAGTTTTAGAGGTTTGAGTCCAGAGTCACTTGGCCCCATTGCTATTTGCTTGTGGGTGAAGCAGAATCATGGTAGGAGCATGGTACAGCAAAGCTGCTCACTTCATAGCAGCTGAGACAAGATATACTCTTCTCATTTCCTCCAACTAGGCCTCCTCTGCTACAATTTCCATCACCTCCAATTATGCACCATCCATGGGTAAATCCATTGATGAGATGGATCCTCCATGACTCAATCACTTCCCCAAAGTCCCACCTGTGAACACTGGGGGACTTTGTCTTTCCCACTGTTGCACTGGGGACCCAACCTTTAACACAAGAGACTTTGGGAAACATTTTACATCCAAACCACACCATTAGGCAGAATTTTTCAACTGTATGGCCATTTCAGAAAGAGAAAGTTACTTTTTGAGAGCGATGCAGTTGAGGGTGCAGTGGAGCAACCGTGCTGCCCTCTTCTGCGCCTGACTCACCACAATGCTTTCTTGCAGAGCAACAAGTTGGTCAGAAAAGTCGAGCGGCAGCCATGACATTTAAGGACACCCGAAAGACACCCATGGAATGAGAGGTGGAGATTGATCGAATTAGAATTACCCTCACCAGTCGCAACGTGAAATCGCTGAGAAAGTGTGCTGACTTGATCAGAGGGGCAAAGGAAAAGAATCTCAAAGGGAAAGGACCTGTTCACATTCCTACTAAGACTTTGAGAATCACTACAAGAAAAACACCTTGTAGTGAAGGTTCCAAGACATGGGATCGTTTCCAGATGAGAATCCACAAGCGACTCATTGATTTGCACAGCCCTTCTGAGATTGTTAAACAGATTACTTCCATCAGTATTGAGCCGGGAGTGGAGGTCGAAGCCACCATGGCAGATGCCTAAGTCAGCTGTTTTAATAAATTGATTATCAGTTGTTAAAAGAAAAGTTTAGATGTCCCCAATCATAGCTCCTGGAAAGCTCCTCTGCCATCTTTCTTTACTGATGTCCTGTCCTCCTTCCAACACCCTGTTCAGATTCTTCTATATTTGTGACACTTTTCTGATTCCATCTACCATGTGTGCCCTGCCCATCATGAACGTCCGAAGCTCATTGCACCTGTCTTCCACATACAAGTTTCACAGTAGAACCATTTGAAAGTGAACTTTGTCTCACTTGTAGGCCACAAACCCTGGAGGCCTATATCGTCTCTGCACCACCAAGCAACTAACAAAATTCCTTGCTTTTAGAATATACTCTACAATTGTCCCTCTTTCTTCCCCGCTACTCCATCCTCCCTCCCAAGTAAGTGACTGTCTCACTCTTCTCTGCCTCTCAGCCCCAGGCCATGGCTGCCCTTCCCACCAGACTTCTCTCTCCTTCTTCCAGAATCAGATGGGCTGGACCCCACAGACCCAGTCTTAAAGTTCCAACAGAGGAGGTGGCTGCTTATGCCAAGGTGCTGCAAAATATTGTGTGGGTCAGGATATAGGCTCTGATTCAGACTAAGGAGGTTCTTATTTTAACTCTCTGTTCATCTCTTTTTATCTAAAACACTTTTTAAATTGACGAATCAAAATTATACATATCAATGACTACTGTGTGATGTTTATATATACGTGTGTGTGTGTGTGTGTGTGTGTATGCACACACACTCTTATTTACATTCATCTGTCACAGTGCTCTTGGGTGATTTATTTTACCTCTCTGGGCCCCAGTTTCTTCATCTGCAAAGTAGGGAAAATAAACAACAGCATAGGGAATACCTCCTTAATAGTATTGTTGAAAGAATTAAAGGGGTTAATGCATGTAAAAGTCTTTGCATAGAACTTACTATGTGATAAGCATTCAAGAATTGTTAGCTAGAGGTTTGGGGTTGTAGGTCAGTGGTAGGCTTGCCTAACATGTTCAGGGCAGTAGGTTTGATCCTCAGCATCACATAACAATAAATTAAAACATTAAAAAATAAAAAAAAAGAATTGTTAGCTAGAAGTATAATTCAAGGACATTCAAAAGTCTGCAAAACCCAAATGTCATTCACTACCTGCTGACTGGTTGAATTCTACAGTTAGGAGTGAGGACTTCAAGACCAATGGAATCCACCAACCAGGGACTGAGCTCTGAAACCAGGAGCCCAAATTAAACTTTACCTCCTTAAAAAAAAAAAAAAAATGTGGGCCTAGCTCAAGTTCTGCTTCCTACTTACTAGCAGTGTAGCTGAGTAAGTCCCTTAACCTGAGACTCTATTTCTTCATTTTTAAAATAGGCCTGATGCTCCCTCTTAAGGACACTGTGAGTGAATACTTAGGTGAATAATATGTCTGAGCTGCTTAGGTTGGTGCCTGCTACCCAGTAAATGCTCGATGTGACAATTAATGGTGTGACTACCACAGCTTCATCCCATGGTTTTATCTGTTTTTCACACCAGTATAGGGAGACCCTCTTCTTTATGGTCCCCCATTTACCTCACAGTGAAAATGACTCTTCAATCCCACCCTACTGGTAAGTGTGGCAGGGATCTGAAAGCAACATGACTCAGAGATGATTTCTGTCCTCCAAGAACCTTCGACCTGGTTCCTAAGGCTAACGATTATGTAAGAGCTGGCCATGTAAGAGCTGGCCGTTTACAAAGCACTTTCTCATTTACCACTCTGTGAGGTACATGTGATCTGCCCGGTGTGTAATTGAGGAAACAGATTTGCTTAGTCCAAGTGACTCACAAAGGTCACACTGCCAGCGAGTGGCTGAGTCAGGATGGGAAGATGTGTCCTCTCTACCAGGCAATGCCCCTGGTCCCCAGAGAAGAGATTTCAAGAAGTTACTGGGGACAAATGTTCCAGGAATCCTGATGAAGGGGGCACAGAAAGCAGCTCAGAGAGTGGAAGAAAGAGACAGCAGGGTGCCAGTAACAAGTCCCTCCGAATTTCACCTTGCCAGCATGGGAGGCAAGTGACTTTTCTTGTAAATGGCCTCCAGAGAAAAGCTGGAATTGCCTGCAGAGGAAGCCCATAGGAGGGGTCTGGTCTGCAGGATTCCCCTTCTTTGGTTGGCCTCCTCCCTTTTCCTGCCTTCCTCACCCCATTTTTATCAAAAGGCAATTAAGCCCCTTTCTTTCAACTGTCTGAGGAGGTTGCATTTGTGATTCACGTCTTTTAATTTCAGGTCTGCATTTTCCTCCCATTTCTAGCAGCTAATGAGTCCTCTCCTAATTAGAGTTTTACAGTCACCTATAATTAGGCCCATTTAGTGCTTTTGAATAGGATACTTTTAACCTATTTCGCCTTATAATTAGGGACATCCACCCAGGTGTATGAACACAGGAAGCAGGCACAGGTGAAGGCAGAGGGTTAGAGCTATGTTGAAGGTACTATGCATCTGCATATATAGATTCACATGCATACATATATACACATACACACATATTCAGACACGGAACTGCCTGCAGGAATACACAGACATGAAGCAGGCAGAGGGGAGAAGATAAGAGTGGGTAAAAGTCACATACACGTGTATGTACACACACACACACACACACACACACACACACACACACATTCACACATGGGACTGCACACTTCTTGGGTACCTGCATGGGGTGTCTGTAAATGTGAGAGCTGCACTGTTCCTTTGTTTGCATACTGGCCTTAAGGGAGAGCATTAGCTATATGTTTATAGGAGTGCCCTCTTATCTGCAATTTCAGTTTCTGTAGTCAACCTCAGTCCAAAAATATTACATGGAAAATTCTAGAAATAAACAATTCACAACTTTAAATTTTCATGCCATTATCAGTAGTGTGCCATCCTGCCCTATCCCATCCAAGATGTGAATCACCCCTTTGTCCAGTGTATCCATGCAGTATATGCCACCTGCCCATTAGTCACTTAACTATATAGGCTGTCAGCTTCTTGGTAACCATATCACAGTGCTTCTGATCAAGTAACCCCTATTTTACTTAATAATAACCCTAAAGAGCAAAAGTGGGGATGCTGGCAATTTTATTATAGTATATCATTATACTTGTTCTACTTTGTTATTGATTATTTCAGTTAATCCCTTACTGTGCCTAATTTATAAGTTAAACTTTATTATAGGTGTATATCTATAGGAAAAATACTGGTATATGTGGTGTTTAGTACTATCCACAGGCATCCCCTAGAAATTCAGCATGTATTCCCCATGAATAAGGGGGACCGATATAATTCTGAAAAGAAGGTGTTTGTGTGCAGAATTTAGTTGTGGGTGAATATGTTAAGGGAAGGGAGAAGGAAGCAGAAAATTGATGAGTTCCTCTTATTCTTTTCAGGAAAAGAATTCCTGTTTAATAGGTAATGCATGCACATGGTTGTAAATTCAAAAGGTACAAAAAGATATGCATGCATTAAAAAAAATTCTCCCTCCTATCCCTGCCCCCAACCATCCAGTTCTCTCAAAAATATATAATATATATATAATATATATTATAAATATCTTTTTCATAGCAGTAATCTTTTTTGAAAAAGATTTTTTTGAAGCTTGCTTTTTATTTAAAAATATACTATTGTCTGTTATTGTTGACAATCTTAGTTTTCCAGTTTTCCATAGGTGTATGTAAGAGCTTTATCTATCTTTTTAAAAGATTACCTAGTGTTTTGTGTTCATACCACTATTGCTTAATTAGCAATACTCTTATAAAGTAAAAAGGTTTCTTCCCATTTTATAAAATACACTTTTCTCTCAGTTCCATCCTAAAGAAGCTTAGTTCTCTATTAAAGCTTATTGAGAGAGCTCAGGCAAGTTAGACCCTAAGAACCTAAGAATCCCAACTGGGCACCAGGATAGGAGGGCGGGTAGTTGGGTAAAAGATTTGCCTTAATGAGGACGAGACTGCTTACATGGTTTTTAGTCTAGGATGCCAGTGATCAAAAGTGCCTGAAATTCCCCTGTTTGGTTGTACAGGTGGTCCTAATGGTCCTCATGGTCCTTATGATAGTTGAACTTAATGAATTTTGGCTTTACGAGGGCGATAGTCATATGTACTTAAAAGAAACTGTACTTCAAATCTGACTTTGGCTCTGCACACCCCCATCCCATGTTCGCAGTATGTGGGATGGTGCTCTCTTGAGATGCACCCTACTCATCACAGGATAATGATATGTGTGCACTAGAGGGCATAGATTAGGAGGTCCCTCAGAGTATGAGCTTTCCAGTTGCTCCACATCTTCACTAACACTTAGCATTGTTTGTTTTTCATTTTCATTATTCTGGCTGACCATTTAATGATTAACTCAGCAAATGGTTGGATCCCTAGTACTCTTTGTTAAATGAAGTACCTAAAACCCTGTCTAGCACAGAGTGGAACTCCATAAATATTCATTGACTGATTTACCAGTGGTGGGGATACAAAACTCAGTAAGACATGGATTCTGTCCTCAAGGAGCTTAAAAATATGTCTGTAGGGAAAGGGTAACAATCAGCACATAAATAATGATTACGTGGTAGAAAAAGCAATAAGGAACATAAAGAGAATTCATTGGAATTCAAAGGACAAGTCAGAGGACAGAGAAAACGTTTTTTTAATTTAGGAGATGAACTGAGGGAAACTTCCTAGAGCAGGTGGCACTCAAATGGGTTATGTAAGAAGGGATTAGGATTTAGACAGGCAGGGTGATAGAGAGCAGTGGCAGTTGCTAATGCTCCAAGCAGACAGATAAACACGAGCAAATGATGGAGTATTCACAGCACCTCAGATATAGAAGAAACTTTGCCTTAGCAGTGAAATTTCTTTGCCAAGGACTGCAAGCTAGTAGTGACTTCATGAACATATTTGATGCCCACAGGTACTTTGTTTGGTCTATTCGATTATTTTTTAAGTTTAAAGTCGAATGCGTAAGTCATGGATTTTCCAACTTGTTTAGTCAGCACAACTTCCTGTTGTCATAAATCACTCTCATTCTCTTCAGGTTATCCACCTGACATCGGAAGGACTTGTGTTTAAGACCGTGGAGTTCAATCCCTTTCTTCATTTTGCTGATAAGAAAACCAAAGCTCAAGAAAGCTAAGTGACCCTTGAAGAAGCATTGAGAGCTAGTGGTGGAGTTTCCACCCAAATCCCAGCCTCCACATGTCCTGTCCAGGCTTCCTTTGCAGAGGGGCTGACTGACCAAGGCATGCAGTCACTCTGATTGGGAAGCAGGTAAACCCATTTTGACTCTACCTTTGTCTATGTTTGCTTTTCTTGGAGAGAAGTTTTCATAAAGGAAAAGAGAAGTAGCACAATGTTTCCAAAGAAGTCAGAGTTAACATGATCCCTTTATCATTCTGCCTAATCATGAGTTGAGGCCCTCAGTGGCAGGACATTTCTCAAAAAAATTCAAAAGGAAGTAGAGTTTCTCTTTCTCAGGAACGCGACAGCTTCCTAAAGTCAACTTGACTCAAAGCAATTTTTAAAATGGAGCCACAGTAGACTCCGGAGCGCCACCTTGTGGCCTCCATCAGCACAGGTGGAAAAGAAAAGGGATTGAAGATGTTTCAGGTGTCTAGGGGGAAAGAATGAAACAGTTCCAGAAACATGGTGGTGTTTTCAATTTTCTTAAAAAAAAAAAAAAAAAAATACGGGGGATTGAACCCAGTGGCACTTAACTACTGAGCCACATCCCCAACCCCTTTTATTTTTTATTTGGTGACAGGGCCTCGTTAAATTGCTGAGACTGACTTTGAACTTGTGATCCTTCTGTCTCAGCCTCTTGAGTTGCTGGGATTACAAGCATGAGTCACTGTGTCTGGCTCAATATGTTTTTTACAAATATTGTTCACTTTTTTTTTTTTTTTTTTTTTTTTTTTGGTACCAGGGATTGAACTCAGCAGTGCTTAACCACTGGACCACATCCCCAGCCCTTTTTTGTATTTTAGTTAGAGACAGAGTCTCACTGAGTTGCTTAGGGCCTTGCTAAGTTACTGAGGCTAGTTTTGAACTATCAATTATCCTACCTCAGACTCCCAAGTCACTGGGATTACAGGCCTGTGCTGCTGTGCCTAGAAATATTGTTCACTTTTAAAAACATGTGTCCATGGGCTGGGGTTGTGGCTCAGTGGTAAAGCACTTGCCCAGCACCACATATAAATAAATAAGTGAAAAATAAATATCTATCCACATCTAAAAAAAATTTTTAAAAAGAGTGTTGACTTTGTCACAAATTAATAGCATAGCTATGATAAAAGAGGTGGGGAAAAGAGAATTATCTTACGTCACCTTGGAAAGCTATTTATTTCTCTAAGGTAATGAGTACACAATATTACTTTATTTAGTAAATTTGGGTATTTCCAGGGCATAGGTTAGAAATTGTGAAATTACTGTTTCATCCGTGTTGACCAAATAAGAAAATATATTATGAATAATAAGCTCCAGGTTTTTACTGTCAGAGAAGCATTCAACCAATAAATGTAGAAGGAATGATAGAAAGTCATCAATTGCAAATATCATAGTAATAATTGTTTCAAGGAAGAATCAGTGCATGCTAAAATTCTTGAGTGAAAATATTCATAGAGGGGCTGTGGTTGTAGCTCAGTGGTACAGTGCTTGCCTAGCATGTGTGAGAACCTGGGTTTGATCCTAAGCATCACATATTAATTAATTAAATAAATAAGTACAGATCCATCAACAACCCAAAAATGCCTTAAAAATATGCATAGAAACATATTTATATAGATTCGAAGTAACTTTCCAAAAGATGACTATTAATTGTGTGTGTGGGGGGGGGGGGTACTGGGGATTCACCCCCGGGCCTCACTCATGCTGAGAAAGCACTCTACCACTGAGTTACATTCTGTAGAGTTAAAGCATTATGTATATATACAGCTGCTGAATTTGACAGGTGGGATCCGACAGACAATAAAGACATTCTCTTTATACAAGATAGCATTTATTTTAGTAATAATATGGAAACAGGAGCAAAAGCAAAAGTGATAGGTAAAAGAGAAAGAGAAGAAAATATATCACCAGATCAGGGGAAACAACAACATCTGAGGTCATGCAACTGGGGAGTCCCCGGGGCAGCTTTTCAGGGTCTGAACTGGAAGTCCTGGGCAGAATGTCCTCCCTGTAAGTGAGACTCCAAAGTCTTATTCCCAGTGGGGTTCCTTGAATACAAGTTAGAACACAGAAAGCTCTGTTCTAACAACCTGAGTGACCTACTGATCCCCCCAGGGACACTTCGTTCCCCCAAGGACTGACCGGATCTCCAAAGAGAAGAGTGATAGCCTTGAGATAAGTAAATGATTCTGTGTTTTTGTGAGTGAGCCAAATCTACTGATATGTCAGCATTCTTTAGCTGTTCTATCAAGGATGTGCAAAGGTCACGGCAGGCACAAGGATAGGGAAGTTATTTAATATTTTCCTTAGTCCTTTACATACTCAGTCCTTTAGTTTTATTTTGAGACAGGGTCTTGCTAAATTGCCCAGTCTGACCTGGAAGGTGTGATCCTCCTGCCTCAGCCTCCTGAGTAACTGGCATTATTATTAACATGTACCATTGTGCCCAGCATGAGGATTATTAATTACAGTGAGAACTGTGAGAACTTCACAATGAAGAAACCTGGCAGATACCACCTTAACCAAGTGACCAAAATTTCTGTCATCAGTAATGAAAAAAACAGCATGAGCTTCCTGATATGATGCATTAACAAAGACATGGTGACTCTTGCCATGTGATGCCCTACACCACCTTGGGACTCTTCCAGCAAAAAAGCCTCATAAGGAGAGATCCAAGATGGTGGACTAGAGGGAGGCTGCATTCCTCGTCACTCCATAACTCGGGTTTCAAGCAGAGGATATCTGTTTCTTGGTGAGGCAGTTTTTGCAGTTTATCAATCCACTACTGTTTACCCCATTTGTCTACTGTGATCATCTGCAGTCTGCCAGCATATCGACTACTTTTTGAGGGCAGATTGCTCATTGTCTGGCACCTACCATCCACCATTTGCCTGCCAATTGCCTGTCCATTGCCTGCCTTTCACCTACCCATCACCCACTGCCCAAGTTCACCTCCCGATCATCCAACAGCAGTCAGCAGACTGACCACAGACCACCAGTGGAGCATCAGCTGCCTGCTGTGGCCTGGAAGTCCACTGTCACAGTACCTAGAAGTTTGGTTACGTGTGGCTGTTGCCATTTTGAGACAATAGCCACGACTTGTAGGACCCCTGACCAGACGGACTGAGCCCCGTCTCCAGGATCCCTCAGCCCAACTGATCACTCCCTGCCTCCAGGACCCTCACTTCGACTGACTGCTCCCCACCACCAGGACCCCCAGACTGACTGTGCCCTATCACCAGGACCCCCAGACCAACTGATTGCACCCCCACCTCCAGGATCCCACAACCAGACCAACAACATCCCACCTCCAGGACCCCTGCTGACCAAGGCTGACCCCTGAGGCTGACCCCTGCACCCAGCCTCCAGGACCTCTGGTTGACCATGCCCACACCCTGAGCTGCAGCTTCCCATTTGCCAACACATTTGGAAGCCAGAGCGGCCATATTGGATAATCCTGGAAGCTGTATCTCCCATCTTTAGGTGGGGCAAATCCCATCCTGAGATGCCTGCTGGAGACTGGAAGCTCATTATCAGGTTTCTCTCAAACATCAGACTACTGAAAACTGGGAGGTTTGAATACTATATAACTATTATAGTGTAGGTTTTCTTTTTTCTCCTTATTGAAAAATTTTAAGTTTTTATTTCTTTACTTTTCTCACTCTCTTTTCCTTTTGTTTACCTGTTCCCTCAGAGTCTCTTTCTCCCTTTTCCCATGCTAACAACTGACTTCTTTTGATTACACTCTCACTCTTTCTATGTTCTAGAACTTCTATATATTCTTTTCTTATCCCATTAACAACTACATTCTACACCTCTCCGCATCCTCTTTGTCCTCCATTAGAAACTGTAAACCTTTCTGCAAATTTATTTTTTATACTGAAGATAATGATTGAATTCATTCTGTTTATTATGACAATATTGTTAACGTCCTCATAGGGGCTATTTGGTTGTGGGTTGCATACTGTCTGAACTGGGCACTGCTAAAATTGATCTCTCCCTTAAAGAAAAGGTTTTGGAAACCTATAGGGTCACTATAAGCCTATAGGGGGGAAACTACAATACCCCAGATCTGCACTGCTAGAGGGGAAGATACATGAATAACATGAAAAAACAAGGGAAGAAAATGATCCAATCAAATCTAGATTCTATACTAATAGAATCCAGTGACAGTATGATAGAAGAAATGTCAGAAAAGGACTTCAGATTATACATGATTAAAATGATTCACGAAGCAAAGGATGAGATAAGAGAGCAAATGCAGGCAATGAATGATCATACTGATAATCAGTTGAAAGAGCAACTGCAGGAAGCATAAGGTCATTTCAACAAAGAGATAAAGATTCTCAAAAAAAAATGGAAATCCTTCAAATGAAGGAAACAATAAACCAAATAAAAAACTCAATGGAAAATATCACCAACAGACTGGACCACTTGGAAGATGGAACCTCAGACAATGAAGACAAAATATTTAATCTTGAAAATAAAGTTGACCAAACAGAGAAGATGGTAAGAAATCATGAACAGAATCTCTAAGAACTATGGGACATCATGAAAAGACCAAATTTAAGAATTAGTGGGATTGAGGAAGGCACAGAGATACAAACCAAAGGAATGAACAACCTATTCAATGAAATAGTATCAGAAAATTTCCCAAACCTGAAGAATGAAATGGAAAATCAAATACAAGAGGTTTACAGAACACCAAATGCACAAAATCACAACAGATCCACATCAAGTTACATTATAATGAAAATGCCTAACATACGAAATAAAGATAGAATTTTGAAGGCTGCGAGAGAAAAGCATCAGATTGCATATAGGGGAAAACCAATATTAGCAGCAGATTTCTCAGCCCAGACTCTAAAACCTAGAAGAGACTGGAACAACATATTTCAAGCTCTGAAAGAACATGGTTGCCAACCAAGAATCCTATACCCAGCAAAACTAACCTTCAGATTTGAAGACAAAATAAAATCCTTCCATGATAAACAAAAGTTAAAAGAATTTACAAACAGAAATCCTGTGCTACAGAATGTTCTCAACAAAATATTCCATGAGGGGGAAATGAAAAACAACAATGTAGATCAGCAAAGGGAGGAACTACCTTAAAGGAAAATCCATTCAAAGGAGAAACCAAGTCAAGTTAAAAACCAAAACTAATCCCAAATGACTGGGAATACAAATCATATCTCAATAATAACCCTGAACGTTAATGGCCTAAACTCATCAATCAAAAGACATAAACTGGCAGAATGGATTAAAAAGAAAGACCCACAATATGCTGCCTTCAAGATACTCATCTCAGAAAAAGACACCAACGGACTAAAGGTGAAAGGATGGGAAAAAAACCTACCATGCATATGGACTCAGTAAAAAAAGTAAAAAATCCTTATTTCAGATAAAGTGGACTTCAAGTCAAAGTTAGTCAGAAGGGATAAAGAAAGACATTTCATACTGCTTAAGGGAACCATAAATCAGGAAGACATAATGATCATAAATATTTATGCCCCAAACAATAGTGTATCCATGTACATCAAACAAATCCTTCTCAATTCCACGAATCAAATAGACCACAATGCAATAATTCTGGGTGACTTTAACACACTGCTGTCACAACTGGATAGATCTTCCAAACAAAAAATAAACAGAGAAACCATAGAACTCAATAACACAATCAATAACTTAGACTTGACAGACATATATAAAGTATTCCATCCATCAATGAGCGAATTCACTTTCTTCTCAGCAGCACATGAAACCTTCTTTAAAATAGACCATATGTTATGCCACAATGCAGCCCTTAGTAAATGCAAAAAAATAGAGATACTACCTTGTATTCTATCAGATCATAATGGAATGAAATTAGAAATCAATGACAAAATAAAAAACAGAAATTGCTCCAACACCTTGAGACTAAATAATATGCTATTGAATGAAGCATGGATAACAGAAAACATCAGGGAGGAGATAAAAAAATTCTTAGAGGTAAATGAGAACGACGATACAACATATCACAATCTCTGGGACACTATGAAAGCAGTACTAAGAGAAAAATTCATTGCATAGAGTGCATTCAAGAAAAGAATAAGAAGTCAACAACTAAATAACCTAACATTATAGCTTCAAAACCCTAGAAAAAGAATAACAGAATAACACCAAAGGTAGTAGAAGACAGGAAATAATTAAAATCAGAGCAAAATCAATGAAATTGAAACAAAACAATTGACAAAACAAAAAGTTGGTTCTTTGAAAAAGTAAACAAAATAGACATACCCTTAGCCACACTAACAAAGAGAAGGAGAGAGAAAACTCAAATTACTAAAATTCGTGATGAAAAAGGAAATACCATGACAGACAGCACTGAAATATATAACATAATGAGAAGCTACTTTGAAAATCTATATTCCAACAAAATAGAAAATACTGAAGACATCAACAAATTTCTAGAGACATATGATCCTCCCAAACTGAACCAGAAGGACATACACAATTTAAACAGATCAATATCAAGCAATGAAGTAGAAGGAAGCATCAAAATCCTACCAAGCAAGAAAAACCCAGGACCAGATTGATTCTCAGCCAAGTTCTACAAGACCTTCAAAGAAGAATTCATTTCAATACTTCTCAAAGTATTCCAGGAAATAGAAAAGGAGAGTACCCTACCAAACTCATTTTATGAAGCTAATATCACCCTCATACCCAAACCAGGCAAAGACACATCAAGGAAAGAAAAATTTAGACCAATATCCTTGATGAATATAGATGCAAAGATTCTTAACAAAACAAAGCATATCCAAAAACATATTAAGAAAATTGTGCACCACGATCAAGTGGGGTTCATCCCTGGAATGCAAGGATGGTTTAACATCCGTAAATCAATAAACATAATCCATCATGTCAATAGACTTAAGGATAAGAATCATATGGTTATTTCAATTGATGCATAAAAAGTGTTTGGCAAAATACAACACTCCTTCAGGCTCAAAACACGAGAAAAAATAGGGATAGTAGGAGCATACCTGAACATTGTAAAGGCTATTTATGCTAAGCCCATGGCCAACATCATTCTTAATGGAGAAAAACTGAAAGCATTCCGTTTAAAAATGGAAACAAGACAGGGATGTCCTCTTTCACCAACATACTTGAAATATTAGCCAGAGCAATTAGACAGACTAAAGAAATTAAAGGGATACAAATAGGAAAAGAGGATCTCGAGCTGTCACTATTTGCTGATGACATGATTCTCTATTTAGAGGATCCAAAATCTCCTCCAGAAAAATTCTAGACCTCATAAATGAATTCAGCAAAATAGCAGGGTATAAAATCAACACACATAAATCTAAAGCATTTTTACATAGGTGATGAAACATCTGAAAGGGAAATGAGGAAAACAAATCCATTCGCAATAGCCTCAAAAAAAAAAAAAATACTTGGGAATAAATCTAACCAAAGAGCTGAAAGATCTCTACAATGAAAACTACAAAACATTGAAGAAAGAAATTGAGGAAGACCTTAGAAGATGGAAAGATCTCCCATGTTCTTGGATAGGTAGAATTAATATTATCAAAATGGCCATACTTCCAAAGGTGCTATACAGATTTAACACAATTCCAATTAAAATCCCTATGGCATTTCTCATAGAAACATAAAAAGCAATTGTGAAATTCATCTGGAAGAACAAAAGACCCAGAATAGTCAAAGCAATCCTGGGCAGGAAGAGTGATGCAGGAGGTATCACAATACCAGACCTTAAACACTACTATAGAGCAATAGTAACACAAACAGCATAGTATTGCCACCAAAATGGACAGGTAGATCAATGGTACAGGATAGAAGACACAGAGACATACCCACATAAGTACAGTAATCTCATAGTAGACAAAGGTGCCAAAAACTTACAATGGAGAAAAGATAACCTGTTCAACAAATGGTGCTGGGAAAACTGGAAATCCATATGTAGTAAAATGAAATTAAACCCCTATCTCTCACCCTGTACAAAACTCAATTGAAATGGATCAAAGATCTAGGAATTAGACCTGAGACCCTTCACCAAATAGAAGAAAAAGTATGACCAAATCTCCTTCACATTGGCTTAGGGCAAGACTTCCTTAACAAGACCCCCATAGCACAAGAAATAAAAGCAAGAATCAATAAATGGGATAGATTCAAACTAAAAAGTTTTTTCTCAGCACAGGAAACAATTAATAATTTGAAAAGAGAGTCTACAGAGTGGGAGAAAATCTTTTCCACACACACTTCAGACAGAGCACTCATCTCCAAAGTTTATAAAGAACTTAAAAACTTTACACCCAAAATACAAAGAACCCAATCAATAAATGGGCTAAGGAAATGGGCAGACACTTCACAGAAGAAGATATACAAATATATGAAAAAGTGTTCATCATCCCTAGTAATTAGAGAAATGCAAATTAAAACCACCCTAAGATTTCATCTAACTCCAATTAGAATGACTGTTATCAAGAACACAAGCAATAATAAGTGTTGGCATGGATGTGGGGAAAAAGGTACACTCATACATTGCTGGTGGAGTTGCAAATTGGTGCAGCCACTCTGGAAAGCAGTATGGAAATTGCTCAGAAAGCATGGTATGGACCCACCATTTGACCCAGCTATCGCACTCCTCGATTTATACCCAAAGGACTTAAAATCAGCATACTACAGTGATGCGGCCACATCAATGTTCATAGCTGCTCAATTCAAAATAGTCAGATTGTGGAACCAACCTAGATGCCCTTCAATTGATGAATGGATAAAGAAACTGTGGTATATATACACAATGGAATATTACTTGGCCATAAAGAAGAATAAAATTATGGGATTTGCTGGTAAATGGATGAAGTTGGAAAATATCATGCTAAGTAAAATAGGCCAAGCCCCAAAAACCAAAGGCTGAATGTTCTCTCTGATAAGTGCACAACAATATATAATGAGGGAGGTTGATGGGGGGAAAGAGAAGAATGAAGGAATTTTGGATGGTGTAGTGGAAAAAGGGGTGGGAGGGGGTGGGGATGGAAAAACAGTAGAATGAAACAGACAGTTTTACCATATATATATGTATGATTACATGAAGGGTGTGAATCTACATTGTGTACAACCATAGAAATGAAAAGTTGTGTACAATGTGTATCCCATTTGTGTACAATGAATCAAACTGTGTCTGTAAAAATAAAAAATATTTTAATAAAAAAAAAGAAAGACATGGTATCATTTATGCAGTATCCTCTCCAAAATTGCATAACCTGAATTTAATCATAAGAACACAAACCCGAATGGAGGGATATTATGCAAAATAACTTGCCAGTGTAATTCAAAAGTATTAGCATTAGATCACAGATCATAAAAAATACATTATAGGTACATGTAAAGAAAAATCAAATGAGGTCTGTCATCAATTAATAGAGTAGGCATATCAACTGCTAAGTTGTATAGTTGTACTGTAGCTATGGGACAAGTTAATATTTGGGAAATTTAAGTAAGGAGTGTATGAGAATTCTTCGTATTGTTTTTGTAAGCTTTTTGGTAAGCCCATCAGTAATTTAAAAAGAAAAGTTAAAAAACTAAGCATGAATTATTGATCATCAAAAAAACTTATTGGTCATCTACTGTGTGTTAGGAACTTTATCACAAGAAAATTTCTCAAGAAATATGTAGGCTCTACATCAGAGAAGTTGTGAATATTATCAGTCACAAATCAGAGCATTGTTCTTTTACCAGAAACCCCAAAACTCTTCTTGGATATCTCACATATTTGTATCTTAATTAATTGATTTATTCATTCATTTTTTGTTTTTTATCTATCAATACTGGGGATTGAACCCAAGGCTGTGGAGGCTGAACTTGAACTCAAGATCCTCCTGCTTCAGCCTCCACTGGGATTAAAGGCATAAACCACTGCACCTGGCTCAGTGACTTTTTTAAATTAATGGACTATGGACCATGTGGTGGCGCATGCCTGTAATCCCAGCAATTTCAGAGACTGAGGATCGCAAGTTCGATGCCAGCCTCAGCAATTTAGTAAGACCTTGTCTAGGAAAGAAGCAGGGCGTGGGGTGGGGGAGCGGAGAGCAGGTTGGGGATGTAACTAGCTTAGTGGAAGAGCATCCTGGGTGCCAAACATAAAGAAAGACTATAGGCTACACCTCATGCTGGCACAGCCACAATGAGTAAACCAGACATGATCCTAATCTTCAACAAACTAAAAGCCCATGGTGATATCAACTACAATACAGTATTGCTTTGGTTTGAGTATGAGGTGTCCCCCTACAGCTCCCGGGTTAACGCAGAAATGTTCTGAGATGAAATGGATTGTGAGAGCTGTAACCTAATCAGTCCACACTGGTTTGAATGGACTGACTGATTAGGTGGTAACTGCAGGCAGGTGGGTTATGGCTAGAGGTGGGTCACAGTGAGCATGCCCTAGAAGGGTTCATCTTCCCTGTGGCCCCGTCACCTCTTCTTCCTCTCTCTCTGCTTCCTGGCTGCCATGAGTGGAACAACAGGCCCTTCTGTTGCCATTTGCTGCCTCACCTTGGGCTCAGAGAAATGGACTCAGTCATCCATGGACTGAGACCTCTGAAACCATGAACCAATATAAAACTTTCTCTCCTCTAAGTTGTCAGGTATTTTGGACTCAAAAATGCAAAGCTGACTAACTCCCATATAATTAAGTGCTGTGATGTGCTAAGCAATTTCAGACAGCGTAACATAATACTTAGCTCAAACTCTAGAGCCACACTATCTCAGTTCAAATCAAGTCCCCACTTCTGGCTATGTGACTGTGAAACAAATGACTTAGTCTTTCTGTGTCTCGATTTTCTCATCTGTACAATGAGAATGACAATAGCAATACTTAAGAACAGCGCCTGGAACTTCATAAGCGGTGTAAAATAATGGACATCCATGGGGGGGGTGGGCCATCAATCCTAAAACATGGAGAACTATTTAGGGAAAAAAATGTTCCAGATTAAGTGACATGTAAGCTGAGACCCATAAAACAGAATGATCAGCCTTTGCAGGGGCCCAGAAATGAAATAGGGCAAGGAGATTTGCAAAACTGAAAAGTGTAAATGACCAGAGTGAGGAATGGTGAGAAATGATGTTAAAGAGATTGTTAAGTAGGGACCAGATCCTACAGGAGCTGTGAAGCTGAGGAAAGAATCTGGCCCTTACCTTTAAGGCAACGGAAGGTCTGGTAAGACTGAGGTAGGAGGATCATTAAGGCAGCACGGCAGACATTCACAGGGTGCCCATCAGAGCCAGGAGAGTCAGCTAGGTGACTCTTGTGATGATCCAAGCAGGAGACGGTGGCAGGTTGGACAAAGAAGTGCACAGATTTGAGATATTTGGCAGACTGAATCAGTTTGCTTTTCACTAAGATATGAGCACTGAGAGTAGAAATTTGTAACAACTGTATGGAGATACAATGCACAAACCATGCCATTCATTCCTTTAAGATGTACAATTAAAGCCATTAATATACTCACAATTAGCATCCATTACCACAATCAAGTTTAGAACAACCCAAAACAAAATCCCATATCCAACAATGTTACTCCACATTTCTCCCCAAACAGCCTTCCCCACTCCACCAAAACTAGGCAACCACCAACCTACTTTCTGTCTACATGAATTTGTCTATTATGGACATTTCATATAAATAAATGTACAAGTGTTTGTGGGTAGGTAGGGGTTCACTCCAGCATTAAGAGCAAAGGAGTGGGCTGGGAGCATAACTCAGTGGTAGAGCACGTGCTTAGCATTTTATTTATTTATTTAATAAATTTATTTATTTATATAAATAAAATCATGCAATGTGGTCTTTCGTGACTTAGCATCACACTTTCATCTACATGGTAGCATATATTAGTACTTTGCCCCTTTTTGTGGTTGAATAAGATTCCACTGTATGGATATAATACATTGTTAAAATCCATTCATTAGTTGCTGGGTATTTAAAATCCATTCATCAGTTGCTGGGTATTTGGTTGTTGATACTTCTTGACTGTTATGAATAATGCCACTGTGATCATATGTGTACAAGTTCTATGGAAGTATGCTTTCATTTCTCTTGGGCATATGCCTAGGAGTGGAATTTCTGGGTCATATGGTAACTCTATTTGCTTCTTCAGGACCCATAGAACTGTTTTCCAAACAGTACCATTTTACATTCCCACCAGTGTGTAAGAGGGTTTCAATGTTTCAACATCCTTGCTAACACTTATTATTTATCTTATTATAGCCATCTTAGCTGGTTTGAAATGGTATTTCATGTGGTTCATTTCGTTTTGTTTTTCTCATGTTTTTCAGTTGTGATTCCTCGACGACTAATTATGTTGAACTTTTTTTTTTTTTGTACTAGGGATTGAACCCAAAGGCACTTTATCCCTGAGCCACATCTTCAGTCCTTTTCATGTTTTATTTTGAGATGGGGTCTTGCTATATTGCTTAGGGCCTTGCTAAGTTGCTGAGGCTGGATTTGAACTTGTGATCCTCCTGCCTCAGCCTCCTGAGTCTCTGGGATTACAGGCCTGCGCTACTGCACTGGTCAGTATTGAACATCTTTTCAATTGCTATTTGGTCATTTGTGGATCTTTGAAGAAGTGTCTATTACCCTTAAATTGAATTATCTTTTTATTATTGAATTGTAAGAGATCTTTGCATACATTTGATATAAATTCCTTCTCAGACACATGATTTGCAAAAACTGTCTCCCATTCTTTGAGTCCTTTTCACTTTATTTTTTTTATTTTATTTTTTATTTTTTAGATGTTGCTAGGGATTGGACCAAGGGCCTTCTGCAGGTTAGGCAAGTGCTCCATCACTGACCCACATCCACAGCCTCCTTTCACTTTCCTGATGGGTTCTTTCAAGATGCAAAAATTTTCCATTTTGATGATGTCCCATTTGTTTATATTTTATTTTGTTGCTTTTGACTTTGGTGTTTATAACTAAGATATCATTAATTAATTCAAGATTACAGAGATTTACACTCATTTTCTTCTAAGGGTTTTATATATGGTTAGCCCTTACATTTAGGTCTTTGATCAATGTTGAGTTAAGTTTTGTATATAGTATGAGGTAGGTGTCTAGATTCATTATTTTGCATATAGATATTCACTTGTCTCCACTGATGGATTTTGATGGGAACTCTGTTGAAATTCCTGCCAGAAAATGTGGAGAAGACAATCTAGAAAATAACCATGAGGACCTATTAAGGGACAGCAGAGAAAAACTGTTATCTAAGCATTTGAGAAGTAGATAGAATAGAGAAAATCCAGGAAAGTGTGATATCAAAGAATTCAAGAAAAGTAAAATGTTTTGTAGAAAATGGAGAAGTTAACATCAAAATTCTGCAAGAACTCAAGCAACATTTAAAAGTGAGAGTAGCCACTGAGTTTAGTGACAAGGTGGTCATGGCAACAGGGCAAGAGCAGTGTTTGTGGGTAGGTAAGGGTTCACTCCAGCATTAAGAGCAAAGGAGTGGGCTGGGAGCATAACTCAGTGGTAGAGCACATGCTTAGCATATATGAGGCCCTCGGTTCAATCCCCAGTACCAAAAAGAAAATGGAAAAAAAAAAAAGAGAGAGAGAGAGAGAGAGAGAGAGAGAGCGCAAAGGAGCAGATACAGTGGGACATGCCTGTAATCCCAGCAGCTTGGGAGGTTGAGGCAGGAGGATCCCAAGTTCAAGACTAGCCTCAGCAACTTAGTGAGGCCCTGAACAACTCAGTGAAACCCTGTCCCTAAATAAAATATTAAAAAGGGATGGGGATGTGGCTCAGTGGTTAAGCACCCCTGGGTTCAATCCTCAGTACAAAAAAATAAAAAAGAGCAAAGGATACAGGCATGGTGGGGCACGCCTGTAATTTCAGCAACTCAGGATGTTAAGGCATCGGAATTGAATGTTAGGGATTTCAGTCTCAGCAATTTAGTGAGACATTGTTTCAAAATAGAGTAAAAAGGACTGGTAATGTGACTCTGTGGTAAAGTGCCTCTGGTGTCAATCCCTAGTACCAGAGGGTGGCGGGTGGAGAGAAAAAGAAAGAAATACAGGGCCTAGAATAACCGTGTCCTACTTCCTTTGTTTCCCCCTCTCTTCCTAACCACTCCATCAGCTCAAAGAACATAAATACCACTTTACAACCTTTGCAAAGGTTTCCCAACTTCTTCCTAACATTAAAGACAGCTACATATGAAACTGAAACCAAGAGAAACTGGGTAAATGTATTTTATCGCCCATGTCTTCATTTCCTGAGGCCTACTGCCTGGTTTTTAAATGGGCCAACTCAGATTACTTTTAGTCATATGGGTCCAGAGCTGATTTTCTGAACTTGTTTTCAGTGCAATAAGGCATTCTCATTCTAAACAACAAAAAACCCCATCATGCTTTCTTCACCTGCTCAAAGATGCAGCCCCACCATCCCCATCCCCCTAAAAGCTTTCTGCAGCCCACTAAAAATATCCAGTGTTGACAGATGCAAGCTATCAATACAGAGACTCAAGATCCCAGGGTGAGAAGTGGCCAGAGGCGAAGTCTTGATAAACAGCTCAAATTGGCTCTTACTCCACAGGTGACGCCTAGTTTATCTGGGTAATTGTAAAGGGCATTTTACAGCAAATCAATTAAATGAAAATCTTTTAAACCCTTTTTAAATGGGGGAAAAAAGGGAGGGTGGAGAGGGCCAACCTTTGTAAGCTAACAGGTGATTTTAATTGGAACCAGCAGCGTTATACCATGTTTTTGACCCATTCGGTAAAGGCAGAAAAAGAAATCAATAAATTTCCATCAGCATTTGCCCTCCTGGAGTCTTATAAGTAGAATGGAGACACGAACCCCAGTTAATGGCTTCATCAAGCACCTCACTGATTCTCTAACAGAATTAAATAGGTTGCAGGTCTCTCTCCCTTGTCCTCTACCATTGAGATTCAAAAATGCCCCAGACTGATGGGTGCTGCTGGGTGACACATGAGGTCCCATCCTTTTCTTTACATACACACTCCACAACTGCCCTGGGCCCAACCACCACAGAACCTTCTGGCTCAGAGATGTGAATCCAGGCACTGGCCCTTTGTTAAAAGAAAAACACAGACATTCCAAGTTTTATTCCTGGCAGTAGATCCATAGAGAATTCACAGGGCCTAACAATCGGGCAGCTTGATTTCAGTCACGTATTAGTTGTGTAATTTTGGGTAAATTACTTAACGTTTCTCATGTGCCATTTCCTCATTCTTATCAGAGAGAATAATGATACCAACCCCTTGGGTTGTAGTGAGATTAAATATTATTGTATCAATATATTTCATAGTTCAAGTAAATATTTAAACAAGCAGTTTACAACAGAAAAATTTTAAAATTTTCTACCTCATTCACAGTAAGTGCAATGCAAAATAAAACTATACTGAGATGCTACTTTTCATCTATCATGCTGGCAAAAATCCCAAATTCAATAGTATATTCTAAGCCAGGCACAGCAGCCCACGCCTGTAATTTCAGTGGCTGGCGAAGCTGAGGCAGGAAGATCTCAAGTTCAAAGCCAGCCTCAGCAATTTAGTGAGGCCCTAAGCAGCTCAGCAAAACCTTGTCTCTAAATAAAATATTAAAAAAGGATGGGGATGTGGCTCAGTTGTTAAGAGCCTTTATGTTCAATCCCCAGTACCAAAAAAAGTATATTCTAGCCAAGTGTAGTGGCACATGCCTATAACTCCAGTGATTCAGGGGACTGAGACAGGAAGATCACAAGTTTGAGGCCAGCCTCAGTAATTTAGCAAGTTCCTGTCTCAAAATTAAAAATACAAAGGTCTGGGTATGTAGCTCAGTGATTGAGCTCACCTGGGCTCAAGTTAGTGTACCCCACTCCCCACAAAAAAAAAAGAGTGTATTGTATTGATGAAATAATGGAGAAAGAAGCACTCATTCATTGTTTTGGGTGAGTTGAAACTGCATCGGCCAATTACAATTGAATTTGAAAATCTCTAGAAAAAGTTTATGTGCTTTTACCCATTGATCCAGAAATACCGCTACTATAGGAATCTATCCCAAAATGCACCATCAAAAATTGAAAATGACTTATATGCAAGGTAAGTCTCTATAGTATTATTCATAATTGCAAATAATTAGAAACAAAATGTCCATCAACAACTGGTTGAATAAAATATGGCTATACGCATGTAGTGGAACACCCTGAAGTTTCTGCAGTTTCTGACGTTAGGAGACAGAACTATATATGCTGAAATCAAGTGACTTCCAGGATATAGCAAGTGGACAAAATAAGAAGTGGAAAAAATATTTATTACGAGAACTATAACTTTTATGTAAAAAAGAAGAAACATGCATAAATATACATACATAATTGCGTATACTTACCAAAAAAAAAAACAACAGAAATTAAAGTTAAAACTAATTAAAATAGGGAAGGACTGGCAGGAACATCATTGGAAGCAAGGTTCCTTTCAATATACCTAGATGATTTTAATGTTGGAAACATAAATGTTTTATATATTCACAAATTATAATAAATTAGAGTAATCTCTAAAAACAAAAACTAAAAAGAATCAATTTAATATACACATTGATTATACATTTTAAATTATATATATAAATGAAATAATTATTTCAATGACTTTATTTTTTATTTTTTGCATTTTTAATTTTTGATGCTGGAGGTTGAACCCAGAGGCATTTAACCACTAGGCTACATACCCAAACTTTTTAAATTTTGAGCCAGGGTCTTGCTAAGTTGCTGAGGGTCTAAGTTGCCCAGGCTGTCCTGGAACTTGCGACCCTTCTGCCTCAGTCTTCTGAGTCTCTGGGATTACAGGCATGTGTCACCGTGACTTTAAACTACACCACAGAAATGGAGGAATGTATTCTAAAGACAAATAAAGCTGAAGAGAATTTTAAACTTCATTT
Organism: Sciurus carolinensis; assembly: GCF_902686445.1. NCBI lineage: Eukaryota > Metazoa > Chordata > Mammalia > Rodentia > Sciuridae > Sciurus > Sciurus carolinensis. The sequence goes on from NC_062223.1 coordinate 121,811,790, forward strand.
GGTAGTCTAATTGCTAGTCTTAATATTTATTTTATTAATTTAAAACTATTGGGAGATAAAAAGTAGAAAGTTGCAGTTAAGAGAGTAAGCCAGGTCTGCCTGAAATCCCAGCTACTCCAGAGGCTGAGGCAGGAGGATCATAAATTCAAAGCCAGCCTGGGCAATTTAGCAAGACTCTGTTTTAAAATTAAAAAAATAAAAAGGGCTGGAGTTGTAACTCAGTGGTTCAGAGTCCCTGGGTTCAATTTCCAGGACTGGAAAAAAGGTGGGGCAGAGAGGAAGAATAAGTCATAAGTATTTAAGGAGGTAGATATGTTAATTAGGTTGATTTAATCAATCCACTCGGTATAGACATATTATTGTGCACTACATAATTTTATAATTTGTCACAAAATTAATTATTATTATTATTTTTTTTTGTGGTACTGGTGATCGAACTCAAGAGTGCTCTACCTCTGAGATGCATCCCCAGCCCTTTTTACTTTTTATTTTGAAACAAGGTCTTGCTAAATTGTCACTTGCAATCCTCCTGCCTTTGCCTTCAGTCACTGGGATTACAGGTTTGCACCACTGCACTGTTTCATTAATCAATATTTTAAAAACCTAGCCCAGGTAGAAAGTTTCTTTTTCCTTTCTTCCTTTTAACATAGTTGGAAAAAAAAAAATAGTGCTAAAACCTGGGAGGACAAAATGTTTGCCAAAATCTCAAAAAGAACATTTGAATCTCCAAAGGATTCATTTGAATCCTAAATAAAGGAAAAGCAGAATTATAAGGTAATTTAAATAATGTGGTCTCTGTGTGCTAGGTAGGCAATGATGACACACCCCAAGTATTCTTCCAGTCCTCACCTCTTGTCACTGAGGGTAATTTTGTCCCTGTTACAGTCCAATAGCATGTAATACTCTGACCACACAACACACACGTCTATTGGACGTGATCTGTCCTGGGAACTCCCCATTTGCAAATTCCACTACGGGAATTTTCATATGAGGAAACAACAGTGTACAGTGTTTACTATCCTCATTTGTAAAATGGGAATAAAATGTAGCTTAATTCAGAGGATTATGGTGGGGGTTCAAGGGGAAAAGCCTGTGTAATATTTAGTAGTTGGCACAAAGTAAGTGCTTGATAAATGTGATTAATAATAAACTGAGAATATTTTTAAGGACAGACAGGCAAATGACTCATTCATCTTTGTATCCTCAGAATCTTTCACATTACTAGTATCTGGTAGGGGTTCAATAAACATTCACTGAAAGAGTCACTGTATCCAGGGGTCAGGGTGCATGAGGACACTCAGCAATAAATCATTTACCCCAGGTCACCATGCCACATGGCCACTTCAAGGCAGAGCTTATAAATCTCTACAGTGTGGGGTGCCCTTTAAGTCTGTTTCCTCCTAAGTAAACACATCGTACCTGACTGGGCATAAGTCTTGGGGAAAAAGATTCAATCAAAGTTCCAAGTCTGATTCTATTCCAGCCAGAGCGGAGTGAGTGTCTGTTTCTCCTTTTCCCTGAGCCTGTCACAATCTCAACAAATAGGCTTTTAAATTAAGTAGTGATTTGGAATGTAAGTGAGTGCATTTAAGATGATAAGAGACAGAGAGATCCTAATGGCTGAAATATTTGTCATATCACAAGTAAACGGAGTGTTTCTGGGAGTCACTAATGTAACTAATTTTTTCCAAATCCTCCTCTGCTCTGTGTGAGAAGATGAGGTCAGTGCAGGTTGAGCTGGCCCAGAGTGAGCAGCTGTCGGGGGACTGAAGAGAATACTGATGGATGGATGGCTGTTTTCCTTGGGAAACCAGAGCCTGGTTGTTCAAATTAAGCTGTAGCTACCCAACAACCCGCTGCCGGTTGCTGCAAATGAAAAGGTGGGGAAATAAATGTGCGATCCATATAGTGCCTCCCTCGGGGTGGGGGCAGAGATGTGTCGTGGCCCCTGTGGGAGGGGGTGTCTGAAGGAAGGATGGAAATAATTGACTGCGACTCCTCTCCTTCCCTTCACCTACTCTTGAATCACCTCTGCAGCAAACCAGGATCATGTCAGTAAAACCTCTTCTTGAGCACTCCCAGAGCTGGGAATCTCACTACCTCCAAAGCAGCCCAGGATAATAAAGCATTTTTAGTAGAATTCAGAAGCAACCTCTTAGGTAGCTATGTTGGCATTTTGGTTAGCCGTGAAGTGAACCGAAAGCTGTAAAAATATGTGGTTACTCTGCGTCAAATGTCCAAAATGAACAACCCTACTCATTTGGGCTTGGTGCATTGAGTTTTTAGGCTTATTCTAAGGCTGACTCCATCACCAACTGTGGTGAACACCTCCAAGTAGGTACTAAAGACTTTTTCAGTTTGTAAAAATGAGGGAGGTAACCACCCCAGGGCATCCACAATGCCAAGGCTTGGTGGAGAGGGAGACATGGTCATTTTACCTACACCTCACTTTAAGGCAGGACCTTACATTTCAATTTTGACATGATCTCAAAAATAAATATGCATTCAGCCACAGAAAAATACTCACAAGATTTAGAGATGTCCATCATTCAATTTGAAATGTGTCATTTTTGGACCACACCTTCTGCGTACATTCAAAAGGAAATTTTAAAATAAATTTTGTCTGGGGCAAGTATATGACACTGCCCCAAGTATATGACATGCTTTTTTTAAAGCATGCATTCATTCCATGTAAGTTTTAAAATATACACAATTTCTGAAATCTTGATTTGGCATTTCTTAATATCTTGAGAGCCTAAAAAAAAAAAAAAAAAAAACAGTCCAGGAATCTAAAAGACTCTGTCCTGTGCACTTGTAAGATTATTGTTGCAAACCAATAAGATTAAGGATGAAGGACTGGGTGCGGTGGCACACATTTGTGGTCCCAGCTAAGAGGCTAAGGCAGGAGGATCACAAGTTAGAAACCAGCCAGGGCAATTTAATAAGACCTTATCTCAAAACAAAACAAAACAAGGGACTGGGAATATAACACACTGGTAGAGGGCTTGCTTCAGCCGCATGATGTACTGGGTTCGATCTCCAGTAATAGGAGGGGGAAAAAAAAGAATATAAAATTAGTGTGTTATAAAAATAGTTTTACATATTATTATTGTTTAGATATGAGGTGTCCCCTCAAAGTTCCTGTTATATAGGAAGATTCAGAGGTGAAATGATTAGGTTGTGAGAACTGTAACCTATCAGTTCATCCTAGTTTGAATGGACTGACTAGGTGATAACTGTAGGCTGGAAGAGGAGGGTCACTGGGGTCGTGCCCTGGAAGGGTTGTTCTTCCTGTGGCCTCTTCTCTCTCTCTCTCTCTCTTTCTGCTTCCTGACCCAGCTGTGAGCAATTTTTTTCAGCTAGGCCCGTCTCTCATGATGTGCTGAGACTCAAAGCAATGGAGTTGGTTCTATGGACTGAAACCTCTGAAACAGTGACCCCCAAATAGACTTTTCCTCCTCTGAGTTGTTCTTATTGGGTATTTTGGTCACATAAATGCAAAAACTAACTAAAACACATACCATAGAGTAGTCAAACTCAAAGAAACTGAAAATGGAATGGTTATTGCCAGGGAATGGGGGAACAAGAAATAGGAGCTTGATGGGTACAGAGATTCAGTTTTGCAAAAAATGAGAAAGATCTAGAGACGAGTTGCAAAAGGACATGAATATGCTTACTACTACTGAAATATACATTTAAAAATGATTGAAATTGGGCAGGGGTTGTGGCTCAGTAGTAGAGCATTTGCCTGACATGTGTGAGGCACTGGGGTTAATTCTCAGTACCACATGTGAATAAATAAATATAATAAAGGTTCATTGACAAATATTTTAAATGATTAAAATGATAAATTTCATTTTATATGTATTTTTCCATGAGTAAAATTTTTTAAAATCTTTAAAAAAGGTTTTGAAAGGTGTTATATAAATATTAGTGTTGCTGTTAAATTAGTACTACACAATTGTTCTTTAAATATATATTGAGTATCTACTATGTGCCTCACCCTGTTCCCAATAGCTTTTATACTATAGGTGGTGAATAAATATAACACAAAGTATAGCATTTCTTCAGGTAGGTAGCAGAAAGTTCATAAAAATGTAATAGAAATTATTGCATCCAAATGTTATGAGGTTCACCAATATGGGAGTGTGGTCCAGAATGGCAATCTGCCCAACCCTCAGTATAGCGGGAGGAGATTAAAATGGAAGTCTGTTATTGTTCTAAACCCTAGTCTGGGCACTACAGCTAGTTAAAAACATCATAGAGGTAATGGTTAAGAGTAGGAACACAGGGCTGGGGAGATAGCTCAGTCGGTAGAGTGCTTGCCTTATAAGCACAAGGTCCTGGGTTCAATCCCCAGCAGCACCCCCCCCCAAAAAAAAAAAAAAGAGTAGAAACACAAGCAAGATTTCGTGGTGCACACCTGTAATCCCAGCTACTTAGGGAGGCTGAAACAGAAGAATTGCAAGTTTGAGGGCAATCTCAGTAACTTAGTGAGACCCTGTATCAAAATAAAATACAAAGAAGACTTGGGACATAACTTAGTGTAGAACTCTGGGTTCCATCCCCAGTACTATACACACATACAAGGAGTAGTAATACAAACCAGAAATCATTGGTCGGATCCCCAACTCTACGATTTACTATCTGTGTCACCTTGGGCAAGTTACTCAACCTCATGCATCTCAGACTCCCATCAGGAAAAGGGGGACTTACAGCAGTACCTACCTTAGGTTTCAGTGAGCTCATATTTAGCCAACCTGTTTAGAACAGTGTCTAGCATTTATTAAATGCTACATATGAATGTTAAATGAAATAAAATGCCTTTCAAGAAGTCAGTTAATTTTCTGAGCTTCAGGAAAATAATGTCTAAGGATACTTTTGGATCTATAAATTCAGTGATTCCACACTTTTACAGGCTAAGACTTTGTAATCTCTCCAATCATGCATTAATTTTTAAAAATTTAAATGGACACAACACCTTTATTTTATTTATTTATTTTTATGTGGTGTTGAGGATTGAACCCAGGTCCTCACACATGCGAGGTGTGCACTCTACCAATGTCCTACCTAGTCCTCATGCATTAATTTTTTAACCAGCCTACTTGGTTGCAATAAGGACTTTCTGATAGCAATTATGTTAGGGTCCAGTTAGGAAACCAGAAGCCACAATAGGGATTTCAGTGGGGGAATTTTATGGCTAAATAGGTACTGGAGAAATTAAAAGATTATAAGTGAACACTGAATTAATATAGTGGTAGTAACTTCAGAAGCAGTCTCCAACTCTAAGGCTGGGACACAAAGGGAGGAGGGGGTGTCAGTGCCTGGAGGCTTGGAGGAAGACTGGACTCAGGCCCCTGAGGAGGAGGCACTGCTAGGTTGTTGGTGGCACCTCAGGAGCTGAGATTCAGACCTCTAAGGAGGTGGTTTCGTCCTACGCTGACAATCTCTGAAGGGGCACAATTATGCTCGCTCTAGATGGGCTGGGGGAAAAGTTGGAGACTAAAACTAATTGCCATCTTCAGGGTGGTGGGGCACTGCTAGTGATGTGATTAGTGACAGCAAACCAACAGCTGGCGTTCCTCGTCCTTCTTCCTCCTTTCCAGCTCCCTCTGATGCCACTAAGGGGAACCAAAAAGATTTCAGTTGGCAAGAAGAAATGTGGTTTTCAGAGTCTCAGGCCAGCATCAAAGAACAGAGTGTAGAAGAGGGATTTAAAATTAGAGACCATAACTTAAAAACTGGCATCAGCCAGGTGGTGGCACATGCCTATATCCAGCGACTCCGGAGCCTAAGGCAAGAGGATTGCAAGTTAGAGGCTAACCTAAGCATAATAGCAAGATCTGTCTTAAAAGAAAAATAAAAAGGCCCCTTTCAGCAGGAAGCAGTGTGGAGATGTTATCACCCACTTTCCATAGAAATAGAAGCTAGAAATTGACAGTGGGGAAATGTAACAGGGGTTCACTTGATTCTTTGACTATATCCCCTGTTGGGGGTATACTTTGTCGCTTTGAAACTTACATGTTTTTTTTTTTTTCTTTTTTCCTAATCTTTTCCCTGACCTTCTCCCTGATCTTCTTCTCCCTAGACTTCTCCTCCCTGATCTTCTTTTCCCTGATCTCTCCTTCCTAAACTCATTTTTTCTGAATCACCTCTTAAAAACCCCCTATTCCCTATGATGGGTAGAATCACAGCCTGTGGGATGGGAGTCCCCTGTGTTTCTCCTTTGCTAGCAAAGCAATAAACTATCTTTTTCTTTTTTTTTTTTTTTCAAAAAAAAAAAAAAAGAAAGAAAAGAAAAAGCTGGGATATAACTCAGGGTAAAGTGCCCATGGGTTCTAGCCCCAGTACTGAAATGAAAAAAGTAGCATTATAGCTCCTAAACTGCTTGCTACTACCTCTATGGATGCCAGTTCTGACCACCAGAGTAACACCAAAATGTATTCATGCTCTTCACCTGCTCAAAAATAGCTGTCCCAGTCTCCTCATGCTCTCCTTTTTCCAGCCTAAAACAACCTTCTATTGATTTCTCCACTGTGGGGTTCAAAGGAGAAGGAGTCATGTGTGACTCATTTTTGTGCCCCTCTGGAGCCAGAATAATACCATGATGCTTTGTATAATACCAGGTGCTTTCTCAGCATTGATTTGAATAGTCCGATTGCTTTAAGTGTTAGGGAAGTCTTTGTATTGAACACAAATCAGCCTTTCCTCTAAGCCAGTGAGTGGTCTCTCAAATTCATCTCTAGGAACCTGGGCAAAGCAGTTTGCCCACTTCAAGTCTCAGTTTCTCTGGAATGATAACATCCCCACACCACAATGAGAACTCCCAATCTCAGGGATTTGGTGTGACAGCTTTATTTCTTATTTCATTATTTTTATCATTTGTAAAAAACACCTGACATAATCAGTTTAGAGAGAGCAAAGTTTTATTTGGGCTTGACTTTTTGAGGTTTCCATTCACTACTGGTTGGCCTTGTTGCTTTTGGGTCTGTGGTGAGGCAGCTTATCATGGTAGTACCACATGGTAATGCTATTCACCTCATGACCAGGTCATCAAAGAGAGAAGGAATTGGCAGTGTCCCACCATCCCCTTTGAGGGAGTACTCCCAATGACTAGATGTCCCACTTTGCCCCACCTCTTACATTGCCACACATCCCAATAATACTGACCTGAGGACTAGGCCTTTAGCACATGGATTTTGGGGGATACCTCAGATCCAAATTGAGGCAGATGGTTTATGTACCCTATCCTCCTCTCACTTTGCTTCTGCTGATGTTTCCACCTGGGATCTCATCAGTGTTCTGGAGGGTTAGCCAGTGGAGATGCTTTGTAATGGGGAGTGGGGGGGACCTCCTAGGAGGGGATAAATACTGAAAAGTTTTAGGGATAGAGTCTTGCCTGGTTCTCTTTATAATAAAGTCAGAATAGCATGGAGTTTCACTAACTAGGCTCTGGAGTCAGACTGCCTATGCTGAAATTTCTGCCACTGTTATTTCCTATGTGACCTTGGACAAATAACTTGGGCTTCACTTTGTTTCACTGGAAATAAGTCAATAATGGTACTAAATTCAGTTGCTTGGTACTCTTCATGGCAAATTACAAATACTCACCACCTATTAGTTATTTCTGAGCTCTACGTGCTTGATACTGTACTAAATGTCATTTATCGCTTAAACCTTTACACAGCTCGTGAGCTGGGTATAACTCCTCCCCCCTTTATAGGTAAAGAAACTGAACCTCATATGACCAAAAAGAGGAGCAGAGCCAGGGTTTTCATACGTAGGACTAACTCTACTGTTGGGATTCAGAAGAGGACACTTAGGAAATTTGTGGGAACACCAGATTGTTGCCATGATTGGAGGACACCCTTGACTTTTTGTGGTAAGTAGGGAAGAGGGATATTTAGCATGCTACAGTACAAAAGTCAGGCCTTCACATGCCAAGTGACTTCTGAATGTATTCCAGACATCTGTGCAGGTGAAAAAGCTAGTTACATCTATAGCACTTCTCAGTACTCCACTTCAGTGGTTTCTTTTAAATAATGAGTTGCCAATATTTGTCCCCTACTTCATTTGTCCTCTTTCTTCCTCTTTGTCTCCTCTGTGGGCGGTTTTGTCTGGATAAGTCTCCATGCTTAACAAATTTACCCAATTTGAGCATTATACCAAATCCAAATCTGTTAAAGGGCATCTATGAAAAACCCAAAGTCACAACATACTTAATGGTGAAATTAATTAATTAATTTGCTACTAAGATTGGAAACAAGGCAAGGATGATTCTCACCAGTGTATCCACTACTGTACTAGTGGTCCTTGCCAAAGAAATAAGGAAAGAAAAAGAAATAAAGGGTGTAAAGAAGTAAAAGATGAGATAGGAAGAAATAAATCATCTTTTTTTTTTTTTTTTTCGGTGCTGGGGATTGAACCCAGGGCCTTGTGCTTGCAAGGCAGGCACTCTACCAGCTGAGCTATCTCCCCAGCCTGAAATAAATCATCTTGATTCACAAATGATATAACACCTTATGAAAAGAATCTTAAGGAACTCCACAAAACAACTATGGAGAGTAATAAGTGAAATTAGTAAGATCATATAATGCATAATTAATATAGAAACTTGATTATATTCCAACAAGGAGTAAATAACTAGAAAATGAAATTCAAAAACAATTCCATTTACAAGAGCATTGAATTGAAATCAATATAATTAGTAACACATTTAAGAAAAGATGTGCAAGATTTTTTCATTTGAAATGAAAAATTGACAGAAATTAAATAAGATCTAAATATCAGAGATATTTGCTATATTCATAGATTGGGATTTGAAATGAGACAAGGAAATAATAGGAATTGCTATAGTTGTGTGTTATATAGTAATAAGTTGTATTTGGTATTTGCCTGGACTTGTAAAATTAAAATCATAAAAGGCGCCTGGTGACAAACTTGCTGTGCGGCAGGATGACACTCTTCAACAATGCTGATATGAACTTTTATCTATGATTTGAGTGGTGGCTCCTAGTCTAGTCGTGTTCTGGTCTTTTCAATGAAGACCAGAGCGTGACTGGGCCGAAAATCACTACTTAAACCCCTGGACTTTTGGAGCAAACTGTCAGCAGCACCGTGACCAGAGGACTCCACATTACTCTGTCTCTTGACTACCCCGGCTGCTGTTCACACTATCATTGATTGCTGATCAATCGTTGTTACCGAGGCCAGATAACTGACCACCTCTCCCACAACGATGACTGCCATCCAGCCTCTGGCTTATCGGACACCCAAGGACATCCAAAGATATCCTAGAAGCTAAGAGAGGCTACAGCTGAGAAGAATCCCCTCGGTCTTGTTGACTAACTTCTTGGCTAACAGACATTGCATTGAGTAAGTCCATGGGAATAGAACTCTAGGTGAACAAGGGAGCGAATCTTCAATGTATTTGTGACTTGTTATTATTAGGAATGTTAAGTTGAGTATGCATTGCATGAATAAAATCTACTTGTTGGAACCAAACTTGATTCCTCTCTTGCTCACTGCTTGCAATAGGACTCAATAGTGTTTAGATGTCAGTTTTACTCAATTTGACCTGTAGAGCCATTAAAATACCAAATATAAGTCAGAGACTTTCCTTTTTTAGAAATTGAGTTAACTCAATTTCTTTTCTTTTTTTTTTAATTTTTTTTTTTTTTTTTTTTTTTTTTTTTAATTTTACCAGGATTGAACCCAGGGGTATTTTTATTACTGAGCTACATCCTCAGACCTTTTTTTATTTTGAGGCAGCATCTCATTAAGTTGCTGATGCTAGCCTTGAATTTACAATCTTTCTGCCTCAGCCTTCCAAGTTGTTAGGATTATAGGCATGAGTCACCACACTCGGCAAGTTGATTTTTTTTTGTATGTATGTGCATGCCAGGGATTGAACCCAGGGGCACTTAATCACTGAGCCACATCCGGGTCCTTTTTATTTTTTTTATTTTGACACAGGGACTCACTAAGCTGCATACAGTCTTGTTAAGTGGCTGAGGCTGGCTTTGAAACTTGCGATTCTCCTGCCTCAGCCTCCCCAACTGCCAGGATTACATACACCACCATGCCTGGCTTCAATTTTTAAAATTTATGTAGAAGAGCAAAAGGTGGTGAACTGTTAAAATAATCATGAAAAAGAACAAAGTTAAGGGGTTCATACTACCTGATTTTAAGACTTGCTATAAAACTTACTAATTAACACTTACAAAGTGACTAATCAAACTTTGTTACCAAATCTGTTTCAGTTATCTATCACTGTATAGCAAACTATTCTAAAACAGTTGGGTAAAACCAGTATTTGTAGCCACATTTTGCTCTTGAGACTGGGAGTTAACTGGCCAGCTGAACAGTTCTCATTCTGGTCTCTCATGAAATGCTGTCAGCTGGTGGCTGGAACTGGAGTCATCACTAGGGTTCTTAATTCATGTGTCTGGTGCCCAGGCTGGGACTCACTCCTCAGTTGGAGCTGGAACAGCTGCTGTTCTGTAGGCATGTATCCTTCAATGTGGTCTTTTCATATAGGGGCCTCAGGGGAACCAGATGCCCTTTGGGGAAGTCAAAGATTCCTAGGGTGAATATCCAGAGAACCATGTTAGAGCAATACTGCTTTCATAATCTGGACTTGAAAGTTCTACAGAGTTACTTTCTCCACACATTCTCTCCATTAGAAGTTCATCCCCGAGCTCATATTCAAAGGAAGAGAAACTGGACTTTGTGCCTTGATGAGAGTAGTGTCAAAAGATTGCAGTGAAAATTCACGCTGAGCCTAAAAATGGTATGGCACAAACCAGTAAGCATCTGGGAGGCTGATGGAAATGCCACCTGTGACTCTTCTTGAGCTTTTCTAAGGTTTCTAATGAGATTAACCAGCAATGAAAGGTGAGTGAGAAGACAAGAAAGCTGGTGGTGGGGAGGGACTTTTTCCATTTTATGCATAGCATAACATGTGCCTGTTCTCTTTCACTTGAACCTTTGAAACATGCTGTTCCCACTGACTGTATGCCCTTCCTCTTTCCTCTGCCTTCCTCCTATACATTCTTCTGGATTGGCTTAGACATTAGCTTCTCTGGGAAACCCTTCTCATCCCAAGCCTAGCTGGGTTCAGGGCCCCTTCTGTGGGTGTCATAGCTCTCTGTAACATGCCCTTCCTCAGTGTTCATTAGTGTCTCTTTGCTGTCCATCCACTTGTTCATCCCTTTCTCCTTTCCTGGAGTTTAAGTTGCTTGAAGGCAAGAGGCAGTATTTTGTACTCCTTTGTGTCTGTAGCACCCTAGTAAGTGATGAATGAATAAGTAAGGGGGTAGAGAGGGTGGAATATTCCTGAGCAATGACAGAACTCGAAGCTACAAGCTTCAAGATGTCCCACTTTGTCCCAAGGTCTCCTGCATCACCTCCCTGCACAGGCTAACTAGAACTGGGCAAAGCTGGTGTGACAGAGTGATTAGCTAGTCCCTGAGTGTGATTAGCCACCACTGCAATCTGCTCTGCTGTGGCCTCCTCTCTAGTCTCCCCAAATCAGTCAACTCCTCTTCCCAGTTCCTCTCTGGGAGTAGATCGACCTGCTTCCCACTAAAACCTTAGACGCGATAATAGGAGGAAAAAAAAATAAAGGTCGAGAGTAGGACAATTGGTGGCAACGAGATGAACACAGATTAATGATGTGGACCTCGCCCTGGCCTCCCCAGCCTGGGCCGGGGAAGGTTCATGGTTGATACCCATTAAAGGACTTAATGAAATAATTATAATTCACACCCTAGAGCATCAAAGAATCAATACTGGGGAACTTTGAGCCACTCTGGGTGTGGTATCCCACTGGCTTCACAGTTCAGCACTGCAGGCAGAGCTGGTGGAAGCAAATGCAGTTGACACGGAAGTTGCATTAAAAGAGGGCAATAATAGATTAAAAGCTGCCGGGATCCTGGCGACTGGATGTCAATATCCTTTATTCCCTACCTTGCCCCAATTCTGCCCCCTCCGTGCACTATTAGCCCAAATCAATGGGCTGTCAATTGACATCACAAGCTACAGCATTAATGCGAGCTCACAAAGGAAGCCCAGCCCTATATTATCACTTCTCTCGCTTCCAAATTACCACATAATGCAGGCCACAGGCAGCTTGTGACATGTTAACACTATACACGATTTGTTGGGATTGGACTAAACATTTCATGGCTAAAGATTTCATCAAAGACTTGATGACAGAAAGAAACTGTCATCCATGGGAAATCACTGGAAATAACAGAATTAAGCATTGTTTGGAAATCTGGAGGGACAATGGAGTGATGATGATGGATGGAAAGAATTGAGACCTACAGCTGGTGGCCTGCTGTGAGAGCAGTTTCAGGGAAAGGCGGCAATTAAAAGGCCATTTTGTTGGGCCCACTAAAGAACAGGTATTCAAATTTTGTCTAGGAGTTGAATTATGCTCTCTCCCCACCTTAAGGAAAAAAAAAAAAAGTTGAAATCCTAAACCCAAGACCTCAGAATGTGACCTTTATTTGGAAGCAGGGTCTTCACAGAGGTAATCAAGTTACATTGAAGTCATCAGGGTAGGCCCTTAATCCAATATGATTGGTGCACTTATAAAAGGGCAGATTGACACATAGAGAAGCTATGTGAACACACATGGTGAGAAGAGAGTGAGCCATGTGATTGGAGTGAGACCAGAAGTCAAGGACAGTTCAGTTCCTTCTCTAATACCTTGAGAAGCATGGTCCTGCCCTCACCTTAATTTCAGACTTCCATCTTCCAGAGCTGCAAGATAAAAAAATTTGTTTTTTTAAGTCATATGGTTTTTGCTTATTACAGCACCTTTAGGAAGCATTATTATTTAGAGCCAGGCACTGTGGTGCATCCTGTAACTCGTTATTGGGGAGCTGGGACAGGACCTCATTTGAGGTCAGCCTGGGAGCAATTTAATAAAAAATATAAAAGGATAGGAATGTAGTTCGGTGGTAAAGTAGCCCTGTGTTTAATTCCCAGTACTGCTCCCCTCCAATATTTTTGTTACTAATGATAGTGGCCCCAATTTATTGAGCGTGTCTGATTCAGGCAAAATGAAATGCTCCACATACACTGGCTAATTTCATCCTCACAACAAACCAATAGTTGAGCATTTTAACCTCCTTTTCAGAGGTAAAGATACCAAACTTGAAAAACAGTTATTTGCTTGAAGTCACACACCTTTTAAGTGGCAAACAGGTCTGTCTAGACAGAAATATGGGAAATACTAAATCTTTAAACAAAAATACTTCTGATGAATATTTTCAAGTGGTTACTTACTTGTAACCTGCTTTCTTTTCAGATCCCAGTAATTTTTTCAACCTTTGGGTGGGGAATCTATATCCACATGGTTTGAGACTTCAGTGTCTCAAATTGGAGATTAAAAAAAAAGAGCATAGCCACTTTAGTTCCTCACAAAGGAAGGATCTTGTCTTAAATTTCTATTGTTCCTTCTCATCCATCTTTCCAATTATCATTAACAGATACCTCTCCCCCATCTCCCCAATCCCTTGGGTGGGGTGGAGCCAGCTTTGTAGTCAATTGCCCAACTCATGAATAAGTTCTATTAGAGTTCCATACAATGAAGTTACTAAGAGGAATGAGTTTCTGAAATGCATGACAACATGGGTGATCTTTGAAAACACACCAAAGTCAGTCACAAAAGACCACATGATTCTATTCATATGAAATGTCCAGAATGGATAGATCTTTCAAGGCAGAAAGTAGATTAATGATTGTCTAAGATTGGGGTGAGTGGTATAGGGAGAAATGCAGATAATGGATATGGGAGTCTTGGTGTGACTAAATTGTTCTAAGGTGACTGTTGGACAATTCAGTTCTGTGAACAAACTAAAAATGTATGAGTAAACTGCATGTTAACTGTATCTAAAAGTTGTTATATGAATTTTTAAAGAAGTAGTCTTGAGGAGTGTAAGTTCTGGAGATAAGAGAAGCAAGAGTGGGATCAGGAAAAGCCAGAACCTCTTCCCACTGAACTACCCTCAATACCCAAATGCTTCAAAGGCCTGTATTTTCTACCCCTCCATTCTCACTGCCAAGTAAGTATCCAAGAAAATCTGTTATCTCTCACCTCACTGCCAGCTGGGAATTCTTTGCATGGAACATTAATATGGACATTAGGGATTGAACACAGGGCCTTGGGCTTACAAGCTGAGCACTCTACCAGCTGAGCTATATCCCCTGTCCAGCCGCATGTAGGTATTTGGGGCCGACTTCACTACTTCTTGTGCTTTTGGTTAGGAATTTGTGAAATAAGACTCTGACAAGGTTGCACCTTCCCCAGGTATCCTGGTTTTTATTATCAGTTGCTGCCATCTAGTGGACAATGACTCCCTTACACCCATGTGAACACTTGAACAAGTTAAAATTCAAGTCTCACCAATCACTACATTCCACATTAATACAAAAGCCCACTTGAAAAATTTAGAGTCTGAATATTATAGGCGTTTTAAGCAAAGAACTGCTTATAACCACTCTCATCTTAGTCCTCTACCTTAACTACACAAAGAGGATATTGCTCAGGCAAGAGAATCCAAATTTGAGGTCAGCCTAGGCAATTTAGCAAGACCCTGCTTCCAAAGGCCTGGGATTGTGGCTATGGTCAAGTGCCCTTGGTTTTTAAGCTGCACCTGCCCCCGACACAGGCTAATAATTACTGAGAAAAACCTCGAGAGCTATAGTGGTAACTTTATAACCAGTCTCTTAAAATCATAACCTTCCAGAAAGCCAAGTTTTTGCCATCCTAGATTTATATACTTGCACCACCAGATCTAGTTATCCTTCCAAGGTTGGAAAACATCAAAAGTGACATATCAAGTCTAAATGGGAAGTGCCAATATTTCTAGTTACCTAAAACCACTTCCCAGTCTTTTCCCATAGAAAACTATGGTTTGTTTGTCACTATTATGTGGCATACTCTCCCATTTAGTTTCTATCTTAAAATCCTAAATTTCTCAACTTTTTTAACAGCAAAATGTATCTGCAGATGTTAATAACTGAAGTACCCAGAAGGCCCCAGTGACCAGTAAATGACCCCTAAACACAAATTGCATGTATCAAATGTATTTTAAAAACTGCACGTATCCTGGGGAACAAATGAGAAATCCTTACAAGACCTCCAAATTGCTCTACCAGACCATTTGATGCCTGTAAAAAACAGGTTGAGTGCTCGCCTAGCATGCTCAAGGCCCTAGGTTAAATCCCCAGCACAAAAACAAAAAAAATGGTTGAAATGGATCAACTTCTGAATGCCTGAGCTATTTCTGTGCATTGGAGGTTGCTAGAGTCAGTAACCCCAGTGACCTTCAGTGATTAACTCAGGTTTTCTCAACATTGGTCTACAAATGTTGACTTACCCAACAAATGGTTAAGTGATTATACCACTTTTTTATGAAGGACTAAGATGGGAAGGATAACATTGTCCCAGGAAACATCCAGGCCCTAAAATTGTTCATGTGATCCTTACAACTTACAATGCTGCTGTAAATCTCTAATAAGTTCCCAAACAAAAAACTTATTTTTCCATGAAGCTTAGCTATACAAACCAAGCTATACCTGTTGCAAGTATCTGCTAAATTTTTGCAGTCTTAAGCCCATGATCATGTACGTTACTGTAGTTGGGCTATCACAAACCAAGCTTAGCCCCATACAATAAATAGCAACAACTGGGTTCAATCTCCCAGTATAACTATGCTGCAATTCCCTTTTGGGGCTTAAGCTGCCACTAGGTGGCATGCTAGCACCAAAGAAAAATCTAAGCCACTTTTCCTTGCTCTACCACGCACCATGTGACATACACATGAATTCAGAACCTTTGGCTTTTACTGTTCCTTAGTTTGAACTTCAGACTGATGTGGATGGATAACATGGCTAACAGACCCAAGTAGGTAATGTGCACTCCCCTCCTGGTAGGTTTCTCCCACAAGAACACTTGTTTATTAAAGAGGTTTCTGCTCCTCTTGCCTGAAGCTCAGAGGTGCTAGCTAGGTTAGTGGTTCAGATTTAAACTTTATTGGAGCTTTTAAGATAAGCAATGAATTCAGTTATTGCACTTTGTTACCCAATGTCACAGGCAATTCTGCAAGGCTAGGCACTTCCTAGCCCTTATGACTCAGGTAGATGAACAATAAAAATTCCACCCATACAACACTGGCGTGACTTATATGTCATCACTTGGGGGGAGGGACTAAACACTACTTGCAAGGCCTTACCAGCAGCTACTTAGAGACAACTATATGGTGCCAATTTTAAATACAGTTTTATTTAAGACATTGCATTTTCCACTTACAATACAGTGTTTATAAAGTGCAATGTTATTTCCTTTCCCTGTGTACATGTTCCATATTCAAGTATTGAGAATGCCCAGTAATTTACTATAGCAGCAACCTTAAAACTGCCACAGAATTTGCTACAAATTTGGGCCCTTCCATATTTTACTGTGGAACAATGCTACTTCTATTATTGGGCTGGCTTAGTCAACCTCTTCAATGGTGGGCCCAGAGGAAGCACCACCAGAGGGAGGAGCTCCCCCACCAGGGAAGCCCCCAGGCATTCCTCCTGGCATGCCTCCTGCACTCTGGTACAGCTTGGTAATGATGGGGTTGCAGACTTTCTCCAGCTCTTTCTGCTGATGTTCAAATTCTTCTTTCTCTGCAGTCTGAGGGGAGGAAAAAATTAATCACCAAGAGTTCTTCAAATAGTTTACTTAACTAACAACATACTCATGGAGCCTAGGGTTAGTCAGAATAAAACCCACCCAATACTAAATTAACTATGCACTGAAGTCCTGGGTCACTCAGACATCCAAGGAAGGTAAACTGCCAACACACAAAATTCTGGTGGAAACTGCGAATGTCTGGACCTTTCATCACTGTGACCATTACATTACACCAACCCAGCCTCTTCATTTCCTCCACTGATTAGCAGAAAAGTACCAACCTGATTCTTATCCAGCCAGTTGATGATTTCATTACATTTGTCAAGAATCTTCTGTTTGTCCTCATCATTTATCTTGCCTTGCAGCTTCTCATCTTCAACAGTTGCTTTCATGTTGAATGCATAGGACTCAAGTGAGTTCTTAGATGACACCTTATCCCTCTGCTTTTCGTCTTCAGCTTTGTACTTCTCAGCTTCCTGGACCATGCGCTCAATGTCTTCCTTGCTCAAACGACCTGTAAAGTTACAGGATCTTGATCAGAGATCCCTGTTTAAGTCTGCAACTTATTTATATGCTAGATGCCTACAGTGGGGGCTTCAAATGGAACATAACCATTTGCATAGTCAAGACCAGATAAGAGCCTTATTCACCCAGACTAACCTTTGTCATTAGTGATGGTAATCTTGTTCTCTTTTCCTGTACTCTTATCTACAGCAGAGACATTGAGGATGCCATTGGCATCAATATCAAAAGTGACTTCAATCTGAGGAACACCACGGGGTGCAGGAGGTATGCCTGTAAGTTCAAACTTGCCAAGCAGGTTGTTATCCTTGGTCATGGCACGCTCACCTTCGTATACCTAGGGATAAAGAGTAACGAATTAGTCACTAATAAAAACTTAAGGTTTCTATGCTACGAAAGCTCAACTAGGAAAGACTTGTCGCTCAGACATCCAAGGAAGGAACTAGCCAACACAAAATTTCTGGTGGAAACTACGAATGGTTTTAGACTCCATCATCACAGCAGAAGACTTTCCAAGTTTTATGTAACTGCTCTAAGTGTAAAAAAGTCTACCTGAATGAGCACACCAGGCTGGTTGTCAGAGTAGGTTGTGAAGGTCTGTGTCTGCTTGGTAGGAATGGTGGTATTACGCTTGATGAGTACAGTCATGACTCCACCAGCAGTTTCAATACCAAGGGACAGAGGAGTGACATCCAAGAGCAGCAAATCTTGAACATTTTCAGATTTATCTCCAGATAAAATGGCTGCCTGGACAGCTAAATAAAAGAAAAGGTAAGAATTAAAAAAAAAAAAAGTAACTTGAAATCACCTCACTAACCCATCTCATTCGCTCAGACATCCAAGGAAGGAACTAGCCAACACATAATTTCTGGTGGAAACTACGAATGGTTTTGGAATCCATCATCACAGCGAATCAGTTTGGGTCTCTAAAATGGTGCCTGTGGGTTGAAAGTAGGGATTACCTGCACCATAAGCAACAGCCTCATCAGGGTTGATGCTCTTATTCAGTTCTTTTCCGTTGAAGAAGTCCTGCAGAAGCTTCTGAATCTTGGGGATACGAGTAGAACCACCCACCAGTACAATATCATGAATCTGTGACTTGTCTAGTTTGGCATCTCTAAGAGCTTTTTCCACAGGATCAAGGGTGCCACGGAACAGGTCAGCATTCAACTCTTCAAATCGAGCCCGGGTAATGGAGGTATAGAAGTCGATTCCTTCATAGAGAGAATCAATCTCAATACTGGCCTGAGTACTGGAAGAGAGGGTACGCTTAGCTCTTTCACATGCAGTACGGAGACGTCGGACAGCTCTTTTGTTCTCACTGATGTCCTTCTTATGCTTGCGCTTGAATTCAGCGATGAAATGATTGACCATACGGTTGTCAAAGTCTTCTCCACCCAAGTGGGTGTCTCCAGCTGTGGATTTGACCTCAAAGATTCCATCCTCGATAGTGAGGATTGACACATCGAAAGTGCCACCTCCTAAATCAAAAATCAGCACATTTCTTTCAGCTCCAACCTGCCATTAAAAAAATAAGCTTTTAAGTAAATTCCTGATAGTCCACATTAACAAACCCACCTTTACACTCAAATATACAAACCTTAAAAAAAGATACAAACCTTTTTGTCTAAACCATAGGCAATAGCAGCGGCAGTTGGCTCATTGATTATCCTAAGCACATTGAGACCAGCAATGGTTCCGGCATCTTTGGTTGCCTGACGCTGAGAGTCATTGAAATATGCTGGCACCGTGACCACAGCATTGGTAACAGTCTAGTAATAAAGTAACAAAACCCAAATTAATGTAAAGTTACAGTACAGTTTATGTATTTTGACACATAACCAAATTATTAAATCCAACATGCACTCAAACTGAAGTTGGAAAGAAACCTTTCCCAGTTGACAGATGTTAAATTCCTGCATAGCCAAAAATCTCACCTTCCCAAGGTAGGCCTTCTGCAATTTCCTTCATTTTTGTCAGAACCATGGAAGACACCTCCTCTGGATAGAAACTTTTTGTCTCTCCCTTGTATTCTACTTGAACTTTGGGCCTGCCTGCATCATTCACCACCATAAAGGGCCAGTGCTTCATATCAGACTGGACAACTGCATCATCAAATCTACGTCCTATCAGACGTTTGGCATCTGTGAAAAAAAACATGCATTTTACATCATTCCACATTCCAACAAAAACCCAGGCCCAGACTAGGGGTGTACCTCAGAGTGGATCCTTAACAAGTACAAAGGCCTGATTTCCAGCAACACACCAAAAAACCCATGCTTTCTTTGACTGCCAAATCTCAGTGGTAAATAGATTTAACTCCCATGAGAGGCAAAAATGCACCTGATTTACCCTAAAACTGAAGGGTTACCTAACACCAAGTGCACTGAATTCTAACTGAAGAAAAATATTTTCCTACTTCACACGGCTCCGAGTTCCTCAAAGGGCCTCCCTTCTTAAATTTGTCATTTAAAATTAATGGCTTACCAAAAACTGTGTTGGTGGGGTTCATTGCAACCTGATTTTTTGCAGCATCACCGATTAATCGTTCGGTGTCGGTGAAGGCGACATAGCTTGGGGTAGTTCGGTTCCCCTGATCATTGGCAATTATCTCCACTTTTCCATGTTGGAATACACCCACACAAGAGTAGGTGGTGCCAAGATCAATGCCGACTGCAGGTCCCTTAGACATGGTTCCTGGAAAGAAAATCAAACACGTGCTTTGAAAATCCAGTTATGCATTTGAGCTATATAACCTCTTTAAACCCCCTAAGAATAGCTATGACAACTCAGATTATACTTAACGCTGCTTTACCACGCGAGATCAGAGCAGTAATGCTGCAGCGCAGGTTGCTGTGCCAACCCTAGCAAAGCCCGCCCTGCCTGAAGGAACCATCTGCCCCGAAGGTCCGCGACCTCGCTGAACACGTGGTCTCAGTCTCGAAAGGAAATCCGGCAGCCAAAATCCTTGACTCCTGGAGTTAGAATAGCCCTACTCTTCCCACTACCCTAAGAACCTCCATTCTGGGTGCTTGCCAAGGGCGGCTTAAAAAACGTTTTAAAGAAGAGAAAAGCAAGGAGCCAAGGCCTAGAGCTGGCTCCCGTTCCCCGAGCCGACAGCGGATGCGGCGCCCCTCCCCCGCCACGCGGTCGTGTTTAGCCTCGGCGGCAAAAGGGGCGCCGCCCTGCCGCCCCCGCTCCGGGTTGGGGTGGCTCAACAGACTTAAATCCGTTTCCCTAAACTGCTAACCGCGACTCAGGGATGCTGCCACCACTTCTGGAGAAAGAGCTGCCCCGCCCGATCGCTACTCACCGCCCGCAAGCCCCAGGGAGCTGCCCTGGAGGCCCCTGGCAGCAAGCCTGCTCGGCCTGGGCTGCACGCTTCCCCGATAACTCCCAAGGACTAACAGGGCAAAGGCCTTACCGTATGTGTAGGCCGGAATCCACTTGCGA
Organism: Sciurus carolinensis; assembly: GCF_902686445.1. NCBI lineage: Eukaryota > Metazoa > Chordata > Mammalia > Rodentia > Sciuridae > Sciurus > Sciurus carolinensis. The sequence goes on from NC_062223.1 coordinate 121,832,461, forward strand.
AGAAACCACGCAAACCTCAAAAAGCTGCCACCGCGTTCAATGAGACCGGTTTCCGCCCGCCACCCTGTCTCTTATACCCTGTCTCAGAACCTTCCAGAAGGGACCCGCCCCGACCGCTGCTCATCACAGTCGCCTCAGCCAATGAGTGCTTGGCTGCCTCTCTAAGCTCCAATGATGAACCCGTATTCGCTCCTCAGGCCTCGCCCCCACCCGCCCCCATCCCACCCCACCGCGCGATGACGCACCACCGCAGCGTTCTGGAACTTTCATGCTCGCCCCCGCTCTCCGAACGGCCCCGGGGAAAGGGAGGGTGGGGCCAAGAGAGCCCGCGCGCGGGAGTCTTCCGTCACTCCAGGCGGGGGAGGGGAACGTCCGCCGCGACGCATGCGCCCGCTACCAGCGCGGGCGGGAGGGGGCGGAAGGAGAAGGCGGAAGAGGGGCGGGGACACTCGGAACCAACCAATGGTGGCATAGCCAGCCGCGGTCTTCCCGCACGGAACAGGGTCAGGATGAACGCAGGGTCTGAAGGGAGGGGTCCGGGGTCGGGAGCCCGGGAAGAGAAGACGGAAGTGGAGCGAGGACAAAATGGCCGCGAAGGTTGTTGCTCCCCTCCCCCACCGAGTCCTCATTTCTCCTTCCCCATCCCCCACCGCGGTATTCTAGATGGTCTACTGGGCACCCGCACCCCGATTCCGTGCACCCACACTTCCTAGCTATCATGGCTTTGGGCTAGGGCGAATCCTGAGTGTCCGAGGCGGCCATTTCGGCCTCAGGGCGCCTCTAGGGTAACTTGCTCAGGGACGCCTCGATTGGGGTTAGGGCGAGCCGCCCGGCCTCCTCCGTATCTCGCCTCCGTTGCTGTTCCTTGGAACACCCAGGACAGGATCCTGCGTCTGAGCGCGGAGCCCGGCCCCTCCTCCCGCCCAGAACACGTCGGGCTTCTCGGTTCAGGCCCTCCCCCACTTGCCCACGTTTCTCAGTTATTTATGAAATAAATATTTTAAAGGTCGCGTATTTTTTCTTTGTAGGTGAGTTAGGCGTTAGCAATTCTAGGTTCCGGTAGCCCTGTGTCCTTGATTTAGATTTCCGGAGCTTTTTTATTTTCAGTAAGATGAGGTAATGTCTTCACTGCCTGGCTTTTATCAAAAATTAAACGACAGACCCCGCAGAGTCCTTGAAAACGTAACCGAGCCACTAAACAATGCCTAGAATTTTAAATTGTGGTGCATGGAGGGAGGCATTGGGGCCTTCCCCTTCCAGGCTGCCTGAGTACCTTGAATGCTTTACATGTGTCCTTTCAAACAGGCAGGGCAGCTGTCATTTTTGTATCCTAGATAAATAAGCACAGATCAGTTACAGAATTTTTAAAGATGGTTCCGCAGAATTTTTAGTACTAAAAATTGGTCTGGAAGTTCTCCACACCAAGTGAGAAAGGCGATCTGAGGATTGAGGACATCTTGCCCTTGTCAAAGCCAGTAAAACCTAGGGACAGATTCAAACGTATGAAGGAAGAGCCTTCTCATATTTGATTCTTCTTGTTTTTATCTTGAAGACCATGGAGTCATAGACTTAGCCTCGCCCTACCTCCTCAGAAGTTAATTTTTTTTATAAAGCAGAGTGCTTTCTTTTGTTTTTAAGCATCAAAACGATTTTCGAGATATATATTATTCATTATCATATTAACAGAAAAATGAGACTCGGAAAATAACAGCTCAGAGATGTTATTTGTGGGGGAAAAAAACCTGGTTAAAGTCAAACCTGGGTGTTTTGTTGTTTGTTTATTTTGAGATGGCCTCACTGTGTAGCTCAGTCTCCTCTGGGCCCAAGTGAGCTGTCTCAGCCTATGGAATAACTGGGACATAACAGGCTCTAAACCTAGCTTTTTTACTGCAGTGTAATTGCCCTTCTAGAAACATACTTGACTCCAGCTCCAGAAGGAAGATGTGTACTCTGGGCCATTCTTTTCAGTTTCTTTTGGTGTTGGAACTTTTTTTACACTTGAGCCAGAAGTCTCAATTCTGAACTATATCCATTTAAATTGTTGAACTAGTGGAAAATAGAACTGGGACCCAAATCCACTGGTTTGAGGGATCCCACCCAATACCAGTGTTTTTAAAAAACAGAACAGGGCTGGGGGTATACTTCAGCTTTAGAGTGCTTGCCTTGCATGTGCAAGGACCAGAACTTGGACAAGATGATCCCCAGCACTGAAAAAAGCAGAACAAATAACCTGTTCCTAATCACTCAAAATTCGTTCTAGGACATGACTATGTTCTTAGTAAATGGAATGATTAAAAGTTTATATTTCAAAAGCCCAGAATATGATGAGAGGCGTTTTTCACCCCTTCACAATGCACATGGTTTCAAATAGCATGGTTATTCAAGATCCAGAATTAAAGTTGGGTACATGGGATTGCAGTGGTGGAGTTTGGAGCATAGGACTTGTGACTGTAGAATGGGATGATGGTTAACATTTTTTTTATGTCTGTCACATTGCTAAACAATGTTCTAAATGGGTTGCATACATAACTTCATTTAATTTGCACCACAAAAATCTTAAGAGGTGGCAGTTATAATCTCCATTTTGTAGATCAGGAAACTAAGGAGTTGGAAGGTTAAATGATTAAGCCAAGCCTCAAGGTCAGATTGTGGAAGCTGGAATTCAAACAGTCCGGCTACAGTGTCTGTCCTTTAACATACCTCTGAAATACCAACATTGGTAGAAATGTGAAGTCCCATTAAAATGAAGATTGGATTGTGTGACTTTTATAGTCTTATAATCCTTAATTGTATCAGACTATAGTTGGCTCCTGAAACTCCTTGTCAGTATTAAGTATACATACATATTTGTTTTATTTCTTTTTTATGAGCAGTGTGGAATAGTAATCAGATCTGAATTTCAATTCAAGCCATTTACTTGTGTAGAGGTAATTTCAGTCTATCTGCAAAACAATGCTTTCAGAGTTATGAGGATTGAATAAAGTTATAACGTGAAATTTTTCTTATCCTTTGACAGTTCTCTCGCTTTTCCTCTAAAATTCTTAATTTTGTAAATATCAGAGAGACCAAAGTCTTTTATCAAATTCTCAAAGATAGCCTAGACCCATAAAATACTACGAATCTTTGCCCCAGTACCAAAACCAACAAACAAACAAAAAAATAAAACAAGAATCTCTGCCTTGCCCAGTGCAGTGGTTCGTGCTTGTAATCCCAGTGACTTGGGAAGCTGAAGCAGGAGGATCGCAAGTTAAAGGCCAACCTCAGCAACTTAGCGAGACCCTACCTCAAAAAATGAAAAATGATTATATAGTTCAATGATAAAGTATTCCTGGGTTTGATACCCAGTACCAAAAAACAAAACAAAACAAAAAAACCCACAAACAAAAATTCCTCTCTTATGTCCCCTAATTTCCAAAACTAATCTGATAAGATTAGGAGAAATAGATTGACATGCTCAATTTATTTTATGGGTGTGGGTACAGATGGAATTGGGGATAGTTACTAGATGAGTCACCAACTTCTTCCCCAGTGTTCTTGAAGAGGAAGAAGGACCTAAAATGACCAGGCCACAGTAAGAAAGAACTAAGGCTTTATAGAGTCACTGTTTTGCTGTGTCATTATTGGTAATCTTTGAAATAAGGGATACTGAAGAAACTTCATTAACTTTTTAGTACTGGAGATTAACCTGGGAGCACTATACCACTGAGCTACATCTGCAGTCCATTTTATTTTTTTGTTTTGAGTCAGGGTCCTGGTATATTATTGAGTCTGGCTTTGAACTTATGATCCCACTGCCTCAGCAGCCCAAGTCGCTGGGATTATAGGTGTGTGTGTGCCACTGTTCCCGGCAACACTTTTAGATTATTGAACTTACCATAACTTCACTAACCAGTATGCAGATGTAAAGTTAATCAACCTAATGGTAGATTGACCTTTGCCTTTTTTTTCTTTCTAAAAGGTTTAATGTAAGAATTAATCAGATAATTTCTATTAGAATTATGTAGTACCAGTGCTTTTAAATATCCACTTTTAAATATCATTCCACATAAAGGAATGATGAACCTTTTTGTTTGTTTGTTTGTTTTGGTATGGGGGATTGAATCCCAGGGTGCTTGACCACTGAGCTACATCCCCGGTCCATTTTATTTAAGACAGGGTCTCACTAAGTTGTTTAGGACCTCCCTAAAAGTTGTGAGACTTGTCTCGATCTTGCAATCCTCCTGCCTCAGTCTCCTGAGTTACTGGGATTACAGGTGTACACCACCATGCCTGGCAAGAATGGTGAATTTAGATAGTAGCTCCTTGCTTCAAAACCTAGGATATTAAATATAATCCTTCTGCTAGGCCTGGTGGCACCTTCTTGTATTCCCCTGAGGCAGGAGGATCACAAGTTCAAGGCCAGCCTCTGGACTCAGCCAAGTCCTTTCTCAAAAAACCAAAAGACTGGGAATGTAGCTCAATGGTAGAGTACCTCTGGGTTTAATCCCCAATATTGCCAAAAAAACAAAAACCCTTCCTGGATCCAGTGACATAACTAAAAGATGCAGTGTATGCCCAAAGAATTGAGTGTATTTGTAGCATTTCATCAAGGAAATTTGAAACCAGAAGACTAGAGCTGTTATTAATATTTTGACTTTCTGACTACAGTCAGGTATAAATTACTGTTTTGGGAGCATGTAAGTAACCCTGATGTCATTTTCCATCATTTAGTCTTGTCTCCCTAACAAGATTATATGCCTTACAACACCTTCATGCTTTGTGTGGTGTTTTACTGATAGTAGAATCCTTGCTGTTGCTGTTATTGTTTTTTTGGTGGGGTAGTACTGAGGATTGCTCTGTGCTACATTCCCAGACTATTTATTTATTTATTTATCTATCTGTCTGAGATGGAGTCTTACTAAATTTCAGAGACTGTCCTTAAACTTGTGATCCTCCTGCCTCAGCCTCCTGAGTTGCTGGAATTACAGGCATGTGCCATACCACCCAGCTGCCATTGCTATTTTATTACATGCTTATGTGCAGGGCAATATATAACCCTCACAACAACTATTTTAAGCAGGTCTTATTATCTCCATTTTTAAATAAAGGAATTGAGGCCCATATAGATCAAATAATTTTTCCTACCTAAACCTGAATTTTTCAAAATCAGATCTATTTTATTCCACAGCTTATACCTTTAACACTTAGGCTAGATTATTTTCTACTTCATTAATTTTAAACCCCTTTTAAAACATCTTGTATAATCCCTGCACTGTGAAGAAGAGGAACTATATAAATTATATTTTAGTTGTGCAGTTTATTTTTTTATTAATTGAAATCTTCAACAGAGCTCCTTATAAGAAGTAAAACTGAGTTTTCCTTTTTTATAACTTTTCCATCCAAGAATGGTGACAAAAATGAGACATACAAAAACAAGAGGGCTGGGATGTAGATCAGTAGTAGAGTACTTGCCTAACATGAAAGGTCCTGGATTCAATCCCTGGCACAACAACAACAAAAGAAATGAAAAAAACAAGCAGGAACAGCTGGACATGGAATCCCCACTATTCAGGAGGCTAAGGCAGGAGGATCTCAAGTTAAAGATCAGCCTAGACAACTTAGTAAGAACCTGTCTCAAAATAAAAAATAAAAATTGCTGGGGATATAGCTCAGTGGTACAGCACCTCTGGGTTCAAACCTCAGTACAGGGAGAGGTGAGAAAAAAATCTGCCCTAAACAATTGTAAACACAATTGCTTTTAAGTGGGGGGGGGGGGGGGTCCCATGGGCTGGGGATATAGCTCCGTTGGTAGAGTGCTTGCCTTGCATGCACAAGGCCCTGGGTTCAAGTATGGGGTCCTTGTATTTAAACTCTGTAAATATTCGGTAAATTGACTTGTCTTTATTATCTTTGGAGAATCAACTCTACCTACTATTTTGTAGTCATAATGCAGCTTGTCTTTTTGCCTCTCAGGAGACCTGGCAAAATTCCTAACCTTGCTGTATTCAAAATACTGTGCTTAACATTAAACAAAGTTTATTATGCACTATGTGATCTAAGACCATTATTACTTTTTCATATAAAAAATCATAGACAATTATAAATAAAGTTGGAAATTTTGTCCTAATTTGCAGAAAAAGATAATTTTATGAACAGTCTGAACTTACTGTGTGAATGAGCTATCTGTGTCCCATGTACAGTGAAAAACTTTAGGGCAAGAAAAAAAGCAAAGGGAAGAGAAAACCCATAGCTGAGAATAAAAGTTTGAGGATTTCAGGAATGAGAATGGTCATTAATCAGGATCTTGCAGTTCTGATGGAACATACTAAGATAATGACTGGGTTTAAATCCTCTTCTACTGACTTACCTCTCCAAGTCTTAGTTTTCTCATTTGTAAGATGATAATACAAACATCTTCTCATAGAGCTGAAATGAGTTTGAAATTTGAGAAAAAATATATAATACATTTAGTACAGTGCCTGGCACATGACAATATCTTAGTACATAAGCAGGCATGGTAGTGCTCATCTGTAATCTCAGCAACTCAGGAAGCTGGGGTGGGAGGATCACAAGTTCAAGACCCGCCTCAACCATTTAGCAAGACCCTATCTAAAAATAAAAAGGGCTGAGGATGTAGCTCAGTGGTAAAGCACCCCTGGGTTCAATCTACAGTACCCCCCCCATTTTTTTCAGTATGTGATAATTACTATTATTCCTATTATTTTATTGATGATCCTCTGAGGTTTGTTTTCAGATTTTTGTGAACATCTTTGTATGTATTTCTCTTTTCAGGTTTATTTGAATTTCTTAGTGTTGCTTCTCTGTTAATATGTTACCTTGGCACAAAACATTTGTTTAGTAGTTTTAGTGCAGTAATGCACACCTGTAATCCTGGCAACTAGGGAGTCTGAGGGAGGAGGATTGTAAATTTGAGGCCAGCCTCAGTATTTTACAGAGAGACCCTGTCTCAAAAAAGGACTGGGGATATACAGTGGTAAAGCACCTCTGAGTTTAATCCCCAATTTATAAAAATACTGTTTACTAAGTTTTGCTTGTTGATTTTGATAAAGTCCTGAAGGGCAGCAATTCTGGTATCTTTTGGTATCGTCTGCACTACTTATGCTTGGTGTCTTTTCTTGTGAGAAAAAGTACTTGATGTATTTGTGACCAAAATCAATAAATAATAGACCATATCCAGTCTGAGTTCTTCTGTTCTTCTCTTGGGAGCAAGCTGATAAACAAATTTCCAGTGCTGGTTATATGAGCTTCAGCCTTTCCTACAGTATCACCTTTACTTATTTATTTTTTAATTGCTGATACAGATGCAACTATAATAAATATTTTGTTTTATGATGCTCAAACATTCCCAATTACAAGGCAACTTAGAAGTTAAAATTGAAACATAAACAGCTTAACACCAGAAAAGCAAAATTATATATGTCTTTTTGGAACAGTCATTCTGAAATGTTTTTATACAATGTAACAACAAAGACATCAACTTCATTATCTTACAAATTTAAGTTTGGTTTACATTTTTTATTGAAATAGTTATTCTCTAAACATCCGTATCATTCCATCTGCATTTTCTTTCTACAAACATTTTTTTTCTACCATTTAGTTATTTTATCCTCTTTTTGTTTTCATATTTAAGAGTCAGGTTATTTGATTTGCAAAGTCAATGGAATATGGCTTGGAACCAGTAGTGGCTCTATCTTTATCTCAAGCCTAGAGCCTATCTTATCTGAACCTAAATGCCTGACTCAAAGAGAAGTGCACTGTCATTGCTAAAACTTCAGCACCTTTTCTCTCAGATCTCTCAACTCTTTGTATAATCTGTTTTGTGTATTCATTGTAGATTTCCATTGTGAATACATTTTTAAAAACATCTGGATGTTCAGTGGTATTTTAGTTTTCTGATAACTACATATTTAAGTAATTTAAACCTTTTCATGCAAGGGGAATTGAAGCTTTAGGTTCAAAGGTAGTCAATAATAAGAGCAAATTGCTAGTGATGACACAGCTGCAGCCTCCATAGTGTACTTGTTTGGCTCAGGTACTTGAGGAATGAGAATTCTCAGAATCACATAGTAGAAGAGATATGTTGCCTGGATACCACCCTTCCAGAAAAAGAAAAAAAAAAAAAAAAAAAGTAGTCAGAGTAAAGGGTTCTTTATATCTTACAATGAGATAAGAGTTAGTAGAAGAAGCATTCCAAATATGCCAGTTTCTTAAACTTATAGCAGACATTCTTTATGTTTCTTCTTCAGTCATTTCTATCTTTTTTTTGAGGAAGACAAAACCCAGGTTAAAACTTTCTGCTTAGCATGTATGAGGCCCTAAATTAAATTCCCATCACTACCAAAAACAAAAACTTCACCTAAGGATCAACTCTTAGGTACTTAAGAAGGAAATGCATTTATACTATTGGAGAACACTACATTCCTATTTTTATAGGAATGAAAAACCAGAGAAGCCAGGTACAGTGGCCCACACCTGTAATCCCAGCTATTGGGGAGGCTCAGGCAGGAGCATCACAAGTTCAAGGCCAATTGGGGCAACTTAGTGAAATCCTGTCTCAAAATAAAAATAATTTTAAAAAGGGAGTTGGGGATGTAGCTCAGTGGTAGATTGCCCCTGGATTCAATTTCTAATACTGCAAAAAATAAAAAATTAAAAAATTAATAAATAAAACCAGAGAAATGGGGCAAAACCCTAGATCATCTTGTCCTTTGTAAGCATCTGATTCCTGTTTTAGAGCCAGTGCTTTTATTGCCATACTTGACATTACTTTTTCTTTCCTCTGGCCTGCTGCTCCAACTCTGCCAGTGGTGAGCAGTTGACATTTGTGTTAGGTTTCTCGAAGGTCTATTTCAGGATCAGTATTTTGGGACAGGTATCCTAGTAGTCAAAACTATTAAGAAGGCAATTTATTATATTGGAGGCTACTGCTTTTTATTTCTCAGACACCTTTCTTCTTCAATGCACCAACTCTTTCAATGGCTTTCCTGGTGAGTTCTTTCTGCTAATTCTTTCCCAGATGCTGACAACTGAAATGGTAACAGGCACTAGTTATTCTCACCATCTTTTCCCTACATGTTAGTTCCCTTTCCTTCCAACACAGAGCTAGGCTTCCGTGGAAGCAGAAGCTGAGAAAATACTGAATTCCTCTCTGCTTCAGCCTCTCAGGAGGGAATGATTATGATATACACTTGCAAAGCCATTAAGAAATGACAATCTGATCTTTTTGATAATTAAGGCCTTAAATCATCAAAAGTCCCAGATTCACATCCTTTTAAAATGAAAGAGAAAACTCCAAGTTTGTTGCAATGCTAAACTTCCTTATATCACTCCCTGGCATATTAAGAGAAAACTGATCTAATCTCTCCCTCTAGACCAGTCAGTCTTGAAATTCTGGTTTCACATATTCTCCGAAGAAACTATAATAGCATGCATGTCAGGTGATCTTTCAACATCTTTAGATCTCATATTCTCTAGAAGACTTTGCTAAGGACATTGTTAAATGACATGTAGTGAATATTTGCTTCTTCCAGAGATACGCAACAGGGTAGTTCTTAGAGTCATCTGATTTGAGGGGAAAACCCACAATTGCTCCCAGTATGTATTTCTGATATTTGTCAGCAATCCTCTGAACATCAAGATGGTAAGCTTTCCATAGGCCCTTTGTCACACATTTTGGACTCCTTTTTCAGTTCTTAGTTGAGGGTTCAGTGTGAAGAGGATGATTAGTAGTAGTAGATGAGGAGAAACTGGATCACTCTTCTCCATCTCCCACTACCACTATTTCAACTCCTTCTGAAATTAATATCCAAACTTACGACACATGAAGTCAAGTAGAACAGGAGAGACCTGTTTCCTTTTGGAGTTTCCCTGGAAGCAGTTAGTATGGTACATGGTGCAGATCAGTTTGATATAAGGCTGTGGGTTCTGTTTGACTATCTGAATAATCAATAATCCAGTAGGTTTGCAGAAATGCATAGAAAATTTATGAACACCACCTCATTTCTTCTTGACAATGGCGAATTGAAGTACTGATACAAATTATCCCAGGTGAGAAGTTTTAGGAGCGTTCACTTCACTTTTCCCCAACCTTCTCACCACAGGTCCCGGTCAACAAATACAGATTTGCATTCCTGTTTCTCTCTGTCCCCCACTCTGGTCTAAAGGTCAGTAGTGCCTTTTTGGAGATGATCAGCTTATATCCTTTTGCTCGTTTGGTGTTGTATCAGTAAAGTGCTCATCTGAATCTGTTCCATGTGATGTTCACTGTTACTTAAATGACCTCTTGTCTGATTTGAGTGGGTTGTGTGGCTGGTGACTGAACTCCAATGACTAGAAGAGTCCTAAGATCCTGACTCCTAGGAAAGAGTGGGAGTCAAGTCCACTGTAATTCAGACAGTTTGGAAGGCTCTGCTCTGGCTGGGGATCATGCTGGGTGTGTTTTCTGCTTTGGTCAGGGTAGCATGATGAACTTTCTTTGGTTCAGAGCCTCTCACCTCTGGCCCTACTAGGCTGTATGCCTGGCTGGCCAGCCCAGGTTGGGGTGCTGCTTCAGTTGACAGCGTCCGCTGGCTGCGTGAGGCACTGTTTGCTGTGGATCGAGTGGAAGAAGAACCGGAGCGTGAGCTCCGAGAGCCTGAGGAAGAGGAACTAGGTTTCACAAGGCGAGCTTTGGGGGCTTCAGCATCTTCCCTGAAGAGAAAAAACAGCAAAGATAAACTTTAGTACTGGCATTGCTTCCACCATGGTTATGTCCTAAGGTTTCCCAATAAGTTCCTCAAGTTTTAAACCTCAAATATACCATCAGAAGGCAGCCATTTAGGGAATGAAGCACTTCCTCATTTCTTAAGACTTAGTGCTTGGCAAAGGTTTGGTTTTTGGCCCAGAGATCCATCCTATTACACTGGGAGGATACATCTCATCATGAAAATGATTTATATAGCATTTGCTCTGATGTGGAGTTTGTGTATGTCAACCCTTCCATGGCCCATAGGTTGTACCCAGGCCTTTTTGTATGCCCTTTGTACATAGAAATGAATCAGAAGTAATGTAAAGTTGGACTTTCACATCTTTATTGAGGATAATTTCACAATAAAGTCCAGGTAAATCAGACCTGTCCTAGACTGCAACTTCCTTCCTACCAGAATAATCATTTTAACAAATCCACAGTTCAGAAGAAACGGGATAGTTATGTTGATTAGTTGCTATGGAATTGGCCCTAGAAACAAAGTGGTGGAAGTGGGGACTTGGGAGGCTTACCGAATTTCATTAGGTCTCTCTTCTTCCTCATATCTCTCTTTGTCTTTCCTTTTGATTAGCAGCCATACCAAGAGGAAAATCAGTAGGGCTCCAGCCACGATACCTGTCACTGCTCCTGCAACCATGCCGATGCTTTGTACATCTGTTTTCTCAGAAGCAGAAGCACAAGTAAAACCAAACATAAGCTAGGAAATACATGAACTAAAAGAAAGAAAGAAAGAAAGAAAGGGAAAAAAGAGCCCTTGCTGGGTGCAGTGGCACACACCTGTCATTCTAACTATGCAGGAGGATTGCAAGTTTGAGGCCAGCTTGGTCAATTTAGCTAGACCTTGCCTCAACATGAATACAAAGGGCTGCAGATATAGCTCAGTGGTAGAGAACCCCTGGGTTCCACCCCTAGTACTGCAAAAACAACAAACAACAACAACAAAAAGCCCTGGATGTCGGGTGTGGTGGCACAAGCCTGTAATTCAGCAGCTTGGGAGGCTGAGCCAGCCTGAGCAATTCAGTGAGACCCTAAATGACTCAGTCAGACCCTGTCTCTAAGTAAAATACAAAAAAGGGCTGAGGGATGTGGCTTAGTGGTTAAGGGCCCCTGGGCTCTATCCCTGGTACCAAAAACAACAACAAAAGCCCTGGTCAGAAGAATATTTCCAGGTCTTTATATCTTTCTTTTAGAGTAGTGTCCCCATCATCCTCTTAAGTTACATGACTCTCCCTCTCGATACTTTTGCAGTTGTAGATATTGAATCAGACTTCACTAGCAAGTGGCCTAGATTTTATTGAATAAGTCTGTGTTGGTTCAGATGATAAAATGGGCTAGGATAGTTACCGTATTAGATTTGAATATTTCTCAACTTTAAAAGGAACATCGTTTAGGCAATCCTCTGGCTCTGCCAACTCTGCTTTCTCTAACTTCCCTCTTCTTGCAACAGTAAAATAAAAAAGAATATAGCTCACAACATTAGACTCTGTGGGAATTACCAGTGGATCCTAGAAATTTAGAAATCAGGTGGGGTGTGGTAGTGCACACCTGTAATCCCTGTGGCTTGAGAGGCTGAGACAAGAGAATCATGAGTTCAAAGCCAGCCTCAGCAATTTAGTAAGGCCCTAAGCAGTAAGACCTTGTCTCTATAAGTAAAATACAAAAAAATGCTGAGGATGTGGCTCAGTGGTTAAGCACCCCTGGGTTTAATTCATGGTACCAAAAAAAAAAAAAAGTTTAGAAATCAAAGTAAATGTGATTTGCATATTAGTAATTCACTCTTTCAACCATACACTAAATATTTATTAAGTGCCTACAAGGCAGTTTTTTAAAAATATATATTTTTATTTGTAGATGGACACAATACTTTTATTTATTTATTTATTTATTTATTTTTATGTGGTGCTAAGGATTGAACCCAGTGCCTCACTTGTGCTGGGCAAGTGCTCTACCACTGAGCTACAACCCCAGTCACACAGGCACAGTTTTAGGCATTTATTACGTGTCAAACCAGACATAGTTTTAGGCATTTATGAAGATGGGAAAGAGTTTTGCTTTTTTTGAGTTTACATTCCAGATGGGGGAAAACATATAAGTACATAAAAGCAGTTTCAGACAATATACACTTGTTGTGAAGGTAAAAGTGGATGAGCGATTATTTATAGAATAGAAGGATACCACTTGAGTTTGAGTGATTGGGACTCTGAAGAAGTAATATTTTGAGTTGAGATAAATATGACAGAAAAGGGCTGGGGATATAGCTCAGTTGATAGGGTGCTTGCCTAGCATGCACTAGGCCCTGGGTTCAATTACCAGCACCACCAAACAAAACAAAACAAAAAAAAAGGTAGATAAGACTGTCTCCTGAAGGTCTAGGACTAGAACATCCCAGGAAGAAGGAGTAGCAAGTATGATGAATGTGTATGGGTTTGGGGTATAGTAAATAAGGGATAGTGTAGGAAGCTGAGGTCCAGAGGTAGGATGGGACCAGGTCACACAGGGCTTTATAGGCCTTCAGAGCTGTGGATTTAGTAACATGATCCAAGTTATATTTGAGAAAGCACACCATGGCTATTATAGGAAAAATTGATCATGGGGAAGAAAGAAGGGAAACAGTGACACAAATTAGCATGCTTATAATTTGGCAGGCTAGAGATGATGGTGGGTTGGGTTACGGTGGGAGTTATGTACACAAAAGCAGGTAGATGAATATTGCCTTTATTTTATTTTATTTATTTATTTATTTTGTGGTGCTGGGAATCGAACCCACGGCCTTATGCTTACAAGGCAAGAACTTTATCGACTGAGCTATCTCCCCAGCCCTGCCTTTATTTTAGAAGTATAGTCATCAGAAAGTGCTGGTTATTCTTGTTCTATCTTTATTTCCTTTTTTGTCCTATCTTTATCAATTAAATGACTTCTTAATATAAAAATTGACTTTTTGAAAAAGTTGGACTTTAGCTATCTTTTATTTAACTTCTCAGAGTTATTTATTTATTTTATCTGGGTGATATCAACTTAAGGAATGTTTCCCTGTTGCCACACCCCCAACACACATATAGTCTAGATGAATTTTCTGTTACTAGAAATTTAGGTTGCTTTCACATTGTCACAGTTTAAAATATATCATTATTTCCCATATGTATTTGCACCCTTATGGGATATATCTAAGGAAGAAATTCACATAAGTATTGCTGGATAAATAGAATGCACTTTTCAAAAAAATTTTTTTCTTTAGTTGTCAATGGATCTTTATTTTATTTATTTATATGTGGTGCTGAGAATCGAACCCAGTGCCTCACACATGCTAGGCAAGCGCTTTACCACTGAGCCATAACCCCAGCCCCTAGAATGCACTTTTTGAAAAATATATATCTTTAGATGTTGATGGACCTTTATTTTATTCACTTATATGTGATGCTGAGAATCAAACCCAGTGCCTCACACATGCTAGGCAAGCACTCTACCACTAAGCCACAACTCCAGCCCAACGCACTTTTCCATCTAAAGTAAAATAGATCACTAACTGTGGTACACTGTACAATGAAATACTATAAAATGATGAGAACATATTATAGCTATGAGCAACAACAATGATAGATCTCAAAAACGTGAGAAGCTGGACATAAATGGAATAATTCCATTTATTTAAACTTCAAAAACAGTAAAAGTATTCCTGTTAAAATACTTTTAGAATAAAGTATTAGTATAAGGATAAAGTTAGAAATCTGGGTAATGGAGTGGTGGTAAGAGATTGTGATGGGTTCCTAATCATGATACTGGCTAAACAGGCATATTTACTTTTGAAAATCTCCCAAAATATACATTTAGGACTTATGTATTTGATATATTTTACTTTGCTCTATTTACCGTCTTAAAGTCCATAGATTAAACTAAATGGTGCTATTAGATTAAACTAAATGGTGCTATTATTTTTACTCTGATAAAAAATGTAGAAACTCCTATTTCTGCATAATCTTGCTTATAATTGGTACTACATTTTTTTCACCTTTACCAATTCGTTGACTTAAAATAAAAAAGGGTAAGTTGGGCATGGTGTCACACACCTGTAATCCCAGAAGCTGGGGAGGCTGAGACAGGACGATTGCAAGTTCCAGTTTGATAAGAATGAAACAACAGATAAGATTCACTTTTGGCACATAAGAAAACAGGTAAATATTCTTTTAAATTGGAGCAACTGAGGGCCTAAGGAAATTAATGAGACCCTGTCTCAAAAATAAAAAGGGCTGGGATTGTAGTTCAGTGATAAAGTGTCCCTGGGTTCAATCCCAGGTCAAAAATAAATAATAAAATAATAAAATAAAAATTAAGTGTGGGGTTTTCGAGAGGTCCTCTTATTTTATTGACATAAAACACAGTTCACAGTATTTCTTTTTTCTGTGAAATGCCTGTTAAATCTGAAAAAAAAAATTACTTGAAACTTGAAAATAGACACAATAAACATAGTGCTTGATAATGTACTTCTACGTAGAGAGGCAATTTTTAAACCTCTGTCCAGTAAAGTTGGAAATGATTGCTGTTCCAGTTAAACAAGTGACCCCAGAAATTATAGTCTGTGATTTTTGTAGAATATTAACCAGTCTGATGCCTAACACAGCAATCTTAACTTCTCTTTGTTAAATTGTCTTTATGTCTTCTTAAATGCTCTTTGGACATTTTACTAGCTTCCTCATTAAGTAATGAAGTAAGTCTTTTTTCTGGGGGGTTTGGTACTGGGGTTTGAACCAGAGGTGCTTTACTCAACCCTCAGCCCTTTTTATTTTTAATTTTAAGGCAGGTTTTCATTAAGTTGCTTAGGGCCTCACTAAAATGCTGAGGCTGGTCTTGAACTTATGATGCTCCTGCCTCAGCCTCCAGTACTGCTAGAAATACAGAAGTGCACCACTGCACCTAGCTGAAGTAGTCTGTTTATTTTTCTGTGCTGGGGATTGAACACAGGGCCTCATGCGTGCTAGACAGGTGCTCTACCATTCAGCTACATCCAAACCTACATGTCATTAGAGGGCAGGTTAATTCACAAGTTGGCAAACATAGAGTCAGATACAATTGTTGAATGGTCCCTGCAATTGCCACATTTATTTTGGTAATTGCCATATCCTTCTGGAAATAAAGACTTTCATCTTGACCCTACTCTTACTCATTATTAAAATTCCCTACACTGAACCATAATGCAGAAATAAGACCAAAAAATAAAACAAAAACTCCCTCTGGATACTTACACTGTACAGTCACTCGCACCACACAGCTTTCCTTCCCAGCCTCATTGCCTGCTGTGCACTGGTAAAGCCCAGAAGAAGACATGGTGAGATTCTGCAGCAGAACTCGGCCAGGGTTGTTGTAGTCTTTGATACAACAGAAAGAATGACATTAGGCACCCCCCTAGTGACAACATCTTTATCTCTTATTGACTAGGGCATCATTGACCTAAGATTCTTTAATACAGTTTGATAAGAATGAAACAATAGAAAAGGTTCATTTTTTTTGGCACATGAGAAAATAGGTAAATATTCTTTTAAATTGTAGTATATCTGCAAAGTTACAGAAGATTGTGGATATATAAGAACTACTAAGCAAGACAATTAGATATGGTGGATTTATGTAATGTTTTTTCCTTACTTCTTTTACCACTTTTATATGGCATTTGAAGAAAGATTTTCTGCCCTAGTTTATGGATTAAAAAATGGAAGTTCAAGAGGTTCCAGTGTATTCAAGGTCATATAGCAAGCTGCTGACAAAGCAGATTTAGAATTCATGGGCACAGTACTATCTTATTGATGCAGTAGACTGGTAGAAAGATGACTTACCAATTCTAGATTTGGGAGGCAAATGTTCATCCTCTCCCTCTTTCTCCCGGATTCGCTGCCAGTAATACACAATGGGCTTTGTGCCAGAGGATGACTCACATTGCAGAGTCAGGTCACTTCCTTCTGTCAGGTCTCCTTCCAACTCACACTTGGGCTTAGATGGTCTCACTGCCAAAAAAAAAAAAAAAAAAAAAAAGTGCAATGATTCAAAGATTCTCTGAACACCACATTCAACGAATAAACTATGTCCAATTGAGTTGTTTCTTCAGCCATTCCTTATGGTTCACTTTTGAGTTGGGATTCAACTAGGCATGGTTTACATTAACCCTCTGAAGTCAACCCACCTTATCCACCCCCTGCCACACACACATACTTCGAGCTGCTACTAATGGTATTGTAATTTTTAGGGGCTGCCTTAGAAACAACCACATCGTTTCTCAAAGAAGAGAAATTGTTATTTATTGGAAATTTTCGGAAAGTTAAGTGTGATTTTATTGATACTGAAATAGAGATAGAAGATCATTAAATTGGAAGTAAATAAGTAGAACTTAGTAGGTTTTGCTATCAAAAAAATAAACTGGGTGCCATGGTAATCCCAGTAACTTGGGAGGCTGAGTCAGGAGGATTGTAAGTTCAAAGCCAGCCTCAGCAACTTGGTGAGACCCTGTCCCAAAATGAAAAAATTTAAAAGGCCTGGGAATATAGGTCAGTAGTAAGATGTCCCTGGGTTCAATCCCCAGTATCAAAATAATAATAACAACAAAATAAATTTGAATTATCTCTGAGAGATTTATAATAATAATAATAACAACAATAAATTTGAATTATTTCTGAGAGATTTAAGATAAATATAAGGAAGCTGGACATGTAGCTCAGTGGTAGAGTGCCTGCAAGGCCCTGGGTTCAATTGCCACCACTACCAAAATAAAATAAAATCCATATAAACACTAGAGGCTATTTTAATTTTGTAATGGGCTACCATAGAAAATGTGGCTAAAATACAGAACGTAAATGCTTCTTTGCAGGGAACTGGACTAGGTGACCTCTAAATGTATAATAAAAAGTACTGAACACAAAGTTTTGTACCACCATGATGTATTTGCTTATCCTCCCAGAGATCTTATTAGGATGTGGCATTTACCTTGGCATCTTGCCTTACCTAAGACTTTTAAGATGACGTGGCTCCACACATAACGCCCTGAATTCTTCACCTTGCAGGTATACCTGCCCTCATCACTGGGTTTTAGAGGCTCGATCTGCAGGGAGGCATCTCCCGCCAGGAAATTGGAAGCAAACGCCACTCGGCCCTTCTGTTCCTCAGTTAAGTTATTGTAGACATGACGACTGGAGTAAGTGATCACCTGTGGGACAGGCCAAAGCAGAGTCAAGCAGTGTGGCTTTCAGCCTTCCTCTCCAGCTGATGTCAAGATGAAGAAAGGGAACATTCCCGATGATGGCCAAGCTTGGGGCTGAGTCTAATGGTCCAAGATACCTCAGTTCTGAATAACAGTACAATGCATCTTGTGTAGGCCTTTCTTCTTCCATGAATAATGTATCTGTAGCATTTAATTACAAGCTGAACATGTGACTTACAAGGTACTAATTATTTCATGCTTAGAACCACTCCATTTTATGGGTTCAGAATTCGTGTTACATACTGAGGTTCACACATCTAAGTCACAGAAAGAAGTGTACAGCTCTATATACTCTCAGCATAGAATTTTTCTGGAAGGGTACACAACAAATGGTATCAATAGTTGACTCTGAGGAGAATTGAGGGGACAGAGAATTAGAACAGAGACTTCCCCTTGCCATGTAAACCTTTTTCTATCTGTGGTATTTTCTAACACTTGCATGTGATCTCTTCAGAGTAGACTACACTCTTTGTACTAAGAGCATCTTGGTGCCATCTAGTTTAGTTCTTACCACAGTTTTCCCAAGTAGTTATTTTTTTTTTACCAAATAGTTATTATTCCCATTTCATAGACAGGTGGCAGAACCAGAATTTGAACACGGGTCTTTGAATGTCATCTTGTTCTTACATACTACAGTTACCGCTCTCCTTTCTTTTCCCTCTTGCATTCATTTAGCCCATTAACTGTTCTTCCATAAAGTTTAGAAATGGAGGAAAAAGAGTGAAACTGAAAAGGCAATCTATTTTATTCTTATAAAAGTTAAGAGTCTTGGTGAAGGGACTGGAGGTTAATGGTTATAATTCAAGTCTGATACGAAGGCCTTCATTGTTTGATTTTCTTTCCTTTTTTGACTTTAATGCAGTTTAGTAAGAATAGGTAGGAAAAAATATGTTTCTTCCTTTCATAAAATTCACATGAGCATCATGCCTTTACTTTCTCAGTTAGGAGGAGCAAAGTTTTGATTTTTCCCAACAGGAAAAAAAAAAATCTTGATTTTTAGTAAATTGTTGTCTGCCTCTAGTTCTGTAACCATTCCCTGGGTTTTCTTAGTCTATCACTCCTGTTAGTCACAGAAACCATGATAATCTAGTCCATCAAAGCCACATAACTTTAGCTTTGTCCTCTCTGCCACTCAGCAATCCTATTCTTAAACTCATTTGACTTAACCATCAGCAAACATGGAGATTCCTCCATGGGTCTAGAGGAAGTCACCCAGATGAGTAAAACCCTCTTCTCGTCTTCAAGTAATTTATAATCAAGTGGGCTTAACAAGGAGAGAGATATAAACATAGAAAAAAGAAAAAAACAAGAAATGATTTACTGGAAATAGTAGCAGGGAGAGTGGCCCTGAAAAATTGGTATTTGAATCAGGCTTTGGAAGACGAGCAGACTAAATAATACAAGAGGCAGGAAGGGCTGGAGGGAGCATTCCAGATACATAGAATGACACTAAAAAAAGACATACAAGCATATGGGAGCCTCCCGAGCACATTTCTGGCTGCAGCTGTCTAAATTGTTTCACTCTAAGCCTTTAACCCCTCCTCAATCATGTGATGCTCTGCAGTTCATCAGATGCTTTTCTGAAAAGATTTAAAGCCATCCAATGAAGTGTTCATCCATTCTCTCTCCATTATTTCCAAACTCTTCAGTACCATCATCCATTTTGCCCTTACCACCTGAGAAAAATGTTTTCTCCCTTCTCTGCATATCCTTTTTCCTCAGCAAATATTTACTGAGCTTGTGTGTCAGGCACTATGCCCAGCACTGAGAAAACAAACAGAAATGAGACATACATAGTTCTACCCTGAAGAGCTCCCAATCCTGGGGGGAGAGGAAGAGTGGGGGAGAAGAGTGTAAAAATACTGAACAGTATAATTAATAATATACTTAAAAGGTTCTCTCAATATGTCCTCTCATTTCAGTATCACCACTATTGTGTCAATTCTCATATCCTTATCTCTACCCCAGCATATTTCTGAGCTCCAATTTCCTCTTCTTTGTCTTCGTCTTTGCCTTCCTCTTTTCCCCTGCCCCTGTTCTTCTACTTCATGAAGTCTTACCCAGGCTGACCTCCAACCCTTGGCTCAAGCGAGCCTCCTGCCTCAGTCTCTGGAGTGGCTGGAATTACAGACCCATACCACCACCCCGGTCACGAACTCTATTTTCACATTTCTAGCTCCCTGGCTGCTGTGTATTTCTTTCCACTCCACTCTACCCTACATACTGCCACCCAGTTAATCTTGTTACTATAAAACACACATTAGCTCTTTTCTAGCTCAGAACACTAACAGCTCCCCACCACCTCTGAATGATGACCAGACTCAGCTGAGGATCCTCAAAATGACCTCTGCATTTTGGTCCCAATCTCCTTTTATTCTACTTCACAGACCAGTGCGCATCAGACTACCTCATTTCCATTTCATCAACAGGAGTTGTGTTTTTGTGTGCTCACTGCATTTTTCCACTTAGATAAAAGTCCTTTTTTTCCATCTCTCCACAACCCTATTCAACTGAACGTGGCAGCTCATGACTGTGATTCCAGCAACGCAGGAGGCTGAGGCAGAAGGACCACAAGTTTCTTGGCAATTTAGTGAAACCCTATCTCAAAAAATAAGGACTGGGCTGGGATGTAGCTCAGGGGCAAAGCGTCTGCCTTGCATTCCCAAAGCCCTGGGTTCAACACCCAGTTCCAAAAGAGACAAAATAAATACATAAATAAAAAGGACTGGAGGTGTATCTCAGTGGCAAAGAGTCCCTGGGTTCAAAGACCATTACTGAAAAAAAAAAAACAAGAAACAAAACAAAACAAAACCCTCTTTGTTCTTTTTTGTTTGTATTTCTCTTTTCATTTTTTAAGTTTTTATTAGAGCAGTTATAGTTATACATAGTAGCAGTGTTCATTTTAACAAAGTCATGCATACATGGAATTTTATTTACTCCATTCCACTCCACATTTTCCCTTTCCTTCCCTTGTCCCCTCATTCATTCTTTTAAGTCCCAAATCAATGTTGACTTCTCATGACACCTTTCTTGATATGACACTCGGACTGAGAAGGGTCTTTTATCTTTGCTCTCACCTGTAACATTCTTTTTTCTTCTTTTTTTTGCAGTGCTGGGGATGGAACCCAGGGCCTCACGCATGCTAGGCAAGCACTTTGCCACTGTGCTCTGCCCCTCATCCATAATATTTCTCTGAGACCTTTTTTTGAACTGGGCCTTGAATCCAGGTCTTTTTTTTTTTTTTTTTTTTTTTTATTTTTTATTGTGAACAAATGGGATACATGTTCTTTCACTGTTTGTACATAGAGTAAAGGCATACCATTTGTGTAATCATACGTTTACATAGGGTGATGTTGGTTGATTCATTCTGTTATTTTTTTCCCCTTCCCCCCACCCCTGAATCCAGGTCTTGTGCATCCAGTTTCTGCACCATTTTTATTTGACAAGGAATTGTGGAAGACTTTTAAACCAACAAACAGGTTGCTGGATGTATTTTTGATAATACTTCTGGGTTATCTGATTTTATATACAGCTCTTGTTTTTGTCTTTGGTTAGAATGCTTTACAATTCTTCATTCAATAAGTACTTATTAAAAACATACACTTTACTTGGCACTGTACTAGAGATGATAACAATACAAAAAAATGAGTAGTGTATGTGCTAAAGGATAACTTTTTTAAAAACAAGTAAAACCATGATTTTCGTATACACAGACAACAAACATATGTCAAAGATCTTACTAAACAGTGAGATGTTACAACCGGTTCAAATGAGAAATGGGACTAAAAGGGATTCATATTTTCTTTGTACAAAAATCATTTTCTTTGTACAAAAAACAAACGTTTTTTGTTTGTTGGGTACTGGGGATTGAACCCAGGGGCACTTAACCACTGAACCACCTTCCCAGCCCTTTTTTAAATTTTATTTGAAGAAAGGATCTTGCTAAATTGCTTAGAGCCTCACTAAGTTGCTGAGGCTGGCTTTGAATTCCGGATCCTCCTGCCTCAGCCTCCCGAGTCACTGGGATTACAGGAGTTTGCCACTATGCCTTGGTAAGCCTTTTGATTCTAAAAGGTGAATGCCCTGCCCCAAGATGGATCTCAGAATTTGGATTGTAACCCAAGATTTCTAGAGATGAGTCCCTTTCCTTTTTCCTGTCCCCTTGCCCCAAACATGCAGCTTTCCCTTCCCCCTTCTCTATAACTTGCAGCTCTTATTGAAAAGAATGCAGAAATTCAAGACAAAATACTGTTTTGATGTTTTGTTTAAGGCTAAGTTTTTACTAAATGCATTTACTGTACTTTTCAGAATATTTCTTAGCATGAAATGATGTTCAGGAGGCACCAACCAAGGGTGTATGTGGAGTCCATTGTAATCCGGACCATCACCTTTGACCCCTACTCTCACATCTCCATGCCCTCACCTAGTTTTCAAACCTCATATTTCTTGATTCTGAACAATGTCCTCTGGTGTGTCTTTGGCTTTGATCATTCAGTCTTCTGAAATTGTAACAGGGGTCCACTTCATGCTGTGAATATAGCCCTTGCTTCTCAGCCACTGGGGCTTATTTTAAAACTGACATTTCTTTTCCCCTTCCTCTTCTGCTTCTCCCCATACCTCACCACGGGCGAAGCAAGATTAACCTTCTTCTCATCCTAGGCAGAGTTATCTGTCCTTCAGCTCAAGGACCGCAGGAATGCAGGAATCCAGATTTTAGGACTGGCACCAGTGGTTCAAAAAATAGTTCTCTCTCTCAAGATTTCAAATGAATTTTGACTGCTGACAGGGCAGAACTGGAGTGAACCTTTGGAACCCCTCTTTAAAAGCCCACCGTTTCCCCTGACAGGTAAAATCACAGCCTCTGAGACAGGAGTTCATTGTGTGTTCTCCTTTATTAGTAAAGCAATAAAACTTCTTTTTCCTTTTTCTCAAATTCTTGTCCTTGTTATTGAACTGGCATTGAACAAGGACTGAACTTTCAGTATCAAAATGTCTCTATTTTTGCCTGAACAACACCTATACAATATTTTGTATGTAATCTCATGGGGTTCCCCAATTAGAATGGTGGCTCTCTCCTTCAAGTGTCAGTGTGTTGGACTAATCTTTACCACAGTGGTTAGTACATTCAAGTAGGCCTGGTTCTGTCTGCTTTTCTTCTTTCTCCCCCAAATTCTGTCCCAATATTTAATGAAGAAAAAGGGAGACAACATACAGGTAAGCATCTACCATTTTGGAAAATGGAAATTAAATTGTAAGACAATCTTATAATTAATCATTATTTAATATGAGGATTTCACATATACTTCTTGCAATTTTTGTTTGTTTTGTTTTCAACACACTTTGGATCCCAGATGCTTGTTTGCTTCTTGCTGTTCTCGATTTTATATATATATTTTATGATAGGGGATTGAACCCAGGGGCATTTTACCATTGAGCTATATTCCCAATCCTCTTTATTTTTTAACTTTGAGACAGGGTCTCCCAAAGAAGATCTCGCTAAATTGCTGAGGGTGACTTCAAACTTGCAATCCTCCTGCCTCAGCCTTCAGAGTTGCTAGGATTACAGGTGTGTGCCACTGCACCTGGCTTTATTTCATTTTTAATTCTAAGAAAGATAGTGCTGAGACTAAGTTGTTCAGTGCAGTGTGATGGAAAAGCAACATCAATTTAATTCTTTTGCAAACAAGCAAAAAATAAATTAAATATATGAATTACAGCTGTTGTGGGGCTATTTGTTTTATGACATTCCTGGAGGACAGGACAATTTGTTAGGCCTTGTATGGAACAGATGGATCAGCTCGACTTTCTGGCAGTTGCTCTGCTGTGCTGTGGCCTGTTTAGCAATTCTAAAACTGCTTTGAATGCAGATGAATGCAGGTCTCTCTCTGTTTTAGATTAGAATTTTTCTTGTTCAAAGCCAAAGGGAATAGGGAAAGAGTAAAGTACACTAAGGTAGGCACGTAGATTGGAACACCTCTGTTCTAATTTCTCAATCTGAAAAATAGACAAGATTTCTATTGTGTGATCTGTACTGACCTTGGGGGAGGTGGTCACTCTTATATTGGAAATTTAGTTGTTTCCATCCCTAGAACCAGTAAGAAAGCTCTGGAGTTCTAGTGGCCAAGATATCAAAGCTGCGATTCAAATGTTCCTGAAACTGCCTACCCACCCCCAGATGTTCCCTGCCTACTCTGAGCATCCTAGACAAAAGGGATGAAAACATTTCTTTTCAGTTTGAAATGCAAAGCTAAACTTGGGATCTGCGTCATTGGTTAGGCCTACTTTAAGCATCACATGTAATCCAACCCTTCCTGTCTTTTCTTTCTTTGCCACCCTCACTCTATTGTCAACACCTTGGCAGTTATAAAGTTCTGGCAACTTCTTTACCCACTATTTATTATCCCCATCTTGGGATCCCAACTACCCATGACTGATGTGTAAGCTTTTATTGTATAGGATGAAATTTTTCAACTGATCTTGCTTTCAGTTGAGTTTCCTTTAAATTAGTATGTCAAACAGTGTCAGAGTGATCACACTAAAATGCAGATATGTTCTTTATATTCTTAAAGTCCTTCAAGAACTCCATGACATTATAGGAACAATGCTAAGTTCTCTGATATGGTAAACAAAATCTTCCATGTTCTGGCCTGCAACCTCTGTGACCTCATACCTTACACTCCACCAATACTAGTTGCTTATGCTTTCCTAGAATTTTCCATCCTTTGTGTTTATGCTCTTGTGATTCCTTTAAGGTTTCATTACCTGCTATCAATCGCTGTACAAAAATATTAAATGGGAAATTCCAGAAATAAGCAATTCATAAGTATTAAATTGTGTACCATTCTAAGATCTCTGCAATCCTGTTCTGACTTGCTTAGGATGTGAATTGTCCCTTTATCCAGCCTATCCACACTGTAGAGATTACCCACTTGTTAGTCACTTAGTAGCTATCTCTGATATCATACAGTTGTTGAAGTTTCTCAGTGCTTGTATTCAAGTAGCCTTTATTTTACTTAATAATGACCCCAAAGCACAAGAGCAGCAATGCTTGGAATTTGGATATGCAAAAAAGAAAACATAAAGTGCTTCCTTTAATTGAAAAGGTAAATGTTCTCAATAAGGAAAAAAAAAAATCACATGCTAAGATTACTAAAATCTTTGGTAAGAACATGTTTTTTTATCTGTGAAATGGTGAAGATGGGAAAAGAAATTCATGCTAATTTTGCTGTAGCACCTCAAATTTCAAAACTTATGGCCAAAGTGCTTAGTTAAGATGATAAAGGCATTAAGTTTGTGTCTGTATACATAGAATTCTCTGTATCTGTGGTTTCAGGCATCCACTGGAGGTCTTGGAATGTATGTACTGCAGTTAAAGGGGGAAACTGTATTCATCTACAGACAATCCCCAATTTACACTGGTTTGATTTCATGATTTTTTGATAACTTTAGTAGAAACTGTAGTTCAAAGTTTAAATTTTCATGCTTTGCTAGGCTATTGACATGTAGTGTGATAGATACTCCCTTGAGATGACAGGCAGCAGCAGCAAGCCATAGCTCTCAGTCAGCCGCATGATCATGAGAGAAACAACTGAGACTCTAGAGTGCACTATCTTACTAAGCAAGGATTTCTTGTAGGTTAGCAGTATTAAGTGCATTTTTAACTTCCAATATCTTCAACATACAATTGTGTGTATATAAGCCTATTATAAGTTAAGGAACATCTGTGGAACACTGTGACTGGAAGATTCATGTCATGATGATTGTCATGATGATTAGTTTTGAAAATGACCCTTTATATATTTATATAAAGTGTATGTATTGGGGGAAATTCAATAGTTTTTTATTAAATTTGACTAAATTGATTTTATTTTTATTTTTAATTTTTTAAAAAATTTATAGTTGTTGATGGACAGCATGCTTTTATTTGTTTATGTGGTGCCAAGGATCAAACCCAGTGCCTCACACATGCTAGGCAAGTGCTTTGCCACTGAGCTACAGCCCCAGCCCCTAAACTGATTTTTAATCTTTCACAAGTTCCACTAATGCCAAACATTTTGCTTCACCGGGGTCTATGCAGAATTATTTCTGTCTAGAAAAATTTTCTACCTATATTTTCCTTATTTTCCACATGACATATTTTGCTTTCAAATTATTTAAAAATAATATAGGTAGTGGTTAACAACCCAGACACTAATGTCAGAGCGCCCAATTTAAACATGCAAATAGGTGACCTTAGGCAATTTGCTCACTTTGTATTTGTGTTAGTATGTGTGTGTTCATGCACACAAACATGATTCAGTTCCTTATTTGTTTTTGGTTTTTATTTTGTTCTTAGACTGGGGATTGAACCCACTAAGATTTACCCAGTTCTTTTTTCTTTTATTTTGAGAGTTTTGCTAAATTGCTTAGACTCTTGCTAAGTTGCTGAAGCTATCCTTGAACTTGTGATACTTTTGCTTCAGCCTACCAATTTGTTGGGATTACAGGTATGTGATCCTACCACCATCTCTGGCTCAGCTCCTTATTTGTAAAATGGGCCTGCTAATCCTTGTCATGAGGTTTAAATGAAAAAAGATAAAACATGCTAAACAGATTTGTATCTGGCATGTAGCTAATATCCCTCCTTCCTGCCCTACTTTCTTTCATCCATTCTTCCACCCTCCCTCCCTTTGAAATTATAATAATAATTATTATTTGGTACTGGGAATTGAACCTAGACGTACTTTACCACTGAGCTACATTCCCAGTCTTTTTTATTTTTTGAACACAGGGTCTTGCTAAGTTGCTTAGGTCTGACTAAGTTGCTGAGGCTGACAAGTTGTAATCCTCCTGCCTCAAACTCCCAAATTGCTGGGATTACAGACATGCACCCCCACACTTAGCTTCCTTCCCAGTTATTGAATGTCTTTGCTGTAGGCCTCCAGAAGGCAGGGATTATAATGGCTTCTTTATTATTGTATCCTGGTACCTAGTATGGCATACAGGAAATGCTAAATAAATTTGTGTGATCTGAATGATTGAATAAATGACCATCCCTACTGTGAAGTGTCAATGAAGATAAATAGGGAATTTTGTCTACTCAAAGTTCTATCAGTAAAAAAAAAAAAAAAAAAAAAAAAAAAAAAGTTCTATCAGTGCCTTTTGAAATCAACATTAACTCCTTCACCCTCATATTTACTTGGATATATAACCAAGCAAGTCTTTTTATTTTTTTATTTTGGCAAATGAAAAAAACCTAGGTGAAAGTTAGATGTGTAGAGTTGCTAAAAAGGAAATTATTCAGTGATCCTTGTTAAAGATGATAAGTCAGACTTCATTCAAGGGGAGGGGGAAATGGCAATAGGTATAGGGACCACTACAATGGGATCTTAGAATGGGGAGAAAGATTGGGCTGAACTCTGACTCCAAAATGGACAAGTGTGGTTTACCCAAGGAACAGGGTAGAGGTCAATGGATGGAGAAGTATTAAGAAGAAACATTAGGAATAAGGAAGTCTTTGACTCAACACTTAAAAGAATTATTGTTGAAGGCAGGCCAGGTGATAAGATGTTGAAGGTGGTCAGACAACAAGGTTGAGAAATTTTCACTGAACTGACTTGGCAGGATTCTTGCTCAAAATGGATTTTATAAGGACAGAAGAGGAAGTCCAAAATCAGGCCTAGTCAGGAACTTGACTCAAGTATGGTCAAAAGGGTATTTACCAGGTTCTTGGATTTTTACTATAGGAACATGGTTCTTATTTACTTCATTCAGAACTGAGAATATCATGTCTAGGATTGACCAAGAAGTTGTTGGAATAAACATGTTCAGGTTAAGGTGACCTTGCTCTACAGAGTACAGATCATCTCAAGATGATGCTTGATGAGAACAAAATGACAATCAGGATCAAAATAACAAGGTGAGGTAGACAGCTACTTAAGCATATTAAACTCCAGCAGTGGTCCTGAAATTAATTTTTAGTGAAAACCTTAGCTTCTCCTAGCATAAATCATAGTATGAAATGAGTAATATAGATACAGAATAGGAAAGGAAAACTTCTATTTTTTACAAGGAAAAGAAGCAAAGATCTGAAAAAAAGAAGAAAAGTCTAAAATCAGTTTCCCTAAGTCAGCTTTTTAATGCTGTGACCAAAATACCCAACAAGGATACTTAGAGGAGGAAAAGTTTATTTTGGCTCACAGTTTCAGAGGTTCAGTCCATGGTGGGTCAATTGCCTTGCTCTGGGCCTAAGATGAGGCAGAATATTATGGAGGAAGGGCATGGTGCCGGAAAGCTACTCAACTCATGGCATCCAGGAAGAAGAAAAAGAGGGAAAGTGTACACGGGAGGAGGGCACACCTCCAGTGACTCACTTCATCTAGCCATGCCCCGCCTGCCTAGAGTTACCACCCAGTCAGTCCATTCAAACCAGTATAGGCTGATTAGGTTACAGCTCTCACAAACTAAGCATTTCACCTCAGAATATTCCTGCATTAACACAAGAACTTTTGGGGGACAACTTACATCCAAACCATAACACAGATTCTTTAAAATCACAAACTTCTAAACAAAAATACACACTTTCAACAAAAACAATAACAACAAAAACTCAGAGTGCCTGTAATCCCAACAGCTCAGGAGGTCAAGGCAGGAGGATTGTGAGATCGAATCTTGCCTCAGCAACCTAGGGAAGCCCTAAGAAACTCAGCAAGACCCTGTTTCTAAATAAAATATTTTAAAAGGGCCGGGGATGCGGCTCAGTGGTAAAGCGCACCTGGGTTCAATCCCTGGTACAAAAAAAAAAAAAAACTAAAAAACTAAAAAGTAACAGAGGTGAGATAGTAGTTATGGTAGGAACCTCAGTGAAGAAAATTGCTGTGGCTGTGTTGGAGACAAGGCAGAAGAGTAACAGTGGTAGCTTACTTAGTTATCGTTTTCTAATTACAGGCAGCCCAGTGGATACTCTGAGCACTTTGGGAAACTCCAGAGGTATGGGAAACCAGAGGTCCTTTATGGTCCTATCCAAACTGAGTACCAAAAACCCAGGGTCTGTTCCTTTATTTTCCAGCTCCAGAACCAATATCAGTTCTCTTGCTGGCCAGTTATATATGTGGGCATCATTTTCAAACATGTCCTGTACTTGCTTTTCTGCATTGCATGTTATTTGTTATATTACATAATCTTTGGAGCCTATAAATCATGACCATGTGTGAAGCCGAGGCATAGACAGATGGAAGTGGTTTAAGAGGAGGAAGAGGAGCAGGCCTCCTAAGAGTTCTAGGCTTCGGGTTCTGCCCATTCAACTAAGGGATCACGCTGGTACATCTTAGTTCCCTTCTTAGGCAAAGATGCTAATAGTGCAGATTCCCTCCCCAGGCAAAGGTCAGATGACTAATAGTTTTGGCTTGCCCTAGGAACATACAGTCTCCTATGCTCACAACCCAAACACCCTTTAGATATAAGTGAAATGAAAAAGTGATTCAAGCTCTTTCAGGCCCAGTGAAAAAGACATTGAGACTGAAGTAAGGGGACAAGGGAGGGGGCAGACTCTAGTCAGGTGTATACTTACCACTTTTTGGTTTCCTTCATTATCAGTGAGCAGCCATTCAATATCTAGTGTGTCTTTTTCTGGAAGCCCCAGCTGATGGTGGCAGGGCAAAGTGACCTTTTCCTCTGCCACTCTCTTGATCTCAGTGTGAGTTCCCAAGGTTCCAACATAGTAGGAAACTGGAAAAGGGAAATCTTTAATGAGTAATGCAGAAACTGGATGGCAATGCATGGGGAGCAAATATCACAACAAAGTAATTATTGGATGTTCCTATCTGCAAGATGCAGGTCAAGGGTTTGGGGAAATCCTAGATGAGAAATACTGGATGTCCTATTATCTCACACTGAATCCTCTTTTAATGGAATTCATCTATCTTTTTTTTTTTTTTTTTTTTTTTGGTGATGTTGGGGATCAAACCCAGAGTCTCACATAAGTTAGGCAAGTGCTTCTCTACTGAGCTACATTCACAATCCTCATTCATATTATTTAACCTCCCTGAATTACATTCTTCTAGTGCTCGTCTCCCTTACGAGGAGGTTTTTTGGTTGGGTTTTTTGTTGTTTTGTTTGCAGTTCTGGGAATGGAACCTAGGGCCTCACATGTGCTAAGCAAGTATTCTGCCACTGAGCTACATTATCAGTTCTTTTATTTATTTATTTATTTTATTTTGTTTTGAGACATGATCTTGCTAAGTTTCAGAGGAAGTTTGTAATCCTCCTGCCTCCACAGTATCTGTGATTACAAGCATGTGCCACTGCACCCCGCTCTTACTGTTGTTTTTTTTTTTTTTATCAACAGTAAAATGTCTCAGGTCAACAACTATATCTTTTGATCTTCTTCCAAAAGGATGATACTCATAGAACTCATGCACTAATTGCCCAGTAACTTTTTATTTGTTTGTTTGGCATTTGGATTGACCCTAGGGACACTTACCATAGAGTTTTTTTATTTTTTTACTTTAATACAGAATTTTGCTCAGTTTGCTTAGGGCCTGGTTAAGTTGCTGAGGCTGGCCTTGAACATACAATCTCCGTACCTCAGCCTCCTGAGTCACTGGGATTAAAGGTGTGTGCCACCACACCTAGAACAAGTCCTGTTCTTTAAGTTGTAGACTCAAAGTCACTTGAAGTCAAAACAAAAACAAAAACTAAACAAAAATAGAAACTTAGAAGTAAAACTTGCTGTTTTGCAAATGAATTCCTGACCAGTAGCATATATTTAGAAGGATAAAAAAAGACAACTGATTTTAAGTCCTCTGGGTATAAACTGAGGAGGAGTGGGATAGCTGGGTCAAATGGTGGTTCCATTCCAGGTTTTTCTGAGGAATCTCCATATTCCTTTCCATAATGGTTGCACCGGTTTGCATCCCATCAGCAATGCATGAGTGTACCTTTTCCCCACATCCTCACCAGCGTTTATTGTTGCTTGTATTTTTGATAAATGCCATTCTGATTGGAGTGAGATGAAATCTTAAAGTAGTTTTGATTTGCATTTCTCTAATTGTTAGAGAATATATTTGTTGATCAATTGTATATCTTCTTCTGTGAAGTGTCTGTTCAGTTCCTTAGCCCATTTATTGATTGGGTTATTTGTTGTTTTGGTGTTAAAATTTTTGAGTTCTTTATATATCCTAGAGATTAAAATCAGCATACTACAGTGATGCAGCCACATCAATGTTTATAGCAGCTCAACCTACAATAGCTAAAATATGGAACCAACCTAGGTGCCCTTTAACTGATCAATGGATAAAGAAAATGTGGTAT
This sequence comes from Sciurus carolinensis, assembly GCF_902686445.1. Taxonomy (NCBI): domain Eukaryota; kingdom Metazoa; phylum Chordata; class Mammalia; order Rodentia; family Sciuridae; genus Sciurus; species Sciurus carolinensis. The sequence goes on from NC_062223.1 coordinate 121,863,732, forward strand.
ATATATATATATATATATATATATATATATATATTCCATTATATATATAATGGAATATTACTCAACTTTAAAGAAGAATGAAATTAAGGTATTTGCTGGTAAATGGATGGAGTTAGAGAATATCATGCTAAGAAAAATAAGCCAAACCCAAAAAAACCAAAGGCGGAATGTTTTCTTCAATAGGCAGATGCTAATTTGAAATAGGGTGGAGGGATAAGAAAGAATAGAGTTACTTTATATTAGGTAGAGGGGAGTGAAGGGAAGAGAAGGGATATGGGAATAGGAAGGATAGTAGAGTGAAACAGATATTATTACCTTATGTACATATAGGATTGCATGACCGATATGATCCTACAACATGTATAATCAGAAAAATGAGAAATTACATTCCATTTATATGATATATCAAAATGTATAAATGCATCCTACTGTCATATACAACAAATTAGAACAAATAAAACATTTTTTAAAAGACAACTAAACAAATATTGTAATCTAAAGGGAAATTATTCATGATCAAAGAACTATGCAAATTTAGAGAAGAGAAAAAATATAGGCATTTGACTATAGGATTTAAGAAAAACTTAACTCTTTCAAGGGTTTTGTAAATGTTAGAAATACTGTATGCAATTCACCCAATGTGGTGTTTAGCACTTGGTGTCTCTAAATGCAAAGTAACTGATTATATTAGTAAGAAGGCGATGCCAGGTGCCATGGTGCCTACCTCTGTAGGCTGAGACAGGAGGATCCCAAGTTCAAAACCAGCCTTAGAAATGGTGAGGCACTAAGCAACTCAGAGAGACCTCATCTCTAAATAAAATACAGAACCCAGAACCCTGAGTTCAACCCCTGATACCCCTCCCCACCAAAAAAAAAAAAAAAAAAAGAAGGTGGTATTTCATCAGGGCATGGTGGCCTATGCCTATAATCCTATCCTCAAGATACTCAAGAGGTAGGAGGATCACTTGAGCTCAGAAATTTGAGACTAGCCTGAGCAATATAGTGAGACACATTCTCAAAAAACACAAAAAAGGCCCGGTGTGGTGGTGCACCTCTATAATCCCAAGGGCTTGGGCGGCTGAGGCAAGAGGATTGCAAGTTCAAAGCCCGCCTCAGCAATTTAGCAAGGTCCTAAGCGACTTAGTGAAAACATGTCTCTAAATAAAGTATACAAAAGCGCTGGGGATATGGCTCAGTGGTTAAGTGCCCCTGGGTTCAAGCCCTGATACCAAAATAAATAAATACATAAGTAAATATATAAATAACACAGAAAGGTGGTATATTGACATGGGCGTTGGCAAATTAAATTCACCTAGATAAGAATAAAGCATGAGAAAAGGTGTTGAGATGCGGGGAGGGGAAATTATGGTAATAGAGGCAGATTGGGAAGGAGGATATCGGTAATGGTAATAAATAGTTTAGCTTGGCTGATGTGAAGAATAAATGTGAAAAGCAGTAACAAAAAACTGGAAAGGTGATGGGGCAGTTTATGTGATAAAAGGCCTTGCCTGCCACAATGGGCATAGTGACATAATTCCTGACTTTGCTTGAGGTAGACTTAGGAGCTGTATGTAAGAGCACACAGTGAAAGTGGAGATACTGAGGCATGCTTTTGTGAAAAAGCTATTAATTGTTTTTCAGTTGAGAGATAGGTGGTAAAGGTGGTAAAAAATAAAGGACAGATCTGAGAAGTAACGTGGACGTCAACACTATCGAACAGAGCAACTAGAGTTAAGAAGATGAAAAAGAAAAAGGATTTGAAAACATTGTTTTCAAGCTTGTGTGACTGGTAGGATTGCATTAGTAGTACTAGGAAAGCTAACCGCACGATAATGAGTTTTATTTTGGGATGAAGTGGGGAGGGTAGACACTGAGTCTGGGTTTAAGTTCATTGCAATATCTAGACAGAACTGTCCTTGAGGCCACCCTGAGCACTTTCCCTGACCATAGCCCCTCTCCCTATACTGCAGAAACCCATGCAGTTTCCCCGAATAGGGCCCACCCTGTTACATTAGAGGAAGTTGCATCACCCAGGCTCCAACACCATGCTAGATTTCCAGGTCACTCCTTAGACTCTTACTAATGACAGCTTACTCTCTCAGACTTCTTTGTAGTACAAGAATGCCTCCAGGAACAAAAGAGCTTTTAGAGAGAGCTCCGTTTCCCTTAGTGACATGTTGTTTTGTTTCTCCAACTTCTATTTTCCATTCTTTCTAGTATCATGTCATATGATTTCAAAATATGAAACAAATCTTTCTATCCAAAATAAAACTTCAAGTTACCCCATTTGGATCCTGGATTCTCTATTCATACAATATCCTGTTGGCCAATAGGAAGTCAATTCCACTTTCCTTCCTTCCTTCCTTCTTTCCTTCCTTCCTTCCTCTCTCTCTCTCTCTCTCATTCCCTCTCCTCTTTCATCTTTTTCCAGCAGTGGTTTCCTATAAGCAACCTAAGACTTGGCTATAGACTCGATGTTTATGTCCTCACCCAAATGCCTGTGTTGAACCTTAACCCCCAATTGATGGTATTTGAAGATGGGGCATTTGGGAGGTGATTAGGCTATGAGGGTGGAGACTTTTAGAATGCAATTACTGTCAATAGTAACAAAAATGGCATGGTATTGGCACCAAAATAGACAGGTAGATCAATGGTACAGAATAGAGGACACGGACACAAACCCAAATAAATACAAGTTTCTCATACTAGACAAAGGGGCCAAAAATATGCAATGGAGAAAAGATAGCCTCTTCAACAAATGGTGCTGGGAAAACTGGAAATCCATGTGCAACAGAATGAAACTAAACTCCTATCTCTCACCCTGCACAAAAATCAACTCACAATGGATCAAGGACCTCGAAATCAGACCAGAGACCTTGCATCTTATAGAAGAAAAAGTAGGTCCAAATCTTCACCTGTTGGCTTAGGATCAGACTTCCTTAACAGGACTCCCATAGCACAAGAAATAAAAGCAAGAATCAATAACTGGGATAGATTCAAACTAAATAGCTTTCTCTCAGCAAAGGAAACTATCAGCAATGCAAAGAGAGAGCCTACAGAGTGGGAGAAAATCTTTGCCACTCATACTTCGGATAGAGCACTAATTTCCAGAATCTATAAAGAACTCAAAAAACTCTACACGAAGAATACAAATAACCCAATCAACAAATGGGCTAAGGATATGAACAGACGCTTCACAGAAGAAGATCTACAAGCAATCCATAAACATATGAAAAAATGTTCACCATCTTTAGTAATAAGAGAAATGCAAATCAAAACTACACTAAGATTACATCTCACCCTAATTAGAATGGCGATTATCAAGAATACAAGCAACAATAGGTGTTGGAGAGGATGTGGGGAAAAAGGTACACTCATACATTGCTGGCGGGGCTGCAAATTAGTGCAGCCACTCTGGAAAGCAGTGTGGAGATTCCTTAGAAAACTTGGAATGGACCCACCATTTGACCCAGCTATCCCACTCCTTGGCCTAAACCCAAAGGACTTAAAATCAGCATACTACAGAGATACAGTCACATCAATGTTCATAGCTGCTCAATTCACAATAGCCAGACTGTGGAAGCAACCTAGATGTCCTTCAGTTGATGAATGGATAAAGAAACTGTGGTATATATATATACAATGGAATATTACTCAGCCATAAAGAATAATAAAATTATGGCATTTGCAGGCAAATGGATGAAATTGGAGAATATCATGCTAAGTGAGATAAGCCAATCTCAAAAATCCAAAAGTCGAATGATCTCACTGATAAGCGGATGATGACACATAATGGGGGGTGGGAGGGGGGCAAGAATGGAGGAAGGAAGGACTGTTTAGAGGGAAAAGAGGGGTGGGAGGGGTGGGGGGGAAGGAAAAAATAACAGAATGAATCAAACCTCATTACCCTATGTAAATGTATGATTATGCAAATGGTATGCTGTTACTCCAAGTACAAACAGAAACAACATGTATCCCATTTGTTTACAATAAAAAATTAAAATTAAAAAAAAAAAAAACCCAGAGAGTTCCATGGGCCCTTTCACCATGTGAGGACACAGAAACAAGATGGCAGTCTATGAGTGAGAAAGCCCTCATCAGACATTATGTTTACCAGCACCTTGATTTGTGTGTGTGTGTGTGTGTGTGTTTGTGTGGTGCCGGGGATCAAATGCAGAGCCTTGCACATTCTAGGCAATAACTCTATGTATGAGTTATATCCTAGTCCTCTAGTACCTTGGTCTTAGATGACCAAGAACTGCGAGAAATAAATTTCTGTTATTTATAAATTACCCATCACTGGTACTTGGTACTACGAGACTCCAAATTCATCTTCTCTCCTCTTTTCTATTAATTTCTTTTATTACCTGGCTAAGTAATGCTCTGGCATTGCTCACTTAAATCTGCAGTATTAAAGACTAATTAATTGATGTAACAAAACACTGGATCAATTAAAAATTTATTCCTACAGGTCAAATGCTTCAATTAATTCTTCAGTTGAACAGTTTTTCCCTATCCTGTGGGTCAAAATCCCAGAGAAGGAAACGGGGTGGGGTGGGGGTAAGTATTGTACATACTACCTATTGACCAACGATTGGCTATTTGGAAGTAATTGGTGACTATTCCACCCAAATTTTGCAAAGAATAGTTCAGCCTTATTTCTACCATTCTATTTGATTCAGGGGCTGCCTATAATAACACTCAGCCTCTCCTTGGTTTCCAACTTTCTCAGGTTAGGCAGAATGATCCCAACTTTAGTTTTGAGTCACCTCTTATCATGCATATCCCAAACATTGAGTTCTGTTGGAGCAAATGTAAAGCAAAATGCAGGACTATAAGTGGAATTTGGTATGTTGGCCTCATATTTGGATGAATTTATGTGGCACAATTGATATGGAAATAATATGTTCAATTTCCTTTTACTGCCTATATCAGAACAATTTTCCTATCAACTAATAGGATATTTTCACTTTGAGTTTTATCCTATAAGTTTGAATACACTGCAAGTATTCAATAAATATTTGTTGAATTGATTTGAATCTAACCCACACAACTGTTTTACCAACAAGCAAACTAAGACACAGGGTTAAAGAGTTAGTCCCAGGTCCTAAGAACCCATTAAAAGCAGAAATAATCCACAGAATAACACATCCTCCTTCAGTTCCCATAAAGAAGCTACAGGGCAGCTGAGAAATGTGACAGTTTGCATTAGAAGAAACCCCTACTTCTACCTCTACCAAACACAACAATGCTCAAATGAAATCACTGCTGTATACCCTGGGCAAAGTAGAGAACCTAGTGCCAATGTAGTGCATACAGTAGGTACTTACTATACACTGAATAAGAAAATGCAAAAAATCAGCTATGAAACTTGCTGAGTTGGGCCACTAGAGGGAATCAAAGGCTCATATTTGGTTGATGTCCCCAAAGAACTGGAACATAGTGGTGGGTGGTGTGCTTTGACAGAGTGCCAGCTTCTATTTATACCATATCCAGAATTAAATACAGCAATGGCTCTTCAGTGAATACAAATGATTTTATCAAAGCAGGCACCTCAACCAGAGCTTGTGAATCTCTAGTTCTTCCTGAACCTCAGCTCTCTAGACACTTAAGATGCCACCAGGATCTCTGCAGATTTCTATGATCCTTCTATAGTCTTTTTCAAAGTCCACTGTTCATAGCCTAAATAAACAGGGGCCTGGCCTCCGTGTTTAACTCTCCAGGGCTTAGCAGCATTCAAGGAAATGCTTGGCATGTGTCTGCCATCTAGTGGGTGAGAGGGAAGGGACAGTCTGACCACCAGTAATGAGCCTAGGGTTCCTTGGGCACTGCAAAAGTCATCTTTGTTTAAAAAGACCTTAGAGATAATCAATTTAACTTGCCAGGAAATTCTTGCCCAGATGATTGAAATGTCAAGTTGCACAGCTAGTTAGTGGCAGACTGGCAAGTAAAGGAAGTGTCTTCACTGGGCATCTGGGAGTTTTGTTGTAATTTTGTTTTAGTTTACGGTAGGAAGAGGGCAGTGTCGAGGATGGCCTCCTGGTGTACCTGCAAAATGCCTTCTCGGAAGCTGCAGGCTTTCCCTCAGTGGGACTTTTGCATACAACTAGGGCACTTACCAAGAAACTTGGGAGAATTACCTTCCCTGAGCCTTAGTGTTCTCATCTGCAAAATGGGAATTCAGCAAGCCACTGAGGTAAAAGCACCTAGCACAGGAATAGCACATAGGAGGCTCCCCACAAAATATGAGCTCCCTCTCCTGCTCATATCTGCTTAAAAAGGGAGCTTTTTCTCAGATGATCATTGCTTACATTCAGTTAAGATTAGTTTAAGGTTTTACTCTTGGAAAGTTTAGAGTGTAACATTTATTTAAAGATTCTCTTGAGCCTTCAAGACCTCCTTCAAAGAGATGAGGCAGGGGTACTTTTTAATAGAAACTAAGATACTGCCTTTAAAGAATCTATTTCTCTCTTATTTCCCTAACAGAGAATTCTTCCACTTCTCCAATACTTACTGGATGCTGAGAGGGCACAACATACCATAATTCTCCATGTTTTTTCTCCCCAGAGAAGGGCTCCTACAATATTGCCATCAGCAATACAGGCACGGCACCCACCCCCACCCCCCAGGGCCTGGTTCCATTCAGGAGAAGCCACAGTGCTTAGTGCAGAGTTTGGGAATGGGTGGGTTCATTTTTTAGATTTGAGTTGTTGTTTACTAGGCTGTGTGGACCAAGTAACAAAATTAGTGACCATGGTGAGTTACCCGATGGCAGATGTAGGAGCTGTTCCAAACACCCAATCTCACATACAGCAGAGCATCCTCTAACAGCAATTAAAGTGGGAAAATCTCTCCTTCCACTCAGTGGTAATTCTAATTTCAATGGATCTGGTAGAGTTCATTTCCTGAATAGGAAGAGAGTTTCCTGTGTTTTGCTGTATACAGAATACTTGAGAAAGCCCCAGGAGAATAAAAATCATCAAACATTACCCAGAAAAATAAAAGGGACCTTGGAAGTTTTCTAATTGACCTCTCATTTTATAGATCAAGAGACTGAGAAAGTCAGGCTCTTCACCTATCAGGTGTGGATGGTGAATACAAAGATGATAACAGTTTCTCTTCCTTCCTCAAACTCTTGGAAAGCTTGTTAACGATACTTTACAATTAATTTATTGTTAAATCAAGGCATTAATTTAAAACTAAGGCCATGCAACTGAGGCCACATGGCCAATGGGAGGCACTGTGGAGATAAACACCACCTCCAAAGTTTGATTCCATTTTCTTTCCCATGCCAAAGGTCTTTGTCTTTACGTTGAAATCACAGGTTCGAAACTGATAATTTTTATTAAATGTCGATGCACAGAGCTAGGTAGCAGAGCTAATCTTATTGGAAACACTTGAAACATATAATTATCTTGCTAGCTGTAATTCTGAGTCAAAGAACAAATTTATGGAGATGAATGTTAAAAGTTATAGCTAAACACAAGTATATGGAGGGAGCAACCTGGAAGATGTGGAGACTACAAGAATTTTATTGACCGATAGTTGATGTGGCTGCTGAAGGTGCTGATCCGGTCTGGAGCTGCATTCATGGAGGACTGATGTTCTAAATATGGGAAGTAACAGCCCCATTGTACTTCATAAAAGATATGCTAGCATGTCCACAGCACGTGTTCAGTTCTAGAGGCTAAAAACTGTAAGAGACATTAACAAAGTTGGCATTCAGATCATAACCAGGAAATGGTGAAGTATGAAAAACATGTCATAATAGGATTGTTGACTTAATTATAGGTGAATTAATTAGGAGGGTGGGAGACTTAAGGTCAATATGGTAGCTGCTTTGTAAAATTTAAAAGGTTATAAAACAAGTAAAAAGCTTATTGAGTTTTGTTCCTTAGGGTAGAATTGGACCCAGATGGCATAACAGATTCAACCATAAAATGATAAACTGGGAGATCTCCAACACCTCTTTTCAGTTCTGAAATTATGTGATTCTCTTACAAAAGACTTATGCTATTTTGGCCCAATGTGTTTTTGTTGTTGTTCTGGTTGGTTTTGTTTGTTTAATTGTTTTTCAGCGTTGGGGGGTCAAACCTAGGGCCTTGCACATGCGAGGCAAGTCATCTACTTCCGAGTTGCTACATTTCCAGTCTGGGATTAATATGTTGATAGACGTGGTAACAGTCCTGCTTAAGGGGAGAATGAGCTGTTATCCAGTGAGTCATTCATGTAGGGGTATATCAAGGAAGAGGATACTTATATTTGGATGTTGAATGAATACTCAAAATGTTTTCTCACTGCGAAATATTTATTGAGTTCCTGGTATATTCAAAGGTACTGTCGTAGTTGAATGTGGTGCAATGCAGGAAATACAAATGTAAATTATTATCTTTCAACATGTTTTGTCAGTGTCTTTGAGCTTTTACACAATGTATACAAAGGGTCCTTTCATTGTTCACATGACTTTCAAGGATTGTTGAAGGGCTCCTTGAAAGAACTAAAAGGAACTAGCCCAGGCAACTGTAGCATTTCTTTCCTGTGCATATTTTAATCCACAAGAGGGCAGAATTTACTCAGGGAGGATTAGCCAATGCCTCACCATGCGATTCATAACAAGGATTAAAATTGACAAAGAATTGTACACCTTTGTGGATTTAAGTTCAATAATCATTTTGCTGCCACTTGCCATTATATATGAAGTTTCCAGCTATCTGCAGTTCACTTTCAAGGACCCATGGAAAAAATGGAAATCTTAGGAAATATTATCAGGTGTTTGGGAGGAACCTTATCCAGGAAATAGAAACATACACTATTTTAATAACTTTTAACAACTTAGGGTCACTTTTTCACCCCTTTTCTGCTGAAACAGATATTTGATTTGTCTAAGATCAAAAACCTTAAAAAGTTATTTGAACAAAAATTAATTGTTGAATTTGTTATGAAAAATAAACAATTACTCAGATGGTCTGAAGTATTATCTCTAGGCAGATGATAAGAACAGGCAAAAAGGGAAGGGACAAAATTCTGTCCCAGATAGTTGAGAAACTAAGGAATTAGTAAAAGAACTGTCAAGGTCCTTTAAATATTGAAGTTTGGTCTTTGTTGTAGGCCAGTATTTTATCCTGAATTATAAAATTCTGGACTGTTCTCACTATATGTAATCTAGAATCTCAAACTGGGGTAGTCTCTCAGAAAGTAATCTAGGTCACTGTCTCATCTTCAGGTCAACTTTCTATTAAAACTAGTCTGCTGGAACGTACCAAGTTGTTCATGTTCTCTTATCTTCACTGAGAATCCGAAATCACAGCAAAACTGTTCCAAGATCTTGACAGGACTTTTAGTATCCAATTTTTTGTTACTTTGTATCATAATATATTCAAGGATACTGATTTCCCCAACATTTCCTTTAACCTAACACCTTTTTTCCAGTGCTTCTGACATTGATATCCAGAGGGGAGTATCCAGGAGTGCACATGGGTTCAACAAGCACAAGTGGCACTCCTGTTACCATATGAGGTGCTGCTGGGAATACAAAGATGAATGACATTGTCTTTTGTCTATGAAGAGACCATGGTCTAATAAAGAGACAAAACAAGCACCCACCAAACCCAGTGCAAGATCAAAGATCAAAGAGTTCTCTGGGAATCAAGGAGGAAGATCACTAGGGTGATCAGAATGGCTCCATAGAAGAGGAAATATTGATTCTAGGGCTTGAAGAACAGGTTGGAATTTTAGCAGCTATAAGCGATAGCTGATGACATTTCACAGACTATGAATGACATCTTGTCTGCTGAGCAAGCCAGTGGCCAAGCTGACCTCATTGCAGGCTGATTGGAAAATCACTGTGGTCCCTTCATCCTGAGAAGTTCTCAAAGTCTGGTGGTGGGAAAGAGAAAGGTCAATCATATCAGACAGTCAGTATGTAAGCTTCGCCACTGTCTTATAGGCTGGGGGTTCACTCTCTGGGCACAAGGCTTTATCTTGATTTTTCCGGTAATAATTTTCAGGGGAAGGATGCCTGTCTACAAAGGCCAGACCTTTAAAAAAGTAGAGCAACCTTGGAATTCTTCCCTGAGTAGTATGCTTACATATGTTCCATGCATGTATTCATGCTTACGTATGCAGGAACACACACATAACACCCTGTACAGAGACCTCTGCATGCAGGCCAGTGCTGTGCACAGATCAGAAAGAATGTGTACCTTTGATTCTGAGGCTTGAGAACTAGATCTACCCTAACCTATTTCATTGACATATCTATTTATAGCCTTGGTCTCATTCCAAATGCTAAGGCACTTTCTAAATCTAAATCTTTCATTACTTTTGCCAGAGATTTGAACAGAAGAGAAAATTTAAAAATAGACTTACTACTGAGGGGGCAATAGTCAATTTTTAGCGATTCATGACAATGACAAATTGAGACTATGCTGATAACTGAAATCCATTGATATGTCTTTATCCTCTCCTTTCTACCTATCACAGCTAATAACAAAGGGCAGATGACTGGTTTGACATTTGTCTCTTCTGCCTTTTCAGTCACTCTTTTTAGGGAGGGACAGAAGAGGCGTGAAAAAAAAATAAAAAGAATCAAGGGCACTGTTTTTTCTACTCACAGGAAAATCACCTCCAGCTGGATCAAAATGACAGTACAAATTTGATACATTCCTTTCCAGTTGTATAACAGCACAAACAGCACTACTACTATTGCTGATTTTGACACTATTATTTTAGGATTCTAATTGGGAAAGTCAACTTTGTTTCCATTTAATAATTTCAAAGAGATGGACACATATACACATATATCATTTTATTTCACCAGAACAACCCTATGAGGCAGAATTTTGCCTTCTTACATACAGCAAAACCTAAGACTCAGAGAGGCTAAGTAATTTGGTAATATCTAAGAGCAAATACTTGATAGAACCAAAATTTCAATACTTAACAGGGTGACTTGAGACCTGTGCTCTACATAGTATGTAAACTATAACGTTGTTCATGTCACTCTGGTAATATATTTTCCTGGAATATATCATGGGGTAATTTTTACAAAAAAAGTTCTGCCATCCTGATCTCAAGGGGAAAAACCCAAAATTATCTTCAAAGCTTATAGCAGGTAAAATGTGAAAGACAGTAATTCCCCATACAGCATTAGTGTTCAACATTAAAGAATGTGCTAGTATTTCTCCAAGAGACTAAAGTTACTAGCTTACGATCATTTGGAAGAAATGTTCAGAATATATTCTTACTAATATGGTTCATGAAAAGCTGACCAAATGTATCATACCATTAATTTAACAAGTCTTCTAAAATGCCTTGAAAATCACTAGTGTATTAAATTCCTAAAGACTACAGTAAGCTTTAATATACTTCTTACATCAAATGTGTGAGCAGAACTATAATCAGACTTAACTCATACCTCACAAGGAAAATCTCAGAGATCCTTTTCTCCCAGAGATGGATAATGTTGATTAAAATCTGGACCTTGATCTGTATGCCTCTTAATGACAGCATGCAGATAAATGGGCTAAACCAGACTTCGGCTTCTCAAATGAAGGTGGCAAGAATAGACTCAGCATTGCAATTTGGCTCCCTATTTCCAGTACATATATCCCTGCAGAAAATGTCAAGTCTCAGCAAGGGAGGATTTGTAATGTCAAGTAATTTTCTCTAACTTTACTTTCTTCCTGTCACTCACCCACACCCAATGACTCAAATGGTTGCTTCATGCTCATTTGTTCATCCATTCACTCATGTATTTATTCAAATGATCTAACTATGAGTCTTGGATTTGTTTTTCCAGGGGATCGTCTTCCAGATGATCTTTGCATTTCCATGAGAGCAGCAAATGAGTTCTGACTGATCTCCCTTTCCACAGCCCCAGCATACTTGATGCTTACGGTAGCGGGTTATGGGAGACAAGACATCACCCGAGAACTTTATTATTTAATATGAGTGGTTCCTCAACCTAGTAAATTATAGCATCCCTGTAACAAGTTTTAAAAATTAAAAAAATAATAATGCAATAGAACATATGGTAAACATTCAAGCAGAACGAAATGCTATACAGTGAAAAGTAAATCTCTTCTGACCCTCAGTTGCCCTCCTGCAGGTAACAGTTGCTACAATTTCATGTATTTTCCAAGTCTCACACTGGATTCGTGATTTGGCTGGATATGGAATATTAGGTTGGATATAATTTTCATTCAACTTCCAGAAGGTGTTGGAATTTTAGCTTCCAGGATTCCTATTGGGAAGTTTGATGCTATTTTTAATTCCAATCTTTAATAATTTGACCTTCTTTATTTCCCCCCAAAGTTTTTAGGATGTTATGATTCACCTCTGAATTTATCAATTTTTACTAAGTTGGGTTTTGTTGTTGTTGTTTTTTTTGTTGTTGTTGGTTTTTTGGCCACTGTGTTGTGGCAAATCAGTTACCTATTTTCCACCTGCTTTCCATTTTAATTGTGAAACCATTTAATTGGAAGATTCATTTCATTTAAGTGTCAGGAAATGTTATTGTACCGTTTAAAAATAATTTCTACCATTTTCTCTTCTTCTTTATGTACCTATCCCTCAGATGTTGAACCTCTGGATTGATCCTCTAATTTTCTTGTCTTTTCTCTTATGTTGTTAGGATTGAATACTTGAATTGTTCCAAGTTTTTTCTCAAGAGATCTCTTAGAAGACAGTTGTCAAAATCAGTGATTCCAAAACCAGATACATTCCTTTCTGGTTGGATAACCTTTGGCAAGTTCTTTATGTTATGTTTGAGTTTACTGTATAAAATGGGGGCATTAACTGTACTCAACTCATGGGCATTAAGTAAGATTAAGGTAGATTATGAGAATTAAGTTAGTTTTAAAGCATGCCTGATACATAATATGTTCAATTAATATTGCTATCATTGTCGTTGCTATTATCTGTTGCTCTTAGATGACATCTTATTCTTCAAGGATATGTCCGCCCTTATGTCTCTCAGGTATTAATCATAGGTTGCTTGACTATCTCTGCTTCTATTTGTTTCTCTCTTACTTTACTCAAATGTTAGTAGAGAGATACTGTAAAGCTGTTTGGTGATGTCAGAAATGAACAGGGCTTGTTGCACGGCAGATCAGGGGGTGCTTCTCGGTAGACCTTTTCATTGTGTAAATGTCAATGTCTGTAGGTAGGTTTTTTCTTTGAAGCTTTTGCTTTTGCTTCCCAGAGAATCACCTGTCTGTCAGTAGGAGTGGGTATTGACTGTCAACATTCTCTGAGCTGGTGGGTGATGGAGTCAGGGGAGTCATATCCAGGAGACAAACAGAGCAGCCTCAAAGAGGTCACAGATACTGACTTTGTTTACGAACTGGCCGTTCTCCTGCTCTTTGCTGTGTCTGATACCTCTGAATCTTTTTTTTTCCCCCAAACTCCCCTTCTCTGGGAATGACAAATCAATCAGGGTCTCTTGTGGAAGGTACAGGGGAAATTTAGGTATCTGATTTCTTTTTTCAAAACAGATTTTTACCTCATCCTGCAGTTCTAAGCCCCATGCCTCAGTTTAACCTTTTGCTTTACCAATGTAGTTTCCAGGCCTTGAGCCCTTTAATGAAATGATTTGTTGCCATTAGTGCTGATGTTTTGTCCACTGTGTTGTGGCAAATCAGTTACCTCTTTTCTACCTGCTCTCATCTGCCAAACATTTGTCATTTCTCTTCTACTTTTATTTCCTCCCCCATTATCTTGTCCTTGTAGATTTACATCATCTTATTCCTTTACTTTCATCTTAATGGGAGTTGGGGAGGAAACAGAACAATGCCTTTGTTCAATCCACCATGTCACCTATATCATCAGTAAGTGATTTGGGGGAGCAGGTATCGCCTTGCATATGGTAGACATTTCCTCCTTTTCATTTTTCAGAAAAACTAAGAACTTGGTCGTATCCATGACTTTTTATTGTCCCACTTCCCGCGTTCAACATAAGTCATCTTTGCAGGTTTCTGTCCCTTGATGACCATACTGTTTGTGACAGTGTTGTTCAGCCCTGTGCCAAAGAGGACAGTCCTTAGGGAAACAAAACAGCTTGTCCTTGTGCTCAGGAAGCTTGTGTTGGACACAGGGTGGTCACAGCCTGCTGGAAAGCATTTCTGTCACAACACCCTTTGCTCAGCATGAGAAGAGGCTTCTGTCTCCCATTAGGTTCTCCCTTCTGCATAGGACCTCACATGAGAGGACGGTACAAGAGAAACATGAAAGCAAGTCTCATCAGAAATGAGAAAATTGCCAGTCACTTTGCTAATTTTGACCTACGAAACCCAAAGAGAAAATGTGTGGGGATTTTTAAAAACATCTTATTTGTCCTTTCTTTTTCTCTTTCTTCTTTTCCCTCCCTCTGCCTCCCCTTTCCTCTCTTCCTTAACCTCCTTCCATCCTTTCTTTCTGTTCACCAGTCATGTTGTATTTAAGCTATTTTTGGTTCAGATTTGGAAAATGAATCAAAGTTTTCAGAATGCATTAAAGAAGTACAGAGATCCTCAGAATGAGGCCATGGTTCTCCATGTAAACGAAGCCCTGTTCTGCCCAGCGAAACTCTCTTCCACTTTAATCTCTTTTGCTGCGTTTGCAGCTTGGAAACCCTTCTAGAGACTGAGGCCTCCCTAGGAAAAATATTTGTTTAAATCTTTCATTTTCTCTTTGGCCCTTAAAAGCCACTATGGTTTTTAGTCCTGGAATCAGCTGTTCTAGGCATATCATATTGGCTTCCAGCTGTGGCCTTTCTGGGGCCATGAACTCTGCAGAACTGTAGCAGAGATCTGGTAATTCTTATGCATGAGAAATTTTTGGTGAGCCCTATGAGGAGGTGCAGAGGAAATGACCTTGACCTTGACCACTAGTTCCTGTGTCAACCTGTGAAGAAGCAACTCGACCATGTATTATGTTCCAACATTTTACAGAGATTATGTGGAAGGTATAAGAGTAGGATTAACATGAGATTCCTGCTTTCTGTTTGCATGATACATCCAATATACTTATAAGACATAGGGAAGAATTAATGAATACACTAAGTACAAAATTATACTACTTCTAAGGCCTTGGGTACTTAGTAAAGATGGCAATCAATATGAATGGTGTATAGTAGTGAAGGAAATAAGACTTCCAGTGTGAAAGATCATGGCATTTTAGAGGGTAGGATGGGTGACAGGTGAAGGGAAACTTTGCAAAGGCAGAGAGGTAGGAATGAGTGCTGGATGTTTGGTTGGGAACAAACTTCAGTCAGAACTGGATTACAGGGGATAACCAAAAAAAAAAAAAAAAAAAAAAAAAAAAGAAGCAAGGAGGAGAGAGCAATTCATTTAAGGGGAGACTTAGGAGAGGGAATTTTCTAGATAAATATTATGAGAATTGGCCCTTTGAAGAGCAGCTCTAATTTTTTTGTTTGTTTAGCAATAAAGTCTCTGCTTTTATCTATAACTTTCCAGGTGACTAGTTTACCATCCTTTTTTTGTTTTGTTTTGTTGTGTACTGGGGATTGAACATGGGGTGCTTTACCACTGAGCTATATTTACAGTTCTTTTTATTTTTTATTTTGAGACAGGATTTTACTAAGTTGCTTAGGGCCTTGATAAATTGCCAAGGCCGGTATCAAACTTGAAACACTCCTGCCTCAGCCTTCAAACCCAGCTGGTTTACCATTCCTTGAGATTAATCCTATTTCTGCCCTGTCACCATGGCAATTCCTCTTAAATCTCCAGGTGGGCTATGATGTCACAGGTGGGTGAATTGAAATATGAAGGATAGGGAAATAATTCAGTCAGTATGTAGGCTTGTCTGTTGCTCTCCTAGGTTGTATTTCTGTAATAATCTAACAGCCATCTGTTCATATCACTTTTTAGAGTATCTGGTCATATCATTTCATGCTCATTATTCTTTTATTTAATAAACACTTATTGAGCACCTGCTATGTGTAAGGCACCATTTAAGGTATTAGGAATATAGCAGTGAACAAAATGGATATTCTTCATATTTTTCCTCCTTATAAAGTTCTGCTCATATCTGTGGAGGTCTTGGACGGTATGATAGGGATACCTAGGTTATACAGTAATTATGTAATCAATATTTTCTTGAAGTATCATTTTATTGAATTAGTAAGTAATCAAAATCCATGCTCTGGCTGGGTAAAGTGGCACACACCTGTAATCCCAGCAGTTCAGGAGGATGAGGGAGGAGGATAACAATTTCAAAGCTAGCCTCAACAATTTATTGAGGCGCTAAGCAACTTAGTGAGACCCTATCTCAAAATAAAATATTAAAAGGGCTGGGTTGTGGATCAGTGGTTAAGTGCCCTGGATTCAATCCCTGATACAAAACAAACAAACAAAAAACAAAAAACAAAAAACAAAAACCCATGCCCTGTATTTAAAAATGCAGAGAGCACAATATAAAATTCACATTCATTTTTAAACAAAAGCAAGAGTTTAAAGAAATGCCATGCTTATGTCCCAGATCCCTAGAGGTGCCCATGCACATGTTTCTGCCTTTAGGAGCATTTTGATGAAGGAGTTTGCAAAGCTGTGCCCATCTCCAGTGGCCTCACCGCTCCTACTGGATCAAGAGGAAACTCCTTTTCTGACAAGCAAGTCCTTCGGGACTTACATTTCCCAGCACTCAATCTCCTTGCTTCCTACTCTCTTCAGCAAGAGGGACCACATCCCACGCATACCAGTCTTTAACCATACATTGAGCACTTTCTGGCAAATGGGCTGGAGGGAGTTTAACAAAGACACACTCCTGTCCACAACCCACAATGTGTTGCTTTGGGGAATTCTTTCAAGGAGCCAGTTTGAATATGTGGTTTTGCCAGAACAGCATGAATTTCTCTTTTATCCATTTTCCCATAATACTCTGTAGACACTTCTATAATTGTATGTTTTGCTATGCCTATATGTTTTCTCATTTTTATTCCCGCTGGATATTAAACTCCAAAAGCAGGGACATTTTTCATATGCACTTTTGTATTTATACAACACTTGTCACCAAATAGTCTCTCAATGACAGTAAGCTGAACTGATTAATTTTTCAGAGGGACAAGCAAATTCTCTGGAGAGTTCATCTGAAAATGCTAATTATTTCATTAATCTATCCATACATTAATTAAATATTTACCAGCATCCATTCTTGAGGCAGGTTTATGAAGGTAACAAGGAAAACAGAATTAGTCTCTTTTATAATGAAACTTATAATTGTGTGAAGAAGACTTGCAGGAATAAAAGAAAATAATTATAAGCATTTAATTATGTCAAATTAAATATAATGAAATAATCAGATATATAAATGTGATAAAAGTTATAAAGGAAATTATAAAAAACTATGAACATGCAATTCCATCTTTAAGTATACTTTGACTTCTTAATCTCCCACACAATTATACTGATTAGATTATGGTAGAGTTCTTCCTTTTTAAACTTTTCCTTAACTTATTCAAGCCTTTTTTTCTTTTGAGGTGCTGAGAATTGAACCTAAGACATGGTACTCACTAGACAAGTGCTCTACCACTGAGCTATACGGTCCCAGCCTTTTCAAACGCCCCCCCCCCTTTTTTTTGGGTGCTGGGGATCGAACCCAGGGCCTTGTACTTGCAAGGCAAGCACTCTACCGACTGAGCTATCTCCCCAGTCCCTCAAACCCCTTTTGAACTGCATCTTTAGACTGTTCCACCTCTGGAGATAAGTGCTTCTTTTCCACGTTGGTAAATAAGCTTTATTCTGTAGGAAGAAGGAGAACTAACAGATAGGTAGTCTCTTCTAAATTTAGACACCAGAGCTAAACCTTCTGGGAGTAGAGAATTAAGAACAATTCTACATAAACTCTTTCAGAACATAGAGAAGGAAGGAGACCTTCCTAATACATTTTATCTGTATTACTCTGATCCCCACAACCAGATAAAGATATCAAACACATACAAAAGAAAATCAGACCAATCTCCCTCATGAACCCTCAACAAAAGCAAATCAAGCAATAGATACAAAGAATAATGCATCAGACCGAATGGGTTTTATTCTCAGAATACAAGGTTGATTTAGCATCAAAAAATCAGTCATTGTAATTCCTTACACTTATAGGATAAAGGAGAAAAGCAATATCTTTTCATCAGAAGGAGAAAAAGAATTTAACAAGTTCAATATCCGTTCATAATCTTTAAAAAAAAAACCTCTGTGATTCAGGAAGAAAGGGAACTTTTAAAAAACAAAAGTCTACAAGCTGGGTCTGGGGTTGTGGCTCAGTGGTAGAGAACTCACTTAGAATGCGTGAGGCACTGGTTTCAATCCTAAGCACCACATAAAAATAAAATAAAGCTATTGTGTCCACCTACAACTAACTATATACATCTATAAAAGTCTACAAGCTAAAAAGTGAAAAATATTTTAAAAATTAATCATTGTCAAATGTCAAGCAACTAAATTGACCTCTTTTTCAAATTAAATCTGAAAACATACAAAAATAGGAAAAATGTTGTGGAACTTCTATGCTAATAGCTAACTTATTGAGCACTTGCCAAGAGCTCTATGAATATTATTTAATCCTTACAAAACCACATAAAATAGATGTGATTTTATACTCATTTTACAGATGATAAACATGTCAAATAAATTGCCTAATTAAATATAGCTAGGAAAAGTCATAGCCCATATATGAATGCAAGGTCTCTTTTGGAGCTTGTATCCCTAAACATTGTTCATTACTACTCTCATCAACTACTTTACCTTGTAAATTAGGTAGTTGTCAAGTCATATTAATGCAGATTAATGGCAAAGTTGGGACTGGAAGCAGGCCTTTTGACTCTCTCAGTACTGTTTATTTGTTTCTTCGTTTTTAGACACTGGGTTACTTTCCCATCTCATCCACTACCCCTTTCTTTTCACCAAGATACAGTTTTCTTCCTTGGAAGCTCCAGACCAGAAATTCTTAAGAAATAAATATAACTTAGAGAGCCAAGGATTGCATTTCACCTCCTGCTCTGTTTAGCTTTCAAAACCACTAAGCCACAGAGAAGACTCTGCCCACACTCAGAAAAGAGCATGTTAAAGCAGGATTAAGGAAACCCTGCCTTCACAGAACTGTAGATGGTGAGAAAGAGTAAAAGCATTAAAGGGAAAAGGAGACAAGGAAAATTAGAATTGGGATCAGGGAACACGGTGTGGTGTTCATCTAAGAAATTTGAAACTCTTGGGTCTATACGGGGGAATGTGAGGACTCTAAGTGCTCTGGGGCAGGCTCAAACTGGTCCTTTGATGGACAGAGATCAGTTCCCATCATCCTCACTCATAGCCACCAGTGTCTCTTGGAGTTCCAGACATATGCTGGGCCTGGGCAGTGGCCCCCTGGGCATCAAGACTAAGGAGCTTTGCCCTGCTCTCTGGCAGGGTTTGGTAAAATTAAAAAGGAAGGAAAATTATTTACTATCTGAATGGTATAAATGAAGAAAAACAGTATTTGGTTGATGGTGTTTAAAAGCAAGTCAGGGCTGGGGATATAGCTCAGTTGGTAGAGTGCTTGCCTCGCGTGCACAAGGCCCTGGGTTCAATCCCTAGCACCAAAAATAAAAATAAAAAAATAAAAGCAAGTCAAGAGGCAGAAGAGAAACTTTATCGCCCTGTTCTTCTATGTAAGTTCATGTCCCCTAAGTGATGTCCTGACACTGATGGGAAGAAGTCCACCTTCCCTGGAAGGTGCCACTGTGAGCTATATCATTACTGTGTTCTGCACAAGGCAGGCTATGTGGACTGAGCAGTTGAAATGTGTGGGGAAGAAGTAGTTTAGGAATCAGAAAATAGTTTACCACTAACATCCTGGTGAAAGGTGCTTCTAGGCACCATCACGATATAGGAGTATGCAATATTCACACAGCATAAACAATGTGATGAGATCTTTGATTTTATTCTCCAAATGGATTTTCAAAATAATATAAATCATTCCAAAACAGAATTTAGGTAATCGATTTACTTCTCCCAAAGTATTTTGACTGGTTAGTTTTACATCTTTGTTCTTCCTCAAATATAAAGGATACAGAAACTTTTCCTGTCAGTTCCATTAAGAAATATTTCCTAGTAGCCACAGAGGTTGGAAAAAAATATGGAAAAGAATATTTTGAGTCTTGCAGGAAATTTTTAACGTTTCTTAGTTTAATTTTAGTATTTAAGATTAGAAGCAAAAACAAAGCAATAACAAAAAAATAAGAATGTCCACACTAACATTTTCAAACTCTTAAATACTAGGTTTTAAAAACAGCATGGGGAATGGTTTCCTGAGTGGGCTTGGGTCAGACTGGAGTACTGACTGCCATTTACTATGTTGACCTTAAGTAAGATCCTTAATTTACTTAAACTTAGTTTTATCATGTGTCAATTGAACATAATAGATCTTTTCACATCACTGTTGTAAGAATTATATATAACACTTGTTTAAAGCACATAGCACATATTTGTATGAAATAGATGCTTTTTGACTTATAATGGGGTAAAGTCCTGATAAAGTCATTGTATGAGTTGAAAATATAAATCATAAATGTACACTTTGTGAAGGGTTATGGTAAATAATATTCCTACCAGACAGCTCCCCAAGAAAAATGGAGGGACAATGTAGCCTCTCCCAGTGTACCCCTTCCTGATAACAATTGGCCCTAAAGGAAAGGGGCAGACACTGACCTTGACCTTCCCTCATGGCAAATTAGTCCTAAACGGAAGTACAACAAGTAACAATGGGCAAGATTTGAGTACTCATCCCTGGGGGTCTGGTTTTAACCTGTACAACTAGCCCCTGATGGTCAAAAATGCATGGTCAAAACTGCACCTGCTCAGTTTCCAATGATTACATCATCCTCATTGTACTCTATAAAACCAAAATACCCCCTGTAACTGATGGTCATTTTCACATCTGGAAAATGTGCCCCAATGGTGCCTGAGACTGCAAATGAATAAAGTCTTCTCTGAATTAGTTGAGGTCTGCTTCCCATCCTTTTGTGCTTACACTTAGCCTACTAAATATGAGGATCCCTGCTCCAGTGCAGCATCATGAGAGAATATGGTACCCCATATTGCCTGCCTGGAAAAAGATAAGAATTTAAAATTCAAAGAAGGGTTTCTATTGAATATATATTGATTTCACAGCATCATAAAGTGGAAAAATCCTAAGTAGAACCATTCACTTTAAGTCAGGGACTATTTGTATCTCTTACCTGTTTTATTTTTTTTTTTTAACTTTAATTGTAGATGGACACAATATCTTTATTTTATTTATTTATTTATTTATTTACTTACTTTTATGTGATGCTAAGGATTGAACCCAGTGCCTCACATATGCTAGGCAAGTTCTCTACCACTGAGCTACAACCCCAGCCCCTTATCTGTTTTAATAAGAAGTGGGAAGGAAAAAAGAAAGTGGAAACAAAGTAAAACAATAGTGGAAAGAAAGTAATCATTTTGGGAAAGTGGAGGGACATGTACATAAGAAACCTTTAAGGAAGAAGCAGAACCCAACCCAAGTGCTGAGAGAGAACCTATGTTAACACAGATAGTACTGTTTTTGAGCATACAGCAGAAAGATAATTTCTATCTTCCTTCAGGTTGATTCTGGCCTGAAGAGGGCACACAGCCTGGGAGTGGACAGCAGCCCTCTTAAGGGACTCGGCAAAGGAGTGATTGCTTTAGGGAATTGTCAAATAGGGAGACCTGTTTGGAAGATCCACAGGCAGATGGCTATTATCTGAATAACAGTTTCCCTAGTGTTTCCTATTTCTCTGAGCCCTGAGGTCACAATTGCCCACTGAGGAATCCTAGCATTGTTGGGATGACCTGGAAATATGTGCAGGGAAAGCTAAGAAGTTTCCAGTGACTTCAATATACAATCAACAGGATCTATTGACTGGGAATGAGACTGAAAAAAAAGACAGGGACAGATCAGGACAAGTTTGCACAGTAACAAAGACTTGCTCCTTGACCTAACTCTGGTCAGGCTCCTCTGAGTCCTCCTTTTGTTGAGGCCCAGTCTTGAGCTCTGTCTTTGGTCTTTCTAACTCCAGTTTTAGCAAGAATCCTACTGAGTCGGTTTAGTGAAGCTCCCTGCAACCCCCCTCCCCTATCCCAATCTTGGTCTGAACACTCTCACTATCTTATCATGCTGTTGTATTTTCATCAAAAATCCTATTAGGTCAGTTTAGCAAAGAATTGCGCTTCTCAGTAATTTTCCATTTACTAATCCCAGTCCCCCACCCTATTCCATGGTTATAAATCTCCACTCTTCCTTTTTGTATTTGAAATTGAGCCTAATCTCTCTCCCATGTTACAAAACTCCAATGTAGTAATCACAGGTGGATTTCAGGACATGCTACCCCAAAACATGACACCTTGGCACACTAATTATTTTAGGCTGAAAGAATCTGAGGAGCAGCAGGTACAAGAAGGCCTGAATTTCTCCTGAAAGCAGGTCATAAGACCTCTGGTGAGAGGTGCCTACATCCCCATCTCTGAAGACCGAGGGACACTGAGAGACAGCTCAATAAACAGGCTGCTGCTGGGCATGGTGGCACACCTCTGTAATCCCAGTGACTTGGGAGGCTGAACAGGAGAATCCAAAGTTTAAGGTCAACTTCAGAAACTTAGTGAGACCCTCAGCAACTTAGTGGGATCCTGTCTTAAAATAAAATAAATAAACAAATAAATAAAAAGGGCTGGGACTATACAGTTCAGTAGTACTGCTCTTGTCTACCACATGTGAGGTCTGGGTTCAATTTCCAGTACTGCAAAAATAAATAAGTAAACAGGCTGCTAAATTTTCCCCAGCTTATTATCCTTTCCCCACAACTTTTCACTCTCATCAAACCTAGTCAAGTAAGACTCAGGTTTAACCATTTCTTTGAGTCTTCATTTCTTTATGAAGTCTCCTATGTCATATAAAACTTAATATGAAACAAATTCATATAATTTTCTTTTGTTAAATCTGTCTTTTGTTACATAGTCCTAGCTGAGAACCTGGAAGGGTAGAAGGGAAAGATTTTCCCCCCTTCCCTATAGTTCCCTTGAACAAAGCCTTCCTTACCACCTTTAGTAAGTATTGTAAATAAAATTTTCTTTAGTAATAGCATACCGAGGGGATTAGATCATTCTTGGTGCACAGGCCAAGGGGAGCCAGTGGGGTTTTTAAGCAGAGGTATTTCATGTTCAAATCTGTATGCTAGCATGTGAGCTCTGAGCTCTGCTTGTGTGACAAATGTCTGCAAGGGGTTTCGTGGAGACCAGCTGCAATAAATCCAAGGGCAGCAATGAACAATTTAACTGTTTTTGATCCTGTGAAATTTTCCTTATCCACCAAGAGAACAACAAAACATGGTCAAATATCTTTGCAATGTTTCTGCAAATGTATTCAAAAGTAAATTCTATAAAAATGGCAACCCTGAAAGCCTACACACTACATATCTATATGGTCAAGGTTAAGGATCAACAGTTAATATGAAAGAGGGAGCTGTGAAAAACAAAATCTTGAATCGGGGGATGTCTATCAGATATTTCAGGGATGCAGGCTACCTCCTGGGTTGTCTGAAGTAAGATTGCCTACAGGTTGTATTTCCAGTGTAACGTTTCATGCCTGGAACCTACATTATTGCTTTTAAGAAACATTTTCTAAAATGCAGGCCCAAAGTATAACTATAGTAACTGACCATAAAATGGAATCTGACTTATGGGCTGGCTAACAACGGCGTTTGGTTCTAGATCAGCAGACTGCCAGCATAGACTGGCAGGGTTTGTCTTCCTTCCAAATTGGGTAAGGAAATCTCACCTGACCAGTTCCTTGAGCCCCACCTAACTTTCCATTCAACCCTTCTCTTATAGAAAACCGAAATAACTTTTCACAGTGGAATGCTGCATTTTCCTTGTTCACAAAGTGGTATGGAATTCAGGGGAACCCCATTCAGAAGAAGGACGGGGGAGATTCCAAATGAAAAAGGAGAAAAGGCTGGGGGAGCCGGCAGCGTCCCAGAGGGGAGATGGCCATCTCCTAAGGATAAATAATTTCACCAGAGGTCCTGCTCCGCCATCTGCTCGCTGTTTACTTTGGACAGAGCTGACCAAGAGGTCTCAGGGTTACCCTCTCCCAAGAGATCGACAGCAGCTCCAGCAGCCCCCGCTCCCCAGAGTCTGTCGCCTGTCCCGCGGCCGCCCTGCGATTTCCGGAATTTTACAGAAAGGGGAAGGCTGAGTAGAGATCCCCGGCGGGCGGCCGAAGGCGGCCACCCGGGCCGGGCCCGGCTCCTCTCAGACAAAGCAGTCAGCTGGGCGCCCCGGAGCTGCCGGGCTTCTGCGCCGGGCGGAAGGCGCCGGGCGCGGTGATTGAAACCACATGTGTCGGAGGTTTCTGAGAGCAGCGACCCTGACACCGGGGACGGGTTGCTGCTGCTGCTGCTGCTGCTGCTTTTTATGTTTCATTTATTCCCTGAGTTTCCAAAGGCAGACCCTCTAAGAGCTCTAGACCACATATCCGGGCAGAAAGAGCAGCAGGTTTTGTTTTGTATTAATTTAACGAAAAGGCATTTCCCCAAAAAAACAACAGCAAATGATTAAAATCCCTAAGGCCCTGGACCTCAGCTTCCAAGTGTTGTCTGGGCAGCACCAGGAAACCTTCTTTGGATTTCTCAGTGGGAAATGTCCCGCTTCCCCGAGGGGGAGAGAGTAAGAAAGAGTGGGTTTTACTTAGCTGTGAAACAAATTTCTGAAATTACCCCAGCACCGTCAAACAACAACAACGAAAAAAGAAAAAGGACAAAAATTCAATCATCAAACTAGTATAAATATATCTTCACTCTTTTTTCTAATATAAGACTTTAAAAAGTTATAGGACTAGTATGCAAATACGTTCTCATTATTTTTTAAAAAAAGAATTCTTCGGGGCCTTCCTTAACCTAGTCCCTTTGAGCTAAGTTTGCTTTCAGCAAGTAATTACTGTTACTGAGTTTATGAATATCTTTGTAGGTCTTTGCCTGTGTAGTTACGAGTGGGCACATAGAAAAATATAACTTTATTTTACAATTATTATTTTACATTTAACTAAGATGGGATTTATTTGTGAATATTATTTGCAATGTATTGTACTTTAGTAGGTTTACAGTTTTCTTCCTGTATTAAAATAAAGAGATCTACTTTCAATTCTGCAATGGGTCATATCCCCACCCTTTACATTTTTTATTTTGAGACAGGTCTTGCTAAGTTGCTTAGGGCCTCACTAAGTTGCAGGGGCTGACTCTGAACCTGCGATCCTCCTGGCTTGGCTTCCTGAGCTGCTGGGATTACAGGCATGTGCCACCACACCCAAAAGGATTTATAGTTTAAAAAGATAAGATCAAGGGATTAACTATGGAAGCAGAAATTTTGGACTCTGGGATAAATCTAGCAACACTTTCTTCAACCCCTACCATCCCACATCTTGTATTGCCTGGAGCTAAGAATGATTTTGTGTTTTATCATTAGTTGGTGGAGAGAACCCTTCCTGTAGTTCTTCCTCCAGGTTAGAGTGTGGGGTGGAGTCATGGTCTGGTGTTTCCATTATTCCTCCATCTGCTTCCTTTTTACAACTGCCCCCTTCCTCCAACCTTTGCTAAAAAGGTTGCTTCTCCATCTCCAGACCAGGTTCGTCAACCTCAGTACTACTGGTGTTTTGGTTCAGATCAGTCTTTGCTGGAGGCTGTTCTGTGTACAGAGGACATCTAGCAGCAGCCCTGGCCTTCACATGCTAGTTGTACCTACTCCACAACTCCTCCTTCCTCCTCAGGCTGTGACATCGAAAATGACTTAGCATTGCCAAATGTTTCCTGGGGAACAAAATTGCACCCATTTGAGAAACCATTACTCTAAATTTAGGTCTTTTTCTAAGCCTAGCTCAAGTCATCTGTGAATTGCTGAGGCATTTACCATATAATTTTTCACTTAAACTTATACACTTATTACTTAATTAATTTTAATAATATTTATGAGGTAGCTTATATAGTCTTGTATGCATCATTTGCAGTGTGCATATCTTTTTCCCCAAAGCATAGTGAATGCATTTTGGAGATAGGGACTAGGTTTTATAAAGCCTTTGCTTTGGCATGAATGCAGGCCTTCAACAGTACTTATTCACTCCAATTATCTCCTCTTGTGGGCCCAGCAAATGCACTATTGTCTTTGTTAGTTCCAGAAAGACCAAATTAAGTTGATCTATGTGAAGTTCTTCAAGTTTGGTCCTAGGTGTTGGTTAGGATAGAGGAGGCCATGAAAGATCCAACTGTCGGGGCACTTCTCTTAGAGATATTAAGAGATACTTAGGGATACTGTGGTCTTAGAAGTTGTTGAAATGTGAACCTAAGACCAGAGAGTACCTCTGTAGGGCAGTTTCCACAGTGCCTGGCAGAGTGGGTGAAGAATCTATCCCAAGTGGATTTGATTGCTGAGTTCCATGGTAAAAGGCCTGAAGAGAAGGGGAAATTGGGGGTTATGGGATATCTGGTGTGAAATCATGTAGAAACAGTTGCGAATCAGGTTCTTGGCTGAATAGAATTTCTTAGAATAGGCAGTCAACTACTGTAGATGAGCCCATGATTTCTTTTCTCCAAGCCTTCTGTCTGGTATCTCTGTATAGGTCCAGGGAGAAACATCAATAATCCAGTGGGCATTTTCCCACTGAGCTACATTCCTTGTCCTTTTTATTTTGAGACCCTAGCTAAATTGCTAAGGCTGGCCTTGAATTTGTGATTCCCCTGCCTCAGCCTTCGAATCACTGGAATTACAGGCATGTACTACCACACACAGTTTACAATAGAGGTTCCAACAACCTCAGGGTTCCAGGTGATATTGTTTTTAGCTCCCACTCACAACTTTTTAGCAACCTAAGGTTAGGGTCCTTGTCTCCTTGTCACTATGTGGCACAGAATCAGAACATATGGACCTTAGTCCTGACTTTTCCCTCTACAAACTGAGTAAGTATTGCCAATCATTCTCCCCAATCCTCACTGCCCACTTTGGTTAAACAGGAATAACAGATCCCATTCTACCCCATCCCTCTGAGGGTATGGTATTAGTCCCCATTCTACAGCCCGATTGTCTACAGAGTCCCTGGACAACCCTCTCCCAGCTCCCTACACTCACAGGTTCTAGAACTGCATCAGCCACCAAGCCACACATGGCACTTGAGCACCTGAAATGTGTCCATCTGGAATTGATAATCTTTTTTTCTTTCTTTGTGGTACTGGGAATGGAACCCAGGGCCCCCCACACTACTAGGCAAGTGCTCTATCACTGAGCCACAAGCCAGCTGGAATTGGGATGTACTATGAGCATCAAATGCACTCTGGATTTGGATATTTAGTATAATTAAGAGTATAAGATGGGGCTGGGGTTGGAGCTCAGTGATAGAGTGCTTGCCTAGCATGTGTGAGGCACTGGGTTTGATTCTTGGCACCACATATAAATAAATGAATAAAATAAAATTTCAAAAGAGTATAAGATATCTTGTTATTAATTTTTATATTAATTATAAGTTGAAATAATATTCTGCATATTTACAATTAAAATTAAATTAAGCCGGGTACGGTGATACAAGCTTGTAACCCCAGCAGCTAGGGAGGCTAAGGCAGGAGGATGTCAAGTTCAAAGCCAGCCTCAGCAACTTAGTGAGGCCCTGTCTCTAAAAAATATATATAAAGGGCTGAGGATGTGACTCAGCGGTTAAGTTTCCTGGGTTCAATCCCCAGTACCAAAAAAAAAAAAAAAAAAAAAAAAAAAAAAAAAAAAGAAAGAAAGAAAGAAAGAAAAAAGAAATTAAATGTGGACTTGCATTCTATTTGTCTCTATTTTCTATCAGACCACAATCATTCTAGGGTGATGTGAAAGGGTTAGTATTGTGTTCTAATTTATTTTCCTGACAACAGACTATGGCTGCTCGGATATCCCTGCCTAAGGTAGTGCTGACTAGGTCACCAGAAACTGAAGTAAGAGGACACCCTTCCATTTTCATGTGCACTCTGAGTGGGTTTGGCTCTGCTATTGGTTTTAATGCCTAGAGTGAGCCGTGTTCTTCATCATGTAATGCAGAATGACATCACACTTCTAGTGTCAGTGAGCCAATGAAACATGCTAGGAAATCAACACCTACTGCATTACCCAATCTGTCATTTTGCATGTCCTTCTTCCTGCTCTTCAGCTCATACCTGTGCCTTCCCTGAAGGTGAAGATTCATGACAGCAACAAACGTGGTCTGGGCCAGGTGCAGATAGCTCCCGGCTGCTCATTAAGGGGATGAGGGTCTGCGAGCAGGACAGGGCTGCAGACAAATTGCTCATGAGAGTTGCTCATGGCAAAACTACCAGCATTACTTCCTCTTAGTTCTAAAAGTGAGGCTTAAAATTCTGTTGGATAGCCATTCAAAAAAGGTTTAAAGATTTTTTTTCTTGTTAAAATTCAGATATCCTTTGGAGAAGTCATAGGTTTGATTATGATCTTTCATTTGTTGGAGGGAAGTAGAGTCTGGAGGTTAAAAGCAAGAGTTAGACTGCCTAGAATTGAAATCGAGCCCCACTACTTAATAGCTGACATCGAGCATGTAACTTAGTTTGTGCCTTACTTTCCTCATCTGTAAGATGCAGACAAGAAGAGCTTGAACTTTTGTATTGCATCGTATTGTAGTGTGGTAAGAACACATAACTTGAGATCACCCTCTTAACATATGTTTATGGATACAGTATGCTACTGTTGACCACAGATACAACATTTGGCATAGCTGAAACTTTATTACTGATTGGTTGGCAACTTCTCATTTCCCCAGCTCCCGAATCCTTGGCAACCACCATTCTGTTCTCTGCTTCTGAGTTTGACTATTTTAGACACCCCATGTAAGTGGAATCACAGTATTTGTCTTTATGACTGGTTTGTTTCACTTAGCATCATGTCCACAGGTTCATCCATTTTGTCACATATGGTAGAATTTTCTTCCTTTTTAAGGCTCAATAATATTCCATTTAAAAAATAGAAGAAGCACATGTCCTAAGAGTATAGTTGAGAGGATTAATTGAGACTACCCATGCATAGTGCTCAGTGCTTGGCACGTGTATGCACTCAGAAAATTTTGGCTTTTCCTTTTTCCTTGCAGTTTTCGGAAAACCGAGATGAATCAGACACAACACTGCTCTCAGGTCACATTCTTGGAAAGGAGTTTGTGCATAGTCTCACCTACAAGTTGAAGAAGCTCCCCACTTCAGCTCTATGACATGTCCTCATCCTTAAAATTCTGCCTTAGCTTGCATGACACCCATTTCCCTAGGATGTTCAGCTTCCTGCTTCCTCCTTGGTTCTTGATGCGTATGTCCTGTGAATATTGCTTCCAGTTTCATCTCTCCTCCATACTTTCCTTAGTGTTCTTGTCACCTCCAGAGCCTCCATACACAGATGCTGAAAACTTCTAAACCCAGCCCCCGACCCAGACCTCTTTGCCCAGGGCCAGAGTATCCAGTTGAAGTAGCTCTCTTGTATATCCCACAGGCACCTAAAAGTCAGCGCTCTGCTGAGTGACTGCCTTTAGGTAAACTAATTCCTTATCTGAATGAATAGGACCACCATTTCTTAGTTGGCTGAACCAGATCAGGGAGTCATGCTTGAGATCTCTCTCTTCCTTTATTTTTCATTCGGTCAGCCCTGTTCCTGTAGATTCTGCCTTCCGAAAACCCTTAACTTTGATCCTTCTTCAACCCTGTTGCCCTGCTTACTGCAGACTCAGATCTGCATTGAGCTACCTCCAAAATGGAGTCCTTGCCTTTGGTTTTATATTTTTCCATCTAATTTGTTCATTACCTGTTTCCTAAAATGTCATTTTTTTTTTTTCCAGGTCCAACTTCAAATTGGTGTGGTAAAATGACCCTTAGAAATCTGACTTTGGTTAATTCTCTGAACTCGTTTCGGATAACTGTTCCACCCCATGCTCTGTTCTAGCTACACTGTACTCAATTATACCATAGTTCATCTCCCTAAAGCACCCTTTTACCTGCATGTGACTTATGATCTATCTCCCACTGGTCCTTTAGGACTCAGGGGCACATCCTCCAGGGAGCCTGTACTCACTGTCCCTGTGTGGCTCCAGTCCAGCACTCTGTATTATGATGTCTGTCCCCTTGACTGTCTGTGCCTGTGGGGTCCTTACCTATCCTTCCTCATCACATCTTTAGTGCCTTGTGCAATGTTGAACACATGGTAGTTGCTCAGGAAACAGTTGAAGAAATCACTGGAGGCAATGTACCCTGACTTATAAGGGAACAGTTTTTTTTTTGTTTGTTTGTTTGTTTTTTTTATGTGGTTCTGGGATCAAACCCAATGCCTCACACACACTAGGCAAGCTCTCTACCACTGAGCCACAACCCCAGCCCAGGAAACTGAATTTTGTAGTGGTTAAGGACACTGATTCTGGAGCCAGACTGTGAAATACAAATTTTGGTATTGCAATTTACCTAACAGCAAGTTACTTAATATCCTCAGATACAGAAAAGGAGTAATAATAGTACTCAACCTCATGAGTTAGTGATAAGAATTAATATCCATAGGATTGATGGCACATTGCCTGGCTTTTAAGTGCTACATGGTGTAGCTGTTATGTCTAAGGTTTCAGAACTTCTGAGCAGTTTCCAAGATGGCATTTAATTGTGGTGTCTGACCTCAAAGCTTGTGCTGTTTCCACTACACCATTGTGTAGGTCAGCTTTTCATCACTATAATAAGTACCTGAGATAATCAACTTATAAGGAGAAGTTCATTTTGTCTCTCAATTTTGGAGGTTTCAGTCTTTAGTCAGTTGGTCCCATTGCTTTGGGGCCTGTGGTAAAGAAGCACATCATGGCAGGAGCTTGTGGTAAGACAAAACCAACTCACCTCATGGCCAGAAAGCAAGAGAGACAAAGCAGAAGTGCCTGGGGCTACTGTTCCCTTCAAGTACATACTCCCAGTGGCCAGGGGGACCTTCTGACAGGTCTCACCTTTTAAAGGTTTCACAACCTCCCAATAGCACCACTCTGAGGAATAAGCCTTTTACACTTTTGGGGGCATTACAGATTCAAACTATTGCAGTTATGCTGCCACAGATTTGTGTGAACTCTGCACAAGGCATTCGGATGGAATCTGAATAGAAAAGGAAAGAGCACCAGTGGTCTATAATTCTGCCCATTTAAAGTTTAGCATGCTAGAATTTGCCTGCATGTGCAAGAGAATTGGGGAAAAAAATTGACTCCATGAATAAGAACTGCCTAAATTTACATGTTCACAAAACAAGTTGGTTCCTGCTCTAGTTTCCATTAGCCCCATAAGAGTGACAGATCATCTCTTGACTAACTTAGCAGATAGTAAGTTTATAGTATGCTTAGGATTGTTTTCTTGGACAATGGGCATCTTGATCATTAGGCTGCCAACCTTCTAAGAGATAAACAGATTCTGTTTTGAAGAACTCCAAGTCTGAATGCCAAATCCACTACACTTCTGCCCGAATCACTTAGAAGCCCCATCTCTACTTCCCTAACGTTTATAGTGGAATGAGAAGCAAGTGGGTGCATGGCTAAGATTCAGGTCATTACAAAACGTGTGCGTGTGTGTGTGTGTGTGTGTGTGTGTGTGTGAGAGAGAGAGAGAGAGAGAGAGAGAGAGAGATCTCTGCTCTGCCAACTTACTGCCTCTGTTGTATTCCATACAAGCTGTAATCTAGGGCATGCCTGATGTTTGGCTTCCTCTGGAAACTCAGTTCCTTGTTAGGAAAGTGCATTGATGGCCACTTTTGTCCATGGTTGCACCCTCATAGAACATTCATTCACTGCTTCACAAGGAAAGACTATATTCTACTTCCTAAGCAGTGAATCGATGTTTTTCACTTTTTTTTTTTTTTTTTTTTTTTTGGGTGCTGGGGATCGAACTCAGGGCCTTGTGCTTACAAGGCAAGCACTCTACCAACTGAGCTATCTCCCCAACCCCTGAATCGATGTTTTTAAGCAAGAGGAGGTAGACTGGGAAGGGGCAAGAAGTGAGTGAGATACCTAGGGTCTTGAATTTTCAGGAATCAGTTGTCTAAATTATCTCGAGGAGATGGTGTAAAGTATGTGACACTACGTGTGACTCAGAAAAGCCCAGTGAGTCGCGATAAGGACGTGGTGCTCAGCGCCTGGACATCTCCTCACTTCTGCTGCAAGTCTGGGAGTGGGATTGGCTCTTTCAGAAAGAGCATTAGGTAAAGTCAGCTCTACTGAGGAGGACATTTCACTCCCCATAGAATGAGTATATTTCAAGGGCTGTCTGTTCCCCATCTTTGTAGTTTTCTCAATACTTAATTAAAACAACCTGATTTGGGAGTCTAAGGAAATAAAATAATGTCAGAATAGACAAAGTGCAGTGACACATGCCTGTAATCCCAGCCACTCAGGAGGCTGAGACAGGAGGATCACAGCAAGTTCAAGGCCAGCCCTGGGTTCAGTCTCTAGTACCACTCCCCCACACCCACCACCACACAGAAAGTGAGGTTATGTGATCCAGGCCATTTGAACTTTTTGATCGGTCATTAAGAGGAGAACCAAGTCAGCCTGGTATTTTTGGGTCTTCTCATCTAGTCTCACCATCTTTCTTATACTGCAGATTTGTTCTTTCAATAGATATTTTTGGGGTCTCTGCCACATGCCAGGCAGGACTGCCACATAGGGGTGACAGCAGAAAGGAGGATAAGACCACCTCTTGAAGGTTGATGAGAAAGGACCTCTGGTACATTGATGGGGCAAGGCCCTGGAGAGGCCATGGAGAAGATGCCTAGAAACATCTTCTGTGAACATCATCTGTTATTTCAGATCATCTTTGTCAGTTTGCCAGCAGTTCTGTACCATGTATCCATATGAAGGGGCCTCTGTCTGCAGTGACCTGATGGACAAGGTGACTTGAAGTTTCTTGATCTTTTGAAGATCTTAAAAGAGGTCAAGAAGGTTGCATGTGAAAGTGCACTGGGGACACCTGCAGTGCCATTGGCACTTGTCTTTAAGGACCTTAGTCCCTGTTATGGTCAGTTCTTTTCCTCTTCTGTGTTGGTTTCCCTTCCTGCTCACT
This sequence comes from Sciurus carolinensis, assembly GCF_902686445.1. NCBI lineage: Eukaryota > Metazoa > Chordata > Mammalia > Rodentia > Sciuridae > Sciurus > Sciurus carolinensis. Next base: position 121,896,838 of record NC_062223.1, read on the forward strand.
CTCATTTGTTTTCAAAAGATGTTTTTTGGGCTTCTAACAACTGAAGCATTTTACTAGGTATAAGGTAAAGAAATATAAATAAAACAGTGTCGGCTTCTCCATTGAGGATATACTCTAGTGGGAGAGACGGATATAGGAATCCATATTTACAGTGTCATATACTGAGCACCTGTAAGAGGCATATAGAAATATAGCTGCACCTACTTTCTTCCTGTTCCTACTTAACCAAAGTCAGGGAAGAATCTTATCAGTTAATTCACACTGAGATATAGTTAAGTCTGATGACAAACAAATATGTTACCCTTCCCAGGGACATTATTGCTTATTTTATAGCTTATTTCACTTCATTCATTCTTTCTTCCTTTTATTTTTTATTTTTTTCCATTCTGGGGATTGAACCCAGGGGTGTTTTATAACTGAGCAACATTCCCAGGCCTATTTATTTATTAATTTTAATTTTAAAGCGGGTCTCACTAAGCTGCTCAGGTTGGCCTTGAATTTGTGATCCTCCTGACTCAGCTTCCAGAGTAGCTAGGATTACAGGCATGAACCATGGCACCTGCAGCATCTTCATTTTTAGCACGTTTATTAATCAAAGTCAACACTTTTTTCTTCTTCCTCCTCCTCCTCCTCCCCCTCCTCCTCCTCCTCCTCCTCCTCCTCCTCCTCTTCCTCCTCTTCTTCTTCTTCTTCTTCTTCTTCTCTTAGATTCAAAGCCAACATCTTTTGTCTGTTGAAATTTTTCTAGTTCTAGCACCACTCCCCAAATTCAGGCTTTTATCACTTCATTCCTATTCTCATGTCAAATAGCCTCCTGCTTCTTCCCTTTCTGGAGCATTCTTTGTAAGCCCGCCAGATTACTTTGCCTCTGGTACAGTCCTAATTATAGCCCTTAAACCTGCTGGTCAAGCATTTCAATCTTGTCACCTCAATTTCCTATAATAACCATCAGAGAGCAGTTAGAATGATGCTCTAAGGGCTGATTGAATATTCATAGTGATGAAAATGAGATAATGTCTCTGAGAAATCTTAATAATTGCAAGGGGCTATACATACACATTACTCTTGTTTTGTTGCACCACCCTGCATAGAAGAGAAAGTCTCTGCAGCCTACTTTTGGTTCAGCTCATTTTCTTAAGCTCCTCTCATTTCCACTCCCACAAAATGAATGCCAATCTTACAAGTTTGGTCTATTCAACATTCTTTGAATGTATCTTCTTAGAGCCATATCTGAACATTGTCCACACTGGTCTGTTCACCTAGAATGTTCTCTCCATCCCCACTCTCACTCCCTCCTTCTACTCTCATCCAAATCTTACTCGCCTTTTTAGTAACTCAGTTCTCTCACCACTTTAGTAAAGCTTTCTTCAAACCACACTGGCTTGCTTTTGGCAATCTTCCCATCTCCTGTTCCCTCCCATAGGACCACATGCAAATCATATAGCACAGCAGACTTATTGCTAGATTTACCTAATTTTTCACATTTGTGGGATTATTTCCTCCTCTAAACTGGATGTTCCTTCTGTAGGCTGAATCGCTCCCCACCCCAGAGTTCATATGTGAAATTTTAATCTCTAGGATCTCAGAATGTAACCATATTTAGAGATAAGGTCTTTAAAAAGGCAAATTAAATTAAAATGAGGTCATTAGGGTGGGCCTAATCCAATGACTGGTACCTTTACAAGAATAGATTGGGACACAAAAAGGTACAGAGGGAAGAACATATGAAGATGTAGGGAAAGAGCCAAATACAAGTCAAGGAGAGGCCTCAGAAGAAACAAAGTCTACCACTTTGATCTCAGGCTTCTAGCTTCCAGAATTGTGAGGAAACAAATTTGTGTTGTTTAAATCATTCAGTCTGCAGTACTTCGATATGGCTGCCTAAGAAAACCAACCCCAACCCCACTTACTTCAAGGGCAAGTACTTTTGATTTGCTTCAAAGCTCAAATTAAGAAAACATTTGCACTGGGTACAGTGGTGCATGCATGTAATCCCAGCGGTTTAGAAGGCTGAGGCCGGAGGATTGTGAGTTCAAAGTCAGCCTCAGCAAGTTAGCAAGGCCCTAAGCAACTTAGTGAGACCCTGTCTCCAAATAAAAAATAAAAAAGGGCTGTGGATGCGGCTAAGTGGTCAGGTACCCTTGGGTTCAGTCCCTGGTACGAAAAAAAGAAAAAACATTTGTACCAGGTGAGGTGACATATGCCTATAATCCCAGGAACTCAGGAGGTTGAGTCAAGGGGATCACAAGTTCAAGGCCAGCCTCAGCAATTTAAAAAGACCCTAAGCAACCTAGTGAGACCCTGTCTCAAAATTAAAAGTAAAAAGGGCTGTGGATGTGGCTCAGTGGTAAAGCATCCCTGGGTTCAATCCCCAGTACCAAAAAGAAAGAAAGAAAATATTTTTTCAAGTTCTTTGTCATTTTTCTCCTTTTGCCTCCATATTTCCCTCTGTCTCTTTTCATGTCATATGTCATGCATGTCCCAGTCATACTCAACAGTGCCTGAGAAGGGCCCTGGAACACAGAGGTTGTGTAAGTAGAAATGCCTTATGGGGAAGCATGTTGGGAAAAGCGATTCAGCCAGGGGCTGATGATGCAGACTGCCCTCAAAGGAAGCCCACTGAAAAGGTTTATTCTTTTCCTAAAGATTTTCTCTAGGAACCAACATTTCTTGCCATGAAACACATCTGGTGGAGAGAGGTCAGAGCAGTGACATTAAATGTAATTGACATTAAAACATCTCTCTGGACAGCCGTTGATGGAGCTCCCGAGGTTTCCGGGTATGCGTGGCAGCGAGCCCTGACATTCAAGCTCACCAGTCGTCTGGAACACTGAATGCTTCTCCCCTCTTGGGGTGCAGTTGCCCTCCAGGGTTTGAGCAAATAAGAGATTCAGATGTTTTCTCTCCATGGGGGAAGACTCAAATGAAAACATAGCTGATCTTCTCTCTGAACTTGCTATTCTTTCCTGTCAGCTCCTGTCCTTTGAGTCCTACTCACCGTGATCATATCTGTACCTGAAGATAATCTCTTGCTTACAATTTTAGCCCAAGTGTGGAAAATACAGAATCCTCTTTCCTTGTGCCCCTTGGTAAAGCTGGGGCAGGCTAGAGAACTCAAAAAAAAAAAAAACAAAAAAACTTTACTATGAACTCGTTTGTGGGGAAGCTCACAAGCCACACACATGTAAAGAGCTCGAAGTATTAGTTTTTAAACAAATGGTTTCCTGAACTTGCTCACTGGCACCAATTCTTTCCACCTCTGGGCTGCAGAGGTTTCCCTTTAATTCTTGGGCTTCTGTTCCTTTGGTTACTTTCCGTTCCCTTTCAGAGATGGCCATGAGATTAGACACCTACCATAATGCTGACATTCTGGTTAAGAAATGAACCTATGGCCACCCCAGGAGGCTATGGACCCCTCATCTTTCTCAGCTGTTCTCTGTGACAAGACAGAGGCTATGTGCTAAATGTGCCCTCTACTCCCTCCTGTGTGTCAGTAGGTTCCAGGATTATTTCCTTGCACTCCATCCTGACTTTACTTTCCTTCATCAATGAGAAGCTGGTTTCTCTTTGTGATTGGAGTGCAGGCCAGCAAACCTGGAGACACAAACCTTGCCCCTGTCCTACACTCTAGTAGGGGTATTGGCTGATGGAAGAGCCCTACATGGAAATGGCCTATTCTGTAGGTTTGGAGGTCTTGCCCATTTGTGCCAGCCAAGCTAGAAGGTGGATATTTGATCCTGGAGATTTACAAGGTTAGATCAGAAGGAACCTTACATCTCTTATCATGTCAGATATATGAACCATGGCAAGGCACATCATGTCAAGTAAAAAGGGTGACCACTTAGAATGAGGGGATTGTCACTAGCTTGAAATCAGATGATCTAGGATTGAGCCTTAGTTCTATCATTAATCTGAGTGGCTCTGGACAAATCCCTCTCTTCTTTCTGAGTCTCCCTGATAATACATTATTTTTCATTAAAATTATTATAACTCCCAGTGGAAGAACCCATGATCACTCACTGATCACAATTTCCAATGGGTGATCATACTGTGGTGAATATAATGGGAAATGAATTACATTGTTGCTGTAATTTGGTAGTCAAAAGTATTTCAAAATACAGGGCTCATTGGGAGGTAAACAATAGAAAGAGCCATGGTGGTTAAAAAACTGAGGGTTGGGCTGGAGATGTAGCTCAGCAGTAGGGTACTTGCCTAGCATTTGTGAGGGTCTGGGTTTGATCCTCAGTATTGAAAAAAGGGGAGATACTATGAGACTAGATGATGGATTAATGACACAGAAGTCCTTTTTAAATTTTTTTATTTTTATTTTATTTTATTTTGTTCAGAAGTCCTTCTAACTCTGACATTCTACAATTCTTGTCTTGTATTATCATTGCACATGGAAGGTATGTGAAGCCTGAACAAGTACTGCAGCAAGAATAGCAAGATGGTAAGGGGTTACGAAAGTTGGAGGGAGGAAGATTATTCCCCTGGTGACCACTATTTGTGACAAGGCAAATCCATTCTCTCATTTAGCATTTACAGCCAATCATAAAGAAGGTATTATTAGCCTACTAATGGAAAAAGCAAACTCAGAGAGGTTTAGTTTTGCATAGCTTATAAGTGAAACAGCTAGAGTTTTATTCCACTTCCAGATCCGCTGATTTTCAAAACATGCTCTTCTGATACCACAATGGTTTTTTATCTAGAGATGTGATAATCAGCTTCCCAGATGGCCCCCAATAACCCCTGCCTCCTGGTATTCATGTCCTTATATAGTCCCTTTCTACACAGAAAAAAACTAACCTTTGTAATTGATGGGGTTTTGCAGAAATAATGGTGTGTGACTTCAGAAACTGGGTCACACAACACATTGTGGCTTCTACCTTCTCTCTTGGATTGCTCCCTCTGGGGGAAGCCAGGCACCATGGCATGAGGAAAATAGAACAGCCCAAGGAGAGTCCCACATGTCTCCTGCCAAAACCAGTGCAATGTAAATATTCCATCTTGGAAGTAGCAATGGACTGAGTGTTTGCATGTCCCCACTCCCAAATTTGTTGAAGCCCTAGACTCTAGTGTGACTGTATTTGGAGATAGGACCTCTAAAGAAGTAATCGAAAGCAAGGAAAAAAAAAGAGAGAGAGAGAGAAGTAATTAAGTTTAAACAAAGTCATAAAGATGGGTCCCTGATCCAATAGCAGTAATGTCTTTATAAGAAAAAGTCACCATGCTAGGCATGGTGGTGCACTCCTATAATCCCAGCAATTCAGGAGGCTGAGGCAGGAGGATTTCAAGTTCAAGGCCAGCCTCAGCAATTTAGGGAGGCCCTAAACAGCTTAGTGAGAACCTGTCTCAAAATGAAAAGGACTGGGGGTGTAGCTCAATGGTAAAGCACCACCTGGTTCAATCCTTAGTACCAAAACACAAAACAAAAAAAAAAAAGAGACACCAGGGAGCTCTCTCTGTGTTTACACACGAAAGGAAGTCCATATGAGAACACAATGTGAAGGCAGCCATCTGCAAGTTAGGAAGACAGCCCTCACCAGATAGCAAATTTGCTAAGCATCTTGATCATGAACTTCTACCCTTTAGAACTGTGAGAAAATTAATATCTGTTGTTTAATCCACCCAGCCTGTCAGTATTTTCTTAAGGCAACTCAAGCAGATTAACATAGAAGCAGTTCCTTCAGACCCTACCAAGCTTTCAGATGACCATACCCTCACCTTAACTACAAATTCAGGAATGATCCTGGGCCAGAACCACTCAGCTAAACTGCTTCTGAATTCCTAATCCACAGAAACTGAGAGATAATACATGTTTGTTATTTTAAGCCACTGTGTGTGTGTGGCGGGTGGTTATGCAGCCACCATGCCTGGCTATGTTATTTTTTAAAGAATTCTGCTGAATGACTGAGACTTGTGACCAAAAAAATGTTTCATACCTTAAGGAGCAGAAACACTGAGGGATACAGAGATTATATACCTGAGACCATTTTCTCGACTGGCTCTGTATTCCAAAACAAAATTCGGAGGAACTTGAAGAAGGGACTGCCATAGTGCAACCTTGGCAGAGTGGAATGTTCTCAGCAACCTTAGGACACCAGGTCATACTTTAAATAATCCTAGCTCAGGAGAAGCCTAGAATGGCAAAGCTTGACTGTCTTAGACATCACCCAGGACAAAATCTTCATATTATGAATAAAGAAGAAATGAAGGTCCAGAGTTGTCACTTGCTCACATGTTCATGGTGTTTAAATGATGGAGCACAACCTGGGACTCTGTTCTTTACACCTGAAGTGCAAATTTTTCTCTTACTCTCCAGGAGTGGAGGAGAGTGGAAAGTAATTTCTTCTAAGTGAGACGCTGGAACTGACTCAGTACTGCTCTATTGCCTTCTCTACAGCCATTTCTTTACTAAATGAATTATTTCCTGCTTCTTCCTCCCTAGTCTTTTCTGCGCAAAACCCCCAGATTTGGCCTCCCAGGCTTTCACCCAAAAAGTACATTACTTGGCTCAAATTCTGATGGCCAGTTAGCCTTTGTCAGGGAAGGAGGAGGTGTGAGGGAAAGTGACCCAGACTACAGGGTTAGACTGGGGCTCCCACATGGACCTCTGCCCGGCTCTGGGATCTTAAGCAAGTCATGTATTTCTTTTCAGCCTCTAAGTGCCCTTCCAATTATAGCCTGATGTCTCATCAATCAGAGAAAGCAATCCCTTTTAATGAGTTAGTGAGCTAACTCTCAGCATGCCTAGATAATATAATGCTGAAATCTTGATAAAATGTGTCTCTCCTAGAGAAGACTATTTAAGAGCAAGCACCATGGTGGAGAATTCAGGCACTGTGAAAAATTCAAATGTTGGTTTCCATTGCTAAACAATCAGACTTGGGGACTTCAGGTATAGAACTGCGGTGGCTTGATGGCATTGCAGCCCTGGGTGGGCCCTTTCACCTACTGCGGCCTCATTGCCAACCTCTTTAAAGGAGCACTGTTAGCTGAGCGTGGTAACACATGCTTGTAATCCTAGCAAGGCTCGGGAGGCTAGGGTTGGAGGATCACAAGTTTGAGGATGACCTTGGCAATTTAGCAAGAGCCTGTCTCAAACTTAAAAAGTAAAAAGGACTGGGACTGCAGCTTAGTGTTAAAGTACCCCTGGATTTAATCCCTGGTTTAAAAAAAAAAAAAAAAAAAAAAAAAAGATGTAATCCCATCTTCTCAGGAGGCTGAGGCAGAAGGATCACAAGTTCAAGACCAGCCTCAGCAACTTAGCAAGACTCCATCTCAAATGAAAAATAAAAAGAGCTGGGAATGAGGTTCAGTGATAGAAGCCTCCTGGGTTCAATCCCTAGTATAAGAAAGAAAGAAAGAAAAGAAAGAGAGAGAGAGAGAGAGAGAGAGAGAGAGAGAGAGAGAGAGAGAGAGAGAGAGAGAAATACAAAGCTGCTCCCTCGCCCTTTCCATTGCATCACAACCTAGCTTGTCAGTCTGAAAGCTGCTCTCCCTGCCCTTTATGCTGCAGCCATTTTCCCTGCCTCCCAATTACTGCCAGTCTGTGAACATCCTATTGGTTCATCAGTCAGCTTGCAAGTATCCTTCTGTTATTGGTCCCCTGTTAACCTGGTGGGATTCTTAAAGATAGCTTCACCACCATCTTTTCTCTCTTGCTTTTCTCTCCCCCTGACTCACTTTCTTTCTCCTCCTCGTTTTCCACTCTCTCTAGCACATGCCCTTTCTCTTTCCTTTCTCTTTTCCTCTCATTTTTCTCTCTTACCCTTCAGGGAGACACTCTGTTTGCTTAATAAACTCCCTTATGTGATTTTCCGTGTCTGGCATGGTTTTCATGGGTTTACTTACAGAGAGAGAGAAAGGAAGGAAGGAAGAAAGAAAAAATGCTTCTCATTGTTTTCTCATAGCTATTGGGTGTATTGTTTAGTTTTACAATAAATCACAAAGCCAGTAAATGACCTGAATATTTACAACACTTAAAATCAGGATTAGTTCAACTACTGGCCTCCTGTTTTTCTGGTTCAACTACTATCCTCCTGTTTTTCTGGATTAAGCATAGTGTGTGAGCCACCTTTCTGTCACTATAGCAAAATACCCAAGAAACAACTTAAAGAAGGAAAGATTTATTTTGGTTCATGGTTTCAGAGGTTTTAGTCCATAGTCACTTGGCCCCATTGCTATGGGCTTGTGGCAAGGCAGAGCAAAGTTGCTCACCTCCTGGTGGCTGGGAAAGAGAAAGTGGGGTGGGAAAAAAGAGAGGAAGAGGTCAAGGACCAGATATAGTCCCCAAAGGCACCCCTTAGTTCCTACAACTAGGCTCTACCTCCTACAGTTTCTATGACCCCCTAATAATGCCATTTAGTCATGGACTCATTAATGGATTAATCCATTAGTGAGGTTAGAACCCTCCTGGTCCAATCATTTCCCAAAAGCCTCTCCTTTGAACATTGAAGAATTGGAGATCGAGTCCTCAACACATGAGATTCTGGGGGACATTTCAAGTCTGAATCATAACACACAGAGATCTAGAACTAGAACTAGACAGATCTAGTTTCAAAATCTGTTTATGCTTCTAATTGTTGAACTGGAGCTAGTAATTTCATCCCTCGTAATCCAGGTTAACTTCATTTACAAAGCGTGGCACTACATCATGCAAAAGGTGGAGGTTATTAGGATTTAAAAAGATCATGAATAAAGGGTTTCACAGTGTGTGGCACATAGGAAAGGTTCAGTGTGTAATAGCTATGACTACTGCTATTTTGCATCTGATAGGTTGAGCCCCCTTTGTGGCTGGGTATCGTGCAAGACCCTGGGGATACACATGAGAAAGATAGAGGTTCCCTCAAGAAGTTCATTACATAGTTGCTATGCAGGCTTGGTTCTAAATTTTGGAAAATATGTGGAAAGCCCAAGATCTGTCAAAGTATTAAAGAAATGAATATGACTAAATCTGAATATGTGCATGTTATTAAAAATATTATTAAAACAGTGTTTGAAAGGTCCATCAAAAACCCAGTATCTCCTGAGCACTATTAACAGTTGCTTTCTATAAGAAGGTAAATATCAGCCGGTGGGACTTTCAGAATGTGCTCACGCCAGATCAAACATGAGAACCCATAGGTCACTATGAAGTTGGGGCTGTGCTGTGTGGAAAGGCTATGGGGGGAGCCTACACATCACATTAAGGAGGAGGAAAAACAGAGAGGCAGTGGGTGAGAAAGGTAAGTGATGTCTCCTCACGCCTCATGTGGGCCACTGTGCTGCAGGCAGTTAACTTCTAAGCAGGCGTGGGAAGCGTCTGAGTGTGCGTCACATCTGGATGAGAAGGGAGAAGGTGTTGCTTGCTGGAGGGAGTCAAGGAGTGCTGAAAATTGGTGTGCTGTCAGTTCTAATTTACATTGGCTTTTCCCTCCTGCGTCAATCTTGAGATAAGCATCTCACACTTAACAAAGGAGGGAGATGGGAAACCAGCAATTGCGAAGCAGTAAGGTAAGCGCTAGGATGGAGCAAGGCGCCCAGGTGTGCCTGAGACCACACAGGAAGGAGGGGCAGCTTTCAGAGGACAGTTGGGATACCTTGAGTCTGCAAGGATGAAGAGGTGCCTTTCATAATTCTCTGTGAACAGTCTATTAATAATTGTAGCTTTAAATTTTTTTCAACGTCTAGCTCAAAAGAGAAGATGAGGAACCCATCGATCTTTTTTACATTTACTGTGTTCATTATTAAGACCTCCTGACTGATGATGATTTTATTTTTGTAACAAGTTCCTAAATGCCCAGGGAACCATAAAATAGACCCTGCTGGTAAGAATTTATTTCAATAAGCCAACTATACCCTCATGAATTTAATGTTTTTCCTAAGAAGGTAAGTAACTACTGACATTTTCAGAAAGAGAGTTCTTAGAAGCAAGTTTTGCTAAGTGTCTTCGCTGTTCTTTTTAATGACTTCCCAAAGGCTGGCTCACATGAACACTGACTGTTTATTTCAAAGGAAAATCAGAAAGCGCAGCAGATATGCAATTTGAGAAGCTCAGGAGCAGGGAATGAATTATGCAGAATTATTTGGGATGGTTTATGTTAGAGATTACTCTTTGATTTACTGGTTTCCCAAGATGCATAGATTGGCTTGATCCTGCTTCACTTCTTTTCCTTTTGAAGCCTCCTATTTATTGACTGAAACAGGCACTCAAGATTTCCTTGGCATCTCTTTGCCAGCAACACTGCCAAGGGGGGCAGGAAAAGCAGTTTCTAGATCAGAGTATGTACTGAGTGCCCACTCAATGCCCAGCTCTGGGCTCTGCCAGGTGGCATTTATAAGAGCAACACTCCAAGACTTGGTCTCTAACTGCAAGTTACTTGTAATATACCTGGGGAGGTAGAACTAAGATGGATAGAGCAAATAATTTAGCTTGTTAAATGTTCACTAAGTCCTTATCTTGTGCTAAACTAATCATGCTAAGTCCACTTGTGAAAAATACTGATTTTTCTTCTTTTTTGTATCAGGAATTGAACACAAGGACACTTAATCACTGAGCACATCCCCAGCCTTTTTTAAAAAATATTTTATAAACTATAAAAGTTGCTTAGCGCCTAAGTTTCTAAGACTGGCTTTGATCTTAGAATCCTCCTGCCTCAGCCTCCCCAGTCATTGGGATTATAGGCATGTGCCACTGTGCCCAGCTGATTTTTTTTTTTTCTTTAAATACAGAATGGCTAAGTCTTATCCCTTTAGAGCAGCAAAAGTAGTTTTAGGGGCTGGGTTATAGCTCAGTGGTAGAGTGCTTGCCTAGTATATGCTGGGTCCTTGGTTCAATTCCCAGCACCACAAAATAAATTAAAATAAGTTGCATACAAAAGCAGTTTTCATAGCAGCGTCACCATCACAGGAGAACTCATCACACTTACACTTGCAAATTCTTGGCCCAAGACTCTTTAGAAGTAGTTTCCAGCAACCTGTGTCTTAACAAGTCCTCCAGGTGCTATAATACATGCAAGTTCAAATTTGAGAAACACCTGATTCAGCAGGCCTGGTGTGCAATGTGGAGGTTTAAGCTCCTAGATATTTGCAAAGCTGCTCAGAGTATAGAGATGTAGAGCTAGGGTTGGGGATCATGGTGTTGGCAACTTTAGTGATCCAGGGATGCAGAGAACATGGCCTCTGACATGAAAGAGCTCACAGTTTAGTGGACAATATTAGGCCAAATGCCACTGAGTGCTGCAGAACAGCTCCATTCAGGGGGAAGCTTCCCTCCCCGACCCCAGAATTGAGCAGAATTCCAAAGAGATGCAAAAAGACCTTGCAAAGTGACAGATACATTAAAGGGCCAGAGGCAGTAAGAAGTGGGAAGAACAGACAGCAACCTGCTTCTTGCTCAGCCCCGAGGAAGGCATCTATTTAGGCATTTAACAAACATTTCCTGTCTACTCTTGTAGCTGATTATTTATGATTTACTGCTCACCAATTACCAAAAAGGATTTGAGATAGTTCAGAATGTTAAAACACATCCAAAACAGGAACATAAATAATGCAAATAGAACGCAGACCCATTAAAAGGAACAGGAGAGTAGATCTTTCAGGCACCTGAGATGAATTAATTGAGGGTTTGCTGGCACTGAGAGGGACGCTATGGGGTTTACTGGGAGAGAGGAAGGAGCTTATGTTCCACAAGGGAAAATAAAATAAATAGCCATATTTAGGCAAACCAGTGGTATTTTCAGGGCAAGTAAAATCACTTCCAGTTGTGGAAGTGGGTATCTGTGCCTTGAAAGAGGGAGAGAGTTTGGGTGCTGAAGGAAGAGGAGATTAGGGTCACAGTTGAAAGCAGGAAGGTGGAAGAGTATCCACAAAGTGCCAAAAGCAAAGAGACAATGGAGATAAAGAACAGGATAAGTCAATGAGAACTAAAAAGTCACACTGAAGTAGATGCTAAATTTTAGAGAGTTTCATCTTCAGTTGGAGAAATGTGTGTTCAGTTTATTAGGAGTGCTGAAGGTATTTTAGCAGGTGAGTAACATAGGGAAAGTTGTATTTTAGTGAGAGTCATTTGGCAGACACATGGAGGATGGAGTGGAAAGAGAGGGAGTAGGTTGGGAGACGACTTAGGATGTTGAGTGTGGTCTAAATCCTAGGGAAGGAAGCATTGGCTGCTTTGGAGATGGCAGAAGCAAGAGAAAGAAGACTGCTGAAAGCAATAGTTGGAAGTTATACAGCCTACAGCTATTCAAAGTACACTTTATTTTTGAGCAGGGTCTTGTTAAGTTACTTAGGGTCTCACTAAGTTGCTGAGGCTGGTTTTGAACTTGTGATCCTCCTGCTTCAGTCTCCCAGCCACTGGGATTATAGGCATGTGCCACCGTGCCCGTCTGATTTTACTTTTTAATGAATGAAAAATCAATTGAGGGACAGTAGCTATCTGAATATCCCATAAAACATTAGGATGCTCTGATACATTACATGCATCTGCCTCTTATGGGAAGAGACAAGCTTATCCATCTTCCTTTTCCAAGTACTAAACCCAGTGTCTGGCATACCATTAAGTGCTCAATGAATTTGGATGAATAAGTTGTAGTTTGTACCAAAAGGTTCTTAAAAAGTGATAATGAACTAAAGTTCATAAAAGTGACCTCAGAATTCTTGGAATTGAAACTAACGAAAGACTGTTGTAACATAATCAAGTACATTTTCATTTGGCCAAGGAAAAAAGGATGTCATAACAGGAGGGTCATGATCTCTACAGAGTTCTGCAAAAAGGAACTATAAAACTGTGGTTTTGACAGTATCATTCCATGCTCTGCATAGGACAATCTGTTCTGATAATAACAGATTCCTCTTCAGACTAGACAGTTTCTCCAGTTTTTATCAGCCTGACAGAGGGCCCCTCACAGCCACCATGGCAACCTCTAGCCTCCTGAGGACACCACATCTCCCAGGAGAGAGTGTTCTGAGCGAGTAATTAACCCTGGTATGAACAGGCTGCTACAAAGAGCTTGACCATAGAAAGAAGTTTGAATCCCAGGCTCTACCATGCGCTAAGAGCATGGTAGAGCAATTTAATTGATCTCTTGGAGCTTTAGTTTCTTTATCTGTAGAATAAGAATGAAACTAACCTCTCAGAATTATGAACATTTAAAAAATAAAATAGTATGTACGAAGCCCCTAACCTAGTATCTGATACCTGGAATGCCTGATTAGCGTTCCTTGTCCATCCCAATCCCTGACCATCCCCCTGCTCAGATGTCCCTCTCATGATTAACAAAGGCATTACAATAATAATAGAAAAATAATCCTGCCTCTGGCAGGTGCACACAGGTCCACGGTGTCCATGGCGACCATCTTACAGTACTAATTCCCTGTGGCCTCAGCAGCCTCCTTTCCTCTTTTCAGAAAAGCATCATTATTTGCACTTTTCTGATTTGGTAGAAATCCACCCAGCTAGATTTGAGGACAGCGTTCTTTTTATCCAACTGTACCTGCAAGGACTGCAGGGACCTTTTCCAAACCTTCTTCTTAGTCTTCCATCATTCTAGGGACTAAAGAGAGCATAGGGTCTTCTTAGGACCTAGATCACCTGGGGCCCTCTCTCCAGGTAGGTACATAGAATTTAAGGCGATGCAAAGGGCAGAACTTGCCATGGGTTAAAGATCAAATTAGACTGTTGAGACTGTCCAGCTGTTTTTTCCTTTCTCAAGTTCTGTTAAAGGTTTGCTACTTCCAATATGCTTAAAAGGGCCTTGAATTAAATTTCAAGGGACCATAAAAGAAAAATTTAAGGAACATACGGACTGAATTCCCTACCACAAAGCTATATAGATTTGTCCCATACCAAGATTCCTCTAAAAGTCAGGTGCAAAGTTGAGTGCCTGTAGTCCCAGTTACTCCAGAGACTGAGAGGGTAAAATCACAAGTTCAAGACCAGCCTGGGCAACATAGCGAGGCCTCATCTCAAATCAAAAGAAAAGACGTGATCCTTCCACTCCTTCCACCTTCCAACCTCCCTTCCGCAACTGGCTTGTTCTTACCTTGAAGGCCTGAAGGGGGAGCAGTTGAGGAGTTCTGGGAAATTGGTGGTTGGATGTAGGAAGGTTTCCTAGTACTTACGGCCTGCCCACCCACGTCCAGGTGCCTCTTCTCCAGCTCCCTCTCTTTTGCCCAACCCCAGGGCTACGCTCTCTTCAGAGGGATTGACTATAAATGGTCATTGGGGGAGGCAGCCAGAATGCCAAGAGCTAGGAGCCTGACAGAGCTTGTGCATCAGCCTGACAGCTTCAATAGCCCAGAATCTGCATGGAATCCCAAACAACCCTGTTTCTTCCTCCCCAACCACAAGCTGCCTGCCTGCCTCCCTCGCCTTGTTTAAACAAGATGAGAGCAGGCTGTTTTTGGATTCAAAGGCCAGTGACCTTTCCCCAGTGCCGGAGAACAGGTTAGCAAGACAGCCTGGCCTGAAAGTGAACTGCTTTCTTTCTTTTAGGTCTTTCCAAATTTTAGAATCTGGGGCCCGTAGGATTTTTCTTCTTCCCAGAAGTCTTCTGTGGAAGGTGGGACCCGTTCATGGCTAAAGTGGATTGCTTGGGTCCGAGTTCAGGGATCATTACAGAGGGCATCACACTAGGTATCTGGGGAAATGGTCATATAGTGTTTAGCATAGCACTTGGCACATAGTACTTATTAAGTGACAGCTATTACTATCAATAATCGTATAGACCATTTTATGAAGAAGTATTATCGTTTGTTTTGGGTTCCTGAGAAAATACTTAGAGAAATTCAAAAACACATTGGCGGTTTCATAGCTCTCAAGTTAAAGAGATGGAATGTGATGCAGGGCCTATTTGATTTTAGACATGATGCTACAGCCTCCATTCTGTACTACCTCTTACCGTAGTGACAAGGAGATGACCATGGATTACAGTCACAGTTCTGAATAGCCACTTCTTTCTTCTGGGCTTGCAGTATGAGTTGAAGTTAATAACCTCTCTGGATCCTTTCAGTCTAACCTGTTGTGACTTCAAGTTGAAGACCTCTAGGGAAGCTAGTTGTGAATCTGCTTCCATCCCTGTGCAGGAGTTGAGGCAAAGCAGAGAGGATTCCTGAGTTCCAGCAGAAGCAAAGGAAGAGAGTGTGGTTTCTCTTACCAGGCCCAGGGAAGGGGGACATACAGATTATCTAGCATGAAAGATGTTTCCAAAAATTGAAACCCCCTTCTTAAACTGACTGAGGGATGTCAACCTGTCCAAGGTCAGGGAAGGAAGTAGGACTGGAGAAATCTTTTCCTCTGCATCCATGCAGGATCAAGAAATAAGAAAGCATAGTCAGATAACCCCTGGTCTTCAGAAACCCTTGAATATGAAGGACCACCATAAATAAGAGAGGAACAGAACAGAGCTTTGGTCCCCACAAAGATCGAGTGACTATTTTTGTACTCCAAAAATGAACTGTCAGAACCCTGCTGGGGAGTATCCTCACAATACTGGGGCCCCCCAGTGTCTGAAGATCCAGGAGGAAGTGCAAAGAGAGAGATTTGCTTTGGCTGTGAGGGCCTCCAGGACTCTCAGGGGAACCCACAGACCTCATAATATATTTATGTGAATTTAGGATGCTAATGAATGTTGTGGAGCCAAGAGCCCTGCTGGGTTTCGTGAGCAGTTGGTCCTACTCTTAACACAGTCTTCTTTGTCTGCAAGGCTTTAGGTTCAAATTGCAGATCTGGGCTTGGAAGTGCAGCTGACATGGAAACCTGCCCAGGCCTACAGCGGAATCACAGTGGGCTCCAGGAGGAAGCACAGATTCCAGCCTGCTTCCTCAGACAGTACACGAAGCCTTGGCCTGGCTGAGGTCATTTGGTCCATTTTCCAGTGTCCAACAGACAGTGTCCAGCCTCTATTAAATGGGGAGGTTTTTACCCCATTCTTAAGGAATCCATTCACCAACCCCAGTGACAGCAACCTATGCAAGATCCTCCTTTTGGTTAGGAAATCTGTTTTGTAACGCATGAAGCCTACTTTTTCTTGCTGCTCTGGGGCCTGAAGTTTAGCTCAGTCATCTCACAAAAAGTATCTGCTTCAAATTTCTACTCCATGCTGCCTCCTCCGTCCCAGCCCAATGAACAAATTCAGTCTGTTCATCATTAGGCAATGTCTTTGGACCAGGCACCGGGAAGAGCAAGATGAATGAAACAGACTTCATCCTCATAATCATATGGCTTTATATGGGAGACATTCAAATCTATTTATTATAACAAAAGATGGTATTTGCTAAAATGGAACCATGAGTCCAAGTCTTTAGGAAGCACAGAAAATAGCAATTGGCTCTACTTGTGAATGATGGGTGAGATTTCCCGGAAGGGCTAACCTCCAAGCTTGGACTTAAAGGTCAAGTAAGCATTTTCCAGGTAAGAAAAGAAGGGGAAAATCATTCTAAATAGATAGCAGAACATGCATGAAGACCAGACTTGAAAGGGTCTTGACCATGTGGGGAACAGCAGGTCATACTAAGGAGCTGGAACCCTTCCTCCCAGTCTGCAGGCAGCAGGTAGGCACAGTCTGCAGTGAGCCCTGATGCCAAGCTGGTTGCTGAGCCAGAAGAGCAGGCTGGCCTGGGAATGGCGGCCTGGAAGGCCCTGGGGGAGGCTCTGGCACTAATTTAAGCAAAAGAAAGAGCCACTGAAGAACAAGGGGCACTTAGATGTTTAGCAATTTTTTTTTAAGCTGAAGGTGATAAATTTATTATTATTTTTTTATTTGTGGCAATTGAACCCAAGGCCTCCTGCACACTAGTCAAGTGTTCAAACACTGAGCTACATCCCCAAGCAGGTTTAGCAAATTTTAAGTAACATTTAAAAATAGATGTCATATGTATTTAGTATATAAAACATGAATAATAAGGCAAAAGTAATGCAGACAATAACAGCTTTAATTACTCTTCACATTTTGGGAAAATTTTCCTTCTAGTCTTTTTTCCATGCATTTATACATTGACACAGTATAGATTTTACTATATATACACAGTTCTGTAATTTCCTTTTGTGTTTGTGTGTGTATGTGTGTGCGTGTGGTGTTGGGTATTGAACCCAAGGCTGTGGGCATGCTAAGCAAGTGCTCTACCACTGAGCAACATCCCTAGTCCTAGTTCTGTAATATTTTACTATTCAACATTATATCATAAGCATTTATCCAAGTCATAAAATTTCTTTGTCATCAATTTTAATAAAGCATTCAATTCAATGGTGTGGGTTCAAGAATCCTAAATCACTTAGTCACTTTCCTATTTTGGGGCATTTAACTCGTGCCAGTGTTATTGTGGCAATAAATGTTTTTGCATATAAACTTTTGGACATTATAGATTTGGCTATTGTTTTTCGGTGTGGGGGGCTGAATTCAGGGCCTTGCACATCCTAAGCAAGTACTCTACCACTGAGTTGCACCCCAGCCTTATGAACATTGCATTTGATTATGTACTTAGCATTGATTTCTAACAATGGATTCATTAGGCCAAGACTGTGCACATTTTTAAATTGCTGGAGCAGACTTTTAAACTTTTTTTAAAAAGATCTGTGCTGTCTGCCCCTTTAGTAATGTATTAGTGTTCCCGGAGGGACATTCTGTAAGGGCTGTGGTATCTTTCTGTTCACCATTGTGCATATTGCCTCTGCAGAAGTTGTCATACCTTGCACCCTTGGACACGGAACCGGGGCTTTACTCTCCTTTTTCACTTCCTCAAAGTCAGCACCTCTTCTTCCAGACTTCTTCAGAATAATTACCAGTAAGGACTGATATGACTTGCTTTATTGTCTTAGAACGAACTGGACAGGATGGTAGGATCATCCCAGAGTGAGCTGTGTGTTTGTTGGGAACAAGGCAGTGCCAGCTGTATTGCTTGTATTAGAGCTCAGGCAACTGTCCATGACATAGAAATGCTCCCCTTTGGCTGGAGCCACCACATAGTCCAGCTTTCCTGAGAGAGTCCCTGGTGCTGGTCTGCTATTCCTGAGGTATTCTCATGCTAGGCAGACCCCAATGCTGCTTCTCTTGGTAAAGCACAGTCTTACCTGAGCACATTCACAGACACATGAAGATGTGGGCTGACATTCCCTTTTGTACATGCCAGATGAAAGTCTGTGCATAATAACCACAAGGGAATGACCGCTTCGTTCCTGGCTCCTTACGAAACATGTTAATGGGCATGATCTCATCTGGAGAGATGGTGTGATTAATGAAAAGAGCACAGGCTTTCCACGTGATGTAGGGGCCAGGACATTTCTCTTTACAGCATGTCCTTCCTTCACTTACTGGAATGCTCTCCCTACTACAACATGCTATCTCATATTTCCTTCCAGTTCTAGTTCTTTAGGAATAGAAAGTAGTTTAAACTTTTTTTTGTAGCATACTATGCATAGTAGGAAATTCCAAATGTTTCCTTCTTTCCTAGTCAAGGAAGCAAGATGGTTAACAGGAAGGGATGACATGAATAAGAATAGTCTGAACTAAACCACATTCTATCCTGAATCTGGCTCATTTTCTATTTTATACTACAGCACCATCTCCTGAAATATATTTCACATCCCTGACATTGGGTCTCCTTGAACTGTTTTGGTAAGCACTGAAAAATAATAACAGTCTCCCACTTGCTGCTTCCTGCCTCCCCCAGAAGATGTGTTGGGTCCCTGGGGAGGCTTTTTTGTGATGGATGATCTTGCTGGTTCATCCATCTTCCAGAGAAGGTCCTTCTGTGTAGAGGCAACAATGTAAGGTCCTTTTTCTCTTGAAGACCCTCTGAGTAACCTTTAATCCAGAAATTGGAAAGTATTTAGGATTTTTTAAATGATTGTTTGAGGGTTATTTAATTTCTACCTTTTTGCTCAACACATTTTTTCCCCTGACTTAAACCATCTGGTTTGCGCTCATTGTGAAACATGATAGTTGGATGTTACACTTTTGAAAGTACAGGCAGCGAAACAGGGAGAAAGGGCTCTATTGCAAAAGTGACAGCTTTTCCTTCACTCCACATACCTCAGAAATATAGTTGGAAGCATTTCAGTTTCAGTTGGATTGAGATTTATTTGGAGCATTGTATTTCTTAACCAGGGCTGAAAGCTTATGAGTTTCAGTGTCCACTGGAAATGAAGACTGATGGGTCCCACATATCAAAGCAAACTGCGAAGGGGGATGTCTGTCATCTGGATCCAGAATAAGCAAGGAAGAGCTTACTCTGAAGGAGCATATCCCAGTCTGCATCAGGTGGGAAATTCAAGGTTCATACAAGTTTTGACTTCTACAGCTATGAGTTAAGTAATCTCATCTAGTGATTCCCTAGCACTAGGTATAAACTGTGGTGTTGGCCCACGGTGAAGGAAAAATACAGACAATGCAATGTGTAGGTATCCAAAATGAGTTAATATTAGTAAAATACTTAGAACGTACAGTATCTAGTTGGCGCTCAGTAAATGTTATAAACAAAGCTGTCTGGATACTGTTGTCAACTGTCTTTTTGTTATTGTTGAAATGTCATTTCCTTACAGGAATAATTTTTTAAAATATTTTTTAATTGGAGATGTACACACTACTTTTTATTCATTTATTTTTATGTGGTGCTGAGGATGGAACCCAGTGCCTTTCATGTGCCAGGCAAGTGCTCTACCACTGAGCTACAGTCCCAGTCCAGGAATAATTTTTTCTTGATGGTACTAGGGATTGAACATAGGGCCTCACATATCTAGGTAAGTGCTCTACCACTGAGCTACATCCTCAGCCCTTTTTTAAAAATGTTTTATTTTGAGACAGTCTGACTAAGTTGCCCAGGCTGGTCTCAAATTTGTGATCCTCCTGTCTCAGCCTCCTGAGTAGCTGAGATTACAGGTGTATACCACCATGCTTGCTCTTTTTAGGAATGATTTTAACAGCAGGATAGTGGTTTGTATTTTTGTTGCAGTCTATAGTCAGCAATAGTTTAAAAGTGGGTCCCTGATTTTGTGCCCAAATTTACTTTTGGAATTTTATTGATTCCTGAAATCTAAAAATCTGAGAAACATTAATCTAGGCACATCTATACTTCAAATCAAATTTTGTCTGATTCCTCAATAGTTTCATTTTTGAGTGACCTAAGGACTCTTACCCATTTGGGCCTTTCACACGTGTTCACAAGGACTGGGTGTGTGTGGAAGGGGGCAATAGACTGGTGGTTCCCAGGATCTGCTGCCCTGTGGGCTTCCTTCCAAGGTTGAGACAGCACAGAGATTCACCTGTGAGCCCCCAGCTCATCTTGCTCAGAACTCTGTCCTCCCACTTTGAATTCCAGTCTCTCCTGGCTCATTAGCACCTGCTGGGACTATTGGAGGTGGAAGCTATCGCCCCTCCCAGATGGAGCCTCAATGGTAGCAGCCAAGCCTGTCAAGCCAAGCCTCATCTTTGCAGAGAGTTAACTATGTGTGTGGAGAAGCAGTGTAAGTGTCCCTCTGGCTCTGTCACACATGAGAACCATCATGGCAGGTGTCATCTAATTCATATGTGGTAAATGTTGTGAGAGACACTGGGGTAATACTGTGCTCAGCTCAGTCCTTCGCTGAGGTTTAGGACAAGTGGGTCATTCATTCATTTGTTCAGAAAGTAACTATTGCATACTGTTAAATGCTGCAGAGGTTGCCAAGAACAGTCAGATCAGGATCATGCCTTCAGAGAACTTATGGTGCAGAAAGAAAAAGAAGCCATGTGTGTGAATAATTACATTTGAAATGTTGGCATAATGGAAAGTCTATGGGAGTTTAGAGTAGTCAGAGATAATTTTGAGAGAGAGGAAAGAGGGGGCTCTTAGGATAAAGATAGCATTTTAGGCCATATGGCTGTCTTAGAGCAATCCTCTGTCTTTGAATTCAGGGCCATTTCCTGCAAATCTTCACTGTTCTAAGGTAGTTTTGCCTCCTTTGCTAGAAAGCGTGTCTGGGCATGGGGAAGGGTCTCAGGAGGCAAGGATGAGAACAAGGGGGCAGATGGGGAGGTGAGAAGTGGACATTGGCCCTGTCTCCCTGTCTCTTGGATATCTTCTAGGAGACTCCTAGATGAAACAGGAAAAGAGAGGAACCTGAGTTAGAGGACCAAGACTGTGGGTTCCATTTTTCTTAATTTTCACCCACAAGAACTTGACAGTAAATTTGTCTTGAACTCAGGGGGTTCATGGAAATCCAGAGAAGTCAACCAGGGCTGGAAGTGTGGCCTCTGGCCTCAAGATGAAAATAAATCAGAAAGTACACAGCAGCAAGGAAGTCTAGACACAAAGAAGGGCTGATAGGTTCTACAGGATCTGGACCATAGATGACCCTCAGCATAAACTCCACAAAGGATCAGGGATGGGCCTTCATCATCCTTCTCCAGTCCTTCTCCTGGACCCTCCATGAAGATTTGAACAAGATTAGAACCTCAAAACTTCATTAGATCCCAGCAGCTCGGGAAGCTGAGGCAGGAGGATTGCGAGTTCAAAACCAGCCTCAGCAAAAGCGAGGCACTAAGCAACTCAGTAAGACCCTGTCTCTAAATACAATACAAAATAGGGCTGGGGATGTGGCTCAGTGGCTGAGTGCCCCTGAGTTCAATCCTCAGTACCCGCCCCCCCCCTAAAAAAAAAAAAAAAAAAAAACATTTCATTAGTAGGGAAGCCATGCTTTTCAGATTTATGATATCTATTTAAAATATCTTGACTGTACTGATGGTTTCATGGGTGTATACATATACCAAAACTTAACAAATTGCATGCTTTAAAAGTGTGCAGTTTATCATGTCAGTTATAGCTCACAATAGTTGTTTTTCAAAAAGCCCTCCACAGAGCAATGCCCTCAATAACTCAGGGCTATGCACACACAGATCAGGCTCCTATGAGGTACCCTGGTTGGTGCGAAGTCATTCTGCAGGGAAGGCCAAACTTGTCAACATGATGAAGATGGTTCAAGTGGGAGAACATCCAAGTTTGCATCCTCTCTCACTCGGATTCCCACTTTCTTCATCCCATACCTTCACCCTGGCACTTTTCTCATTTCCACAGTCCCTGAGACCCAGGCTCAGTCTTAGTTTTCAGTCATTTGCTAATTAGGTGCCAGTGGACAAATTACTTCTCCAAGTTTCAGTAGTTTGCTCCTCCATAAAATGGAGTTATTTTAGGGTCTTCGTGGAGATTAATTCAGTTTACATATTGGGTGCCTGGCACGTAACATGACCTCGATTAATGATAGTACCATGATTGTGTTAACTAGGGAGAAAAGCAAAAGGAAACAGGAGCGTTTCTCTTGTAAAAGAGAAGAGCCGGATGGGAGGCAATATATGAAGTCTTTTCCAGCTATTTAAATGGCTTTTGGGTAGAAGGAGCTATGGGTGGGCTATTGGCTATGTGGGTGGGCTATGATGCAGTAGAAAGGATGTTGTCCCTCAAGCTTCCTGGCCCTGTGTCTTTAGGCAAGTCACTTAAGCCCCTCGGAGCCCCATTTTTCATATTTGTAAAGTGGGGGCTGGCACTGTGTACTTTAGGGTGTGTTTGTATTACATGAGGTTATGTGTATATGACAATGTCTAGCACAGAACCCCTCGCTGATAAATGTTTTAAAAACATCCCTTTGTAAACATGCAAGGTAATTAAGGCATTACTAATCTTCATGTCCTCAGCCGGTGGCAGTTTCCATGAAGGGAGACTGCCCCTCAGAGTAGAAAGTCATTCCTCAGTTTTATTCCGCCATAAAGAAAAATGAAGTTATGTCATTTGCAGAAAAAAATGGATGGAACTAGAGAGCATTATGTTAAGCAAAATAAGTCAAACTTAGAAGGTCAAGGTCGTATGTTTTCTCTCTTACGTGGAAGCTAGAGAAGAAAAAGAAAAAGAAAAAGCGAGGGCAGATCTCAAAAAGAATCGAAGGGAGATCAGTAGAGGAAAGGGCCCAAGTCAGGGGCAGGGGGAAGTGCTGGGGAGTAATAACAGCCAAATTATATTGTTATATTATATACTGTGTGCATGTAAGAATATGTAACAACAAACCCTATCAGTATGTACAACTATGACGCACCAATAACAAAATGTCGGGTGGGGTGGGGAAGAAAGTCATTCCTCACACTGAAAGCTGTCTCAGGAAAGGGCTTTTTCTAAGTACTGACTTTCTATTGTTTTCACAAATGGAGGGTGGATAATCATCTTCCTGGAAGGGATTTCTGTTGGGTGGATGGGACAGATCCATTTGTAAAAGTGTTCACCATTTAATCTTCTGTGTCAGAAAGAATAGGGAAGACTGGGGAAAGAAGAAGCTGCCCAAACAAGGGGACCCTCATGATAGCAAATGCTGTAATGCCAAGCCTACAGCAGTCCCAGGACTTGGCACCCAATAAGGCTGTAGCATCACTAAACATCGCCATGATGGGGACCAAGCTTCCAGCACTGAGGACAAACCACATCCAAACCATAGCACTTCCCCATCGCTTCCCAACGCTGCCTGAGGCAGTGCCCCAATCAGCCTGTAAACTATGAATGTGTGCTATTTCCAGAAAGAAACTGAACAACTATTTCACAATAGCCTCCCTCCCACAAGTCCTTTCCCCACCTCTTCCTATGCCCCAGGCTCTCTGTGGCTCCACATTCCACCCACTTGCCTGTCTCCTGATGCAATGCCCTCAAATGACTTTGCTTTCACCTCCTAGTATACGTATTCTACATATTCTCTCTCTCTCTCTCTCTCTCTTTCTCTCTCTCTCTCTCTCTTTTGGTGAGGGTGGAATGGGAGGAGTCCTGAGGATTGAACCCAGAGGCAATTTACTACTGAGTCACATCTCTGGCCCTTTTTATTTTGGGACAGAGTCTCACTAAGTTGGTTAGGGCCTCACTAAATTGCTGAAGTTGACCTTGAATTTGTGATCTTCCTGCCTCAGCCTCTGGAGTTGCTGGGATTACAGGGGTGTGCCACCACACCTAGCCAGGTACCTATATTCTTGCTCCACTGTTGGCTAAAGAATCTTCCAATTTATTAACCATCTTTTCCCAAAAGTCTCATTTCCATTATTTTCTGACATCATTCACTATTTTCTTCGTCCTCTGTCAATCTCCTCCCCGACAAGATTGTTAATGAACAAGGTCCTGGGACGTGTATGGCTCCATCTTCACTCACAAGACCAAACACAACGAGTTCCTCCCTAACTGAAATTCTTATCTTCTTATAAGACCCACCTACAACCAAGCCCTTTGAAAAATGGGGGGGAAACATGCATTGAAGAAATTGTTGTAAAACCAGACCTTCATCTGGGACATTTTTAGAGTAAAGTGACAGCTTGATTTCAGGGAGGGATTAATATTACCCCAGAAACCAGTTTGGTTTGAAACAGCTCTAACTGAACGGATGAACACATTCACCTCCAGGCCTGCCTGTCATTCTCTCCCCTGGGCTGCCCTTCTTTCTAGCTCCCTACTGGGCATGTGACTTGGAATAGAGAGGGCTGACAAATATGGGTTATGCTCCTTTTAGTTCAAGGCCACACTGCAATCCCAGAAATACAAATACCTTTCCCACCTTGCTTTGTGCCTTTTATTTTAACATCTGATAGTCAGGTTTAAGAGGAAAAAAAAAAAAAATGAACAGAAGATAATGCTCTGAACCCATTTAAAATAATTGAACAACTGCTTTCACCCAAATTTCCTGAGATGAGTCAGGTCTAGAGAAGTCAATGAAGCATCTGAGGATTCTACCAGCTCCTTTCCCACCTGGAGCACTTATTGCGTTACTTCTATTCATATCCAAGACAGGCAACGGCCACGGGGAAGAATAGGCAGGGAGTCCTTGATAGCTTGTTTGCAAAACCAAGTTAGATAGTTTGATGGGGAACTAGGCAGCAAAGGGTTTGGAATATCTCTTTGATAAGCTGATTACTCTGTGAGTAGCTACTGAGAGTCTGCTCTTTGTCAAGTAGGCTCCTATTATATGCATTACCTTTTCTGCTTTTATTTCACATCTCTGAGTGCCTAGGCCCCCAAGAGCATAACTTGCTACTGTCCTGGCACATGCAGTGGCTTATCTGCTATCACTGTGACACTCTAGCTGGTTCTCAATCAAGGGGCATAGCCCAGGAACCAGAAAATTGCAGCACCTTCTAAAGAAGGTCATTCTTCTAAGGAGATGGGCATCTGGAATACTAAACAGAAGATGGTGGGACAGAAGAGCTTAACCACTGTTCACTCATGTTTACACAACACTGAATCACCTACCACCCTTACCCTCTATTATGGTTTTGATATGAAGTGTCCCCCAAAAGTGCCTGTGTTATTGCAGGAATATTCAGAGAGGAAATGATTGGATAGCAAGAGCTGTAACCTAATCAGTCCAGTTTGAATGGACTGACTGGGTGGAAACTGTAGGCAAGTGGGTCCTGGCTCGAAGAGGTATGTCACTAGGGGCGTGCCCTGGAAGGAAGCATCTCCCTCCCAATCGCCCTCCTCCCCCTCTCAACCCCGACTCTTTCTCCCTTTTCTTTGCTTCTTGAATACCACAAGGGGAGCAGCTTTTCTCACTTTGGGCCCAGAGCAATGGACTCTGGCCGTCTATGGACTGAGCCCTCTATAACTCTGATTGCCAAATAAACTTTCCCTCCTCTAAGTTGTTCTTATCTTGTATTTTGGTCACAGTGATGAAAAAGTTAACTAATTCAGTTGAATAGGAGACCCTAATCCCTTTCCACCATTTACAGACCTAAGTCTTTTGTAGCATGCACTGCACCACAGTTACAGCAAATTCTGTCCCAGTTTAGTTCATTCAGGTGTGAACTTCCAATTCCCTCTTTTTAAGGTGCTCTAAATTCCTGCACTAGAGCTTCTCAAATACTATGTGTGTGTGCGTGTGTGTTTGTACTTGAGTTTTTAAATCTGAAGGCAGATTCTGGGCAAAGTCTGAGATTGTGCATTTCTTTAAAGATCCCTGATAAAAACAGAGGCTAGCCTGCAGATCACACTTGGAGTGGCGAGATAATACCAGGGTGACTCACCAGATGATGTTCTCAAGACTGTCCAGGTTTCAGCCCTGAAGATCCTGAATTTCACACCCTCAGAAACCCCATTTCTGGGCGAACTGGGACGGATGCTCCCTGCACCTATTAAAGCTCTGGCCTTCCCAGTGTAGGTCACTGCCATGTCCGCTGGCAATTGTCTGTCAGAGGAAGCTCCCTGAATGTCCACTTAATGGGCTGGGGTGCAGTGAAAAACACCAGAAGAGGGGAACCAGCACAGAAGCCCTGCTGAAAGTTATGGGATGCAGAATCTACTTACAACAGGGTTCACGGTCATTTACAGAAAGGGGGCAAAAGATGATTTGGAAGCCAGAGACCTAGCTTCTAGTTTTGATTGGACTACTCGGCTGTGGTACACCAGAACAATTGCTTAGCCTCTCTGAACCTTATCCGCAAAACAAGCTGACAATATCTGCCTCACAGCACTGTCACGTTTGTAAGCACTAAACTTAGAGATCATATTTTTTAAGTCCCACCTCAACTTTCTGAGATCATTGTCTGACTTGTGTTTTTTCTGCTTACTCTGCCTCAGTTAGTGATGAACAAGGTGAACCCATCAAAGCAGAAGAGAAAGAGGAAAAGAGAGGAAGAGTGCCTTAAGCTCCATGCCCCAGAGAAGGGCCCCCTGAATTGACTCAGGGCCCACACGTGATTATTTAGCTATTCACCCCAGAGGACCACACCTGGCTCACAAAGACCTCCTCACTCTCGACCTGCTATTCCCCTGGGCTCAAAGCAGGAGTCAGTCTGCATTGCTGGGTTGGCCTATCCACCAACAAGGCTAAAGTTCAGGATAATGTTGGAAAGAAGCCACATGACCTGAAAATTATTAAGTGGAAATAAGTCACCGAAGTCTAAAAGGGCCAAACTGCTACAGGCTCCCTGTGACCAGATGTCTGGCAGAGTTTCACCATGTCCCACCACCTCCTTGGACTTGCTCCTGTGGTCCCTAATGTTGACTTGGAGCCAGTCCTCTCCAGGGAGCTTAGGAGGGGGCTGGCCTTGTTGGGGTGTGGCCTTGAACACTCCTCTGCCTGCAAACATCCCTGCCACCTCTGTTCTCTGCCTCCAATACCATGTCCTCTTTTGAGTCTTTTTGATGACAGTGAATTCCTCACTAAAGACACTCCAGGGAGGAGCAACATACTGACTTTTATAAGCTTACATGCTTCATTCATTAACATGTTAACTTGTTCCCTCGTTTGTTCATTTTTCAAGTACCTAAAACTGGGCTTGGTATTCCCTGCTGCAGTCCCAGGAGAAGACAGAGAATCCCAAATTGCATTGCAATGTCACCTAAGCTATTCAAAAGGTGTGAACAAGCTGGGTGTGGTGGCACTCGCCTGTAATCCCAGCTGCTTAGGAGGCTGAGGTAGGAAGATGGCAAACTAAAAGCTAGCCTCAGCAATTTAGCAAGGTCTTGCCTCAAAATAAAAAGGGCTAGGGATGTGGCTCAGTGATTAAGCACCTTTGGGTTAAATCTCCAGTATCCCCCCAAAAAAGAAAAGGTGTGAACAAGAAGCTCTGGGGGTACAAAGCTCTCTGCCTGGAGAGTCAGAGAAGCCAGGAATGCAGAAATGGCGATATTGAGCTTTTGAATCCCTGGTCTTAAAGAATGGAAGAAAGGGCCCAGGGGAATGGCAGGTCAAGAGTGAGGAGGTCTTTGTGAGCCAGGCGTGGAACCGGGGCAAAGCGCCACTGTCAAGTCTTTCAGGAGTAGATCTCCTGCAGAGGTTATGGGGGTGCATCAGGAAAAGGAAAGAGGCAGCACCTGGAGGGTTATCTTTATAGAGTTCTCTCTCCTGTCTCATTTAGGGTTAGATTGCGAGCAGGCCATTTGGGATCCGGAGAGGGAAGAAGCAGGAGGCAGCTCAGGCTACCATGGCAGCATATGGCGGACAGTCACCTGGATTCCTCAAGGCCTGGGAAGCTGCAGGGTTCTAGGAAGAGGGTGCAAAAGGCAGTGGAGCAGAAAGGGGGCTGTGGAGAGGTGGCCTTATTCCCAGATCAAGGAGGGCAGGGGGACAGGGCAGAACCCACTACACTTAGTTTCAGGCTATCGTCGGGGTGAGGGATGAAACTTCCCCAGAGGGAAGTGGATGGGAACAAAACCTCAGCTGAAAACCCAGACTTCACCTGCCTGGCCCAACAATGCATTTGGAGCAAGAATTCTAGGCCTGCAGGAATCTGGGACACCAGTTCAGCCCTCTCTCATCAGGAGAAAAATCACACTTTGTTGCTCAGGTGAGCAGAAAAGAACAAATTTTTCTTCTCACCTTGAAGTTTGCCTTTCCTCCTGAATTTAAAAAGGAAATATAATTCAACACATCTTGAATTTGGGTGTTGAGTTCTTTGGAGTCTAATTTTGGTCAGGACATGAGTGTTTGAGATCATAGGAATGTATGGCTCTTTGGAAGGTGTCCCTGAGCGGTCTGTGTATCAGTGAGTCATGTGCCATGTAAAGAAGATTCAGTTGACAATAGATCAAATACATGACGGCAGTACTATAAGATTAGATCCAATGACACCAGAGCCACCTTGGTTGTGTAAGTACACTATGATTTTATAGGTACAGAATCAGCTGGGGATGATGTCTCAGAATAGATCCCATTATGTTTTAAATCTGAATGTCCCCCAAAACTTGTGTTCTGAAGGCTTGGTCTCCAATGCAGCAATGTTCAGAGGCGGGGCTTTGGGGAAGTGAGTGGATCATGAGGTCTCTGACATCATTAATGGAATAATTCATTAATACCTGAATAGAGTACTAGGAGGAGGTGGAAACGGGAGGCAGGTAGAGCCTCCTTGGAGGAAGGAGCACCCTGGAAGGGTCTGTCTTCTCCCCTTCCTCTCCCTCTCGCTCTCTCTGCTTCTTGGTATCCATGAGTTAAGCAGTTTTTCTCTACCACACCCTTCCACCCTGAGGTTCTACCTCACCTCAGGCCCAAAGCAATGGAGTGGCTGACCATGGACTAAGATCTCTGAAACTGTGGGCCAAACTCTTTCCTCTTCCAAGTTATTTGTGTCAGGTGTTTTGGTCATGGCAACAAAAAACTGACACATATCCCTATCATTAAGCAACATGTAACTGTGTCTGTTACCCTTGCTGCCTCTTCATTTCTGACTTCCCAGCTTCATGCTGGTGCAGAAAGTAAACTGAGCTAAATCTACCATTTTGTTATACCAAGCTGTGCAGCCCAAGACAGAATACCTAACCTCAGTTTTTTGACCTGTCAAGTAGAAATGATACCAACCTCATAGATCATTCATTGTAAGGACTCAGAAATCACTTGAATGAAAATCCCTAACATGATGCCTAGTATACAGTAGTTGCTTAATAAAACTATCTGACATTGAAAGCAGAAATGAAGCAAACAGTTATTTGCCCAAGCTGGGGCAATCCATGTTGGCACAGGCATTAGAGAGCACATGTTAGACAAGGCAGAGCTTGGGAGAAGACTTACACACTGTCATGTTGCTTTGGCAACCTATAGGCGCACGCTAAGCTTAGGAAGGGCATCTCTTGCCCAGGGCTAAACAACACAAAAGTTACTCTCCTGGAGCAGTTGCAGACAGATGGGGCACAGATGGGGTCTATGAGTCCCTTGGGATCCTGGAGTAAGGCAATATTACCCAAAGGACACTAGGGACTTGCCTGCAGGGTAGAGGAGCAGCCGTGGCCAGAGCACTGAAGTCTGGCCTTGATGACCCAGAAGTCAGCTGACTTCCAGCAGGTTCCACAAACACCCATGGGCTGAACCTCCCCCAGCAAAGACAGTCATGATAACAATAGACGTTCACTGTTCATTATGTACCAAGGAGGGGGCTGAAACTCTTTATATGGATTACTTCATTTAATTTTTACACACACACACACACACACACACACACACACACACACATACACGTTATGACATTGTTACTGTTGTTACTGTCAAGAAAAATAAGGTTAGGGAGGTGAAATAATCTGCTCAAGGTCATGCAATTATGCAGCGCCCCAGACAGGCTTCAAACCAGGGTCTGGGGACTCCAGGGGCCAGCTCTCACAGCAGTTGCTCCATGGCTGGTCCACACAGGAAGCTTTATGCTCCATCCCCCTGCTCTTCCCTTGAAGAGTGATTGGAAATAATTGGAACTGTCATTGGAAGTAATGAGAAGTGACAGAGGTTGGGTTAGAAGGCTTATTGCTCCAAGTCTGAACGATCCCCACAAACTCAGGCCTAAATTTAAACAATGAAGTCACAATGCAATTTTCCTCTCAGGGATTGGATTCCCCACCCCCAACACCATCCAGAAAAGAAATACAAATGTCAGGGGCTGAGTCTCTTCTCCTGACAACGGATTTCTTTGGGAAGAGAAAATTCCTTCTTGACTTGATCCTATTCACTTTCCACCTGGAGGCATACCATATAAACCCGGGGTGAACAGACTGCCATTATTAAGAGCTTCAGATTCACTGATATAATTCTCTCTTTTTCTTTTTAACATTCCATGAGGGAAAAGGCAATAGTGGTAGCTATGTAGCTGGCAGGTTGTGATGAAGAATGACACCATAATTTTGAAGAGGCAAGGTCTTGGGGAGATTCAATCCCTCCAAGGAAGTACCTGGCCAAATGCCAAGGACACACACTGATTAATGGGTCCTTTTCGATGCTGATGGGGTGATCCATCAACCCCCACTCCTGCTTATTTAGCACCAACCTCACTCACATGCAAGTGCTGTGAGGGACATGAAAAGATCAGACATACCCTGAAGACCACAGGAGAAGAAATACTGGATCTTCACAGATGGTGTGCAATTAAGTTTCTTCCTCCTTCAACTCTTGGAAATCTTGGTGCTTTCCTACGTGATCTCTCTGTCCTCTCTGTAATTTCATGTTTATGACTGTCTCCCGACTGGGTAAGTTCTTAGGTGGTGGGAATTGTTATTGGAGTCTCAGAGCCTAGCTTAGAGCTTGAAGCCTGTGAGGTTCATCCCTTATGTATTTTTTTTTTTCCTTTGGTACTGGGGATTGAACCCAGGAGCACTTTACCACTGAGACACATACACAGCCCTTTTTATTCTTTATTTTGAGAGAGGGTCTCTCTCAGTTGCTTAGGGCCTCGCTCAATTACTAAGGCTGGTCTTGAACTTGGTGAGCCTCCTCCCTCAGCCTCTGGAGTCAATGGGACTATAGGCATGAGCCACCACGCCCAGCCCTTCTGCAATTATCTTGTGAGGGAGTGTGTGTGAATGAAGTAAGAAATGGCAGGACACAGATGTGAGTGCTACATAGGGAGCAGGCCTGGGCCTGTAATCCAGGCAACAGTGAGGCTGAAACAGGAGGATCACAAGTTTGAGACTAGTCTGGGCAACTTAGTGAGACCCTGCCTCAAAATAAAAAATAAAAATAGGGACTGGGGCTGCAGCTCAGTGGTAGAGTTCCCCTGGCTTCAGTTCCCAGGACCACACCACAAAGAACAAAGAACATAAAGGAAGATCGATGAATTCTCTGAAAAAGAATGATCTCAGGAAAGGCTGCTATACAAATACCAGGTCAGTTTAGCTCGGTTTTTCCTGCTCTGCTGCCCCTCTTCCCTCCTTTTCTGGCCTCTGTCCTTGCTTCCCCTCCCCTTCCCTCTGGTCTTCCTCTTCTTTCTACTCCTGCTTTCTGACCCAGCCTTTCAAGATCTCCTCTGCTGCCTCTCTTTAGAAAAACCTCCGATATTCCACACTGATTGGGGAGCTATTCTGAAGATGGTGCTCATTTTCTTCGCTTAGTATGGGCCCAAAGGAAACAGCTTTCTTCCCTGCCTTCTCTTGAAACAAAGCAGTTTTCAGTCTTATCACCGCCAGACTTTGGCTGAGATTGCACACACAGCCATCCAACCGACTGCCACTCTCAAAATCAAGGTCTGATGTCAGCATTCTTCCCCACGTGGTTCTGCAGGGTGCCAAAGGAAATACACTTTTATTTTCCCAGGATCCAGACAGTTAGGAGACTTGGATAACCAGAACTTTTGGGGTGGGGGGAAAGGTGAGGAAGGGCAGTAGAACCTACATTCTTTCTTTAGGAAACACAGAAGTCAGAACTGCTGAAAACAGGAATTTTACTAGAAAAAGCAACATACAAGCAGGTCATACCCATCCCTAAGTCTTCACCATCCACAACCTCTAGTCTCCTCTAGGGAGACTCCTGCATCAGACCACAGAGCAGGACACTCTACACAGTAAGCTCAAGGACTGCAAGAGCCCTCTGACTACGTCGAAGGAACTAGTAATCCACGCACGATATGCGCAGCATCTCATTAATCCAAACAAACCACTATGAACCATGTGAATGCACCTGAGAAGAGGGTGGGTGATAATAAATGTGCCAATAGAATTTTCCACTTTGGGATATATGGTTTGGCACCCTGTTGTTGAGGCCTCTGTGACAGCCTGACACTATTTTCTTGGTCACACAGCCATGATTTCAGAATAATGGTGTATCTCCTGGTAAGTGGAAGGCAGATGGACTTTGGAATCCAAAGTACTGGGTTGGTGTCCCAGCTCTCCTGTTTACTAACAGCGTTTTCTTAAGCTCATTTTACATCTCCGAGCCTCATTTTATTTATTTGTAATGTGCAGTAATAATGATATTTACTCTCATAGAACAATTCGAGGAAGAGATCAGTTATGCTAATATACTTCAGAAACCATTACAAATGTTAGAAAATTAACTATATCATCAAAATACTCCTGCTCTATATACTCTCCTCTCATGATATAAGAGTGAGCTAATAATAAATAATATGCAACTCATATTTCAAACCCCAAGCATAGATTCAAATCCATGCAAGGAATCCATTAAGCTATACATTTAATGGTTACACAGTATTATATGCAAATGGTGCCTTAAAATAGAAGAAAAAGGGCTTGCAAACTATTTCACACAATACTCTTTACACTGATGTCTCTCCTGGGTGTCCACTCATGGGGTTTTGTAGGTAACAGCCTAGGATAAGGTCCTTTTTGTATTTCAGTTACTGAACTTCCTGGGCAGGAAGATCTGGTCATCACCCTGACCTTGAGTGATGTTCCCTGTGGAGTTGCAGGATGGAGGTCATGACTGTTTTCTTTGTATTAGTTCATCAGCTCTTCTGGGTTTCTAATCATATGCCAAGTATTGCTATGAGCAGACAGTGCCTGAAAAAAATCAAGCATGGGTACCCAGATGTTCCTGATCATGACCACATCTTGACCAGCTGGCACAGTCCCAGAATTCAAAACCTCACAGGATGGTAGTGGAACAAGGAAACTGAGAGCTAACCTTAGGCTAATATCCTCATGGGACACAGGAGGAAACTGAGGGTGGTAGGACTTGTCCAAGATAACCATGCAAAATTATAAAGGTCAAAGTCACTGATTTTCAGTCCCACTCCTGTGTGCACACATCGGCATCTTTGGAACTTAGGGTTTTCATTCCTTTTTCCTGAATACATCAGACATTAAACATGACACTGCAGAAAGTTTCCAGGATTTCCAGTTATGATAGTTAAATTGAAATGTTACGACATCTGCCCTATTTTTCAAGCAATTTCTCAATATAAAAACCATGCCAATTATTCAGCATTTAGCTCATTTAACTAAAGCACTGGAAGAATGATTGTGATCTTGAAGTTTAACTACATGAGCAGAAAAAGGAGAGATATTTTTCTGTTTTGAGAACATGTGATAGGAACCCATCACAGAAACGGGGTTCCAGTCCTGATCTTTCTTTAAGCTAGCTGTGTAACTTTAGCCAAGTCTCTCTAAAACTAGGTTCCTGCTTTATCATTAAAAAAAAAAAAAAAAAAAAAAAGATTAGCTTGGGTTCCAAGAAAGGATATCAGGATATCAGAAGGTTAATGATCCCCTTAGAAATTGGCAAAATTTGATGTATGTGAATCTTCCATAAGAACTGGTTTTGTGGTTTATCAGATTCTCAGAGGGGTCTGGGATTCAAAATTTTATGAACTATTGATTTAGATATTCTTGTAGTTTTTTCCCCAATTCTGAAAATCTGTGACTCTAACTTTAAAAAATGTCTGTCTAGTTCATCATCATTAAGTACATTCATGAAATCCACTCATATGTACACTACCCAACTGAGCACAAGACAAAAATAGGATGAGACAAGATATGAGCCTACTGGGAATATATATATCATTATTATGACCATCATCATCAATGTGGAAAGTTGAGGGAAGGACAAGGAATCCTACCATGACCTGTCCCAGTGGGCTGTGCATTCAAGTCTTCCTTGAGCTCATTTTCTGGGAAGCCAAACTCTTTCCACATCCTCTCAGAATGAAGTATGTGTATTCAATATTAAAAGCAATGGGGACTACCAAAGTGTTTATGGAAGAAGGGAGAAAGATCATAGAGTTAAAGAAATCATGAATTCCAGACCCATGTACCCCAACCCCATTTTACAGACGAGGGAGTTGGAACAAGAACCCAGAGAACTCACCAGATTCCCAAGTCCAAGTCATGTGCATTTCACCAACTACTTCACAAGGTAGCAGTGTGCAGGATGGAGGAGAGATGTCAGGTATGTAGCAGGTATTATGAAGTCCAGGAAAGTTAAGGTGGAATAATGAGGACTCTAACAAGGGGTGGGGGGGGTGGTAGTCTGAAGAGGCTGGGGTCCTCCTTCTCCCTATTTCACAGGGCTCAGAGCTCTACTTGTTCATTCACAACAGAAGCAGGGTATTTGACTTTACTTATTGGCTGGTCCAGACGTTGAGGAATCAACTGGCCCATCCTTAATGAGACCCTGGACTCTTTCAGCCTTCTTAATTCCTCTGCTGTATTCTGCATTTTCTAGGAAAAGAAAAGCCTGAAATCAAGCCAGCCATAATCAGAAGCAGCCCCAGAGCTGCCCCTTTAAAGGCCCAGAGATGATTTTAAGATTCAGGCAACTCTGTGGATTTTCTTTTTTGGCTTTGCTAAGGAGTCCCCAAGCATACCATGGTTCAAAAGAACTTTGCAAATGGGGCTAATCCAGTCAGCAGAACTGCTTCCTCTGTGGGCTCCTGATTCCTGCAGGGATGTCAACTGGAGAGGGGTTCCGTCACTGTTGCTCACCTCTTAATGCCTGTCTCTTTCTTGAACAGTTTAATCAACTTGGAGTCTGGATGTCATGAGTTCGAGTATGCCTGATCAAGTCCTACATGTGGCAAAAGCTTAATAGTACATGTGAACAATGAAAATACAGTTATGCAGAATTCTAAGTCAGAAGTCCTCTTTTCTTTTATACCTAGACCTTAGTTTGTAAAATTTTATAAAGCGCTGGGGATATAGCTTGGTGGTATAGTACTTGAACAAGGTTCTGATCAGTGCAAAATTCACTCTTCTCTATTTCTCTCTGTGTCTCTCTGTGTCTCTCTGAGTCTCTCTCTCTCTCTCTCTCTCTCTCTCTCTCTCTCACACACACACACACACACACACACACACAAAGACAGACCCAAGAGAGAACTCAGAGAGGTAACTTTAATGATGAAGGCAGGGAATCAACCCAATAGATTATTTTTCTCACCAGAGGAATGATTACACATAGTAGGCACTCAACAAAGAAGGGCTAGTGAATCATGACAACTCTGGACCCATGTCTTGCTCAGATCCTTGTTTCTCCTAAACTGAGGCTAAATATCACCAGCCTTCACAACTAGGCACACCAATAGATGGCAACTGACCTTAAGGGCCAATCACTTTTCACTTTCACAGTAAACTGTACTCAACTGACCTGCAAATCTCATCTCTGCTAATTATGAGCTCATGGCCTTGAGTAAGTGACCTAACCTCTTTACACCTTGATTTCTTCATCTGTAAAATGAGGTTAATCACAAAGGGTAGCCATAGAGTTGGTGTAAAGAATAAAGGAGTTAACAAAATACTACATGTGAAGTGCTCAGTATAATAAGAACTTAATGGGTACTAGTTGTTTTTAATAAAAGGACTCTGATGGTTGAGCCTCCTGAACATCTGGTATTGAGAACTCAGTGGTGGAGGAGATAAAGGTTCCATCCAGCTGTGCCAGATGTGCAAAGGGGCATATGCTGCAATACTTGGCCAAAGGCATTTCCCGTTCTATTTGAGTAATAGTTTAGGTTAGTCCACCTCTTCTGTTCCTCTAGCTTGGGTTACCAGTCTGAGTGTGGCCTACAGTTTGTAAAGTTTCAAAGAAACAGAGTTCTGGCCACCCATCCCAAGGTGGCTCTTAAGTGCCCCTTCAATTTTGTTTGCTGTTTCTTCTAGACATCAGCTTCCCTCCGTGGCCTGCTGTTGTAGGTTGTCAGGGCTAGAAGAGCTGTAGGAACCATCTCATTTTGTTTCAGAGCTAAGGAAATGAATCCCTGAATAATGAGTAAGTTGGCAGAGGTCATTTTCTAGTCAGTTCAAATTGGGGACTAGTTCTGCTAATTCCTCCCTCAATGTTGTTCTGGTCAGGACCATCAGTCACCCTCCACAACACCAGGTAGGCTCTTTGATTTTCTGAACTCCTGGTAAATTTGGGTCCTTTCTCCAGGTGGAGCGCATGCTTGCTTTTCTGGTACACTGAATTTCCTTCAGTCCTCTCTGCTGCCTCCCTTGCCCTGACCACTCACATAGTCTCATTCACCTTCTCTCACCTCATGCTGCTCATATCCCTGCTATGTCCTGTCCTGTAAACCTGCTCCTCCCTCTTCAGCCCAGGTATGTCAGCCCTACTTTAGGGCATCTGAGGCCACGGGAACCCTCGCGGGTGACACCCCAAAGGGACACCCAGAAGGACTCTTTTCTGCTCCAAAGCCTGTTTTATGAAAAAGTGGTGCCCGTTGTTTTCTCACCCGTTTTAAGTCTTCGTCCCCTTCCCTTCGCTCGGTCCCCGCTGTCCTGTTCTGCTTCCCTATCTTCCCCTTTTCCCTTTTCCTTCCTTTACGCGACGCCTTCAGCACTTGCACCTTCTCGTGGTCCTTGCACTCTTTCCCCTTTTCCCTCTCTTTTCCTGCCCTGTCTCTTCCCTTCTCCCTTCCTCTTACCCTTCAACACATCTGTTTCTAATCTGAGCGCTCAGAGGCGCCTGTTTGAAACAAAAAAGCTCCCCCCCCTCAGGAACCTGGCACAAAAATTCCTGGATGAACCTTCCCTCCCCCAATTCTCCTGAAACCAAACACCGCCCTAAGAAGGACCCCCCACATCAAACGGTTCACGGCCAGACTGACCAGGAAATGCCCCCCAACCCCCAGCCAGCTCGAGGGCCCAGATGTGTGAGACATTTTCGATGGCCGACTGGGCGGTCCTCCGCTGCCAGATGCGCTCCTGCGTGGCGGGTAGGCAGGGACCCAGTGGTCCGCGCACTCAGGGCTGCGGGAACCACGGTGCCGAAAGCTTGTCTTCCCGGACGCCGGGCTGCGTTTCCCGGGGCCATCCAAACTCCCGCCCTCCCCGAGGCACTCACCTAGCAAGAGGAGCGGGAGGAGGGACATCCCGATTCTCGGACGCGGGCACTTCCCCGCTCAGCCGCTGCCTGGCTGCTGGGCGGCGGGGCGCAGCCTACAGACCTTTGGCTAGCTGGGCGCGGCGCTTCGGGGTGCGCGCGGGGGGCCGCAGCCATGTGCGGGCGCGGGAGTCCTCCCCGCGCCTCGTGCCCCCGCGCCCCTCTCCCGGGTCCCGGCGCCTTGCGCTCCCGGGCACGGTGGGGCTTCCAGCGCTCACCCCACCAGCTCGCGCTCGGACCCGAGCCGGGACTAGGATCGAGGGGAGAGAAAGCGAATCGGAAAGGCACTACAGCTTCAAGGAACACTTTTCCCTGTTTGGAAAGAAAAACGAGTGGAGAAAGAGAGAGAGAAAAAAATTGAGCTGGAACCACATGGTTGCCTCCTACCGCAGCCCCTCCCTCCCTGGCTCCCTCCCTCCCTTCCTCCCTCCCTCCTTTTCTCTCCGCGTTTGGGGTTAGCTGTGGGGGCTGCTAGGCGGCGGAGAAGCGAGTTGGCCCGGCGAGGTTCTACCTCGGGGCCAGGAGGGAAGGCCGCGAAGGGATTGGAGTCGGTCCGGAGGCGGTTTGGTTGCTGGAGGCGCTGGGTGTAGGACTGATTCTGTGTAGGAGAGAATCAGTAACACTTCGGCCAAGAGCCGAAGGGTGAGGCCTTGTTAATTCAATTTTCTGTGTGTCTCCCTCTTGC
Organism: Sciurus carolinensis; assembly: GCF_902686445.1. Classification (NCBI taxonomy): domain Eukaryota; kingdom Metazoa; phylum Chordata; class Mammalia; order Rodentia; family Sciuridae; genus Sciurus; species Sciurus carolinensis. The sequence continues at coordinate 121,935,015 of NC_062223.1, forward strand.
ATCTCTTCTTCTGTCTCACACACCACTCTTTTGCTTCCATTTCTCATCCAACTCAAGTTATTTCTCTTCTCTCTTATTTACATTCTTCTTACCTCTCCTTTCTGTCTCCTTCTTCCTCCTTTCTCCTCTCCTTCCCAGTCAGATTTGGGCTGTAGGAAGCTTCCAGACCGATCACATAGACAGTAGAGCATGGACGTGGGTCGTTAAGGCTTAACTGCCTGTTTTGGCAGCTCGGCAGCCACACTTTACCTGACTTTCCCTTGATCTTTTGCTTTTGCTCATCCTCTCTTGCCGTCAAGTGTTCGCGCTCAGATCTGGGCAGAGCTAAGCTAGCCAGAGTCCCAGGGAAGTGGGGATCTGGAGCTTGGCAGGATGGGGTCCGTCATGAAACACAAGAACGAACCACAATGCACAAGGCCCTGGACAAAATAGGCACCACCCCTTTTCAGATAAAAGAAGAAATAGAAATCCCTCGGAGCTAAGGCGTGCACTCGCCGGGCACCGGCGACCCTGCGGAGGAGGCCCGCACCTGGAGTCTAACGGCTCAATGGGCGCTGAGAGTCGCCTCCTTCCCTTGTGCGTGGCCTTTGGGGGTTCGGTGGTTTAGGACCCGGTTGCTTAGTGGCAGCGGAAAGGGGACCTGCAGAGAAGAGGACTGAGAACGGCACTCAGGTCTCACTGCTTGGAGCTTGGGCGGTGAAACCTGTACCCGGCCTTCCAGAAACTACGAACCTCCACTCTCTGGCTCCAGTCTCAGTGTCCCTGGAAGGGTAGCTGGGGATGCAATCGCTCACCTGCACTCACCGAAACCTAGACGGGAAACTGGGGGCACAGCCTGAGAAGCGGGACAGCTACAAGAGAGATTTCCTCTCTTGGGCTAGTGGCCTACTAGGTCACACCTTTGTCCCGTTTTTTTTCCATCTCTCTGCCCAAGGCCTTTGATCCTAACTGGCTCAGTCTTTACATTTGTAATGGAAACCAGTTCCATTTCAAAGAGGAGGAAACAGAGGCCCGGATACTCAGAAATGTTGGCAAAAGTACGGTCTGTTCTTGGGGGTCTGAGATCCATTATGGAGTTGCTTTAGTACAATTGCATTTATTCACGCAATTGTAACTATTTCTTATGCGTTCCTTCAGTGCCTATGCTGTTTTAGGTGTGGAGGACACAAAGTGACTATAACTTAGTAATTAGTTGGCATTTTTTTAAAATTGGGATACCAACTATGGACCAGGATTTATATTAATTGTTTTATTTTTATTTAAATCTTATGACAGTGCTAACAGGCATTTTGAATTCCATTTTAGTTGAGGAAATGACAACTTGAGCTAAACATTTTGCCGTGGATCACAACATATTAAAATCTCTCTATTACAATATTAGCATTCTAATTTAATATTTTGAAATACTACATTTTATATTATGAAGTATTTAAAAGGTTTCTTTGACTCTGAAATAACTTCATTTTTAATTTTATACTTCTTATATAATGGGGAAAACAAATGTATTCACGACTATAATCCCAATATGAATGTGTTGGGAAAAAAGTACATTATAAAGACCAAGCTAAGAAACTACATAGGGAAAATAATTTTTGATAAGTTTGTTTTTTAATTTGTTAAAAATTTTTGACCAAATTTTAGAGTTACCAAAAAGTCGTAAAAATAGTACAAAAATTCTTAGATGCCCTTTACCCAGATTCTTCCACTTTATTTCTTCCTAGGGAAGGTGCATTCGAATGTTTTTAAAGCCCCACCTCTACTCCACCATCGCTGGTGGCCTTTCTCAGGACCTGGTTACTCTAGGCTGTTTATTGCTTGAGGGCTGGTTTGTATGTGAAGACAGATGTGTGTGGGTGTAAGCAGATGTGCATTTAAATCCAGTCCTCAAGCCCACAGTACCAAGATGCCTTCAGTTCAAGGTCATTAGCCATCAACACAGGAAATGATTTGATCAAGCTGAGACTGGGTCATAAGCACTGTTTTCTCAGGTCCAAAGTCTTGTAACTGGTAGGTATTTAGTACATCATCTTGCAGGAGGGCTTTTGGGCTCCAGGATATTACTATCCTTAAATCCAAAGCCTCTTTTCTGTGCCATCCTTGCAAAGTGAGAGTGCTTCTGGTGTGGCCTGTTACTTAGCAACCCATTGCCTGTCTGTACTGGGGCCAACACAGATTGGGCTGGGTGCTGTGGGGAACCCAAAGAACTGGGTGGTAGTCTTGACTCTTAAAGGACCTCCCAGTGCAGTAGGAGAGAAAAGACCAACATGTGAAATATTTCAAGATTAGTGTCAGGTAGTTATGTAGTCGTGTATCAGAATAATGACCTTGACAATGAAACAATAGAAGTTCTATAGCAGGAGAGCACACCATAGGCTGGTGTGGTTGAAGAACAAAGCCTAAGGCAGGTCTTGGGGAGGAAAAGTATTTCATTGGATGAGAAGATCTGGGTGAACCCTGGGTGGGGCATTCCTGGACAAAGACATGGAGTTAAGTATAGCTTTGGTGTATTCAGATACCATTGAATGAAATGATATACATGAAATGAAATTGAAAATTGGATCAAAATACCCAAGGCAAACCAAAATTGTAAAGGATTCTTAGTGCAATATAAGGGAGTCTGGAACTTGTTCTGTATCTTCTCATCAAAAAGATATTAACAAAAAATACCTTGATGAGATCCACAGGATGTGTGAATTGGCAACTTTAACCCAGAGGGTTGGGTAACAGTGGAGAGCTTTAGCACTTCTTTCATACCCATCCACCTTTCTACCCCCATGCTTTAATATGGACAAAGGACATTGTCTCAGTATTTAGCAAAGTGATGTGTGTTAAGTAGCTAGTAATGAAGGACAATAGAAAACCACAGGAAGCCTTATTGGCAAATAAGCACCAGGAAACTGAGGGCTTGGTACATTAAAACCTCCTGACCCATAATGATATCCCTTAAGAAAAACTACTGACCGCAGGAGGATCCAAGTTCAAAGCCAGCCTCAGTAATTTAGTGAAGCCCTGAGCAACTTAGCAAGATCCAGTCTCAAAGTAAAAAATAAAAAGGACTGGAGATATGGCTCAGTGGTAAAGCACCACCCTCCTTCAATCCCCAGTACAAAAATAAATAAATAAATAAATAAATAAAAGCTATTGTTTCAAGATCATGTCACACCCTCCCGGGTGACCTCGACCCTCCCTTATCACCAAACTATCACAACTCCCAATGACCCTGGCAACCCAAACATCAAGACCCTCACAAAGAAAGCTTGATGGGGACTATTCAAAAGGTCAGAAACCGAGTAAGGGGGCAGGAGATTGAGGAAAAAAATGGGGGGACTCAATTTCCTTGAAAACTCCAACTCTATGAGCAGCAATACACCATGCTCTCTTGGAAGTAGACCATACAGTTCCTATGCTGTGGTCAAAAGTCAAAGGCTGACCCGGGCAGGACTCTCTAGAAATTTCTCTAGGACCCCCCCAATAAGACTGGAGGGCAGGAGGAATGCTCTGTCTTCTCTCTGAGAAGACCCACTCTTAGAGACCTTGAGAATGTCCTCTTTTCCCTTTTCCTATCTTTTCTAATAAACTCATTCCTGTTGCTCTGAGAGAGATGTCATTAATCTTCCTGGCACAATTGCTGCCTCAGTTTTGTGGCAGGCCTCTGCTCTGTAACAACAGCTTCAAGTCTTCTCCCCTGCGGGGTGCCAAAGAGTGCTACCCTAAATCTCCCCTCTTTGGGGATTCTGGAGCCACCACAGGGAGAGTGTGATGCATTGGAAGGGAAACCTGAAGCAGAGGGACTGGTTAGAATCTGTTGCATTAGAAGGACAGATAACAGAAGGGTAGCAAAAACAAAAACTAGAAAGCTTTGGGAAGAAAGATTGGACAGGGTTAAGAATTCAACAGTGACTGTGGGTAGGAGAGGGAGTGGCCAACAATAGAGGCACCCAAGATGAGTGTAAGAGAGCTAATATATTGTACACTATGATTAATAACAACCATTTGATTACTTCCTGCAAGTAAGCCTCACCATATCATATTACAATGAGGAAAATTAGGTTCAGAGAATTAAATAAATCACATCCCATTCCATGGTTAGTAAATGATTAAGGTAGGATATAAAGCAAGAAGATTCAAACCTCTTATGACTCACTGTCTTTTGAGTGACTGCTGACAAACTAGGGAAATATGGTAAGTTAACTTGTCAGGGCCAAAAAGACAAATTACTCAATTACTCTGAGAGATGGTAACTTTGAGGGAATGATAAACCATCATCCATCTATCCATCTATCCATTCATCTTTCTTTCAGTTAGTAATTCAGGGCTGGATCTGTAGCTTAGTGGTAAAGAGCATGGCTAGCATGTGTGAGGCCCTGGGGTTCAAACCTTAGCATAAAACAAAACAAAACCAGTGGGGCATATGCCTGTAACCTGTAATCTCAGCCACTTAGGAGACTGAGGAAGAAAGATTGCAAGTTCGAATCCAGCCTAGACAATTTAGGGAGATGTGGTCTCAAATAAATAAATAAATGGGCTGCGGATGTAGCTAAGTGGTAGAGAGCTTGCCCAGCATATGTGATGCCCTGGGTCCAATCCCCAGTACTACAGAAACACTACTATACAAAACAAAAACCCAGCAAATCTTTGTTAGGTATCTACTATTTTCTAGAAAATTAATGGTGATCAAAGAAAAATTGCTCTTGCCCTCCTCAAGTGTATGGTGAATTAAGGGAGATGGATACAAACCAGCAATCAAATATGGAGTGAAAAAGTTCAGAGTGCTATTAGGATCAAAGCAGGACCCCGTGCCTAGTGTAGTAGATGTCAAGGAAGACTCCTGGGAGAAAAGACTTGTCAACTAAGGAGGGAGCACAGTAGGAAGATGGATACCTCTGCTATTCTCCCATCTCACAGGGCGCCTGGGAACTCTATGTTAGGTTGGAATTTGGGCAACTGTAGGAGGGAGAGCGGAGCAACTGAGACAAAGGGCAGTGCGCCAAATAGTGATCAATCAAATGGACAAGAAAACTCCACTGACCCTTAACTCCACCTGCTGACCCTTTACTCCACCTGTCACTCAGCAGGACCCCCACCCATTCCGGCCTATAAAGACCTGGGCATCCAGGGCCACGCGCATTTTCTCCCCTCCCTACCCTGACATATATCCCCGGGGAGCTGGGAATTTCGCCGGAGAGCCAAATTCCAATAAAGCTTGCTTCTGCCACTTTCTGTCCGATTTTATTTGGCCGCTAGTCGCGCCCCAAGCTTACACTATGGACACATCTTTAACCACTTTGAGGTGTTCACCTATGTCCCATTCTCACAGATGATGATACAAGCTCATGAGGACATACATTTAAGAAGAGGCAGCTGTCGATGACAGAAAATGTTCTGGGCTAGAAGGGGAAAAGTCTGGATTCTTGGAGTCTATGAATAGGTCTCTTGGCCTCACCGGGGCTTCTTTTTCTCTTTGCCTAACACTGTTAGGAGGAAGAAATGAATTTATAATGAAGGCGCCTGCTGCAGTGTCTAACACATACGAGACTTGGTAAATATTTGTTCCAACTAAAACTAAAGTGAAGTTCATAGGATTCCATTCCCTGCAGTAAAAAGAGCCAATTTTCTGTCTCATTTCCTTTTCCTATTAAAACAAGGTTATCTTTATATATTCTTTCCTGTCCTGCAAGGATACTTCTCAACTTGGCTTTTCAATGTGTTGTTTCTTTTTATGACTAGATAGTAAGAGGCCCCAGCTGGCTTTCAGGGTCTTGCCTGGTCAGCTTTTATTGAGACTGTGTCTGAGGGCTGGGGTGCTATGCAGAGTAAAGATTGAGTGTTCTCCTCATGATGGTAGAGATAGCAGTTGAGAGTGACCAGGCCCTATTCTTTAAATGCATCATGTGGGGACAGTCCCCATCTCTGACTATTGTGGTCAGCAGTAAAGGCAGGGACTTTGAACACTGGTGTCTCTTGTAGGATATCTGTTGGTTAAGAAAAGATCTTAGTACTCATCTGCCTACCAGCATCCAAGATGCAAAGGTCTGTCCCTCCACCTCCTGGGTTTTAAAGGAAGTCATGGGAAATTCAGAAGCCAAGATGAACAACAGAGAAGTTTCCTATAGTTGAGGAACCTTAGGATTTACAGCAGGACTCTGCTCCACATTCTACCTTTTCCCCTAAGATAATCTGGTCTGGTCTTCCCACCTCCTCCCACATCTTACTTTTAATTCTTATAGAGTAACATCTTCAGAAAGGCAGTTCAGGCATTGCAGAAAGACAGGATGATTTTGAATTCTAGCTACTTTCCTGACAGCCTAACTTGAGCATGTTTCTTAACCTCTCAGCCCACATGATTGCATCTATAAGATTTCTTACATGTTTATTAAGAAGACTGCAGGAGACTATGTAAAGAAAGCTCCTGGCATAGGGCACATGGTGTTCAGCAAGTTTACTCTCTCTTGCCCCTTGACTAAAGGGACAGTGTATAGCATGACCCCAGAATATGGTGCAACTGGATCTGCAGAGGGTCCTTTCTTCTCTTCAAGAAGCAGAAGATAGTCTCTCCTGCCTTTAGGGATCAGGAATAAAGTCTGGTAGTCTAGTGACTTGTTGTTGTTGTTGTTGTTGTTGTTGTTACTGAGGATTGAACCCAGGGGCACTTAACCACTGAGCCACATCCCCAGCCATTTTAAAAATATTTTATTTAGAGACAGGGTCTTGCTGAGTTGCTTGGGGACTTGCTAAGTTGCTGAGGCTGACTTTGAACTTGTGATCCTCCTGCCTCAGCCTCTCAAACCCCTGGGATTACAGAAGTGCACCATTATACCTGGCCTGGCAAAGTCTAGTGGCTTTCTAAGAAACACACAACGAAAGGAGTAAAAAGTATTCCTGTCTTTCCTCTCCTCATATCTTTCCCCATCTCTGAGTTGAGATTAAGAGCAGAAAAAGGTTTTCCTTTTGTTAGTCATACTCAAAATTACCCACAAGACAAGTTGGCATAAGGGTGCCAAGTGCAGCAGGAAAAAGATTAAGCAGAAAATTTCACAGGCATCAGATCTAACTTCCTTATTTTCCTGAAAATGTCCCAACTCAGCCAGCAACAGCAACACAATCAGTGCCACACAGCTAGCTGGCGGCATGGAAGCTCTAAAACACTAGTACCATTCCTAGTTTAGCACTCTGGCCAGTGTTTCCCACTGACCTGCGGTGACCATTGCTGGGTGATTTCTTCCCAAAGGGAAAGACCATCAGGCAAGTGACCAGAACTATGCCTGACTTCACTCTGCAGTTGACCAGTGACAGGTAACTTTTCCAAGAATCCTACCTCAAGTCTCCCTCTGTTACCATGTAAGCAGCTGGCAGAGAACAGAAACGACCAAATCAAAAAACAAAAATAGTTCTATCTTCTGGCTGGGGAAGGGCAACTTGCTGTCCCCCGTGGGCACAGTTCTCATGTACTATTCATGCATTCAGGCCTAAAAGATATGCTCCGCCTGGAAGTTGGCCTTCACCCCACCTCTGCACAGTTGCTGGCTCCACTATCAAGCTAGATGGGCCTTTAGAGTTTCTTTGAGTCCTTCTTTCTTATTTTGTAGACAAGAGACCCAGCCAGGGGACACGCTATTTCAGGATCACACTCTAGTTAGAGGCAGAGCCAATAAAAGCAGACTGCCAAGCAACTGGCCCCTTCTAGAGTGTGGAAAATTATCACACAGAATGGTTCTGCTGCTTCCTAAAAGGTCAGAAATGAGAACAGGAAACTCATGGTGACTGGTGGCAGAAACAGGTATGTAGGGTCAGGGAAGAGCTGGGACTTTTTCTAGTAGGGAATGAAGCCTGGTTGAAGCCATGGAACAAAACTGAGGACAAACCAGAATATGCAAAGCCTAAACCTGCCACTGGTGTCCTTCCTGTGGGGAATTCATGTAGTTTGTGACTGAGATGCTACAGGCTGTCAGCAGCTGTTCGCAGCTGCTCATTGACAAGATGGATGGCCAAGCTCGAAAGACATGTGACCCACTGCACACAGACATGTGACACAAACTCAGACCATTGTCTTGCAGTCTGTTAGTGTTCCCTGACAGTACTGTCCTCAGGAGGTGAAGGGAGATATATGACCTGAAACCAGAGTGTAGGAGTGGAGAGTGTGGGTAGAACATGGGATGGGAGGTCAGGAAGTCAGGATGGAGCCCTGCTGGCACTGTCACCGACTGAGTCTGCCTCAATAAATGATGGACCTGAGTACCTCAGTTACTTATCTGAAGAAAATAGGGATGCCAGTGCCTTGTCAACTCTTCATATTCCTCCTGAATATGAGATAAATGTAATTAGGAGTATCAATTGTAGGAATGGGCAAAACCTAACTGAAGTCATTCATTCTTTTCCCCCATTTTGCTCAGTTGCAGTAGAGAATCAATGAGTCTAAATGTGTGTGGTGTGGACCCATGACAGGGACAGCAGGGCACATGGGGGAAACTGAACCCAGAACGCAGGTTGGGCCTCTCCCCCCGACTTCCCAGAGGATGTGACCAATACAAAGAGAGGGCAGATAGACACAGCTCACTGGCTCACCCAGTCCCATTCCTAGCACCCATTTTTGCCCACATCCACCTAAGAGGCTAAAAAGAGAAATGTTCACTTTCTCAGTCTCCCTTGCCTCCAAGCAAGGTCATGTGACACAGGTCTAGCCAATGAGTTAGGCACTTTTTTTTTTTTGCTAGAGAGTTTTTAGTAAACACCAGTAGAACTGGAGTTTGCTTCCATGGAGCATCCAATTTATGGGAGGTGGGGAGGTATATAATATTCTCTTAGATTTCTAAGATACAGCACAGCTGTGGGTCTAAGAAAGGCACAGTGCAATGATATGGAAAGTGGGTCATCCGGGACTGCTTTCTGGAGGGAGTCTTTGAGGTGGGTAGGTCTTCCTGAGGTTGAGAGATTCAGACATGGTTCCTAATCCCAAGCTCAGCAGTCCTGACCATCCCCATTATTCCAAGCCACATTATGGGAATCCAAATGTTCTTGCCAGGTGGTGCATCTGTAACTCTGGAGATGATCAGATATAATTACATCTTGTACTCACAGAGTACTTTCTTCTGAGGTCCTTTAAAGATCCAATCTAACTCCTTCCTCTGAAGTGTGCAAAGGTGCACAAAGTAAACAAGGAAGCTCACACACAGGAAGTAACTTCTAAGACTCTAAAGCTGTTTGGGAAGAGCACCTGCCAATCCCCTTGACCATCCTCTTAGCAACTCTCCAGCTTCATCTTCACCCACATAGATTCCCAGCATCACCTGTGTTGTGTACACACAGGCCCTCCAGCTATGCAGGGAGGTATCCTTATCTAATAAGCATCTGTATAATGAACCAGGCTCATACTTAGGACATGAAATTCCTATGGAAATAATCTATACTTTGATTTCATTATCCCTAAGAACAAGTCATGGATTTGCTCAAGTTTCAAGTGCTTTCCCTGGTGACTTCTGAAGATTTCTGTTGGGCTTAGGGCTGGCATGTGAACTGGAAGCTAAGCGGATTTCATTAGGACCATTCTCTAATCTCTCCAAATATGCCAACCTGGACCACCATGTATTTAAAATTCATCCATCCATACCTCCATTAGGATGGCAAAAAATTAAAAACACACACAGAGAAGATAACAGGTGTTGATGAAATTGAGACATTTATGCACATCCATTTTTATAACAGAATTACTCACAATGGCCTAAAGATAAAAGCAAGTGTCCATCAACTGACAAATTGATAAACAAAATGTGGTATAGCCATACAAAGCATCATTATTCAGTTTTAAAAAGGAAAGGAATGTCTGACACATGCTACAACGTGAATGAAACTAAGGGACATAAGCCAGTTTTAAAGGACAAATACTGTGTGATTCCACTTATATGAAATACATAGAGTGATTGAATTCAAAACATAGTAAAACTGGTGGCTTCCAGAATGGGTCTAGATTTTCATTTTGAGAAGATGAGAAAATTGTGGAGTTGATGGTGATGTTGGTTGCACATGTGAACCTACTTAATGCCACTGAACCACACACTTAAAAATGGTTAGTAGATTTTTGTTTTTGTGTATTTTACCACAATGAAGAGAAGTCATTCCTCTTCATTATCACAGTCCTAAAAATAAAAACCCTGCTCCAAAGGTGTCCAGATCAGATGTAGTCTGTTTTGTATTTTTGATCATCATGGTGGAATTAAGGAAAGCAAGACCTTGAGTCAGAAAGCCCAGGTTCAAGTCCCAGTTCTTCTGCTCATTAGCTATGGATCTTGTTCTTACAGAACCTAATTTTCCTTGTCATTGGCTGAAGATCATATCTACTCTGACCACTTCATCAGGCAGTTGTAAAGATCCAACCAGATAATTTATGTGAATGTTCCTAGCAAACCACAGAACATTAAATGGGTATAAAAAATTTTTCGAGATGAGGAGTCTCTCTCTTGGACCTATGGTAATATTTTCCAACTTTTTCTGCCAAAAAATTCCTTGTATCACACCTACATTACATCAAACGCAGTTTTAGTTCGCTTACAAATAACCTTTCCACTGGGATGTTTCCAGAGCCCAGGTTCCGAGATCCTTCCATCTGGCAGGTATCAAAGTGGACAGCAGGAACCCTCAGCAAACAATTTGGAACCACAGACTTTTGGGGCCAAGGACAGAATTCTTCTCCAGGTCCAGTTTGGTTTGCAAATTCCTGGCTGCCATAGCAACCTCAAAAGCAAAGGAGGACTGTTCAGTGTCCTCTTTGACTGCAGCCTGGCCTTGGAATGTGCTTGGGTTGGCACTGGATGAAGAGTGTTCACTGGTAACCACGCTGTGCCTCTCCCTCTGCATCCAGAGATGGGCGAGGCAGGAGTTGGCCAGGCTCATGCCCTCTGGCTGCAGGGCTTCCTGTGCCCCTTGTCACTCAGCTTCTTGCCTGCTGTTTTGTCTCCCAGTGGCTCTGCCAGATTATCAGTGGGGAGGGAATTTCCAGAAGAGGTCACTAGGAGATGGAATTAACTATTTAGTGAAAGCAAATGTCTGCTCCCCTTGTTAGATGTGTTAAGATGGCTTGGAGAGGAGGCAACTGTCGTGTTTCCATGGTAACCTCGAACATCCCCATTCAGTCATCATCTGGGCTCTCCTGACCTATTCAAACCCTTTGAAATCAGGGCAGTTTATCTCCAGAGCTTGGATGAGAGACCTAGAAATGAGAAAGACCTAAAAAGTATTCATCAGTTTCATAATTTAAAAAGAAATTTTGTGAAATTGTCAAGTACATTGACAAAGATGTATTACTTCAATCATAGATACATTGATGATTGCAAGAATTTTATGTTTGTTTTTTTTTTTTTTTTCTACCAGGGATTGAACCCAGAGACGCTTAACCACCGAACCACATCCCTACCCCTTTTTTTGTATTTTATTTAGAGACAGGGTCTCACTGAGTTGCTAGGGCTTTGCTAAGTTGCTGAGGCTATCTTTGAACTCACCATTCTCCTGCCTTAGTCTTCTGAACCACTGGGAAGGATATTTACATATTTAAGAATGATTTATAGACAATTTTTTCCTCATGGCAAAATTCCTGATTATATGCCATGATTGCCAAGAAATTATTCTTAGATTGAATTTCAAAATTACAATTATAAAAAATGTAATATTTTTCAGTAAAGGGTATATTTTAATATGCTTAATTTGATGTGGTGTGGGACCTCAAAAGGTTTGTGAAGGTCTCAAAAGTCCCTGCTTACAGCCTATTAGTTTGTTATTCCTTCTCCTCCTTCCTTTTCTTTTTCCTTCTTTCCTCCCTTTCACTCTTTCTTTTCCTTTCTTTTTCATTCCCTCCCTCTCTGCCTTCCCCGATCACTCTCTCTCTCTCTCTCTCTCTCTCTCTCTTGCTTTCTCTCTCTCTTCTTTCTTCTTCCCCCTTCCTTCCCTCTCCTCATTTCCTCTCTGTCTCCTTCTCTTCCTGTGCCCCGCCCCCAACCTTCCTTCTCCCTTCCTCCCTTCCTTTCTTTCCACTGAGGAGCACAGTTTCATTGCTGTCTGACACTGGAGAAGTCATGAGGAACCCCAGTGAACTCAGGTGGCTTATGTTCCTCTGAAGGATACTGGGCTCACTGCTGTCCATTTGGACCTCAGTTTCCTTCTTCACTTGTAAAACTAGGCAATAACAACTACTTTTGGTTGTTCTTATGAAAATTAATTTGATTACTAAAGTGTATTGTCAAATGCTGGTTATTATTATTTTCACTGTTAGTAGTAGTAACTACCCACACTTTGAGTCACCACACAAACATCTATGTCCTTTATTCACTGACACACTCCTCTTCTAAGGTATGCAGGTGTCACATATATGATTCCAGTTATTTTCTAGTACTGCTTTTACCGGTGGGTGATATTCAGAATTACTGTGGAGGTGACAGTTGGTTCTGGAGACCTCTTCTAGCTTCATGCAAGGGAACCAGGGGCAGCTGGGGGCAGCTGGGGACCAAGGGCAGTAGCTACTTGAACTAACTAGCCATAATGGAAACATTTGAATATTTAATAATGAATATGTCTGTGTCAGGCGAACCACCTGCATACCAACCTTCCTCACTCCAATATCATCTATTGTCAACTGATTCATTTACTCAGTCTGCCAACACTGAATAGTTTTTGAGCAGCTTCTTTGTTCAAAGCATTATGCTAGACATAGTGGAGAATGTAAGGAAGAATAAAGAAGCTTTCCCTAAAAAAATTTATGATGTAGTAAGGGGACTGTGGCAGATAATCAAATAACCTCAGTGAGAAGAGTATAGAACAAATATCATAAGAAAAAGTACATTTGTCTTCAGGGTCAGGAGCACGGAGTCACATGACTGGAGTCAGCATGGAAGTCCTCATGGAGAAGGTGACTTTGGAGTTGTGTCACCAGATGAGTAAAATTTCAATATGTCCTGTAATCCCAGAGACTTGGGCAGCTGAGACAGGAGGATCTCAAGTTCAAGACCAGCTACAGCAACTTAGCGAGATCCTGTCTCAAAATAAAAAAGAAAAGGGCTGGAGGTAAATCTCAGTGGTAGAACAACCATGGGTTTTATGTCCCTCCTCCTCCACAATTAATATTTAAGTAATAACGGGGTGGAAGTCTAGATGCAAGGAATAGCAAGGGCAGAGACTCAGAGGTCAGGAATGGAAGTGATTTTGAAGACTGTGAGTGGTCTTGTCTTTTGGGGAGCATAAGAAATGTGTGGGTGGATGTAAGCCCAATAGGGTGGATTTGAGCCAAATCATTGAAACTTAAAATGTGTGGGCTGTATCCAGTAGGCAAAGAAAGCTATGAAAGTTTCTTCACCTGGGGACCCTCATTGTGTCTAGGAAGAATTTACATCTAAAGGGAGGGGGTGGGATCAAAGATGGGGTAAGAAAGGGAGGATGGGAGAAACTAAAGATACAACTTTCACCTTTAAGGCTCTCATTGTTGCAGGTGAGAGGCAAAGAGGGCTGAGCCAGGACAGAGCCGTGACCCTGGAGGGGTGACATCAGGGTAAGTTTTTAATAAGAAAGTAGATTTGTTGATTAATTAGAGAGGAACTTGGGGCATGGGAGGAATAGAGAGAAGTCCTTATAACTTTGGTCTCAATCCAAGATGATAAGAACTATGGTTCAAAAACCAGAATGAAATATAGACGCTAGAAGAGGAAACTGGTTGGGAGAAGAGGACCCAGTGGATTTATGTGGCTTGTGAGAAACCTACAGGAGATCCTAATAGAGATTGCACCAGTATTCTAGCTTGGGTTGGATGATTAGCTACCTACTTCAGGAAAGGACAGCCAGGTAGGGGCTGTAATCAAGAACAGAGTTGCCCACTGGGACAAGACTGCTAAGAAACAGAAAATTAATGAGCCAGCAGGACTGTTAAGGGAAACTGCCATTTCCAGGCACCAAAAGGGCAGAGTAAGGCCATACAGGAGGCCAAATCAAATTTCTAGAGCCAAAACATTCTTCCAGGTCAGACTGCTGCCTGGCAACTTGGTACTGAGTTGGAGCCTGGATAGGAATCCCCATGCCTGCCAATGTGATGGAGCCCCGAGGGGAATCTTCAGAATGATGTATTCCTCCCCCATCCCAGGCCTCGTTCATTATGTCTGGGTAGGACCTGGGTATTTGTATTTTTCAAGCTTTCCATCAATTCTACTTCTCCAGCCATTAGTCTAGGGGGGACTAGTGAGAGTACTTGCTCAGAGCTGGTCCTGGTTGCTGGCTATAGGGCTGAGCCTATGGGTGAGAACGTAGTTTTCTTCTTTTTCTTATTTTGGAGTGGGGGAAAAGAGAGCAATGTAAAAAGCTGGTCCCTAGACAAAGATTTGGGTAGAGAGGTGAAGGCGAGAACTCTGCCATGAAGTTTCCCACAGACAGCTGCTGATGAAGCTCTGGATGGAAGACAGAAGGCAGTGGAAGAGAAAGCTGGGCACGCACTCTGCAAACATCCCCCATTCAGGAACTAGGCTCCTGGCTCTTGCCTCCTGTCTCCTGATTTAAAGAGAACATGAACTGCTTGAAGACAAAATTCTTTCTTTCCTTCTTTCTTCCTTCCTTCCTTCCTTCCTTCTTCCTTCCTTCCTTCCTTCCTTCCTTCCTTCCTTCCTTCCTTCCTTCCTTCCTTCCTTCTTTTCTTTTCTCTCTCTGCCTCCTCCCTCCTCTCCCCTCCCCCCTTCCCTCCCCTCCCCTCCTTCCCTCCCCTCCCCTTCTTCCCTCCCCTCCCCTTCTCAATACTGGGGATTGAACCTAGGAGAGCTCTACCACTGAACTATATCCTCAACCCTTTTTATTTTGGGACAGGTTCTTTCTAAATTGCTCGGGCTAACCTTCAGTTTGCCTCAGCCTCCTGAGTCGCTGGGATTACCAATGCATCTGGTCAAAGGCAGGATTTTTATTTTTTAAACATTGGAAATTTTCAAACCTAAACCCAAAGTAGAAAGAATCGTGTAGTGAACCCCCATGTCCCCATCACTCCACTTCCACCATTAGCCACACCAGGCTGACCTGTATCCCTTTCATCTTGGCCCAGGATCTCCTCCCTAACCACCACCAATCTGAAGCGAATGAGGAAAATCATCCTTGCCCTCTGACCTCCTGTTTCACAATCCAGACACCCCACTAGGCTGGTAATAAAAACAAGTTCTGAGGAGGGGAAAAAGGATCAAGGGAGACTCATCAACTTCCCTCTAATTCCTCTTTTGAACACAAAGAGGCAGTCAAGAATTTGGATTCTTCAAATTGTCACCAAGTCTCTGAGCAACATATGCAGATTCTTACCCAGGGCAATGCTTGAGGACCTCTTCCTGGATCAGCTAGAAGCAGAAGGGCTGCACTCTAGGCTTAACTAGAAAGCTTTTCTGCATTCAGCAGCCTGCTGCTGCTGATAGTTCTGCTCGAAGGGGGCTGCAGTTCTGGGGAGCCGGAGGACGTGTGTAAGCGTGCGAGGGGTGCGGGCGGTTTGTCGAGTATTGCCCATGCTGGAGACCTTGGGCCTGGGTGGTCTCCAAGCCACAGATTTTGGAGACTGGTCTTTGGCTCCCAAGTCCCTCTTCTCAAAGAAATCTCTGTTCTGAGGCTACAGCTCACCCTCCCTTGCCCCACCCCCTTCTACCACTCCACCTTCATACCCAATTACAGAGCAGAAAAATGAGAGGGACAAAAGAATTTCATCAAAATGCAAGCAGTCATAAATCTCTCTAAGCCAGTTAGTCTCTGATGGTCAAGAAGGGGTCAGACTGCAGGCACATGGTGGATGTACGTGCAGAAAATGCTGCAGGGAAAGCTGGGAATAACCATGGTGGCAGAGTGGGATTTCATACAGCACATTTCCTTTTTTGGTCCCCATCCAAGGAGTCCTGGTTCCTGAAGTGCCAAGAGGGTCTCATCAAGTGTAGAACCTTTTTTTTTTTTTTTTTTTTTTTTGGCGGTGCTGGGAATCGAACCCAGGACCTTGTGCTTGCAAGGCAAGCACTCTACCAACTGAGCTATCTCCCCAGCCCCTAGAAGCTTCTATGTAGCCTTTATCGTAGGCTTTATCATCAAGATGTCAGGGGCAATATTATAGAAAAGTGCTAGCATAGTGCTTTGAGGCTGGAATGCTTAACCTCTTGGTTTGCAGGAACCACAGGAAAGTATGGAATGTCTCGAAGGATTTTGACTTTACCAAAGATGTTTTTTTCTTTCGAGGGAGGAATTATTGTTTTGTCCGTGATATCATGGGATATAAATTTTTCATGAATTTATGAAGACAGACACAAGAATATAAAGAGGTGTCCCATAGGTAGTGACCTATTTTTCTTGTCATTTGGGATTTGGGGAGAAAATTTGACAGATGCTATGTGATGTTTCCTGGGGTAGGTGAGTTCTTAGGATTTTGCAGTCTCCACTCACCTGGCTTGTCAGCACTCATCTCCTGACAGCTTGCAAGGATGGCAGTTTTGTGGTCTCCTGGGATGGACTTACCCCATCCCTTTCTCTGAGCCTTTGTCCAAACTGTCACTTATGTGTGGGACAACTTCCTACCTCCTGACAGCAGAGTTACCTCTCTATTTCTTCTTACAATGGAATTCAAGGTCATTTCCCCCAGGAAGCTCCAAGTTAAGAGAACTGCC
Organism: Sciurus carolinensis; assembly: GCF_902686445.1. Lineage (NCBI taxonomy): Eukaryota > Metazoa > Chordata > Mammalia > Rodentia > Sciuridae > Sciurus > Sciurus carolinensis. Next base: position 121,951,646 of record NC_062223.1, read on the forward strand.
TCTCAGAAGAGAATCTGAAAGAAGAACCAGGCTGGCATGCCTAAACTACATTCCAATACTAAATATTTGCACGATTTTGTATGGGACTTAGGGTATAAAACTGTCAAACACATGTTTTATTTTGCAATCATCACAATCCTATGAAGTATAGAGTGCGAGGATTATTTGCAATTCTCATCTAACAGGCTGTTGGAGCCTTACAGAGGTTAAGTAACTTGCTCCACAAGACTAGGAATGGTTCTTTGACTTTGTGAAGCATTTTTTCAAAACTTGGACATAAAGCAGGAGGGTAACTGCATGTCCTTTTAGTGTCCTACTCAAGCACTATTTAAAAAGTCTCCTAAAGACCATGTACTTTAGCCAAGTTTGATGGCTCACACCTGTAATCCCAGAAACACAGGAGGTTGAGGCAGGAGGATCACAAGTTTGAGTCCAGCCTCAGTAATTTGGCAAGGCCCTAAACAGACCCTGTCTCAAAAAAAAAAAAAAAAAGTGGGGGGGTGGGGGGCTGGGGAGATAGCTCAGTTGGTAGAGTGCTTGCCTTGTAAGCACAAGGCCCTGGGTTCGATCCCCAGCACCCCCCCCAAAAAAAAAAAAAAAATTTAGTTTGCTGGTAAAGTTTGCTTCCCAGCCACTTAATCTGTGTAGTCTTCCAGAACCCTGAGTTTAGGTGCACCCTCTAATTTCATTGGCTATTCTTGTCTTGAAATTCTGTATTTCTGAACAAGGGCTCCTGAATTTTTATTCACACTGAGCCCAGCAAATTATGTAGTCAGTTGCATCTCTAGGAGAATATATGTATATTCTTGAAGAATACATATGGGATATTTATTGGACTTTGTTATTTACAAGTAAGGACTCAGACTCTGAAATTACATGTTAACTTGTAGATATGGGTCTGAGAGAGATGCAAATGATTTCTACCCATCAGAAAAGATATTCCGGGCTTTTATTGTCCTGTGGAATCTTTAACTAGATTTGTCTCTAACAAACTTATTGCAATGTGCTTTTCTCTACAGACTGTATAACTTCCTCTTCCTCAATGGCTCTTTGAATCAGTTTTCCCATCTTATAGATTTCCCCATCAGTAATTACATTACATAAAATCTTTGACAAATATTTGTTAAATTTTATAAGAGAATCATGTTTTTAGCTTTTTTGGAAATTGTGCTTTGACAATTCCACATGCCAAGTTTTTTTCACCAAATCATGTCACTGAAGTCACACTTTGCTCCTTAGTTGGCTGATAAAAAGCACCTGCTGGGTTCTGTTTGTGCATTGATGTTTATGCATTTTAGGTACAACTTTCAATTTTGTGTGTCCTGTCACTCTTTATATTCTGTAAATTCTTTAAAAATTATATTCAATATTTTTTTAAAATGGATACTACAACCCCATTGTTCAAGTTCAACATTTTTACCTCCCACCACTGTCCCAGACCTGCAGTTTTCCTAACTTTATATTCTAACTATATATCTTCAAATATGTTTATTTTGGGGGTCTGGTTTTTTTCCACAAATGGTAGAATATCCTATACTCAAATTTTTTTCCTTTCTTTTTTTCCTTTTTTGTAGTACCAGATTGAACCCAGGGGTTCCTACATGCTAGGCAGGCACTGAGCTACCTCCCAGTTCTTTTTTTTTTTTTTTGGTACTAGGAATTGAACTCAGGGGTGCTCAACCACTGAGCCACATCCCCACCCCCTTTTTATTTTTTTATTTTGAGACAGATCTCAGTAAGTTGCTTACAGCCTCACTAAATTCCTAAGGCTGGCCTGGAACTTGTAATCCTCCTGCCTCAGTCTCCCTAATAACTAGAATTACAAGTACATGCCATTGCACCTGGTTGCTTTTTTCATTTAATTAAATATCCTGGCAAAAAGATATTGATAGTGCATAAAGAGCTTCCTCATTGTTGTTCATGGCTCTATGCTGTTCCACTGGATAAATTTGCCATAATTTAATAATTCTCTTATCAGTAGATATTTAGGTTGTTTTCAATAGTTTGATATAACAAAAAATGAAACATTGAATAATTATGTGCCTTTATCATTTTGTAACTTCATGTAGGATAAATTCCCAGAAGTGAAATTTTATGGTCAAATGGCATGCACACTTAAAATTTTTGAAGTTTTAAAGAAATTACTTTCTACAATGTACAAATTTATTCCCATTCCCACCAGTTATGTATGAGAGTCCCTTGCCTACATGGACATGGAGTCTGTTGTGACTTTTTTTTTTTTTTAACTTTGAGAGGGGAAGTAGTATCTCATGGTTTACTTTATTGCAAGTCTTTGATAAATAATGAGATGAAGCTTTTTTTCATAGATCTGAGAATGATTGCTTTTGTTTTTGAGAACCGCCTGTTCATAGCCTCTGCCAATTTTTCTGTTGGCTAGTTAGTCTGTAATATAAGTTACAAATGCTGCTTTTCCCTAGTTTGTCTTTAAAAAAAAAAAAAAAAAACGGTTAAGCCAGGTATGGTGGTGCACACCTGTAATCTTAGTGACTCTGGAGGTTGACGCAGGAGGATTTCAAGTTCAAAGCCAGCCTCAATAATTTAGCAAGGCCCTAAGCAACTCAGCAAGACCCTGTTTCAAAACAAAACAAAACAAAATAAATAAATAAATAAATAAATAAAAAGAGCTTGGGATGTGGCGCAATGCTTAAGTGCTTCTAAGTTCAATCTTTTGGTACCAAAAACGAAACAAAACAAACAAAAAATCCTAACTTTATTTATGATGGATACCATGTGAACTTTTTTTAAAATATTTTTTAATTTGTCAATATTTCCTTCTGCGACTTCTAGTTTTATGTAATTTTTAGCAAGGTGTTCTCTAGCTGAAAATATAAAAGCACTCTCCCAGGTTTCTCTTGGTAAGTTTTTAGTCTTATATTTCTCATATAAATTTTGAACTCATTTGGAGTTTATTCTGGTGTTAGGTATGAAGTATGATTTCAACTTTTTTTCACCAAATGGTTACCATATTCCCTAAACTATGTATTAAATAATCTTTCTTCACAAATTGAAAAGCCTGGTTTGATTATTCAATAATTTTCCATATGCACTTGTGTTTATTTTTTAAATTTTCTCTTCTACCGTCATTTATCTATCTACCTCTTTTGCACAAAGGATTGAACCGAGGGGGTGTTTAACCACTGAGCCAAATTATCAGCTCTTTTTAATATTTTATTTAGAGACAGGGTCTTGCTAAATTGAACTTGAGATCCTCCTGTTTCAGCCTCCTGAGCCGCTGGGATTACAGGCACATGTCACTATACCCAGTCCCTTTTCTCCTTTATTTTGAGACAAAGTCTTGCTAAGTTGCCCAAGCTCGCTTCAAAATTGCAATCCTCCTGTCTCAGCTTCTTGAATTGCTGGGATTACAGGCATGGGTCACCTGTGCTTCAATCTGCTATTCATTGCAAGAATACTGCATGATTTCTGTTTCTGTGGTTTTCGATACCAATAACTGTAAGGTTAGTATTTGGATATAATAACTGGTAAGGTTAGTATTCTTACCATATTTCTTTTAAAACATTTCTAGGATATTTCTGCATGTCTATTTTCAATGTCAACTCTAAAATCAGCTTGACAAGTTAAAAAAAAAGCCTCAAACTCGATATTTCCTTGAGAGAACATTAAATTTACAGATATGTGGGAAGAACTAACTTTTTTTTTTTTTTTTTTTTTTGGTGCTGGGGATCAAACCCAGGACCTTATGCTTACAAGGCAAGCACTCTACTGACTGAGCTATCTCCCCAACCCAAGAACTAACTTCTTAATAATTCTGTCTGGCTACCAAAGAACATGGTAACCTTTCCATTTAGTCATGTTTTCCATTCCATTTAATTTCAGCACTCTAATGTTTTATTTATTTTACATAATTCTTAAGTTTATTTTACATAATTCTTAAGTTTATTAAGTTTGCTTTGAGAATCAGGGTCTCCCTATGTTTTCTGGGCTGACCTTGAACTCTTGGGCTTAAGTGATCCTCTTGCTTCAGCCTCCAGAGTAGCTGGGACGACAGACGGGCGTATGCTGGCTGCTAGGTATTTTTTTTTTTTAATTGTTATAAATAGGTGTTTTCTTTTATCATACTGCTGTTGTTTAAACATGTGAAAGTTCTTGAGTGTATGAGCAAGCTGACTCCATTTCCTAGTCCTATAAACACCTTACTCACACCAAGCACCTGAGTGACCTTCCTGTGCCCTCCTGGGCCTGGGTCTTCTTTAGGTTTACTGACCTGTGATGCTGGGTCAGAAACAGAGAGGGCTGATTTCAATTATCTTCCTAAGATAAAGAGCAGATGATTTGTCATTTTTGTTGCAACGGTTCATTCTTAGTAACTTCTTTGAATGTTGGCTTTTCATGCCAGGGATAGGACTTCTAAATGACCTGCTAGCACTGGCTCTGTCAGGTGGCTTAGCAAGGATGAGTTTTTCTTTTTCTTTTCTTTTTCTTTTTTTTTGACTCAAAAATCTGAAAGAATTCTCTGGAAGATGACCAGGCAAGGAAGTCTATCTTCACCTAACCAGGGATCCAGCCTGAGTGTAACCAAATAGGAGACTACAGATTACAAGGGAAGGGCTGGGGAGATAGCTCAGTTGGTAAAGTGCTTGCCTTGCAAGCGCAAGGCCCTGGGTTCAAATCCCCAGCACCAAAAAAAAAAAAAAAAAAAAAAAAAACAGATTACAAGGGAAAAGAGTCACTGAGCAACATTACTGAAGCACTGCAGAAGTTTAACAGCAAGGACCTTTGCATAGGTACAGAAGGTCTGTCTGATGTTGGATGGACTCCTTTTAAAAATAATATTAATGGGCTGGGGATATAGCTCAGTTGGTAGAGTGCTTGGGTTCAATCCTCAGCACCACAAAAAAAAAAAAAAATTAGTGATTATTCTGTTAAGTTTCCAGAAAAAAACTTAATGTTACCTTTAGAATCTCAATTTAACATCATCAGAATTTGACTAGAATTCCAAAGAGTTAAAGAAATCCTGGCGTTTGACCTAAATGCCCTGGGATGCCTTTTCTCTGGCAGTGTTTAACACCCCAAAATGAAAATACACAGCCTCCTTGGAATTGTTAGAAGAGGGCCCAGCAGTTTTTCACGCATCTTTTGCCAACAAGATAACACTTTAATTTGGTCCTCTGACTTTTTCTCGCCCTGGAGAAGAGGCAGGGTTACTTCTCAGAGCTTTGGGGTCTCTGTTACTCCTGCTTCTTTGCCAGGTATTAGTATTCGTTTGAGAATACCCAAGAGTGACTTCACTTCCTATACTTTTTTTCAATGCTGCTTGAGAAATTGGGATTCAGGGACTGAGGATATAACTTAGATATAAAGTGCTTGCCTCACAAGCATGAAGCTCTGGGTTTGATCCCTAGACTGTTAAAAAAAAATGGGGGCTCGGATTGCAGCATCAAGGACTAAAGTTAGATGAGACTTTCAGAGCCTTTGCCCACCACTTTCTCTCACTCATATTCTTTATTAAATGTCTAGCTAAGAAATAAAGTCTAAGTTTAAAAGTTCAGTAACTTTTATCTTACATCTGTGACCTGATTTTTTTTTTAGCATCAGGGATTGAGTTTAGGGGCCCCTAACCACTGAGCCACATCCCCAGCCCTTTTTATATTTTATTTAGAGATAGGGTCTCACTAAATTGCTTAGGGCCTCACTAAGTTGCTGAAACTGGCTTTGAACTTCCCATCCTCCTGCCTTAGCCTCCCGAGCTGCTGGGATTACAGGTTTGTGCCACCATGCCCCACTCTCTTCATGGTTTCTTGAGGCATGGTGACAGACAAGAGCAAGTCAAGGTGGGTACCTGTTTCCATCAGTTGCCAAGAAACACATGTACTAGACCTGCCTGGGTTACTCAACTATAGGAGCGATGGCATCACCATTCAGTCCTCCAACTGGAGGTTTCTGACTAGTTTCTCTCTCTCTTCCTCCCTCTCTTTTCTTCCCTTCCTTCCTTCCTGGGTTTATGTGCCTCCATTCTCTGAAACATCCAAGTCATGCCTTTTCATTTATATTCTTTTTGACCCAAATCTTAGAGTATGAAGTAAGAAGGAAGAAAGCCAGCTGGAGCAGCTGTCAGCGCAGCAGAGAGTCACTGACCTTCAATGCTTGGACCCTGAAGACACACCCTCCCATGGTTTTCTTGGCTGCTCCACTGGATCATGCCTGGTTTGACCCATTTCCTCCTGCCCCGGACCTGCTGCTCTCTAACCTCCATCCTCCACTCTGTATTCTCCACCCTCCACGCTCCACCTCCATCCTCCTGGCTCTGTCTTCCAGCCAACCCTACTATGTCTGGATGGGTAGGCCTTGACCCCTTACACCCTGACTCACCAAAGCAGTTTAGGGTGCCCTGAGATACATGTGGGAGTCCACAGTGCTGGGTGCTAGATTCTGGCGGGGGTGGAGGGGACAAAGATTAAGAAGACATATCCTGACCCTGAGGGACTCTCAGAAGCTCACTCTCAGTTCCATTGTTTGTAAGAGTGAATTCAACTGGGGGCTCCTATCTTTGAAGGAAGTTTACCAAGAATTCAAAGAAAACCCAGAGGAGAGGAGGGAAATGTTACAGAGCAGAGACTTGCCACAAAGCTGAAGCAGCTGTGGAGGTCCTTTCTTGTTCTTTACGATCACACCAGAAGGACTTCAGACGTTTTACTAAGATTAGCAGTCATGAGTTTATTGAAGGGAAAGGGAAAGGGAAAATGGGGCACTCAAAGGAAAGAGTAAGTCTTTTCAGAGAGAAGAAAAATGGTGTCCCTCCTGTTCTCTAGTTTTATTGGGGAGTTCCAGGGAAGTTTCCAGAATCCCACCCAAGTTCACCTCTTGACTTTTGACTTACAACTTACAGCAAGATGACACCAGACTTTCAAGCCCTCACTGCACATGACAACTCTAAGTCACTTTGACCCATGCAGACCCATTCTAATTAAAACCTATTCTTACAGGTTTTATGGCTAGGAGGAATTATTCTCTTCTCCTTAAGTTCTGGGATCTGGTCTGCATAAGGGTCACAAAAGTCTCCCCCTCCAGGATAACTTGTGTGCTTATGGGCCTGCATTTCTCCTGCAGATAACAGGTTGTTTGCGGAGGAATGTAACATCCTATTGGCTTAAACCAGGCAGGACTGCAGGTAAATTGCCTTTTTTTTTTTTTTTTGCGGTGCTGGGGATCGAACCCAAGGGCCTTGTGCTTGCAAGGCTATCTCCCCAGCCCGGTAAATTGCTTTTTAAAAGACAACTTTTGGGGATCCAGAGAGCGTGACCGGAGGATAACATACAGCAGAGGAACCGTGTGGGCCTTCTCAATGGTGTGGTGCTCACAGAGTTTTAGTTTTTAAGAAAATCGAGTCCCCCTGTTTTTGCCTTCACTTCCTGCCCCCTGAATCAGTTTGTTATGCTTTGAATAGCCCTCGGCAAGCTTTCTTTTTGAGGGTCTTGATGTTTTGGTTTTCATTGGCCTTTTCTTGCTCACTCATTCATGACTGACTAGTAACCTAACAATATGATCAATAGCTGAAAAAGTGACCTCTGTAGTCAAACCATAGCCACATAGTGGTAAGGGAGCTGTCCACTTCTTTTCCTGCCTCTCTGGTCACAGAAGTGTTCTCATTCATTTTCATAATTCCACACAGGTGTTCTTGAAGCAAACTTGGGTATTGTGCTATGCTGAAAGGAGCCCAGGACAAGGAGAATGGAGCCTTGACTTCTAATCCAAGTCATTAGGTGGTCATGGGGCCTCAGGCAAATGCCTCATCTGTCCTTATGGCATTGGTTTCTTTGGGAAATTGTACTTTCTACCTCATTAGGATAATGAAAAAAATTACCATTTACCTATATGTATGTGTATAGGTTTTGACATATATAAACACATACAGATAATTATATTTACATATGTTTAAATTTTTTACAATAGCATTTATTGAGTACCCTATATATTAGGTACTGATACCTAAGTAAGTCTTTTACAAAATATTCTTGAAAGGTAGGTAATAGCAAACTTCCTTCCCCCTCTACACCATCCCCACACACCATATCATAGATGAGGAAACCGAGGCTTAGAAATGCAAGGAAACTTTCTAGGCTCACAGAGGATGTTTAGTTTAGTAGCTGGCACTGTGCCTGTAGCAACATGCCCTTGGCAATGATGATTTCAATGGCGGTGATGCTTCCCTATCTGGAGACTTCTTTTCTCTGTCCATGTCTGGAATCCTGCTTCCAATTGCAATATCAGAGATAAAGTTCCCAGACATCTTGACTTTGCATATTGTTCAGACTACTTTGGGCTTCATTCCTGTTTTGTGATGGGGTCGAGTGATGGGAAGGACTTGGTGGTAGAAGGAGAACCTGGGAAGCAGTCTCCTTCAAGGTGCTATGGGAGCTCCTAATAATTCATTCATTAATGGACTCCTAGAATACATCACAATATATCAATGCAAAAGACTAATTTTTTTTGTAGTACTGGGGATTGAACCTGGGCCTCACTTATGCAATTGCTCAACCACTGAGCTACACTGCCAAAAGGTATTCTTAAATATGATTATGATGTAGGTGACATTTCTAGATGTAAAAAATCCGCTACAAAGAAAAAGTACCTGGTGCTACAAAGAAGTGACTGGTGCTAGCAAATGCATGGTATTCAATAGCACGGGGTCAAAAAGGGTCCTGGAAACCTTGGTACAGAGACAGCACTGATTAGCTATGCAAATTAGGGGAATTCTTCTATGGCTTGACATCCCCAGCCTGGGCCTCTTTTGGATTGCTTCATCACCCAATACATTTCCATCTCTGTTCCTTACCTTGCTCTTTCCCTATTCCATGCCCCAGCAAAATGAACTTTGTTCTGTTCCAAGTACATGCCCCAGGCTTTCCTATTTTTCTGCTGCTTTTGCTCAAATTCTTTGCTCCATCTGGAATGTCCTTCTGTCTCTCTCTCTCTCTCCTTTCTCTCTTTTTTGGCCAAATTTCTCAATATGACTGATCCTCACGGCCTTGTGTAAAGTCCTTTTTCCCCATGAAGTCCTCCCTAATTTTTCCAGTTGGAAGTATTCATGGGACATTCTTTCTTTTTAGTGGAATATTCCTTATTTCTCTTTGTAGACACATGCTTTCTGAAGGCTAAGTTCATGTATGTTTCAGCTTTTCTCCCTCGTCCATAACACAGGATTTCATCTGTAAGAGCCATCACTTCATAATTCAATGAATGAATGAATATTGAGATCTTGAATGGAGGATTGAATTGTGTATGGTTTTAAGTCAAAGACATACCAGAAGAATTACTTTTGTTCATTTAAAAGCACATACTAGACTCAAGGTCATCTGCCAAGATTTATGACACAAAGGTTTCTTAGAATTTGCGGTCCCTAACAAACAAATATGAATAATAAAGAAGAGTATACAGTCTCCAGGAGAAAAGCATTAAGCCAAAATAAAGGAAAAAACAAAAAAAAAAAAAAAAAAAAAAGGAAGAAAAAATACATTCAATGTGATGGATGAAGGAGGGAAGGTAATTATGATAGAAACTGCAATTAGGAAAAAGAGATCCAAGGTCTGACAAAGAAGAGTGCATTGAACTGGATGTTTGTGTTACCCCAGATTCATATGTTGAAATCCTTACCTTCGAGGTGAGGCCATTGAGAGGTGATTAGGTCATGAGGGTGGAGCCCTGGTGAAATGGATTAGTGGTCATATAAAAGGCACCCCAGAGAACTTGCTAGAGACTCTTTCCTACCATGTGAGGATGCAATGAAAAGACAGCCATCTGTAACTGAAGAAATAAATTCCTGTTGTTTATAAGCCACCCATACTATAGTACTTTGTGATAGCAGCCTGAACTGACTAAGACAAAAAGGGAAGATACTATGTATGTATATTCGTTAACTTTTTTTTTGTAACTTTATTTTATTTAGTTTTCTATGTGGTGCTGAGTATTGAACCCAGTGCCTCATGCATGCTAGGCAAGCGCTCCACCACTGAGCCACAATCTCAGCTTTTTGTTACCAACCACAATACCTGACAATAAAAACTTAAAGGAGAAAAAATTTATTTTGGGCTTGTGGTTTCAGAGATCTCAGCTCATGGTTGGCTGACTCCATTGCTTTGGGTCTGAGGTGAGGAAGAACATCATGGCTGAGGGATGTGGCAGGTGAAAGTTGCTCAGCTCATGTCAGCCAGGAAGCAGAGTGGGTGGGGGGGAGACAGGGAAGAAGATAAACTCTTCCAGGCACACCCCAGTGACCTACCTCCTCCAGTCACACCCCACCTGCGTACAGTTACCACCTAGAAATACATTCAAATTATTAATCCATCAAACAGATTGTACATTGATTAGGTGGTAGCTCTCCATATAAACACTTCACCTCTCTCCCTGCCTTGCCACATAAACTTTTTTGGGGACACCTCATATCCAAACCATAACAGAATGACTAAAGAAAAAATGTTTTTTGAATATTGACTGAGAACCTTCAAGCCAGAGCTTATATGGAGCATATTAACTTTCTAAGATCTTTTTTAAAAAAATTATTTATATATTTATTTTTATTTTTTACAGACTGCATTTTGATTCATTGTACACAAATGGGGTACATCATTTTGTTTCTATGATTGTACATGATGTAGATTCATACCATTCGTGTAATCGTACATGTTAAGATTTTTAACATAACAGTATATTTCACTAAACATCTACTCAGTCTACAAACATCTATTAAGAAAGAACAAACACCTACTTAGAAAGATGGGATTATGAAGGTTCAAATGACATACTTCCAGTCCTTAAGGAGTTCATAGTCTAGGGGAGAGCTTGTGACAAACATTCATCAGAAGTTTGTTTGGGATTCTCTGGGATGAGAGAAGAAGACTCTTGATGGGAAGGGAGGACTCACAGAAGACATGTTCTTTGACCAAGGCCCAAGAAACAGTGAGGTGTGAAATTTTGAGAAAAAACTTCAGATTCTAGAGGCAGTGGCAAGTAGACTTTTGCACTAGATTCTGATTCCACCATTAATTCTGTGTAATTCGGACAGGCTACAAAACCTCAATCTGCCCCTCTGTTAAATGGGATAATTAATCATTTACAGAGTTATTTTGAAGATTAAATGAGTAAATCTCCAGCCTCTAGTTAGGATCTGCCTCATCCTACCCCAGACTGGCTCTTCATTCAAGATTCGAGCAAACGAGTCTCCTGGATCAATCAGGAGTTGATTTCATTGGTTTGTTGTTCAACCTTGTGGTCCCAGAAGTTAACATCATATGGAAGGATTGGATGATTAAGCAGATTAACTTTTCTCTAAAGAGTTTTAAAGTTGAGCTAAATGATTTTGCAGGTTGCTAATCACAGATTCCCAAATTGGCATTTACATAAAATTATAGTTTATAGATATATAAAACAGCCCAAGCCTGAAATGAGTACACTTATTTCCCAATATGTTATGGGATGAGGCAGAGAGAGGTGGAGGGTCTGTATTCAGTTGTGGGGATGCTGAATTTGTTAGGTTGGTTCTTGGGTGGTGGTGGGGCGGGAAGCTGAGGGACTCCTGTGGGCGTTCCATCTCTGTGGTGTTGGTTATTGGAGAGTGGATGATAGTTGGCTGTATATTTTCCTTTGTAGAGTTCACTGGCAGTCTATTGCAATGGTTTCTGGATGTTTATTATAGCCTTGGCTCTGGGTTAAGTAAGCAGTGGACCTTAAAACCAGAGAGAATGTACATACAGCTCTAATTTCTGCCTTCAGCAGAACATTACTTTGATGTAGTCTTTACGATGGCAACGATGTAAAATTATGACTGCATAAACAGTAGGGTTGAAAGCCCTTAGAGGCTTAGAGATTATTAAAGTTGGTTTTTAAGGGGGAGGAGCTGTCTTTTCATTTAGTGGTAGTCTCCTGTTGCAAATGAAAATTTTATTTTTCATGGCGAGGGTGGAAGAATGAAAATAAAACAGGAAGATCAGAAAAGGAGAGAGAAATGAACAGAAAAGATAAAGAAGGAGGGAGATGGGAAAGATGGCAGGGAGTGCACAAAGACTGGAAGGAAAGGATGGATTAAAAAAAAAAGGAGATAAAGATAGAAGAAAGAAAAATGTTTGCAAAGTGGAATTATTCAGCTGGGCATGGTGGCACACGATGCAATCCGAGCAGTTCAGGAGGTTGAGGCAGGAGGATCACAAGTTCAAAGCCAGCCTTAGCAACTTAGTGAGGCCCTAAACAACTTAGTGAGACCCTGTCTCAAAATAAAAAATAAAAAGGGCTGGGGATGTGGCTCAGTGGTTAAGCATCCCTGGGTTCAATCTCTGGTACCAAAAACAAACAAACAAACAAAAACCCTCCACCAATAAAACAACAACAAAGCAGAGTTGATCTTAAATGGGGCCCCGAAATAACATCTCCATTGAAAAGTTTTCCTCATTCATTTATAAAACCATCCTGGGTTTATAATGGGACCCAGATCATTTGCCTGCCACTTGAAAACACTGGTGACTTGAGGACAGGTTGCCGAGACAAGGAAAAAGATTTACTTGGAAGTCAGCAAACCAAAGAAGAGGGGGGCTATCATCAACAAAGGCCATTTTCAGTGAGTCTGGGTCTTCATCTCCCTTAATCCCCAGGTAAGGGGCTAAGAAAGGACTGATGTCTGGAGACTTCTAGGCACCACTCTAGTGGTCTGGGACAAGATGTTGTAAAGTCTGACAGTTGGTAATCTGTTGATCACGTTGTCGCTAGAAATCTTGAAAATATCTTGCCTTCCAGAGCTATACAGGCATATATTTTTTTGAAATCTGTATTTATTTCAAAGTAAAAATTGTCAGATTGATTTTTTTTCTGCTCCTAAAAGCAGTAATTGTTATTTAAAAGTTCAGACGATACATTAGGTAAGTCAAAGAAAAAAGTAAAAATGAGGGAAAACCTGAATAAGCCTCTAGTATCACTTGCTTTTATTTTAAAAAAAAAAAAAAATTGGGGGCTGGGTATATAGCTCACTTGGCCCTGGATTCAAATCCCCAGCACCAAGAAAAAAAAATTTTTTTGTGGTCCTGGGGATTGGATGCTCATGAATGCTAGTAAAGCATTTCACCACTGAGTTACATCCCCAACCCTTCACTTGCTTTAATAACCAATTTCAGAGGTCATAAAGCTAAGCAGCGTGCTCCCAGTAGCTTTGCTATAGATAATACCTCTTATATGTGGGTCATGATGGTAACATGGTAATGGTTGCCTAAGTGGGTTCCCCCCTCCCCTCAGGGCTGGGGATCAATCTCAGGGCTTCTTGCATGCTGAGCTAACACCCTACCACTGTGCTATACCCCTGCCCCTCTAAGTTGTTTTTAGGAACATGGAGGTACTTCAAACTGGTTAAACCCACCAACCCTTCCCTTGGTTCTACAAAATGTCCAATGGGTGACATCAGAATCATGCTAATGCCTACATTTCCTTTTTCTTCCTTCCTTCCTTCCTTCCTTTCTTCCTTTCTTTCTTTCTTTCTTCTTTCTTTCTTTCTTTCTTTCTTTCTTCTTTCTTTCTTTCTTTCTTTCTTTCTTTCTTTCTTTCTTTCTCTTTTTCCTTTTTCTCTTTCTCTGGGGGTTAAACCCAGGGATACTCTACCACTGAGCTACGTCTCTAGTCCTTTTTATTTTATTTTGAGACAGGACCTTGTTAAGTTGTCCAGGCTGGCCTTGAATTTGCAATCCCCCTGCCTCAACTTCCTGACTCACTGGGATTAAGGTATACACCACGATATTTGGCTATTAAGAGTGCCATTTTCTTTTTTTTTTTTAATTTATTTTTATTGTAAACAAATGGGATACATGTTGTTTCTGATTGTACATGGAGTAACAGCATACCATTTGTGTAATCATACATTCACATAGGGTAATGAGGTTTGATTCATTCTGTTATTTTTTCCTTCCCCCCAACCCTCCCATCCCTCTTTTCCCTCTATACAGTCCCTCCTTCCTCCATTCTTGCACCCCTCCCACCCCCCATTATGTGTCATCATCCACTTATCAGTGAGATCATTTGACTTTGGATTTTTGAGATTGGCTTATCTCACTTAGCATGATATTCTCCAATTTCATCCATTTGCCTGCAAATGCCATAATTTTATTATTCTTTATAGCTGAGTAATATTCCATTGTATATATATACCACAGTTTCTTTATCCATTCATCAATTGAAGGACATCTAGTTGCTTCCACAGTCTGGCTATTGTGAATTGAGCAGCTATGAACATTGATGTGGCTGTATCTCTGTAGTATGCTGATTTTAAGTCCTTTGGGTATAGGCCGAGGAGTGGAATAGCTGGGTCAAATGGTGGGTCCATTCCAAGTTTTCTAAGGAATCTCCACACTGCTTTCCAGAGTGGTTGCACTAATTTGCAGCCCCACCAGCAATGTATGAGTGTACCTTTCTCCCCACATCCTCTCCAACACCTATTGTTGCTTGTATTCTTGATAATCACCTTTCTAATTGGGGTGAGATGGAATCTTAGGGTAGTTTTGATTTGCATTTCTCTTATTACTAAAGATGGTGAACATTTTTTCATATGTTTGTTGATTGCTTGTAGATCTTCTTCTGGGTGAAGCGTCTGTTCATATCCTTAGCCCATTTGTTGATTGGGTTATTTGTATTCTTCGTGTAGAGCTTTTGAGTTCTTTATAGATTCTGGAAATTAGTGCTCTATCTGAAGTATGAGTGGCAAAGATATTCTCCCACTCTGTAGGCTCTCTCTTCGCATTGCTGATAGTTTCCTTTGAATAGTGCCATTTTCTGAACACGCATCATATGGAGAACCCTGAAGTTTGACACCGAGTGCATAGATCATCAATCACTTTTGCCTACCTCCAGTCACTTTTTCCACATGTCTCAGACCCACCTGTTTCTTTATCCCATAAATGCTCCTGAAACTTATCTTCTAGGAGAATTGAATCTGGGGTCTCCTGCTTCTCACATTTGGCTGCCTTATGAATAAAATCTTCCTTTTTTGCAAAACTTGTTGTCTCAAAGTTGGTTGGCATACGAAATAGACCTGATTCAGTAACAAAAAAATAAAAACAAACAAAAAGCAACAATAACTGATAACCCCAAAATTCAGAAAACAACTGCTATAGACATTGTTGGGTACTTGACCAATAATTTCCATTTTTCTTTCTTTTTTCTTTTTTTCGCAGTGCTGGGGATTGAACCCAGGGCCTTGTGCTTGCAAGGCAAGCACTTTACCAACTGAGCTACATTCCCAGCCCAATTTCAATTTTTATACATCTTCCTTCTTGACAAAGTTTAAGCGTCTACCTCATTTGAAAACATAGTACCCACGGACATGCTAAGATTTATTTTAAAAATGATCTTAGACTTTTCTTTTTTCTCTTGGTACTGGGGATTGAACCCAGGGCTGCTTTTTCTGTGTGCTACATCCCTAGTCTTTTTTATTTTTTATTTTGGGTCAGGGTCTTGCTAAGTTACTTAGGGCATGGCTAAGCTGCTGAGGCTGGCCTTGAACCTGCAGTCCTTCTGCTTTAGCCTCATGACATGTGCCACCATGCCTGGCAATCTTAGTTTTACCATTAAAATAGTTTTGACCTCATAGACTTCCATGTAGTCTTGATGTTCCTGGGTATCCCTGCAGCACACTTTGAGACCTGCTGGGCTAAGCTATACTATTTCTTTTACCAGTGATTTAAGATGGACCTATGGTCTAATTCAGACAAAGGGGACACAAAGGGAATGCTTCAATCTACTTGGAAATGTCTTCTCAAAGGTAAAAATAGTCCTATAGGAAGACAGAGCTGTATTGCTTCTGCTTGTCAATGCCACGTGTGTATCTTGACTTTGCAAAGGGATCCAGCTGAGGATGGCGGAGCAGATAGCCCCGAGCCACAGAACTGACCACATTTGAATTACCTTGACTCAGGTTTTGTGAAATTAAAATGAAGGAAGGGAAGGAGGAAGGAGGGAGGAATCATTGGTGGTTATCCTTTCAGACATTTTTCTAAATGTTTATACTTATAGGTTGCTATTAATCCCTGTATCCCTAGCACTTAGCTCAGTATAACATCTGGTGCATCTAGAGAGTAACAGATGTTCTTACAAAGAATGAATGTGTGGTGTTCTTGACTGACAATGATTTCCTCTTATTCTGCTCTTTGTGAGGATGAAGAGCAGCAGATCAATCTAAGAATGACAGGTTTCATGTGCACTATGAGGCCTACCTAAACAGATATCTCAAAGAAGTATATTGTTTCTATTTTAAGGTACTGAATGCTTCTTTCATCCCTGGCATTTTGTATCCTAAAGGAAATTGGACATTGACCTCATGTAACTTGAAAACATGGCAGTTTATGCTTACACAGTGATTTACAGTTTTCTAAGTGCTGTCATAATGATCTCCATCCTCCAGAATCAAGTTGTGATGCAGTGTCATTATTCACCCTTTAAGGATGAGAAAATGGGGGACGAGGGAGGTTAAGTGACTGGCTGAAGTCATATAACTGATCATCTGCAGAACTGGGGTTAGAATTCCAGTCCAGTGTTCTTTGGAGGTTGGGTCCCAGACAACTGTCAAGATTCATCATCATGGAGATTTGCCTGACTGTCCTGTGGGGTGGGCAGGGAACAGGTGCAAGGAAAACTGACCTTTGTCTTTTGTTCCAAGCCCTACCTTCCTAGGAAGTCCAGGGCTATTGAAGGAGCTGCCGCAGCCCTGTGACCCACCTCAGTTGAATGATTTTACCTGGAGGGGATCCTTTCTGCTAGACTGACTCTGACATTAACAATGAATGAAGCTAGGGACCTTTCCCCACCCAGAGCCCAGTGGGAACTGGCAACTGTCAGATTTGAAATTTCTCTTTGCAAGTCATGGGGCTTCTGCTGACCTGGGACTTGAAGGCCTCAACCTGGACTCAATCCAGAATTAAATGTTAACAACTAACTCAGGGAGAGAAAGTGTATAAACTGCCTGAGCAAGGCAGCAGCAAAGGAATTCAGGTCTTTACCTATAGTGCAGACAAAGGGAAGATGGTCTGATAGAGTCCCAAACCTGCCTTCTCATCCTGACCCAAGCTGTGGTTTAAAAGTGTCTCCTCCAAAATCCATGTGTTGCCAATGTGATAGCACTAATGGGTGGGGCCTTTAAGAGATGTTAGGCTTCCAGGGATCCTTCCTCATTAATTAGATTAAGGCCCTATAAAAGAGGCTTCATGCGATATTTGCCTAGCTTGCCCCTTTGTCTTTAGTCATGTGAAGATAACACAGCAAAGAAGGTCCTCACTAGACCAAATGCCAGTGTCTTGCACTTGGACTTCCCAGCTTCCAGAATTTTTAGAAATAAACTTCCATTTTTTATAAATTGCCTAGTCTTGTATTTTGTTATAGCAACACAAACAGACACCCAGCCAATATTTTATTGTGTGACTCTAAGCTGATGGCTTACCTTCTCCAGAACTAAGCTTTCTTACTTTTAAAAGGAAAGTAAGGAGCTGGGGATGTAGCTCAATGGTAGAGCTTTTACCTTAGCATGTGTGGGATCCTGGATTCCATTCCTAGAATTGTCCCTGCCCCCACCCCAAAAGTAAGAATTAGATGGTCTGAAAGAAGATGACTTTGGACTGCACAAATGGCATCTACATAAAATTAAGTCCATTTTCTTAAAAAAGTTCTTTTAAAAAAAAACAAGTAGAAAAACACATTTATTCATATAGCAGAAAATATATATGTGATATACACACACCTATCTATACATACACAAAAAGTTTTACAACCTTATCAATGAACTACATAAATGTTGCAAAGAGTAATCCATGCCTGCTGCTGCAGTTCTTACCTAAGCCCTGGCTATTTGTCCATCTCCCACGCTGGGCTCTCAGCATCTTGCCTGCTGCTGGTTCTACATGCACAACTGTGTTGGAGTAGATGGATGTGCATGAGAAGATGAGAAGAGTGCACAAGTCTTATCTGTGATAGCAGAAAGAGGACATTTGAAAGAAATTTGGCTGGGCAGGGTGGCACATGCCTGTAATCCCAGCAACTCCACAGGGAGGCAAAGGAGGGCAAGTTCAAGGCTAATATAGTGAGAACCTATCTCAAAATAAAAATTAAAAGGGTCGAGGATGTAGCTCAGCAGTAGAGTGACCCTCGGGTCAATCCCCTGTATAAGGGGGGGCGGGGAGAAGAAGAAATTTGGAGGCCCAAACCTTTGTATATCCCTGGTCCTATCTTCAATCAGCTCTGTGCACGGAGCAGGATCTGCATTACTTCATCTGTGAAGTGATATTGCTGTGAGGAATAAAGGTCATGACGTGTAGTTCCCTTCAGTAGTCCTGAGCCTCTGGCAGGTGCTCAGTGCATGGTAGCTGCTCTCTGTCCCAAGGGCGGTGTGAGATGAGCACTGCATTGGTGCAAAAGGTAAATAAGAAAAACACAATTATTTCCTGTTGGGATAACCAGGACAGGATTCCTGGGCAGCAGGATGTAGGCAGGGCCTAGACAGAGGGTCCTCAAATTTGGTAGGTAAAGGTGGGGAGAGGGAAAAGCCATCCAAGTGAAGAATAGCAAAGGAGACAGGAAAGTGCAAGGAACTTTGAAGCAATAGAAGGTAGGATGGTTTATCTGAAGAAAATGCAACTAGAGAGTAAGTGGGGGCCGAGTTTTATAAGGTAACAATGGAGGAGGGCATCTTTACTTTATCTTGGGGAAATTAGGAAGCCATTGGTCACTTTGAGCAGAGTGACAGATTCAGAAGCTGCACCTCTACAGGACAACTTGTAGGGAAAGCCACTGGTAAATACAACTCAGTGAGATGCTAGATGCACGTTGCAAAGGCAAACTTCGAGGCAGGACTTAACTGAATTCATTCCAAACTGATGTCCTGGTGCCTGCAGCTCACATGCTCTGTGATGCTGAGTCTGGGATACTGGTCTTGGGAGGGAGGTTGAAGTCATCCTGGGGTGGAGGACAAGAAGACCTAGGGAGGACTTTTGAGAAGAGGGAAACTCATGTAGGGATGGATGACTCTCACTGCAGTGAAATTTAAAAGGGTTGTCACTTGAGATCTTGAACATATAAGACCTACAGCAGGAGTCTTCAGGGACCCAGCATGATAAGGCAACTTGATTTCTGCCAAAAGGCGATGAATTCTTTATCTCTGAGGAACACTGGTGTCAAATAACAATTCCTGAGCAAAGACAAAGAAAGATGAGAAAAGAAAGAAAAAGGAAGGAATAAGGAAAAAGTATGTGGGGGGAAGATGCTGGAGAGAGGAAATCAGAAGAGGAAAAAGGGAGGCAGATCCTGGACAGGGCTGCGTTCTGCCCACAGACTCTGTGCGCTGCCCACAGCGCTTGGCCTGGCCTCAATCAGCCACTCTGGCTGGCTGAGAGGAGACCCAGAAGGGCAGGCGAGCACAAGGCCAGTTTCTTCCATTTGGCTGTAAGCAGTTAAAATGGAAAAATGTTGGATGAGACTCCACTGGCTCAGTGGACAGAGGAGGGCTCTTCATCAATCTCTGAGCTTTTTCACTTCTGGGGATTGTCACCCATGTCAGGTCCATCTGGACATTTCAACTTTTTTTTTTTTTTTTTCCAAATGCCTTTGCCAGGAAGAATATTTAGCACACTTAGATGTAAGAAACTAGGACATTAAGGGAAGAAATAGAGTGTTAGCATCAGTTTCAATCTTTTTCATAAAATTTAAATGTTCTTAGGATACCATTAGGTTGGTTGAATAATTTACTTCTCATTCATTCATCCATTTGTTCAACTACTACGTCACAGGGCTTGGCACATATAGGCTCCTGTTGGGCTTCTAGTGGGACCACCGATGCCAAAAGATAGGACCAAGCACAGACAAAAGAACAGCAGAGAAGATACAGCACATGGTCTCCTAGTTATGTGTCCGATAAAAAGCAAAGCAAAAAGCAGAGCTTACCCATATTATTTTGCTACAGCTCCCTACAACTCTCTGCCCTTCCCTGTTTTCTACCCAGTTTACTCTATCTTCTGTGTTTTTAAGGACTCCTGCTTGAAAGTAATTCTAGGTTAAATAACTCCTTTCTTTTTTTTCCATATTTTTATCGGTGCATTATAGTCATATCTTCCACATATGAGAGAAAACATATAACCCTTAACCTTCTGAATTGGACTTACTTCACTTAACATTGGTGGTTTCTAGTCCCAACCCTTTTCCTACAAATGCCATAATTTCATTTTTCTTTATGGCTGAATAAAAACTCCATTGTGTATATATACCACTTTTATTATCTGGTCATCTGATGATGAACACCTAGGCTGGTTCTATGATTTGGCAATTGTGAACTGTGCTGCTATAAACTTTGTTATGCATGTATCACTGTAGTGAGACAACTTTAATTCTTCAATCCAAATACTGAGGAGTGGTACAGCTGAGTCATATGGTGGTTCCATTCCTAGTCTAAATAATTCCTTTTTTAGTAGTCTTTTTAATTTAATTTAATTGTACTGGCAATTGAACCAGGGGTGCAGCCGCAGTCCTTTTTTCTTTTTTCTTTACTTTTTTTTCTTTTGAAAGAGGATCTCACAAAATTGCTGAAGCTGACCTCCAACTTGCAATCCTCTTCTCTTAGCCTCCCAGATCACTGGGATTGCAGGCATGAGCCACCATCCCATGCCTGGCTAGTAGTTAGTCTTATATCATGATTTTAAAATTTCATTTCACTTCCTATAAACTATGCTCTGAAATGTTTGTATCTCCTCAAAATTCATATGTTGAAATCCTAACTCTCCAATGTGATGGTATCAGGAAGAAATCAGGTCACAAGCGTGGAGCCAGTGTGATGATTAGTACCCTTTATAAAAAGAGAGATGCCAACAGGCTTGCTTCCCCTTTCTCTTTGCCTTGTGAAAATGCAGAGAGGAGATAGGCACAGCAAAGTGATCTCATCAGACATGGAATCTGTTGCATTTGATCCTGAACATTCCGGCCTCCAGAATTGGAAAAATAAACTTCTGTCATTTAAGCCCCCCAATCTATAGTATCTTGTCACCACCAGCAGAGCTGGCTGAGACTCCATCTTTACAACTTTCTCATTTATAGCAGTTGCTTATTCTCCAGTCCTTCCAAGGGGTCAGAGGTTTTACTTTCAATACTTCTAAGGCTCACAACAACCTCTCACAAGGAATTGAAACTCATCTAGGATTCATTGCTTCCTGGCACACAGAGCTAGAAGGTGGCAGAGTCAGGCTTTGACTGTTTTTCTGCCCCAATTGGACAACATGGCTCCTTCCCCCGCTCAGTATTCCTCCTCCATCCTACCTGTGAGTTAGTTCCACCTCTGCCCTTGCCTTTGCCATGGAGTCAGAGAATTTCAGTCAGAAAACTCTGCCCCTTGGTTCCCTCTCTATTAATAAATGTTTGATTGATTCTAAATGAGCTGTCACTATGCCTTGGTGTGA
This sequence comes from Sciurus carolinensis, assembly GCF_902686445.1. Classification (NCBI taxonomy): domain Eukaryota; kingdom Metazoa; phylum Chordata; class Mammalia; order Rodentia; family Sciuridae; genus Sciurus; species Sciurus carolinensis. Next base: position 121,973,077 of record NC_062223.1, read on the forward strand.
GAATTACAAGCAGCTCTATAAGCAGATTGTGAAGTGACAGTCATGTGACCCTAGCTGTTACTGTGACAACAGCTGAAGAGGAAGAGTATTTAATTATGGGGATGGGAGGAAGGACCAGCAGGTCTGGGGGGAGGGTCAGTATTCCTGACCCTATCGACTCTTTCAGAAGCCCATCTTTATTCTCTCTTGCCCACATCCTTATGATATTTTAAAAATAAAATCTTTAAGTCAAAGCTTCTTATTGCATTGAAAATCCACACTAGTTTTTATGTCCCCAGTTTTCTTGGGAATGAGAAGTGGTAGGTGTGAACTGTCACCCAGGGAAACCTGTCTCCTGAGGAGCTTGGCTAGAATCTGCAAGTAAAAACATTTAAGTCATTTTTCCCCTCTGATGATTATCTTGAGGTTGCTTTACTGAATTAAATTTTGAGGCTCACTAACAATCACACCTTGCATGTGTGGGAACAGTCCTCACATACCACAGACAAGATGTGAGCTTCTGTGATCTCTTTGAAAGGCAGTATGATTTTCTCATTATGCTCGTGGGATTCTTAGAGTGGCTTTTTATTTACCAGCTAGGAGACCTTGGCCCAATCACTTAACCTCTAAGTTTTGCTCTCTTCACCAAACAATGAGGTTACTGTTGTCTACCCAACAAGGTTTTGATAAATGTGATATTGAACTTGAAGTACTAGGCTGCTGCTGGCCCCACGGCACCTCTGTGTGAATCAGCAAAAGAAGTCCCCTCTTCTGGGTGCTACCTTTCAAGAGCATGGGTCAACATACAGAATGATAAAAAGGTGCCGCTTCTTGTGGGTGAACAGACCCTTGTCCAGGGGGCAAAACTCAGTGAATGGGGAACAGGCTGAACTTGAGCTTCTTCTCATCCCCTCGACTGGGCACCCCCAACAACCAATCCCCATAACCATACTCAGCAAACCCATCTAGCACCCAGCCTGTTTTAATCAGGATTAACTGTTAAATATGTGTTATTTACCATATGTTCATCAATGCCTGAAGAAACAGATGAGACTAGAAGAATTAAGGTTCCATATCATTATATCATTAACAATTAAGAGAATGTTGCTATTTCACCTCTTTTTTTTTTTTTTTTAACAGGAGATCAAACCCAGGATCATTCTACCTCTGTTGTCCAGACTGGCCTTGAACTTGCTATCCTTCTGCCGCAGTCCCCTGAGGTGCTGGGATTATAGGCCACTGTACCTGGCTCACATTGGGGTTTTGAGAAGATAGGGCCATTGTATGCTAAATTCCTGAAGGCTGGTTTAGGAATAAGAGTGGGGGTGGAGGGAAAAGGAAGGTGCTTATTGGCACACATGTCTAGGTCAGGAAGAAATCATCCAGAGACCACGTTCTGGAATGTTCCAGGTCTGCTTGGAGATGCACAGTGGATGGAAGAGTTCCAAATATGAAGTCAGAAAAACTGAGTCCCAGCCCAGATTCCTAGGCATAATTTCTCTGAGACCATGGGCCAGCTCTTTAACTTCCTGTTTCCTCACTTAAACAATTTGAATTCACCACTTTTCTATGTTCTATGTACAAAGTAGGACAGTTTTTGAAAAAGTACTGTGAATTCTGCAAGTCACAATATATATGAAAATTGATCTTCCTCTTGAAGTGTTTTTTAAGCTTGTGAAGGCAAGTAGGCAGGGTTTTGGCATGTGAACATCCGAGAAGACCTAAGTTTTCTCTCTTCCCAAATTTAACACCCATGCCTACTATAAGGTGTAGGCCTAGGAGGTGCCAAGTGCTCTTGAGCATCACCTGGTGGACATAGGTGGAACTGCAGGGTCAAGGCCCACATTGGGGTTGCCTCCCTACCTTGCTTCTAAAGCGTGGCTGTCTCTCACAGTATATTCTGGAGCATTCGCTACCATTAGCCAGTAGAGACAATCTTGGCATTTCTTGTTCTTTCAAAAAGATTCATACTTGTTGAAGTCTATAACTCATTTGTCACATCCAACATCTAAATTTGATATGAGTTCCCCAAAACAACCTTATAGGAAACCTTACCTGAACTCAGAACTTCTCTGTTTTCCATCCCAGTACGCCCAAAGTGTTCACAAAGCCAAATCAGCACAAACCCCTGCAGGGAAAGCAACAACTCTGTTACAGAGAAAGTGAATTAATACTTAATTGTCATAAAGTCTGGCTGCATCCAGCTCTGAGACACTGAGAATCTATGCCTTCACCTTTTTTTCCTGAAGCACTCCTCAAACGCATGGCTGGGCACAGCTCCACTGGGAAACTAAATAAATTAGGACAACAGAATTGCTGCAAGATGCTGAGAATTTAGAATTCAAGATAACTTCATTTTGATCTGTCCTTTTTCTTAAGGAATGTTCTCTTTATTTTTCATAGATTTTGTGAAACATTTGTGGTTGAAATCTATTGTATTTTTCTTTTAAAGCTGAAAAAGTAAAAGTTTACTTTTAATTAGAGAAAACCTGAAGCCTGGAGAAGTTAAGCAATTTGCTTAAGATTCCAAAGAACCCAAATCTCAGATGTGTTTACCCATGAAACATGAAGTCTGATAGGTGGGTTAGAAGTCAGCAAATGCTTAGCCTTCATTCTTCACTGCCTTGCATCTTCTGGAACCAGTGAAAGGGCTGATTAAGATGTCGAGTGTTAAGCAATGACAAATTCTTCTAAAACTTGAATCTGGCATTCTCTCACAAAGTGGAATGTGCTCTTGGGAAGTGAAATTGTGACTAGGGATGTTAATTTAAACTTCAGTTTTGGAATAGGAAAAACATTAACTGTCTTTTTAGCCCCCAAGAAACTCTCTGATGAAATAGGAGCTGCAGTTGGAGCTCTCACGAAGAGTATTCAGGTAGTTATGGGGATGTGATAATGAAATGGTTTTTTCCAAACAGTCTAGAAGCGGAGAACAATGAACTTGGAGACAGATTTAAGTCATAGGGAAACTGGAAGAAATCCTTGGAAACAGGTGGTCTGATCTGCTTGGTGGCCTCTAATTCCTGTCCCTTGTCTGCATTTTGAGTTTTTCTTTTCTTTTGATCTTCATTATATGGGCAACACACAGGGTGCTGAGCCAGCACCTGCCCTGCCCAGAGCAAGCCTTGACATGAGCTGGAGCAGCTCACAGGTGCCTTCCTGTAGAGCCCCACCTGACTTTTGGCCACTTCAGTTCCACACATCGAAGGCAGCTGTGTTGCACAGGGCCTTAGCTTATTCCACCATGGCAACTATCTTATGGACAAGATTGCCTGGTTGTGGGGAGGTTTGGGTGTCTGGTGACTAAACTTCTTTGCATTGGTTTCTAGACCAGTGATTCTCAAATGGGGACAATTTTGCCACCTGGAGGACATTTGGCAATGTCTGGAGAAATTGTCATAATTTGGTGTGCTACTGTCATCTGGGGGTAGAGATGTAAGGAAATTCAAATTTTCCCTCTGAATGTTTGATATTTGAATCTGCCTAAATAAATAGACAATGGGGAGATTATCAGGAGAAAAAACATACAAATGTATTTAACATGCCCATGTGCACGGGAACCAAACAAAATATGAAAGAAAGACTTACCAGCTTAAATACAGTCTTCATAGGGAAAGGGAAGGAAGAGGGATTAAATGAAGAGGGGAGTAAATGAAGTTTGGGGAAGAATGCACCTGAAGAATAGAAGATGATCTGAGACAGTTTCTGAGCTCTGAAGGTGGTGTTGGATGTTCGGTCTCTTCCGGTGTGATATGAGTTTGATCTTCCCTGGTTGGGAGTGGACTGAAGGCAACTGTGCTCCTGCTGAAGTTTCCAGTAGGGGAACGTCAGAGAGCCCTTCCCAACATTTGCCACTCCCCAGGTGCTCTGTTTGAGTGTGACTCAGTGAGACGGAACAATACGCTTAGACTGTTGCTGAGTCTAGATGTCAGGTGGGCAGTTCTGCTCATCTGGGCGAGTCTTAGCTGACCTTAACTGACTAACTCAGGTCTCTGGAGTCAACTAGTGGGTTGGGTGGGAGCTGGGTACAGTTCCTAGGAGGTGGGTGCTGTTTCTTGGCATGACAAGGGTTAGTGGACCATATGATCTGTCATCATTCAGCAAAGCTAGCCCAGGCTTTTCATGTATGGGTGGGAGACAGAGAGGAGAGAGAGAGAGAGAGAGAGAGAGAAAGAGAGAGAGAGAGAAAGAGAGAGAGAGAGAAGGAGAGAGAGAGAGAGAGAGAGAGAGAGAGAGAGAGAGAGAGAGAGAGAGAAATTTGTGAGGCCTCTTGAGCCTGGGCTCAGAATTTGCTCCATATCACTTCCACCACCACTATCAGTCAAACCAAGTAGTTAGAAGATATGGAGGAATAGATTATCTTTTCATGATAAGATCTACTTGAAAAGTTAATTGTAGGAGGTAAGAGAGGAATGAAGAATTGCAGGCGTTTGTACAGTTAGTCTACCACACCTATTTCTATGATTGTGCCTTACACTCAAAACTTTGAAATTCAGGAGAGCATTACCTTTTGCAGGAAACTTTGTCTGACCCCTTCTTTGTCCTGTCCTCAAATCCCAGGCTGATGTGTCTCACGGCACTCCTCACACTGTGCTGATCATGGGCACACAACTAACTCTTCCCCTCTAGACACCATGTCACCTTGAGGGCAGGGACCATGAAGGGATGGATGGATATTTAATTTCCTTTCTTTACATGTACCCGAAATGTTTTATGAATCTGAGTGTGGAGCATAGAGTTGAAGAGCTTAGTTTATGGAGTAGTTTATGGAGTAAGAAGGCCTCTGTTCAAATCTTATCTTTGCCTCTTACTAGGTCAAGCCAAGCAAGCTAATTAATCTCTCTCTTTCTCTGTGCAAGAGGGATGATAAGAGTCACGGCCCAGAGGCTTGGGAGAGCACAATGAGAGAATACAGGAAAAGGGCTTAGGAGAGTGGCTGGCACATGCAGTCCTCAGTAGGGACAACCTTGGCTGTTATGGGTGCCTGTTTTATCATTTTGATCAGATACCTGGTTGGTAGAGATCTGTGACCACATTAATTCATTTATTCGATAATATCTGTGGAACCCTTACTCATTTGCTAGACACTTCCGCTTACACATAAGAGAGCCACATGTGTCGCTAGCCAACTGGTTCCTTGACTGTTGAATGTGTTTTGCCTCTGAAGCTGGTTCTGCATTCTCTTCAGTCACTGGAAGAGATTACTGTTTCCATCTCTGGAGGAGACTTGAGTTGGCAACGTCAACTTGCCTCCAGAGAGACGCCATGCTCCTAGGACGGAGGAGCCCCAGGCACCCGTCCTGACTGACTCATCAAGGAGGTGATGAATTCTTATAGATCGCCAGGATAACCAAGAAAGCTGTGTGGGAAGAAGTCCTTAGCAAGCAAGCGCAAGAGCTGAATTCCTGGTTGCTGTAACATTTTGAAACTGTTTAAATAAAACACACATATGATTTCAGGCAGGTTTTTAAATGGTGGCATGAAACATCTGCTTCTGCCACAGAAGGGTTTTTGTGGGTTTTATCATGAGGAAAAATTAGAAGATGTCTTATGAATAATACACTGACTCAGCTATGGGATCACAGTGCTCCACTCCTTAACCATGTGACTGTGTCTACCGCTTTTAATATCCTGAAAACTGGCCCAGCGTCTTGCACTTGGTGGGACTCACCAGAAATGGAATCCAGCAGAACCTGGTGTCATCAGCTTCTCCCACGTTCGTTCCCAGCTGCCAAGTCAGATGACTCATGCTCAGCCTTGAAATTGTTCTTTTCTTAGAGGTTTCAGGTTAGAACTGAACCCTTTGGGACCCCAAGAGATTCCTGGTGTTTGGTGGGAAGTGGATTGTGAAAGGAAAAATCAGAGCAAACCCAATGGAAATTAAAAGTTGGATTTGCATCTTGATGGGTTACCTCATGGAGGTTACCACTGCTAACCACCTGTGTCCCTACTAATATTTTTACTCTCTAAAACACTTTCATGCTTCTCAGTCAGAGGAATATAATTTAGCACTGATCATACTGATTTTGAAAGTGTATTTAAAGTTTGATATGAGATAGTCTTGCTTTCAAAGCAAATATGTAGCTTTTTGAGTATAAAGGCCATGTCTTAAAGTCGTCTTGTTTCCTCTACAACCCTAGAACCACGGTGCATACATATATCACTTTTTTCTTTCCTGTTATGTGTCACAAACTGGTAGCCCACCTCAGTTGGAGGGTGTGTGTGTGTGTGTGTGTGTGTGTGTGTGTGTGTGAGAGAGAGAGAGAGAGAGAGAGACAGAGAGAGAGAGAGTTACTGGGGATTGAAGTTGAAGCCAGGGCCTCATACACACTAAGCAAGTGCTTTACCCCTAAAATACATTCCCAGTCGTTGAAGTTCATTTGCCTGAACTTTTCTTCCCAGTGACCATTCCCTACCTCACTCCTGCTCTTACTTCAAGGCACGGTTCTGGTCTTCTCCCTGTGTGATCTTTCTGATGTGGTACTTAAGTGGGACTTTCCTCCAAGAGTCACCAATCAGTCGCCTACCCTCAAAGAACTTCACTGGGTAGCTAGAACACACGTCCTGCTGTTTTTACTCTTTTCTGCAGATCTTCCCCCTCCTTTATGGAGGTGAAATGGAGCAGAGAAGATCCATGGAGAGCAGGGACCATGTGCAGTGGGAAGACTAAAACTTTAGAGCCACAGATAATCTGACATTTACTATTATATCACAAGTTTCTGAATCTCATTCCTTATTTGAAACAGAATTTGCAGATTGTCATGAAGATTACATGGATAAAATATAAAACTATCTGGTGCACAATAGGTGATCAAAAATTACTTCTTAGCTGGCTGCGGTGGTGCACCTGTAATTCCAGCGGCTCAGGAAGCTGAGGCAGGAGGATCGTGAATTCAAAGCCAGCCTCAGCAAAAGCGAGGTGCTAAGCAACTCAGTGAGACCGTCTCTAAATAAAGTACAAAATAGGGCTGGGGATGTGACTCAGTGGTCGTGTGCCCCTGAGTTCAATACCCAGTAAACCCCCCCACCCAAAAAAATTGCTCCTTTGCTTTATAGGAACAGTCAAAAGTGAGATCTAAACAAGTAAGTGGGGCAGGGTATAGAGCAGGCTAAGTAAGATTTAAAAGGAATGATGGACAGGAGGTGGGGGCACTAGGCTCCACCCATCTATTGGTAGGACAAACCCTCCAGCTAAGGGTTGAGTCTTCAAGCAATAAGGTAGGCCAGATGCAGAGGGTAGTGCTGGTGAGGTTTCAGCATATTTTGGAAGTTCCTAATTTGGAAAGTGCATGTGGTGAGGCACCGGAAGGAGTGGGTGGCGGGAGGGGGCCAAGTCTCACTTCACTGTATGCTGAATGAGGCTTTGACTCCAATGATTTGAGAAATACTTACACAAAAGTAAAACTTCTAAGATGAGAAAACCCCGAAATACTAAAATACTGAGCTAAATCGAAAATATCAGATTTACAGTACTGAAAATCCACAGGGTCCTCCCTCCCATCACCTTTCTGTCCAGACTCAGCAATTCCAAGCAGTTCCTCTACCCGGAGCCACTCACCAGTTCTGTATTCTAGAAACCCAGCATGACAGTGATTCTCCAGTTCTGCCAAAGTTGAAAATCAATCAGGTAAATGCAGTGATTAACAGCTGAAATTTTGTCTGGCTTATCAGCTCTTAAGTAAAGCATTTCTTTCTTTTTTTTTTTTTTTAGTTCTGGTACTGGGGACTGAACCCAGGAGTGCTTCAGCACTGAGCTACATCTCCAGCCCCCACCCCCACCTCCCCTGCAGTCCATTTTTCTTTTTCTTTTGAGACAGTGTCTTGCTAAATCTCCCAGGCTGGCCTGAAACCTGCAAACTGCTGCCCTACACCCTCTCCCCACCTCACTGGGATTATACCCTGCACCATTGTGACCAGTGTAAATAATGCATTTTTCTCAGCTGAGGAGGCTGAGGCAGGAGGATCACAAATTCAAAGCCAATTTACTGAGGCCCTGAGGAATTTAGCAAGACCCTACCTCAAAATAAATAAAAAAATAAAAAAAAAAAAAAGGCTGGGGATGTGGCTCAGTGGTTAAGCACCCCTGGGTTCAATTTCTGTACAAAAATAAATACATAAGTAAATAATGCAATTTTTACATGCAGCTAGTGTTCAGGTGGGAGAGATCTATAGGTGGGATGTGTCAATCCACTTTGCCAAAGGTGCTCTTTTGTCAGTGTCATGTTACACTTAATTAAACAAAATCATTTTCTTGAACAGAATTGAATGAATAATAAGTCATTTTGTTGAGGGAAAGGAACAAGGGAAACATTTCACAAATTATATGTATTCTGCTACTTTATTATCAATCCTAAAATGTTCCAAAAGTATGTTTATAGATGAGAACAAAGTAACTATGTTAATTTGTCTTTGTTCAAGTAGAAAAAGTAACCACGTGGCCCAAAGAGCGTGACAGATCAAGAGGCAAAGTAGAAGAAATAAACCTCATAATCAAAAAGTGCACTTTAGGGCTGGGGATATAGCTCAGTTGGTAGAGTGCTTGCCTTGCAAACATAAGGCCCTGGGTTCAATTCGCAACACCAAAAAAAAAAAAAAAAATAGCGCATTTGAGTTGAGGCCTGTGTCAAAAAATTGCTAATTAGTCTAAAGTTTCGAGCAGAATCTCAGAAAGTTTTTCACGTTCAGTTGGCTAAAGCTGTTCCAGATATGTTTCTCAGCTTGGTCTCCTTGCAGAAAGCTAGTCTTTTTTTTTTTTTTTTTTTTGGTACCGAGAATTGAATTCAGGGGCACTCAACCACTGAACCATACTGAGCCACATCCCCAGCCCTATTTTGTATTTTATTTAGAGACAGGGTCTCACTGAGTTGCTTAGTGCCTCGCTTTTGCTGAGGCTGGCTTTGAACTCCCAATACTCCTGTCTCAGTCTCTGGAGTCGCTGGGATTACAGGTGTGTACCATTGCAACCAGCAGAAAGCCAGTCTTCTTAATCAAAAGAACAAATAGAAGTGAAGTAAAAAGATGGTTTCCCCATTACCATATTGTTGGGGGAAGCTTAATATCTACTTTAAGGGAAAATTACCCTATTGGAAAACAACAGGTCATCCACTTAAAAAGTCATTGATGTCTTGACTCTTGACTATATTTTAAGTTACTCCAAGAGGTTCTGATATGTCTTCAAACATTCAGGTCTACCGTGGATGGACTTAAGTGTGGATCGTTGTAAATGAGACTTGATACCTTTAATTAAAACCCCAATAAGTGTGAGCTGGATTGGAGGAGGGCTGACTGTATCTGGCCTGGTTTGAACACTGAAGAAGGAAGACAAATGGTTCACGATGCCTGCTCTTAAGGAATTCAGCCGTAAGCTAGACACAAAACCAAAGCAAACAATATCTCAGGGCACCTATCGGAGTCATACAGTCAGTGCTGTTGGATCCTTGCTGGCACGGTTTGCAGGATGTCCAGGGACTGTGGGTATGTCAATCAGATGGGAGTGGAGGACTTGCACAGAGAAGTGAAGGTGGGGGTGATTTGCAGTTGAACTTTAGTGGAGATTGATAACCAGGATAACACCAGTTTTGCAGATAACCAAAATCCATAGAAAGATGTGGGACTGGGGCAGATAAACCTGGCAGTGATATACTGAGTTGGAGCAACAAGACCATTCGCCGGGAGAGTTGGAATAGCTTAGATGGCAGCTGGTGGACAGGCAGCCAGGGTGGAAGTAGGAAGAAACACATGCGTGGGACTAGAAAGAAAGAAGCAGTTCTTGGAACTGGACTTTCTTCCCAGTTGGATCATAGTCACCAAATTATTAGTCTATTTATCCTACTTTTCTGATTAAATGACACTTCTTGAAGGTAATGCCTTGTTTGCACAGAAGAAGCTGTGCTTGTTGAATTAAATTGTGTGTAACCCAATAGATTGAAATTAGATTTTGTCACATTGACTCTTGCTAGTCATGAAAAATTTTTAATTGTTCTCCAAGACAATTAACAACTATGAATCTATTTTATGTACCAAGATTATTTTACGCACAAGGTATATTTCCTGGTAACATATTACTTTGAATAGAAACCTCCCCTGCCCATACGCCCACATCTCCCAAACCCCAAACTCAGAATCAAAATGCTTACTCTGACTAATAAAAAGAACGGAGGTGTTTAAGGAAGAAAACACTTCCATTTTGAGGCAGAAACCTAAAAGCTGTGAAGGGTGTTAATCAGTTTCTCGGGCATTTAAGCATTTCATCACATTTGTTTTTCCACTTTCTTGATTCATCATTTAAAAAAAACCTTCAGCTTGGGGAATTCTGATCTGTAAAAAGCTTTTAAACAAACATCCCTAACACCATTTTATACGAATACCTCCTTCTCCCCAGAATGCAAAAATAGAAACTACATTCATTCTAAATAATGTATGGTGCTCTATTCTACCAGGCAGTCGGGACACTAGCAGCAACTTCAGCTTTATCGCCTGCTGAGCTCTTCAGTTAATGTGGATTCTCTTTTCCAAGAGCTCTGTATTACCTGGGGCAGTAGGGCAACCTTGGATCCATCTCTGATACTAATTGCAAATATAAAACTGTACTATGCTGCCTACTTTTTTACTTTTGTTTAAAAACTGCTTATTTTTACACTTTTTTTTGTTTGTTTGTTTCATTTATTTCACTTTATCAGCTTTCCACATGGTGGATAGAATGCTTAGCATGAACTTTGTAGCCAGATCAAATTCAAGACTAACTGGCTCAAATAACCTCTGGCAGCCTTTGTTTTCTCATTTGAAAACTTCCAGGAGTTTGTAAGGATTAATTAACAAGAGATAAAAGATGTATTCAGCATAGGGTAGGCTTGGTAAACTTTTATTTATTTATTTATTTTTGTCTTACCAATGGACATTTGTTCCTGAATATTCTAGTGCTTAAAGATAAGGTGGTGGATAGACAAATCCTTCTGTGCTGTCATCAACACAGTTGACAGGCAGCATTAACAACTCCTGGAACTTGTTAGAAGGGCAGAGTCTCCAGCTCCTACCTACCTGGGGAGGGGCCCAGCACTCTGTGGTCTGAATCTTCCAAGTGATTCTGCTACAGGCTGAAGTTTGAGAACCACTTTCTAGATTAAGGCCTGCATGGCATATGCATTTGTGGGTTTAAAATCAGGGGAAAAGGTATGCACGTGTGTATGTGCACACATTGTGTGTGCGTGTTTCTGCGGGTGTGCTGGGATGTTAATCTTTAGTTCTTACAAATACACCTAAGAGGAAATGAGCCACAGAGGCCAATGTCAGGTCACATGGTTCTCTTTCCTTGTCATGCTAAGTCTTCGGAATCAGGGATTTAAGAATATAGTCTGATTCCTGTGGTCTGTTCAGATCCCAGGATTTGAAGGATTCCTGATTCCAACCTCAAAAGTTACAGCTAGGAGGCCTGAGGTGTTCTTCTTTGTCTTTGGTGGTGGTGATGGGTGGTGGTGGAGTGAAGGAGTGGGGGAGAAACTCTACTTTTGGGAGTCAAGTGGGAGGGCTAAGATGTCCCTAGAGCTAGAAAGCACCCTTCATTCATTCTTATTTAGAGACATCTCACCACACTTCTGTTTGGAATCTTAAATAAGACTTTGAATTTTGTGTATGATGGGCAGAGAGGTCATCAAAGAATTGATACAAAATACTGTTAGTTTCATAGGAGAAGCTACTTCTTAAAAGACCTTTCAATTCAGTATTTGGGAGATACTTTGGCATCAAAATAATAGCAAAAGAGACATATACACTAATCGATGACTAGAAATCTCAATCTTTGAGGGTTTCCTTTGTAGTACCATCATGGCCAAATCTCCTTCCGGTACTAGAACTTGCAGTTGGTTAATACTGCCCCCTTGTGGGCACCTGATCTCATAGGATCCAGTTGGGAGCAGGGGAGTGTGCAACTTGCTTTGCTCAAACATTTTGGGTTCGTTGAAGGAATGTCTAGGTTTGCTTTTCTGTTCTTTCTACTGCTCTGAGCTTCTATTCTCTCATAGGTTTTCATCAAGCTGGTGCTGATCTGGGAAGATACATATGTTTCCCCAGGATTATTCAGTTGCAGGCATGTGGATCAGGGATACATGGCATTTGGCACAACTGGTGGGGTTCTGCTAATGTACATGTCACACCCCATCATTAAGTTTTGTTTTAAACAGTTCAAAATTAGACGGGTAATTTGTTTATTTTAGAAAAATAAAAATGCGATCTACAATCCTGTCACTTACCATGTGAATATTTTGTTACGTATCATTCTGTAGACCATTCACCCAATATCTCTACTCCACTCCTCTCCTTTCAGGTCCATTTTAATTGTATTCACTTACTCCAGGAACAGGAAAACAAAGAGAGAAGAGAGGAGGGGAAGGGAAGGGACAAAGGCTGAGAGTGAACAAAACTGAGTTAGTCCTTGCACTTGCTGGTTGGGGTCGGCTGCAGATATGAAACGAGATAGTCCCTCTCCTTGACTGTTCAGCCTGGTCATTTCAAGGGACCTAAACCACCCAACATCTTATCCTCTTCTTTTCTTTACTACTTCTTTTTGTCTCTTTATTTTCAGTCATATTGGTAGGCTCTAAAACCCTCTCTTTTTGCTTTTATCATCTGTCTTAATTTTCCATGGAAGAGAGAGAAGAAGACTGTCTAAATATTATTGCCTGGGTTGAGAATATTTTTTTTTTATCTTGGCTGGGAGTCTTCAGCCCAGAATTTCTTGGATCTGCTCATATTTTTCTTGCTGATTAAGAAAGGCTTCCACATATTAGAATTATTAACCCTTGGTCTGCCATTGAAGTTAAAATATTTTTTTCCATATTCATTCAACACTTTCTTTGGTTCATTCATTCATTCATTCAGTAATCATTCAATACTTACAATGTGTCACGTGCTCTTCTGGATTCTGGAGTTTTAGTGATTTATAAATAGATAGGATTTCTGCTTTTTTGGAGTTTAAGTGAGGAGGGAAGAGAAACATGAAAGCAAATGAACTGTTTTAGGTTTTGGTGAGTGTGTGGAAGTAAACAAAGAGAGGTGATAGGGTAGGTGGTTACTTTAAATGAGGCTGTAGGAAAAGGCTGTTATGAGTAGTATGAGTAGGTGACATTTAATCTGGGACATTTAGTTAGCAACATGTCGACCAGGGAAGAATCTGAACAGGAGTAGTGAGTACAAATACTCTGTGGTATAAGTAAGCTTGCTGCCCCAGATGATCTAAACAAAATCTATTGAACTCAGAGCTCAGAAAGAAAGAGTGACAGAGGGCAGCTATGGCGTTAGAGAGACAGTGAAGCCAGGGAAACTTGGAAGCATTCTAAATGGCTAACATGATCTCATTTATATTACTCAAAGATCATTCTGGTTGCACTCTGGCCAATGAACTGTAAGGGAGCAAGAAGGGGCAGGACAGACTAGAAAGAAGACTGTGAGGGGCTAGGGATATAGCTCAGTTGGTTGAGTGCTTGTCTAGCATGCACAAGGCCTTGGGTTTAATCCCCAGTACCTCCTCACCCCTTAAGAAAAGACTATGTGGCAATGCAGATAAAATATGACAGTGCTGAGAAAAATATGGTGAAGAAAATTGGGGTGGGGAAAAGTAGGTAAATCCTGGATACATGGTAGAAGAAGAGATCATAGGACTTTCAGCTGAACTAGACCTAAGGCAAAAAGGAAGTATTAGAGATATTTCCTTTTTAATATATTTTATGGGGTTTTTAGGTGGGGTTTGAATTAGTCAGCTTTCTGTCACTATGACAAAATACGTAAGATAATCAACTCAGGAAGAGGAAAGATTTACTTTGGCTCAAGACTTCAGATATTTCAGTCTATAGTCACTTGGGTCCTGTTATTTGGGACCTACGGTGGCAGAGGGCATCAAGTACATCGTGGTGAGAACACATGGTGGAGGAGGAAATAAAGAGAGAGACAGGAAAGAGCTGGGATCCTAATATCCCCTGAAGAACACGCCCCCAATGACCTAAACTCCTCCCACCAGGCTCTACCTCCTAAAGGTTCCACCAACCTCCCAATAGCACCACAGGCTGGCAAATAAGCTTTTAACACATGGACCTTTGGAGGACATTCAATAACCAACCACAGGGGTCTTACTAAAGAACTAAGATTTTTAAATGTATTTATTTATAGCAAATATTATTATTTTTCACAGCATGAATTTGTGCTCCAAATAATTTTTTGAGATGTTTAATGAAGGCTTTGTTTGTTTAATGGACCAAATGCCTGCAAACATCACACTGACTGATCAATTCATTCTGCTAACATCCTCAGTTATCCAAAACATAGAACAAAAAAACACAGTAGTCTGACTTAAGTAAACTATTTTGTGTTCAGGCACAGGAATAATGAATCTGATTACTGGGAACCAATTTTGGGGCACCAGTTTTGGGGCACCCTACTACTCTTTCGATGATGAGAAAAAGAGATCTTGAGTCCCAGCATTAGACGTCTGGCAGCAGCAATTTTTCATAACATTTCCGGTATTTTCTTTGATTGGAAGTTTGTACTCTGCTGCTTGTCCTTCTGCTTCTCACAGCTCCCTTTGACGGTTGCCTCTTGGGTCTGTAATCGTTCAGGCAGGATGGTGCACAGGGACGCGTGTTCCTGCTTCTGGTGTATGTTCGTTTTCTTGTACACATGATCACACTTGAGTGTGAAGGAAAGAAAGACGAGAGAGAAGAGGCAGAAAAGGGTGGAGATAGGTAAAGAGCAAGGCAAGTGGAGACAGGCAGAGGGAAGCCGAGGTAGAGACATTGCAGATAGCTAAAAACCTGAGAAGTAGGAATTGTGTTGTCTTGTTTTGAAGATGTAAAACCAATGGCAGAAGGAATGCTGGGTATTCATGATTATTTCCAGCAGGTCTTATTTATGTGGGACTGAATCCTTCCACTTTTTCTGCACTGTAAAATTGGAAACTGTGGAAATTAGGTGAGGCTTACAAGGGGTACAGAAGCAAGGGTGATAAAAGACTTGAAGTTTTTATTGACTAGTGTTATGGGTTGAATTGTGTCCCCTAAATACATATGTTAAGTCCTAACCCCAGTTACCTGTCCTATGATAGTCCCTTGTTATCTACAGAAGATATGTTCCATGAACCCCAGAGAATGCTTGCAATCTCCACTGTTACCTAGCCCTTTAAATGACCATTGTGACACTCAATCAGTGGATCTGATACCTGAGATGGTTAATAAGTGACTGATGGGTAAGTAGTGTGGATATGCTGGACAAAGGGACTATTCATATACTGAGCAGGACAGCATGAGATTTTATCAAGTTACTCAGAATCATGCACAACTAAAAATTTACGAATTGTTTATTTCTAGAATTTTTCATTGAATATTTTTGGGTTGTGGTTAATCTCAGAGGGTAGCTGAGATTGCAGAAAGCAAAACCACAAATAAGGGGAGACTACAGTACAGGTGCTTCTCAACTTATGACGAGGTTCTGTCCTGGTGAACCGTTCATTCATAGATGTAAAGTGCATTGGATGCATGGAGCTTGCTGAAGGTCCTAGCTTAGTAATGCAGTACAATGTAAGGCATAATCTTCATTATGGTACGGCTGGTGGGAGCTGGGATTCACTGCTGCTACCCAGCATCGTGAATGAATACTGTTGCATGTTGCTAGCCCAGGAAAAGACCAAACTGAAAAATTCAAAGTATGCATATCGCTTTTGCACCATTACAAGTCGAAAAATATCACTATATTGAACCAGTGTATGTCAGGAATTGTCTCTATGTGGGTCTCTGCAGATGCTACCAATTAACGTAAGGTCATTGGGGGCCCTAATCCCATATGACTAGTATCCTGGTAAAATGGGGGACATTAGGGCCCAGATTCATAGTGAGACCTCTGTGAGGTGGCAGAATAGAGAATGAATCCCTCTGGCCACCACCCACAGCCAGGAAAAGGCAAGGCAGGATTCTATCTTACCAGGTTTTCCTAGACTTCCAGCCTCCAATGGATGAATTCCTGTTGTTTTAAGCCACCCTGTTTATGGTATTTTGTTATGGTGGTCGTAGGAAACTAACGTAGGCAGTAAATCCAGCATAAGTCATCAGGAATGCGGTAGCCAGAAAGCTTACTATGAGTTAGAGCTGCGTCAAGAAGAGTACAGCATTGTCTCTGTGCCGGAAGTGGCAAGATCACCATTAGAAATGGAAATTGCATTTGAAAGCCATTAGACTTCTAGGTGATGCATCTGAGAAATTGATCACACTTTAGAGGCATATGTGGTATCATTTTTTTTCCTTTTTCTAATTGTTTGTATTTTATACCAATGTTTAAACTTAATTGGGTGTTAGCTTGAGGTGGTTAAAAGGTTGTTTTGGGGGAGGTTTGTTATGGTTTTGCTGTAAGAAGTGTTTCAAACTCTGCTGAGATGTTGCTGAAAAGCATGGTGCTGGTAACAGTCCAACAATCCGTGGCTGCTCATTCTTGCCTACTTTTTCTCTCCCTCTAAAGCAGGTTAGCATTGAAGGTGGTAAGGAGAAGCCTGCATGCGTGTTCAATTCTTTGTTTCTTCTCCTTCCCTTTCCCTCTGCCTCCCCTACCCTCCTTCACTCGCTCAACCTCTTTTGTTCAGTATGTGTAACTTGAAGCTAATTTGTACTACTGGATATCTGACTGGAGCCACAGATACAGAATCTGTATTGTTCTTACTGAAACACAGCATGGAATTAACATTAAACTTAAATAAAACAAACCTAAATTAAAAATGCCAAAAAAAAAAAAAAAAAAAAAGAAGAGTACAGCATCTCAAATGTGAGAGGGGGAAGTCGTCTGGTCAACCACATGTGGACTATTGTATTCACTCCTGAGAAGTATACTTGGTAGGATGTTGATAAGCTCAAGATTTTCTAGAAGATACCGAGAGTTGGGAGGTGGGGCTGGAACACTGCCACACTGACACCCGGACTCTTGCAGTTTGATGCCTTACCCTTGTCGCTTTATCTCACAACACTTCCGTCCATGCATCGAATCATTCATTCAAATCAAGACAAGCTGTGCCCCTGGCTGCCTTCTGTTCTCATTCCACAGATGACTCATTCCTGCAGCTTCGGTTTCCATCTTCAGCTAAACTTCTCTCTGAAGCTTGATCTGACCACCTACTTACTGGTCATCTGTCTCTACTTCATTTAGTGATGGCCTAAGCAAAACTTGTTAAAAAAGGAACTCGGGACTGGGGAGATAGCTCAGTTGGTAGAGTGCTTGCCTTGCAAGTACAAGGCCCTGGGTTCAATCCCCAGCACCCAAAAAAAAAAAAAAAAAGGAACTCAAAGTTTACCCTTCCCCCCACCCCCTGGACCTGCTCTCTCCCCTGTGCAAGCCTCAGGGAAGGACACCTCTCCCACCTGGCTGTGTGAGCCATACCTGTGGGGGTAGTAGCTCTTCTGGGGGTCTTGGAAGTTCCTTGAGGTCTGGGTCCAGGCCTGTTCTTTGCCTAGAGTTCCGCCTGGCTCCCAGGTCCACAGTGAACACTGACCTGGCTGACAGATGTCCCCTCTCCTGTTTTCATCCTCCAGGAAGAACAAGACTTTTAGTTTTTTTTTTGTTTTTTAGTTTTTTTTTTTTTTGTCTTTCTTAGAATAAGTCTACTTGGGGACATGAGTTGTCTGAACAACATGGATTTTGGGAATATTCTTCAAGAGTATGAAAGATAGTAGAATAGAACATGCCCTTTCCTAAAAATATTGTTCATGAATTTGAATTCTTCCAGAAGGGCATTAAGTCCCACTGTCACCAAAGAGTTAAGATTAACACTATCCACTGTCGTGTTGCCTTTTCCTTACAAACCTGTAGAGAAAGTTGGATAGTGCAGAAAAACAGAAAGCAGTCACTCAATCCCTTACTTTTCATTTGAAAATACTCCTCCCTCACTGGCTCCTTTGTATGCATTAGATGTTTTGGTTACCCCAGAATTCATATATTGAATGCTCAAATCCCTAATGTTATGGCATTTGGAGCTGGAACCTTTGGGAGATGATTAGGTTTGGATGAGGTCATGAGAATGGGACCCCAAGATGGCATTAGTGTCTGTACAGGAAGAGGAAAGAGACCAGAGCCCTCTCTTCACCTCATCAGGACATAGAGAGAAGGTGGCAGTTTGTAAACCAAGAAGAGGAACTGGGAACTAAATCTCTAGCAGTTTGATCATGACTTCTCAGTTTCCAGAACTGTGACAAATAAATCACTTTTGTCTATAAGCTACCCATCATTTTGTTACAGCAGCCTGAACAGACTAGGACTGTCCCTTTCACTCCTCCCTTCCTTCTTTCATCTCTCCTTCTTCTCTCCCTCCCCTTTCTCTATTACAATCTCTTTCCTACTTTGTTTCTTGTGGGCAGGAGCGTGTGCAGGATTTGCAGGGATCATCACCAATAGTAGGTTCTGGCAAGTAGGTCAGATTTCACAAGCATAGTGCAGATGGGAAATCAGCTTTCTTTCAGAGTGAAGGTCTCACCCATCAGAAGTCTAGTCTATTCTTCTGTCATCACTATCTTCGTTCTTTATAGGATAGTGTTAATCTTAGGTATATGCCTTATTCTAAACCTTTGCGGTTAAAAAAAATAAACAACAAATAAACAATAACACAACTCCGCTTATTCATAGAATTGCTTTTCTTTCTTTCTAATAAATCTACATTGCCTGTGTGTGAATGTGCCTGGGAACTTGAGGATGGAGATGAAGACAGGGAGTGTGGGCAGAGCTTTCTGGAAAGATGGGATTAAGCCAAGTGGGGGCATTTTAACATGTTGGAAGCAGAGTGGTATGTCGAAGAGAATCTGAAATTTTGGAAACGAAGACCCCTGGTTGAGACCTAACCTTTTGGCTTAACCTCTCTCTTTTAGTTATTTCATTTATATGGCCAGCCCTTAGTTATTTCATTTATAGAAAAGAGACATGACAACAATTTCACTAAGTTGTTACATGAAGTAAATGAGTAATCAGGTAGGAAAAGTGTCAAGTGGTGGTACTGATTCCAAACATGGAAACTTCACTATTATAATATAAAGCTGCTTCCTCACCCTTTATGCTGTAGTCATTTCCCTGCCTCCCAACTTCTTGTCAGTCTGTGAACATCCTGGCTAGCTATTGGTTCATCAGTCAGCTTGCAAGTATCCTTCTGCGTTATTGGTCCCCTGTTAACCCACAGAATTCGACTGCTTAAGAATATCTCCCCTGCCACCCTTTTTCTCCCTTCCTCGTTTTCATGCTCTCTCCTCCATTTCACTCTCTCTCTTGCGCGCTCTGTCTCTCTCTCTCTCTCTCTCTCTCTCTCTCTCTCTCTCTCTCTCCTCTCATTTTCTCTCTTACCCTGCAGGGAGACACTCTGTTTGCTTAATAAACTCTCTTATGTGAGTTCCCATGACCGGAGTGGTTTCTGGTTTCTTACAATTATCCATGGTTCTTGCCCTCTCATCTAGATCTCAACCTTTTTTCCTGTTTGTCTCTTCCAAACAATACTTTAAAGACAGAGATTATTCTATTTAGTTTTCTGCACCTAGTACCTAGCTGAGGGCAAAGCATCTATTAGATGCTTAACACAGGTTTGTAGAACAACAGAGGCACAAATGAATACCCCTATGGTCAGGACCAAGTGGAGTCTTGATCCCATGAGCTGTGTCCTGCCCTCTTCCTCTCCTTTTATCTTCTCTTGCTTTTAAAGACTGTCCCATCCCATCTGTTTCTATCCTCTCACTTGTATTCATGCATATATAAATATATATATTTTTTCAAGAATGTGTCTTAGACCTAAGCTCCTTAGAGATCTCATTTTGTCTCACCAGCAAGTTGTTCCGATAATCATTGTAATTGCAAAGATGTTAGGATGAACCCTTGAATTAACTGCCTTTCATTCCAAGAGTCAGGAAATTTCAAACAGGTGGAGCATGAGTTTCCATAGTTGTCATGGCAACGACAGCGGGTCTGATGCTCTGTATTCTTCTCTTTCCATCCTCCCCTCTCCCCTGTCCCCAGTGCTCACCCCTTCACCCAATGTGTCCTAATGTATTCATGATGGTACCAGTCAAAAGTCTAAGAGAAGTGATATTCTTTGGAGTGGATATAGGGAAAATGGGACATAAAACAAAGGTTGTGTGGTTATCATTAGAACAGACCCCTTTCATTGATACAAACTCTTGAGAGGTAAGAATACAACACAGCCTCTTGCTTTATCAAGACATGTTTGGCAAAGAGACAGGACGTTGGTAGTTTTTGGTTTTCTTTGATCTTTTTCTTTCTTTTTTTTTTTTTTTTTGCCGTGCTGGGGATTTGAACCCAGGGCCTACCAACTGAGTTATATCCCCAGCCCAAGTTTTTGGTTTTCTTAACCCCTTCAAGCTAAAGTCACTGTTGCTCCCTTCTCCAACCATCTGAAGTCCCAATTTCCTTACAAGTTTCCCAGCCCTCCAATTTCCTGAACAAATCTGTATGTAGCAGCAACTGGAGGTCTCCCCACAGACTCAGGCCTGTCTGAGCCTGAAAAAGGGTCAAAGTGGAAACATAGTTTTGGAGAAAATGGATTTGAGAAATGTCTTTAAGAAGCAGAATGTGTCGAACTTGTTAATGGATTGGAAGTAGGGGGTAAGGAAGAGAGTGACCAGATTTCTCATGAGGGCAATGACATGGAGAGTGGCCTCCATTAAGTTCCTCCTGAGACTGGGAATCTCTCCAAGTTCCCCAGGAGGAGACCCAGTTGGTGGGGGTGGAAGATTTCCACTCTGTACATGCTGAGGTCCCAGCAAAAAACCTGGGCACAAGTCAACCTATTTCTATTCTGTTCTTTTTATGTTGAACTGAAGATAATCAATCCCCACCCTGATTCATAAGAGAAATCAAACTGGAGAGGGTTTTATTTTTATAAGACTCACGTAATTTTGAAAAATTGCCAGTTGAGATCTTTGGCCTATCTATCTAAATTTATAGCTGTATTCAACTCATACCTATGAGTTAGCCTACCTGAAGCTGCTGAGGTGTCATTAACTACCATGTGAAGGCTAAATCCACTACAGATTGACAGCTTAATCCAGTGTCTTCTCTTCTTTGCGACTGTACTAATATTCACCCCATTTCTTCTTATGTGGCATCTTGTATACAACTTTCTGCGACCCCCAGTCTTTGTTTTTCAGCTTCTGTTCCTCAGGAGGAATGTTGTCTAGCTCTTTGAGACATCCCTAGTGCTTTCTAGAGTGAATTTCTTCTGTTACCTTGGGGCCTATCTTTTAAGTCTGACTATTTATCCCAAACACTTCAAATTTAGAAAAAATGATATGTGCCTGAGTTTGAGTGATGTATTTAGAAATTTAAAAAAAAAAAAAAAGAGAGAGTGAGAGAGATAGAGAAAGACAGAAAAACTATTTTATTTTCAAAAGATTTTCCACATTGATAATCACAGTTGGTCTTCATAAAACTCTGAGGTACAGAAACAGATGGGTACATCTTCTTTGTTAAGGTTTAGATATGAGGTGTCCCCCCCCCCCCAAAGCTTGTGTATGAGACAACGCAAGAAAGATTAGTGGTGAAATGATTGGGTTATGAGAGCCTCAACCTAATAAATGTGTTAATCCTCTGATAGGTATTAACCCCAGGTGGTGACTGTAGGCAGGTAGGGTGTGGCTGTAGGAGGTGGGCCACCATCTCCCTTTGGGGTATACCTGGTGGGAAAAAATCTCTACTTCCTTGTGGCCATGACCAGAGCTACTTTCCTTCACCACACTCTTCCACCATGATGTCCTGCTTCACCTTGGGCCCAGAACAAAGGATGGCTGAGAACTTTGAAACTGCGAGCTCCAAATAAACTTCTCCTCTAAAATTGTTCTCAGTGGACCTTTTAGTCACAGCAACAAAAAAGCAAACTAAAACATTCCTGATAGGGAAACTGAGACTCTGAAGACTGGTCTGGCCTGAGGTCACCAGGTGAATCAGTAGGGAGAGGAAGAATCATTTTACATAACCCTAATGGACAAATACTTTCACTGATACTGTCTGTTGTGAGTGGCTATAATAACCATTATTGTCTGCTTCATTCTCTAGATGAAGGAATACACTTCAGTGAGCTGTATGTGGTGATTCTGACTTTCAGCATCTGGAGTCAGCCCACAGTCCACAAGTTAAAGGCACTGCCCTGGTAAGACCGCCTCACTTAGATGTCAGCTGCAGGTGGGGCCCTACGTCCCTCACACTTCTTAATGACTGGCTACACATCTGGGGGATCCTATGAGCCCCCTCTGGTTTGATCATTTGCTAGAATGACTCATAGAACTCAAGAGAGTGTTATAATTCTGATTTTGTTCTAAAGGCTACAAATCAGGACCAACCAAAGAAAGAAACAGAGGGCTGGGCCTGGGAGGGTTCCAAATGCTGAGCTTTCTCTATGGCTCATGGCTCTACTCATCGACGTGTTCTCCAATTAAGAAGCTCAAAGGGCTCGTGTCCAAGGTATTTATTGAGTTTTCACACATAGGCATAATTGGTAACTCAGTCTCCAACCCCCTCCCCTCTCCAGGTTCAAAACCCCAACCCTCTAATCACATGGTTATTCTTGCTGCTAACAAGCCTCCATCCTGAGCTACTTCTTTATCATAACCTGTGGTGTGGTCCAAGGGCCTCATGGATAACAGATACTCATATCATTTAAGAAACTGGAAGGGTTTTACGATCTGTTCTGGAAACCTGGAATAAAGACCAGATGGGTTCTTTATTATACAATAGTAGCAGAGCCAGGCAAGTTCTGCATTTAGTCTGGGAATCCTAGGCTAAGTGCTTTCCCTTATGCCCAACACTGCACCCCAAGAACCTGGTTCCCATCTGGTTTTCTGATAATGAGTGTTATACTTTAGATATGAGGTGTCTCCCTAAACCTCATGTGTCAACCCTCCCAGGCCCAGTCCTCTGTTTCTTTCTTTGGTTGGTCCTAATTTGTATCCTTTAGAACAAAAATCAGAATTATAACACTCTCTTGAGTTCTATGAGTCATTCTAGAAGACAAGAAGATTTAGAAGTAGATCATTTGATCAGGTTATGAGAGCCTTAACCTAAACTGTACATTAATCTTCTGATAGTGATTAACTGAGTGGTAATTGAAAACAGATAGGGTGTGGTTGGAAGAGGTGGGTCATTGGGGGCATGTCTTTGGGGTACATATTTTGTCCATGGTGAGGGGAGAAGTTCTGCTTCCTGGTACCAAGTTCTGAGCCACTTTCCTCTGCTGCACCCTCCCACCATGATGTCCTGCCTTACCTCAGACGCCAAAGAATGGAATCGGCTGTCTATGGACTAAGTCTTTTGAAACCATAAACCCCCCAAATAAACTTTTTCTCCTCTAATTGTTCTTGTCAGGTCTTTTGGTCACAGCAGTGAAAAAGCCGACTAAAACAATGTGTTTAAGAGAAAGAGAGAAATTGGAATGTAGTGTGATATCTTGAAGACCTACACAGAATCTTCCTCGTACTTCAAAACCACACCCTGTCCTTCCCTTTGGCACACCTGAAACCAGACCAAACCCAACAATCCACTTTTCCACATTTCTAAAGTAATAAAGCCAAGCAGGAAGGATGCTGGCAAATGAATGTGCACTCAGGACAATGCAGGGTTTCTGAAAGCAAGCCACGTAGGAGGTGTCAGCACAGACCCTGATTGCAAAAGTCTGCATTTATCCTTAATCTGCATTTTAAACCCAAACCCTCCATCCCACACAGTTCTCTGCCCTAGCTAGCTGTGTTCCACAATCTGCAAGCCAAAATGGAATGGTGGATGAGGAATGATTTCAAAAGAATGAAATCCTGGACAGGCATATCCACTTTGATTATTGATGCAAAGCACTTGGTGAAAAGGGGAGCGGATTTTTATTTACTGCACCCCTACTGTGTGCTACAAGCTGTGGTCAGCATTCTAATGGCACACATCATTTAACTCTCACAGTTCTGTAAAGTGTGTCTTACTATCCTATTTTAATGGAAATTAAGGCTCCAAGAAAGTTTAAAGAACTTACCCAAAGATGGTCAAACTGATTTGAACCTAGGTTTAATTCCAAGACCCACTCTCCTATTTATACTAGTCCTCCTCCAACCACTGGTAAAAGCTTGGAAAATGTTGATGTCAATTTTTTTTGTTTGTTTGCTTAGGGCTTTATTAAATCTTCTTTTTGTATGATGATGTGATTAAACTGATCTTCAGAAAACCTGTCATTTTGAAAGCTTAGGGCAGCAGAACAAGCTAATCAAAGAAAAGCTTCATTTACATTAATCCTACTGGGAGATTGCTCAGGTCACTTCTCTGAAAAGCCTGGTGACTTTGCTCAGCTTAGTCTAAACATCAGACCATTTTCACTTATTAAATCGCTGCTAATTCAGGTACCAATGCAGAACAAATGTGCCGTTAATGATAAAAGTCACAATCACACAAAAGCCTGACTGTGGGATTGGATTGGAAGTACAGCACTAGTTCCAGATGCAGATTCTATTTTACCTTACTTCTACAAGCTTTGGACTTCGCTGATAAACAATGAGGTCTCTGGAAATTTCCGTGGGTGTGAAGCCTGAACGCCTCATCAGCTCCGTACTAGTGCCACCTAGTGGCTCCCCAAGGCATCTGCAGATCCTTCAGATTGCTAAAGGGTTGGGGAGGGTTCGAGGGCCCTACCATCTCCTGGCCCTCAATCTAGAGGCACTAGAGACACTTGTGTGCCAAGAGAAGAGGAAAGAGGTGATCGTCTACTTCATATAACTATAAAATTCTCGATAGCTGAGATAAGGAATTTTTGGACTTGGACAATTTTGTTTTGACCTCATACAGGCACAACGCAAGAATACCTTGCCTACTGCTTTTTTTGGAATCTGTGGCCCCATTGATATCTGGGAAACTCCACCAATGCAAACATGCCATCCCTTCTTCCATATCTCCCCCAGGCATTGTCCTCAGTCAACACCACAGCCCAAGAGGAAAATGAAAAAGCTCAGTTCTACCGCAGACCATTCACTCTACTGATTTTATTTCCTTCTCCTGGTGTTCCTTAGCCACCTACCTGGCAAAGAATATTAGGAGGCAGTTCCTCAGCACTGTCTTTGAATAACATGGGGAGCATGGACCATGTGTCATCTAAGCAAGTGCGACAGCCAAGTTTGCTAAGTCACTTCTGACTTTGAGAAAGGAACCGTCTGTTCAGGGACAGAACCAGGGCAAAGGACAGGTAGCTGATTAACAAAGAAAAGGAAATGGGTAGATAGTACTCCCCCATTACCTGGTTGCTAACAGCTTCTGTGGGAGGGGAAAAATCACTTTCCAACACAATCACCCCTGAGGCTCTCTTCCTGCCTTTTGGTCACCAGTAAGAATAAGAAGAAAGGAAACCTAAAATCTATAGAAGGGGAAGACCAGCTCTGAACCCCCTCCTCTCAGGAGGAGTCTCTTTCTCTCTCTCCCTCTCTCTGTTCTTTTTCTTAAATAAAGTTTACTTTTTGCTCTTGCCTAGGTGTTTCCCATATGTTTACTCTTCAACACTGGTAGAATGAGGACCCAATTCTGATTTTCAAGACAGGTTTCATTGTTAAAACGTAACCAAAGTAGGAGATAATAAACACCAGACAAGGAGACCATGATAGGAGAATAATAGGGTCAGTTCAGGATTTGGCGTCAGAGTTACCTGGGATTGAATCTTGGATCTGTCTCTTGCTGTATACTGGGGGAAATTATTTGGCTTTCCTATCAGCTTCCTCACCTGTCAAATAGATATGATGTATCCCGTTTACGGATTTATAGTACGAAATAAATCCAACTGTGGAAATAAATGAAGTTCACCTAAATGAGAACAGTTTGCTATAGCGAGGAATTTGGCCACCATCATTGATTTGGTAGAGACTCAAGCGGGCAGAGAAAAGAAAAGCATCGTAATGAAAAAGGAAGGCTTCAGGTCTGCTCTGATTGAAGGTTGTTGGCACTGGAATGCTGGAGGAGGGTCAAGAGGGGCAGGGCATCTTCTGCCATTAGGTTAGAGTGCATATTTCTATTCTTCTGATTGGCCCTGAGTTGGAAGCAGCGGTTAAAAATGGGGGAGCTGCCAGTCAAAGTCCAAGTCCTGACTGTTCTGTGATGATTTCTGTGGAAGCTGTGGTTTGGCTTTTGCGTATTCTGGGATGGTTGCATTAGGGGTTATAGGTTGGAGTTCTGTTGTCACATGTAGTTGGCCATTGTCCATTTGTACAGTCATCTTTTATGATGTATTCAAGGCTAGTCACACCTTGTATACAGATATTCAGTGAGTGGTAATCATTATTATTACAATTCACAGTGATCAGAGGTGGCTCTCAGACTCCAATGGAACCAGACTTTAGGTGGTAGCTTCCTTATTTCATTTTGGGTTGCTGTAATGCCCGAGGCTATGTAACCTGTAAAGAAAAGAAGTCTGTGTGGCTGACAGTTCTGGTGGATGGGAAGTGCAAACAGCATGGTGGCATCTGGCACAGGTCCCCCTTGGTTGTGTCACAGCATGGTGGAGAAGTAGGAGGGGAAGTGGGCATGTGAAAACAGACAGGAGACAAAGAGTCGGGAGGGACCAGACTTGCTCTTTTATAACAAATCGTTCACATGAACTAAGTGGGTCTGGTAGGAACTATATTAGTCTCTTCTGAGGGCAGTGCCCCCATAACCTAAGTACCTTACGCTGGACCCCATTTCTTAAAGATCCATCACCTCTCAAACCATGGCATCGGGGACCAAGTCTCTAACACATGAACCTTCAGGAGATACACTCAAAATATAGGATCTCCCAACAGTGTCGTTCAGGGACCATGCAGGAGAACAGAACCTATACCAATTATTATTTTTTTAAAAATTTTCTTTCTTTTAGTTGCAGATGACACAATACCTTTATTTGATTTTTTTATTTTTATGTGGTGCTGCGGATCGAACCCAGTGCCTCACATGTGCTAGGCAAGCGCTCTACCACTGACCCACAACCCCAGTCCTATACCAATTACTTTAAGAAGGATAACTTAATAGGGGAAATTGAGGACATGGAGAAACAGAAAAAGATAACGAAACAATACAGGGATAGTTCCTGAATGAAGCAGCTGCCGCTCCTGGGGCTGGAGGAACAAGGAGAAGAGATGGAAGTTATTCAGCTTTGAAACCCAGAGCAGAAGCTTCACAGAGTGTGACCCAGATCTCTGAAGAGAACAGTGCTCTTGGTTGGTGCTGGTACCTCCTGAACTTGGAGGAGGCCCTGAAAGTACTTGAACTTGGATCCCCAAATACTCACAGGTTGGAGCAGATATATCTTGTAGCAAGGGCACCATGAGGGTGGAAGTCTCTTCAAACTGGAATGATTGGTGCTACTGACTGAAGTATCATTGTTGCAGTGACATTGATCAATAAGAAGCCAGAAGGATGGGAAGGTGCCGCGTCCCTCTTGCCTTCATGTCTTCCTCCAGCATTCCCATAACTAGCAGGGGTCTGACTGGCAAAGAAGAAATGAGTCCCAGACTCAACGTCACAGAGCACAGTATAGGATGGTGGTTTGGAGTGCAGGGGCGACATCTTTCAACCAGCTTACCTCCTTCTTCATTGTTTGCAGAACTTTTGTTGTTCATGCACAAGGTTGGCTAAATGTGTAAAGGGAAACACAAGGCACCCCTGCCCAGACTCAGTCACCAATCTTGATTAATTTATGCATTTCTCCAGGTTCTTTGAAAGCTAAAAGAGTCAATCAAAAGTAGACAATCAATGAATAATTGATTTGATTGTTTCCTGTCCATCTATCCACTGCTTTATTTCCCCCTACATCTAGACACCCCTGGAAACCCCCCCGCACCAAGTCTCTCTTTTCACAGAGATTGGAGAAACTTCTGCTTCATTCCTGTTTTTCTACCCATATCCAAGAAGTTCCCATAGAACTTTCCAGCCCTTTCTTCACTGGGGCCAAGAGAAAGGGAGATGCTGGGGAAGAGAATTCTCTTCCACTTCACCTTAGATCTTCCCACTCCAGATAGTCTTCCAAGAGAGTGTAGGAATGGAGGTTTGGTCTCTCCCGTTTAGGGGAGGAAGGGCTCTAGCTATGCTGGAGATGTCCCAGGCATCTGGAACACCAAGGTGACTCAAACACAGTCCCCTCCCTAAAGGCCTTTGTATGCGCTAATCAAATTGGTGTAACAACGTGAGCAAAAACGTAAGTACACGCACCATGGCCCAACTCTGCCTATGACCATCTCTGAAAACTTCAGAGGACGCAATAAAAGAAATAAGTGGGCATTCCAGACAGATGGCAGCATGTGTGGAATGGTCTGAAGTTGTCTAAGAGTATCTCCATTAAGGGTCTCCACAGTGGCGTGTAGGGTTGGACACACAGGGTCAGGACTGAGCTCTGGGATGACTCCCTACAGAGACTGCTGGGAAGCTGGCAAGAGGTATGGCCCATCTGCTGCGTAGACAGCTCACTCCAGCAGCTGTGTGGAGGCTAGACCAGGAAAAGAAGCTGCAAGACGGGAGGCAGGAAAGTGACTGCAAGTTTGTGTCATAATACACGTTGGTGGGTTTAAAGATGTGTAAGAGACTTTCCTCTGCTCCATCAGCTGAAGAGTGATTCAAAATAGTAGACACAAATATAGAGAGTGGGAAGGCTGCGCCAAGCTGCTGCTGCTGCTTCTTTTTTTTGTATCAGGGATTGAACTCAGGGGTGCTGAACTACTGAGCCACATCCCCAACCCTGTTTTGTATTTTATTAAGAGACAGTTGAGTTGCTTAGCACCTTGCTGAGTTGCTGAGGCTGGCTTTGAACTCGTGATCCTCCTGCTTCAGCCTCCCCAAGCTTCTCTTTGGGACATCCTGTCCAGCAGAGACACTGGGTCCGACCTGGGAAGATCATGTCTCCAGGGAACAGGTATGGGGATAAGTGGTGGGAAGCAAGGCTGGCAGGAGGGCACATATTTTGGATGCTCTTCCTGAGCAAATGAAGTCTAGTGGGGACTCCGAGCCCGGGGAATGACGGGATGAGAGGCTATGCTTTAGGAAGACGAATCTCGGAGCAGCATGGAACACGTATCAGAAGAGTCCATTGTAAAATGAGCGTTATCAAGTGATGCCGAGGATCAGATCCAGCACAGGGGCTATGACAGATCAGTTTTGAAAGGGAGGCTATTGAAGTTATGACCACTAATGTGGAATGGGGGATTAGGGGTCAAGACATCCCCAAGTTTTTTGTTAAAGAAAGAGACAGGGAAATAGAAATTGGAAAGGCGGTAGAAGGAGGAATTTTAGTGCCAGATGTTTGTATGTGAATAAGGACTTTTCAGTAACAGAGCCAAGTTCATCCTTGTGACTTCAGATGAAGCTGTTAAAGCAACAGGGAAGGGAACCACAAAGGAATGAGGGGCAGCAGTTTCAAGGACAATTTGATTTCATTGCAACAATAATCGTAATAGTATTCCATTTATTTTACATTTCTGTTGGAAAGTGTTCCATTAGACTAATTTTAGTGAGGATACAGTGAGATTAGCCTACAAATTCACTTCTGGTGGTACTGTAAATTAGCACAACATTTTGAAAAGCAATATAAGATGTAGTAATCCCACTCCTAGGAATTTATCCTTAGGAAATATGTATATTTTAAAGCAAAAGCTGAGAGCTCAAGGAAGTTCATTACAGCATTATCTATGCTAAGCAAAACTAGTGAAGACATAAAACATTAATAGGGGGAAATGATTTAGTAAATGATGCTATAGTGATTCAATGAAATATTATAAACCTATTAAAATGCAAATTACAATTACATTGACTAGGGAGAAATGGAAACACGCTTGACACCAGAAACAGTAATAAAGGAAGCAGAGTACAAAATTCTTTGCACACTTTATTAGAGTATGGATATGCACATGCACTGGATAAAGTACAGGAGGTAATTTGAAGAAATGAAAGTAGGTATTGTGCCAAATAGCCCAGGGCTCAGGAACCAGAATGCTGGCCTGGAATCCTCTGATTTACTAGTCTGTGACCTTGGGCAATATCTTCATCCTCTCTCAGCTTCAGTTTCTCATCTATAAAATGGGAGTAACATAAGGGTGTGATTTTAAATGGGTGTTAAAAAACACTCGCCTCAAGGATTTGTGAACATCCAGATGAAATACTACATGTGAAGCTCTTGGCTCGTGAACATTTCAATAAATGACACTTATTATTATGGGTGATTTTTATTTAAAGTATATTATAGATAGATTACCTTAATTAAAAAATATAGAATGCGCAAATATGTTAGTCAGCTTTTTGTCACTGTGACCAAATAACCTGACAGACTAACAACTCAGAGGAGGAAAGACTTATTTTGGTGCATGGTTTCAGAGGTCTGGGCCCACAGTCAGCTGTCTTCATTGCTCTGGGCCTCCTGAGGCAGAACATCATGGTGGAAGAGTGTGGAGGAGGAACGCTGCTCAACTTCTGGAAGGCAAGAAGCAGATGCATGAAAAGAAATCCCCAAGTGGATTAATCCACTGATGAGGTGCAATCATTGCCCAAATTCCCCACTGCTGAACCTGGCTGCATTGGTGACAATGCTTTGAACATGAGACTGAAGCCAGAATTGGGGACAGGCAGTTAGTGCAGAAATAGGGGTTGGGGTCAAATCGAGGAAATGGAGGCCATGAAAGTCATCTGCCTCTGGAAGTTGGAGACTGCCCCTGGGAGAATGGAATGTCAAGGATCTCTGGAGCCCATTGACATTATCAAATTTACCTGCCCTTGTCAGGGACTACAGGCAAGGAACTGCTCTTATCTGCCTGAATCACCTTGACCCTCCCCCTGCCCATTCGCTTCTCACTTTATGCATCTCACCTGCAAAACCAGGCCTAGTCGACTATGTAAGCAGGAAGGAGAGATAAGCGGGGGAGAGAACTGGAGAACAAAAGAGACCTTAACCTATAAAAGATGTAGGGTGCGCTCACTTCTGGAGACTTTAGAACATCAGCCTTGGCTCCCTTCTCCCTCCCGGGAGGGAGAAGTCTGTATTATTACTACTTTTAAATAAAACCTGCTTAATATGCTTGCCTTGGCGTGCTTCTCTAGTGTTCAGATTTCAACATTAGAGGGAGCAGAACTCGTCACCAGTAAATGGCGGTATCAGTGACACCACCACACCTCTGGGGTCTATTGTTTAGATACCTACAGATACACACAGAGATGTTCACTGTAGGTTGTTCATCCTAACATTCCTTTAATAACAAAGGGCTGGGAAGAATCCAAATGTCCGTAAATAGGGAATTGATTAAGCCAAAAAAATGTATCATACATTCTTACATTTTTTTATACATGTAAGAATCATACAATATACACCCCCTGCTATGATTAGCTGAGAACTCAGCAGGGTTGGCCTGTAGGACAATATTCACTGCTTTGTTGTCTAAAACTGGTTTCATAATTACTCTTTTGTAATCAGGGGGAAAAAATGATTTAAATTAGGAAAAAGAAAATCAGGGTGGAGACACCCTGTAAGCACAAAAAGATGAAAAGCAGACCTCAACAGATTCAGAGAAGCCTTTATTCCTTCGAGGACTCAGGCACCATTGGGGCCCATTTTCTGGATGGGAAAATGGCTCTCAGTTACAGAGGGGATTTTGGTTTTATAGGGTGCAGTGAGGATGATGTAATTATCGAAAACTGTGCATGTGCAGTTTTGACTGTTAGGGGCTAGTTGTACAGGTTAAAATCAGACCCCGAGGGATGAGTACTCAAATCTTGCCATTTGTCATTCAGGACTACATTGATGTGGAGAAGGTCAAGGTTTAGGGCCCAACATTCTATATCCCCGCCTTTCCCCCAGGGCCCATTGTTATCAGGAAAGAATGCCCTGGGAGAGGTTTAACCTTTAGCCATTTTCCTGCTCCCTCCTTCCAAGCCATACTGTCCCTCCATTTCTCTTGGGGAGCTGTCTTGTAGGAATATTATTTTCCATAACCCTTCACACCCATCGCTTTCTCACCTATATTCCCACTTCTGCAGCCTTTTCATCCACCTGAGAAAACAAGTGGCTCAAGCAATCTGGGTGTCATCCTGCCTCTCCGCATTCATTGCTCCAGAGCCTGGAAAAAGAAAGTCAGAGTTATGTCACCTTGAGTCCCCTCCTCCCCAAGCCCAAGGTGCATTCAGGGCATGACACACAGAATTCTTTAATCACACAGATTTTGGCCAGAGCTTAATTCTGGTTTGATCTTAAGAATAACAAAGGTTTCTGTTTCTCACCTCCAGTTTACTCAATAAAAAATATTTTGGAGGGTATACGTTTTCTGAATTGAGTTATTTTGATTAAAATGCAAATTGACCTTCACTGTAAGCCATTGAGGCTTAGTAATTATTTACATCTAAATGTCAATTCGTTTCAAGTTTAAATAGTTGCAACAGTGAGTTTTACTCAGGAGAAGAATTGGGCCCTGAGGATCGCAAGACCAGGTAGGAGGCAGAGGATGAAACTTATGGGGTGTAAGTGAAGCCAGAATTGAAGAAGGCAGTTAGGATAGATAGGTGGTGGGGTTGAATGGAGAAAATGGAGGCCAATCTGAGTCTGGGAAGTTGGAGACCGCCCCTGGGAGATTGGAATGTCAATGTCTGCAGAGCTCTTTGATCACCAAGGTTACCTGCCTATACTACCCCTTCCCAAAAGGCTGTAGACAGGGAGTTGCTAATTAATGCTCCCTGGGCTGCTACCTGCCTGGATCAGTCCATTTGGCCCTTCCCCTGCCCATCTGCTTCTCACCTTTTGGCATCTCCTGGGCATGGTCACTTAGGCGGAAGGAGAGAGATAAGGGGGTGAGAGCAGGAGAACAAAGGAAACTTTAGTCTATAAAAGACGCAGGGCGCTCTCACTTTTGGGGATACCAGAATACCAACCGGGGCACCCTCTCCCTCCTGGGAGAAGTCTGTGTTACTACTTTTAAATAAAACCTGCTTCATATGCTTACCTCTGCGGTGCTTCTCTAATGTTCAAACTTCAACCTTTGAGGAAGCAGAACTCATCACCAATAACCGGCGGTATCATAAGGAGGATGCTGAAAGTTGGATCAAAAATGAACTGAAAGTGGACATAATTTTGTCTAGGACTGCCATTTTTTTCATGTCTTCTGATAAAGAATAAACTCAAACTTATTTGTACTTGCCTAGTTTAAGAATGTTCCCAGTTTGGTGAGCATTCTAAGCCAAAGTTGTACTTCTAATGAAGAATTCCACGATATAATACCATTGTGGTGGTTCTATTATAGTGGGTAACTGACCCAGGCCTGTATATAAAGTAAACTAAGGATACTGTCTGTAAGAATGGGGGCCTGGGAGAGTGAGAGTTCTCCTCCCCAGCTGGCTGGGTTTCTGGAAAACTAACTGGCACCATTTACTCCTTCCTTTTTGAATGTGAAGGACTTTCCCTAGGAGCTAACCACGTTCCTTTGAAGTGTAAACACCCCTGTGAAGGCTGCGGGCCCAAAGGTAGAGATTTACTGAAGGCCTAGTAAGAGGAGCCAGTCTCCCTTTTGCAGTCTGCTTTTGTAAACACACTTCCTGCTTGAATACCTTTACACACTCATATGTTGTTTTTTTGAAACTTGTGCCCAATTATGTACTGTTTTAGACTAGAAAATTTATGACACCAGATTGCCTATAAATGTTACGAAAAATTGGTAAGGGGTGCTCAGAATTTTGGAGTGCTAATCTACTCTGGGCCCACCGGTGTAAGATAAAGTCTGATTTCTCCTATTCTTTGAGCGCTATTTGCCACTTCTTGTGTGATTCCCACAACATTATGACACTTAGAATTTCTAATGACACTACCTCATGGGTCCACAGCTACTGTTTGCCAACCAGATGAAATATTTTTTTATTTCCAAAAGTATTTTGAAACTACCACCATAATACTTGATTTAGGCAAGAATCATCAACGGCTGCTAAAATTACTGGGAGAATAGTTTTGGAGGAACAGGATAATCATGTTTGAAATGGGTTAGTCAGGCAGACACCAAATTAACAAGTGATCCAATTCAATATTACCAATAATGAACAAACTATATCATGGGCTCCTGGTTCAATCCAAGGGAATACAACAGGGCTTACATAGCACCCCCTTTAAAAAATATGTATTATCGTTTGGATCTTAAATGTTCCCCAAAGGACATGTTTAACTTAAAGTTTTGGTTTCGATCCTGTGGCTCTATTGCAAGGTGGTGGAACATTTAAGGGTTGGGGTGTAGTTGCAGGAAGTTAGGACATGAAGGGGTTATGGGGACCCCAGTCCCTTCCTTTCTCTTTTTTCAAAAAAGCTTCTTAACTGCCATGAAGTGAGCAGCTGGGCTCTACCATGTTTTCCTCACCATGGTGTTCCGCCTTGTCTCAGGCCCAAAGTAGCAGGGTCAAGTGACCGTGGACGGAAACCTCTGCAACTGTAATCCAAAATAAGCCTCTCTTCCTTTTATGTTGATTTTCTCAGGTATTTTGTCATGATGACAGAAAGCTGACTAACATAATAAGTAATCTGAATGTATGATGCATGAGGAAACAACCAGTCACATCCACAGTGTCATTGCACAAAGTAACTAGTCTGAGCTCTTCAAACATATCAGTTTCATGAAAGACAAGACGGAAGAATTTTTCAAATTAAAAGAGAATAAGAGATTAAAAGATATTAAAAAGATATGACAAATGCATTATGATTCTATATTGGATTCTGGATTTAAAAGAAAGAAAGACTAAAAAGTATGCTATTAGGATAAGGGAGAAAATTTGAAATTAGAAAGTATATTGAATAGGATCATTGTATGAATGTAAATTTCTCACATGTGATCATTTTAATATGGTTGCAAAGGAGAATACCTTTGGATCTTAGGAGATATTTAAAAATATATCATTAGGTTGGGACTTAAACAGCTATGTGGGAGGGGACAAAACAACTGAGGAAGCGGGCAGCAAGCCAAGAGCGACCAATCAAACACTGACAGATAAACCCCACTGACCCTTATATCCGCCTATCACTCTGCAGGACTCCTGCCTATTCTGGTCAATAAAGACCCTGGGCAGCCGAGGCCACGTGCAATTTTCTCTGGCTCTCCACCCTGACCTGTACCCCAGGGCTGGGAATTTCACCAGAGAGCCAAATTCCAATAAAGCTTGCTTTGGCTGTTTTAGTTCGCTTTTGTTTGGACACCAGCCCTCGCCCTTGAGCTTACGTATATTTCTGGGCAAAAGGTGTTGCCTCAATATTTTCTCCTACATGTTTAAACCAATAAAGTATGTATAATAAGAGTATAAAAGTATGATTAAGTCAATATTGTTCAACAATGGTATAGTGAGCAACTATTATGTGACAAATACTTTTGGGGACACAGGAGACATCAAATGGGGAACAAACACAACAGAAGTCAGTCTTCCTCAACCTTGTATTGTTCTGAGGAGGAGGAGGAAGTATGTCATTGTATGGACTAGTGTGGAAGGCCTCCCAGTTTCCCCCTCAGGACCAAGATACCTATTCTTCCTGATTTGTTTCACTCCTCCATCCTTCTTTGGGAATTGTTCTTGGTTGCAAAGAAATGGCCGGCCCATGATTGCATATTTCTTACTGGGAGTAGCCAGTCTAATGACCGGCCTACATGGTGCCCCAGAAACCTGAGCCCACATCCCAGTCTAGGATAGAAGGGCCATCTCAGCTCTAGAGCTCCCTCTGGCCTCTAGGGCAATTGCATAGAGTTTGACCTCTCCCCTGCCAAAACTGCTTCACTCAATCT
The DNA here is from genome assembly GCF_902686445.1 of Sciurus carolinensis. Taxonomy (NCBI): domain Eukaryota; kingdom Metazoa; phylum Chordata; class Mammalia; order Rodentia; family Sciuridae; genus Sciurus; species Sciurus carolinensis. The sequence continues at coordinate 122,008,821 of NC_062223.1, forward strand.
CTAGGTGTGTCTCCAACAAACCTCCTGCACACTTAAATCCCTCTTGGAGCCCATTTCCCATAGAATGTTCCCCAAATTGCTGTGTAACTGCAGGGCTCCAATTTGAGTGCAGTCATCTTGGTCCTAAGACCCATCTTGCTCCCCAGGAGACTGTGGTATGCATTCCTAGTTCTGTAGGATAAGACAGTCAGCAGAGGATTTCTGTGTCATGCCCAGCTTCTTTTGTTTCTTTTCTTTTCTTTGTCTTTTTTTTTTTTGGGGGGGGGGTTTGGACTTCATATTATTATGGTTAGATTGCAATAAATCACCAAGTCCATCTTAAAGGAGGAGACGGAACCATCTTTATTCATCAGCTGGTGGTCAGGATTCACCAGCTGGTGGGATGGAGGGGCAGGCTGCAAGTCTGTACCCTTTGACCCCCTCCAGGGATTAGAGTACACTTTTTTTTTTTTTTAACCATAAGTAAAGCATTTCAGTATGTTAATCATAAGTGACTGTTGCTATGATTAAAGAATGGTTACTAACATCTAGACAAATGTTAAAATTTTATGTGGTTAGGGTACATTGCCCAAGAAAAAGGGACCCCAGAGGGAGACCAATATTACATTGTATAAGAATTGCCATTTTGTGTTGCCAAACATGCAACTGCTGATGGGTACAGAGGCAGGGTGTTCTCATGGAAGAAGCATTTCATACATGATATGGAGTCTCACGGTAAAATAGAATCTGGTCATTGCCCATATAGCCTGGCCCATAACAATATTCTCTCCAGTTTGTTTCTTGAGAGCTGTTTTGGAGGTTCTAGTTAGGGACTGGACTGAAAAATGGTCCTCTGTTAGGAAGGTCATCCTCTTTAAATGAGAACAGAGCTTTGGGAAGAACACACATGAAGTGGTGAGAGAGAAAGGACACACTGACCTAGCCAGCCAGATCAGTGGAATCAGTGTTCGCCATCAGTGAGTGATGGATGTAACAGCCAGATTGCTCTCACCTCCATACCTAGACTGTTTCTTAACTGACATTTGACATGTTAATAGTTAAAAGAAAACTTTTTTGGGGGTGCATAATAATTATACAGAATAGTGAGTTTCCTTGTGGCATATTTGTACAAGCACATAACATAATTCAATGCTAATAGATTTTGAGACAGCCAGGTACCTTGTGGTTGCCTATAGCCAACCTCTTTCTAGCTTAGGGTATAAAATCTGCCTCCCACCCTGGGCTACAGGGGTTTGCCCAAGGTATACTTCTGTCTATGAGTCCCTAATAAACTGTACTTTGTGCAACTCTGGATATTATTTTCCTCTTTCTTTGATCTCTCAGCATCTTCAACCTTTGGTGACTGGTTCTCCATAAACTGGAAGTGGAGTTTCCTGAAACAGCATTATAGTGAGTTTTAAGTTTCTAAAATAGGATGCAACAGGGCCAGGGAAGGATGGGGGAGATGCAGTCTTGAGAATTTTGACTGAAGCCCTGCCATAATCTGGTGATGAGAAACTATATGTCTAGTACAGAGAACATTTTTCCTGATCTAATTTTTTTGTCCCTTCTCAGCCTCTACATAGTTTTCAGATTGAAATTTTTTGAGTTAAGTCATTGGGCTGCCTTTGTTACCTCGCTTTTAAGATTTTTCACTGGGTTGGAAAGAGAAAGCTTGAGGCAAATGCTCAGTTTGAGCTTAAAGGGAAAGAAAAAAGGCAAGACATTTCTTGCCCACCCTCCTTCTCCCACCCTCTCCTCCTCCTCCTCTTACTATTTTTAAGTAGGAGGACAAAACAGGACAGCCTTGGCAAGTGGTTATTGATAATGGGTCTGCGAAAGCCACCCACCTCCTCTCCCTCCATTTATGGCTTTATATCTAAAAAAACAGCCAATTATATGCGAGCTGGAACATTGCAAGTGCTGAGTTCTGGCGACTCTCGCTCTCTCCATCTCCATAATGACCATGCCTGAGGCACTGGAGAGAGATTGGAAAGGCACTTGCAGGGGAAGCCGTCCTGCTACTTGTATAAGGTTATTATGCCTCCTGACAGTTATGGGCCAGAGTAAACAATGGAGCTAATAACTTCACAGCAGTTTCAGTCTTCCACATAAAAGCATGGGAAGTTCACTGCCTGCACAGCCTCTTGGTACTGGTGGAAGGGGAATCCTTGGTTGCTGCTCTTATATTGATTCCCAATCCCTTGACAGCACTGTCCTTTAATCTTGATAGAGAGAGGGGTTTGGGCACTCACAACTACCTTTTTGATATATTCCTGAGGAAGAGGAAAATAGCATTTTAATTCAATGTATTTAGAATAGTGCTGACGACATAGCCCATCTCGTAGGATGCTTGCCTTGCATGTGCAAGGACCGGGTTGAATTCCCAGCACCGTGGGGTGGAAAAAATATCCAAAAAAAAAAAAAGGAAAGAAACTAGAATAAAGGCCTCTTAACAGGTGAAATCAGTGTCTGTCTCCTAAGGTTGGTAGTGGGTGAGGGTTTCTTTTGAGAGGTGCCTCAGTTTTCTGTTACTATAAAATTACTGGAGATATTATACAAAGACATATAAAAAGAAAATGTTTATTTTGATTCAGTGTCAGAGGTCCCAGTCCATGATTATTTGGCCTGTTGCTTTGGTCTTGTGGCAAGACAGCATATCATGGCGGGTGCAAAGCTGGAGGAGCAAAGCGGTTCACCTCATGGCCAGAAGGAGAGGGAGAGAGAGAAAGAGAGAGACACCACAGTCCCATGAGGACACATCCTTGATGACCTGAGACTTCCTCCCGCAAGGCCCCACTTCTTAAAGATTCCACCACCTTCCCAGAGAGTCATGTGCCAGGGGTCAAGCATGTAATATGGGCGTGGGGGACACTCCAGGTCCAAACTATAGCAGGGGCTGAATGTGGGAGCCAGCGGCATACTTGGAAACCAGTCCTGGCTTTATCAGTGACAGATTGAAATTTTCCGGGCCAGTCACTTGAATATTCTTGGAGTTCATTTTCTATCTTGTAAAATAAGCAAAGGGTCCCCAAACTCTTTGGTCACAAAGATAGTAAGAGGTAGAAAGGAGACCATTTTGGAACCAACTCATATTGAAGATACCTGCTTGGTGACTCACTATGGTGTTAGGGAGCAGGCCCTGAGAGTTAGATCTGGAGGTTTGACTTTGGCTACCTTCTCAAGGGTGGTTCAAGTTCAAATCAGTTCAGAACCTTCTATGGGAGTGGCTTAAAAGGGCCTTGGTTGTGTCTCATTTTGGCAGGATAGGAAAATAATGCAATCAAGAAGGTCTGAAAATCATTTAAATATGACAACAATTTTTCTTATTTGGTATTTATATAGAAGTTTTAGTCACAGAGAGTTAGTCACCTTTTGTGTAAGCCATACCTTTTGAGGGAAATTGGAGATGAAGAAAATCCCACCTTAGCATAGCTGCTGATGGAAACTGTCCTGTGAAACATGGAGATTTCTCTCCTTAGGTTGTTAGGAGGACAAAGTGGGACTACGTGTACGGTAGGGCCTGTGAGCCCTACTGTGTGTGTGTGTGTGTGTGTGTGTGTGTGTGTGTTTTCTATTTTTGGAAATGTTCAGAAAGAGACTTGTGCTGCCCAAGAGGTATTCTGGTGTATCTAAATGTGAAAATTCTTATAGAGAGGACTTGGAGTACTGTATGTATGACTGCAAGAAGCAGATGGTGGAGTGCTTTCTCAAGACTATCAAGTATAAAAGAGTCCCATCTGTTTGGAGAACACCAACATTTTGTCCAGTGTGAAAACAAAGGATGAGTGGAACTGAATTTTCTTTTTCATTGCTGAGATCAATCCCGGGGTTTTGTGTATGCTAGGCAAGTGCTTTAACACTGAGCTACATGCTCAGTCATTTAAAAAAATTATGATAAAAAAACAGGCAACATAAAAACCCACATAACATAAAATTCACCATGTTGCCACTTAAGTGTACAGTTCAGTAGTTGTGTAACCAATCTCCAGAACTTTTCTGGAACTTTTTCATCTTGCAAACTACTGACTCTATACCCGTGAAATAACAACTTCTCATTCCTGTCCAGCCCTAGGCCCTGGAAAGACCATTCTACTTAGTTTTTATTAATCTGACTACTTTAGATAACTCATATGATATGAGATAACTCGTGTCCTTTCATGACTGGCTCATTTCACTTAGCATTATGTCCTCAAGGTTCACCCATAGTGTAGCAGGTGACATTGTTGGGGTTCAATATCGACTGATCCCCAGAGAGTCAAAGTGCACACACGATAACGTAAGACACACAAGAAGGTTTTATTGCAAGCTTGAGCTTGGACCACAATCAGCCTGTCAGACCACTACAATGGCTGAGTGGGGAGCAGCCCCAAGGGATAAGAAAACACTCTACTTAAGAAAATTCCAATCATTCATATAACATTTGAACAGCTAAACATTTGTTCTCTTTTGATTTGGTCCCACCAATTTATTTGAATCTCATTGGGTCCCGCCAAAACTGAATGGTCCTGGAGGAAGAAGGGAGGAGGGAGGGGGTGAACTATGCAGGAGTAAAGTCGGGGCTAGGCCCCCTTGTCCTTGATAGATAAGGTTCCTGGGCAGCTGCCCATTTCTCGCACAGATATCTCTTAACAGCCTTGATAAACCCCAGGGGCCCAGTACGTCCTGTTTGTCCTGTATTGGTTCTTGAGGGTGCTCTTGCAACCGCCTGCATCCTGGTGATTCAGATAGTTTCTCATTCCTTAGTGTTTGTGAGCCATTTCCTGTGGGGGGCTTTACAGATGTCACCCTATTATCAACAACATGAAAAGATTTTTTTTCTCTCCCCAGCTTGGGGTTGTTCAACCAAAACCTCCATATGACTGAGGGTGGGAGAATAGAAATAGAGAACTCAAAATCAGAATCCAGTGTTCAAGGTGGATCCAAGGTTTACTTTCCTCTCTGAGGCAGTTCCTCATGTTCAAGCCCATGTGCTCGGGACCTGATGACATCTGCATCTCAGATTTACCTTGAGGAGTTTGCAAAGAAAATCCAGGACCACAGGTATTAATTGGATGTAAGTGCAAAAATAGTCCTATTGACATCTTAATTCTCAATCTCCTTCTAGGCTAGAGAAGGCTATCATTAAATCCAGAAAACTTCAAATGAACATCAGTCCAGTGGCAGTGCCTACAATAATAGCAAAACTTCAAGTCATAATGGATTTTAATTGTCTTGTCTGTCCATTCTTCAAAAAGTTTGGTCAATACTGTAAGGAATCCCACAAAAACCACGCCGGACACGGGAAATCACATAAGGAAGTTTATTAAGCAAACAGAGTGTCTCCCTGCAGGGTAAGAGAGAAAATGAGAGGAAAAGAAAGGGCACATGCTAGAGAGAGTGGAAAAGCGAGGAGGATAGAGAAAGGGAGTAGGAGAGAGAGAAGCATGAGAAAAGATGGCGGGGTAGCCACCGTGAAGCAGTTGAATTCTGCCAGGCTAACAGGGGACCAATAACGGAGAAGGATACTTGCAAGCTGACTGATGAACCAATAGCTAGCTAGAATGTTCACAGATTGACAGTAGTTGGGAGGTGGGTAATGGCTGCACTGGAAAGGGTGGGGAGAGCAGCTTTGTATTATAGATACCCTTAGGTGTACTCCTGCTTCCATAGAGATACATCCTCAGATGTCCTATCTTAGCAAATTCTTAAGTGGTTTAAGAATTTAAACCACTGTTTTCACAGATGGACTGGATGGACAGGAATCACACTCTTTCTTTCTTTTTATTACAGTTCTAGTTATTTGTATAAACAATTGTCTGAGTGATACCTGATGGAGTTACATACATGTACATGTAAATCTAGGTCCCATAAAAATCCAGATGTCCTTAAATGTGATTCAGAAGCAAGAGAACATCAAAGAATGGAATGTTTAAGTAAATACCAAGAAAAAGTGATGTAGCCAGTGACTAATAACAAAAAGTATAAAATTTGATATGACCAATGTAAAATAGGGTAAAATTAAAGCATGTTTAAGAATATAATGTTTTAATAGCCTTTTAATTGATGCATTTAATTATATATATTAATGGGATTCATTGTGACATATTTATACATGCATATGACATAATTTGATCAATCTCATTCCCCGGGAGCTTCCCTTTCCCTCCCATCCTCTATTGCTCTTCTCTGCTGATCTCCCTTCCTTTATCATTACTGGTATTTTAATTACTGTGACATATATATGCATTAATATATGGAATCACGGACTTTTACTTCTTTTATTCCCCTCTACAGTGTCTTATTCAGGGGATAAACAAATTTATTTGGTTAAATGAATGAATAATGAGTAAAACCTGTGAAATGTCTTAATACTATAGTTGTGTTCCTATGGATGTTTTGGAAGGATAGAAATACTCCTTTCTGATGATTTGGGATTTTCTTTGAGGTGGTTTGTTCATGAATTCACAAATGACTGTCAGCATCCTGGAAAGACAACTGAACAGGGAAGTCACTCATAGTCATTCCTTCAGTGCTGAAGACAACCGGAAATGCCTCATTCAAGAAGAAAGTAGGAACCCAAGTTTCATGATTTCCATGATCATCAGTTTATTCATCCTTACGCTTTCTCATAGCATTATTTCCTCAGCCAATATTTACTGGGCACATGTTACTTAATTGACTGTGCCCTCTCTATGATAGGGTTGCAAAGATGAATGGACATTAACTTTTTAAACCTACAATGTAAGCATTCTAGGAGATCAGACATGGTAAAAATTCATATGCTATGACATAAAAATTCAGGTAACATAGAAAGGTATAAATACTTCTTGTGACGTGCAGAAGAGATGACTACCAACAGTGAGCATTGGGGTAGGGGTCCAGAAAGGGTTCATGAAAGGGCTGTCCTGGAGGCAGGGCCCAGTCTATTTATAATGCAGGTGAGCAGGAGGGGTGAGGGCTCCCGGCCAGGGGAACCTTTACTCTCTAACAAACATCAGAAGATGAGACTGATCTGAGCAGAAAAGGAACAGAAAGCAATTCTGTCGGACTAAATGTAACATTTATGAAGGGGATGTGTTGAAACCAGAGCTGGAAGGGTGCTGGGCCTGTCCTGTAGAGCTCTACAGAGATTGGACTTCACTTGCAGGGGCACCGCTGGTCCCTGCACAGACTGTGGATTCAGACTGTCCAGCATGGGAGTCCTCGCTCTCCCAGCTCACAGAGGAATCTTTCTTAAGTCACTTAAAGTCTCTGAGCCTCAGTTTCCTCATAAAATAAGGGTATTAATACCTACTTTGTTAGGTTGTGAGAATTAAATGAGATAATACATATAAAGTTTTTTTTTTAATATTTTTTTTTAGATGTCGATAGACCTTTATTTTATTCACTTATTTATGTGTGGTGCTGAGAATCAAACCCAGTGCCTCACACATGCTAGTCAAGCACGCTTCTCACTGAGCCACAACCCCAGCCCCACATAAAACTTTTAAAACAGCCTCATAGATAATGAAAACTCATGGTTATTATTAATCACCAATGGAAGATTTTCCAGTACTTTAGTGACAAAAATGTTATCAAGAAGTGATGATTCAGTGACAGAAGCAGAAGAGAAAGAAAGAAACAGGCAACATCAGAGACGTTGGGAATACTAGCCTAATATTTTTGGTAGTAGCTACCATTTATTGTATTGTACCATATTGGTTTTCTATGTATGTATGACAAATTACCCCTAAATGCCACAGCTGAAAACAATAAATATTAGTTTTCTCATAATTTCTGAGGGTCAGGAAACCCAGAAGCATCTTAGCTAAGTGGTTCTGACTCAGGGTCCCTCATGAGAGTGCAATCAAAGTGTCATTTGAAATCATCTCAGAGTTCAACACAGGGAGGATCAATCTGCTTCCACCTGTTGTGGCTGTTGGTAGCCTCTGAAGTTCCACTACTAAGCCATACTCAGGGTTGTTTTGTGACACGGCAGCTGGTTTTCCCCAGAGTGAGCTAGAAGACAAGGTATCCAAGAAAGAATCCACAATATTTAAAAAAAATTTGTTCTAATTAGTTACACATGACAGTGGGATGCATTTTGACACATTGTACACAAATGGAACACAACTTCTCATTCCTCTGTCTGTACGTGGGGCAGAGTCACACCAGTAATGTAATCATACATGTATATAGGGTAATAATGTCCATCTCATTCCACTGTCCTTCTCATCTTCACACCCGTCCCCTCCCCGTGTTCCCCTCTGCACAATCCAAAATTCCTTCATTCTTGCCTATGCAGCACCTCCCCTCCATTATGAATCAGCATCCCCTTATCAGAGAAATCATTTGGCCTTTGGTTTTTTGGGTTTGGCTTATTTCGCTTAGCTCCATTCATTTACCTGAAAATGCCATAATTTCATTCATCTTTAAGGCTGAGTAACAGTCCATTGTGCATATGTACCACATTTTCTTTATCCATTCATCTGTTGAAGGGCACCTAGGTTGGTTCCATAGATTAGCTGTTGTGAATTGAGCTGCTAATAAACATTGATGTGGCTGTATCACTGCAGTATGCTGATTTTAAGTCCTTTGGTAATAAACCATGGGGTGGGATAGCTGGGTCAAATGGTGGTTCATTCCAAGTTTTCTGAGGAATTTCCATACTGCTTTCCAGAGTGACTGCACCAATTTGCAGTCCCACCAGCAGCATATGAGTGTAACTTTTTCCCCACATCCTCATCAACACTTATTATTGTTTGTTTTCTTGATAATTGCCATTCTGACTGGAGTGAGATGAAATCTTAGAGTAGTTTTTATTTGCATTTCTCTAATTGCTAGAGATGATGAACATTTTTCCATATACTTGTTGATCGATTGTATTTCTTCTTCTGTGAAGTGTCTGTTCAGTTCCTTAGCCCATTTATTGGGTTATGTGCTTTTTTTTCGTGTTGAGTTTTTTGAGTTCTTTATATATCCTGGAGATTAGTGTTCTATCTGAAGTGTGTGTGGTAAGAGTTTCTCCCATTCTGTAGACTCTCTCTTCACTTTATTGATTGTTTCCTTTGTTGAGAAGAAGTTTTTAGTTTGAATCCATCCCATTTATTGATTCTTGATTTTATTTCTTAGGCTTTAGGAGTCTCAATGATATTCTTCATAAAACTAGAAAAAGCAATCATGGAATTCATCTGGAAAAATAAGAAACCCAGCATAACCAAAGAACTCCTTAGCAAGAAGAGTGAAGCAAGAGGCATCACAATACCAGAACTTAAGCTATACTACAGAGCAACAGTAACAAAAACGGCATGGTATTGGCACCAAAATGGACATGTAAACCAATAGTACAGAATAGAAGACATGAGACAAACCCACATAAATACAGTTATCTCATACTAGAAAAAGGCACCAAATGCATACATTGGAGAAAAGATAGCCTATTGAACAAATGGTGCTGGGAAAACTGGAAATCCACATGTAGCAAAATGAAATTAAATCTCTATCTCTCACGCTGCACAAAACTCAACTCAAAGTGGATCAAAGACTTAGGCACTAGAAAAGAGACCATTTGTCTAATAGAAGATCATGTCTGCTTAGGACCTGACTTACTTAACAAGACCCCTAAAGCCACAATCTTTTTATAATGTAATATCATAATGATATCACATTACTTCTCTTCTTTAGAAGTGAGTTATTAAACCCAACCTACACTCAAGGGGAGACAATCAAATAAGGGCATCAATACCATAGGGTGGAGATTTGATGAGAGTCAGATTAGAGGCCACCTATTGCAACAATTATGCCTGGCATTTTAATAGACCTTTACTTTACTTTACTTGTATTACTTTGTTTAAAAACAAACACATGGTGTTAGACTCATATTCATTTGAAAGAAAATTTGACTCAGAGAAGTTAATTTGTCTATGATCCCATAACTATATACAGCAATTATATAACTAGCCAATATAAGATAAAATGCCAATAAGAACCAGGCACAGGGATGCACACCTGTAATCCCAGTGGCTTGGGAGGCTGAGGCAGGAGGATTGTGAGCTCAAAGCCAGCCTCAGCAACTTAGTGTGGCCTTAAGCAATTTAGGGAGATTCTGTCTCAAAAAAAAAAAAAAAAAAAAAAAAAAAGGAACAAAAAGAAAAAAAGACTAGGAATGTGGTTTAGTGGTAAATTACCCCTGGGTTAAATCCCCTGTACAAAAACAAGCAAACAAACAAAAAAGTCAGTATGGCAATTAACATTATATAGAAATTTCCATATGTAAAAGTTCAGATTGCAGCAATTGTTTCAAGACGTTTTGCATATCATTGTATATTTACTATTTGATATGCACTACACATAGACTGTATGCTATGTCCTCCTGAAATTCACTTGTGGAAATGCAACTGTCAATGTGATGGTATTTGGAGGTGGGCACTTGGGGAGGTGATTAGGTCATGAGGATGGAGCCTTCATGAATGAATCTAGTATTCTTAATTAAAAACAAACAAGTCCAGAGACCCCCTTCTGCCATGCCATGTAAGGACACAGAATAAAGCCTCTGTGAACCAAGAAGTGGGACCTCAAAAAACATCACATCTGCTGGCAACTTGATCTAGGACTTTTTACTCTTCAGAAGGTCAAAGACAAATTTCTGTTTTTTATAAGCTACCAGGGCTATGGTAGTCTGTTACAGCATCCTGAAGGAACTAAGGTGTTCATCCTCCATGTAACGTGAAGTGAGCACTATTACTGTGCTTGTTTTACAGACAAAGAAGTCAAAATCAAAAAGGTGAAGTAACTTGGTCAAAAGAACATGGTTAGTAAATGATGTTCAGAATATGAATGCAGATCCCATTGACTCCAGAATTTAAACTATGGGGGGCTGGGGAGATAGCTCAGTCGGTAGAGTGCTTGCCTTGTAAGCACAAGGCCCTGGGTTCGATCCCCAGCACCCAAAAAAAAAAAAAAATTTAAACTATGGATAAATAAAATTTGTTCAATCAACAAATACTTTTCAAACTTTCACTATGTTCAATGCATTGTGCTAGATTCTGGGGACTCCCACTTTTAAGCTGCTCACAATCTGACAGCAATGCAGATAAATTGCCACAACAGGATTGCATTAGACATGATTTCCTTTTCCCCATCAGCCCCTTACTTTCTTCCTTCTCTCACCTCTCACAGGGAGGGGAAATTTAATTAAAGAGACAAGGACCTTTTTAGATAATAACTGTATTGGTAAGGAGTATTTGTTGCAGGTAATAGGAATTTGACTCCAGTGGGCTTCAGTAACAAAGGAAATTCATTGTCCCTCAAAGTCAAAGTCCTTGAAGTATCTAGATTCAGGCAGGGTTAGCTCCAGTTTCCAAGTAAAAGAAATTTTTTCCCTTTCTTTGAAATTTGTTCTCAATCATGCCTTTCCTACAGAGTGTCAGGATGGCCACAGGTTGCTCAAGGCTTAGGTCCAACTGTCACAGAACCTTCTAGAAGAGAAGAGTATGGCTTTAATGATAGTTTGCACAAGGTCATAGAGGTCACACCCATTGACCTGTAGTGGGTCACACACATGTGCCTAATGGTGGCCAAGGGGATGCATCATTCCCATTGCTCTGGCCTAGGCCACAAGTGTTCTCAAAAAGAAGCTCTATCCAATCCAGATGGGCAGAGAGAGAGGAGTAGAATGGTGCTATGGTTTGAATGTCCTCTCCCAGACACAGAAAACTGAATTGCCATTGTGGTATTAAGAGGTGGGACTTGGAGGTGATTAGATTAAGAGGGCTCTGCCCTCAGGAATTGGATTAATATGGTTTGCCTGCACGTGGCCTAGTTATTGCAAGAGAGGTAAAAGATAGCACTCTCACTTGCTCTCTTACCACAAGATGCCATCACCATGTTATGATGCAGCAAGGAGGCCCTCACCAGAGACCGGCTGCTCAGTATTGGATGTCCAGCCTCCAGAACAGGGAAAAGTACATTTCTTTTTTTCTATAAATTATCTAGTCTGTTGTATTCTGTCATAGCAGCAGAAAATGGACTAGGACAGATGAGTTCCTTGGAGAAAAACCTGAACATTGTTAAAAGATCAAGGAGGAGTGGAAGACATGGTAAGTAAAACTACAGATGTCCACTGCAATAGCATTTCAAAGGCGCTGTAAATGAAAACCAAACAAATCCAAACTGAAAAGTCCTCAGGAGTCTAGCAGGGCTTCTTCTGGCATCAGACCTGCCATTGTGCTGCTGCCATTATTCTACACCCACCACCAACATTTTATAACCTAGATCGTTAGCCTTTGAACTTCCTCGTCAGTCATTGGCCCAATCATTATTAGCCTGAGAGCTTCCACTACTTAAGAATAGCCCCCCTGCCATTTTCTCTCTCTCTTTCTCGCCCTCGAGGGCAGACACTCTGCTCGTCTGCTTAGTGAATCTCTTGTGTGAGATTTCGGTGTGTGGCGTGGTGCTTGGACTCTGTTCGGACTTCTCGTGGATCCTTTAATTGATCCCATGACTCGGATAGGCTCTCCCATCCCTCTTGCTCTCCCTGTGGGGATCTGAGCTGCTTTGGATCCTATATTCGGTCTAAGCCCACCCTCATCGTGAGTTCACCTTCCATTTCACCAAGCACTTAACTTCTCATCCACCACCAGCTGATTCCAGTAAGTTTCCCTGCCTTCCGTCAACTCAAACGGCCTATGGGTCCCAGGAAGTGACTGTTGAACATTTGGCACTCCCAGGGTTCCTGGCTTGGCCAGGGGCACCCCCAACCACGGCTTTCAGAGCCACAGTTGATCCCCACCACCAACCAAGTCTGTTGGTCCAGAGGGCCTCACCTGGTAAAAGATCCTTCTCTATGGGTCTCGGTCACTCCTCTGGTTCAAAGTCCTGGTGTCAGGCACCGAGAAACCCTATGGGCCTTAGCCCCAGCTACCACCATCCTGAGGTAGTGACAACTTCCAGAACGGTTAGCTCCTTCTTATTTGGTACAAGAGAACACAGAGGGATGCCTCTGCTTCTGCCTACCAACTCTCTCTTTTGCCACGGGTGCAGCCACCTCCACCATCGCCTCAGACACCCCTTTGGGTTACCTTGTGACAAATTTGAACTCACTCCACCTTACCCTGATTTGAAGGCACAAAATTAGCTCATCTCTGCAGTCAAATTTGGCCCCTCTATACCTTAGACAATGACTCCAAATGACCGCTTAACGGCACCCAAGATCCCAACATTTTGAGGAACATTTTCAACTTTTGTGAGCGCTCAGGAAAATGGAAAGGGATCCCCTATGTCCGGCCTTCTCCTTCGTCTGTTCCAAGCTATTACTCTGCTCCTCTTGTTCTCCAGCCCAGGTTCTACTAGCCCTTAAGACCTCTAGATCCCAGGACCCTCTTGAAAACCCAGATTTTGACCCTGCTGACAAGCCTCCTTCCTACTGATCTCAACCTTCTGCTAAGAAGACCTGAGGGTGATTAGTAAGAAAATGCCCAGGTTCCCTTTGTTCACATAGTTATCCTTCACTAGTCTATCTAAAGTCTCCCCATTACTGTTTCTGTGCTTAAATGTGCTCACTGTGTTCTCTTTAAGTTGAAGAAGGAGGCATTTAAAATCAACTCCTCTCGTGAGACCCTCCAAGAAACTAATGAATGTCCCCTCACCCTCTGGAGATTCCTTTAGTTTACAGGGCAAAAAAATAGGTAAAAATGCACAATTTTTACTTTTGTCATTTTTTTTTTTTATAATTAGGAGTTTATAGTGGCAGGGAGGAAAGCAGTAATGCCCTTAACTCTGAATTTTCTAAGGGTCTTGGCATAGGGCAAACTGGGATCCTAACACTTTGCCAAAGAAGGCCAAAATTAACTTTGACAAAGCCAGGTGGTGAGAGATGGGTTTTTCTGGACCCCATAGAAACTCAAACTTAGGGAGGCTTCCCTAATACTTCAGACTCAGATGGGAGCTTCTCTCTCAACAATATTGCCAGGTTCACCACTGGTCTGCATTCTGCAAAATTACAAATGATCAAGAAAAGTGCCTTTCATATATTACCAGGCTTGGACTCAATAATCTCTATCATGAGTGGAGAAAGCCTTAAGGAAACACCTACTAAGAAAAAATCAGGGGGACCCCCATAACTTAAGACAGATAAAAATAAATTTAGGGAGGTTTGGAGGATTCAAATAAATACATTGAGATGTTTAAAAACTTATGCCAGGTCTTTGACTTCACCTGGAAAAATTATGCTATTACTTAATCATCTAGGGCAAAGGCAGTTCCCAGAAACCATCCTAACTGGGATTCAAATAATGAGTAGGATGCCTGGAAAACTATTGTATGAGGCCTTCAGGAAAGTCCTGCTATTTTCATGGAGAGACTCAGAAAAGCTATAAGAAAACACACCACCCTGAATCCTGAATCCATAGAGGGCCACCTACATTTAAAGAATAAATTTATCATTCAGTCAGCCCCAAACATTTAGAGGAAATTACAAAAATTGGCATATGGCCCTGACCAATCCTTACATGATCTCCAGCTTGCATCTTCCATTTTTTATAATACAGATCAAGAGGAAAAGAAAGAAAGGGAGCATAAAGAAAGAAAAAACACTTATTAAAGATCATTCAGAACCTCAAACGACAGAAACTTTTAATGCCTTGCAACAGTCCATGCAATTCACCCATTTTAAGAGTTCAAAAGCTAACTAGTTCAAAACCTTAGAATAATTAATGAAGCAGCAATTTCTCTCCGCCCTGTAGTTCTTAGTTCATGTACTCTGTTATCTGAGATTCCAGTTGCTGCTTGGTTTACTATGTTAAATTTAAAAGATGACTTTTTCTGTATACCCTAGACTCTCAATCACAATTTGTTTACCTTTAAGGAACAAGATAATGAATCTCAATTAACCTAGAAAGTGTTGCCTCAAGGATTTGTCAATAGCTCTCACTTGTTTGGACAAACCCTAACTAAGAACTTAGCAAAACTCAGAGATAAGACATCTGTAATTGTTCTCCAATATGTAGATGAAATCCTTTAATGTGCATCCACCCAGAAGGAATGTCAAAAGGCCATACAGAGCTCCTAAACTTCTTAGCTGACAGGAGTTATAAGATCTCAAAGAAAAAAGCTTAATTATGCCATCAACAGGTTCAGTACTTAGGATGAAGCAAAATTTAACCTGCTTGTCACTGAGAGAGAGAAAAATAATCCTAACCAGCCCAACAGTCAGTGCCATGTCTCAGTAAGGAGTATGATATAACAGCCCCATTCCTCAAAAGTAGTGGGAGATAATGTTTCATAATTTTCTGCATCCAAACCTGACCTGATTACCAACCAGCAAAAAGAAAAAAGGGTTGAGAATTCCTAGGCAGCAATTTCCCTGGCCTAGCCTTGCTGAAGCCTACATTGAAAACTGCAAAAGTCAGCAGGCTCAGCACGGGACCAACCTGAGACTGAAGAAAAGAGTGTCCATTTTAAACTTTCCCTGGGCTGCAACACAGATAAATGTTTTTAAGATTCTCTCTCTCTCTCTCTGTTTCTCTCTCTCTCCCTCCCTCTTGCCCTCCCTCTCTGTGCCTTTCTTTTTCTCACTTTCTCACTGCTATTTTACTAAAATAATTAATGGCCTTTATCAGTTTTTTTCTAGGACTCTTATTTTTCTTAAATGCTTTATTTTTTGAGCTCACAATTTTGATTCTACATACTTAGGTTAATGTTTTTTCTGATCAGTTCTACTTTTATTCAACTCTAGAGTTTGTTTTTGTTTCTTAACATTATGACATTGCAATGGAGATTCACCTCCAAAAGCTACAAAGCCTTTGTTTTTGTGTTATGTGTATATCATGTTGTCTGTCTACATATGTGTGTGCATCCATATATCATGTACAAAATTGATATATATATGGGCTGGAGATAAAGCTCAGTTGGTAGAAAACTAATATTTGACGCTTACCCTCTGAGTCAGCCTGAACCCATGAAACAAGAGAACTTCTCTAAGGAGCTTTGCAACTCTGGGCCACATGACCTCCCAATCAGGGAGATTAATGAAACCACTAGATGATGAAAAGCCAATCAATGCACCTGCTGCAAAGGGGAGGGTCATTGAAAAAGGGAGACATCCCTGATGCTTCCAAAGGAAGCCATCTAATCAAGGAGACCCTCCCTAGCAAATGGCACTAAAGGAGTGAAGAAGCTGCTCTCAAATTCTCCACGAGTGACTCCTGTGGGAACTAAGCTGACCCTTAACAGTAGATAAGAACAAGGTTAGTTTGAACAGCTTGATCTTGAAGACCTAGAAAAACAGTTAAATCCAAAACATAGCCATTTAAAAGAAGAAACAATAGTTAAATATAACTTAAGATGTACACTTATGTTAGCACCAAGAATAAGTAAGACTAGGGGCTACAAAAGAGATTCTTAGGCAGGAATGCCTGAAAACTATCAAGAGAAACTGCCAGAGTCAGAAATTTTTGATCAGTTTAAGGACTACAGATCTTCCTAAACAGGACCATGCCTGCTAAATTGCGTACAGAAATTCCTACAAGATCAGATTCCGACCAATCAACTGCTGTTCCTTCAAAACTACCAGCCCTTGACACCCAAAACCGAGACCTGTGATTCACTATTGACAACTCTGGCTCCAAAATCTCTGCTCCCAATTAAATTCCTCCCTAAGCCCCTTTTTACAGGAATGAGACTCTTCACCCCTAACCAGCAGGAAAAAGTTACAGAAGAAAGACCATCATCTTATCCTCAGTATCTATAAAAATAAAAAGGAGAGAATATTGGCATCAGATCTGCCATTTTAGTGCTGCCATTATTCTGCCACCCCACCACCATTTTGCAACCTAGATTGTTAGCCCACAAACTTCCTCATCAACCATTGGTCCAATTGTTATTAGCCCATGAACTTCCACTACTTAAGAATACCTCCCCTGCCATTTTCTCTCTCTCTCTCTCTCACCCTTGAGGGCAGACACTCTGCTCATCCACTTAATAAATCTCTTGTGTGAGATTCCGGTGTGTGGCATGATGCTTGAACTCTGTTCGTACTTCCCAGGTGTCCTTTCAGCTTCCTCTCCAGCCTCCATCTCCTCCATGTTCATTGCTCAGCACATATTTATTCAGGCCTCCAACTGGGCAGTCATCATTCAAGGGTCACTCTACTAACAGTTGGCACAGAAACTACCACTACCCTCCAGCAAGGCCAGGAACCATGGTCATCCTAAGCTCACTTCTGGCTTCCAGGATGGAGTCAGGGTCCTGGAAGGTCAGAGGGAAACATGGGGAGAAGAGGAAGAGGAAAAAGGAGTGATACAGGAAGGAAAAGGACTCTTACATTCATCCACAGGAAATGTACTCTGTCTAAAAATAAACCACGGAGCAAAGGTAAGAAATTTATAACAGGAGGCTCTGGACTCCACCTTGGATTGTAGTTGGCTTATTGGAAGAGTGCTTCCTTTTTACGATGGAAGATACCTGAACCCCTCTCCCAATGTTACAGATGGACTGAGGAGTTACACCACATTAACAGAAGTCAGAGAGGATGGAGACAAGGGGTGGTATATGAGCTGAGCCTTGAAGAATGAGTTAAGGGTGTGGGGGCATTCCAGGAAGAAAGCTCCCGGCTTGAGCTGTCCTTGTGATTTAGTGATGTAGTTAAAAAACTCTCTACAACAAATAACCCTATGTAGGAAGAAGCCTCATCTCTCCAGCAACAAATAGCCTCTATAACCAAAGGGTAGGGGATAACTCAACTGGGGCAGCACTGTTTTAGAATTCTTCCCTTAACAGAAAGTAACAATCATTTATCACCCTCTCTGACTTCAAACATTATGTTTGCTCTCTGTCTACATCCAAATGGACTGCCATTTTTCCTTCAAGGGAGAGTGGCTATGTGAGATGGAGGGAAGAACTTCAGCTGTCGGATTGGGCTGAGCTGGGTTTATATGGTGGCCTTGCCATCTATTAGCTCTTAATAGTAAGCAAGCTGTTTTAGTTCTGTAGTCCTGCATTAGTCAGTTTTTCACCTCTATGACCAAAATATGTGACGTGAACAACTTAGAGGAGCAGAGGTTTCTTTTGGCTCATAGTTTCAGAGGTTTCAGCCTGTGACTGGTTTGCACCATTGCCATGGGTCTGAGGTGAGGCAAAATGTCCTGGTGGAAGGGTGTGGTGGGAGAAAGCTGCTTAGCTCATGCATCCAGGAAGCAGAGAGTGAAGAAGGAACCAGAGACAAGATAGGGTCCCCAAGAGCACACCTTCCTCCATTCATGCCGCACCTTCCTCCATTCATGCCGCACCTGCCTCTTCCCAGGAGTCCACGCAGCTGCCAATGGAACCACCACACCCAGTGAGCCTAATACATTTCTTTAAGGTTCATTTTTTTTCCTATGAATTCCCATACATGTTAATATTAATAAATATTGTGCTCTCTTTTCTTCTGTTACTGTCTTTTTTCCTCCCTGACATTTTCATTCTCCTACGTTCCCAAAAACAATGAAATAAATAAATAAAGAGACCTAGAACACAGGTGACTTACCTTTTGTCAATTCATCACAGAGAGAGGCATTGCAACTACCTTTCTTCTCCAATTTCTTAGGTCTGGCATATGCCATGATCATGAAAGAGGGTTAAAAGAAAAGCAAGGGGCTGGGGCTGCAACTCCAAGGCAGAGCGCTTGCCTCGCACCTGCCAGACTGGGTTTTATCCTCAACACCACATAAAAAATAAACAAATAAAATAAAGGCATGCTGTCCATCTACAACTACAATAAAAAAAATTAAAATAAGAGAAAAAAAGCAAGCCCTGGAGTGTGTTCACAGAGGTCTCCTCCATGCACACAGTTAAAATATAGGCATTGCCACTTCAAGCAATCTCAGCATGCAAGACAAAAATTTTCAAGAGCGTAATCAACCGGGCATCAGTTATCCTTTAGGTATTATATCTCTTTTCTAAAGTATTAAGAAGACTAGGAAGCCCAACTCTATATTGGTATTTATATATCGGTACTAAAGTTGAATGGTGAGGGACACTTGAATGCTGAAGTAGTCTTAAAGTTTAATTGGAAATGAGAATGAAACTCCTCTGAATTGACTAATGTTGTTGGACTCCCAACCTTAAGTGCAAAAAATATGATTCTATTTACAGCATTGAATCAGCTTGCCTGCCTCCAACCCTTCCTCTCCTCCATCCTACACAACACTGCTGATCATCTTCCTCTGTGTTTCACTCTCTTCCCCTCCAGTTGAAAAAAACCTAACTTTGGATGTGATATAACTACCCTCCCTTCCCACCGTAGCTAATATTATCAGCATGGCACATTACCAGTTCCTCTATTTAGTTCACACCTTCCCTCCTGCCAAAAACCTTCCTTCCTTTTCTCTCTCTCTCTCTGTATCCTCAAACCCTTCAACCTTCAACTTGATCTCACAGTCTGGATGTGTTTCCAGCAGGCAGCATGCTAAGTGATTTCCTACTGAAAACCTTTCATCATGATGTCTTCATCTTTGTGCTTTGTATCCAGTTTCAACTAAGTAAGTCAGAACATTTTAAAACACAGAAATTGCACCTATTATAGACATGCATTTGCATCCAGTGACTTTCATGTTGTGTGGGTAAAAGTTTCTTGTTGATGATAAAAAGTAGACTCATGCAACTTTTCAAGGATCTCATCTATTGCATAAATAAAAGTTCACGTGCACTGACATTTAAGTTACAAGAACATGGGGAGAAAGGCAAGGATAAGAATATAGTCGCTGTGAACGCTTAGAAATAAAACTCTGATCAGTGCTCAGGGTTTGTGGAGGATTTAGTCACTATGTGCTTATCAGTATTCTTCAGCAATAGCATGATATATAGTGACCTCACAGCAACTCTATAATAAATATAATCTGCCTCTGCATAATATATAGTGACTTCATAGTAACTCTACATTAAATATAATCTGTCCCTGCAAAGCCTTTACTTCCAGTCACTGTGCTTGGCAGGATGTTTACTGCCTGCTTTGCTGGTTAACCCAAGAATAGATTTTTCTCTCCAACCCAAGTGCACTTTCATATCTTAGATCTTGACTGACACCAACATTATCTTTGTTGTCATCATGAGAGGAGTTGGGAAGTCTTCTTCTTTTGGTGAGAAAACTTGCTTCATGTTTGGGATAACTAATGAAAAAGATTTTTTGTTTTGGTGTACTGCAATCTCTGCATTCCTACCCATGATCTCTCTAGGTTAGATCTTTAATTCTCATAAGATTGGTGCTAAACAACATCTTGACAGCAGCAGGTCAGATCTCTAGTTGCTTTAAAGGGGCTACAGTGACTGTGTCATAGGTACAGAACTGACACACATGGGAGAGTCAGAATAATATAAAATAAAGGCAAACACTGACTTACAAGGAACAGACTCTGCAGTAAGAGAGGGGAGACAAGAGAGATCCATGACAGCTAAAGCAATAAGAAAAAAATAAAAATAAAAAGGGGTGGACTTAGGAACCTGTTCCAAAAATAAATCAACAAAACTATAAAAAGACATGCATTGGAGCATGATTTGAAATGCCAAAGAATAGAAGCAACGCATTAATAGGACATTGGCTGAAAAAAAAATCTGTGGTTCGTCTACAGAATAAAATATTAAGCAAGTGTTTGAAAAGAATGAAGACTATATATTTTGCTTTGGAATGATTTCCAGTAAGTATTTTAATTGAAAACTGCAAGGTTCAGAAGAATGAGTAAAAAATGCCAACTTTTATCTAAGAAAGGGTGGATAATATAGGTACTTATATATATGTTTACATTTAACATTAAAAGCCAAGGAAGAATAATCTAGCCAGCAAACAAAAATTGGATAAATTAAGGAACATGGAGGAGACAGGAATGGAAGTGATTCTGATCTAACTGTATTGGTTAGAGGGTCAGGAATCCAGGAGCAGCTTAGCTATGTGATTCTGGCTCAAGGTGTCCTATGAGATTCTAGTTACGACGTTGGTCTCAGTTGGATCCTACAAAGGTTTGACCAGCGCTAGAGAAGCCATGTGCAGGATGGTTCACTCGTGTGGTTTCTGGCAGGAGGCTCAGTTCCTCACCGCAGGACCCCTCTTTCCACAGACTGCTTAAGCATCTTCAGGACATGGCAATTGGCTTCCTCCAAAGCAACTTACCCTAAAAGAGCAAAGGAAGCAGCAGTCCTTTGTATGACCTAGCCTTGGAAGACACACTACCACACATATCTTACCATATTTTTTAGGGGCAAGATACTGAGTCTAACACACACTCATGAGGGGAATTTGGCTCCGCTTTTTAAGAGTGCATCAAAGAATTTGTGGACATATTTTAAATCTCCATAGAACCCAATTTCATAGGTTTGAGTTTTGAACCTAATTAATATTTTAGGTAAATGTAAAAGTAAATTAAACATAAGAAGCAAGGAAATGTAATCCTGAAACACTGAAAGCAAAATAAAGAAATTAACATAAATATGTATGAAGTTGACAGTTTAAATAGAGATAGAAATTATTTCACTTACTTTATTTTTTTATTTAGTACTGGGGATTAAACCCATGGCTTGGTACATGCTAGGCAAGTGCTCTACCACCAAGTCCACCCCAAGCCCTTTAAAATTTTTATTTTGATGCAGGGTCTCACTAAGTTGTTCAGGCTAGATTCAAACTTGCAACCCTCCTGCTTCCGCTTCCTGAGTCATTGGGATTTATGAGTGTGTCACCACACCTGGCTAATTACTTTATGATTACTTTGTTTTCTTGTAGTAAGAACAATTTAATATGAGATCTATACTCTCAACAAATTTTTAATGTACATTATTGTTGACTGTAGGTAAACTGTTCTATAGGAACTCTCCAGAGCTCATTCATCTTTCTTGATTGAAATTTTATGCCTGTTGAATAGTAACTCTCCTCCCCACCCCACCACAGTCCCCACAAACTACCATTCCATTCTTCGAATCTATAAATTCGACTATTTTGTATACTTCATATCAGTGGAATCATGCAATCTTTGTTGTTTGGTGACGGACTTATTTTGCTTAGTGTAATGTTCTCAGTTTTCAACCATATTGTCACACATTACAGGATTTCCTTTTTTAAGGCCAAATAATATTCCATTGTGTGTGTGTGTGTGTGTGTGTGTGTATAAATACCATATTTTCTTTACTCATTCATTTGTTAATGGATATTTACTTGTTTTCACATGTTGACTATTGCAAATAGCATTGCAAAAAACACAGGAATGCTAATATATCTTCAAGATCATGATTTTGAATCTCTTTTGATAAATACCCAGAAGTGAGATTGCTGGATCATACTCTAGTTCTATTTTTAACTTTTTGAGGAAAATTTATACATTTTCCATAGTGACTGCATCACCCGTATCTCCACCAGAATCACATAAGGGTTGCAGTTTCTTCTCCTTGCCAACACTGATTTTTTCCTTCATAGTGGCCATTCTGATGAGTATGAAGTGAATGAACTTCAGTTACTTTAAAATAGAGTAATTTGATTCCAGCTACTTGGAAGGCTCATGTAGGAGGATCATCAGTTCAAGGCCAGCCTAGGCAACTAAGTGAGACTTTGTCTCAAAATAAAAAATTAAAAAACGAATGAGGATGTAGCTTACAGGTAGAGCACCCCTGGATTCAATCCCCCACACCGGAACAAAAAGTTATTCTATTGCGTCTTCCTGGAAGAATATGCCAAAAGGATAAAAACAATACTCTTTTTGCTAATTAAAATGTTAATATTATCATTTGTAAACTATTAAGTATATTTGTTTCAAATATATATAGTTTTCTAAATATTTATACTATATTAGTATTATAGTATATATTAGCGTGCACATACTATATTAGTATTATTCTGAAACCAAATGTATATATGTGTGTATATATACATCTCTCTCAAATAATTATGCTAATGTATTTAGGAACCATGTTTTTTTAGCAGAAGAGGATAAATAATATAAAATCTAATTAATCAAAAGGAAAATTCCATAATCTTAAATTTGATTTAAAATTAATAAGAACTTAGGATGTATTTTCTTTAAAAATAAAACATTTTCTAAGGTTACATCACTTTCTTCAGTGTTTTATAATTTTCACTTGAGATCTTTTACCTCCATAATTAGTTGTATTACTAAGTATTTCATTTCATTTTATATTTTTATTGTTTGTTCTATTTAGTTATACATGACAGCAGAATGCATTTTGAGTCATTGTACACAAATGGGGTACAACTTTTCATTTCTCTGGTTGTACACGATGTAGAGTCACACCATTCATGTAGTCACACACATACACAGGGTAATGTTTGTCTCATTCCAACATCTTTCCTTCCCCCGGCCCCACCTCTCCCCTCATTTCCCTCTACACAATCCAACGTTCCTCCGTTCTTCCCTTACACCCCCCACCCGGTTATATATCAGCATCCACTTATCAGAGAAAACATTTGGTTCATTTTATTTTCTTAAGCAATTGTGAGAGTTTTAAGCAAGTGGGAGAGTTTTCTTGATTTCCCTCTCAGCAGGCTATTTGAGTAGAAGAAAACTATTGATTTTTGTATGTTGATATTGTATTGGGCTACCTTACTGAATTTATCATCAGCTCTGGAATCTTTGGGTGGAAGTTTAAGGTCCTCTAGGTATAGAATCCTATCATCAGCTGACAGAGATAATTTGACTTCTTCTTTTCTTATTTGTATCTTTTTGATTTCTTGCCTGATTGCTCTAACTAGAGTTTCAAGAACTATGTTGAATAGAATTTGGTTGTCTTGTTCCTGCTTTTATAGGAAATGCTTTCAGCTTTTTCCATTCAGTATGATGTTAGCTTTGGATTTGTCATATGCAGACTTTGCAATGTTGAGGTAGATTCCTTCTATCCCTAGATTCTGCAGTGTTTTTTTGTTTTTTTGTTTGTTTGTTTTAACATGAATGAGTGCCCGAATTTTCTCAAAGGCTTTTTCTGTGTCTATTGAGATGTTGTGATTTTTGTTCTTGATTCTGTTTATGTGATGAATTACATTTATGAGCAGAATATTAAGAATAAAATGGGGCGGACTAGAGGGAGGCTGCGTTCCTTGTCGCTCCGTAACTCCAGTTTCAAGCAGAGGATATCTGTTTCTTGGTGAGGCAGTTTTTGCTGCTTATCAATTTCCTGGTGTTTACCCATTTGTCTGCTGTGATCACCTGCAGTCTGCCAGCATATCGACGCCTTTTTGAGTGCAGATTGCTCCCTGTCAGGCGCCTATCATCCGCCATTTGCCTGCCTCTCGCCTGTCCATCGCCTGCCTTACACCTATCCATCACCCAATGCACGAGGTTCACCTCCCGATCATCCGACAACAGCAAACTAATCGCCGACCGCTGGTGGAGCACCAGCTGCCTTCTGTTGCCTGGAAGTTCACTGTTACAGTACCTGCAGGCTTGATTACACGTGGCTGCCGCCATTTTGAGACAACAGCCAGGTCCCGTAGGACCCCTGGCCAGACTGACTGAGCCCCGTCTCCAGGATCCTTCAGACCAACCGATCACTCCCTGCCTCTGGGGCCCTCATGTTGACTGACTGCTCCCTGCCGCCAGGACCTCCAGACCAACTGACTGCGCCCCATCACCGGGACCCCAGACTGACTGATTGCACCCGGCCTCCAGGATCCCACAACCACACCAAACACACCGGACCTCCAGGACCCCTGCCTGACCAACCGCCCACCTCCAGGACCTCCAGCTGACCACGTCCACACCCTGAGCTGCAGCTTCCCATTTGCCAACACATTTCGAAGCCAGAGTGGACATCTTGGATAATCCTGGAAGCCGTAGCTCTGATCTTTAGGTGGGGCAAATCCCATTCTGAGACGCCTGCTGGAGACTTGAAGCTCATTGTCAGGTACCTCTCATGCATTAGGCTACTGAACACTGGGAGGTTTCATTACTATATGACTGTCATACTGTAGATTTTCTTTTTTCTCCTTATAGAAAAAATTTAAGTTTTTATTTCTTTACTTTTCTTGCTCTCTTTTCCTTTTGTTTACCTGTTCCCTCAGTCTCTTTCTCCCTTTTTTGCATGCTAACATCCAATTTCTTTTGATTACACTCTCACCCTTTCTATTATCTAGAACTTCTGTATAACTTTTTCTTATCCCATTAACAGCCACATTCCACATCCCTCTGCATCCTCTTTGTCCTCCATTAGAAACTGCAGACCTTATTGCAAATCTGTTTGTTTTATTGAAGATAATATTTTAACTCATTCTGTTTATTATGCCAATTTTGTTATTGTCCTCATAGGGGCTATTTGGTCTAAGATTGCATAGTTCTGAACTGGGCACTGTTAATATTGATCTCCCCTTAAAGAAAGGGTTTTGGAAATCTATAGGGCCACTATAAGCCTATAGGGGGAAATCTGCAATACCCCATGATCTGCACTGCTAGAGGGGAAGATACATGAACAACATGAAAAAACAAGGGAAGAAAATGATCCAAACAAATCTAGATCTAAATTAATAGAATCCAATGACAGTATGTTAGAAGAAATGTCAGAAAAGGACTTCAGATTATACATGATTAAGATGATTCGTGAAGCAAAGGATGAGATAAGAGAGCAAATGCAGGCAATGAATGATAATACCAAGAAGCTGAAGGAGCACCTGCAGGAAGCAAAAGATCATTTCAACAAAGAAATAGAGATTCTCAAAAACAACCAAATGGAAATCCTTGAAATGAAGGAAACAATAAACCAAATAAAAAACTCAATGGAAAGCATCACCAAAAGACTAGACCACTTGGAAGACAGAACCTCAGACAGTAAAGACAAAATATTCCAATCTTGAAAATAAAGTTGCCCAAACAGAGAAGATGGTAAGAAATCATGAACAGAATCTCCAAAAACTATGAGACATCATGAAAAGGCCAAATTTAAGAATTATTGGGATTGAGAAAGGCACAGAGATACAAACCAAAGGAATGAACAACCTATTCAATGAAATAATATCAGAAAATTTCCCAAACCTGAAGAATGAAATGGAAAATCAAGTACAAGAGGCTTACAGAACACCAAATGCACAAAATCACAACAGATCCACACCAAGGCACATTATAATGAAAATGCCTAACATTCAAAATAAAGATAGGATTTTGAAGGCCGTGAGAGAAAAGCATCAGATTACATATAGGGGGAGACCAATACGGATAGCAGCCGACTTCTCAATCCAGACTCTAAAAGCTAGAAGGGCCTGGAACAACATATTTCAAGCTCTGAAAGAACATGGTTGCCAACCAAGAATCCTATACCCAGCAAAACTAACCTTCAGATTTGAAGATAAAATAAAATCCTTCCATGATAAACAAAAGTTAAAAGAATTTACAAATAGAAAGCCTGCACTACAGAATGTTCTCAACAAAATATTCCATGACGAAGAAATGAAAAACAACAATGTAGGTCAGCAAAGGGAGGAACTACCTTAGAGAAAAACCACTCAAAGGAGAAAACAAACCAACTTAAAAACCAAAAATAAGACAAATGACTGGGAATACAAATCATATCTCAATAATAACCCTGAATGTTAATGGCCTAAACTCATCAATCAAAAGACATAGACTGGCAGAATGGATTAAAAAGAAAGACCCAACAATATGCTGCCTGCAAGAGACTCATCTCATAGAAAAAGACATCCACAGACTAAAGGTGAAAGGATGGGAAAAAACCTACCACGCACATGGACTCAGTAAAAAAGCAGGGGCTTCCATCCTTTTATCAGATAAAGTGGACTTCAAGACAAAGTTAGTCAGAAGGGATAAAGAAGGACATTTCATACTGCTTAAGGAAACCATAAATCAGGAAGACATAACGATAGTAAATATTTATTCCCCAAACAATGGTGCATCCCTGTACATCAAACAAATCCTTCTCAATTTCAGGAATCACATAGACCACAACACAATAATTCTGGGTGACTTTAATGCACCGCTGTCACCACTAGATAGATCTTCCAAACAAAAACCAAACAAAGAAACCATAGAACTCAATAACACAATCAATAACCTAGACTTAATAGACATATATAGAATATTCCATCCATCAACGAGCAGATTCACTTTCTTCTCAGCAGCACATGGAACCTTCTCGAAAATAGACCATATATTATGCCACAAAGCAGCCCTTAGGAAATGCAAAAAAATAGAGATACTGCCTTGTGTTCTATCAGATCATAATGGACAGAGAGTAGAAATCAATGACAAAATAAAAAACAGAAATTACTCCAATACCTGGAGACTAAATAATATGCTATTGAATGAAACATGGATAACAGAAAACATCAGGGAGGAGATAAAAAATTCTTAGAGGTCAATGAGAATGACGATACAACATATCAAAATCTCTGGGACACTATGAAAGCAGTACTAAGAGAAAAATTCATTGCATGGAGCACATTCCACAAAAGAATGAAAAGTCAACAACTAAATGACCTAACATTACAGCTCAAAGTCCTAGAAAAAGAAGAACAGAATAACAGCAAAAGTAGTAGAAGATAGGAAGTAATTAAAATCAGAGCTGAAATCAATGAAATTGAAACAAAAGAAACAATTCAAAAAATTGACAAAACAAAAAGTTGGTTCTTTGAGAAAGTAAACAAAATAGACCCTTAGCCACACTAACAAAGACAAGGAGAGAGACAACTCAAATTACTAAAATTCGTGATGAAAAAGGAAATATCACAACAGACACCACTGAGATACATAACATAATTAGAAGCTACTTTGAAAATCTGTATTCCAACAAAATAGAATCTACTGAAGACATTGACAAATTTCTAGAGACATATACTCCTCCCAAACTGAACCAGGAGGACATACATAATTTAAACAGAGTAATATCAAGCAATGAAATAGAAGAAGCCATTAAAAACCTACCATCCAAGAAAAGCCCAGGACCAGACGGATTCTCAGCCAAGTTCTACAAGACCTTCAAAGAAGATCTCATTCCAATACTTCTCAAAGTATGCCAGGAAATACAAAAAAAGGGTACCCTACCAAACTCATTCTATGAAGGTAATATCACCCTCATACCCAAACCAGGCAAAGACACATCAAGGAAAGAAAATTTTAGACCAATATCCTTGATGAATATAGATGCAAAGATCCTTAACAAAATATTGGCAAACCGTATCCAAAAACATATTAAGAAAATCATGCACCACGATCAAGTGGGGTTCATACCTGGAATGCAAGGATGGTTTAACATCTGTAAATCAAAAAACGTAATCCATCATGTCAATAGACTTAAGGATAAGAATCATATGGTTATTTCAATTGATGCAGAAAAAGCGTTCGACAAAATACAACACCCCTTCATGCTCAAAACACTAGAAAAAATAGGGATAGGAGGAACATACCTGAACATTGTAAAGGCTATTTCTGCTAAGCCCTTGGCCAACATCATTCTTAATGGAGAAAAACTGAAACCATTCCCTTTAAAATAGGGAACAAGACAGGGATGTCCTCTTTCACCACTTCTATTCAACATTGTCCTCGAAACTCTAGCCAGAGCAATTAGGCAAACTAAAGAAATTAAAGGGATACGAATAGGAAAAGAGGAACTTAAGCTGTCACTATTTGCTGATGACATGATTCTATACTTAGAGGATCCAAAAACCTCCTCCAGAAAACTTCTAGACCTCATCAATGAATTCAGCAAAATAGCAGGCTATAAAATCAACACGCATAAATCTAAAGCATTTTTATATGCAAGTGAAGAAACAGCTGAAAGGGAAATGAGGAAAACAACTCCATTTGCAATAGCCTCAAAAAAATAAAATACTTGGGCATCAATCTAACCAAAGAGGTGAAAGACCTCTACAATGAAAACTACAAAACATTGAAGAAAGAAATTGAGGAATGTTGGGACTAATGACATGTTAACTAACTCAGGCTGACTCCTTACACCCTTGCGAGTGAGCAAAATCAAGGCTCAAAGGCAGTTTCAAAGGTTCATGACGGGGCTGGGGAGATAGCTCAGCTGGTAGAGTGCTTGCCTTGTAAGCACAAGGCCCTGAGTTCGATCCCCAGTACCGCAAAAAAAAAAAAAAAAGGTTCATGATGACAAACCGGACCACCGTCAGGGATTGGTTAACAACAGTTCCACAAACGTGATCAGCTCGTGCTTGCCATATAGTCCAATGGGACTCCTGCCTGCGTGAACCACCCCCCTTGCTGACCTTTAAGCTGATTGGTTCCCGCCTAGCCCCCATCCTACATAAAAGCTGTGTGATTTCCTCAATAAACGAGTTCCTGCTGTGACTGGTCTCCCTGACGCCTCTGATTGTCCTCCACCTGGAGGGCTGGGAATGGGTGGTCAGTTGACCCTACCTATCCTGGTCTGACCTTGTTGGGGAGTGTCCCCTTCCCTTGTCGCTGGTCAAGAAGAGCAAGGGGGCTTAAGACCCCAACAGAGGAAGACCTTAGAAGATGGAAAGATCTCCCATGTTCTTGGATAGGCAGAATTAATATTGTCAAAATGGCCATACCACCAAAAGTGCTATACAGATTCAATGCAATTCCAATTAAAATCCCAATGATGTACCTTACAGAAATAGAGCAAGCAATCATGAAATTCATCTGGAAGAATAAGAAACCCAGAATAGCTAAAGCAATCCTTAGCAGGAAGAATGAAGCATGGGGTATCGCAATATCAGAACTTCAACTATACTACAAAGCAATAGTAACAAAAATGGCATGGTAATGGCACCAAAATAGACAGGTAGATCAATGGTACAGAATAGGGGACACAGACACAAACCCAAATAAATACAATTTTCTCATACTAGACAAAGGTGCCAAAAATATGCAATGGAGAAAAGATAGCCTCTTCAACAAATGGTGCTGGGAAAACTGGAAATCCATGTGCAACAGAAAGAAACTAAACCCCTATCTCTCACCCTGCACAAAAATCAACTCACAATGGATCAAGGACCTCGAAATCAGACCAGAGACCTTGCATCTTATAGAAGAAAAAGTAGGTCCAAATCTTCACCTTGTTGGCTTAGGATCAGACTTCCTTATCAGGACTCCCATAGCACAAGAAATAAAAGCAAGAATCAACAACTGGGATAGATTCAAACTAAATAGCTTTCTCTCAGCAAAGGAAACTATCAGCAATGTGAAGAGAGAGCCTACAGAGTGGGAGAAAATCTTTGCCAACCATACTTCAGATAGAGCGCTAATTTCCAGAATCTATAAAGAACTCAAAAAACTCTACACAAAGAATACAAATAACCCAATCAACAAATGGGCTAAGGATATGAACAGACACTTCACAGAAGAAGATCTACAAGCAATCAACAAACATGTGAAAAAATGTTCACCATCTTTAGTAATAAGAGAAATGCAAATCAAAACTACACTAAGTTTCCATCTCACCCCAATTAGAATGGCAATTATCAAGAATACAAGCAACAATAGGTGTTGGAGAGGATGGAAAAAGGTACACTCATACATTGCTGGTGGGGCTGCAAATTAGTGCAGTCACTCTGGAAAGCAGTGTGGAGACTCCTTAGAAAACTTGGAATGGACCCACCCTTTGACCCAGCTATCCCACTCCTTAGCCTATACCCAAAGGACTTAAAATCAGCATATTACAGAGATACAGCCACATCAATGTTCATAGCTGCTCAATTCACAATAGTCAGACTGTGGAAGCAACCTAGATGTCCTTCAATTGATGAATGGATAAAGAAACTGTGGTATATATATATACAATGGAATATTACTCAGCTATAAAGAATAATAAAATTATGGCATTTTGCAAGCAAATGGATGAAATTGGAGAATATCATGCTAAGTGAGATAAGCCAATCTCAAAAATCCAAAAGGCGAATGATCTCACTGATAAGCAAATGATGACACATAATGGGGGGTGGGAGGGGGGCAATAATGGAGGAAGGAGGGACTGTATAGAGGGAAAAGAGGGGTGGGAGGGGTGGGGGGGAAGGAAAAAATAACAGAATGAATCAAACACCATTACCCTATGTAAATGTATGATTATGCAAATGGTATGCCTTTACTCCATGTACAAACAGAAACAACATGTATCCCATTTGTTTACAATAAAAATTAAAAAAAAGAATAAAATGGTCATATCAGCAAAATTATTCTACAGATTACTGCAATTCCTATCAAAATACCAATGGCATCTTTTACCAAACTAGAAAAAACAGTCCTAAAATTCATATGGAAGGATAAAGACCCAGAATAGCCAAAGCAGTCCTGAGCAACAAGAGCAAGACTGGAGGCCTCACAAGACCTGATCTTTACAGAGCTATAGTAAAAAACAAAATCAAAATGAAACCAATAAAACAGCATAGTATTGACATAAAAAGAGGTATAAAGATCAGTGGAATAGACTAGAAGATACAGAGACAAATCCATACAGTTACAGGCATGTGGTCCTTGACAAACACGCCAAAAACATACGCTGGAGAAAAAATAGCCTTTTCAACAAATGGTGTGGGAAAATGGAATATCTATGTGTAGAAGAATAAAACTAGATCCCTATCTCTCATCCTGCATAAAAATCAACTCAAAGTGGATCAAAGATCTAGGAATTAGATCAGAAGCAGTGAAACTGCTGAAAGAGAAAAAAGGGTCAGCACATCAGGGTATTGGAGCGGGCCCTGACTTCCTTACTAGGAGTCCTAAAATTCAGGAAATAAAACCAAGAATCAACAAGTGGAATGACACTAAATTAAAAAGCTTCTGCACAGCAAAGTAGTTAAAAGCATGAAAAGAAAACCAGGAGAATGGGAAAAAATCTTTGCCAGCTACTCTTCCAATAGGGGCTTAATATCTAGAATATAAAAGGAACTCAAAAAATTTAACCCTGAAAAACCTAATAATGCATTCAATAAATGGGCAAAAGATCTAGATAGAGATTTCTCAAAAGAAGAAATACAAATGGCTAACAAATACATGAAAAATGTTCAACATCCTTAGCAATCAGGGAGATCCAAATCAAATTACATTGAGATTTTATCTCACCCTGGTTAGAATATCAACCATCAAGATTATAAATAACAACAATTGCTGGTGAGGATATGGAGGAGAATGTACATTTGCACATTGTGAGTTGAACTGCAAATTAGTACAGCCACTTTAGAAAGCAGTATGGAGATTCCTCAGAAGACTAGGAATGGAACCATCATATTCACCCAGCTATCCCACTTCATTTTTTTTTTTTCATTTTTGATTTTTATTTTTAATTTTCAAAAGTAAAAAAGTTATAATGCTTCACATAAACTGCTAACAAGACCTTTGATATGAAGTTAACCTCATACATTGTTTTCCTTTTCTTGAAAATAAATATATTTATATCACATCCTTTAAAAAACATACTAAAGGAAACTTGTGCTTAATTTCTGTGAATAACAAAATTCTAATACAGCAATGTTTTTCATGACACTTGAAACACTGTTATATGTCAATTTAACCTTTTAGAAACTTAACACTTTTCACAATGAGAAAGTAGAAAACAATATATAATCAAAAGGAACAAGCCTGAATCATTTATTCTCTTTGTCAAAAGATAACAGATATAAGGGTGGGGATCAACATAACCAAAGAGAGAGACTACTTCTGTTTCTAACCTTTACCTCTGGCTCAGGAAAAAAATAAATGATAATGTACAATCTATTGATGAATATGAATTCACAACCAAATTCTTCCCCATTTTATAAGGAAAGAAATTAAGTTTAAAGTTTAAAAGAGAAATCGGTTTAACACAAGTTCGCTATTGTCACAATTTAAGAAAAGTCCACAGGAACCTCTTAGAAAACAGGTTACTATCCATTCACCCCATTTAGGAGATTAGGCAAATTTTTTCCACATAAGGAAAAAACTCAAAACATGTTTTGTCCTTGCACGTATTACTTTTCCTTTGCACAAAGTTCAGATTAAATGCTTTTAAAAGATCACTTCTGGGGGCTGGAGATATAGCTCAGTTGGTAGAGTGCTTGCCACACAAGCACAAGGCCCTGGGTTTTAATCCCCAGCACCAGAAAAAAAAAAAAAAAAAAAAAAAAAAAAAGATCACTTCTGGTATTTGTCCTTCAAGAGCTCATGTATAGGCAGCTTGATGCCCAGTGTGGCAATGTTAAGAGGTGATGGTACCTAGTGAGAGCTCATTACTGGCCCCTCCCTGTTCTCTGGTGTCCTGTCTCACCACCCTCCTGCAGGGATTGTGATGTCATTCACTATGAAGTAATATAGCCAGAGGCCCTTGCCAGGGTCATTCCTTTGAACTTTCACTCTCCAAAACCATGAGTTAAATAAATGTCTTTTCTTAATAAGTAACCTAGCCTTGGGTATTTTATTATAGAAACTGAAAACAGACTAATACAACTTATATCTATTTTAACAACTTAATGTAAATGAAAAGCAACCTTCTTTTTAAAATAAAAATCACAACACTATTTTTAAACTCAAATGGGACCCTCATTGTGCAGGAAAATGAGTTAAATAGCAAACTCTTATGTCTAGATCATTGTTTACCATAATTAATGAGTGTGACTTGAAGCTCTCAAATTATTTTCAACTCAAGTAAAGACAATCAGGCTACTGGAGTCATTTCTTCATCTGAGTCATTTGATTCACCTTTTAATTCCAATTCCTCTAAATTTTTGTCTATAGTTAAAATAGTTTTCCTCTTGTCCTTCTAAGGAAGTGAATCATTAGCACAGAGTTTTCTCATTTTAATGTTTGGCAATTTCTTCAGATCAAAATCCCATTCCCTAAAAGTTTTTAGACTGTTTGCATTTAAAATGTCTGGGATCTCAGGGAGCAAAGAGGGAAAAGGTGTTCATATTTGGTCTTCTCAAAACTTATTAAACTGACTTCGGGTGACCATCTGTCCACATGTTTCTACATTTGCAAATTAGAATGCACAAGACTTTCACCAGCTGTGCAAGCCCATATCCTTCATACTGCTGTTGCTTGGGCTCCATCGTCTACTTAATAACTGCTTCCCAGGAAAAGTGCCGCCTTCCCTGCCTGTCTTTGATGCTGTTATGTAACTCGATTTGCTCTAGCTCACTACTAAATATATTTAAATACCTTTCAACTAATTCACAAGCATCCTTCTTTGAATACCCCAATTTTTTTGGATCCAGATGATTTTGAAACTGCTGCAATTTTTCACCAATAAGATTGAGTCGAAAGGCCTTTTCATTCTTCAACTTTTCTTTCTTTTCCTGTTTGTGGGCCTCTCTAGTAATCTGAGCTGCTTTTCTACTATATGATGGATGACCCCCCACCCTCACCCCCACCTTGTCCTGTACTTTTTCCCTTTGGTACTTTAGGCGGTAGGGCTCAGGAAAGTGGGAGGGGGCCCACCATGGAGACGTCCAGGAGGCTGGGGGAGCCTCAGCGCTCTAGACCCGCCGATCACGGACCCTGGCCACAGCCCTGGACCTGCGCTCCAGCGCGTGCACGCGTGGTACTGCAGGGGCTGCAGCAAACCTGACCGGAAGCTATCCCACTTCTTGATATCGATCCCAAAGAACTAAAATCAGCATAGTATAGTCGTATATGCATAGAAATGCAGCATAATTCATAATAGCCAAGTTATGGAACCAGCCTAGGTGCTCATCAGCAGATGAATGGATAAAGAAAATCTGGTATATTTGCACAATGGAGTTCTATTCAGTCACAAAGAGGAAGACATAATGTCATTTGCTATTCAGAAATGGAACTGGAGAACATCATGCCAAGTGAAATAAGCCAGACTCAGAAAGTCAAGGGTTGAATGTTTTCTCTCATATGTGGAAGCTAGAGAGAAAAAAGGAATTAAAAAGGGGGGAGGGGGTCTCATGAGAGTAGAAGGGATATGAGGAGAGTAGAAGTGAGGGACTAAGGGAGAGGGAGAGGGGAGGGAAAGGGGAAGAACTGAGGAGTGAGTTGACCAATTATGCTATGAGCATGTGACTATACCACAATGCATTCTAATTAATATAAAACTAAAATATACCAATTAAAAATGAATAAATAAATAGAAGGAAGACCAGGACAGTAGAGGAAGGGGATTGGGGTGCAGGGAGAGGGGAGAAAGGGATAGTACTATGGACTGAAGTGAATTAAATTGTTACATTCACTTATGAACATATTAAAATAAACCCACTATTATGTATAACTATAATGCACTAATAAACACATTTAAAAAGTAAAATATTTGCTTCCTTTATTAACTGATCTAGAAACCATGAGTAATCCAAAAATAATGAGCACCCCTTCATAATGGTGTCCTCTAAATAGAAATTTCAATTAAAAGGAGCCATGTCTCCTTGGATGAATGCTGATTTCAAGACTGGAGTAGGAAACATGAATGAGGTCTGAGAAATTCTATTGTATTGGAAAGCAAAGATGCTATTATAGACCAAGGGTTGTCTCAAGAAGATTTAGGAGCCTGCTTCAATGGCCTTCCATTGGCCAGAGTGGGATGATTTGAGCACAGTAGCAATAATAATAAAATAACTGCAACGCCAAGTCAAATAGATTAATATCCACATGTTCATAGTGATACTTAAAAACAAAATTAAGTAAATAAAACTAAATGAAAACTTTGGAAGATGCTGAGGAACCTACTCACTATGGAAATGATAAAGAAGAAAACTGAATGGAAAGAAACAATATTCAATCTACTTTTCCTGTTCAGCCCAACACTCAGGAATTTTGGCTGGTTAATGCCACAATCATTTTGCAGTTCCTACTCAGAAACAAATCCAGTTTGAGATACCCGAGGCTAAAAAGGTTTTTTTTTTTAATTTTTTTTTTTTTTTACATAAACATTAC
Organism: Sciurus carolinensis; assembly: GCF_902686445.1. Taxonomy (NCBI): domain Eukaryota; kingdom Metazoa; phylum Chordata; class Mammalia; order Rodentia; family Sciuridae; genus Sciurus; species Sciurus carolinensis. Next base: position 122,044,580 of record NC_062223.1, read on the forward strand.
ATGTCCACAACTTTATTTTTTAATTGTGTCTTTCTGACTGTTAGGAAGCCCAGACATAAAGGTGTGGATCAGGAAATCAAAGTTTAGAGAGATGGACGTTAGTGACTGGGTTCCTATTAGAAACCACAGCAGTCCTTCAGGACAGCAAGAACTTCAGGGACTCTCCTGGCCAGAGACCAGGGTCTGTGCTGAAAGAGTTGTAAGCACTGCTGTTTACACTGGGTGGTACCAAATTAGGAAATGGTTTGAAATTCAAAGAGAAATTTTAGACGAGTGTCCAGGATCAGACTATCTAACACCCCTCCTTCCACACAAATAAGGCAGAGAAAACAACTTGTTTCCTTCAGGCAATGCAAAATGCTCAGTTCTTCTGCTTTTAAAACTCACAAATGAGATTAGACAATTTTATTCAAAAAGTAATTAACACAAAAACTCATTTCAATGGTTTATTTTAGTTAAGGAAGATGGGGAGACAGGAAAAATGAAAGTAAGCGAGAGAGGTAGAAAAGGAGATTATCAGGAGAGATAAAAAAATATTTTGAGAAGAGGATTAGTGGTTATAAACTGTCCTCATTTTGCTATTGCTATTCATTTGCACCCCAGGCTTCAAAATGGATTTTTGCCTATTAGGTCTGTCCTTTGAAAATCTGGACTGCTGATTATACTGTTAGTTCTCAGGAACCTGAATTCCTAGTGGGAAAGAAGAAAGCAGTACATGTAGCCTACCAGAAGGCAGAGTGCTGATAGAGCCTTAAATAATAGCTAAGAGAAACCAAGATCACTTTTGTATAATTCCGTGTTGACCAGCCAGTCTCCCCAGGAGACAACTCCCTGCAGGAAATTTATCCAGTGGGGAAAAGGGTAGTAGCCTGAGCTCCAGACTCCTTAGCCAGTGGCCTAGCACCATGAGCTTTTGCTTGGTCTTTAGTGGAGAATGCTCAATCACATTGAGTGACAGGGCTTCCCTGACTAAGGGCCATGGAGCATTAAATTCTAGAAAAAAAAAAAAAATAATCCTTCCATTTTCTATCTATTTTTAGTTCTAGTTCCCATATTTAAAAAAAAAAAAAAAAAAAGTCTTCTCTGTGTATTAGAACAATGCACAAGGGAATAAATCACTAGCCAAAATAATGGTGCAAATTGATCAAGAGCAAATTTAGGAGTCATCAAATGCTATAGATATTGTCCCATTATTCCCAAAGTTTGGAAAGGCAAGATGCTTCTTAGCTGGGCAGGGAGATGCAGGCCTAATTCCCAGCAACTCCAGAGACTGAGGCAGGAGGATTGCAAGTTTGAGGTCAGCCTCAGAAACTTGGTGAAACCCTGTCTTAAAATGAAAAATAAAAAGGACTGGGAATGTAGCTCAGTGAGTTCCATTCTCTGTACTGTGGGGTGGGAGGGGGAGATGTTTTTTCCTTTGTTTTGAATCACTAAAATACTGATAGGATGAAAATGAAAATTCTTTTAATGCCTCAAAGTTTTGTTTTGCTTTATTACCTTGCTTAGGATGAAGAAAAGATAACGAACAGTGACATACAACTTACTTGATAGAATACAGTCCCTGGAGGTGATCAAGTACTTTGTGATGTCCTTTTGGGTCAAGAAAGGATGAATTCTTCTACTTAATGTCTGGTGAAATGAAGAGCAAAGCAGTCAAGTGATTAGTCAGATGTCCCAAAGGAAGTTAGTGATGGCGATGAAACAGTTTTATTCTCTAAATGTATTGACTACAGACCCTGAAAAACTGGAGCTCTTTGCATGCATCTAACAGGCATGTATTGATTTATTAATTTATAAATGATTGCTAGGAATGATTCTAGCCTTTGGAACACAAAGACACAGTTCTTGGAGAGGCAGAGAAGAAAGTGCAGGGTTGAAAGTCTCATCCTTCGAGTGTTTTGTTCCAGATCTCCCGGGCACTGTGCTGGTTGAAGGTGAGAATGGGAGGAGGTGCAAACTGAGAGAAGGCTGAGAGCAGATGCCTGGGCCGGCACCCAGGGCAGTGTTGGCATTGAGGGGTGTGGTCAGGGAAAGGTCACCTTCCTGGCAAAGTAACTTAAAAATAAGCGCAGAAGAGATGAGACAGAGCTACCTGTTGATGAAACTCCCTTGAGAGGTAGTTGGGAATATCATCCTAGGGAGTGGAGCAGGATAACTCTAATCAAAGGAATCCAAAGCCTTGAGACAAAAGCCAAAACCAGATGCTGTGCATGGGGCCTGGCTGTAATCATGCAAGGACGCAGGAAGCAGGTGGGTGCCCACATGTGTGTTCCAGCCTGGACCCAGCCACAGGGTGCCCTGAGTACTTCATGTGAGCTGTCCTGGCCAATGTTCTGACCCATTTCAGGTGTGCTTCCTGTGCTGAAAATGAGAGAGCATTTGGCTCTGTTGCCCTTTAACATGCTTCAATACTTTCATCCAATTAACCTTGCTCTGATTCCATCCCACCGTGTGACTAAGGTAGGTTCTCTTTTAGATTTTCCTAAGCAAACAGGATGTGCTCACTCATGAATACAACCAGCAATCAGTTAGTAATAGATTTCACTGTTCAATGACAATATATTCTGGTTAATTAATTTTCTTATGGATCTGATAGGCATGATTCAGATAAGCTGAGAGGGAACTAATAAAATCCAGTTCCCATGCTTGCAAAGCTCAAGACCAGAAATGGAACTTTCCAAGGTAGTGGTAACTTTCTTGACCAACCTGTTCCCAGTTCCAAGCACACTGACTAGCATTTAGTTAAGAACTCAGTAAGCATTACTGTTATTATTGCAAAAGTATTCCTATTAGTTTGTTTGCTAATTTATTTTAATAGTCAAGGGAATTTTAAGCATAGAAATATCTACACACCTTTAAGCCTACACTCCTGCAAAGTGGCATGTTCCTGGAAAGCAGAGATTTGACCATGCAAGGTCCTGCATATATAAAGACTCCGTGAGAGTTGATTATTTATTTATTTATTTTTTTGGTGGTGCTGGGGATTGAACCCAGAGCCTTTTGCATGCGAGGCAAGCACTCTACCAACTGAGCTATATCCCCAGCCCCAAGAGTTGGGTAGTAATGAATAGCCTACATGGTGCTTGGAAGGCAGTTTCAAAGGTTGCTAAAATTGTGACAGTTATCTTCTGTTGGCATTTTTTCTGCTTCTGCTTTGTTCCATTGTCTTTCCCTCTGACCTCCAATTAGGCAGTTGAAGTTAAACTCTATCCTCCCTAAGAGTTCCTTAAGCTGTGCCTCTTGGGTAGCATGTACCCCTCATATTTAACTTCCCTATAATGGTTTTCATGATAATGCCCTATATCTGCAATGACAGGGATGGATAGGGAGAGCTAGGTTATAGGAAGTCCAAGAGGGTAATAATTAGATTACCCTCAGTTTATTTTTTAGCCTTCAGGAAACTTTCCAACAACCTTAGGCAGTATAAATTTCAGTTGTATATGGGAGAAAGGGAATTGTTTTCATTTGGTGGTAAGGAGTTTTTTGTTCCCACCTTTTCCATTCCTAAAACAAACCACAACCCAACCTAGAAGTTTGAGGAAGTGTGGTATAGAATAAGCCCAGGCTTTGGCACAAACATCTTAGCTTGGAACTGTATCTTGTTGTTTACCAGGTGTGCAGTCCTGGGCCAATTTCCAGTCTGTATAATAAGGAAGGTCTTAATGTTTCCCTTTCCTATTACTCAGAGAGGAGTAGATAAGAGCTTTCTCTCTCTCTCATTGGAGTAGAGATCATGTCTTTTTACCCTCCTTTGTGTCTTTATTACATAGAATATGCCCAATATATATATATATATATATATATATGTATATATATGTAGACACAATACCTTTGTTCTTATGTGGTGCTGAGGATTGAACCTAGGGCCTCGCGCATGCTAGGTGAGTGCACTACCACTGAGCCACAACCCTAGCCCCAAATACGCTCATTATTAATTGCTGACTTGAATGAGTAAGTTGGATCAACTAAATCAGTGATCCCTAAGGTTTAGCGTAAATCAGGATCTCCTGAGGGGCTTTTTAAAGCATGGACCGTCAAGACCCAACTCAGGAATTTTGGTTCAGTAAGTCCTGGGGGAGTCAGAGAAACTGCAACTTTGACAAATTCCCAGGTGGTGCTGATGCTGAGGCCCCGGGGCTGCAACATGAGAAACGGCCAGAAGATGGCGCCATCATCGAACCCAGGCTTCCCCTGGGAGCGGGTGGAAATGGGTCAGCTCTGGGCTCAACCTATAGAAACAGGTTTTCCCAAGCAGGAGGGGGAGGATGCGGCCGGGCTGGTTGCGCCGCAGAGCAGAGAGCAGAAGGGAGAGAGGGAGCAGCTGTTGTGGGGGAGGAATCAGAGCCCTTTCACCAGTCCCTTTTCACTGCTGGTCGCCCTCAGAGGAGGCCTCTCTCTCCCTCCAGGCGCTTCTGCCTTGCCAGACGCCAGAAGCACTGGTATCATCGCAGCAAAGTTTAAAATTTCATCCCCATGAAAAATATTCTTGGAGCTTCCTTTTCAGTGACCCCCATTAGGGAACTGAACCTGTAGGAAAAGTAAATCTTTCTGAAAATGTAATGACAATACCATGTGTGGTTGACAAAGCCCTTCCATCTTTCCTCTTGGTGTCCACCCCCTCCCCCTTTAGTTTGCCAGTGTTATTTACCATCACTACTCGGCATTGGCACGGTCTGGGCTTCCTCTCATGTTATGCCCACTTTAAAGAACTGTTAGGATGAAATGGAAGACACAAGGGAAAAGTGCAAGACTTTTTTTTTTTTTTTTTTTTTTGAGTAAGGACTCAATAAACAATAAATAGATAAAAAGGAAACAGTGTTGGTCTGATAGCCAGGGACCAAGGGGTGAAACTGATTTTGGTTTAGCTACATGCTGTCGAATACAAGCTTCTACCTACACTGTCCAGTACGGTGGCGGTGAGCCACAGGTGGCTTTTGAGCACTTAGGTGACACTAGGGCCCCTGAAGAAGTGAATTTTAACTAAACTTAAATTTAAATATTGACCTGAATTAGAATGGAGATTATGAAGAATACAAGCAACAATAGGTGTTGGCGAGGATGTGGGGGAAAAGGTACACTCATACATTGCTGGTGGGGTTGCAAATTAGTGCAGCCACTCTGGAAAGCAATGTGGAGATTCCTTAGAAAACTTGGAATGGACCCACCATTTGACCCAGCTATCCCACTCCTCGGCCTATACCCAAAGGACTTAAAATCAGCATACTACAGAGATACAGCCACATCAATGTTCATAGCTGCTCAATTCACAATAGCCAGACTGTGGAACCAACCTAGATGTCCTTCAATTGATGAATGGATAAAGAAACTGGTATATATATATATATATATATATATATATATATATACACACACAATGGAATATTACTCAGTCATAAAGAATAATAAAATTATGACATTTGCAGGCAAATGGATAAAATTGGAGAATATCATGCTAAGTGAGATAAGCCAATCTCAAAAAAACAAAGGATGAATGATCTCGCTGATAAGTGGATGACGACACATAATGGAGGGTGGGAGGGGGGCAAGAATGGAGGAAGGAGGGACTGTATAGAGGGAAAAGAGGGGTGGGAGGGGTGGGGGGAAGGGAAAAAATAACAGACTGAGTCAAAAACTATTACCCTATGTAAATGTATGATTACACAAATGGTATGCCTCTACTTCATGTACAGAGAAACAAGATGTATCCCATTTGTTTATAATAAAAATAAATTTAAAAAATTTAAGTATTGGACAGCACAGTTTTAGCAGAATGCCTTGATGGGTGTGAAAAAAATGTCACTTGGGTTTTAGGAGCGGGTAAGAGGTAATTAAATTGACTCTACCTAAAAATGCATGGGAATTTTAGGGCATGGACCATTTAACTAGGAAGGAAAGGGAGAGAAGTTGAAGAAGAAAGAGTCCCCAGGTATTGCAAGGGGTTGAAGGCTAAGCAAATGAGAAAAAGTCAGCAAAACTCCTCGGGTGGCAGAAATGGCTCAAGGGGATTTGAAAAACTGGAACGCCTAATATTCAGTCTTGAGTTATTTTCCGAGCTACACAGCAGTGTTACTTCTCTCTGTTGCCCCATCTCTTCAGAAGTGTCTGCTCAACACAGAGCCTGGAGGTGGCAGCAATTAGGGAGTGAAGAGATGACGAGTTCTGGGGGCGTCCAGTGGGGTGATTCATTTAGGAAGGGTGACAGCGTGCTCAGAGGGAATTGGAGGAGAGAAGGAAATTCAGCACAAGTAGGATCCAGGGGCTGGGAGACTCTGCCAGGATGTTGACTTTTCCACTGCAGCGAGGATGGAGATTTTGGACCCAATTTTAAATAAATCTTAAAGGTACCGACAACTCCAATAAGTGGGAAGACTTGGATATCCAGGCAACTGTCTCAGAGCATTTCCCCAGACTAATGCTTCCTGGCCCAAATAGCATCAACCTCTTGAAGGGCCTCACTGCAGGTGTGGGCGAGAAAGGTGGGGAGGCTTGAGCCTGTGGTTACACAGCAGGCGAACAGGACGCAGAGTCACCCTTGTCGTGCTGCATTTATAAAGCATGGCATCGTTTCTTTCTGGACCTTTGTGTCTCTCTGTGGTGCCTTGCAACAATGAACCACTGTCCACCTGCTCCCAATTTCTGTAGTCGTGTGTGTGTGTGTGTGTGTGTGTATGTGTGTGTGTGAAGAGAGGGAGAGAAAGAACACAAAATGACAAGCAGCTTTAACAACAGGCATATTTCATGTGCCGAAACAGAGCCTCCCAGTCAGTATCTATTATGCAGTCCTGGAAGATGACTGCTGAGTGTAATAAATGTGGAATAAACATCCTCTTACAATTGATTCCATGGCAAACTCTCAGATGAGGCCATGTCAGCTCTCCCTTCCCTGCCTGGAACCTAGTGATAAATCAAAAATTATTGCTTAGCAGCCACCTGCGACTCAAACCCATAAAATTTGCCTTTGTGACTGGGAGAGCTTTTGGTGTGTGTGTGTGTGTATGTGTGTTTAAGAATCATATTAAGGGGGTTGGGGAGATACCTCAGTTGGTAGAGAGCTTGCCTTGCATGCACAAGGCCCTGGGTTCGATCCCCAGCACCGCCAAAAAAAAAAAAAAAAAAAAGAATCATATTAATTAATATATTAATTTACCATATTTAACATATAATTTAACATATTAATTAATTATTAACCAATCAAGTTATTGGCTTCACTGTGACATTTCTATACATGCATATATCTTGCTTTGATTATGTCCACCCTTTCTTCCTCTCCCCTCTCTCTCTACTCCCCCGGCCCCTTCCCCTTGCACTAGGAAGGCTTTGGATAAACAATGGAAAGGAGACAATGCAGATTTTCCAAGGGAAGGGTTGCTTGTGCTCTCCTGGTCCATCTGTCCTATCTGAGCAAGGCCTGTTGCATCCAACACATGAGACCTTCATCATCTTCCACATCATCTCCATTTGCTCCTCACCCTCTAACCTCCTCTATATTCATCTCCTTACCCTTCTGACCTTGCTCACATGATCACACCAGCTTCCATCAGCGTGGTTGCCCGGGGCAACTCCCAGTGGAGGTGGAGTGAGCAGGTAATCTTTGGTAGGATTTGAGAGTATCACATTCTTTCTAGAAAGCTCCTATTAAAATAATTAAATTCCCGGGGAGAAGTGGGAGGAAGAGAGTAGAATGGTAGCATTCAGCCGGCAAATCGGCAAGAAATATCCCATTGAGTGGACTAGATCTTACTAGTGTAGGAAGGGAAGCTGCAGGGTCCTGGGAGGATGGGGGAGGGGGAGGAGAACAGGCTTTAACAGGGGACAAGGTGGGGAGTGGAGGAAAGCAGCAGGAGGGATGAGAGGGACATGGCTGAAAGGCGGTGCTCTCTGAGAGAGGCTGTACCAGAAATATTCTAATTTGTAAAGGAGAGAGTGAATTAATCCTAAATCCTGAAAATCAGACCAACCTGGATTTAAATTGTGGCTCAGCTCTGATTGATGTGACCCTCTTGGGAGCCCGTCTCAGGAAGTTTATTTCCCTGATGGATACAGGTGGTCCTGGAGATCCCAAAAGATAATATATGGGAAGCCTGCACTTGGAAGGCGCACACACACACACACACACACACACACACACACACGCATCGTTTCTGCCCAAGGTTGACCATCCTTGCAGCCACAGCAAAGACCAAAGGTGATCACCATGTGCATGTAAGTCTCTGCCTTTCAGAGCGCTTTCCTATAGGATTGTCATGATTGCCCAGTTGTGACAACCTTAAGAGAAATGAAGCACAGTGCTAAGCTGGAGCAGAACCTTTGACTCTTTAGTGTCCTAGACCTGGGCTGCTAATAAGGGACTTTTTAATACTCCAGGTCTCATCTTCAGCCCTGGAATGTTTAGGGCAGCTAATCAGTTGGACGGAGAATAACGTATGCACATTTGAAAGACATTGATTGTATGACATTAATTAGGAGCTCAGTTGGGGTGTGCAGTGTCTGCTTTGCAGCATGAAGGCAGAGTCTGCAGCCCTTAGAGAAAATCAGCATTTGACACTGCTGTCTTCTTGTGTGCCAAGCTAGCCAGAGGGAGCTTTGCCAGTTTGTTGACATCTTCAGGGCCCAGTGCTTCTGATGAAGACACAGTAACCCAAAGTACTGTGACGAGGTTGTGTGTGGACTCATTTGAATTAAAGTCTGTGTGGGCATGAACTGAGCTTTGAGGGATGGGTATGAAGAAAAGCACCACGTACTTGCTAGGAAGAGGAAAAGAGCAAGTGGTATCCCAGTAGGGCTCAGCATCATTCATTACTGCCACCCTCAACGATAGTTAACACCACCATTTATTGAACAATTATTATGTGCCAGGCACCGTGCTGAGGGTTTTCCCTACTTGGTTTCTCTGAATCATTGCAGCCCCTTTATAAGGAACTATTTTTATTACCCTGTTTCAAATGAGAAATCCCAAGCACTCTTATCAAGATTAAATAAACATCCTCAGGTTACAATGCATATGGAGGTATCATTGCAAGTCTGGGATTTCCATTGTTAGATCATTTGTTCTTTACAACTGTACTATGTATCTGTCACAAAACTGATCTGATACGTGACCTCGTATTACTGTATTGATTGGCAAGAAGGGGGAAATATTTTATGGCATTGGTATTTTATTGAGTAGGGTTGGACTGTGTCCACAGAAAAGGCCAGATCAGCCCTTACTGTACCAAGACAGCATCGCAAAGGGCTCAGGTCACCTTGTGTCCTCCTCTCTAACTGCCCCCTGGTCAACTGAACACACGAGAAGAGTCTACAGGATTGGTCACTATTTAGATTATTTTGTCTGAGGTCCTCAGAGTGGTACACTGAGCAGGGGGATGGAGTCATGGCAAAGAAGGTGATGGCTGAACCTGGGACAATAGTCCTGTGAGTTTCCAGTCACTGAATCCTGACCATCTACCCGGCACAATCCCCGTAATAACCCCTTGAGGCAGGTATGGTCACACTCAGCTGTGGAAAACTTAGACACAGAGTTTGAGTAGCCTGCCTAAAGTCTTACAGGAAATGCTGCAGTTTTGACTCGAACTCATACTGATCTGGAGCCATGTCCAGACTTTTAACCCTGTTGATCTGTAGCTATCATTCTAAGCAACAAATAAATGCGGCAGAATGGCTTTGAAAATCCCCCTTATGAATCTGTGGGTTCCCAGTTGCTGAAGCGATTCAGTGAGAGCCTGTCTGAGAGACTCACCTGGAAAAGGTTGGACAAAGTCACCCCTGCATTCCTCCTACCAGATCTATCGGGTGCTAAGATCTGATCCAATTTGGGATAAGGCAGGGTAATTTCAGAGGATCTGGAGAGCTTTATTAGTTATTCTCAGAAAATCTTTGGTAGCTCTCTGAACTCTAAGAAGTACTTCTGAAGCAAAGCTCCAAGCTGTTCCTACCACGTTATTTTTTTTTTTTTTCTGAGATCAAATAGAAAAGAGCTGGGAGCCAGGGTGGTTGTCTCCTCCCCAGGCCCCTTCTCACACTCACTGCTGAGTACTCTATTCAGACTCTTCCAGAAAGAAGCCTCTCTTCCCACTTGACCTCACCTCAACTTAGTCTTTCCATTAAGATTCCCTTCCTTTAATTGTATCTTGAGATAATAAATGTGAAAACATAGAAATTCAATCAGAGCGAAGGCTTCATTCACCCCAGCAGGTTCCAAAAGCATTTAATAAGTTGAGTGGAGACATAAAAATAGATCATGAGACAGCTGGTAAGAATAACATTTGCCACGAGAGCACTTAGGCACGAGGAGGACTAGTGAAAAGAGAAACTCGGTGGTGTCGATGGGAGGTGAACTGAGGTTTGCTCTTTTGGAGGGAAGAAGAACACAGAGGTTCTGGGATGAGAACCAGGCAGACACCAACAGAAGAAAGAGTGGCTGGAAGATGCTGGCAGTGGGGAGAGGGGTGGCAAAGCAGAAGCAGTCACAGAGTTCCAGGGGAGATCCATATCCCAGGGCAGCCTTGGAAATAATTACAGCTCACCGAAAAATCAATCAGCAAGCTTTTACTGAGTCCTGGGAGCGCAATAGCTATGTGAAACCAAAAGACAGGCCCTTCTGCAAGGAGAGTGCAGTGTGCTGAGGAGATAAAAATAGCACACTCGAAACAATTAGAGAGCAATTAATGCCAAACTGTCTGGTTCTGACTCGTACAACAGGACTCCAGAACAAGGAAGAAGCCTGGGGAGCTGGGATAATCGGCTAGGCAGTGGTAACAAAAACTCCCTGGAGTCCTCACCGTCTTGAGCAGCTAATACTTGGAGGAAGGGTCTATCCCTATAGAATACTCTGCCTGTGCAATATAGCACGACCCAAACTAACCATGGTCTTGCCTTTCCAGAAGTTTCCAACTACAAAAAAAGAGCATCATATTTGACCTATGACAGATTTGCTGAATAAATGAACGATTGGAGTCCTAGGACTTCTTGGGGACAACTAAAGAAACAGGAGGGCAGGAGTAACATGGTTAAAGAAATATTGCTCAACCTTTTGTACGCATTCTGAAGCAAGGACTATGTCTTCATTCCTTATTTATTAAGACCCCATCACACCCAAAAAAGTACTATGCTGGTCCTGGCGATGGGAGGTCTGGAGATAAACCAGAATAGTCTACCAGTTTCAGATGGCTCCTGGTAGAGCTTGTTTTGGAACTTGGAGTCTAATTATTTATACCATGTCTCAAATGACTAAACACACTTCTACTAGGTCAATCATTAGCTCTGTGAATAGTTTGCATCTACTATGTAATCATTCATTGATTCAGCAAAACTGTCGTAGGTCAAGTTTTATGTTCTTTTTTGTAGTTGGAAACTTCTGGAAAGGCAAGACCATGGTTAGTTTGGGTAGTGCTATATTGCACAGGCAGAGTGTTCTATAGAGATAGGCCCTCTATAAAAGCATTTAAAGGCAGTGTTTTCCTCTAAAAATAGTTTATTGTCAAGCGAGGAGATAGTCACATGTACACAGTTCGGAGGAGTGACAGCTGACCTGGCAGAAGGAAAAGCCTTTGAGTGGGTCTTGGAATGGGCGTTTTCAGGGGTAGGCTTTACTAAATGAGAATAATATTCAGGCAGATGGAAAGGAATGTACAAAAGCTGGAAGCATGAGAGCATACTGTAACCTGCTCCAAGAGCTATAAATAATTGAGTGTTACTAGAGCACAAAGTTCTAAAAGGGGAGAAGTGGAAGATGATGGTGAGCAGATCAGCAGGAGTCCACTTATGAATGACTCTGGATGCCATGCCAGTGGGACCAACTGGGTCTTGTTAATGACTGAGGGACCACTGTGGAATGTTGAGTGGTGGAATGACTGACGGGATAAGGTTTGTGGATTCAAAAGAACATTCTGTCAGCTGTACGGAAGTAAATGAAGTTGAGGGTGGGGAAATGGAGAACTGAGGCAGGAGGAAGAGAGACCACATAGGAGGCCGTTGCAGGGGTCCACCTTAGAGACCATGAGAAGCTGGTTTGAGGAGCAGACAGTGGAGAAGGAAGGATGGAGAGATTCTGGAGGGCTACCTACAAACCAAAGTCAATAGGCTCTTGTGACCAATTGGTCATGGGGATGAGGGGCATCAGAGTCACCGTAAAGTTGGCAGGGAAGGAAGTCTCTCCCTGAAGTTCTGCCTGCTTCTTGGGTTGAACTGAAACCTGCCCCTACCCAAGGGCACTGCCTCACCTACCTCTCCTCTGGCGGATGCTCATCTGCCATCTCCCAGGTACCAGTCAGACAAGTAACGCTGATCCTGACAAGGAGTTCTGCTTCCAAACCCAGTCTCAATCCTAGTATAAACATTGTTCCTTGGAAACCCACATCTTCCTGATATACACATTGTTCCTTGGAAACCCTGATATACCCCCTCTTTTACAGATTTCACCTGCCTGGTTCACAGAAGACTTTAGTGCCCAGGTCAGGTTTTGTCTGCACCCAAGACCTGCCAGCATCTTGACTTCTCAGTCTACGTAAGTGACCTGTGCCATGGTGGAACTTCAGCATGACATTCACTTCCATTCTGCTTCAATCGTTCACACCTATGGCCACACTTCAGGTTTAGTCATTATCTGAAAAGTGTTCATCCATGAAACCTTTAACTCAATATCCACCCTCTGACCACAGATTCTTACCCTTCCATTTCTCTAACTTCTTTTTTTTTCTATTGCACTTACATTGATGTTAATAAAATCTCTTGTCATTTTGCCTTTCCACTTTCAGCCATCTATCAATTCCCTTCTCCAATAAGACTAGAAAATACACTACTTTTTCATCATTATCTTTTGATTTTCCCTGCCTCTCTTTCACTGTCATCTTTTGCTCCTCTGCTCAATAAAACCCCAATCGCGGTGCTAACCTAGATATCTCTTGCCTCCCTTTTTGCACCTGGTTGCAGGCCAAAATCCTGATGCTCCCTTTAGACTTTTCTCCCTCATGCCAAGTCATCTTCAAGCCCTGCTGTGCTGCTTCCTGAATATTCCTCCAATTAGGTCCCTTCCTCTCTGCCCTGCCTTAATTCAAGTTCTCAATATTTTTCATTATATTAATTCCACTTATTGATCTAACTGCTTACACGTCAGGAACTGAATTTCAAAATCATTTTCTGAATTAGGTTCTGATCCTATCTCTGTAGCCAGAATCATTATCTAAAATACAAAAGTCATCATGTCACTCTCTTACTTAGACTATTTTAATGACTCTCCAAATTCTTTTGCCTCATATATAACATCCATTGTGATTGACCTTGTTCATCTCTCCAGCCCCTGCTTTCCCCATTCTTTCCAAAACCCTATTTCCTTCACCCTATCCTAAATTCTATTAAGCCACTTGTAGGTTCTACCTGGTCTCATGGCCTTTCTTTCTGCGGCATATATTCTTCCTCTGCCTGGAGACTTTACCTCTTTGTTATTTCTCTACTGGTTCTTCAAGATGCAGCTGACCTCCAGTATAGAACATGGGAACTTACTCTATGCCACTCTATTGGATCTGTACAAAGAGGTTCTTGAAATTTATTCTACCTCCTCACTTGAAATAGTTTGAAATAGTTGTTGCTGCTAAGTAATCCTTGAGAATCCCCATTACTATACCTTTCTTATTTTGTCAGATTTATGTTTACTTCTTTATTTTCTACACTAGGCTGAGACTTGTTGAGAATAGGAATTGTGTTAGTCAGCTTTCTGTGTCACCAACATACCACACAAGAACAAGTAGAGGAAGAAATGTTTATTTTTTTCTTATTGTTCATGCTGGGCCAACTCCATAGGCCTGGGTCCAAGGTGAGGCAGAGCATTAAGGTTGAGACCACCACTTCTGTCTGCCCTGCAAATGTTGGTTTCAGCCAGCAACTGTGTTTTGAAAGTACTCGCTATACTAATAAAGCCTTCCTTCCCTTTCAGTGCAGTGGAAATGAAGGTTGATGGGCCCTGCTGTTCCCAGCAGGCTTCCTCATCAGGGACCTGAGAGGAAGGTCAGGAGGGAGGGGTAAGTTCTGAAAGTTCTTTGAAGGACCAAACCCAGCAGCTTCCTTGAAATGCCCCCTTTACTGCCTAATGAAAGGGTACCACAGATTCCAAAGTCTATCATTCTGCAAAGAGTTAGAAGAACTGCACTTTTAGGTCTTCATTTTCTTCCTGCCGCATCCTCTGCCCAGTCATCAGATGTCATGGTTCTTTTCTTTTTCTAGTCCTGGGGATTGAACCCAGGGTCTCATGCATGCCAGGCAAGTGCTCTACTGCTGAGCTATACCCCCAGACCCAGCAGACCCAGTCATCAGATGTAACGCCCTAAAATATGGGTAATCAGGCTGTCCATCTATCAAAAAGCCTTTAGTGTGTTCCCACTGCCTACAAGACAAAATCTAAAACTCACAGCCTTTTTTTTTAAGTCTTTTTTTTTTTTTCTGATGCTATAACAGAGAACCAGAGACTGGGTAGTTTATGAAGTAAAGGAGTTTACTTAACTCAGAGTTCTGGTGGCTGGAAGTCTGAGATCAGGCCTCTGGGTAGGGCTTTGTGCTACATCATGACATGGCAGAAAGCAGAAGAGCAGGCAGGAGTGTGGGAAAGAGATAAAAATGTGGCTCCCTTGGTTTATAACAAACTGCTCTTGTCAGATCTAACCCAGACCCTGCATTAATCCCCCTTCGTGACCTAGTCACCTCTTAAAGTTTTTACCACCTTTCAGTACAGTCACAGGGCAATTAACCTTAAAAATGAGTTTTGGTAGGGACAAAACACATCCAAACCACAGCACTTGTGGTGCAAGCCATTTGGCTTGCAGATGGCAGCTGGTCACTCTAGCCCTTCTGCCTTTTGGACTCCATTGCACACCTCTGTCCAGTTCCTCAAGTGTTCTCCCCAGCAAGTCACGTGCCTCCCGGTCTTCCTACTTTGGCTTCATTTACTCCAGCCAGCACGCATGCCCTTCCCATATGTCCCCAGACAGCCCCAGGGAGCTGCACCGGAGCTCTTCTCTACGGACAGACTGAGCCTTTTTCTTTCTCAGCCCTGTGGAAGGAACCACTCTTCCGTGTTCTGCCAGTTTTGTTCTTTCTGCCCAGAGACTTCATCATTCACACATGGGACATGCTCCCATGTCGGTCTCCTGGGCTGGATTAGTTACTTCATAAGAACTGCCATGGTGCAGCTGTGATTTTGGGGGTGGATTCACTTGGACCCATGGAGCTCATGACTTTTGTAACAATGAGACAGATTTTGTGGGGTTTATTGGCTTAGGTTTTAGAGAAAAGATTGTTGTATTAAGAGTCAGACGCCAGTTCATCATATTCTGTTCGATGTTCATTTCCCAGACTCATTTTCCCTATCTATGAAATGGGAATGAAAACATTAATCTTGGAGGTTTGTAATGGGGATTAAATGCAACCGTAAATATAAAGACTTGAGTCTGATATTTGGCAACTGGCAGGTTATGTGAAGGAAAATGCGAGTTTTGTCCTCCTTTCCATCTTGTAGCTCTTCAACTTTTATACTTGAAAAGCTATCGATTAACATTCTTCCATTCATGCTCTACCCTACCGGGTCTTTTCTTTAAATCTTCAAATTCTCAACATTGTTTTGATCTACTGCCTTCCTTGGGACAATCTTTGACCTCTGCACCATCTTTTGAAAGCATTATAACCCTTCATAGGTATAGGGACTTAAAATGGTAACAATAGTATGGCAAATGATAACGAGTAACACTGTTGTCTGCTTACTGAGTACCTAGGTTCCTCTAAGCTCTGTATATCCAGCGGATGTGACACCTGACAGTTCTGGAGGCTGGAAGTCTGAAATGTCCCCCAAAGGCTCGTATGTTGAAGGTTTATCTCCAATGCAGCAATTTTCAGAAGTGGGGCTTTTGGGAAGCGATTGGACCCTGAGGACTCTGACCTCATTGGTGGATTAATTCACTGACGGGTTGGTTCACAATTGAATGAACTCTTGGGAGGTGGTAATGACTATGGGAGGGAGGGCCTCTTTAGAGGACATAAGCACCCGGGGCGTGCCCTGGAAAGGAATATCTTCCTTTTCTCTCTACTTCTCAGCCCACCAGCCCAAGCCAGAATATTCCCCAAGAGGCAGGGAGAGTTCAGACCTCCAGGACTTCACATCAATACACAAGCTTGTTCTAGGGCTCCGACGCCGGCAGTGGATGCATTGGGTCAGGCGATGGGTCTCTGAAATAAAAGAATCTGAACGAGGACAGGACCTCCCAAGAGCGAGAGTCGGTGTTCGGGGAGGGGCCTGCCACACCGAAGCCCTCCAACGGGGCTTCCTTCCACGCCTGCCAACTACAGAGAACATTTAGTCCTTGGAACTCCTGCCAAATATCACACTCGGGGTTTGGCCCAGTTTCACAGTCGCCCTTCTCCAGGGGCCCACTGTCAGACTGGTTTCTGTGTAGCTGTCCCCAGCACCGTGCATGGCAGCCCATTTGGCTCCTGCTCGCTCTTCTCTGTGGCCCCTGACTTGCTGGGGGTTGTTGCCACTCCTTTCTCTTCTCCCCTCCCTCCTTTTGTCAGCCCTTTGCACAGCTCTCTGAGGCGGTCCTGTCCAGTGACTCCATCCCTGAGGTTTGTTCCAGATGAAACTCTTCCCCAGATCTGCATGGCTGCCTCCGCTGCTCGTCAGGATTTAATGCCACCTTTCCCTTCCGAGAGGCTCACATCTGCTGATCAGCCCCTCACCCTACTCAATCCCACACCACCCTATTTCCCTATTTTATTTTTTCAAGGTAGTTACAGTTCCCAAAGTTATTTTATTTATTTACTATTTCTTTTTGGTACCAGGAATTGAATCCTGGGCACTTAACCACTGAGCCACATCCTCAGCCCTTTTTATTTTAAAATTTGAGACAAGGTCTCACCAAGTTGCTGGGCTGGCTTTGAACTTGTGATCCTCCTGCCTCCACCTCCTGAGCTGCTGGGATTATAGGCATGTGCCACTGTGCCCAGCTCTTATTTCTTAATTTCCCTATTAAGGCTCTTGTCCCAGTAAGATATTAGATTTCTCACAGTGCAGCTCTTTCTTACCTGGTGCTGTATCTGTAGTTCTTAAAACAGTGCCAGGCACACAGTGAACTCTCTGGACATATTTCAAATGACCAAATAAAATACCTGATTCCTATGTTCTTGCTTTTAACTCTATGATCAGAGATAGGCTAATGTGGTGGTTAAGAGCCTGGGTCATGCAAGAAGATCATTTGAGTTCCAATCCTATCACTGTGTGACTTTGGGCAAATGACTTAGCCCCTCTGTGCCTCAGCTCTCCCTCCATAAAATGTGGTTGGCAATGATTCTGCCTACCTCGTAGGTCGTAGTGAGAATTAAATGAGTCAATACATAAGAATGATTTTGAATAAAGTTCAGAACCCAGCAAGAGCTCACCACTATTTATGAATAGTGTACTCTGCTGCAGAGAGATCAAGCTTTCCCACGCAAATGGGTTTCACATCAGTTTTGTTTAGCACCGTGTCTGTTTTCTGTTTCCCAAATCATGTCCTAGAAAGATCTGTCCTTGTTTATGTGTCTTTCCAGGGTTTGAACTGAGTTGGTGACGATGCCCAAGATGCCAGACATTTGGCTACTCACTGAGAACAGGGAAGGGCACAAGTCACCAGTTAGTTCTAGATCTGAAATAACCCCTCCCTAGCTAATTCTCTCAGCCACTGGTATAATTTCTCCCATAAATTGATTATGCTGGAAAATCAAGACCTTCTTGGATAGTGAAGGAAAGGTTAGATATATTCAATTCACAGAAGTTAATATTACTGGTCAGCCAAGCACAGTTGCCATGTAATTAAAAATATTAGAATTACCTGTTGTCAAAAGAGCATTTGATATAGTCACAGAGTTTCTTATAAAATGCTTCTGAGGGCTTCCTGCACATTTCCTAGTTATCCATCTCTCTCCATCTTTCTTGGAAAGAGGTCTGTGTGACTGTGCTACCTCCTCCAGTTCTACAGTGACTGACACCCCTCTTTTCCTCCCCAAGTTGAAATTGACCCTCCCTCTATTCCCTGCATGCAGATTTGGCTTCTGTTCCAGCAAGTTGCTTTACAGAATAGTTGAAGCTCTATGTCTTCCCAGCATTTGGGGGGTGGTTACCTGATGTTATCAATTGTCATTCATCTCTGTTTTGTCTACTGCCTGCTCACTCATTCACACACCCAAGAGGATATGCCCATCATGTTGGCTGTAGGTTTATTTGTTCTCTGAGTAAGAATTCCCCTTGAAATCTGATATGTCTCTCTAGAGTGGGCATCCCTTCCAGTCGAGAGGCATCTTGTACTGGTGCTAGTCCAGTGTCCTCTATGATACTCTCCCACGTATCAGCGCTCTCCTCTGTGCCCTCTGCTCAGTTGGTAAA
The DNA here is from genome assembly GCF_902686445.1 of Sciurus carolinensis. Lineage (NCBI taxonomy): Eukaryota > Metazoa > Chordata > Mammalia > Rodentia > Sciuridae > Sciurus > Sciurus carolinensis. The sequence goes on from NC_062223.1 coordinate 122,062,977, forward strand.
CACATATTCCATCTCAGGATGATTTGATTGATGAGAATCTTTTGTGCTAGGCAGATCCACGAGAGGCCATGTTTGCTTTTGCCTTCACTAATCGCCAGTGTCTAGGCAAATATCTGGTATATAATGGTTGCTCAGTAAGCATATGTTGAAAGAAGGAAAAGAATAGCAAATAAAGAGAAGGAAGGAAAATAATAAAGTCCCCAGCTAGAATTTTAGGAAACCATTTGGTAACTTATTCACACAGCATCAGCATTAGCTGAAGTAATAACTGAAATTTGGAAGGCAAATTTCCAGGTTTTATGTTAGGTTTTTCAAGTTTGGTCAAAGTGCAAAAATCCTCTAATTTGAGCTTCCTTCAGCTTATTTCAGCCACTCAGCTGCAGAATGCCAACCAAGTGCAATACGAATCTTTATTCTTCCGCAATGGGAGCTCGTCAGGGTTTTGAGCCAGGATATAATGCAACCAGATAGGTGGTTTGCAAAACAGCCTGGTTGCTTGGTGGGGAATGGATTAAGAGGTGGTGTGGGTGGTGGGGGATTCAAGACATGATGAGGGAGATCAGCAGGCTGCTGCAAGTAATCAGGTGCCACATAATTCCGGCTTTACTTAGGGTGGCAATGAAGATGGAGATGGCTGAAGACATCTTGAATGAAAAAATTTGCAAGACTTGGTGAGGGAGAGGCTTAAAGCTTAATGGTTGTCTCAACATCATTCCGCTTGTGTTTAGCTACCAGGTTCACTATGGGGCTTTGGGGCAGCAGCTGGGTATACGATGTCTGTGAACTAGTACTATGGAGGACACAAAGACAAGTGTCTTTTCCTTCAAGGTGTTTTCTGCACGGGGCATGCCTATGAAATACACCTACACAAGCAAAAGCAGCTCTCCTGTGTTGAGCACAGACCACGTGTCAGTGTGAACTGAGTAGGCAGGACAGAGCTCTAGGCTCTGAAGTCAGACATTGAGTTGAACTCTCATGATATTTTCCCAGCCGTTAAGGACTACTAATTAACATGCTTGCTTTTTGCCAGAAGATGAGAAGGCTTTATGTTAATTGAAAATAAATATAAATGCATTCATTCACTTACGTATTCACTCACCTATTCACCTGATTTGATTGAGTACACACGATGTGCAGGGCATTTGTGTTAGTCAGTAAAAGTGATGAAAGGAGACATCAGGGATAGGACTAAAGAACTTATTTGGAATCTAAAGATTTGCATTTGAAATCTGGTATATTATTTAGGTTTCTTAGTATGGATATCTACATATGTATGTATGTATATGTATATGAAACACATATATGTAATACATGTAACACAAAATTTACCATTTTAAACTTTTATTTGTAGTACTAGGGTTTGAATTCCAGGGGTAGTCTACCACTGAGCTACACCCCCAAACCTTGTTATTTTATTTATTTTGGGACACTGAGTTGCCTAGGTGGAACTCAAGTTTGTGATCTTTCTGCCTCAGCCTCTGGAGTTGAGCTGTGTGCCACCACATCAGGCACATATATATGTGCCTATATATACATATTGTATACATTTTTGTTGTTGTTGTCATTCCAGGGATTGAACCCAGGAGTACTTAACCACTCACCCACGTCCCCAGCCTTTTTATTTTGTTTCGAGGAAGGACCTCACTAAATTACTGAGGCTGACCTTAAACTTTTGATCCTCCTGCCTTAGCCTCCTGAGTCCCTGGGATCAGAGGTGTGCACCACCATGATGGCTCCATTTTTAAGTGTGCAGTTCTCTGGCATGAGGTGTATCCATGTTGTTGCACAATCATCACCTCCACCCATCTCCACAACTTCTTCATCTTCCCGTTTTGAACTCTGAACTCATTAAACACTAATTCCCATTTCCACCTTTCTTCCAGCTTCTGGTGGCCTCCACTCCCACCGGTTGACTGTATGAATCTGACTACTCTAGGAACCTCATGTAAGAGGAATCAAGTAGGATATTGGGCCTCTGGTGACAGGCTTATTTCACTTAGGGTAATGTTCTCAAGGTTCATCTATGCTTCAGCATGTGTTGGAATTTTCTTTCTTATGAAGGCCGACTAAAATTCTCTTGCACACATATACCATGCTTTTTTAATCCATTTATCTGTCAATGGACAGTTGGGCTTCTCCCACCTTTTGGCTACCATGATTAACATTGCTTTGACTATGGGTGTACAAATATCTCTTGGAATCCCTGCTTTCATTCTGTGTAGAAGCAGAATTCTTGGACCCCATGGTAATTCTGTGTTTCATATTTCCAGAAGCCACCCTATTGTTTTCCACAGTGGCTGTAGCATTTTACATTCCTGCCAGCAACACACAAGGGATTCCAGTTTCCCCACATCTTTGCCCACACAAGCTATTTTATGTTTTTGTTTTGTTGTTTTTGGTAATAGCCATCCTAGTGAGTGTGAAGTGGTATCTCGTCGTGGTTCCGATTTGCATTTTCCTAAAGACCAGGGTGCTCAGTGTTGAGTATCTCTTCATGTGCTTATTGGCACTTGTATGTCTTCTTTGAAGAAATGTCTATTCAGTTCGTTTGCATTTTTTAAATCAGATTGTTTGTGTTGTTGTTGAGTGGTTTGAATTTCTATTAAATGCAATATCAGAAACCATCTCGGTCTATTCCAGCTGCAAAAAAATAGCAAAACTGGTTAGCTTATGAACAATAGGAATTTTCTTTCCCCTTCTTCCATTTTTATTCCATCCAGGTCCCAAGCCCACTGGGAGGTGCTGACCACATTCAGGGCGGGGTTTCCCCACTCAGTTTGCTGACCTAGATGCCCAGCATCTCTGGAAACGCCCTCACAGACACACCCCAGAAGCATTCTTTACTAATTTTCCAGGCATCTCTCAATCTAGTCAAGTCAACAGTCAAAATTAACCTTCTCAGTCTGACTCTTTTCCCCATGCTCAGTCTTCCTGTCTTATCATGTGATCGTACCCTTTCGCAGGCACTCTCATGATGATGCCATCTACCATAAGGCCCTCACCAGAGCTCAAATGATGTGAACATTATGCCCTTGGGCCTCCAGAACTGTGAGCTAAATCAACCTCTTTTCTTTATATATTAGCCAGACTCAGGCATTTCAATATAGTAATGGAAAGCAGACTAATGCTCCTCCCAAAGGCCCACCTCTTAATACCATCACATAGGTGATTAGATTTCAACATATGAATTGTGAGGAAACACAAAACTCACACTATATCAGAAATGAAAGTCAATCTGGTTTAGGGGAAAGAATAAACAGAATAATTTATTGTTTCATGTAACTAAAAAGTTTAAGGGACATTCTATAGTCAAGATTTTAAAAATGTAATTGGAATATTTTTATCTCCTCCTCATGCATCTGCTTGCTTCTCTATTGCTTTTTTTTTTTTTTTTGTCTCAGGTGAGCTTATCCCTATCAAGACAAGATGTGCAGTATTTGTTAACTCACTCAATAATTTCTGAGCTCTTTCTTTCTCTCAGACATTATTCCAACACTGGGTATAATTGGCAGTGAGTCTAATAGAAATGGTCCCTTCCCTCATGTGGCTTATGAATTCCTGTGGGTAGAACATAAGTGTCAAAGGACAAAATTATAATAATTTAGTTTAGATATCTTAATTGGTTTTATTTTGTGATTATTGCTTCAAACAACACTTCATTCCATAAAGTAGAATGAGTGTTCCAATGATCTGAGCCGAAGAGGTTGATATTATAGACAGAGAAGGTCTGGAAAAAGCAGAAACACAGAACAAAAAGTGATTGGTCATTTCAAAGTACTTTCCTTGTAATGCAGGGACAGGGAGACAGAACAATAGACAAAAACTGATTGGTTAACTTCAGGTTACTTCAGGTCAACTTTTTGTAAGGATTAAAGAAGTATAAAAATTAAAGTAGAGATTTCATTTTTATGCCAGTTGAAACTGATCTGTTTGACCTTTTATCTCTTTCTCTCCTGGTTTCTCAGAAAATCAGATAACAATTTAGTCTGGGTTTGGTGAAATGAAACTTTAGCATGAGTGTCTCCATTTTGATTTTCAGTCAGCTATGTTGGGGTCTACTAAAGAGCTTAGTCCAAAACAGTAGCCTCTTGTCATTTTTATTTAGCATAAGTAACTGTATAGGGTCAAAGTACAAGTGTTATGGAGAAGAAAAACATTCGGGAAGAAGACAGGGATTGTGAGTTTGGGGTGTGTGTGGGAGTTTGCCTCATTGCCCACAGATCAGTATGGGGATTACAGTCTAGATGATGTTTGGTCATTTGGGAGTCCTCTACTGTACTTTCTGTGAGACTGATGTAAATGGAATACTAGACACAATAAGATACATCTTGGGGCCTCAGGGGACATAATGGTGGAGGGTCAGTGATGACTGGAAAAGAGAGAAGCAAAAGGGTCTTTCTAGGAGGAGGCAGAATTCTGAGCCTTTTTGTTCTTGTCCCTAGCATTTTGGAGGCTAGGGAAGGGATGGTCTTTTGTAGAGCTGGGGAGCTTCTTGAACCCTCCTTTGCCTATGGAAGCCTGAAAAAAGGGAAGGCTAGTCTTCCTCAGAACTCCAGGTTTATCATAGGTCAATTTAACAACCTAGTGTTGAAGAAGAGTTCCAACAGGAGCCTTAGGCCTGGGACTGATTAGATTTGATTGGCCCAGTTTGAGTCACATGCCCACATCTAAACTAATCACTGAGGTTGGGATAATCTGAATGCTCATTGGATAAACCTAAATTATATTCCTGTATTCCCAAGAGATCAGTCTCATCCAAACCATGCAGACTGAGATAAAGGGATGGTTTCCCAAAAGAAAATTAATACCCATTTCCAGAAGACAGGAAAATGGAGATCAGGCCCCACCCCACCCCAAATAGTTGACATCTTCCATACCCAGATGCACACTTAATGGCTGTCTGATCTTTGGGAAATCACACTCTCCCTGATTTGGTTTCCTTATCTGTAAATAAATTTAATGAGACCTACAGCAATAAGTTACTGAGTACTAAATGTGCTCATAAACAAGAACTTTATTTGGGAGTAATAAAATACCAAACAAATATTATTTCTATTAAAGTTTTCTAAGACGTGGCAACTTCCCTTAGGGAGTTCAGCATTTGTAGGGGAACTGGAACATACAGATCCATAAGTGACTTACAAGAGAAGATATCTGTGTAATTTTCCAGTGTATTCAGGCAAAGCAGGAGTGGAAAACCTACATTGGTCAGTCAGCTAAGCTAACACAAGTGAGGAAGACAGGTTGAGCTTTCCTGGAGCCCCCTGTCTCATTTAACAGGGGCGGCCACGTGGCTCCAGCAGTGGTTGTCGGACTTGACTACAAGCCCAGTGTGGCCAGATGGTCCAGTTGTTTTCAACAGAAGCTGGTAATCTGGAGTTTGATATAAAATTTTTTAATCTTGGCAACTTCTTAAAAAATAAAAACACCTCGGTGAATCAAGAAAACACATATGCTGACCACATTCTCCCTGTGAGCCTGTCTGCTCACTCTCTGTCAGTGTCCCCTGATTCAAGGTTCCTTCTTCTGAGAATTCGACATCACTAGCTTTCTGCTTAACCTCTCCTCCCTCATTCCTTCTTCAACTGAGACTTGAACTGAGTGCATGTGGTAAGCTGGGTGGGGTAGAAAACACCAAACAACTGCAAGATGAGGGAGTCCGGATCTGACTCCAGCCATGAGTACTTGATCAAGTTGCTTCATTCATCTGGACATTTCTCAACATCTGTACACAAGGGGTAAGGAACTAGATGATCACTTAATTTCCTCCCAGCTCCATCATCCTATGACCTAGCATTTTAAGACTGTGAGGGACAATTCCAAAGTAAAATTCTTCTTCAGCGGGTGTATAGTTCATTTCCTGCTGCATGATTGTGGGGTGATCTGAGGAGGAGATGTTTTGGGGGGAAGGATAGCACTTGGATGCAGAGCAGATTGTCAGGGAGTGGGAGAAATAGAGAAGGAAGATTTAAAATATCATTATCATATTTTGAACATTTCTGATATTCCTGGCACTGTTGCTAATCTCTTTACACACATTATTTTAATTCTCACAATCCTGAGATATAAATTTTCATTCCCATTTCACACTGAAGAAACAGTTTACCATATGGGAATATTTATAGAAAAATCAAGTTTTTTACTCAAGTTCACTCAATATATATGCAGCAGAACTCGGATGCCAAATTATACATGCTCAATTCCAAAGCCTAAGCTCTTACCATAGGGTGGAGCGAACAGTAGGAGAGAGAAAATGAGTGGGGCAGCTGCAAGCTCATTTATGGGTTAGTATGTTTTCCTTCTGTTGGCACATTTTTAACTACTGCGCCAGGCAGTATGAGGAGCATAAAGTGAGTATAAGCAGGGATTTGACTTCAGGGAGGTAACCTATTGTAGAAAACAAGTGTATATAAAAGTCAGTGTAGTGGATTGTTTCCCAAAATGACCACAGCATTCACAAATCACATCCCTTGCAATATGATTTTGACATCCCATCAAGAGGAAGAGTCTTCCCCATTTCTGTGAACTGATCCTGTGACTTGCTTTGGCCAACAGATTGCATAAAAGTAATGCTTGTGGCCTTCTACGTCTAAGCCTTAAGAAGTTTTGAAACTTCTGTTTTTTGTTCTCTCTTATTAACCAGTCACCACGTCAACATGTCCACTCGCCTTGCCGGAGAGAGGCTGAGTCAGTCTCAAGCCATTCCAGCCTCCTCAACTGGGGTGTGAGATGTGAACAAAACTATTTTGGGTCCTCTAGTCCCAGTGAAGCTGCCCAACCAGCACCAAGGGGATCAGAAATAAGCTGTCCCCCTTGAGACTGCCCAAGTTGCAAAATAATGAGCCCAAAATGCTTGCTCTAGTTTTAAACCATCAAGTTTTGTGGCGCTTATTATTACTATGCCTTCGATGTAAGCATATTATGTGTCAAAAACCAGGACTCAGGGGACTCAGAGGAGAGCGATTCTCATGTGGGTGGAGGTGAGTAGGAGGGCAGATGTGAGAATCAGTGGCAACGTCAAGTTCTAAAAACTGTCCTTAAGACAGATCTGTAAGAGGAACTCTGTCCCGGCATGACAATGTTTCCTGGAATAAGCTCCAACTCCACAGTCTATGGAGTAACTACTGTTCCTTTGCTGGTTCCTAGCCCTGTACCTGGGTGGCACCCTGACTTTTCTGAGATTTGCTCTACTTCACTACAAGTTCCGTGGCAGGTGAGGGGAGCACTAAACCCAGTGTCAGACAACCGTAAGTTTTTTTTTTTTTTTGCTGTTGTTGTTGTTGTTGTTTTTCTAGTCATGATATTGGCTCATCTGTGACCTTGAATCTATGGGACTCCCAAACCTGAATTCCTTCATCTAATAAAATGGTGACTATACCATTTACCTCACAGGGTTGTTAGGAAGATTAACCAAGTGAACAGATACACATTCACTTTTTGTAGAAGTTAAAGCTTGTCGGTCCTCAGCAAATGAGAGGTCCCATCTCTTTAATCTGTCAGCTGAGTCTCAAACATAGCTTTTCCTTTGGCCTTTCTCTGCTCCCCCAGGTCTGACTTTTTAACATTTGAGCATGATCGCACAGTAACTGGGATTGACTCTACTCCTCAAATCCACCTTTCGCCTCTAAGATTTATTTGAATGTTGTTTGCCACTCATTAGTGATTTCCAAATGCCCCTAGTTTTTCACTCAATTAAACAGAATTTCCAGGGAAGGTGAAGTCTGAGTTAGTTTTCAAAAGATAAACTGGAGAGGTCTAAAGGTACAGTACAGAAAGTTCAGGAATAGGGCAAGAATAGTTATGGTGTACGGATGGGCAGAGGAAGAATGAGTCATGATTTTTTATGAAAGATTCTGAAAGATAGATCAAGAGTTTGGTGCTTTGTTCTGCAGGCAGTAGGCAACCACTGAATATTTCAAACAGAGGAACGACATCATCAGATCTGATCTTCTGTGATTTTACTGGTGTCAACGTGAAGCATGCTCGGAGAAGGGGAGAGATTTGAGGCAGACAAAACAACGGGGAGCTATGGCAACAATTTGGGTGAGAGGTGGTAAGAGTTTGATAAGGCCTTCTCAGGGCACTGGGACTGCAAAGAAGAAGTCATGTTTGGGAGACATTGTAGGGTAGAACTGATAGGACCTGGTGGTCACCTAGATGTTGGATGTAAGAATGAGGAAGCAATGAAAGTTAGCATGTGGGGCTGAGAAAGTGTGATGTCCCATAAATTAAGTAGAAAAGGAGGAGTAAGATTTTGAGTGATGGTGGAGAGGATAAGTTTAATTAGCAGAGTTGATGTCAATCATTGAATCCATTTTTTTCTGTTTTTATTTTTCCTGCTTCTAGTAGGTTCCTAGGCTCAGAAGTCACATGACTATGAAGGTGACTGAACCAGCAGGATGAACCCTTATAAATCCTGAATTCTAAGTAACTACAGTACCTGGGAAGCTGAACAACTCCTTCTACAAAAATGAGCTCCCTCTTATCAAAGGGGGAAAGACATGAGTGAATCCAACACTTGAAGCCTCTGAACTGGTAGAACGAGGACCAACAGTGGTGCAGGGAGACACATGGTGGCTCCTCATAGGGAATAACTTTCTAAATGTCAGATTGGTCTGATTCTTAGCAGTAGCAATAGTAAATTCCCATCACCTAGCATACATGTTGGGGAAAGGACATATGGGACAAGTAACTGTACTAGCTTTAATTCCAAGTCTTTGGAGCACATATTGTTCAATCCAAGTTTAAGTTCTCCAGTGTCTAATATAGGAAAACTCACGCCAGGGGCTAATCATTATTGTTTCACAGAAAAAAAACTTTGTCCTAGGGCCCACAGCCCCGCTGCCTGAAGGGCAGCCTCTCCGTCTTTCCTGTCACCTGCCACCCAAATAGGGGATGCTGGGCTCACCCCACATTGTGGCTGCTCTGAGAGTAAAGACAATGGTTTCATAATGAAAGCAGATCCTCCTTCTTGCAGGCAAAGTGTATCTTTTTCCCTTTTGTTTTGTTTTTGGATAAGCACCAACTTTTTATAGCCAAGGAGAGAGAAGCAAGGATGAAAGGAAATTTATAATATGGTTCTAAGTGGTTTTATCACATATTTGATTATCTATCTAGGGAAAAGATAAAAGCTTAATTGGATCACTTAGGAAGGAGACTTGCTTAACTATTGATTAGAAAGTATATCTGAGCTGAAAAGTCTCTCCTTTGCCTTAAGTGGGGGGATTATTACAATTATTATGGGAAAATTCATATTATTACTGAGTCCATAACAGTAATATAACTATGACTTGCAAAGTACTTCTCATTTTCAAAGACATTAAGTTCTTGGGTATCTAATTTACCAAATATGTAATATCTCCACATGGCTATTCACATGCCAGCTTTTACATAAATATACCAAAGAGACTCCTGTGGGTAGAAAAACCTTCAAGAAGCCCTGCTGGGGAGCAATAGATCCTTTCTTCTCATCCCCTTCCTGACTTTCTTTTCTTGAGGTACCAGGGCCTTACACATACTAGGCAAGTGCTCTGCCATTGAGTTATAGACCCAGCACTTTTTATTTCAGTTTTTAAAATTTCAACAGGGGATCTCACTAAAGTGCCCAGGCTGGCCTCAAACTTCCAATCCTCCTACCTTGGCCTCCCCAAGGTAGCTGGGACTGCAGGTGTGTGCCACCACACCTGATTCACTACTCACTTATCTCTCAACTCCCTGTAGCTGAACTGAAATTTCATCCTCAAAGAGCCTCAGTTACTGTCTGATCACCAAATCCAGTGATTTTTTTCCCTTGTGCCCTGAATTCTTTTTCTCCCTCTGCAACATTCTGTCTGCCATCTTGCTGAAACTTTGTGTTTATCTGGCTTTGGAGTTGTTTCCCTCTTCTGGCTCTTCTAATTCTCTGACCGCTTCCCTTCTAATGCCTTGTAAGGACTAGATTTCTACATGATCCTCCACTCTCTTTGTCCATTGCAATCCCATTCACCACAAACATCCTCAACCAACACAACTATGAGGCAGGCACTCTACCAACTGAGCCACATCCCCAGCCCCCAACACAACTATGAAAAGGCAGAGTCTGCTTTATTTATTTCTGGACCCATTCACACCTGCGCATATACCTCACATGTGGTAGGTGCCAAGAGACTTGCATTGTACAGCAGGAATTCCCATGTCCACCTATACAGCATTAATTTCTTTTGATTTCAGATCTCTAATTCTCATTGCTCATTTAAGCTGGATATTTTCAACTCCCAAATTTCTAATGTCAAATTAATCATCTTTAATAAGTTCAACTGTCAGAAAACTACATGCTTCTAATTACCTTCCAGGCAGGAGGAAAGCCACTTGTCTCCCTTTTCTGACTTTCTTGTTTTTCTTTCTCATATTCAGAGCCTCAAATTCACTTTTGTCTTGCTTGAACCCCCACCCTCCAGTCATTGTCCTAGTTTTACATATTTTCCTCCAACTATTTCCCTCTCTTCAGTCCTTTTTACTCTGTTGCTGCCCTAACTCAAGATCTGTTCCCACAGGTTGGATTATGATTATGAATCTTCTAAAGGGTATTCCCATTAGAAGGATTATTAAATGAAGAGAAGGCTCTCCTTGGCTTCAGTATGTCCTGCTTGCCATTGACAAATTAAAATACCTAGAACACTTTTGGGTGAGGGAGTTATCAGTCAAACCAAACTCTTACAAATTTTTTATGATTCACATTGCTAATAGAATCCAGTCCAAGCAACTTGACTGGTCTCCTAATGTGCAAGGGTCATGTTTTTAGTTTATCTCCTACCAGAGACCCCTACCCTCGAGCCAGGTCATCTAGTCATCATCCTCTTTAGAACCCTGGGCATATCTTTAGAACCCTGCTGTCTGTGGCGTACTTCCAACTAAGCACCTGAAGCCCACTCCAGGTCTTCACATGTCTCTTTCAGAACATTTCCTGAAATATTAACATAGTTTGCCTCAGTTACTTCCCTTGTAATTTATTTATTATTTTGTTTTGTGTGGATATTTCCTTCCTAATTCACTTATGAACTCATAAACTCATTCTAGGCAGGGACCAAGACTTTTACTACTTTGTTTCACCCAAGAACAACTAGAATGTGACCCTGCAAATAGCCCTGGTGCAAATAGTTACCCACCTTCTTGAGTTTTACACACCTGCAGGTTCTGACCAATTCCAAGAGCCAGGACTTCATGTCCTCCCTTGTCATGTTACTGATCTGGGATGGGAAGAGCTAGTGGACTGGAAGCAGGGTGATACCATAGCCTGACACCCTGAAAAGTTTCCGAGAGTGTCAAGCCACAGTAACCCTGTCTTGTTGGGCCTTAGAGTCAAGGTATAATATTCCTCAGAATTGCTGGGCTCTCTACTCCACTGAAAACAGTGTCGCCCTGGCGGTGACTGACTTCCTAACTGCCAAGCCCAGGGGATGCTTTATAGCTTTTATCTTACGGAAGCTCTTCAGCACCACTGCCCACGACTTCCTTCTTAAAGCCTTTCTGTGGTTTGCTTACTTGCTTCTTTTATCTCTGATCTCTCTTCCATTTCCTGTGCCATTGTTATTTCCCAAAATATGATTCTGGTCTCTTCTCTATTGCCATACTCTCACTTGATTGCAAATATCTCTTTGATCTGCCTAGCCTCTTTATGTATAGTAGGACTCCAAAATAACATATTATATCTTTCATTCAATTGCCCAAAAGACATCTTGACTTGGATATCTTATAAGAGCATCAAAATTGGCCTAGCTAGAATAGAACATATGGGTCACCTGCCCAGCTTCTTCCATCCTGTTTGGTTGACTCCTTTAAATCGGTGGTGGCCAACATTGTTGCATTCTCAGCTCCTTAAATAATATTGGAAAAACTATATGCCTCTTTCATATCTTCTTGTAAACTTCTTATTATAAGTTTGTATAGTTCAAATTATGTAGTTAATATAACTATTAACTTTACAAAAACATAAGAGAACTTAAAAAAAAAAAAAACTTAACCAGTGGAATTTCAATTACCAATTTAATACCCAGAATCATTGATTCAAAAATATACTCACTAGTTCTTTGTTATTATTATGTAAGTGTAAGGCGTGTGGCGTGATGTTGTGACATGCATGTCCGTATCGACTTGATGACTACGTTTGAGCGAATCATCTCACCTAGTTGCCTTTCAGTCTTTTGTTTGGTGTAGGAGTCACAAAATCTATCCTCCTAGCAAATTTCTAGTATATAATACAATGTATTAACTTTAGCCCTCCTGCTGCAACCTTAAATCTCCAATAAGCTCTTTTTAATGATTAAAAAGTTCATATACTTTCTCCTTAAATTTAATATTTCCATTTAGCTTTCACCACTTCTGGGTTTCAATCACGCTTTATATTTCTCTGCAACAAAAATATAAATTGATGCTAAAAATCTTGAAAGGTTCAAAATGAACTATGATAAAAGTTATCATTAGCATACAATCAACAGAAACATAAATATAGGTGTGATTATTAAACATTAAAAGTGAATTTTATTGGCAATGCATCACTTAGATGGAACTTTTACTTTTATCCCAATCAGCTTATATATTCATGGTTGAATGTAATATACTATTAGAATAAAACAGGGCTCAGAACTAATTTAATCTCCATGTTATTGTTTTACTCATTTGTAAATCAAAAATAACATAACAACATATCATTAAAAATATGTGTATAGTGATCCGTGACAGTTCCATTAGGTCTTCTTTAATTTTCAAAGAATTGGGAACCATCCAACATGCAAAAGTTTTTGTCACCTGTCACTATAGTCTTTCACTTTCTCAACATCGAATGCAACATTTTGACCATCCCTACCCACCTTTTATTGGGTATGCCAAGAAATTTTATCTAGAGACAATGTGCTATAGAAATATTTAGGCAGGTGAGAGGTATGTGTGATGGAAGAAGGGTGGTTTGGAAAGTCGAGTGGGAAAGGAGCTGGTTAGAAGCCTTGGCCATAGATGGGTCCTTAGACAGACCAGTTTTAGGAAAGATATATATGGACATTCACTCCCTTAAATGTTTTATGCCCAAACCTTGGTCACTATCATGGATGCTCTTTGTTGCCCATTTGACACCAACTCTTCACTTCCTCTTTCGTAACAAAGCTATGATTTGGTTCAGGAATCTCACTATGAAGACAAGGCATAGGGAGACGTGTCCAGCCTGGATTCAGAGCAGGAGCCGGATCGAGATCCATCCAGTCAGATGTCATTATGTCGACCCAATCAGACTAAATGTAAGACTGATGCTATTCCTGTGTGAGAGGAGAGAGAGGAGAGATTCCTCTCCCTAAATAGGGTATGAACAAGGTCCAGATGGCTACTTTGGGTCTATAAGTATTAGGATAACTGCAGACTATGAAGTAGAGGGGTGGAAAGAGACCAGGGCCTCTACTGAACTCCTGATTAATCAGAATGGTAGTCTGCTCTACCGCTGAACTTGGTGTTATGTGATATAATAAATGTCCTTATTTAACCAGTACCCACACACATGCATAAGTGAGCAATTGAATATGTAGAGTAAGAAGTCCTTATTTTTTTACTTGGATTTTTGTAATTGCTTCTTAACTGATTTTCCTGTTTCTAATCTCTTCTTCGTTCCACCCACTCTGCACATTATCCCCTGCCCCATACTGACTTTTCTAAAACACCTTCTTAAAAAATGCTTCAATGATCAATCATAAAGAAGAATGAAATTATGGCATTTACCAGTAAATGGATGGAACTGGAGAATATCATGCTCAGTGAAATAAGTCAATCCCCAAGAACAATAGGCCAAAACAAATGTTCTCTCTGATATGTGGATGCTGATTCACAATATGTAGTGGGGAGGGAGGAGTGGAGGTTCATTGGATTGAATGGGGGTTGGGTGGGGGGGCGGGGGGAATATGGAGAAGGGAGGGGGGTAGGAAGGGAGGGGGGTAGACAGTAGAATGTCTTTCCTATGTTCACATATGAATGCATGACCAGTGTAACTGCACATCACGTACAACCACAAGAATAGGTAGTTACTCTCTATATATGTATGTCAAAATACATTCTATTGCCATATATATCTAAAAAGAACAAATAAAATTTAAAAATGCTTCAGTGACTTTTCACTATCTGTAATATAATATCACCATCTATAATATAAAATCCAATCTCACTGGCTTTGATATTCCAAGTTTTGTAAATGCTGGGATTTGCCTACGTTTCCGGTGGTCTTCTGACATCCTCCAGTTCATGAGATGTTCATGCCACATGAAGTTAATGTACACACTTTGGAGTTAGAGGGACCTAAGTTGAAACCTTGCTTCCCTAGTTACTAGCTGTGTAATCTTAGAAAGTTACTTGACCTCTCTGAGTCTTAGTGTTCTCTCCTATAATCTTTAAGTAATTCTATTTTACCTTGAAGGATCACTGTGCAGATTATAAAAAGGGGTAAAAAATGTGCAGTTTAGAAGTTGTTGTTATTTTATCTTCTGTATCATAGATTAACATAACTTCTAAGCTACTTGCATTTATGTAAACATGAAAATTTTACAACTACCCAGACTATATCAATTTCTGCTCTTCTCTTATCTCCACTGTCTAGAGAACTTCCACTTCTAGAACTAAACTATCTAAATATCACCCTCACTATTCAGCCTTCCTAGAGAATCTCCCATTGTGCTTCCATAGCACTTTATAGTCACATGAACATCCTATATTGTAATTATTTCTATTCCAGCTACTAGTCTGTGGGATTCCTGATGACCTAATTTTTACATTTTTGAAGCTCCCTAGAATGGGGTCTGATACTTAACTGCTAATAAATGTTGACTGAATAAGAGGACAGAATATAGAAAAGGGAATGCAAACTTCATGAGGGAGTTTCTTAGAGGAACTTTGTGACTAACAACAAAAACCTTGAATGACCTGTATTTGTCAAGGAAAAGAATCAACAGGAAGTATGATTATAAAAAGGGAATTTATTAGACTGACTTACTCAACCAGAAGCTGAATAGTCCACAATGGCCTCTGCAGGCTGGAGAACTGGAGGAATCTGTAGCTTCGCTGAAGCCTCAGAACAAGAGGAATCAACAGCACCACCCTAGTTCAAGACCTAGTCTTCTGTAAACTTCCTGGAGAATCACTTCCACTTTGAAAGAGTGAAGAATCAAGAGTCTGATATTCTCAGATGATGGAAGCAGCAATCAAGAACTGGTTCAAGAAGACTGCATCTACTCTACCTTGTTCTTCCAACTTTTATTCCATTCAAGCCACCATCTTATTGGATGGTGCTGCCCGTGCTTAGGGAGGGTCTCCACCTCAATTGGTTATCCCACATGCCAATCATTCCTAGACACACCATCACTGATAGATCCAGAAGCCCCTTAATCACTGGTATCTCTTAATCCAATCAAGTTGACAATTCAAATTAACCATTACATGTCTATACACGTTTCTTTTTCAATTTGTTAAGCATTTCATGTATTTTATTTTGTGCAATCCTTAAAACAATTCTACAAGGTAGTTTTGTGATTATCCTTACCATATGGATGATTCAATTGCTGTTTAAAAAGGCAAGAGATCAACAATCAAGAATCGTCAGAGTCAGAACACGAAGCCACGATTTCTAAGAACTCTCTGACTGACAAGAAGCCAATATTCCACAGATGATGGAGTCCAAAGTGAACTCGTGTATGGATTACCAAGAGAACTTCTCCAGACCTCTACATTGCCATCCTATTGAATAGCACAGTTGAGAGAGTACTCAAATCAATGTTGAAATATCTGGGTTATATGTTTCAATATGTTGAAAAAAAATCTTGGGTAATTGGGAGCCATTTATTTAACTTTCCTGGGCCCTCAACAAATTTTCAAAGTGACCTCTAAGGCATCTCCTAGCTTTAAAAAATCTTTAACTAGAGGGTTTCATGGTAGGAGTGTCTTTGAGAAACTGAATGTATTTTAAGTGCTTCTGTTAACAATAACATTCTCTAACTTTGGGCTGAGACTGAGGAAAGATAAAAAGTATGATTTTCTGAAAGGAGGAAATGGCAGGAGGGGAGGGAAGCAAACGTTCTACCCCTATAGACAATGCTGCTCATTTTCGTTGAGCTAAATCTGTCTCCAGAGTTTTTGTGAAGAATGAAAATGAAGCTCTGCTCCCTTGGTTATGAGATAAAACATTGGTGACTTGTCTCTTTCTATTAACTCCTTTAGAAAAGTGGAAGAAATTGATTTGATAGCATTGATCAAAGTGGGTGTATGCTCCCCACATCCTCAGATCTCTTAGCTTCTAGGTTCAAAGAGGAAAACAGAGAAAAATAGGTTTTGCAATCTGTTTTTCAGCACGGTCTATATTACATTTTAATTTAATTTGTTTGAACTTCACCTTTTGCCTTTGGTGAACTGATTAGATAAAATTAAATTATATCTGGGGGATCTATGTTAAAAAGATTGTTTAATCCTTCCTTCTGGAGATGAACCATCTAGGCCATACACTGTCTGTCCTTGGGTGACTTCCCGGATTACCGCCTATAGTGTCAGCTTCTGAGTTTGTGAGCTTCTGATATATAAATAGACCCAGAGCTTTCTTAATAGCAGAGCTAGACTGCCTGATAAACAGTTTCTGAACTGTGTACATTCGGAGAGTGGGGACCAGTCTGATCATTCTCAGTATTTTTAGCTGTTCATGTGAAATGTAAAATTGTCTAAACTGTGGAACCCCATGTAGAACCTAGAACATAACAGGTCCCAACAAATATTGATTAAGCTGCCCTAGTCTAGTCTCCTTCCTTATGGAAGAATCCCTTCTGTGGAACCCTCAATGACCATTTGGCTTTTGATCAAACACTGACAAAGGACTGCATGAGATGCACGTGCTTATTCTTCCAGGGGGCCTCTGGTTTCCTCCCTACCCCCATTAATCTCAGGTCTGGAATCGGAGAGCAGTAGTGTCTGATGGAACTGCTTCTGTTAGCAAATTGTCAGCTTTAATTGACACTTCTTGTTGATGACCAGCCCAGTCTACTCTGCCCTTTTGTCCATAATGGCAGTTTGGTTCTTTGGGACAATGAGTCTTCCCACTCTGGTATCTATCACTTGCAAGACTCAGGATGAGAGTTAAAACAGCAAATAATTACATAAAATATATGCTATGTGTTTACTTTCTGAATGCCATAATTGAAAAATATGTGTAAAGCTATGTTTTATAAATGATCAAAAGTCAGCAAAAATATGAAGTATACATCACAAAAAGTCAAATTTACATATCTAAGTGTAATGTTGAAGTAAAATACATACTTCATAAATTATGATCTACTTTTTCTACAAAGTATAGTTGTCTTGTTTTCATTCTAGCAAAATCACTAATTATGTTATAATTAATGTTTTCATATAATTTGTGCTCCATTGATAGTAATCTAAAGCAGAGGACAGAAAAATTTTTCCTTAAAGGACAAGATAGAAATATTTTTATGTCACATAAGGTCTCTGTCCCAACTACTGTACTCTGCTGCTGTACTGTGACAGCAATTATATGTAATACATAAATGGATGAGTATGGCTGTGTGCCAATAAACATTATTACAAAAACAGGCATCCAGCTGTAGGCCATAGTATGCATAGCTTGTCAACTCTTGATTTAAAGAAACTAAAGTAAAATATAATTATAATAAAAGTGCATAAAACTTGAATGCATATTCATAAGATATAAATAAAACATTAAAATATAAAGTTACTTTATAGTTTTTTTTAAATGTGAATTTTTCTTCTATAATACTCAAAATTATCTTAAAATCAATAGGTCAAACAAATTCTATTTAAAAAAACCCATAAATTCTAATTTTATTAAAAAAGTTTTTTTGGTACTAGGGATTATACCCAGGGGCACTTTATCACAGGGCTACAACTCCAGTTCTTTTTTTTTTTTATTTTTTAAGGCAGGGTCTCACTAAGTTATTGAGGGTCTCACTAAGTTGCTGAGATTGGCCTTGAACTTGCAATTCTCCGGCCTCAGCCTCCCATGTCATTGGGATTACAGGTGTGCCCTACCACATCCAGCCTTAAATTCTAATTTTAATTAAAAAATATTTAAGAAAAGCTGAAATATTAATTTGTTGGGGAAAATGCACTTAAACCTTATAGGCATTTTAAAAAAAGTAGTTACCACTGTAGTGATCAATGACCATCCAATTACCTATGTAAAGAATTAGGTAATTATGCATGACACATTTATAGTTGTGCCTTAATTACTTCTCCAAAGCTCTTTTTCCAATGAAAATTTTCTGAATTTGGAGGGTGGGGCACAATTCAGTCCATTACAGTATCTTTTTTTTTTTTTTTTTTTTTTTTTTTTTTTTTTGTGGTACTGAGGATCGAACCCAGGGCCTCCTCGTGTTTGCAAGGCAAGCACTCTACCAACTGAGCTAAATCCCCAGCCCCATTACAGTATCTTAAAACTTATTTTATAATGATAAAAGCAAACAGCCCAATTTAAAAATGGGCAAACACTTCATCAAGGAAGAATATACCTACCAAATAAATGTGAAAAAATGCTCCAAGTCATTAGTTTCTGGGAAAATACATATCAAAGCAAAGAAGAGGGACTGGGGAGATAGCTCAGTTGGTAGAGTGCTTGCCTTGCAAGCACAAAGCCCTGGGTTCAATCCCCAGCACCCCCAAAAAAAAAAAACAAAGATGAAATATCACCACACCTTTTTATGAAGAGTTAAATTTAGAACTATGCTCTGATTTCATCTCACACTAGTCAGAATGGCAGTCATCAATAATATGAACAATAATAAATGCCGGAGAGCATGTGGAGGAAAAGGAACACTTTGACACTGTTGGTGGGAGTATAAATTAGTACAACCACTATGAAATCAGTATGGAGGGTCCTCAAAAGGCTAGAAGTGGAACCACCATATGACCAAGCTATTCCACTCCTTGGTATTTATCCTGAAGAATTAAAATCATCATGCTATCATGCTATATGCATACCCACATTTATAGCAGCACAATTCACAATAACCAATCTATGAAGCCAGCCTAGTAGTGCATCAATAGATGAATGGATAAAGAAAATGTGGTATATATACACAATGGAGTTTTATTCAGCCATAAAGAATGAAATTATGTCATTTTCAGGAAAATGGATAAAACTTGAGGGCATTATGTTAAGTGAAATAAGCCAAACTCAGAAAGTCAAGGGATGTGTTTTCTTTCATATGTGGAAGCAAAAGAGGAAAGAGGGTCTCTTGAAAAATCTAAGGGAGACCAGTAGAGTAGAGGAAAGGAACCAGTGGGAGGGAGAAGGGAAGAGGAAAGGGAAATACATGGAAAAGATACCAACCAAATTATATTGTCATGTCACATGCATGTAAGATCCTCCTGCCTCAGCCTCCTGAGTTGCTGGTATTACAGGCGTGTGCCACTGCATCCAGCTGTGTTCACTTTCTTGTAGATGTGATGCCTGACTTGTTCTATTGCATGGCCTATCACAAGACTGTCCTCTGCTTCTTGCCAGGTCACCTTTTTGGCTTTTACAGCTTCTGGGAACTCCTTCCCAAGTCAGCATTTGAACAGCACATGCTGTGTAGGATCTTGCTCACCTGTTCAGAGTCCAGCTCTCTCAGGGCAATTGGTTTTCTTTTTTTTTTTTTTTTTTTTTGCGGTGCTGGGGATCAACCCAGGGCCTTGTGCTTGCAAGGCAAGAACTCTACTGACTGAGCTATCTCCCCTGCCTGTGGCAATTGGTTTTCTGATATCAAAGTGAGTTGCTACTCACTTGAGGAACTCCACAGCAATAGATGGCAGCCCATACTTGTCATGGTCCTCTCAGTTGCTGATGAAGATATGAAGAAACAGTGTAGCAACTGGCTATAAAAGGATTCAAAGCATGGCCTTGATATACTATAAATGTAAATTTCCAAGTGATTACTGCCATGCTATCTGGAATTCAAAGCCAATTGTTTCCTAGAGCCAAGAAGTAAGAAAATGACCCCTTTTGGGTACTGCAATTTTCGGGACTTTACAGAACCAAACAAGATGACAGCCCTGTGGCTAGCATTTACATTTACCATTTCTGCCAAATTCTAAGACCAGGCAGAACTTGCAGCTGAAATGATGTACTTTGGCAACTGCGTTTCTCTTCCTGGACCTCATCTCCAAGCCACTTTGTACCTGCCTCCAACCTTTCCCGGTGATTTCAAAATCTGTTTTGATGTTCTGAAAGGGTTTCAGAATACTAACTTACTAGCAATGGCTTGTTCTTCCTGGTTCTGTAAATCCTTATTTTTCATAAATTGAGAAAATTTGCTGCTATTCTCACTTTAATTCTTGCTTTTTCTCCATTTCTTCTACTCTTTCTTTCTCATCCTCTGCGTGGATTTATATTAGACCTTCCAAATCTCTTAATGTTTGTCCCACATTTTGCAACCCTTCTGAGTATTGTATTTTAGGTCATTTTTTTTCAGATTTATCTGCCAAATTATCGATTCTGTCTTCAACTGTCTCTAATTGCTGCTTAACCTCATTAATATTTTTATATGCTATTTCATTTTCCTCCCCTATGAATCCATATTTTCACTCCCCAAAATCTTTTGTGGGCTAGATAAGCTTTGGGTTTGCATAGCTGCCTGTGTTTCTGTATCTGACAGATCTCCTATCTGCAATCCATAGGATTCTAAATGTATCATGGAAGATTTCTGCCCCTCAGTAATAGTGCTGCCATTGTACATGTGGTGATCTTTGTGAGCTCATCATTTGCCCTATAGGCAGAAAATCTGAAGGCTTAAACTGAGGATTGGAGAAGTTTACTTTCAGAGATTTGCTTATGTTTCTGACAGTAACAAGGGAATGCAGGCAATCTTGGACCAAGTCGGTGACCTTGTCCCCACCCTTTGTATCCTCCTTGCTCTCTCTCGAGGACCTCAGTTCTTGGTGTGGTCCCAAACTTGCATTCCTCACTCCGAGGTTGGCCCAAAGCTCAGCAGAATCCTGGTAGAACTCTGCAACCACCATTCACTCTCTGCTAGATGAGGATTGATCCTTTTTGCTCATTCTCTTTCTCTTTTTTCTTGTCTCTTATCTTTTTCTTGTGGAAATGGTGATGTCTCAAATAACAGGTCCCACCAGGCTTTGCTTTTCTTAGCAGGAGTTTCTTGGAGCTCACAGTTGCACATAGCAGAGAAGAGGTTTGCCTTGCTCCCCGTTCTCATCTCTGACATTGGTGTATGGGCCTGGGGCAGAAAATCAGGCCCCAGCACAGGAAAAAATAACAGCAGCTCAATCTCACCACCTGGTGAGGCTTGACATTAAGATATGTTGCTACTTAGAAATGAGTGTCTGATGGGATTGGGCTGAATTTGTGGAGTGATACTTCTGAGGATCTCTGAGCCTTTTGGACTCTTCATTCAGCCTTAGAATGGGACTCTTGCCTTGGGTCTTGTGCCCAGTTCGACAATCTGTCTGGAACCTTATGTAGTACCCCAGAGTTATTTCAGGATTACAATATTGGCTCCAAACCCTTGCTACTTGACAAGGTTTCTGCCATGCTTGGTGCTTTATTCAGTTTTTTTCATTACTGCAACCAAAGACCTGATGAGAACAACTTCAGAGGAAGAAAAGTTTATTTGGGGCTCACAGTTTCAAAGGCCTCGGTCCATATGATGGACTCCATTGCTCTGGGCCTGAAGTGAGACAGAACACCATGGTAGAGGGTGTGGAGGAGGACAGCAGCTCAGGACATGGCAATTAGGAAGAGAGAGACAGAGAAAGAGAGAGAGAGAGAGAGAGAGAGAGAGAGAGAGAGAGAGAGAGAGAGCTGTTTGTTTACCAGGGACAAAATATAAACCCCAAAGGCATGGCCCTAATTACCTACTTCCTACAAACACAACCTACCTGTCTACACTTACTACTCAGTTAATCCATTCAAAGGGATTAATGTACTGATTAGGTTAAGTTTCTCATAACCCATTCATTTCACCTCTAAATTTTCCTGCATTAGCTCATACATGAGTTGTTTGGGGATGCCTCATATCTAAACCATAAAACTTGGGTCTTGTAGACTCCCGCCCTCCGTATTGGAACTCTAATCCCTACAAACTCTAATTATTCTCTATAGATTGACAGATCTCTTGGAATCATAATGTATCTTACTTGTTTTTTTCAACATCCTTACCTGACCACCTGGAATTTTACATTTCCTATGCTTACTCAAAAGAGAGGACTTTCCTGGTTTCAGTACTTTTCTGAATTACATATATTATGATTTCCTTTTTTTGTCATGCATAGACACTGGATGGTACATGCATAAGACCTCCAAGGTGTCCTTAATTGCTCTGTTTCTGTTGCTAAGACCGTGCCTCTATCTCATCCCAGGCCTGGCTCATTTCCCCAGCCTTCTGCTACTTCCCCCTACTTCAACCCTGAGTCTCAAGACTCACCACAAATGTCTCCTCCTTCATGAAGCTTCATGAAGGTGTCTATCTTAGTCCATTTTCTGTTGCCATAACTGAATACCACAAGGTGGGTAATTTATGAAGATTAGAGGTTTAGTTCCTGGAAGTTCAATATCAATGTGCTGGCATCTGGTGAGGGCCTTTTTGCTGCATCATAATATGGCAGAACTGAGCAAATGTGCCAGCTCAAGTCTCTCTTCTCTTCTTATAAAGACGTTAAAGCCATCATGGGTAACCGTCTGACCTTTTCTAATCCAAATGACCTCCCAAAGGCCCCAACTCTATGCACCATCAAAATGTGAATTTGGAGATTTTTCTATCACAGGAACTTTGGGGAGATACATTCAAATCCTAGAAACATCCCTGATCTTTCTCTTAACTGGTTGAGTGTTTCTCTATCTGCGAGCCTCATAGCCCATGGGATCCCTTGTTTTCATTAAATTTATTTCACATTTCTATAATCCTGTAATTTCCTCAACTTTTTCATGAGACTCCAAATTCCTTGAGGGAGCTGTCTCCCTTCTTGAAACCCTCAAGGCTGGTTATCAACAAGTGAACTTTATTAAAAAATAAAATACTTTGCATTGTTACTATCATTATCATTTCCATAATCATGTCCCTCATACACAATGGGGATTAATAACTCAGTGAACACAGATGCAATTATTTAGACCTTCCTGTTAAGCAAGTTCTCTTCCTGAAGCAAAGAGACCAAGGTATCTTGGGTTAGGAGAAAATTAAGAAGGAAATGGGCTTTGAGTTTGGGAGGCTGGAATTCAAAGAGAGACAGTGTTGAGTTTCTGGTGTAAGAGAAAGCATCCGTGCTGTGAGCAGATACCAACAGCACAATAAATGATAGTAATAAAGCAAAGGCCAGACACATGAACTGACACCTGTAACTCAAAGATGTTTTTGCAGCCTAGCTAAGGAATCATGCTATCTTTGCCTTCATTATGAAGCATCTGGTGCTCCTGAAATGCCCCCAAGCTTTTACTTCCTTTATGCTCCTTTAGGAGGAATATTTATTATTGCTGTCTCCTTGTGTTTGTCTGTTGGGATTATTATCCCACATGACTCTGCCTCCAGAGTAAACTACCCTTTGGGGGAGTATAAATTATGCCAGATCCTCAGGAAGAGAAATAGGACCCTAGCATAGACTCAGTAATTGGTGCTTCAGTGAAATTAGAAGTTAGTCTCGTGGCATAAGCTTGACCATTTCTATACTCTTTGAATTTTATAAGTTTTTTCCCCTGCAAAAAATTTCTCTCCTTAACAGGATTATTAAAAAAAAAAAAAACACCCCCAAATCCTCTGCGAAGCCCCTTTTTCTCACTACAGTGACTGGCTCCACTTAGTGTGGGCTCAGTAATAGTCAAATTTTCTGTGCCCAGTTAATAAAAGACCCACATACATTCTTGCTGCTTTTGTGAGTTATGCAGGAAGAAAATAGTCAAATGATATAGTCTAGGAAGGGTGCAGGTCAACTAATCTGTGACTTAGGAAGCCATGGGAATGATCAAGGAACCCGATTAAACTATAAGCATGGGAAATCTGCCAGAGACCCACACATCCCTCTGTAACCACCATTATACACAGGGTGGTTGTTGGTCTCCTTATCTCCTAATCCCCCACTACACTGACCAGAGTTGGTTAGAAATCAGTGGAAAAGAATACATGCTATTTCCTTTCAGGGCTGCCTGAGAAGGTAGATCACAAATATGGGAACCTAATTAGATCTGTTACTGGGATGGCCACATAGGAGACACTGTAGCCAAACAGATTGTGCAAGTCATTGCTGTGGTCTGAATGTTTGTGTTCCTATCAAGAATCATATGTTAAAATTGTTACCCCAATGTGATGGTTATCAGGATATGATGGGTCATGAGGCTTTTGGGGAGTGGTTAGGTCATGAAGGTGGAGCCCTTATAAATATGATTGGTATTCTTATAAAAGAAGACTCACAGAGCTGCCTTGCCCTTTCCACCATGTGAATACATAGCTAGAAGTCACCATCGATGAACCAGAAAATGGGACCTCAGCAGACACCAAATCTACCAGTACTGTAGTCTTGGACATCCCAGCATCCAGAACTGTAAGAAATAAATTTTTGTTGTTTATAAGTCACTCAGTTTATGGTATTCTGTTAGACAGCTGGAATGGACTAAGTCATAGTTCTTGAAGGGAAGTGCATGATATTAACAAATAGGAGAAGGTCGACATAAAAACTCTAGTAGTACACTTTGAGAATATGGCTCCAGGGAGTTCCAGGATCATGTTTAAAAATTAAATGTGAAATGTAGAGTAATTTATAGACTCAGAGGCTACAATAACCATGGTCCCAAGAAGCCTGGCTACTGCTCAATATGTCAGCAGACCTTAACATCAACCACATGGTGCTGGCTCTGCAAGATTGCAGGATATGGAGTTAAGGGTCATGGAAGCTTCCACCAAGATTTCAAAGAAAGGCTTGGGAAGCTAGGGAAAGTGCAGCACGGTCGGAGTCCCTGTGGGCTGCCCCTGATAGGGCAATGCATGGAGATGTAAGGGGTAGGCCAAAGCTGCAGTGGAGACCCCCCAAGATAAAGAAATGCCAGTAACATGGCAAATCTGCTGAGAAAGGCTCCAAGAATCAAGCAAAGACAAGCCAAGAGAAAGGCCATATGACTGAAACCAGCAAGCCCAAGGCTATACCAGCTCTTGGAAGGAAACATCATGATGCCCTGTGCCCCATGTTTTAGTCATCTTTTTTACTGCTGTGTGACCATAAGTCCTCACAAGAATGATTAGAGAAGAAAAAGCTTATTTGGGGGCTCACAGTTTCAGAGGTCTCAGTCCATGGATGGCCAACTCCATCTTCTGGGCCAGAGGTGAAGAAGAACATCATGGCAGAAGAGTGTGGCAGAGAGAGAGAGAGAGAGAGAGAGAGAGGAGAGAGAGAGAGAGAGAGAGAGCAAGTGAGAGAGGGCTCTGCTCAAAAGACAAAATATATACCCCCAAGTCATACCCTCAATGACCCACCTCCTCCAGCCACACCCTACCTGCCTATAGAGAATTAACGCACTGATTAAGTTAAGGTTCTCATAACCCAATCTTTTTACCTCCAAACTCTTTTGCCTTGTCTCTCACATAAGCTTTCTAGGGGACACCTAATATCTAATCCAAAACACCTCACATGCTGGACATGGAACTACAAATCTTGTTTGCCCAGTGGGATTTCAATCTTGCTTTGGTCTTATCCCTCCTTTTTAATCTCCTCTTTCTCCCTTGTGGAATGAAAATATTTACTCTATGTGTTATATGTTGGATATATGTGACTTGCTTTTGATCTTTATAGGAGAAAACAAACATGAGTTTGCCTTGAGTCTCATATTAGGTTTTGTACTTGATTTTTGGGAAATGCTGGGACTGTTAAGACTATTGGAACTATTGGAAATGGACTAAATGTATTTTACATTGTGAAACAGTCATGAGTTTTTGGGGGCCAGGGGCAGAATGTTATGGTTTAGGTATCCCCCAAAATCTCATGTGTGAGACAAGGCAAGAATGTTCAGGATGAAATGGTAGCCTAATCGATGGATTAATCTATTGATATGGATTAACTGAGTGGTAAGCGGGTAGGTGGGTGTGGCAGGAGGAGGTGGTCACTGAGGGTATGACTTTGGGGTTTATCTTTTGTCCTTGCTGAGAGGAGTTCTCTGCTTCCTGGTTGTGATGTGCTGAGCAGCTTTCCTCTGCCCTGCCCTTCTGCCACAATGTTCTGCTTCACTCTGGGCCAGGAGCTATAGAGTCAGCCGACCATGAACTGAATGTCTGAAACTGTGAACCAACATAGACCTTTCCTTCTCTACATTGCTCTTGTCAGGTCTCTGGTCATAGCGACACAATAGCTAATTAAAACGGTAGGGTCCAGGGTGTGAGGCACTGCAGAGTGCTGTCAGAAGCATGGCCTGCCTGGGCAGCGGGAGCAGGGCTGTGCATCATTGAGCATAGACATGTGCTTTTTGCTCTGAAGGGGAGCAAGAAGGAAGGGCCATGACAGAAAATGCCTTTCCAGAACTTCTGGATTTGCAGTACTCTTTGTCTGTGACTTCCCTTTATTTTTTTATTTTTTATTTTTAGCAATACAGTTTTACAGTTTGTCGATGTCAGTATGTAGAAGAAAAAGATTTCTTTTTTAAAAAAATGACTGCCAAGGCTGGGCCCGGTGGCACATGCCTGTATTCCCAGTATAACTTAGGAGGCTGAGGCAGGGGGATTGTGAGTTCAAAGCCAGCCTCAGCAACTTAGCAAGGAAGGCCCTAAGCAACTCGGCAAGACCCTGTCTCTAAATAAAATATAAAAAGGACTGGGGATGTGGCTCAGTGGTTAAGCGCCCTTGGTTCAATCCTCAGTACCAAAAAAAGAAAAAAGAAAAGAAAAAAAATTGCTGCCAAGTGTTTCATGATGTGGACTTGAAGTGACTACCTTAAGCATACCATATGGCTGGATGTGCATGCATTTCCTTTTGGGGGAGTTTGATTTTGCCCTTTGTGCTAACCATCCTCATGGGCCTGTGACTCTTAGACGTCTGCACTCCTAGCCAATGCCAGCAGGTTGCAATGACATTTCATCGTGTACTTCCTGCTGCCATCGTGCTGTCCTACCTGCACTGCATTAACATTTATATGTCACTATTCTATCTTCACCATTAATAAGAACATATTCTTATATAAATGTAATTTTTTTTTTTTTTTTTTTTTTTTTTTGCGGTGCTGGGGATTGAACCCAGGGCCTTGTGCTTGTAAGGCAAGCACTCTACCAACTGAGCTATATCCCCAGCCCTTAAGCGTAAATTTTTAAAAAAAGTAAATTATATACTCTCAAAAGTCTAATATATCATCTAATCCTCAAAAAAGATCCTGAAGTGGACTCACTGCAACTTCTGTACTGGGACCACCTTTTTAGCAAGCCAGGGGTTCTCTCCCCAGACAAGCGCTTCTCCAGTCCACTCTTTGAGCTAGTCCCAAACGGTGGCCCATGTGGCAGTGAGAGCCATTATCTTGAAATCATGCCATTTCTGCCAAAAATGTTCAATTTCTTTCCATTGTCAGAGATAAACATCTATACTTCTGACTATGGTCCAGAAAGTGTTATAAAACTGCCTGCTTCCCTGGTTTATCTCCACCAACTTTCCCTTCCCTCGCTCACTGTAAGTCAGACATGGTGGCCTTCTTTGATTTCCAAAACATGCCATCTTAGTTCATTTTGGATTGCTCATAACGGTACCTCAGGTTGGGTAATTTGTAAAGTATAGCAGTTCATTTAGCTCATGGTTCTGGAAGTGGAGAAGTTCAAGAGTGGGTAGCCACATCTGTTCAGCTTCTGGTGAAACTGAATTCATGGCAGCAAGAGGAGGGGAAGCAGGATCACATGGAAGAGAAGCAATAGAGGACTGAGGAAGCCAAGTTCACTTTAGAGCACTCTGTTCTTTTGATAAGTAATCTAGTCCCAAGAAAGGAAGAACAAACAGACTAAAAAAAGACATTAATGATCTTGTGAAGGCACTGAGTTATGACCCAAATCACAGCCCACCTTCCAACATTGCCACAATAGTAATCAAAATTTAACATGGGGTTTTGGAGGAGGTATTTGAGTCCTCAAATACCTGGAACTTTGCAGTTAATATTTTCTCTTCCTGGAATAAGTTCCCCATAGAGCTCTACATATCTGGCTCCTTCTCCTTGCCTCAGTCTCAAATGCCTCTGGAGAGGCTTTTGCATCATCCTGGCTGAGGAAGCCCCTCATTTATAATCCTTCTCTAGTCCTTTTCTGTGCTTTATTTTCCTCACAGCAATTATCTGAAATGTTGTTTGTTTACATATGGTTTTCTGACTCTTCCCAGTAGACCAAGTGAAAGAAAAGATTTTTCATTGTCTTGTCGACTAATGTATCCCACATAGAAGATTTTTCATTATTGTTTGTTGAATGAATGAAAGGATATAATGAGAGTATTTTGACTTCCATAGTAAGCCTGTTCAAATGGTAAATTAATCTGCATTGGTATGATTGGTTCTTAGGGACTCTAGGTTGATTCTGCTCTGTTAGATTTAAATGATGTATTTAATCATCTCTTCCAGTTTCGTTAGAGATTCTCCACCCTCTGCTTTTCTGGATCCTACTATGGCTTTGGTTCTTCACTTTCTCATGATTTATCAGAATTACAGACTGTGAGCCTAGGATTGTTGTTTCAGCACTCTGAGGCGAAATCCTCTGAGCCTCAACACTTGAACTGATTTAGTGTGACTAGAGGCACTTCTCTGTGGCTCTTCACTGAGTTGGGGCTTCTGTCCTGGCTCTTATCTCAAGCCTTCCACATCTGTAGTACAAGCTTTCAGGCTTTCAGGGCCACCAGAAAGTCTCTTCCCGTTAAATGCTCTTCCCTTAATGGTAGACATTTTCCAGAATTGACTGCAATGACCCTGGATTTCCTTCAAGCCCTCAAACAGCCTCGTCCTGGGAGGAAGTAGAATAGTCAAGTATCCAGGACTTGGATTCTGGTTCCCTGAGTCTACAACCCACCCAGCCTCACCCCATGCTGTGATTTGCCCAAGTCTTCATCTTTCCCATCTGTATAATTGGTTCTGACTTTATAACCTGCCTAGTACCCAACTCCTCAGGGCCAGGACCCCTATCTGTTCTCGTAACCCTTTTAGGGAGTGGGATCTATAGGCTGGACACCTGCTCAGGTTTCCCTGTGGCCAACTCCACATCCCCACATCACCCATGTCAGGCACTCTGCCTTCAGAGCATCTCCTGTCTAGGGACTGCCCTGCTTGGATCACTGCCTAGTGCCTGTCACCATCCTCTCCAGATGTCATGTGCCATCTTCCTGAAATGGCTCTTTCTCATTATCTGCTTCTTTCTCATTATCTGCTAGCCCTCAAAGGGGCTAGTGAGAACAGACATGGGTCCTGGCTAAGAGGAGCTGGGTACTGGGAAGGTTATACAGTCAGGTCCATTTATATAGATGGAAAAGCTGAGAACTTAAGTCATATCACCAGCACATGCCAGAGCTGGAATGCAAACTCAGGTCCCCAAATCTAGGCCTCATCTGTGAGACCCTTTGTTTAGAATGTCCTGCAGCCTAACTTCAGTTCTGATAGCTGCCACATTTGGTAGAGGATCTGGTGACAGGGAATGAGCAATGAGACTTTGACAAAGGACAGGGCATTTCATCATCAGTCATCACTACTGAAA
The DNA here is from genome assembly GCF_902686445.1 of Sciurus carolinensis. Lineage (NCBI taxonomy): Eukaryota > Metazoa > Chordata > Mammalia > Rodentia > Sciuridae > Sciurus > Sciurus carolinensis. The sequence goes on from NC_062223.1 coordinate 122,092,673, forward strand.
GGCTTTATTGATTGTTTTATTGATTGGTGTGTGCAGCGCTATACTCAGTGCTATACGAAGTCATCCAATCGAGCCCTGACAGCTGCCCCTAAAATTTGTAGTACAATTCAAGATACCAAATCAGTTTCCTAATGGTGCTTTTCCCCATGTGATCCAAGCTGGTTTCCTTTAGCTTTGTCTTATTTCTTTGGGTTGGGGAAATTAGAGTCAGACAAGGCGTTTTAAAAAAATAGCTGTCAAGAAACAACTTTCAACCCATTGCTGCTCTGTCCCTGCTACCTATCAGAGAAAGAGCCTGACATGGTTGTAGGGTCTGACAGATTTTCTCTGTGAGATACTTCATGTTGCAAAGCTTATTAGCCATGTTTCTGATTAACTAATTGTCTGGCACCCTGTAAGATTTCATTCTGGTCTTTGTATTGATCAAAAGAGCAAAGCAAAGTCAGAAGGCATAGATCTAACCCTAAGATTTGCAATAAATGAGGCTCAGTTGAGAATCTCTGTGGGCATGCATCATGATACTTAGGACGGAGGGTTGAAGCACCTGTCAGTTTGAGTAAAAGGGATACTCTGGAGTCACTTCCCGTGGCCAAAGACTGGCACAACAGCCAGCACAAGTACTCCTATGTGGTGTCAATGGGCAAAGTCCTAGAAAGAGGATGGAGAGCCATCTCTGGCTCTTTCCCAATTCCTTCCTTGGAGAAGTGCCCCTTGGAGGAGTCTTCTCATTTCATACGATATGGAGGGAAACTCATGGGGTCCATCAAATCCAACTTTCCCGTTTTATAGATGGGGAAAGTGAGACTTAAAAAGGGAAGCAGCCTCAAGGTCAGCACACTTTGGACAACAGTTTGGTCCTGCTGAATGTAGGCTCATACTTATCTACCACCTTGAACTGCCCATTTTCCACCCCATCGACGTCCTTTTGCCTGTTTTTATGTGGACAATGGGCCACAACCCCCAGTAGGGAAGGAGAGGATGAAAGAAGCCATTCTAAAATCTCTGAGGCCAAATGTGTATCTCGAAGAAAGGCCTGGACACCATTGCCTTCTCTCTGACTGGGTCCCTGGCAGAGTTTCCTTTCAAAGTATAAGGCAGACACTGCAGGGTTGGGTTATGCCCATAGCCAGGGAAAATGCCCCTGATTGGATTAACAGGCATGGTTCATGGAACTGAATCCCATTTCCCCCACTTGAAAGCAAGCTTTTCAAAGCATAGAAAAACTGGTGATACAGGCCAGATGGGAGCTCCCAGGAGAAGGGGGAGGGGAGGAGAAGTTCCCTACTTGGCAAGAGGGACAGAGCAGGCACTGCCATCCCTCCCCCAGCCAATCTGGCCTCCCTTTGTGCTAGGCTGACAAGGGGCAGCTGGTGATGCTGGCAGTGAGATGGCAGAGGGAACTAGCCAAGTGCCAGGAGGGCAAAGACCAGCTTGGGGGATGGAGAGTGACACCTCAGAGCACCCCTCCCTCAGAGGCAGGTGCTGACCCCAGTCTCCCTCCCTACTGTGTAAGCTGGTGCCCAGAGGACCTCTTCAGAGTAGCTCACAATATACCCGAAAGCCAGTAGCTCTTTTGCATTGGTACTCTGTCATCGGACTCCCTGGATTCAAATCCCAATGCTGCCCTTTCAACCACACCACAGTGGACAAATCACTTCACTTCTCTGTGCCTCATTTCCTCACATACAAAATAGAGATGATAATAAAGTGCCTACTTTATAGCATGACTCGTGATTAAGTGAATAAATAAAACACGGTGTATCGGGAATTTATAAGTTAAGTAAGTGTATACTGTTATTATGATCGTTATTTTATCTTTACTATTCTTTTCCACACAGGGAAAACTGAACATTTGACCTGAAGGGCTGAGAGATAGGGACTAAATTCTATCCCTGGAAATCCTGCCAGTGGCTGGAAATTCCATGAATTTCTTGGTTTTTCTATGACTTTTGGTTGTGGTGGTTGTTCTTAGCATTTGAGCTCCTGGATGATGAATTTGGTCACAAGAATTTATTTATTTATTTATTTTTTTTTTTTTAGTTGTGGTGCTGGGGATTGAACCCAGGGCCTTGTGCATGCAAGAAAAGCACTCTACCAACTGAGCTATATCCCCAGCCCAGGAATCTATTCTTTAAGGAGTAACATGTTTTCTGAGTCTTGAGGATATCAGGATTCCAAAATCTAGACAGTTCCTCTTTTGCTAGAATGGTGAACTGATAAAAAGAAGCCCAACTGTCATTTCCTACCTGTTTGACCTTGATGAAGCTACTTCTAGCCTCAAGTTTGTGCCTCAGTTTCCTCATGTGTGAGTCAGGAGAACTATTTGATCTACCTCATGAGATTGTTTTCTAGGTGACAAGAATGTATTTGAAATACTGCTTGCAAAAGTGCAAGATAGTGGGATTATTATTTTTCACAGATAAAGTGTTAGATCCCCACATCCCATATACACAAACTCTGTGGTTTCTGGCAAATTGCCTAACCTTCGTTAAGACTCTGTGTTCTCTTCTGTAAAGTGGGCATGATTAAACTCCCCTCACAGGCATATTTTGAGAACTGCAGGAAAGCTTGTATTGATAGTGCTCAGTATAACATCTGATATGTTGCAGTAGTAATTGAAAAAGATTGGTGTCCCCACCCCCCACCAGTCCCTTAATACATATGCAAGCACACAGCAGGCATCTCTGAGAAAGAGAAGTCCAGCAGCATCCTCTGAAGAGAGAAGGTGGACATTCAGGTGGTTTTGTTCTGTCTCCATCCAATGGTGCAGGTGTCATTTCTATTGCAGAAGCTCCTTGTTATATTTTGCCTGGGGGAAATAACAAAGCTTTGCTCTCTTCCTTTCTCTGGCTTTTTCTGTCTTATTAGCTTGATTTCTCTCTAAATCCTCTAGAAAAAAAAAAAAAAATCGCCTGGTTGTTTTATGTCAGCAGTTGGAGTTGGCCATTGCTGCCTTTAGGGTTCTTACCTCCTGGAGGGAAGAGGTCGGCCCTCTGCTGTTACCAAAAGGTGTCCGTGCTTGACTTGAGTCCAGGAGAGGAGTGGGAAGGAGAAATTGCCACTAATTAGACATGTAGTTTGGAAAGAGTCACTTCTTCACCCTAGATCTGGCTTCCTTGCTGGGGATGAAAGGTGGGTATTGTGGGGGAGTCTGAAAGGATATTTTGGGTGGGAGTGAGAGGGAAAATGGCCAAACATTCATTGGCCTGATTCCATGGACCTGGGTTCCTATTAGTGGTAGAATGAAAATTAAAACCTCAGTTCTCTATTTATACAAAATGTATTCTTTGGATAATTTGATAGATACTCTGTTTCCTTTCAGTGGGCAAATAGGAGTCCTGTATCCCTCCTATAGACTAGACTGACAGGCACAGAGGCCAGGGAGTCAGGTCTTGGAGGCGACAATTGAGAATGTCATTTTCTTGGCTCCATTTCTTATTTTATTGGACATTAATTAACAACTGATCCACAACAGCCCCAGAAAGAGAAAGGTTCCCAGCCCCCACTGTGTCCCATAAAGTGTGTTCTAGTACAAAATATGCCTGTATTCCCCTCAGACTGAAATGGCCTCAGGGAAGCTGGTCATTGTTCATTTTGTTCTTGGATTAATTTAGCCTCTTACTCCATAACACTTTGGAACTTCAGTTTTTTTAAATTTTTAAAATGAGGATAGTTGTGTTTCAAATAGTTGCATAGATTTGACAAAGATGTAGTTAGATAATGCATAGAAATAACAGAACAGTGCTTGATAGTTAACTGCTACTTAAAGGAAGCTTTTTATTATGTGAATGATCAATATCCTTTTTGCTAATTTCTGAGTTCGCTCAAAAGTATCCACTCCTGAGAATACTTCTGAGTTTTCTCAGTGTCCATTACTCATTTCCTATCAGCTCTAGGGGAGTGAAACCATGGTTGGGGTGACTGTTATTACGGTAGGTTTCATACTACATGGAAAGGGAACAAAGAGAAGAATGAGTTTCTGCATGCTGGGTCTCATTGAGCTATGTGCCATGACTACCCTCTTATCAATATGATCACACTTTATAATACTTCCTAGAGTTTGGGAGTATTTATCCTGTGCCAGGAGTTTGAGTTCATGATTTTTTTATCATGTTATTATGTTGATTTTACAAATGAGAGAACTGAGGCTTAACAGGTTAAGCCACTTGCCCAATATTCAACAGCTAGTGAGAAATACAGATGAGGATAATACCTAGCAAGGTCTATTTCAAATGCCCATGGTCTTAACCAGCTCAAGTCATCTGAAAAATTTCCCTGGGTCAAAGTAGGGAAGAAACAACTGTATTTTCATGATGGGATGCATCTGTCGAGCAAGATAGTTAGATTAAAGGAACTATTCTCCTGTTCTCCATACCAAGCAGGAACTCAGGGAAGAAGGGACCAAATGTGACATGTTAACCTCTGATATCAGAGTGCATCTATCTGAAGAGATCCTAGACCTAGAAATAGGGCCAAATGCCTAGGATGGGTTAATTCTAGTCTCCTCACCAAAACTGAGCAGTCACATGGATTGGTTGTATATCTACGGGGTGGTATAGTATTCCCTAAATTTGTGTCTTAGATCATTAATTCTCTGAGATGTGCTGTAAAAAAAAAAAATGGACTTTCTGATTGAATGAATTTTAAAACTGAGGCCTAGTACATCCCTTTCTTGAAAATTTACAGTGCTTATACACATAATAAAGGCTTTGACAAGGCTTGCAATAAAAAAAAAAAAAAACTAAATAAACCACAGTGAAACGTGGCTTATTTACATTGCTTAACTCATTATTTCCCAAACACACTGGCCATATAACCCTTTGTTGAAGTGCTAAATATTAATATTGCAAGGACCTCGTGTTCCATGAAACGGATCAAGAAATATTTTGCCTAGAACAAAGATAAGTAGACTAGAGACTGCTGACATTCCAGCTTTATTAATGTGTGCAGGTCAATTATCTTCTTCTGGGTTGTAAAATGAGAAGTTGACCTCTAGCTTAAAGAATCTATGACTATGGCTACATCTACAGGGCATAAAGAGAGATTAAAACACATGGACTGGACTTAGAGAATTTAAAATTAGATAAAATAAATACAAGTATGTTACAGCAGAGCATAGTACCCAGTAGCCTATAGTGTTTAATAAAATTTTTCTAAATGAAAGAGAATATGAAAAAGATGTAAGTACATTGAAATGAAATAAACTGCTATAACAAGATCTTAAGTATGAATATGATTATGAGTGGTTGAAATGTATTAGGGATGCTTCCATGTAGATACAAATTTTTAAAAATTTAGAAAGAAAAAAAAGAAAAAAATTTAGAAAGAAAAGGAAGGTAATTAATATATTCACCACTTATTATGTGCCAGATAATTTACAGATATTACATTAATCTTGACAGTTATGTGGCTTAGATCTTGTGCTTAGGATCACACTTCTGGTAACTGGCAGTGAAGAGGTTCTAACTAATATTCTGGCAGTTTTAATTTTAATTTCCCAGAATTTAGATCTCCCATAGTGTTCTGTAGAGGTAGCCATAGTCATGGATTCCCTGAGATAGAAGGAGCCCTGGAAATCCCAGAGATCAACTCTTTCTGGAGGTCAACTTTCTCATTTTCAGCTCCGAGTTCAACTTATTTTGTAACCTCTCAAAGGTCAAAATTCATATTTGAAAAAAAACCTTTTCTTATTTTTACTGATGCATTTTAATTATACAAAATAGCAGGATGCATTGTGATGCAGGGGCGTAGGCACATAGTGTAATTTGGTTGGTTCCATTCCCCAGTACCTCAGCTTTCCTTCCCCTCCTCCTCCCCAAATCCCCATCTTTTGCTCTGCTGATCACCCTTCTGTTTTCATGAAAATTCCTTTCTTTCCCTTTTTCTTTCTCGCTTCCCCATGATAGAAACTCTATGACTTGACTTTCCCACCAAAAGTGTACACCTTTTTCCTGCATCCTCACCAGCATTTATTATTATTTGTATTCTTGATGACTGCCATTCTAACTGGAATGAGATGAAATCTCAGTGTAGTTTTGATTTGCATTTCCATAATTGCTAAGGATGTCAAACATTTTTTTCATATATTTATTGGCCATTTGTATTTCCCTTTTTAAGAAATGTCTGTTCAGTCATTTTGCCCATTTATTGATTAGGTTATTCTGGGTTTTTGTTTGTTTGTTTGTTTGTTCGTTTAATTCTTTAGAAATTCTGGATGTTAATCCCCTGTCAGAAGAGTAGCTGGCAAAGATTTTCTCCTGTTTTGTAGGCTCTCTCTTCACACTCTTGTTTCCTTTGCTGTGCAGAAGATTTTTAACTTGATGTTGTCCCATTTATTCTTGCTTTTATTTCCTGAGTTTCAGGAGTTTTTTTGAGGAAGTTGTGGCCTGTGCTATAAGTTGGAGCACTGTCCCTTTTTCTTCTAGCTGTAATAAAGTTTCTGGTCTAATCCCTAGGTCTTTGGTCCAAGAAAGGAAACTGTCCTTGATTTTTAGCATAACTCCAGGGGAAATTTCATCATTCTCTGAGTTGTTTCAGTGCACATAAGGATGGAATAGGTGTCAAAACTTCCCCCAAAGACATCATACATGAGTGTGTGCAGATCAGAGCTCACCTAGCTGGTTGAGGGTGCTAAATACCCTGCAAAGCACTTGCAGAGTGGTCCAGTGACATTCCCGAGAGGGATGTGTGTGACTGAGAAGATTCTTCCAGGGTAATAACATCTTCTCAGAAAAGGAAATTAACGTTACCACCCACTCAGTGGTCTTCCAGTGAGAAAACCATTTTGATTTATGAGCCACCACTGCCAGGTAGTACTTTAGTGTAGGTGTAAAAAGCAAATAGGGAAAATTGTGGGTAATATGAAAATATTTGTGTCAAAGTGGTCAGAATGACGGGAAGGATGGAGAGAAGGGTAGAAAATAATAAACGGAAAATGGAGGTTTTATGAAGCAGATCTTGTTAGCTGTGTCTATGGAAGAGAGCAATGAAAAGGGATTTGTCATTTCTCTCTTTCAAGTCTTCAGAATGGTGGTGGGCAAAGCAACACCACTGTGCCTTTGCTGTTTGTCATTCTTCAGGGTTTCCTGGAAGAAGGGAGGGCTTTAGAAGTGGTTCTGGCGAGAGGCCAGTGTTAACTTGTGAACTGGCTGATTGTGTTTTCTTCATGGGCTCCTAGTGACATGGGTGCACTTGGCATGGAGACTGACAACTGAACCTCCTGGGCCACCTGATACCCAGGCCCAGACTAACCATTCTGTTTCAGGTGTGGGAACTTGGAAGCCCTGACAACAGGATCACACAGGTCTCCCCTTTTCTATTTAGTTGTGTGATCCTGGAAGACTTGGTAAGACCTCCCTGAGCTTTATTTTTCTCTTCTGCAAAATAAGCCTTTCGAACCCAATAATTCCTTGAGTGCTACCCTGCTTTGCAGTACCATGATTTTGACACTGCCCAGTAGGGCGCCACCTCATCTAAAGATCCCGCAGGTCACCTGTGGACTTATGCTGATCTGTGCCATCCATCTTCCCTCCACCCTTTTCCATAGCTTCCCGTGAAATACAGTCATCTGGGTTCCATGTGGGCTAATATCTCCTCCTAGCCACAAGGCAGCGGAGCTTCTGGTGCCGGCTTCCACACTAAACTTGATGGTCTGATTTTTAAAGGAGCGGTTGGTTTTAAAGCAATTGTCTGGTTGTGTGTCCCCGAGTTACACTGCAGTGCTAAATGTTGGAGCGAGGCAATACCGGGAGAATCCAGGCGGGCAGGCTTCACCCAGAGAGGGAGGGTGAGGGGAGGAGAGAGACAGAGAGAGGAGAGGGGGAATGCGAAGGGAGCCAGAGGAACCGACCGAGACTCGCGAGCTGGAGAAGGGAGAGGAAAGCAGAGGGAGAGTCGGGGACAACACGGAGAAACGCTGACGCGGAGGGAGGGGGCCGTGTATATATATATAGAAAGAGGGAAAGCGATGCGGTAACACCTAGCCACCGAGACCGTGGGAGCCTCGCAGCCCACGGAGAGTGGGGGAGTCCCACTTTCTCCGCCCTAGCGGCCCCAATCCCGCCTGGGCGCAGACAGCCGTCCGGGCTCCGCTGAGATCCTAAGGTGTCCTGTGTGCCCTGCGCCCCGGAGCGCCAGTGCCGGAGCTGGGCTCCCGCCCGCCCTGCACCTCTCGGGTCCTCGCGTCCAAAGGCTCCGCGCTTCTCTTCTCCTCCAGATGGGACTGGCTCTTCTCTGTTTGCAAAGCCAGGCCGGCGGGGAGATATGAGCAGTAGCCAGCAGCTGGTGTGCCCTGGACGTCACTGACCGCGGCGCGCCTGGATCGTGTGTCCACATGAGTGGCTCTCCCAGCAGACCCAGGTAAGAACTTCCTGACCTTCCCCACACACCTGGATATATGGAACACACCTGGATATATGGCCGATGATAAGGGATCCCTGTGAAACTGGAAGCTGTGGAAACATTGGGGGTGGGAGTGGGGGTGGGGTGCTATTTGTTCTCAACTGAATTTTCTTAGCGGAACATCAAAGTTATCAGAGGGCAAGGTAAAGCTATTAACATGGATTGTGGCCTGGCTGTGGTGTCCGACACCTGAGAGTCCCCAGGAAACCAGTGATAGATTACCTCCATCAATTTCCGGAGGTGGCCTAGCTGGCTTCTTCATTCAGTGCTGGTGATGTTCAGAGAACAAGTGGTGAGGATGCGGTTGAGGGCTTGAAGGTTGTGTCTGCTTCTTCCCGCCTTTCTCACAAAAGTCTGAACTGGGGGCACTAGTCTTCCTTTTTCTGGACAGTGCTTCCATTACTCCACCTGGCTGCCCCCATGGATCTTTTGCATATCCCCCTTGCACTGTGGAAGTCGAAGACAGTGGCTGAAAGACAAAATGCACATCTTTGGGTTTATCTGAAGGTACCTGGTGAGATGAGGGAGAGACTCCACTTTTTCTAATATCCCCTATAGGTTGGAGGTGGAAGGTTTAGCAATGGAAGGGACTCCTGGTTTGGAGGTAGGAATGCATGTGGTAACAGGTATGGAGGGGTAACTCTTATGGAGTAGATGAAGAAGTGAAAGGTGTGGTCATTAGAATGAAGTTGTTAGAACCCAGACAACTTGTTAGAACCCATCAATCAACCTCAAGCCTGGAGAAACTTTATTCCTCAAAAAGTTCCTCACTCAAGGTAATATAAGGACAAGCAGTTGATCACATGCACTCAGGCTCTGATTTTTGAATGACCTGAAGCAATTGTGAGAGACAGCTCTATCCTAGGCCCAATATTGAAGAGGAGCAGAGGTGGGAGGATTGTACAAATCACATATGCGTGGAAGATTCCTAGATTTTTCTGAGGAAATAATAATTTTTAAAAGACTTGTAAAAAATAAAAGAAGATGTTTTCATGACAGCAACAAATGTAAAACTCCCACCATTCCAGGCAAAAACAAATTTGTGCAGGGAACTGAGTTAACTCCTTTGCCAATGCATACTTGGACACATCTCCAGCTGGTGACTCTTCTGGAGGGCAGGGTCTTAGCTGAGGTTCTTTCTGTAAGTTTAGCACAATGAATATTGGAAATAAGTTGAAAATGCTACATTTTTACCCCTTAGTCCAAGGTCCCACTTTATCCCCAATCTGATATGGAGGTTCACTGTGGAGCTGGTGTAGTCAAAAAGAGTCACTCATACTTTCTAGTGTACCACTCCCCCCTTCTCTCTTTCTCTCTCTCTCTCTCTCTCTCTCTCTCTCTCTCTCTTTCTCTCTCTCTCTTTCTCTCTCTCTCTCTCTCTCTCTCTCTCTCTCTCTCTCTCACACACACACACACACACACATTTAATAGTATTTAGGAGATTAGATGACAAAGTATAGGTATGTAACCCTTTGTGAGCAATTCAGTTTTGTTCTCTGACTGAAGTGAACACTTATTCCCTTTGTTCAAGGTACCTCCCACCTTTGTTCCTTATTTGAAGACCATGTCTCTTGCTCATACTGGATGTCTCTATCCATGCCACCTTCACTGATTCTCAGAACGTTAGCTGCCTTTGATGATGTATGGTGAGATCACCAGTGTTTGCTTGAGGTCCTTCCTTTAGCTCATTTACTTGGTAACTTGTAAAAGGCAGAGAACTCTATTAGACATCATTGGAATTGAGAGAACCAGAATCTTTAAAGGTCATGTGGAAGTTTTGGTTCCCCTTGTCCACATTCAAAGGTGTTTGGTCTTAAAGATTTGAGGCTAGGCTCTGATATTAGGGTTGAAAAGAAACCATCATGGGCAACTAATCAATACCTAGTCAAACTGGGGCACTGTTGTAATATCTTAAATTGACATTGCCATCAAATGTGAGTGGTTTTATTTGGTGACTTGCTATATTAAAGGATCATAGGTCTTAATTGAAATCATTTTTATAAGGAGATGACATTGATCCTTGCCACCACCTCCCATCCTTTGCTCTTGGACCATGGCTGTCATTTGATGTCCTTGCAGATGAACTCCCATCTCACACATCTGGCATTGGTAGACTTGTAACTGAAATTATCAGTCCCAGGGCTGCAGCTGTGCTCCAGAGATGTTTCCAAGGCTCTGCTCCCATTGGCTGCTGCTTTTGCACAGGTGGCTTGTAGTTTTTGGCTGTTTGTGGCTTTGGAGTGCTGTTTACAATTCTGCTACAAATTATTCAGTTTATACCCTGGTTTGGTCTTCATGGATCTTTCAGCTTGGTCAGAATCTTTTCTTTTTTCCTCTCCTGTTCCCTGTTGCACCTGTGGATTGGCACATCAAGAATTGTATTTCTTTTTCAGAAATACATAAACACTATCATTCTTCAAATGGCAATAAATGCATCAGATCCATAATTTGATCTAGTATCCTAATCTGTACAGAACAGAAATATTGCATGTATATTTTGACTGTTAGATTCCATTTAGCTTTTATTTGATGTATGCAAAGCTCTGGCTTCTAAGGCATGCCCCATCTGCTTTGTACTTGCTGCATTGCACATCTGCACAATAATGGATGTTGCTAATAAGAGGTAGGAGGTATGAAAACAGCATTACGGCAGAGAGGGACAGGTTTTAGGAAATGGGATTCTGAGGAGGCACATGTTCTTATGAGGGTCACCTTAATTTACTGAAGCCTCATTTAGTGTACGTGAAAATAGAGTGCATTAGATGGGGGAACACTTTGGCAGGAGACTCATGGGCAGATCTATAAGATTGCCATAAAAATAGAAATCTAAGTTCTTTTATAGAATCAGTTGACATTGATGAATCTATGAGTTAATGGTTTGCTAACAACATTTTCTCATAGTCGTTCCTTATACCAACAGTGAAGTTTTATCTTCAGAGAGAAGAATATCACCTGTCATTCACAGGCACCACTGGCGAGGACCCTCTTTTAAGCATTTTGAGGGAGCTACATGGAGGTGGTTTTATTAGCTGCCAGAACAGTCTTGAAACAACCTGACTTCTTTGATTTGAAACCTGGTCAAATAGCGGGACCTTACTGAGACCTTTAAGAGACATGAAGCAGGTAGCATCTCTCCTTTCACCATCCCCATGAGCTTTGGAACCTCTGGTGAAGGAGAACTTTTTCTTTTCTGAGCCAGGGTTGTAACAGAGTTAATTTGAAGGTAGCTGTGGGCTTCAAGGATTGGAATGAGAGAATGCAACTTGAGCTTTTATTTTTAAGAAAACCTTCATAAAAAAAAAAAAAAAGATCTGTTGAAAACCCAAGACCAGCGACGCACCACCTGTCTGCTCCCCCTCCCACCATGGTTGCTGAGCTCAGTGATCCTAAACATATTTAGCTAGATGAGGGAGTATGAAAAAGACAGCTCCTACAGCTCATCTGCCATTTGATCTAATTGATCTCTGAAATTTCATCTTTATAGGCATTTTCAGTTTCTGGGATTTGCAGGAGAGAGCAGAGAGGGGTGATAGCAGAGGAGAGCAATTCCTAGAGAAGTTTGTGAGACCCAGTGGGCCAGAAGACAGCTGCCTCAGCAGGACAGAGAAGCCCAGGTGAGGATGCTGGAGGTACAGGAAGAGAACAGGTTCCTAGAGCAGAGAAGACGAGGAACGACACCTGGAAATGATGAAGGAGAGGAGGGCATGGCAGCCGGGAGAGAAACAAGCCAAGTGGGAGGAAAGAGAGGAAGCAGATGGGGCAAGAGGAAGATGCAGGGAGTATGTTCAAGAAAAGGCCACAGAGGGGAAAAGGGCAGAAGATAAGAGGAAGCAGCACTTTGCTTGCAGGTTTTCTCTGCCTCTCCCCTGGCAGGAGACCACGAGCGAGCCAGCAGAACAGTGTGGTTTTTGTGCTTGGAAGGCTCCGCATTGATGCTGTCAAGTCTCAACCCCTCACGGCAGCGTGTTCTATTTTTACATTTGGCAGAAATGAAATTAAACAAATGACCCCGTGATGGCGTTTTTTCATGAAGATTTTATCCAGCACACCCACACAACCAGTGCCGGGTTGGCTGAATATTTAGCATAATATTCTATTTAATCAGATAAGAAGGCATCCTCGAGAGGGTGGCAGGCACGAAGCCTGGCCTTTGATAATGGCCCATAAAGAACTGCTTTGATGAGTGTGGTAGAAACCAGAAAGGAACCTTGTCCCTGGTTTGGTTGGCAGGAAGAATCCAGTGAAGGAGTTCTGCAGGAACTTAGCATTTCCACTCTCTCTCCTTTTTTTTTTTTTTTTTTTTTTGGCTCTGGATTTGATTCCAGTCTTTGTGGGACTTCTTGGTCCAGTTCTCCATGGAGATCTGATTGGTGGCAAAAGATGACTTGCTTTGGCTGAACTTGCCTTCAGTGGAAACACTGCTTAGAATTTGGACACTCGCCCTATTTGTTGGCCTGACCAGGGGAGCTCATCTCTGCTGCTTTGACAGTGCTTAGACAGCAAGTGTAATGAGACCGTACATCTCGTACTTGGTGAGAACACAAAGCAGATAATATCTTATTGGTTTAGACATGGACTAACTCCCCTAAGTCCCAGGAGATCTAGTAGCAATTAAACAAATGCCCCTTTAAATATAACCAATAATACATGTTATGGAGGCCAGTGAATCAGTTAAGGTTGGTTGGGTAGATGGGCAAATGTAAGACTAAACAAAAGACTTGCCATTGCCTTGCACATGTTTGCGTATAATAGGATATTTGTGTGTTCTTCTTCCTTATGGTTGAAAGATTATATAATTCCCCTGTTATTAACCTCTAAACTGCTGTTCTGACATGTCCACCATCTAGATACTCAGCTGAATCCGTTCTGACTTCAAAGGGAGCAATGGGTGGGACAGTTTAACTTAGAAATGAATGCTTCTTCCTGCTAGCTGGCCTTGCAGGGGCTTTTGGCATTAAACAGTTTTACTAAGCCAGAGAATATTCCCTGCAGTGACTATAAAAAGGTATCTTCATCTCAAACGCAGGGAGCGATTGAGAGCATTGACATGAACCACATGGATATGGTTTCAAGACTCAAGGAAATGAAGGATTGACAGTTCATTAAGGAAAAAGCAGAGGCCAATTCCTCTCCAGCCCCACCTTTAAGCAGGCTTGCATTTGCATTTTTTTCTCAATGTTCTTTCTTCTTGGCTATCTGGTGGTCCCAATGTGTCTGGCATGGCTTTGAAATCAAGAAACCTTTTTATGTATGCATGTTGAGGAAGAAGGAAAAAGACAAGCCCAGTTTAGGACTTCCTTTACTACTCCCAGGGGTGAAGCCTCTGTCTCACAAGGGCTTAGAGTTGACGACGTTTCCACAATGTCAGCTGCACAAGTCTCTGGAGCAGGATACGAATGTCCCCACTGCTGCCTTGTCATATGTTCCCTCAGACTTCTATACTTGGGCCCAAATGCTCTTCATGCTCCAGTCTTTGTAAAGACAAAACTGCAGAATGAATTCCTGAACTTGTTTGGAAGTAGCGAACTTAAACAAAGTCTTTATCCAAATTTCCCATACTCCTGGTGAGGATGACAGTTAGCCCTTTCAAGAGTATGGCCAATAAACAAAGAACCTCTGAACTCTTCATTATTATTATTTTATTAAGTATCTCTTATCTGAAATGTTTGGGACCAGAAGTGTTTTGAATTTTGAAATATTTGCTTATACACAAATAAGATGCATTGGGTGGGAGACCTGACTCTAAGTAGGAAATCAATTTGTCATGTATGCCTTGTACACATAGCCTAAAAGTTATTTTACATGGTATTTTTAATGCACTTTTTTATTTTGTCAGTACTGGGGATTGAATCCAAGGTCTTGTGCAAATACCTCTGTGACCCTTCACCTGAGGTCAGGTGTAGAATTTTCCACTTCTGGTGCCCAAAATTGAATATTGGAGTATTTCAGATTTCAGATTTTCACATTGGGAATGCTCAACCTGTATTATTAAAATATCATTTATATCATTGGTTATCACTTAACCTGTACCACTAAATGTTATTTGTCTCATGGGTTATTACATATAGAGCTCTTATACAGAATAAATGATTATTATTCACGTTTTATAGTTGCAGAAACTAAGATACAGAGATAGGATATCCAAGATCACATCAGCAGTAAGTGCTATATCCAGGACTTAAATCTATGTTCTATTTTTAAACACTATGATTTTCCACAGTATGCTTTCTTTGTAGATTTCACCCTAAATTTTTAGCACCAACCCTTGTCACCATTTTTCTCATCATCCATCATTACTTATGTCTACAGGTATGGGTATCCAAGCACCTCCTTACAGTTAGTGTACAAAGGGATTCCCTAAAATATGAACACTTATGCAAACCTAATTAAAGGAATTTAGGACAGGAAGGCAGACTGTATCTTTTTCCTTAAGACCTATTGCCTGTTTTATTTTATTTTTTTAGGTTTTGGCATGATAATCACTGCCAAGTTGTCTTGACATTTAAGTCACAAAAAATGCTGAATGAAAGTTGGCATTATACCTACTCCTTATAATTATGCTATCCTCTTTTTCTTATGAATTATCCTTAAAGGTGAATCCTGTTCCATAGCCTGCTCTAGTTGAAACAGTGGTTAAATAAATTTCTGTAAGACAAAGAAATTAGAGCAGACTATAAGGGAGATTGCCACTTCCAAAAGAGAACTGAGACCAGTCCCTTAAGATTCAAGCCTCTATAAACCAGCTTTTTGGTCTTTCTTCATCTTGGCTCGGGTCATTCCATCCATTTGAACTCAGTTGGCAACAATCAATAGGGAATGTTAAGTTCTGGTCTTGGCTGGTCTTTTGCATGCATGAGCTTCCTGCTATTTGTCTGAGAAAGTACAAACCCAGGTAAATAAGGCCATGCTGATGACTTTCTTTAGCAATTAGACCAACTCAGGCTGAATAATATATTTTGGTTTGTCAAAAAGCAAGAAAATGTTAGCAGAAACAGCAGGGCTATTTTCTGAGTGTTTGCTTAACTCTGATGAGGTTAGAGTACTTTATAAAATTGGGTTAAAAATAATTTTACCATTTCTTTTTTCCTTCGAAAGTATGATAATTCTTAAGACATTGATATACTATGGATTTGAGTCATCATGTTAGGGTTAGGTTTTGACTCTTCTGTCTAAAGCCTGATATCTCTTAGCAACAGCTACATTTAATTTAGGCATTGAGCCTTTGGGCTACCTTGTTTGTATAACTTCATTGAAATGATAGGACTGTGATCAAGTTTGGATAATTGATCTTGGGAGAGGATGAAAGGTGGCACAATAAGCCTGAAACAGGAAAGAGAAGAATACAGACATCTATACTCTTTATGGATTTTTATTCCCATGTGAGCAATGGAGCCAAATAAGTTGTTGATTAGAATCTAGGTTTTACAGAGCACCAGAGAAGTGCCCTTATCTCCTGTTCTTTTCTATGGGAGTACTTATCTCTCAATTGTGGACAGGATGTGATGTGCCATCACCCCAATTTCATACTGTTCTTGCTTATTTCTGTCATGTTTTTACCACATCCTCCTGTTATGATCTTTCAACAAACATTTGTTCAACAAGAAACAAGGTAAGTGTTGGGGATACAGAGTTGAAGAAAACACAGTTCTTTCTTCAGGGAGCTCTTGGTCTAGTAAGGAAGCCAAATATAAAGTAGATGAGCCAAGGGCATCTTGGTAATGACCATAAAGAGGAGAATGGGTGTCATAGGAATGCCGAAACCACAGCACTAAGCAGAATAGTCCAGGTGGGTCTGAGAGGGCTTTTTCAGAGGCTATATTTGAGTCGGGTTTCAAAAGGTGAATAGATGTGTTCCAGATAGAGAAGAATGAAGTCTTATTTGAGGCAGAGGGGAGGCATGTGTAAAGGCATGGATTAGTGAAGTACTCTCTGCATTTGTGTGCTTGCAAATAGGGTGTGCTGTCAGAGAGGTGAGGAGACTATAAAAGTTGGAGTGAGATTTGTAAACGTCCAGTTATAGGATTTGTATTTAACTGAGACTGAGGATGTTTTTCAGCAGGAGAGTAAGAAAGAACAGATTGGATTTTTAGGAAGAGAACTCTGATAATCATGTGGAGGATGAACCAAAACAGGAAGAGTCCAACATGATGGTCAGATTCCATAAACATGCATGCTGGGTGTCCAGGTGAGACTGGAAGGGTTTTGATGTCTGGCAAGAAAGGTTGGGAAGTATGTTTAGATGTAGAGCTAGTTAAAGGAAGTTATCAAAATTTGGTGGCAGGTGAATGGTGGAAGCCAAGGGAAGGAAGCAGAAGAGCATAGAATTCACTCATGTCCTAGCTTGATGTTATCTAAGCTAGATGAATGGCCATAACTTGAGATGTGAAGCATCAAAAAAATAAGCAGGGTTGAAGGATAAGGAAATGAAATCAAAATTCGAGTAGGACAAAGATTGAAAGAGGGCAGTATAGTACTCATCGGGGTCATTCATAAAAGTGGCAAAACATAGTTTCAGTGAAGTTGCAGGAAAAGATGGGACAGGAACAAGAGAGTGACAGTGTACAGCTTAGGAACTGAAGATAGCAGAGACTTGGAGCCAGCAGGAAAGGAAGGAGATGGAATGACAACTCACATGGGAAGGAAGAATGAAAAAAATTCATAAGTGGAGACTCATTTGTGTTTATCAATAAGGGGAAACAACTAGATAGAAAGGGAAGGGTTGAAGATACAGGATAGGGAAGAGAGAGGGTAGGATTCTTGAGAACTCAGAAGGAACATAATCTAGCAAACAAACCTAACAGGAAGGATTAAACGTGTAGAGGTAAGAATGGAAGGGAACCAATATTTATCATTTGTCCAGAATTGTGCTAGGTATTTTATATTTATTGATTTAATTTTCATTGAAATCTTTAAAGGAAAGAGAAGAGGTGTCCCTTCCTTGGAGAAAATAGCAAAGAATGAGTTCTACTTGCAGAAGTATGCATGTGAAGAACCATCGAAAGGCACTTAGAGAGAGAACTTCTATTTCCCCTGTGAGGAAGAGGTAAAGTCTTCTTCTGAGAATAGAGTAGGGAGTGAGGTAGGGAGTTCAAGAAGAATGGAAATGTTTTGCAGAGGCAAAATTGTTGAGTGAAGACAAGTACAACAATTTCCACCAAATGCTAGCACCTGCTGGAGTCAGAAACCATATTCTGTCATGACAGTCATCTCAGTCTTAGCCATAGCCCACGAGGAGGACAGGAAAGGCAGCTGGCAGGACTCCTCTTGTGTGATTGTGTTGAGAAGGCTCAGCAGAATCAGAGGCACTAAGCATGCAGGAGACTCCCGCTGAGCTGGAACCAGGGGAAGGAAAGCTAGAAGGTGACTGTTAAACTGAAAGAGTGATAAGAAAACATTTAAAGAAGGAATAAAATGAGAAATTTGAACTGATTGGAGATTGAGATCTTGACAGATCTCAGAGGGGCTTTGAGATTCTAGGTTAACATCTGGATAAAGATGACAACAAGGGTACATGCCAGCCATATTTTTGTCATCAAAGATCAAAGTGGTTTTTTATTGAACAGGAGCTCAAGAAGGGCTATGAAAGTCAACATGGGATAATCTCTCTCCATCTTGGACTAGTGGGCTTCAGGAAACACTGCTGTGCTAGATGATGTCTCATGGTCTTGTCTGCCCAAATCTGATGATTGTGTACAGATGCAGAAGCGGAATAATGGATGTTTTGATGGATTTCTAAAATGCATTACTGCAAGTTTTGTCCATCTTAGATTTTAGAAGGTCCAAGTCACAGAACTTTTTTTTTTTTTTTTTTTAACCTGGGCTATATATTTTTTTAATTTTATGTCATAGTGCTTTAAAATAAATTTGTCCCTTCCACAGAACAGTTCCTATGTCTCATTTCATGAAACGTTAGGTTCATGAAGTGAATTTTCTAGGCCATTCCCCACACCTCTACTTCAGCCAAGTAAAATGATTGTTTCCATTTTTATCCAATCTGGCATGTTCTGTGGGGTTGATTCACCCCACATAGCCATGTGCTTTCTCCAAGCATTGTAACCAGAAGCCAGGCATAGTACGGGCCTACTGAGGCAGATAAAGGCTCTTTCTGTCTTTCAGGGAACAGCACCAGCAGGTGGGCTTCTTACCTGTCTGGCTCTTTCTGACTTGTTCTATTTGAATTCTCTCTGCTGTGTCTGTCCTTGTTCTCTGCCCCACCCCAGCTTATCTTCAAGTTCCCTCTGTATCTCCATGTTGTTTACTGGGTTGTTATAAAATCTGTAGTTTGGTGCAACTGCATGTCTCTGTTCTTCTTACAAATACCAAGAGGAAACAGCTCTCTAACTATCTGTGAACAATTGATGTCATCCAAAAAAGAACTTTATAAATCAGGGAAAAAAATATCTCAGCTGTGTCTTATCTGCCTGTGTATTTGTTCACCTCCGTTACAGAGCACTGAAGCAAGGCCTAACGGTGCTCTTTCTGGGTCAGTCTGTTATCCTTCCTTACAGGTGGTTCTGATTTCTTCCACTGTTATTACAGTAGGAGACTAAATGTAATTACCCAGGGTTTCAATTTAGATGTCAAACACAATTACAGAGGAAACCATGAGTGTCCTTCTCATGATTCAGTTGTTACTTAGTTTTATGGTGAACTCTGGATAAGAAATACTAAAAATTCGGCTCTTGGCTGCCTTTGAGGTCTTCCTTTGATATACTCCTGTCTGTTGAGGAGCCTAGGATTACCTTATTTATCCTTTTATAGATGAAGAAAATGAGGCTCAGAGAAGAGAAGTCACTTATTTAAGTTCATAAATTAGACTGGTAATAGATTGGGGACTGGCACCCCCATTTCCCGAGACAGAATTGAGTGTTCTGCCTCTCTCTGCAGAGGAGCTTTACCCTCCAGTTGCTGGAGGAATGTGTTCCCACTGAGGTGGCAGTTTGTAGGGAACCGTGTAAAATGTTCTCTTCCTCAGTTTGCCTATTGCAGATTATTTTGTAAATTTTTATACTGTACCCACTGATTCTTTTTTCTTCTCCCCTCATTGTGTGGTGGGTGTGTGCTTAAGAGAGAGTGATCTGAGCAAGTCAATTTTGTTTTGCCACTTCACATTCTAAATCTTGCTTATACTAGTAACAAAATTGATTCTTTGATTATTTATAATATGTCACCCTCTGTTAACAGGTAAAGGTTCGCGTTCATAATTGAGAGCCAACCCTTTCTAAACATTTTGGTCTCTTATACAGCAAAGGGGCTAGAAACATGTAGAGAGGTCATCGAGTTTTCCTGGTCTTTTAGCTGGAATGTTTGGAGGCTGTAGGAGAACTTGAGGTAGGGTGGGTGCAGGTTTCCTTGACTGACTGAAAGTGATCTATGGCCTGGTAAGTTAAGACTGAGAGTATGTGACCTGCACAGTGGAGGAACCTGAGGGATGATACTACAGCTCCAGGCTGCCCTTTCAGAAGAGGTGGGAGTTCTTCCAAATCCCTGCTTGGGGCCTTGAAGGTTAGGTTGGTGGAGTACATGTTTATTGCTACAGAAAGGCCCTAAGCAAGGATCCCTAACTCTGGGATTTTTGCCACACCATAAGAATACTGGAAAAGCTTAAAATGTACTTAGGAAGGAGGAAATCTCTAAGGTACATAGGTGCATGCATAGCTGGAGGAGATAATTTGACTGTGGACAAGAAAATGCATGGGAAGGACCTGAGCTGTTCATAAGAGAATTAAGGAAATCCTCTGAAACAGTTTCCTGGTCTCCCCCTTCTGCCCCACTGCAACATGAATTAATAAGTTATATTGTTGAACTGTTGAAGAAATCATACAATCTCCTTTAGCCAGAGTTTGAGATCCCTAAAAGTTTAGCAGTACAGAACTGATGGTCATTTTGGAGAACCATTTCTATTGCTGATTATTTCTGCTCTCTGATTTTGCTTTCCTCAGGGAGAATCCCATCTGGACAAACTATCAGTTAACAGCCATGTAGTTATCCATGTTAATAGCTTTACTGAGTACCTACTCAGACATGCTAGTGAGAAGAGAAATGTGGCATGTGGTGGGAGTTTCAATGTATTATTAGTATCTATGCTTTGACTATTTTCTTGGTCTGTTCAAATGCTATTAACTGCTTCCAAAATGTTATCTATGATGTTTGTAGTCTGAACTGTGTCTCTGTTATCTGTGTTATTGTTTCTGTCTGTTCTTAAATAACTCATCAAGTAATTTTGTGTTTTGTCTGTCCAATTCTCCTCAGCCCCAAACTGAGTCTAGTTTTCCAAGTTAAGCCATTTGCTGTTGAGTCCTAGAGTCAGTTAATGGTAATATAAAATAAGCATACCTAGTCACAGCCCTTTCCTCTGTCATAGTAAACCACTGTCTCTGTTCAACCTTTAACTGAAACCACAATGCAGAGTTTCAAGGAGCCCTCTCTTAAACATGGGTATCATTAAGGTCCAGAGATTTCTAACCACAGATTTACTATCTTTGGAATAAAAGCCTGAGAGCAGCCTAACTTGCGTCTAATGCAGGAAGGGCAAGTTAAAAACAGACTTGACACCTCAAGGATGTCACTGACCTATAGGCATTACAACCTTTGAGTTTTATTTTGGTAACAGCCTCCTGATATATTTGTCTGCCATTTGGTTAAATTATTGCAAAGCAACAGACAGTGAATCGCTGCTTTTATTTCCAGATCACTCTGCTATAGACTAATGGGTTCTCCCTCTGGGCTGAGTGCTTGGGTCATGAGATGACAGATGTGGGAATAGTCATCCTAGGAATGAGCTATACTAAAATATCATTTAAAGCTCTGTTGCTGGGTTGCCATCACTTAGGTGGGGCATGATAGCATCTGTCTTCCCCATGTCACATGGAGCAAAGTAGTCACAGAGCTTCAATAAATGATTCATTTGACCTTGGCAATGATCCAGATCAAATCTATAGCTAAAGAATCATCTTCATTATCATTATCATCGTTTCCATTAAAAATCTTTTATTGAGACTTTGACTATGTGCCAAACACTTTGCTAAGCACAATGCATTCATGATCTCACCTTATTCCTTCGTCGTAGTCAGTATTATTAATTTTCCAGTTTCACAGATGAGAAGACCAAGATTTGTGAGACTGAAAGACTTCCTCAAGGTTAGTTTAATAGTATACACATCTGAAGTTCAAATTTGGGTCTGATTTCATATCTTGAGCTTCCCACACAACTATGTTATATAAAACAAAGCAATCAGAAATTATTTATCAGGCATTTCCCCTTTCTGTGTTAGATTTATGGGAATGGGGGTACAAAGACACATAAGTTGCTGCTCATCCCTATGTTGTTGCTCAAGAAGTTATTTAAAAATAATTAACAGGGCTGGGGTTGTAGCTCAGTGGTAGATCACTTCCCTAGCATGTGTGAGGCGCTGAGTTTGATTCTCAGCACTACATATAAACAACTAAAGATTCATCAACAACTAAAAAGAAAATTTTTAAAAAAGTAATTAATAGTATATGAAATTATCAACAAAAATATAATAAATATCATTGATAAAGAGGAAGTCTTGGAGGTGAGATTCACACTGGGCTTTGAAGAGTGGATAAGATTGACACACATGGAAAATAAGTTGGAAAAGCACTTCACATAAAGCAGGTGATGAGTCCAACACTAAAGGAAGGAGACTGTTGAAGGGAGGAGAGTGTTTGGAAGTGGGTAGATGATGAGCCATCCAGGTATGAAGTATCTGCACACATCTTTTTGGCCAACAAATTTTTACTGAATGCCTGCTACATAGAGCTGCTTTCTAGAGAGAGAATGAGAGAGAAGGGTGGAGAGGGGTATTAGAGCCTCCCTGAGCATCCAGTTCAGGATTTGGGACTTTATCTGATAGATCTGAAACTCACAATCTGTAGTCTAGGAGTTCCACATGGATTTCAAAACCTTCCCCGGCAAATCTCCAAACTGATTGCTTTGTCATGTCCCCATTTCCTGTGTTCTTCTGGACTTCACATTGGAGTGGGGTGTTCCTCTGACAAAGACATCCATTTATCTGTTTGGAGAACACCTGTATGTTCAGGGGATGAGGAAAGAGATAATACCTTTTAAAAGTCAAAGAGATTGGAGAATTAGACTACGGTTGTGTCATCAGAGCTCAGAATAAGAGTTTGAAAGAAAGTGTAGAGTCAATGACGTCAAAGGGGTAGAGGGTTTCAGATGTGACAAAGAGAAGGAGATTACAGATCAAGAGGATGTGTTTGAATTTGATAGCTGGAATACCAGTGATCTTGAAGAATACATTTCTATAGTGTAGTAGGGACATTAGTCCCATTGCAGGGGACAAAGAAGTAAATGAAAAATGATGATTGTATAGTAAGGCTGTTCATTTTGCCTGTTCAGTGATCAAAAGAGAAGAAACTGAGGGTAACAACAGCAGGGGTAAAGAATGGATGGAAGATTTTCTTTCTCAAAATGGACAAAACTAGTACGTATTTGAAAATGGAGGATACAGACAGAAGAAACTGAAGAAATTGGAAGCAAAAGATATAAAACAGAGAACTTTCCCTGTCCACTGGGGTTTCATACCTATATATTCTAATGATAACTTGATTAGATCTTTAAAAAACAGTATGGTTCCATTGGCAGAGTTATCCATGTGCTCTCCATATCTCTCACTCAGTCTTTTGCCCTTAAGTCATATCCCCATGTGGTCTTTAAACCCATCTGTCACTGGATGATGACTGAGTAGCAATGATTATCTATTTACTTGGAGATTGAAGCCATCTATTTTCTCATGCAGGTGAGTTTCCTGTTGAATGTGCTCATAAAATTTCCCCCTATTTGTCCAATTTTTTTTCAGCTGACTCTCTGACTTAGGACTTTTAGATCACTGGAGTTTTTCTCTTTGGTAAAAAGAAAGGAAGAAAGAGAAATTAGTAAATACATATGTGACATAGAGATTCATCCACCCAGGAACACATGTATGTGTGTGTGTGCACGTATGGAACACAATTTATTTCAACAATCACGTACTGAGCACTTAACTATGGGTCAGAGACTCTGATAAGGTGTTGGAATTACAAAGAATAATTGAGTTACAAACTCAATTATTACCCCATAGGAAAGAAGTCAGATTCACAACCAGACATATTTTCTCTGACATGTTAGTGCAAAGGTGGAACAGTTTCCTGGTGCTATAGAAATATAGAAAGGGGACACTCAATCCCACCTGGGAGTATGATAAAAGTTTCTTAGAAGAGATGATGCTTAAGAGTTTAAGTTTTGAAGTATAGACAAAAGCAGGCAAAAAAAGTTGGGCAGAGCATCCTAGACAGAGAAAGCAATATATGCAAAACTACAGGGGTCAGAGACAGTGTGGTTTTCTCAGAAAACATTGGTTTATTTTGGAATTATCATGTAAAGTGAAAAGGATTAATTGAAAGGGGTGCACCTAGGCAGGTACACTAGACAAGGTTATGAGAAAACTTACATCAGGAACCAATTTCTTAGAAGTGTGTTAATGACCATGTAAAACTATTGAGGAATTGAAACAGGGTGATATCACAATCATGTTTATGTGCAGATCTAATCCACTTACAAATGAATGATCCAAGAGAGTGACTCAGGAACGCCTTTGGCTTCAATTTACTGAAAACCCAACTAACAGTAGGCTCAGAAAATGAAGGATGATATTTTTCAACCAGTTAGTCCAGGAAAAGGTTTTCTGGGATTGGTTAAGATACCTGATAGTATGATCAGAGACAGTTTTGTTTTGTGCTTCCATCCCCACCTATTTTGCTTTTGATCCTCACACTGGTACTTTGAGGTCCCAAGAAGGCTGTTACTGCTCAGCAATCATGTTCTTATTCAAGGTGGGAAGAAAGGAGATGTAGTGGGGCAGTATCATATTTTTTTTTTTTCTGGTTGGTTGGTTTTTGGTTTTTTGTTTTCCAAGGCTGCTTAGGCTTTCCCAGAAATTTCCTAGTGCACTTTCCTTGATATCTCATTGACCAGACCTGGAAAGCTGCCATTGGCTACAAAGGAGGCTGGGACAAAATATTCTTTCCAACTTCCATAATAAAGGAAATGAATGTTGAGTTAACCAATTGACAGTATATACCATAGAGATTTAGCTGTAGCAGAGGCTTGGAGGTTGGACTGCTTACCAATAAATGGCATCGACTGCCTGGCGGTAGAGGAGGAACAGGACCCTCCTCAAAGCAAAGCAGTGAGCAAATATTTTTGTTGTTAGAAGAGACCAAGCCAGGGGATGAAGGGTACTGGAGTTTGGGTGTTCTTAGTATAGAGAGTGGGCTGGTTACCATATGGAATGCTTCGTGCTGAACCAATAGACATCTGGTACAACCCTAGGTTGTTTGTTAAAAATCAACAACATCCAGCTCCCTGCTCTGGAGCTCAATTCTTTTGTACCTCTTTTACATGCCTTATTAGGCTTCAATAATTTTTTTATTCCAATGCTAGAATTAAGCTGGGCACTGTTGGAGGATAAGCAGAATGCAGTTAAGGAAGTTGACAATAAAGAATAAGAACAATGTCTGTCTCTAAGCAGCTTATGTTCTATATGAAACACTTGAAAAATAGTGTAAGAGAAGAAATAAGCAGTGTTTATGGTTGGACATAGACAAGTAGCCACAACCAAGTTATGGGCCACAAGCCATGTGTAAATTGGGTTTTAGTGATTCAAGGGCAAATGTCACCACTGCATCTCTGTCAACACTGCTTTGCAGAGTTGTCTGACAGACTTGCCTCAAAATACATTGGGATCCAATGTTTCATCAGCAGCCCCTTCTTACCTTTACAGGTGCGCACATACATGCCCCGTCTCCACCCTCTCCTCCCAGGCTAATATGTCAGAAGGGAAGACAATAGCTCTGGCATATCAATCTTACTATTTATTCCTAAATTTGAAAAAAAAAAAAAGAAAAAATGCAGTATAACAGTGTTACAGAAATGCTTGAATGCTTGGAGGAAAAGGACAATCATAACCAAATTCTACTTCCTGAATATAACTAAGGTGTAATCTTTTCTAGATTTCAGCATGGAAGTAATGCTGTGTGTGTGTGTGTGTGTGTGTGTGTGTGTGTGAGCACACGTGCTTGTATGTGCATGAGTGCCTATGTGCATGTGTGTGTATGTGCTTCTGATCAGATGGTATTTGCCATTTTGCATACTGCTTTATTTACAGAGTTAGATCTCATAAAATGTGTTGATTAAATGAATATTGATGCAGTTTCCACAAGAACAAAATGTACTACTTCTCCCCCTTTGTTAATATAAATTGTTCTCAATATTTTCTGAATAGAGATGGGGCAATGTAGGTTTCTAGGCTCGCTATTTTTAAGGTGTAGACCCTGTTACAATAAGAAATACCTTAGCATGGAATCAGGAGACTGAGAAGAACTGGAATCCTGATGGACAGGAGCAAGATAAGGATCACTCTAGTCCCATCTGTCTCTAAAGGGAACCATCTGAAGTGCAAAGATGATATCTCTCATTTGCATGATTCTCTTTTCCATTTCTATTTGCTCAAATCTTGTCCTTTTTTTCCAGTAACTCACCAAGGAACAGGGACTTTCTTGGATAAGGAATGTGGGGTGACTTGAACCAAGTTCTTGGAATTTGAATTCTATCCTCCCACAGGACCCGTATCTGGATTTCTATTCCCGCTTACTCAGTAACTGCTAGTTAACTAAAGGGACACATGTGAAGAGTTTCATACTTCAGTTCTGTAAGTCTTAGACCCACAGAAAGGACATGGAATTCACATATATTGATCAATACTCTTTTTCTCTTCTGTCCATTTCTACCTTCCTGAATCATTCTCAATAATGATTCTAAAAGGACTGGGGATGTGGTTCAGTGATAGAGTGGTTGCCTGGCATGCAAGAAGCCCTGGATTTGATCCCTAAATAAATAAATAAATAAATAAATACAACAGTGCTTCCTGCTTTATGTAGTCACCTGTGAGTAAATAAGCAAATAATAATAAGAAGAAGAATGATTCTAAAAGAACACAAGTGTCTTCCTTGACAAACAAACCACACCTCCCTTCAAACATTCTACTCAGCTCCTGAATTCCTCTGACAGTCTAATAAATAGATCCAATAAGACAATACTATTGCACTTTCTTTAGGATGATTTATCCTGGGATGTGCCTCCTCTACCTCATCTGCACACCTCACACTAGTGTGATAGCTGTTATTAAAAGCCCAAAGGTTAGGGAAAGCCAAGATGGCAGAGTAGAGGGAGGCTGTATTCCTTGTTGCTCTATAACTCAGGTTTCAAGCAGAGGATATCTGTTTCTTGGTGAGGCAGTTTTTGCTACTTATCGATCCCCTGCTATTTACCCCATTTGTCTACTGCGATCACCTGCAGTCTGCAGCATACTGACTACTTATTGAGTGCAGATTGCTCACTGATTGGTGCCTATCGTCCGCCATTTGCCTGCCTCTTGCCTGTCCATTGCCTGCCTTTCACCTACCCATCACCCACTGCCCAAGGTTCACCTGCCAATCGTCCAACGGCAGCCAGCAGACTGACCACAGACCACCAGTGGATTGCCAGCTGCCTGCTGTTGCCTGGAAGTCCACTGTCACAGTGCCTGCATGTTTGGTTACATGTGGCTGCCACCATTTTGAGACTGGCTGGACTGACTGCACCCCACCT
Organism: Sciurus carolinensis; assembly: GCF_902686445.1. Lineage (NCBI taxonomy): Eukaryota > Metazoa > Chordata > Mammalia > Rodentia > Sciuridae > Sciurus > Sciurus carolinensis. Next base: position 122,119,743 of record NC_062223.1, read on the forward strand.
CCAGGATCCCTCAGACAGACTGATCACACCCTGCCTCTGGGACCTCCAGCTGACTACGCCCACACCCGAGCTGCAGCTCCCTATTTGCCAACACATTTGGAACCCAGAGCGGCCATCTTGGATTATCCTGGAAGTGGTAGCTCCCATCTTTAGGTGGGGCAAATCTCATCGTGAGACGCCTGCTGGAGACTGGAAGTTCATTGTCAGGTACCTCTCATACATCAGGCTACTGAAGACTGGGAGATTGGAATAGTATATGACTATTAGAGTGTAGACTTTTTTTTCTTTTTTTTTCTTCTCCTTTTTGAAAAATTTTGTTTTTATTTCTTTACTTTTCTTGCTCTGTTTTTCTTTTGTTTGTTTCCTCAGAGTCTCTTTCTCCCTTTTCTCATGCTAACAACCAACTTCTTTTGATTACACTTTCACTCTTTCTATGATCTAGAACTTCTATATACTCTTTTCTTATCCCATTAACAGCTACATCCTACGTCCCTCCCCATCCTCTTTGAAAAGCCCAAAGGCTAATATCTAAAAGCATCAACAGCCATGTTTGTTCTAGAGTTTATACCACTCATGTGAACTGTGTGATCTACCTCAAGTTTGATGAGCTGTTCTGGGTATGATCAGATGTTCCCAGTAGGCAAAGCATTAGCTAAGAGGGTCAGATGTATGCTGGTGGCAGGAAAAAGTGAATATTCCTTTGAATAACAGAGTCAAGCAGTTTCCAGAGTATGACATCTCAGCAGGATGGCCATGAAGAAAGAAGGGGACTGTGTTGCTCAGGAAACTGGAACCAGGTCTGGTGAACATCAAAAGCAGCAGATGAGGAGGCAAGGAAGTGAGCCATTTAGGGAAGGGGTGACTCACCAATATCCACTCCTGGCTTTTATTAAACACCCACCAGGATAAATCTCTGAACTGGACATGCTTCCTGTCCTCTGCTTTCATATACCACCTGGAAGAGCTGGAAGATAATGTACACTTAGAAGTTCCAGAGGCTCTCTGTTTTTCTCTGTATGGAAGACCCTGACTTGGGAACTTGAAGAGGAAGTTTAGATAGCTAAAGAAAAGTCTAGAGGAAGATATTGAACCTGAATGAAATGGTCCATCTTTCATGGCCCCATGTTCCTAGCTGAAGTGGGCATCTGTGTCAATGGCAATTGTTCTGCCTTTTTCTATGTGATGCCTCAGTGTTTTAGACTGCATATGGAGAAGTGCTTAGCATGTGGCAAGCCCTCAGACTGTGTTCTGTCCTCCCCTCCTCCCTCTCAGCTTAGATATATTTCTTTTCCTATTAGCACAAGACCAAGTGCCGTATGTTGTAGTGGTCAGAACCCTGGACTTGGTAAACGTTATCAGAGCTGCTGTTGTTTATGGAACATGTCTCTGTGCCAGGCAGGTAGTTGAAGGTACCATCTTTCCTGTTTACTTCTAAAGATGTTGAAACTTGAGGACCCTGATTAACTTGTCAAGATCACAGCATCAGTGACAGGAAGATTTACATCAAAACCCATGTTCATCTGCTTCTTTCCTTGTCCTTCATTCCTATAAATGTTCTATCTCCCAGAACCCAGAAGAGCTGGTTTTCAAATCTCAGTTCAGCTACTTCCCAAATGAATATTTCATCACATTGGGTCTCAGTGTACTCATCTGTCAAATGGAAAGATTGGGCTATATGTTTGTGTGTTTGGGCTATATGTTTTCTGTTGTCCCTGCTAGCTCTCAAGCTCTGTGCATTGTCTAAGGCTTATTTTTTTTTTTTTTTTTTTTTTTTTTTTGGTGGTACTGGGGATTGAACCCAGGGCTTTGTGCTTGTGAGGCAAGCACTCTACCAACTGAGCTATAGCCCCAGCCCTAAGGCTTAGTCATAAGTGGAACTTTCATGAGTGTAACATCAATTAGTCTGGAATATATGGGGGAACGATAAGAGAAATTATTTGTTTCATTATTATTTGTTAAGTGTAAGGGGACATAGCAGAGACCAAAGCTGTCATGGTCTGATCTTTGCAACTTAACCAGTAAAGCAAGGAAAACACACTGAATTTTTTACAAGCATTAAGTGTTAATCAGAAAGAATACAGCATATCAGACACTTCAGTGGGCAATTCACGTGAACCCAGTTTAGTCAGTTCAGTGAACATCTGCATGGGTCCTAGAGAAAGCAAGCGATAGAGATTTAGCATCAAAACATAATGACACAATATGCCACCTGGGTTCAGCCTTCTCTTCTATTATTCTTTCTTTTTGTGAAGCTCCTCACGTACCCCAATTTCAGTGGGGATTGTGGGAAGAATTATTCAGTGTCACCCTCAAGAGTAGCAAGGGGATATGTGGACAAGGACAAGGGGAGGTCACAGGAAGGGTCCAGAGCAGGAGTTCAGGTTGGAGGGATGTAACAAGGCGAAAGCATTGGGTTACACCTTAAGAACATCTCCCAAAAGCTTACTTACTATTCCAGAAAGTGTTTGAAAGCCTGGACATAGGAAAAGAAAGAAATTCATAGTATCTCTGATTTGGAGGGGATCCAATAGGACATGTGGTCCAACCTCATCTCATTATTTAAATCCCATTGCAGCCTTCCAGGAAGGCTTTTGACTTGAATGATGTCCTTGAAGGGTAACTCCCCCCACTACCCTGTGACCACAAGGCACACCCATTTTATTATAGGACAGCTCAGGCTGCAGAGAGTGGCACCTCTTTGTGTTGAGTGGACTTTTTATTCATTTTAAAAATAACTTTTATTGCCTGACTTTAATTCTGTCCTTCTGGGTTACATAGAGCTGATGCAGTTTTCCTTTTCCTTTTTCTATTGTTGAGTCTCCAACATTTTCAAGTAGCCATCCTGTTTCTCTTAACAATTCTACATTACACAGCAAATACCCTGTCCCCATTTTTTTTTCATACAAAGTGCCTTATAATCTTCTAAGTCTGTGCCCCAGGTCAACTGGCCTTGTTTGGAAGGACTTTCATTGACTGGTGTCCTCTCAAAAGTGGGACCCTCAGAACTTAGGATGGCACTCCTGGGACATCAGCTGAGAAGCAGAGCAGACCTCTTTTCAGACACTTGGGCTTGGAGGGAGCCCAAGATCAATGTAGATTTTGTTGCAGCTGCTTTACCCTGTGACTTATATTGAGCTAAATCTGTGTGCCATCAATCAAGTAGCTACAACTCATCCTAATATGCAGTCATTTGTGTCTGCATCCTTTTATCCTGTTTACAATGATATAAAGATGCTACTGGATTCATTGTTAAAATCCAGAGGTACACTGTTTTTAGTAATTCCCTTATCTATTGTCATAGTTTAATAACTGTATCCAAAAAAGGCAATAATATTCATTTGACATTCCTTGGATTTAGTAAAATTTCACTGACTGCTATTGGTAACTGTTTTACTTTCTGAATGTTTCATAATGCCATGTTGTGAAATAACACAGTTGTGAATTTTGCTAGAGATCCATTTCATGCACACTGGTCTATAATTTGTAGAATCTACTTTGTTTCCTTCTCATTTTTTGGACACTGGGGTGGTTGCATACTTTCAGAATTATATAACCTTTCTTATTCTTCATAATTACACACACACACACACACACACACACCATCGAAAGAAACTGTACATGAAGGAGCAGCAGAACTTCATCAGGAGAGTTAATGGTAAAGCATGTGATCAGCAACCAAGGTTGAGGGGAGAGGAGGAGAAAACTGAAAAGGTGGAAGGAAACCTCTAACAGTTCTTGCCTCTGAGATCAGGGAAGGCTTTTAAAATCATAATGTCTGTTTAGTCAACATTCCATTACTGTAACAAATACCTGAAATCATCAAGATAATTATAAAGAGAAAAGGTTTATTTTGGCCCACAGTTTTGGAGATTTCAGTCTGTGGTGGGTTAGCTCTGTTGTTTTGGAGCATGTGGTGAGGCGGTTCATCAAGATAGGAGCATGTGGCAGAACAAAGCTGCTCACTTCATGGCCAGAATGCCAGAGAGGAAGAGGAAGAAACTGGGATCATACTAATCCTCTTTGAAGCCATACCCTCAATGAACAGAGGACCTCCACTAGGTCATACCTCTTGACACCAAGTTGGGGACTAAGCCTTTAATACATGGGACTTCGAGGGACATTTCAGATCCAAACTATAGTGATGTCTTTGTTACCACACCAATGTCATGACCAGGACTAAGGAGGAGCCAAGTGAAACCTCACCTCAGGTAGAAAATTTAAGGAAATGTTCCAAACTCTGTAATCAAGACAAATAACAGATTAGCTTAATATATTCTTAAAAATAAATAATGCAAAAACTTTATGATGAAAAAAAAAACAGAACTTTATATAAAGGTAGGATCTATATATTCCAATTTTGTCTGCTCTCTTTTTCTTAATTATAGCTTTACTGAGCTTTAATTTACAGACTTACAGTTCACTCATTTGAAGTGTAGAATCCAATAGTTGCTAGTATAGTCAGAATTGTGCAATCATCACCATCATCATTCTCAGAATGTATCATTAACCTAAAAAGAAGTCCTGTACACATGAACAGTTTCGCTATTTATTTTTTCCAATTTACCCAACCCTAGGCAATCACCAATTTCCATTCTGCCTCTATGAATTTGCCTATTTGGACTCTTCTATAAAATAAATGAAAACATATAAGATATGGTTTTTCTGAGTCTGTGTTCACTTAGCATAATATTTTTAAGTTTCATCCATATTAAGCATTTGAATCAATGCTTCATTCCCTTTTATGGATGAATGATATTCTGTCATATGCATAAACCACATTTTATCCATTCTTCAGTTGATGGACATTTTGAGTTGTTTCTACTTTTTGTTTAATATGACTAATGCTGGTATAAATACAGGGTTCTTTTTTTTTTTTTTTTCTTTTTTTCTTTCCTTATTTCTTTGAGTGTGTGTGTGTGTGTGTGTGTGTGTGTGTGTGTGTGTGTGTGAATCTCTTATCTCTTCATCTCTCTTGGTGAATACCTGGGAGTGACATTGTTGGATCATATGGCAACAGTGTTAAATCTCTTTAGAAACTGCTGTACTGTTTTCTGAAGTCGCTGCACTATTTTACAGTCCCATCAGTAACAGATGAGAATTCCAGAACTTCTGTACATTCTCAACAACATTTATTACCATCTTTTAAATTATAATCATCCTAGGGGGTATGAAGTGGTATCTCATTGTAATTTTGCTCAGTGTCTCCCTGATGCCTGATGATGTTAAATATCATCTCATTTGTTTATGGGCTATTTATAATGTATTCTTGGAGAAAGTTCTATGCAGATTATTTGCCCATTTTAATTTTTTGGGTTTTTTGTATTATGGAATTGTTAGAGTTCTTTATACATTCTAAACAAAAGTCTCAAGTCCCCTATCAGATACATGATTTACGAAAATTTTCTCCAGGTTTTTGGCTTTTTTTTTTTCCTTCACTTTCTTGATGACATCTTTGAAGCACAAGAGTTTTTAATTTTGATAAAGTCCAGTTTATTTTTCTCTTATTGCTTGTGCTTTGGTGTCATATCTAAGAAACCATTACCTAATCCAAGGTCACAAAAATTTATGCCTATGTGTTCTTCTGAGAGTTTTATAGTTTTGCTCCTACATTTAAGTCTTTGATCCTCATGATCTATTTTTGAAAGGCAAATTGCATGACATTTAAAACTCAGACACTCATTCCTTACTCAAACTTCATCTGAAATCAAGATTAGGATTGGACCGAAAGGTTGCAAATTTACCAGACAAAGATGTACTAGGTGTCTCCAGAGATTTTATTATTAAGTAAGGCTTGATTTTTGAAGTATTCATACTTGGAGATATGGGTGATGGACTGATTGGCTCCTTGTGGGCGATCTAAGATGACAAGAGCATAGGTGATTTCTGCTTCTCTCCATCTAACACTACCACCAGTTCTGCTCTCTGCCTCTGTCCTGTCCCTCCCCTCTGGATCCCTTGGCCAAGATCACTTCAGGAGGGGACTCTCGTCCTCATGGTTGCTTGTAGATGTTTGTATGCTTGTGCCTCCAACCTGGCTCCCCACCCTGCCACCCTCCTGATTCTTGTCAGCTTTGCTTTCACAAGAACTTTTTAAGGTATCAGGGTAGTGATCTGGTTCTTCCCATGTGTACCCCCACTCTGTCCTTCCCTACCTGCCTTCCTTGGAGCAAATTCATACACACCTCAGGATGCTTCTTATTTTTAATTTTTCTCTCTTCCTATAGATAGAATTTATGAGGTTTCCATGGAAACCCCTGGCCAGAGGTAGGAGACTCTTGAACAGAGGTGAGATGAGCAGACCTGTTCATTTCTGCGGGGTTCTGGAGTGTCGCTCTCACTCCTCTCTACACTCCCCCTCCAATCCGTCCCTGGGCAGCTCTGGGATCCGTTTCTGGAACCCCAGAACCTTGTGTCTTAAGATTGAACAGATGGTGGTGACAATGGCTTTGAGAGCTGCAGCTTTGAGAGGAGGCTATTACTGGGTAGGTTGTCTGGTGGCTTTTTAAAAAAACCCTCAAATACCATGTGTTTTGCAGGAAAAGGTCAGTCCTCAGTGGTGATCAAGTTTTCCTATTGTGCCTTGGGCAAGTCCTGGATAGAAGACTAGCATCCTAAATCACCGCCATTGTCTTCATTTTATTGGGCAGAGAAGGAAAGGCCTTCTGGAAGTTGCCATAGTTGTGCTTGGTCTCTTGGTGATATTGCATTTAATCTGACACTTTAATCAATTCAGATGCCTTTCTTCTATGTTGGGATATTGGGCAAAGTTATTCTCAAAATGCTAAGAGAGATCTGGAGCTTTGGAGATGACACCCAGTTGATTACACTGAGATTAGGAATGTAGTCCAGAATAGGAGTTTTCTGGAAATGGATATATTTTGAGTGGGGGCCATTGTGGGTAGATCCTCAGTGTCCATTTGTTACCAAAAGCTCTGTCCTTGTCACCATTCCAATCCAATAATGAAGATAAGGTTTTGAGAAAAAGGAAAAAGAAGTTTTATTGCTTTGCTAGCAAAGGAGAAATACAGGGCTTCTGTCCCAGAGGCTGTGATTCTGCCCATCAGGGGACTTTTTTTTTTTTTTTTTGGGTGCTGGGGATCAAACCCAGGGCCTTGTGCTCGCAAGGCAAGCACTCTACCAACTGAGCTATCTCCCCAGCCCCACAGGGGACTTTTAAAGAGATTATTCAAAGGGTGCATTCCAGGTGTTCTTTGTCTGGAGTCATAATTCACTTGTTAATTTGGGAGATAGTCATCTTTTAGGTCTTCTGGTGCCATCTCTGAAGTTCTGTGGTAGGTGTGTGCTCCAGGACAGATAACTCTGCCTAGAATGGGGAAGAAAGGTAAGTCTGTTTCCTCTGAGGTTAGGGAGAGGAAAATTAAGGAGAAGGAGGGAGAGAGAAAGAGAAAGAAACATATTCATTTTAAAGATAAGTTTCAGTGACAGAGCAGCAAGGACTATATGCAAACCATAAATTAGAGCACTGGCACACATTGACCTTTGAGAGGTCGAGGGCAAATCCCTTGATGGGTGTGTGAACTGTGGCCTGGGAGTGGGGGGGCTCCTCCTTGACACTGGATAACTCTTGCCTGGAGAGTATTTACAGTGCTTCTCTCTAAAGCTACTGACTGCCTCAGAAATCCAGATCTAAGCTCTTGTTATATCTGAGGTCCAGAGTGGGGAAAACTTGACCCCTGATCCATGAGTTGATTTGATTTGCCAAAATTTGGGACCATTTTTATAGTGCTCCAGGACCACCCAAGGGTGGGGAGATGTTGAAATTCTTACATGTCAGGTCTTTACGTGGAGGACAGGTCTCATCAACTCACATAAAAAATCAACATGCTGAAACTGGAGGGGATTTTGGAGTCCAGAGGTCTTAACCCATGGATGGAAGCTTTCTGTGGGACTATAGAGTTATCAGGAATCAGGAATGCACTGAGTCCTGAAAACTCATCAACACAGTTGCCATCTCTTGGGACTCAGCCATTTTTTTTTTTTTAAATGATAAAATGCAGTTTCTATACTTGAAAAAATTATGAAGTACTGAATTTTGCAAATCTGTTGTCTTACAAATTAAGTAAACAGAAACCTGGATAGAAAGTAATGAGGTAGCAACTGGGCTGAAGTCACACAGCCAGGATCTCAGTCTTTGGATTGGGTAAATGTCAGGACCAGCACCCACTGATCTGCTCCTGCACAGCGGAAGGAGCTGACTCAGGGCAAAGGAGGCCTCTGACCAGTACATTGCTGGTCAGAGTCTGAGCTCGGTCACAGCTCTGAGTCTGAGAAAGAAACGACACATTAAAGTAAAACTTAGGTGGTTTCACCTTCCTGGAGTAAATGAATGACTTTAGTAAGAAAACTGAGGGTTTGGGGTGTGGGAAGGGAGGATGGGAAAATGGCTCAGAGGGCATTCATTTCTTTCACTACCCTTTGGAAAAGCAAATTATATTTTAAATTAGGTTCCTATCAAAGAGTGTGAATCATAACAGAAAGATTGGCCAGCTTCCCTTTCAAGACCAGAACTAGGAAGAGCTTTGAACCTGAACCTGATTGTATCTTCACATTTGCTATATTTAACTCTACTTCTGAACCTAGGTCAATCAAATCCAGGATTTGTTTCTTTAGAGCATTTTAGAGGAGTTGAGAATACAAAGGTCCATGATTAAGCATTACTGATTCTTTAATTATTTGGGGTCTGAGGTTTAAACTGGTATTGAACTCCAGGGTTCAGCTTAAATTCTTTTATATTGTGTAAAATGCCTCAGAGTTTCCATCCTGAAGACCTGCAGCTGGCGATATGCATCCATGTGTGTGCGAGGCGAGCATGTGGAGAATGCATGAATGTGGGTGACCGTGTTATGCACTACAGAAAGGCATCCAGGAGCGTATATGACCATGGGACTTGGCAGGGGCTTGGCAGGACACAGATGGCACACTCGGGTTAATGTGGGAGAGTTTATAAAGGGGGTTCTTTTCAGAGGAGTTAAGGGATATCAGCAAGGCACACATGAAGCATGCAGGTTGAGCTGTCAGAGAAGGCAGCCTGGCCCATGCTGTCGCCTTTGATACAAAGATGCAGTAAATCCGTGGAATATGGCATGAAGAAGGTGAGGGACAAATCCCTGCCCTCCTATTTCCAATCCCTGTCTCCCTTGGCTGGACCCAACCAGAAACCAGAGGGTAAGAGAACTGGTTATGTTGTTCACAAGAGTCAGCCTTTGTGTCACAGAGCAAGGTGGAGACACGTGGAGAGTATGGAAGCAGCCATCACTGGCCAGAGCTGAATGTGCGAAGGTGACAAGGGACAGCCGCACTCTGAGAATGTTCAGGTGCCAACCCAGACTCATCTGGATTTGCACTTAAAGAATGTTTCCTAGGTGTTGGGAAGTGGGCTGAATTACATTGTTATATTGTGTGTATGTACAAATATGTAACAACAAATCCCATCATCATGTGTAAGTAAAATGCACTGATTTTAAAAAAAGAGTGTTTCCTGCCTCAGAGTTTCTCTCTCCCCCTCTCCTTCTACCTATTTTGTTTTTTATTCCTGTGACACACTTTATTTCCAAAGTGCATGACATCTTCATTAAGTGGAAATTACATGTGCTCTGGGGCTATGTAATATTGGCTTGAAATCCCAGCTCTGCTACTTGGGCCTTTGGCAAGTTACTAACCTTCCAAGTTCCAGTTTCCCCATCTGTGAACCACTGAGCTCCTTCCGTGGTCAATGTGCAAATTAAAGACTGTATATCTCTATCCATCTGTATCAAAACCCTTTTTTTTTTAAATTTTTTTAGTTGTAGGTGGACCATTATTTTATTTTTGAAATTTATTTGTATGTGGTGCTGAGAATTGAACTCAGTGCCTCACGTATGCTAGGCAAACGCTCTACCACTGAGCTACAACCCCAGCCCTGTATCAATACCTTTATCTTCTAGATTAGGGAGTAGCTCACTCTAAGTGTCCAATAAATTCTATTTTCCTCATGCATCCTCTGCCTGTGCTCTGGGTTACAGCTCCGTGTTTTCTCTTATAGTTAGCTTCACGATTTAATTTTTCTTTCCTAAATCTTTGATCTCTTGCTATCTAGTGGTTCTTTCCTCTTCACTCATAAGTATTCCTTATTCATAAAGTCACATTACTGATATTAAAAAAGAAACTTCTTTCTTAATCTTAGTTCCTTTTTAACTTGCCTTGGTTATTGTTTTCTTCATCAGTGTGTGTGTGGGGGGGGTGTAGATACACACATCTCTCTCTATCTCTTCTTTTCTCTTTCCACACATTCACCCCATTAAAAATCCACATATACTCATTTTCCAAAGTTCTTCATCATCTCTCAGTTTCTCAATCCCTTGCAGTCTGGTGTGTTTACTGCCATTGTGCAAAAATGATCTCAGAAGTCTAATTAACTCCCAAGTGCCAGATCCACCAGCCCCTTTCTAGACTTCATCCTCCTTTGCAGCATTTGGCATCCACAGTCATATCTTTCTGCTCCAGATGCACATCTATCTTCATTCCTTGGTTTTCCGTTGACCTCTTTCAGTTTTCCCACCCAAGCTCCCTCAACTTCTCCATTCGTTTCACACTTTTTTCTCATACATGAAACATATGGGTTGTTTATTGGATTGCTTCTTCCTGTCGCTCCTATAAGAAGTTTCAGGAGAGCAGTGACTTTATCTGTCTTGTTTATTCTTCTCTCCCTCCTGGTAACCAGTGTCCCAGAACTTGGTATACAGCAAGTGTTGAACAAACACTATTTGAATGGAGAATGGAAGGAACTATTCCTCCAAGATAATCTTCTTATTCTTCTCCTCAAATATATACCTCCAAATAGACACTTCTAAGTCTCTTTTTTGGGATTAGAGGTTAGCAAGCCTTTTCCTTAAGGACTTGATGGGCAATATTTTTGGCTTGGAGGCCGCAGCAACTGAGCTCCTTCCATCAGCAACTCAGTTCTGTTGCTATAGAGCAAAAGCAGACACAGACAACACACAAACTAAGAGGTGTGGCTGTGTGCCAGTAAAACTTTAGTTATGAAAATACTCAGCTTACAGGCCATAATTTGCAGAACCCTGGTCTAACTCATGTTTCCAGTAGTTCAGTGGACATGGTCACATGATCAACTTAATGACACCTCAGATTCAACTCATCTGACTTGAAATTACGAACTTCAAGAGCCTCTCCTCTGGATATGATTCCTAGCTCATTTTATGTCATCTCTATTCTTCTAGTCACCCAGGATAGAAACCTGGGTTAGCTTCATTTTCAGCCTCTCCTTTCCCCAGTCAACCAGTGACCACATTCTGACTCCGTCACTGCCCTGGCTTAAGCTCTCATTAACTCTATCAGAATTACTGTCTTCACCTCCTCATCTTGGCCAGCTGGGGTGGGTCTGACTGCACCATACCCATCATTCCTTAGCATGGGGTAGAGTGACACAAAATCCCAGCCTCTGGGAAGAGGACGTAGGAGGATCGTCAGTTCAAGGCCAGCCTGGGCAACTTAGCGAGATCTTCTCAAAAGAAAAATTTTTATTAAAGGGCTGATGTTGTAACTGTGGTAAAGTACCCATGGGTTCAATCCCCAGTACCAAAAAACAACAATCAAGAAAACAAACATCTTTCTTAGTTTCCTTGTGTTGGTTGAATCTTAATTTTTTTTTCTTTCTTTTTTTTAAATTTTTTATATTTTTGATACCAGGGATTGAACCTAGGGACTTTTAATCACCAAGCCACATCCCCAGCCCTTTTTTGCATTTTATTTAGAGACAGGATCTTCTGAGTTGTTTAGGGCCTCGCTAAGTTGCTGAGTCTGGGTTTGAATTCATGATCCTCCTGCCTCAGCCTCCCGAGTCGCTGGGATTACAGGCATGAGACACCGTGCCTGGCTTTAAATATTTTAACATAGTTCCAAACCTGTTTACCCAGTTCTTGACTTCCTTATTGACGTAAGGACACCAAATCAACGGGCGCTTCATCCTGCCTTGCAGCATTTGGCATCCCAGTCATGTCCTTCTGCTCTAAATGCACAGCTGCCTTCATTTCTGGTCTTTCTGTTGATCCATCCCAGCTTTCCTGCCCAAGCTCCCTCCAACCCTTCATTCATTTCTTTTTTCTTTTTTGTGCACAAAATATAAATGTTGATAGTCTCATTCTTTCATGACTTTTTTCTTTCTTTCCTTTCATCCTGGAAGAACTGAAATACCCTTTCTATCTTCATTTCCCATGAAGATCTTTAAGCTCCAGGGTACAGAGTAACTGCTGCTTGCCCGGAGGCTCTACTCAGTCCCTCAAGCCTGAGTCAGAAGCTGCACAGCACCCACACTTCCCTGGAGTGTGGTTGCTTGTTGACACTCCCCGCCCTTCCTTGGTCTTGCCAAGCTCCTTGGAAGGCAGGAACAATGACCTTTCATTCTCATAGTTTGAGATTTAATTTCCAACTTTGCACGCTGAGGCATCTTATGGAACTGGATTCCATCTTTAATCCAAGAGCCCCTTCTGGGCCATGGGACCAGTCCCACTGGTGGAGATCAGAGGTCCTTGTGTAACCGTGTGTGTACTTGTGTGTAGCCATACTTCTTTCCGTATCCACCTCTTCATTCCTTTTCTAGCACTGACCATTATACTTTGTAGAGTGTGACAGACTTGAGTGGGATTCTACTTTGTGGCCTAGCTGTAGACTATTAAACCTCTTTACATCTCTGTTTTCCCATCTAGTATGTAGTAGTTGTGCACCACCACACCCAGCTTCTCCAGTAATTTTGAAGATTTGGGGTTGACTTGTAAGAGTGGCTTCCAGCATTCTGTATAGGAGGCCCCAGGGTAGAATCCAGGGGAGTCCTGTTCAAAGGGGAGTCCTCTTGGTGCCTTCAAGGCAATCTTCAAGGCAATCATCTATCCCCAGATTTTTAGAATTTCACTTTGAATATGACTTTCAGTGTATTTCTGCCTTACAAAACAGAAAGCTTCCTGGTCCCTCCTGGCCATAGTACCTGGGCAGGAGCAGTAGATGGGCTGAGCATGCTCAGTGGATGAATCCCTTTTGTTGGCTCTGAGGTGTTTAGCAGATCCTTCAACCCTGCTGGGCTTATCCTCTGTGGAGGGAGGTGACATAAACCCTTGTCCTGAGTTTGTATGAGGGGAGTAGGAAGGAAGGACTGATCCACTTTGTGAACACGAGCAAGTTCACTTCCATGCTGTTGGGTGCCTGTTAGACCATGATTGCAACCATTTCTTTTTATTTTTACTTTTTAAATTTTATTTTATTTATTCTTTTTAGTTATACATGACAGTAGAGTATATTTTGACATATTTATACAAACATGAATATGTCTTCTTCTAATTAGGATCCCAGTCTTGTGGATGTACATGATGGGGAGATTCACTGTGGTGTATTTCTATATGTACATAGGAAAGTCATGTCAGATTCATTCCACCATTTTTCCTATGCCTATCCTCCTCCCTTCCCTTCATTCCCCTTTGTCTAATCACCCTTGTTGTGTGTTAACATAGGCTATTTTTTTAAAATTTATTTTTATTGTAAACAAATGGGATACATGTTGTTTCTGTTTGTACATGAAGTAGAGGCATACCATTTGTGTAATCACACATTTACATAGGGTAATGGTGTTTGATTCATTCTGTAATTTTTTTTCCTTCCCCCCCACCCCTCCCACCCCTCTTTTCCCTCTATACAGTCCCTCCTTCCTCCATTCTTGCCCCCCTCCCATGCCCCATTATGTGTCATCATCCACTTATCCGTGAGATCATTTGTCCTTTGGTTTTTTGAGATTGGTTTATCTTACTTAGCATGTTATTCTCCAATTTCATCCATTTGCCTGCAAATGCCATAATTTTATTATTCTTTATAACTGAGTAATATTCCATTGTGTATATATACCACAATTTCTTTATCCATTCATCAATTGAAGGGCATCTGGGTTGGTTCCACAATCTGGCTATTGTGAATTGAGCAGCTGTGAACATTGATGTGGCTGTATCTCTGTAGTATGCTGATTTTAAGTCCTTTGGGTATAGGCCAAGGACTGGGATAGCTGGGTCAAGTGGTGGGTCCATTTCAAGCTTTCTGAGGAATCTCCACACTGCTTTCCAGAGTGGCTGCACTAATTTGCAACCCCACCAGCAATGTATGAGTGTACCTTTTCCCCCACATCCTCGATGGCAACCATTTCTTAGGTGCTTAGTAAGTCCTTTGGCTGCTTGTGTTTGTGTTCCTTTCAGGAAGCATGTGAGATGAGAAAAGTACAAGTCTCTGAACATCCCAAGTTGGGCATGCCAGGCCCTTGAATACCCGGATGCTGGTGTTTTAAGCATCGTCTAGCTTCATGAGTAATGGCTCTGGATATGACGTATCCCCCAAAGATTTTCAGGAAAGGACTAATTGGCACAGTCCTCTTGTGGAGTCATGGTTTGCAGTAGATTGCCACGCACTCCAGGGAGGCAGCCTGTTTGCTGACACATGGGCCTACACACATGTACGTGAGGCCCAGTGTTTACCATCACAGACAGACTGTATTTAGCAGGAAACGGGGGCATCTCCCCAAAGTCACTGAAGCAGCATTCTGTGGTTGTCAAATAAAAGATGGTCATTCCCGGGAGCATGGGCTCTGATACCAGGTGAGTAGACAAAGCACCCACCCACCACCTCTGCTCTGTACTTACAGTTCCACAGAGCAAAGGATGCACCAAACTCCTTTACTTCTTAGGTTCATCCTCTAGCATCTCAAGAGGTCTCAGTTTTCTGGTTCTCAGCGTGCATAAAAACAAAGAAACACTGACTTACTCATATCTTTTTTAAAAAGGATTGTATTTGACTTGAAATGTGCAATACTTTTTTTCTTTGAAACAGCCAGATCTGTCAGAACAGAGATGATTTTTAAAAATAGCTATGGTTAGTAACTTTATAGTGGATAAATCTAAGAGACGCTACTTCAGTGCGGTGATCTGAATATTTGTGTCTCCCCCAAAATTCTTGAGTAGAAACCTCATCCCCTTATGTGATAGTATTAATAGGTGCAGCCTTTACAGAGTGATCAGATCGTAATCAGTGTCCTTAGGAAAGATGCCAGAGGGAGATTGTTTGCCCCTTCTGCCATCTGAGGACACAGCTAGGAGTCAACAGGCTACAAACTGGAAGTGGGCCCCCACTTCAGCCTGTGGAACTGTGAGAAGTAACTTCTGTTGTTTTAGAGCTTCTAGATTTAGTGTGTCTTCTTACAGAAGCCCAAACAGACTAAGACCCTCAGCCAGGTGACCAAGGTCAACATCAACAATAAGTCATGTTGATAGAATGGACTGCATAGAATGTGCTGAGACTGACCCTTGGCCTCTGTGATCTTTCTCTCCAAAACCCATAATTCCAGTGTAATCATAATAAAAATATCAGAACGAAATATCAGCTGAGGTACATTCTCCAAGATCCCTGACCAGTACTCTTCAGAACTACCAAAATCATGAAAAATAAGGACAGTCAAGAGCTGGGGATATGGCTCAGTGGTAGAATGCTTGCCTAGAATGTGTAAGGCCCTGGGTTCAATCCCCGGCACTGCCAATAAATAAATAAAAATAAGGAAAGTCTAAGAAATGAACTGAATAGGATCCTGGAATGAAAAAAGGACATCAGGTAAAAACTATGGAGGAATGAATCAAGTATAGACTTCAGTTAACAATACTGTATTAATATTAGTTCAATAACTGTGATAAATATATCCTATATGAGAACTCTGTATATTAGCTTTGTAACTTTTCTGTAAATCTAGATTTCTCCTAAAATAAAAAAATATATATTTAAAGTATAGCTACCGATTATTCAAATCAATTCATCAAAAAGGAAGAAAGAAAAGAAAAAAGAGTGCCTCTGAGTTTCAAAGAACCTTAAAAATCACCTAGTCCCGTGATTTTTTGTGTGTATGTCTTTGTACAAAAACAGCATTCACATGTTAAGCAGAGGTCCAGTTACATTCCTCAAGCGTAGCCTTGCTCTGGTTGAAGGGAGGGAGCCCCTGTGTCCTCCTGTGCTGTCCCCTTCCTGCCCTCTGGCCTGCTCAGGGCTGCTCTGGGGAACATCTGCATCCTGTAGACACCCCTGCTCCCTCCCTCCTCCCCCAATCTGTCCTTGAACATCTCTAGAAATGGGCCTTCCCGGTCCCAAAGACAGCTTTTTTATCTTTTTTAATGAATTTTGTTTGTTATTGTGATTTTTTTTTTGGGGGGGGTGCTGGGAATCGAACCCAGGGCCTTGTGCTTGCAAGGCAAGCACTCTACCAACTGAGCTATCTCCCAGCCCCTGTTATTGTGATTCTTGACAATTTTTTTACGTTGGGTCAAATACAATTTCTAGTTATTGGTCTAAAGTTCATACAGAAGGTATGTTAAATCATTGGTCTACAGTAATTTTTAACTTTTTGAAGACAAATACTTTTCCTCTTCCCCAGGCCCACTGCTCACTTCCTGTATGGGATAGATGTTTTTGTCCCTACGGTTGGTAGTGACAGAGGTGTGCCACTGTTCCTTGACCCAGTGTGGGTCAGTTGGCTGACTGTGCTGCACAACCCCATCTGCAAACTCCCCCTTAGCTCATGCTTTCCCATTCACTGCCTTCCATGAGCCTTCATTCCTGTCTCTTTCTTCCCTGACCCTTAACTCCCATGTCGTTGCCCCTTTAGTGAACTTTCCTGCAACCCGGCCCACCTTCCCCTCCCTCAGACTGCTTTGTGCTGCTGAAGGAAGTCACATGAGCATGTGGATTGTCACTCTAAATTCGCTTTTTAACCTGAACCTGACCCTTCTCGCTGCACTCCAAACGTCCTTCTTGGTCCAACTGTGTTTTCTTTTTTTTTTTCACGGTGATGATTTCAAATCTTTATTCCACTGTCCTCCAACTCATAATGCCACCACTTGCCCCACTTCATCTTAGCTGATAATTCCTTCATACCATTCTAAAAATAAAACTGAAGTCATGAGATGAGGAATTCTTTAACTTCTTAACCCCATACCTAGGAGCTCACCTACAGTTCTCCTCCTCATTTTCTTTCACCTTGAGTATTTTGGATCTCATCTCATGCTTTCTTAGACCCAGTTTAATCCATTGTCCCTTATATATCTGACTTTCTGAGCCCCCTCGTTGAAATTTCTCTTATCAAAATCATCAGGTTCTCACTGGCATCTTGATTTTACTCAGTTAATTCTTCTATCAAATATGTAGCTAAGCATTTAAGTTAAGTGTACCAGTCCATACAGTGTGGACACACCAGTGAGAAAGGCAGATGAAGTCGGATGTAGTCACATCTCTGGCCAAGCCACAGTGTGTGTATTGGGGTCGGGGGGGGAAGGGTGAGGTTAGGGATAATAAACAAAGGATCAGGTAAATTATCAAATATTGGGGATTGGTGGTTAATGCTGAGAGAAGGCATGAATCAGGGTAGGTTGGAGGATTATTGTTGTAGCTTGAGTGATCAACAAAATCCTCTCCAAAGAGGTAGCATCTGAGTGAGATCTGAACACAGTGAGGGACTAGACCACCTGTGGATCAGGGGGAAGAGCATGCCAATCAGTGGGAGAAGCAGAGACAATGAGCAGAGTTAGGAAGACATATGGTATATTTAAGAAACACCCAGACTCATGTAGTTGAGTTACAATATGTTAGAAAAGAGGAGATGGAAAGAGAGAGAGGTCACCAGATTATAGACTTTTGACTTTTGCAATACTTTCTTATTTTACCTCCCAGGTTTTTCTCCTCTTCTCTTGCTCCTCCCACTCAACCTCTCTTGTGCATCCTCTTCTGCTTGTCCTTTATGTGATAGTGTTGGCCAAGATTCTGTCCTAACCATCTTCTCTTTCCTCTGAACAACCTACCCCTGGACAGGTCACAGAGAAGCCATTCAATAAAGGTTAATTGATTCTATTTTCAGTTCCATATCCATTTTGGCAACTGCCCTCAAACCAAAATCTGGATTGCCAGAATTGTGGCCCAGTATTTTTATATGATCTGAGCAAGCAAAGATGAAAATGGGATTCTCTCCTCCTTTATTTTTAGATTCCATCATTCTGTTAATGTGGCCCAAGTCTATGTGTCCATCATTGCTACAGTCCCAATGCCCAGAGCAATGGTTGGGTGACTATTGAATGAAGTAATTAAGTAATGAAGTCAATAAAAAAGGCAGGACCAATTCCTTGGCAACCAGTTCATACTGTTGACTAATAGTTACTATCTCTCCTAACATACTCGTATGTTCTCACAGATGATGAGGTTTCAGAACTCCACAGGCTGTCTGGGAGTCTCTGCTACATTTCATCTTGATATATTTGACTCATTGTTCCAAGATTTCAAGATTTTCAGGCATTTTGTTTCAACCACTGTGATGGTTTTCTTTCTGGGTTTCACATCACCTTTTGTTTTGACAAGAATGCCTTTTGTATCTTCAACTCAGTCATTGATAAGATTGTTGAAAAGGATGAGGCCAGAGATGTGCAGAGCCTTCCAGTTAATAGGATAATTTCTAAACTCTGCCCTGTGGCTAAAACATGTGGTTTTAGAATAATGGAATCATTTAATTTGAAAGCTAGAAGGGACTGGAAGATCATGAGTCAAGCCTGCCTGTTTTAAAGACAAAGAAATCAAGACTCCTATACACTAAGTAATTTCCCCAGTAACACAGTTAATTAGAAGAGGAGCTGGGAGGAGGAACCAAAGAGTTACTCTAGGTTTCCCTTTGTGATTTATCTCTACCTTTTCTTTTAATTTCTTTGGTCTGTTATTTGTTGTTATTTAATGAATTACCCAACACCTACAGGTAAAGGCATTTCCTGGGTCAGGAATACAGTAGAAACATGGCAGGATGGTCTAGCTTGGGATCACTCATGAAATTGTACATAGCTGGCAACTGGGGCCGTTGTCATCTGAGCATTGACAGGGATGGGAGGATCCAGTTCCAAGACGGCTCACTCACAGAGCTGGCAAATTAAGGCTGGTGATGACAGATCTCGTTCCTTACCACATGCACATTTCCATAGAACTGTTTGAAGGTTTTCATAACATGACAGCTGTCTTATCCCAGAGAAAGTTGAAAGAGGGAGAGAGGGAGGGAGGAAGAAAAGGATGCCACGTTGCTTGTAGGAGCTGGCCTTTGAAGTCACAGTGCCATTTCTGCAACATTCTCTTGATCACACAGGTCAGACCCAGCCACTGGGGGGTGGGGGAGTCCCACAAAGGTTGAAGGTCAGGAAGTGGGGACCCTGGGGCAGTCTGACCAGCTGCCTACCACATTTGGCCAGCACCTCAGCTGAGGCTCTTTCTACTGTCCCTGGAATAAACGTATAACCCCCCAATGACCTTCCCATCTCTGTCCATTTCCCTCCCTTTCCAGCGCATAGCCCATGCAACTGCCTAACTAGTCTTGGTAAATGCAACTCTGATAAGATCATTCTCACCATGCCCTTTGCCCTCAGATCCTTTAAAACAAAGAGAGATAGAGAGAGAGTTTAAAGGTTTCTCATTGCTAAGAAGATAGTATAATTTATTATTCAAACCAGAGCAATTTTGAGAAAGAAACAGGATACTAAGGATGCTATTAGCAATCATGAATTATCCAGAGATATAAATTTGTACTGTCTTGAGGAAACTAGGAATTATGATTACCTTTTTTCCTAACAATCAAGAGTTAGAACATTCTTCTTTTTTTTTTTTTTTTTTAATACTGGCAACAGCTTTCTCTTTTATAACTTTTTGTCTTACTATCAGCACTGATATTCCTTCTGTTTTAGCCAATGATACTATTTTGTGTTTGCCAAATATGACCAGGCTTAGCATGTTCTTGCTTTGATAGGTGCTGTTCCCTTGGAATGAAATAGTCCCCCCATTTCCACATCTTGGGGACTTCAACCTACTCTTCAAGGCTAAATTTCAGCCTCCACATTAGGCAGAGAGGAAAAACAAAAGCAAAAACTTTGTTCATAAGCTGGCATTATGGTCATATTTTGTGTGAGGCAAGATCTTTACTTCTTTTTTTATTCACACCAATCCATCAAGCTGGGTACTATTTTTTTCTTTAAATCAACTTTATTGAGGTATGATTTACATGTAATGCTATTTGATGAGTTTTGACAAATGTATATGTCTTACAAACCTCATCAAAATCAAAATACAGAATGTTTCTGTTACCCTATAAAATTCCTTGTGCCCTTCTTCATTCAATCACACAAAAAAAAATTATATATATATATATAATACAAAACACCTGGCCCCATGATCTGTGTTAGTCATAATAAATTAACTTTGCCTGTTAAAATTTCATATATATGTACATACAGTGTAATTTCACATTTAGCTTCACATACTCAGCATATGTCATAGTTTAGAGACCCACCCAGGTTGCTGCAAATAAGAGTCGTTCATTTCTTTTTATTTTTGAGAAATATTCTAGTTTTTGAATGAGCCATAATATATGTATTCACTTATAGATGGACTTTGGATTTTTCTCAAATTCTGGACTATTACAAGTTAAGCCGCTATGAATATTCAGGTACAAATGTTTGCATGGACATGGTTTAATTTCTTTAAAACTGCCAATTTTCCAAAGTTCTTCATCAATTTATATCCTCTCTAGCAGTTTATAAGAGTCCCAGAAACTAGGCATGGTGGCACATACCTATAATCCCAGAGGCTCAGGGCTCTGAGGCAGGATGAGCACAAGTTCAAAGGCAACCTCAGCAACTTAGCAAGGTCCTAAGCAACTCAACAAGGCCCTAAGCAACACAGCTACACCCTGTCTCTAAACAAAATATAAAAAGAGCTGTGGATATGGCTCAGTGATTAAGCACCCCAGGGTTCAATCCCCACCAAAAACAAAAACAAAAATTTCCATTTATTCTATATCCTTTTCAGCACTTAGTATTGTCAAAGCTTTCCATTTTAGTATTTTTAATAAGCATACAGTGGTATTTAATTTATATTTCCCTGATGACTAATGTCATTAAGCTTCTTTCCATGTTTTTAATAACCATTCATGTATTTCCTTTATTTTTATTTGAATACCTTTTGTTAAAGTTACTTTATTGAGGTATAATTGGCAATAGCTCAGAATTTGGAAAAAGTCCAAAATTCCATTTACAGGTAAATGGATATATCATAATTTATCCATTGAATGTGCATATGCCACATTTTCTTTATCTAGTCATTCATTGATGGACACTTAAGTTGCTTCCATATCTTCACTATTCAGAATAATGCTGCAGTGAACATGGGAAAGCAGATATCTCTTCAAGATCCTCATTTCAATTCATTTGGATAATTTGCAGAATTGGGATTGTTGGATCACATGGTAATTTATTTTTAATTTTTTAAATAACCTCCTGTGTTAATCAGTTTTTTGTATTATAACAAAATACCTGAGATAATAAACTTATACAGAGGAAAGGATTACTTTAGCTCTCAGTTTTGGAGGTTTCAGTTTATGTTCAATTGTGCTATTGTTTTAGGGTTTGTGGCAAGACAGTACATCATGGTTGGAGTACATGGGTACATGGTAGAGAAAACTGCTTACCTCATGACAGCCAGGAAGGAATGAGCTAGATTAAGAGAAGTGGAATCCCCTTCAAGGACACACCCCAATGATCTAACTTTCTCCCTCTAGACCACACCTTTTAAAGATTCCACCACTTCCCAGTAACACCACAGGTTTGTGGACTAAGCTTTTAACCTTTAGACCTTTGTGGGACATTTATCCAAACAAGTGTCTTCTAACTGCACTAATTTACATTCCACACTCATCTAACTATACTAATTTACATGCCCACCAAAGGTATGCAAAAGTTCCCTTTGTTCCACATCCTTATTAACAGTTATTTTTTGCTTTTGTTGTTTTTTTCCTAATAGCATCCTAGCAGATGTGATTTTGATTTGCATTTCCCTGATGATTAGTGATGTTGAGCACCTTTCCATATACCTGGTAGTCATTGGTTATATCTTTGCCCATTTTTAAATTGGACTATTTAGTTTTATCCTATTGAGTTGTAGGAGTTCCTTAGATATTTTGGATATTAAACCTGTATCAGACACATGGGGTCAATTAATTTGTGGTGCTATAGAATGCCATAGACTAGTTGGGTTATAAAAAAACTGAAATTTATTTCTCACATTACTAGAGACTAGGAAGTCCAAGATCAGGTGCCAACAGATCTGATGTCTGCTGAGGTCCCTCCTCATAGAGGCCTTCTCATTGTGTCCTCACAGAGTAGACATGGTGAGGAGCTCTCTGGGGTTCCTTTTACAAGGACACTAATCTCATTCATTAGGGTTCCACCTTGGGACCCAAACACCTCCCAAAGGCCTCCCTCCAATAGCAATGCCTTGAGGGTGAAGATTTCAGCATATGAATTATGGGGGACATTAACATTTAGTCTATGGTTTATGGTTTGCATATGTTTTCTCCCATTCCATAGGTTTTCTTTTCCTTTTGATTGGCTGTGCAGAAAGCTGGGTACTATTATAATCCTTATTTTGTTCTTAAAAAGTCAGAGATATAGAGAAGTGAACAAATTATCCAAGATTACTGAACTAGTGATGGAAGGAGCTAGTACTTAGAAAATCTGAAAACAGAGTGCAATCAACCTCTCTCTCTCTCTTTCATACACACACATACACACACACACAATGTGCCAGGCATTGTCAAAAGCAATTTTCCTTTTTATAAGTCATTTAATCCTTTTAACAACCATATGAAGTCGGTTCACTTATCCCCATTTTACAGATGAAAAACCACTGGCACAGGGAGCTGATGAATCTGTGGGCTCTGCTGCCTCCCACGGGTGTCTGCCCATCCTGGTGGTCTCCCTGTCACGAAATGGCTCCAGCAACCACTTGTTATTACAAGTGCTACCCTCAGGTACCAGAGGCTAGAAGAACCAAGAACAGGCTGACTACTAATCCAATGGGTTTGATGCAACTAGCTTAGGGTGGAGGCCAGGTTGAGTGTGACGTGGGGAAGAATGAACTGAGAAGGCAGCTTGTCCCCTGGGTGTCAGGCTGGGGAGAGCCGGTTCCACGTCTTGTCAACTTCCCTCTACAACCAGCCTTGCCACTAGTGTCCCAAAGGGGTTGTGCTCTCCAATGCCTTTTCTGAAGGAGAAATCTGCCTTCTGGTTTATCTCTGATTAGGGGTGGCCCGAAAAACAAATAAATGGTAATAACAAAGGTGATTGTTATTATAAATGCTCCTGTGTTGAGTGCCAACTGTGCACAGGGTCTATGCTAAAAACTCACAAGATTGTCCTAATTGGCACAACAGCGAAGGAGGAGTGTGATTACCTCCACTTAGTAGGTGAAGAAAATGGAGTTAGGGTAGTAGCTGAATATTTTCAGCATTGCAGCAAACAGGTGGCAGAGTCAACCTTGAGACCGGGTCTGCCTGGATCTGCACCCAGAACAATCCTGGCCCTTCTGCTCCCACTTTCTGAGTGTCTCACTCCTGATTTTAGGATTACAATCCCTGGAGTTTCCCCAACTGAGAGGTTCAGAATCCCAGTGTTCTAGCTCTTTGAGGAATTAAAGATGTTTTTCCTACTCTGTCATTTTTCGATGACATATTATTGTATAATAAAACCTGGATCTATAGGAAATTATGCACAAGAAATGGAGGTCTGCCTGCTGCCTCGGAAGCTCTTCTGTACCCAGGTTCAATCACGGTCTCCTCTCATTCCCTAAATGATCATTCTCATCACTCAAAGTAAACATTTCTTTGTGTCTCCTTAGCTTTATTGTCCAGCTGTAATTCCCTGACATTCTGTGTAGTCTTCCCCATTAAGAGTGATCAACAATAGTGTGGTGGCTCATGCCTGTAATCCCAGTGATTAGGGAGACCAAGGCAGGATGTTTTAGTCAGCTTTTCGGCTGCTGTGACTAAATGACCTGACTAGCCAACTGTAGAGGAGGAAAAGCTTATTTGGGGGCTCATAGTTTCATAGGTATTAGTCCATAGAAGGATGGCTCCATTCCTCAGGACTCAAGGTAAGGCTGAACATCATGAGTGTGGCAGAGGGAAGCAGCTCACATCCATCAAGAAGCTGAGAGAGAGAGAGAGAGAGAGAGAGAGAGAGAGAGAGAGAGAGAGAGAGAGAGACTCCACTCTCCAGATACAAAATATATACCCCATAGCCATTCCGCCAATGAACCAGTCCCTCCAGCCATACCCTACCTGCCTCCAGTTATCTCTCAGTTAATTCCTATCTGGGTATTAATTCACTGATTAGGTTAAGACTCCCACAATGCACATCCAAACCATAGCACAGGAGAACTGCATGTTCAAGACCAGCCTCAGCATCTTAATGAGACCCTATCTCAAAATAAAAAATAAAAAGCACTAGGAAGGTAATTCAGTGGTAGAGCACTTGCCCAGCACACACAAAACCCTGAGCTTCGCCCCAACCACAAAACACGGAAAAGAAGGAGAGAAGGAAGAATGGAAGGAAGGTAGGTTGGTCAACATGTCTTATAACCCTCTTTTACTCTACAAATTCCTATTGCATCTCTCTCGTTCCTTTTTTTTTTTTTTTTTTTTTTTTTTTTTTTTTTTTTTGATCACACTATGTTTTATAGAACCCAGGGCATTTACCCTGTAGTTTCTCACGGTTCAGATTTTGCCGATTGCCGCTCTGAGTACAGTTCAACATGTTCTCTGTCCTCTTTATTTCCTGTGAATTGATTGCTAGATCTAGAAGTTTGATCTGACTAGGTTCGATCCTTTTGGCAAGATTGTGGGTGGTGTTCTGTTCTTTCGTGGGGAAGCACATAATGTCTGCTTGTCTCTTCTTTTGTGCTGTGAGTAGTCCTTGGTGTACGATGTCTGGATTTATCAATTCACTGAGTGTTGCAAAGTGGTGATAGTCCATCACTTCTTTTTCATTTATTTGTTAAAATACCTTTAAAGGAGGTGTTTTCTCTTGACAACTATTTGACTAGCCAGGGATGTAGTCAAAACAAGAAAGTGAAGATTAATGCTTGATGTATTCCCTTACTTGACAGTTTTCAAGATAATGAATTAATTCCCTGAACAACTTAAAGGACCATTGAACATCACCAGTTAATTGTTATTTTTAAGGTCTCGTCTCACATTTTAAAAGCGAGGTCACTGAGTCATAGAAGTTAAGTAACTTACCCAAGATCACATAGCACTGAGAACCAGAGAGGTTAAATAACTGACTAAAGATCAATTAGTACATCAGTGGCAGAGTTAGAGTGGCACTCTCCTGTCCCCCAGATTCATCTTAATCTTTGAGGAACAGAACCCAAGATCTGCAACCCTAATCTCAGAAACAGTGCATGAGAAAATCTGAAATGGTCAATAAATATTCAAAATGTTGCTCATCTTCTCTCCTCATGGGTGGCTGTCACTACTCTGCCTTGCAACCAGGTCGAGCCTCATTGGTAAGGGACTGGAATAGCTTGCAGATTTTATTCTGCTCCTGAGAAGAGGGGGTGAGTCACCAGCCCTGGAAATTCTGCCTGCTGTCAGGGAGCCGTGGGAATGTGCCCAGGTTGTTGTAGGGAAGTTTCCAGCTCTGGCTGCCACAAAGGCCCCTCTTGCCAAATCCTGGCTTGCTGATTCTCAGCAGGAAAATGGGATATCGGAGTAGAAAGTTCCAAACCAGCAGAAAGGGAAGGGCTAAGAACCCATCTCTCCACCATGTAGAAGAGGTCAGGGGAAGAGATGATGGAGGAATCTGTCTAATGGGGTCGGGAGAAGAAAGGAGAATATGTTGTAACTCTGGGAAAGAGGGAGACAGACAGAGAAACAGAGACTGCTGGCACTTTAAGACCATCCAGCCAGGTTTACACTCACTCACTCATTTAGTTGAAGACCTTTTTAGGTCCACCTACCTGTCTTCCTCCAACCTTTCTCCACTTTCCTTTCACCTGCTGCCTTCCACCCGCTTCCTAGGCTCCCAGGGTAGGTGGAGAGTGACAGCCGCAGAAAGGCCGGTGGGAAATAAGGTTATGCAATTTCACGTAGGGATACAAATCCCTTCCAGCTTCCGTTTTTTCTGTAATTGACTTTCCCTGCCATGGGGATGCATTCATGGAACACTAGCAATACAAGGTTTGAAAGGGCTTCTGAGGGTCTTTGTGCTCAGAAGGGTGACCTGACCTGAAAATCCCAAATAAGTCAGTGCCAAAGTCTAAACATTCCAAACTGAAAATTATTTTCTTTGATTTTTTTTTTTTTTTTGAAGAGCTCTTAAGAGCACAGACCATTCACTGGATGGTAATTCACTTTAAAAGGGTTTGCTTTTAACTTCTAGACATACTCATCTCTCAGGAAAGGGGTGAGAGGACTCCTCCAAGGACCTTGCGACTGGGGTAGCATATTTTTGGCCCACAGGCCCTTCCTGTGGTGGAAGGGATAAGTCAATGAAGCGGGCAGACTCTCTTCGCTCCCGGGTATTTGAATTGAAGGCCTCAGGGCCACTGTGGAACTTTGGCGTCCGAAATCTTCCTGGCCACCAGAGGGCAGTAAGAACCTGTTTTCCATACCACCAGGAGTTGGACCTTTTCTGCTGGAGTTAACAGTTTGGCATTTGCCAACACAGTTGGTTTAATGACCCTTTCAAATCATGTTGGGCCCAGTCAGAGCCCCAGGACACCAGAAAAATAAGCAAATTAACAGGAGCCATCTTTCTCATCTAGCAGGTATATTAATTGACTCAGTAAGTATCAAGGGCCATTTGTGTACCAAGCTGTGACCTAGGTTTTGGGCCATTTGTGTACCAAGCTCTGACCTAGGTTTTGTGAACATAACTTTCAACGAGGCAAAGCCTCTGCTCTCTGGGGACTCAGTCTAGGTTTTCCCACAGTCAACAGGCAAATGGTTTGTTGCCCCCTAAAGCGGCTCCACATGGTGCTGAATCCCAGGTGATAAGATTGTTTTCTTATAGTGAAGTGAAAGTTTTAGGAGTTAGAATCATAATCTTGACAATTTCAAATGAGAGAACATGGATCTTGATGAATAGAATTCAGGGAAGTGGCCTTTTGATGCCTTTGGTATTTTGGCCAAACTTGGAACATCGGTGGGAGGCTAACCCTAGTTTCATGGTCAATCCTAAACCAGGAGTTACTGTTTTGCTGAGTAAACTGGGAGGAATGGATCAACCTTTCTGGGTTAAAGTTTTCCCAGTGCCTCTCTGCTGCTAAGACTGTCACCCAATAGAAAACTAAGTGAAATAGAAGGAAATAGTAATTTGGCACATTTTACTGGCACAGAAAATCAATTGGGATTCAAATGGCCCCTTTGCTGTGTCGTTACAATTACTTGTCTGTTTGCATGACTGAGAGCTCCCCTTGCTACTTTTTATTTCATGTAGACCAAAGCCTCACTTATATTAAAACCAGTATTGGAAAGCCAGGTGAGGTGGTGCACACCTGTAATCCCAGCGGCTCAGGAGGCTGAGGCAGGAGGATCACAGGTCAAAGCCAGCCTCAGCAACTTAGCGAGATCCTAAGCAACTCAGCGAGACCCTGTCTCAAAATAAAATATAAAAAGGGCTGGTGATGTGGTTAAGCACCCCTGGGTTCAGTCACCAGAACCAAGAAATAAATACATAAATAAATAGTATTGGGCCCTTCACAAAGATGGTACCAAAAGTGAAGAAGGAAGCTCCTGCCTCTCCCAACGCCAAAGTGAGAAACAAGGCTTTGAAGGACGAGAGGGCAGTGCTGCAAGCATCCACAGCCACACAGAGCAGAAGACATCTACCTTCTGGTGGCTTAAGACACTGTGGCTAGAGGCAGCCTAAACACTCCAAGAAGAGCACCCCAAGGGAAAGAAGTTTAACCACTATGCCACCTTTAATTCTCCTTGACCTCTGAGTCAGCCTTGAAGGAAAGAAGGTGACATCACACTTGTGCTCATGATGTATGTCAAGGTCAACAAGCAAATAGGCTATAAAGAAACTCTATGGCATTGATGTAGCCAAGGTCAAGGCTCTGGACAGGCCCTATGGAGGGAGGAAAGCAGATGTTTCACTGGCTCCTTATTTTTTTGCTCTTAACGTTACCAACAAAATTGGGATCATCTAAACTGAGTCCAACTAGATAATTGTAAATATTATTTTTTTTCACCATTTTAAAAAACAAAATAAATCATAGCAGTATTGGATCCCAAAGTGAATAATCGTCCAACCAAGGGATCAGATTTTTTGTTTGTTTGTTTGCACAGTAACTTGGATGAGATGAGTGTGTAATTGGATGGCATGTTACAGCTTCATGCTTTCTAACAAAAACAGCAGAATGAGCAAGGAGCAGTGGTCTATGCCTATAATCCTGGCAACTTGGGAGACTGAAGCAGGAGGATCTTAAGTTCCAGGCCATTCTTGGCAATTTAGCAACCATCTCAAAATAAAAAATAAAAAAGGTTGGGGATATACCTCAGGAGTAGACTGCCCCTGGGTTCAATCCCCAGTGCTGCAAAAGAAAAAAAATAGCATAATGAGATGAGGAGAAATTTGGGGAGCCCCCTCTCCTACAGCTCTCAAGTCAGGGAGCATTGTCTGTAGCTGAGGGAGAAAGTGTTTGCCTTACCTATGAGCTAAGACACTAATGGTAGTGAGCACCCAGAAGTAAGTGAGATTCTCCAGGAGATATAGGAGCCCCAGAAGGATGGTCTAGATGATCTGTAAGTTGCACTGAATTTGGTTCCCACAGGACAGCCCTGCCTCCTAACACTAATGCAGGCTCGATCTGTTAATTGTTAGATTCTTGAGTTTTCCTAAACTAGACCTCTGAAGACAAAAGCCAGCCCTGCTGAAAGTAGAACACTCCTTCCACCCTCCAGATAAATTGCCATATTTATTGTTTCAGAAGATGAGATGCAATAGGACACACCCTGAGCTGGTCTGTAAAGCTTCCCTCTGAGTAATTTTATTGTTATTTGTCCAGAGGCAGGACTGATTAGAGGAATTATTACCAAGAGCTAGAGGAAAGGAAATTTCATTACCCAGTTTGGTTACCTAGGCATTTAAAGGCAAAAATAAAGACATTTGAATTGGAATAAAGAAGATCTGAGTCCTCAACACTGTCATTGTCTCACCGCATAAGTGCTGAACAAGCTTTTGGATAATTATGGTAATTTTCGAAGGGCACACCTGGCTGGAAATCCTGCCTTTGCTTCTTACTATGGGGCTCATGCAAGTCGTATAACTTCTCTGATCCTCTTTTCTTATCTATAAAGTAACATTACACCTGTCCTATTTCCCGTACTGGAGAGATAGAAGAGTTACATTGTTAGTATATGCAGCAGTGTTTCTATTCCAAAGGGTTTCACTTTAGTAGCTGGGTCTCCATTGTCTCATCTGATCCTGAAATACCCCAGCGCTTGCATTCCTCAGCTGGGATTCTTCTGCTTTTATCTGTTTTGCCTGCCCTACCCTGCTGACACCTAGACAGGAGTTTCTGAGAAAGAGATCACTGTTGTCAATTGTTTATTTGTCTCTGTCTTTTTAAATGCATGCATTGTCCAGCCCCCTTGGTACTAAGTTACCATAACACAAGTTAATTACCTTTGGCTAACTTAGGAAACCAGCCAGCTTGCAACTCTGGACTTTTGCCTGCAGCTAGCAAGGCTTCCTGCTATATACCTGTACAAAATGAGGGTAAGCCTTGTTCTGACTTTCAAGGTGACTTAGGTGCCTGAAAGTATGGGGGATGGGAGGGAAAACAACAACAATAACAACCACCCTGACAACATAGCAAACAGCCAAAAGTAAGAGACCTTTACCTCGTTCTTTCCCCAAAGGTACAGTGAGTGTTCTCTGTCCACGTTCCTTTTGCAGCCAATAATAGAGTCATGACTTTCCCTCCTTCAGTTCCTATGAGCTCAAAGTGTGGTAGAGTTGAAATTACTCAGCCACAAGATCAGATTTAAAAATAGGTTCTCCATTTAGCCCTGTAGCCTTTCCCTCTGCGACCCCTGCCAGACGTGTCTCATGCTATCAGCTCAGGGAGGGGCATGGGGTAGAGGCTGGACAGTTATGAAGGCCAGGATCCTAGGAGACAGAAGGTTTGGGAACAAGGGAAAAGGAGCTTATAGAAGCAAAAGAAGAGGTGGGGGGGAATTGTAGAGGGGAATCTTAATGAGAAGAAGAGAAAGAAGTAGAGGAATAAGGAGACTGAAGACAAGGCTTTGGGGAGAAGGGGAGACTTCTTTGCCCCAGGCTCCCAGTGAGACACAGCAGAAACAACTAGATGGAGTTCTTCCAAGACTCCATCTAGGCTCTGAGAGTCGAGGCTGCAGAGTTACAGTTCAAGGCCTCCACAAGGCCCAGGAGCCAACTCTCTGCTAGTCCCTGCAGTGGCAGCTGCAGCCCAGATCCCCTAACAGCAGTGCAGCTATCCCTCTCTCTTGATGACAGTTTCCCTAAGTTACTGAGGCTGGCCTCAAACTTGTGATCCTCCTGCTTCAGCCTCCTGAGTATCTGGGACTACAAGTACACCACCAGGGATAAATTTCAAAACAGAACAGTGTCTGGCTCATGATAATTGCTTAATAAATTTGTAAAGATAAATGAGTGGACATGCAAACTACAATTACAGTAATGAAAAAGCCCCTTTAAGTCACTCAATAAGTGAGTGGCAGAGCAGGGTTGGAATTCTGCCCCATTCCAGATTCTTGGGGTTTAACCTCTCTGCAACATTACTATTCTTTCAAAGATTTTATAACCCAACATGCATACTTTTCAAAAGGTAATTCATTACCAAACTCGTTCAGAATGGCCTGCTTAGGGAAGCAGTTTGCCCATCCTTAAGGTTCCATTTATTAGAAGTTCAGGGCTTGCTCAAGGTTCAAGGATGGCTTCGAGACTTCTGGTCAGTTGAGGTGCCGAGGCCCACTTGGTCTTGGGATGAAACTGTGTATTATCAGGGTCCTGCAGGATCAGTTAGGTCTTGGTCAAGTCAACCTGATTGGGGCGCACTCACCACTGAGTCTTCCACCAGGAAATCTTTTAGGTAAATAAATGTTACTAGGTTCTAAGATGCTCTTTTCTAAACCACTGATTGCTTATTTCTATAATTCTATGTGTATTGAAAATATTTTAGCCAGGCATGATGGCGCACACCTGTAATCCCAGTGACTTGGGAGGCTGAGGCAGCAGGATCACAAGTTCAAAGGCAGCCTCAGCAATTTAGTGAAGCCCTAAGTAACTTAGTGAGACCCTATATCAAAATAAAAATAAATAAATAAAAAGGGCTTGGGATGTGGCTCAGCGGTTAAGTATCCCTGGGTTCAATCCCTGGTGCGCCAAAATAAATTTTTTTTTTTTTTTTTTTTTTTTATGAGTTGGGAGTATAGCTCAGTGAAAGAACGCTTGCCTGATATGCAATCAATCCTGGGTTCAATTCCCAGCACTGGAAAAAAACAAAACAAAACAAAACAAAAACTCTCCCAGGTCAACTCATCATCAGGCATATGCATGCCAATCAGAAGAACAAGTTGAAATTTGGTGCATAAGAGCATCCTTATGATTTGCAAGATGAAGGTGAAAGAGGGCTGTGAACCACCTATGATAGACCCAGAAGAAACCTACCATGGTCAAGTGGAGGGGCAGTCTCTCTCAAATCACTGGACTGCAACTATAAGAGATTGAAAAGTCAGGTGCCTGCAGTATGCAAAGAGCTTTGACCCAGATGCTAGGGAAGTTTAAAAACACGCAACAGATACAGAAGCTGAGCTCTACCTGTAAGGAAGTGTTTACTAATACATATGTCATGATGGGAAAGAACATGTTTCTCCATTTGAACTACAGAAAAATGTAAACAAACGAGTTAAGAAAATACAACATGTAAGAAACCTTTAGAAGTAGAAGTCTTAAAACAGCAAAGAAGTGGAATTGCATGTGTGTGATTAAAAAAATATTTATAGCCAGGTGTGATGGTGCACACATGTAATACGAGTGACTTAGGAGGCTGAGGTAGGAGGATTGCAAGTTTGAGGCCAGCCTGGGCAAACTAGCAAGATCCTGTCTCAAAATTTAAATATAAATAAACAAATAAAAAAGTCTGGGGATATAGCTCAGTTGTAGAGCACCCCTGGGTTCAATCCTCAGTCCTACAAAAACAAAAACAAACAAAATTATTAGTAGCTTTGATTCACCCACATCATAGAAATTCTAGATGTCATGTACACAAACTTAGCCTATGTGCAAAATCCACATGTATGCTATTATTGTAGTTCAACCAAGGGTTAAATTAGATCTTAATATTGAGATTTATTTGTTTTTTTGATTGCATCAGGCTCTTATAAGACTTAGAAATAAATAAAAATGGCTTAGCTCTGGTTCAAAGAGGATTTTCCCCTAGAGCTGATTTTACTATAATATATAGCTTCATATAAAACGAGCATGCTGAATACAGTTAGTCTTCAAAGTGGATTAGGTTTGTTGTGCTTTGGGCATTTCCAAAGCATTAGTTACAGTACATTGCATTAGCTTTACCAGTTGCTTCTCCTGTAATGAAAGGCATAGAAAGATCACCCGCTCAAATAGGAGACCAGAATGCCATCTTTTAACTTCTATTGAGTGTGATGGAGATGATAATTGAATGGCAAAACCACTCCCATTGTAAGGGAGCAATGAAGCATTCTCTAGTTCCTTTACAAAAGGCAAAATCTGAGATGCAGAAATCTGAGATGCTGACAAGCCCTATTCATTCTGTGATAATAATAATGATAACAATAATGATCGTAATTGTACCAGTTGTTACCATTTGCCACCTTCCCCTTTGTCCATGGGCCTTAAAATAAATAAATCTGTATTTTAAGTTATTAACTTGACCTCAGTCTTTATCCACCTTGTGTGTTTGTGTGTGTGTGTGTGTGTGTGTGTGTGTGTGTATGAGAGAGAGAGAGAGGAACTACTGAAATAATAATTGGATTTCATGTATGCAGCCCGTGTGACATTTTGTGGAAAAGGTGGATTTTTATATTGCTCTATGGTGTGTGGATGCTGCATACCTTTTTACCCTAGTGATAAATGTATGATACATGTGCTCACAACTGCATACATAAAGATGAGGCAACCATGAATTTTTCTATGTGGGAGAGACTGGGATAAGTGCTTTATGTGTATTATCTCGTTAATCTCTCCCAAGTCCTTGAGACGGGTACTTTTATTATGAATCTGATTTTTCACATGGGTTAACTGAAGCAACTGAGAGACTAATTAACTTTCTAATAAGTGGTGATCCAGGATTTGAACCAGATATTCTAATTCTAGAACCCTTTTATTTCATTGCCAGTCACTAAGCCTTCTATAAAGGAGGAAATAAATGAATATTATAAACTTACTATAATTGGAAAGCACCCTACAAATGTCAAGAAGATGCAATTATGCCTGCCAGCCTTGGGAATTCAGAAGTCTGGCATATTCATCTGTATATACTGTATTTACCTTTATTTCAAACAGATCATATGATGGATATTAAGACTGCAGATGGTATTTTGTGCAGGCACATGCAATTATTGTGCAGTATAAGTGCACAGGAAGTTCACCACTTGAATAGAAAACCAAAATGCCATCTTTTAATTTCCATTGACCGTGATGAAGACGGTAATGAAATGACCGAACCATTCTCACTGTAAGGGAGTAACGAAGTTAGCAAGTCAGGCACCAGGTTAGGACAGAGATGTTGGCATTAAAGAGGGAGACACTCCACCCTGGAGGAGGCCGAGCTGATCACGCGGCATCCTAAACTGTGGAGCCAGATTATCTAGATTGAACCTTGGCCCAGGTGCCAATTGGCTGTGTGTCTTTAGATGACATTTCCAAGTCTCTCTCTCTCTCTTTTATTGTTTTTTTTTTTTTTTTTCCTCCTTTGAAAATGGGAGAGACCACTAACACACTGGTTTGGTTTAAGGATGAAGAGACAATGTCTGATTCCTAGTAAGTGTGTAGTAAATATTAGTTACTCTTACTACGAGTACATTTGGGTATTAGTCTAATTTAAACAAAATGATCTTCCCACCCTTGGCGGAGAATCTGTGTACACATGTTCTTCTTTGTGACGTTTCCTCTCAGAAAACAAGCAGATTGTTCCTGGAATCTGGGCCAAACACTTACCCATTAGTGCCAACGAAATACAAAACCGGTTATTTGGACAATGTGCTGTAGTCCTGAGGTAGGGCATGAGAGGGCACTGTCAGCAGAACAGTAACAGGAAGGGTGAAGTAGAAGCAGTCTGGCTTTAAAAATGTGTGGTAACTTCTGTAAATCCCAAACTATTCTAAAATAAGGTGCTTCTTTCTTTTTAAAGTGCACAGCAATGTGTTTTGGGACTCAGCTATTTCATAATTAATAGATAAGCTTCACCTTTGTTTGTGCCACAGTAAACAGGGCAAAAAAGTGGCCCTGAACTTGGCACTCTGTGGCCTGTCTTTTAATCTAGAAGATGCCCTCAAAGGCACTTTCCTACTTGGAAACTCAAATGGAATGACCAGACATCTAGGAGGGATTAAATAATGGCCTAATGTTGGTCTTCTGGTCACTTCCCTTTGAACTGGGAACTATGAAAGAGGGTGGTTATTATCTGAAGAGTTGACCAGCACCAGAATGCAGGTCTCTTGAGGTTTCCAAGGGGAAGTTGGGGGAGTTGTACATCTAGAGACTTTTGAAAGAGAGTTGGATGAAATTTCATGTCTCAGTGAAGGTAGACTGAGGCCCTTACTCATAGGAGAAAGAGGCGATTGATTGAACTCCAATTCAAAGTGTTTCCTAATGAGTTAAAAGACAAACAGCTATTTCCAAATCCATTCGAATTCCTTCCTTTAAGTGATCCCCAGAGATTCATAGTCCAAACACCCTTACCTGAGAAACCCGAGTCTTGAGTTAATCAGGAATGAATGTTCTGGGCAAAGTGCATTGTGGCCCCAGGTTCCTTCCTGAGATCTCCTATGTGATGGAGGCTGAGTGTGACCACAGTCAGAGCTGCCCCCTAGGGAAACTGCAGAGCCAAGATGGACAATAGTCTTTAATTTTTGTGTCTCCAGAAGAGCCTTGTGGTAGAAGAACAATCTCTAGAGAGTTTGAGGCAGGGAAACTAATTGCACTGAATGCCTCATCAATCCTCCCAACTCAGCTCCTGGCCTCGCTGCCCCCACCATCATTTCTTCATTCACAGACATTAACTGAACATAAATGTAAATGCTGGGGATGGAGCAGTGAGCTCAATAACAGGATGACAGATGATGAATGGAACACAAATCTTTCCTGGATGGCAGTTACAGTCTGAGGGGAGGTAGAAAATGCACACTAGTCATTATGATACAGGGCTGTGGTGTTGCTCAGTGGTGAATGCTTGCTGAGAACAGATGAGGCCCTGGATTCCATCCCCAGCACCACAAAATAATAATAATTAATAATAGGGAAATAATGAGTTGAAACAGGTATGGGTAAACTGATTTGAGACTATTTTGTACTAGTAATGATAGATGTAAATGAATTTTGAAGCTATTCTTAAAGGAGACAAGAAAGGGGAAGGTGTCAAAAAATGACAACTGGAAGAGCAAGAGCAGGCATAGATTTGAACCTGACGAATGCTTTAGAACTTTGAGCCTAGAAGTGATTGAGGGCGTCTGGTTTCAACCTCATAGGGAGAATGTCCCCACAGGATCATTCCTGACGTCACCACCTCGGTAGATGGCAACTCATCATTTCCGTTTAGATGAATAGTATATGGTTCCTGAAGATAGTGGGGCAATTTCCTTGTTTGTTTGTGTGCCCGTGTGTGAGAGAGTGTATGTGAGGGAGAGGTGGGGCAGTGGTCTCTACTTTTAGTATTCGAGGTGCCCTCTGCCTGAAGGACATGCAGGAGTGACAAGTGCTGATTGGTTGTTCTTTGAGTCTGGAGAGATTACGATGGGATGGAACTTAATGTCTTGGTTCTGAGGTCCAAGGTCCAAGGCTCTGCATGGGTGGCAAACTCGCATGGAATGAGATCACGTGAGCCACCTTCAAGAAGGGAGACTTTGCTCAGCAGAACATGATTTAAGCCTTTGCCTGACTACATTCTGGAAAGAAGTTAACTACCTATGGAAGTCAAATTGGA
Organism: Sciurus carolinensis; assembly: GCF_902686445.1. Lineage (NCBI taxonomy): Eukaryota > Metazoa > Chordata > Mammalia > Rodentia > Sciuridae > Sciurus > Sciurus carolinensis. The sequence goes on from NC_062223.1 coordinate 122,155,851, forward strand.
AACACAGAGAAGCCACTTTTAAAGATCTTTTAGTGTTTATTGAGCTACTATTTCAGCAAATGGTGGCAAGCCCCATTTTATAAACACTACCTCAGCAGAGCCTCTGACTGATCATTTGCAAAAGACCAGTAGTTTCCTCCGGTTATTTAGAAATCACTGCTTGGAGACTTGGATCTCTAATCCTCAATAGTAGGATCCTTGAAGCATTAGGATTTTTAGCCCTGCTGACTTGCCTCGGAGCTACAGGTAGGCTTCTTAACAGGTAAGAAGTACTTGAGACACTTGGGCAAAAATTAGGAATTAGGGCTATACCTATGTTATTAATGACAAATGAGAAGCTGTTAATGTGGTCTGAACGTGCCCCCAAATGGTATTTCTTTCTATTATTTCTGGAAAGGATGTTCTGCTAGATATTCAAGATAGTATCTCTTAAAAATATTTAGAATTCAGTATGAACTCCCAAAGAAATTGGTTTCACTTTGTGGTGAATTTTAGTTAGGGAACTAATAGAAGCTGACTGACTGAAACATGAAAATAATTCTCTAACCCCAAATATTAATTTTTTTGCCAAATTGCAAATCAAATAAATGTTTACGAAAAAAATGATAGGGAAAACCAGTTTGAATGATGGCTGAAAATACATAATTTACAGAAAGTCAAAATAAATTAACTGTGGAGTAGATAAAACATGGATCTTGGATTAAAAATAACTGGGTTTGAATCACATCTTGAGGTTTAAAGTTCTTAATTTCTCTGAGTCTTTGTGTCCTCATCTCTAAAATGAGGGGAAAAAATGACATTTAACTCATAGAACTAGAATAAGGCTTAAGAAAAAATAGATTGACTTCGAAAGTTTTAAGACATGGAAACATTTCTAATCTATGCCTGATTGAAGTGGATTTTTTCATTTGGTCCAGGTCTTAGTTGACCTAAATCTACTTTAAACCAACAGGGTAGGAGAATGCAAGTTGGTTATTTACAGATGAACTTTGATCAGTAGTGTTGTTCTTGTAAGGTTGTATATAAATCAAGTAATATTTAAAATGCTGTAGGGAAGTTTCTCACATTAAGAAGGTCTATATATGTAAAGCAAAAAGACCTTTCCAAAAGCAAATAAACATTCTATTTTATCTTTTGTGCAAATCTGAATGTTCACACGTTGGGATTAGTTCTAGCCAGGTATTCATGTTTGATTAGCTTCTTGCTCTGTAAGGGCTTATGAGGGAATTGGTTGCAAACAAAATGTGTCTGTTCAAAAACAGGAAGGGTTAGGGCTCCTCAGTACAATTTGTTTTTAAATTGTTCTTTGAGGTCAAGATACTACTTCCAAAATGATACTGGAAGGTGCTCAGATAGAGTTTGACCAAAAGATGTTTGATTGACATATGGCCGTTCCAGTTCCAACTTTGTGACCTTGGTCCCAGGTTTATCTCACCAACACCTCAGTTTCCCATTGTGAATCCAGGTGAAATAGGGTGGAAGAAGGATGGGCATTGGATTAAATGTTTCATGTTTCTCCCAGACCTATAATTCTATCACCTAAGGAAAGTCTGTTTGTCATAAAAATCCTCAATCTTCAGACAGAATTAGTGTCTTCCAGATGTACCTGCTTACCCATCCAAGGAGTGTTAAGAGGGCATAGGAAATGAAGCTCTTTCTTTTCCTGGAAACACAGAAAAACAAGGTCACTCTGTATCCAGCAGTGTATTTAATGTCTATTTGGACACTCTACTCAATAGATGGCTTCCTCATAGAATGTTCCTTATTCAAGTTTATTAATTGAATAAAATTTCATGCGTGTAGCTGGATGTGGTGTAATCCTAGTGTAATCCTAGTGACTTGGGAGGTATAGAGACAGGAGGATTGTAAGTTCCAGGCCAGCCTGGGCAATTTAGTGTCTCAAAGTAAAATAAAAAGATCTGACAATATAGCTCAGTGTAGAGTGCCCCTAGGTTCAATCCCCAGTACAAAAAAAAAAAAAAAAAAAAAAAAAAAAAAAAAAAAAAAAATCATGCATGCAATGAAACAATCTATTTTTAATAAATCTTTGGTAAAATAAATTATTTGCCTTATATAAAGCATTTTTGTAGACTTACATATTTTTAAATCTTGATTTTAGATATCAAGAGCGCTTCAAGCAAAGTAGAGCTTTCTAGTTTGTAGACTCTGAGAGTTACAAGACTTTAGGAATCACCTACCATAACCAGTCCTCAAATCTCAATTTCAGAGTATGTAAAATATCATAGAGTTACTGGATCAAGGCACGATGGTGTGGGCATAGTGGTCCTGAATCTTAGCTCTAGGAGAGAGGTAGGGCGATATAAACAGGAGCTTTAGCCCTCAGGACAGTTCTGGGGCAGAGTGCAGCCAGTGTAGGTGCAAACCAACTATCCCTGAAAAGTGGGAACATCCAACAGTGTGACTTTCATTGAGGTAAGAGTTAAAGCCAACTGTAGAATTGTATAGGAATTAATTATTTACAATTACTCCCTCCAGATGTTTGCTTGCAGAAAGATAAATGACTTCAGGGTACAGTGGGAATAGTTGACCAGGGCTGGATTACAGGGGCCACCAATGAAAATCCTCCAAGGAGCCGCACCTTCTTCTGCTTCTTTCTGTATCATAACAAAGCAATTCCAGTTTTTTGCTTGGCATAGTAGGTAAAGGCTAATATCCTTGGTGGGTGGCCAGTATAGTAATTGTATCCCTTCTGAACAAGCTTGGCAACTGTTTCTAGTTTCACTTTCATGATTTCAGCATTGTATCTTAGGATATGAAGTTATCACCCATTGTTCTGCTGAACCCTGGAAGTGGTTGGAGCGCACTGGCTCAAACGTGTAAAGTACTGTGAATCTTGACTTGCTTGTCTACAGAAGGTGGCTACTGTTTTCTGATTGAGGGACAGTGGAATCGCCAGCATTCCTATCAGAAAATCCTGGGTTGGCTGCTTTAACATTTAAAAGGAATCATTCGCTAGAGCATGAGAGTTCTCTTGAGTGAATTAAACTTCCAACTCTGATTGTCTTGGTCTTGGTATGAAAAGTCCTTTACCATCTGTGAAGTGCCACCTTTTTGATATGTGATTTCAGTAAAACTGTGTAGCTTCCCTGTGCCTCTGTTTTCTAATCTGTAAACCAAAAATGAACAATGGAGATAAAGTGATGGTTGAACCAGATCTTGGAAATCTGTTCTGCCATTCTGCAATTCTGAGATCGCTACATTGTGAATTCCTCCAAAGCCAAAACTTGCTTTTGTGCACCCCTGTTTTATAGCACCTAGAACAGTGTGCACAACAAATAAATGTTAAATGAATGAACCAGGGAAGATTTATAGTAACATAATATCTCCCCCTCAACCCTTGCCCACTTGAATGTTCATTATGCTCCATGCAAACTGTTCTTTCAGTAAATCCAAGAACTTGCCACACTCTCTTTCATATCTCATTGACTTTTCACGTGCAGCTTCTCTGTTGGAAACATGTTCCCTAGGTCTACATGGAAAACTTCTCTACCAACCTTCAAACTGTGACTAGGTACTGTCTCTGCTATAAAATTCTCTGGATCAGGGTCTTTCTCCCCTGTATGCACACAGCATTTGGTACACATTTCTACTGAGGTAGATTTTGCTACCAAGTTGTAGTTCTTCAATCGGTTTTCTGCTCCTTCCTCCCTTCCCCCAAATTTGAAGCAACTGAGGCCACAGTTATCTGTGATAAGCATTCAAAACGTATTTTCAAGAAGAGAATAATTTTACATAAACTTTTTAGAAACTCTTTATAGTACCGAGAATTATGGTATGCTTTGAATCTGGGAATATTAAATACTTTTTGATTGATTTGTTAGATTACCAGGTACACCACCAAGCTTCAATTTTCTTAGCAGGTATAGGCAGAACTCCATTTTAAATGGCATAATCATGCAGTTACATTTTGTTCCTCTGAAATGTAACATCTACCAACAATAAAACACATACACACACAAATTAAAAGGGGAAAAAACATCTTATTCTATACCTCAATTGTTCCCTTGATTGGGCTCTTCCTTCCTCTTTCTTTTTCCTTCTCCTTCTCCCTCTCTCTCTCTCCCTCTCTCTCCCTCTCCCTCTCCCTCTCTCTCTCTCTCTCTTTCTCTCTCTCTCTCTCTCTCTCTCTCTCTCTCTCTCTCTCCCTCTCAACACTTGGCTTTTTGCTTTTCACAATCTAACTCTGGGCCCTAGAAAAGTATTTAACACAAAATGATGCTCAAAACTATTTGAGAATGAATAGATGTTTCTGACTCTGTTCACTGCCTAATTTCTGGAAGGTGTAGGCTAATCTTGCAGACTTCCATTTATTCCTTCCCTGTTTACTCTTTAACCTATAGCAATCTCATTTCTCCTCTTGCCACTCCACTGAAATTGTTGTCTCAGAGGTCATCAATGACTTAATTATAAAATCTAATGGAATTGTCTCAGTCTTCCTCCTACCTGACTTCATTATAGCATTCAATATAATTTGTCTCATAGAAATATGGTACAATGGAGAATGCATGAGTTTAAAGTAGAGAAGCCCATTTGATGCATATCTTCCACTTCCTAGCTATATGAACTTGGGCAAGTCACCTTGTAAAATCTCTCATTATTATTATTATTATTATTATTTTGCGGTGCTGGGGATCGAACCCAGGGCCTTGTGCTTGCGAGGCAAGCACTCTACCAACTGAGCCATATCCCCAGCCCTCTCATTATTCTTATTATTCTGCTTTTGATAACAGTTCTCGGGAGAGTCAAATGGGATTTAGAGCATGAAGCACTTAGCATGCTGCCTGTCCTGCTGTAACCAGGCAATAAATTCTGGTTCCTTTCTTTTCTTGACTTCTGAATCATTACTTCCCCTTGGTTTTCTTCCATTCTATCTCTCTGAACAGATCTTCACATGGATCCCATTTTCCTCACCCATCTCTTCTCAGTCTGCATTTTTTATTGCCCTATTTCAAATTTTCCCCATCTCTTACCTGAACTATTTGCCATTCATATGATCAATATTCCAAAAATACTGGTGGATTGAATGTTAGTCTCCTGATTGGTCTATGTACTTTTTCCCTTTGCTCTTCCTGTACATATTTCAGGCTGTCACCAGAGCTAATGTTCCCCAAATACAGGTCAATAAAGTCACCCTCCCAGAACAAAAATCAAAATCAAAATCAACTTGAATATCATCCCTTTATCTGAAGGATAACATTCACCACAATCTGTCCCTTGTTTTTTCTACCTCATCTTCTACTATGTCCTTCCATATACTCTGACATTTTTCCTTATTTTCAGAAACTGAGTATTCACTCCTCTGTGCCTTCACTCAAACTTTTACTGCCCTATTCTTTCCTATTGAGATTCATGCTTTATGTCTTAAATGCCAGTTCCTTGATAGGGCTTGCCTGGACCATCTCTTTCCCTCTAGTTAAAATCTATCAATCTTTCTACTCACATCTCTTTTGCACTTAATTAATCCTGCCTGGATAGACTGTGTGCTCTGATGCACAAAGTGCATCTTATTTATCTTGCTGTGCTCCAGCGCTTACTCAGTTAGGAACCTTATAGAATGGTCTAGCTTAACAACTACTTGTAGAATTGAACTGAATTGAAAATCAACATAAACAGTCCTGTTTCCTAACAAGGTTAAAATAAAGGAAATGTAAATAGGCACAGTAAATGCTAACATTTATAGAGCACTTACTATGTGTTAAGTTCTGATCTAAATGGCCTACATGGTTCTAAATTCTTACAGCCACTTCAGGAGAGAGATGCTATTTAGGATCTTGATTTTACAGATGAGGAGATGGAGACACCCTGTCTGAGAGAAGGTGATAGAAGCTCTGCTAGCTTGACTTTGGGCCTGTGCTCTTAATAACTGGTTAATAGGCTGATATATTCCATGATGCTTCTGAGGAATGTGACTTGGGTAGCTAGAGCATGGGTTGATTGGCCAAGGATGGATGGGGTGACTGCAGAAGTCTTTTCCAGTCCTGGTTTGCATAAAAATTGTCCTTGCAAGATTTAGAGGACAAGAGATAATGTCTGCTTGTGCCTTGGTATTCTGGTATCAAGAACAAAGGTAGCCAAATGTTGCGCAAAACATGCTCTGACTCCTAAGCCTTTTAATGAGCTATGAAACCAGGAGGGCTTATCGGGTGGCAGTCCTTCTCCTGAGGTGACGTCATTGCTCACCCTGGCTCCTGTGAAGGCTAGTGGAAGCAAGCCTCTGCTGACCTTGGGCATTCCCCAAGGCTGACAGTCGCCCTCTCCCAGGCTGTGTTCTTGGAACTAACTCTCCATCAAGGTTTTGAAGCATTTTCTCCTTTTTCTTCAGACAATAGAAGCAGGACATGGTGGCTGGTCAACTGTGATTTTATTTAGATTGTGTTTAGCCAGCGTCAGCCTCCTACTCTACCCTCCTTCTCTAACCACATGAATCCAGTGCAATTTCCTCTGACCCATCTTAAGTGGCTAGCTGCTTTCTGGTAAAATGAAGGGGGGATTAGTGAAAGGGAGAAGAGAGGCCATGGGTGGGGTTTAAGTTATTCTCTCCAATTCCTTCTCCTGTCCCCATACCCTCCACCCCTAGTCCCTTGCTTCATCGCTACACTAGTGATTTCGATCACTGTATTTCTAGCTCCCTGTGCAAGATATTAAAGCCATTAGTGGGTTTCTGAGAGGTGTTTAGTATCTGTGATCAAAATCCCTGAAGCCAGTGATGGTCATTTCAGACTGACTTTGTTAGGCATAAGTGAATTGCTTTTACCTTAATGAGAATCTGGGCCTTAGAGACAGACACAGAACAGTAGGATAAGGATGGGCCTTTAAGAGATAATCTCTTTTCTTCCGTTGCTTCTAATGAGGCTCCAGTTACCTTTAAAGAGAAAGCCACTCTCTAACCAGGCTTGGTAAGGCATTCCAGTCCTTAACTGGCCTTACCCTTGGTAAAAGTTTAGCATCTGACCTGAACTCCCCCCATCCCTCTACACAAACTCATTTCTATTGTTCAGCAATAGACAGAGCTAGAGATTAATATCTGCCCATTGTTCTAATAGCATCTTCCATATTTCAAACTTTCCTGCGAGCCACAATCCCACTTGTGTCCAAAGCCTAGTACTTTCCTTTGGCCATTCTGAATGCTGTGCAGGACAAACTCTGTGTCCAGATTTGAGGTGGGAACTCTTTGTCTTGCAGCAATAGTGCCAAAGGGGACACCCTTGTGTTCTTGAGAATTTCCTGCCCTTGGTATCCTGGGATAGGTAGGATGGTGGGTTTGTGGGGCCTACATCTTCCACCTCACACCCACTTGGATGTGCACCCCAGAGAAAATTGACCTTGAAGTTGCTATTTTTCAATTAAGTTCTCTGCCGAAAGTATCGACTAAATAATGGACTATTTCTCTACGGGTCTCCAGAAGTAATAGACAGGTGTTGGGTGTCTTGTGTCGGTAGGAAAAGGGAGCTTGTGCAGCTGAGAATAAACAACAGTTGCTTGGTAATATGAGCTCCTTTCATTTAAAGTCAGAGGGCCAGCTGTGGATTGGGGGATGGGGGCCTGGGTTGGTCTGACCACTACCTGTTTGAGGGACAGGTGGCAAGGTGAGGTCAGTTTCCCAGAGAGCCATGGAGTCACTGAGAACCAAATATGGAAGAGGGGAAAAATGGAGGGTGGGGGTAGAGGGACCTGACAAATGAATGCTAAGGTTCTTGAAGAGGGTCCTGGAAACTCTTTGGCCCTGGCATCTGATACCATCTGCACTGGGCCATTGTTTTTCAAAGCATTGTGCTTCCATTTCCCTGCATGTGAAACTACTGTTGGAATTAACAGCTACTTGTAATTTCATAATGTACCCAACTGAAGCCAGTTAGTACAATTCTGGTGCTATTCATACTGCTTTCCAGAGCTAATGCATTTGATGTAATTTGGTGGCCTCTACACTGACTTCAGAAGGCCCAGGTTCAAGTTCTGGTCTTGTCCTTGATGAGTCATTGTCATTTATCACTGACCTTGGATAAATTACTGCATCTCTCTGTTTCACTTTTATCAATTGTAAAGTGAGAAGGATAAGTTCTGTTCTTCCTCACTGCGAGGGCCCCTGGAAAGAGGCAAAGTGATGTAGAAGAGCCCTTCTAAAATCATGACGGTCACATACAAATAAAAGCATAGGATTCTATAGATACTCAGAGGAAGGAAAAATTAGTTTGTCCTCAACATGCTTCCAGTTTTCAAGTGATGATGGTTCACAGTTGGAGGCATTCCATGTTTCAAAGCAGTGAATCATTATTACCTTTCTGAGGTATGTTTTGATAGTGTTGGCTGGGGATATAGCTCAGTGGGTACAGTGTGTGCTTTGCATGCACAAGGCCCTGGGCTCAATCCCCAGCACCACAAAAACAAAACAAAACAAAAGGTGATGGCTAGAAGGGATGAAGGGACTGCAGGTTGAAGTGAGCAAGGACACTATTAGGGTTTGTTTTTATTTTTATGTTTCAGAGTGTTGGAGATTGAACTCAGGGCCTGGAGCAGGCTGGGCTACCACTGAGCTATGTACCCCTAAGGACAGTGTTAGGGAAGAGATGTGCTCTGGGTATCTGCTTCCAAATCAAGTGAGACCTTTTTAGATTTGGTTTGGAGGAGGTTTTCTCTCAGGCCAGGTGAAATGTAAGTCCTGTGCCCAAGGGTTAAATTAAATCTCACAGGATTTGGGGTCCAGAATCTATTGTTGGGTAAAAAAAAAATTCGCTGAAGTATGTGGGAAAAAGGAACTGGTGGCTCTTCTTCCTTTTGACAGGCATGTGTTTAAATTCAGAGCACAACCTACAAACATAAAGGGGACTGTACCCTTTATTAACCCTTCTTCCTTTCTCTAAATTTTTTTTTTTCTCTCTCTCTCCAAATGAATTTGGTTTCCAAATGAATGGTGGTATTCTGACTTCCTTTGTTCCCTTACACACTAGTGACCCTGGTCTCTTACTTCAACAGTCCATCTAACAGGCAGCTTTCTGGAATTGGGAAGTTGTCAGACCCTCTGCAAAGTGCTCCTCCTTTGGAGGAAATCCAAGGCAGTGGTGAACTATGTGGAACTTGGCCTAGCTCCGGATCCTGAAGTTTGGAGTGGCAGCATAGCTTCCTCAATGTCCCGGCACCGGAAGAGGTGTCCTACTCCTTGCCAGCCCTGACACCTGATGGAAAGGGGTTTCTCCTTACCACGCTGTGTCCAGGAGTTAAAATAGAGTGATACCAAATCATCCCTGAGAGCCAATGGCCGGATGTGAAGAGTCAGAAACAGAAGCCCATGTTGGGGGGGGGGGGAGGGAGTCATTTTTAGGTGGACCTGGCCCTGGCTTTTCAGCTGCAGTGTCTCCTTGAGTAAGACGCACTTCCTTGCGTTTCACAGCCTCTCATAGGTTATACAATGTCAGGATGCTTTAAGCTGCCCCATGTGTCATTGCAGGATATGATGGACCCATGGCCAGCTGTCTGTGTCACCCTTGATGTTTTGCTGACCTGCAGGGATATAGTTTTTTGTTGTTGTTGCTGCAATAAATTCTTGTGGTCTTTTTAGATATGTAATTTCTCCTCAGCTTTGGGACACTTATGAAATGTAACTTTTATCCTGGCTCTAGGCATTGACTTCCAAATGGAAACTGTATCCACAGAGAGGGAAGAGAAGAGGTTGGATTCAGTTGTGAATTCTGTGTAGTCTTTGGGGTCTCTCTGGGTCTATTTGTACTGAAGAGGCAACTGCCCTGCTGGGGAGGAAAGGGAAGGGTGCTGCAGCTTCTCTTGTAGCAGCTGGGCTGATTGGATTCTGTCCAGCAGAGGAAAACCCCCGACAGGGTGGATCCCTTCCAAGGTCCATCTCTTAGGTTGATACCCAGGTCTGGGGAGGAAGTGGTTCAACACATCTTTGGACGCCACCAGGACTAGGATCTCTTCTAGGTTTCTGGGACCTGGGGGACACACTAGACTTTGTGACCCAGTCTATGACACTAGCAGACTGAAGCAGAATGCTAACAGTGCCAGGAATGGAAAGGGGTGCACCTGACTCTTGGGGCTCTGTTGGATACATTGCCTTGTTTTGTTTGCCCTCCTCTCTTTTATTCTTTCCTGGGGATGGGTTCATGGTATTTGCAGATTGTACAGGATTCAGTCTCTTCCTTACTGGTCCTGTGTGTCCTATTGTCTGTCTTTCCTTGGTATGTCATGTCTGGTGTCCTCAGCTCATGTCACAGAACTGTCCTTTCTTCTCAGCTCATCATTTTGGAAGCAGCCTTCAAGAATCTTACTTTGTCCCAGTGACTATGTAAGGTCTTCCTGTGTCTCAACGGCACCCCAAATAACTCAAAGCAAGCACCTTTCTTAGGAGCAGAGATTCAGTTGAAAAGTCCCCAGTTTTCCCTCAACCCGGTATCTTGGGTGGCCCTAGAGAGTGGGGACTGATACACCTATTACCTCCGCTTTGACCCTCTCCCCCAGAAAAATGCAGTTTGCTAATGGGTACTGCCTGGCCAATCATCGCTCTGAGAAAGTTTGGTCCGTGCTCCTATTTCATTAGGCTGATTGGAGCAGCCTTTACTGGGAGGTAGATCCCTCCCCAAGGGATTCCGTGTACAGTTACACTGCTGTCGCTGCTTCAGCATACCCTTTCAGGATAGCAATCCCACCCCGCCTCCGTCCCCCGCTAGTCCCCTGCTCCTCCGCCTCCTTTTTTGTTTTTATCCAGTGTTTCGCTTCCTCTCTTTCTCTCTTTTCCCCTCCCCTCCTACTACTGCCTCTTCCTCCTGCTCTCTACTTCCCTGCAGCGTCAAGCCGGTTCCCCAACCTGGTCTGCTGAACGCAAACCGCTGAGAGTTTGCTGCGCCGCCCCCTGGGGCCCCGGGCTGCGGAGTCTCGCTAAGGCAAAGACGCAAGCAAGCGAGAGATCGCAGTGGAAGACAAACAAGCGCGCGCGAGGGAAGCCCCAGGAGGGCGGCCGGGTGGCTAGCAGGCGGTCCCCGCCGCGCCCGGGTCGCCTCGCCGGCGGCGGACGGCCGGGAGGACGCGCGCTCCGAAAAGTTAAAGACTACCGGCCGCGCCGCGCCGCTTCGCCTCGCGTCCCTTCCCCGCCGCGCTCCAGGAAAAGGAACTTGCTCTTCTAGCAGCTAGAGACGCGAGCGTTTCCTAACGTGAGAGGGGACAGTGTGCCGAGGGGCCGGGGTGGGAAGCAGCGATCAGGAGACGCGAACAAGGCTGCTGGCCGAGGGCGTGGAAGAAACGCGGAGGCCACGGACCCCGATGCCGGCGGCCAACATGATGGAGAACCTGCAGTTGCCCGCCCTGCAGGTGCCCGAGACGCAGGGCGCGTCGGAGGGCAGTCCGGTCTGGTCCAGCTCGTCCACCCCTACGCTCCGCCGCCGGCGCTTCAAGATGCGCCGGATGAAGAACGTGCAGGAGCAGAGCCTGGAGGCCGGGCTAGCGCAGGACCTGCCGGTTGTCTTGGCTCCTGGCAAAGAGTTCCTGCAGCTGCCGTCCATCGAGATTACGCCCTCCAGCGACGAGGACACCCCGTGGTCCAACTGCTCAACACCCAGTGCTTCCCCGCGCCGAAAGCGCTTCCTTCTCCGCAAGTGGCTGAGGGTGAGGGAGCGGAAGGAGTGCAGTGAAAGCAGGTACGTCGCTGTTCCGCCCTGCCTTCCCGCCCCTCCCCAGAGCCGTCCACGGCCCCAGGGCATCCTGGTGGAAACTTCCAGGACTGAAGCAGGAGCCTGTTACCAGAGTAGGCTTAAGGCGCAGCGCCGGGTATCAGGGCTACTGAACTTCTACTTTCCACACTCGTCACCCATTTCCCCAGCCAGGGGCTTCATGTTATATGATATGTTGACAGGAGGTTTCCTGCTGCATTCCATCTCCTTCGATCTCCACAGCAAAATAAATAATAAAAAAGCAGCAGCTAGTATTTATTGAACTCTTATTATGTGAGGGCACCATGTGTCTCCAGATTTTAGCCATACAGGCCGGGTACAGTGGCGCACGCCTGTAATTCCATAGCCCGGGAGGCTGAGGCAGGAGGATCGCAAATTTTAAAATAGGCCTCAGCAATTTAGCGATGCTGTGTCTCAAAATAAAAAGTAAAAAAGGGGGTATGTGTCTCAGTGGTTAAGTGCCCCTGGGTTCAATCCCGGTACCAGAAAAAAGAAAAGAAAAGAATAAATCAGTAGAGTGAATGGAAGTATCCTTACAGAAACTCTGGCGGTACTATGATGATTCCTATTGTACCGATGGCCGAAAGCTACAGAGAGTTGTTAGATGGCTCGTCCATGCCCATTGCTGAACTACATTTCAGTTTTTATTTTTTATGTGGCTACACTAGGTTGCCTTAAACAGGGCCATATGTGTACAGGTGGAGTATTCATGTTGAGTGAGTCACATTTTCTACTACATCAGAGTCACATTTCCATACCACTGTGGTTTGTGCCAGCTACTTTTTTGCTGCGTAAAAGTGATACCTGAGTGGGGCAGCAATGGGGGTGCTGCGGAGTTTGTTTCCACCGCAGGAAAATTGGTGAAACCCATAGAGCAACTCCACTTGGCCTTGGTGGCAAGAACTGCTTCAGGCAACTGTATTTGAGCCAAGTCCATTTCCTGTGGGGGGTGGAAAGTCCTCTGTGGTTCATTGATACCATCTACCCTATTCATTTAAGTCTGGACTCTAGGGCTCTGACTCCTAACAGAGATTTGTGCTCTTGTGTGAAGTAACTGAATCATTGACCACTTAAAGGGATTCCTTTACTCCATCTGTTCACTTTCATTAATTTTATTGTATTTTATTTTGGGGGATACTGGGCATTGAATTCAGGGGTGCTTAACCACTGAGCCACATCCCCAGCCCTTTTAATTTTTTTGACTTTTTAAATTTTTATTGTCAGGGTCTTGCTAAGTTATTTAGGGCCAACTAAATTGCTAAGGCTGGTTTTGAACCTGCCATTTTCCTTCCCCAAACTCCTGGGCTGCTGGGATTACAGGGCATGTACCACCGCCCTTGGCTCATTCAGTTTAATTTAACAAGTATTTACTGAGTGTTTTTATAAGCTCAGTTTGGCATCAGCTAATTGTAGTGATGTTGAGAGGAGTGTGTGTGTTGGGGGGCTGGGTAGAGTGAAGGATGTGGAATTGAGAAGGAGATTAGTAGAACACTCATACCAAATTAAGATTTGTGAGTTTCACTCTATAGAAAAGACAGAGTCCCAGCCATAAAGAAGAATAAAATTATGGTATTTGCTGATAAATGGATGAAGTTGGAGACTATCATACTAAGTGAAATACGCCAAGCCCAAAAAAACAAAGGCTGAATGTTTTCTCTGATAAGTAGATGATGATATATAATGAGGTGGGGTGGGGAGAGAAGAATAAAGGAACTTTGGATGGTGTAGAGGAAAATGGGGTGGGAGTGGGTGGGGGAAGAAAGATAGTATTCCCCTATGTCTATGTATGACTACATGAATGGTGTGAATCTACATTGTGTACAACCATAGAAATGAAAAGTTGTACCCCATTTGTGTACAATGAATCAAAATGCAGCCTGTAAAAATAAAAATTAAAGTAAAAAAGAAAAGAAAAGACGGAGTCCCTGGAAGACGTATCCTATACCTTGTGGTACTGATTATATAAGAAAAGAGAACCCTGGAGCAGTAGAGAAAGACTTCTGGGAGAAAGAGATTCAAATCATGCCAAACAGAGATAGGTAGAAGGAAATAACAGGGGAAGTATGAGCATAGTTGCACACGATGGGCTAAGGGAACAACATGGGGAAAGGCAAAAGGAACAGGTGAGCCATGTGTCCGAAGGGGACTCTGAGGAGTGGTTAGGGTTAGGCAGAATATGAACATTCTAAGCCTTCCAGAGTTTCTGTTTTGTTTTAATGACCAAACATGGTTTTCCCGACTGATGCAAGTGTAGAGCTTTTTTCTGGGTCTTTCTGTCGACCTTGGGGTTAACAGTCTTTCTGTCTGGTACATCTTTCTGTTCTGGTATGACATTCTGCTACCTCTTTCCAGAAAGTAGAGAAAAATGGGATGAGGTTGGCAGGAGCAAATCTTGAACTGAGAGTTTGTTGGCTTTCCCCTCAAATGTAAGAGTCTCTAAAAGAGACTGTTTTGATCTTAAGATTCTGCCATGTGTACTGAGGACAAAATATGGAAAAAAGAGTCTTGCATTGCTGGCTGGGCTGGGGGTGAGGGTGAATCTGATTAGATTTAAGGAAGGTGTTCCTTGTTTTGAGTGTTATTTAAGGGTGTGGTGGAATCTTCATTTTTGTGGGAGTGGGGATCATACCCTTAAAAATCAGGAAAGATTTTTACCTCCTTAGCTGAAGAAAGCCTTTTAAGTAGTGGTTTGTTGGATTAGAAGAAAATATGTTTGCAGTTCTCCCTTAGTATCTACAGTGGGTTCATTCCTTGACTTCATGAGGATACTAAGTCCCTTGTATAAAATGGCATAGTATTTGCATATAACCCAGGCACATCCTTCTTTATACTTTAAATCATCTCTAAGTTACTTTATCACTTAAAAAATGTAAATGCTACCTAAATGGTTGCTGTACTGAGTTATTTAGAAAATAGTGACAAGAAAAAAGTTTGTACGTGTTCAGTATAGATGCAGTTTTTTTTGTGTGTATGTGTGTTATTGGGAATTAAACCCAGGGACACTCTACCACTGAATTACACCCCTAGTCCTTTTTATTTTTTATTTTGAGATAGGGTCTTGCTCAGTTGCCCAGGCTGGCCTTGAACTTGTGATCCTCCTACCTTGACCTCCCAGGTTGCTGGGATTGCAGGTGTGCGTCAGGGTGCCTGGGTAGGCGAATTTTAATTTTAAATCTGGGTGCATTGAAAAAGACCGGCTCTGGATTCAAACCTAAATTCATCTAATTCAGATCTCTACTCTCAACCACTGCTATCCTGTCTCTGTTGGAATCTATCTGGATTATGTCTAAAACAAAAACCTTCTTAGAAAGAAAGGTAACCATCAAGTGAATAGGTGCCTGTAATACCCACCAAGATTACCTGAGAAGGAATTGGCATTTAGAGGGCAGAGAGCGTCAGGCTTAAAGTCAGAAGACTTGGGCTTACACCTAATTATGTCTTTGTTTCACTGTGGAACCTTGGATACCTCAGTTTACCTTGGCAAGTTCACCTTGATCTTTGGAAGGAAATATGTGTGGGTTAATGGGAGGTCACAAGAGTAATACAGGGGAAAATGTTTTGTAAACTTCCTCTTGCTGGTCAAGGTTAAAGGCTTGTCATTATTCTGCGAGTCTCTCACATGGAGTAGATGCTTGCCTAATAGTATGAGGTTACGTACTCACGTGTCCCAGAACAGCAGCTGGGTCTCCTTGCATGTAACGTGACTTGGAAATAAGATTAGAAAATGGTTCTGCTCTGGCTTGGATTAAGGAGGATTAGCATACCTCGTCACATTCCCCACCCCAAATCTACCTTTTTGCAATGGAGAAAAACACCTTTGAGGCTTGACATGGAATTCATTTGGGATGAGGGATAAGGCAAGGGACCGAGAGGGCCATAGATTATGAATTTTAACCACACAGAGCTTTAAATACAAAGAGTACTAGAGGATCCCCTTCTTCTTCAACCCTAGGAAGAAGTGGAGAATATGGTAAAGTTTGCATGGTGAGGGGATCCCAGGACCCAGAAGTATGACATTCGAACACTCCAAGTGCACTCTTGTCCATCTTTATGTCTTCCCTGTCTTCACTGTACCTGGCCTTTCATGGGGATCCATAGATATTTGTGGATGAATAAATTGGTGATGAGTGAGTGGATAATTCCCTTTTCTCTACTGTTCGAAGTGGAATTTACTGAGAAATTTTCCTGGAGGAGATGAGTATAGAGCTGAGTTTTTAAAAATAGCTTTATTGAGTTTTAATTTACATACCATACAATTCACCTATTTCTTTTAATTTACATACCATACAATTCACCTATTTAAAGTGTTGAATTTGGGGCTGGGAGTCTATCTCAGTGGTAGCATATTTGCCTAGAGCATGCGTGAGACACTGGGTTCAATTCCTAAGGTGGAAAAAACAGTTTTTAAGTCATTGGTCTTTAGTATACTCATATATGTCTGCAATTTAAAAACATTTCTTCACTTTACAAACTAAGCTGTATCCTTTAGCTAGCACCCTCAATTCTCCCACCCCACATCTCACCTGCCCTAGAAACCATTAATCTACTTGCTATGGAGAGCTGAGTTTTGACCAGGGACCAAATACATCTTGGTAAAAGTGATTTGGGTGTGTTGGCATGAAAATTGAAGTGAATAACTGTTGTAATCTGTTTTTCTGTTGCTATGACAAAATACCTATAACCAGGTAATTTAGAAAGAATAGAGGACTATTTTGGTCATGGTTCTGGAGGCTGAAAGTCCAGAAGCCTGGCACTGGCATTAACTCGTCATCTGGTGAAAGCCTCTGCTGTATCATAACGTGGCAGAGGATATCACAGGAAAGACAGAGCAAACCACTAGCTGGGATCTTTCTTTCTCTTCTAAAACATCTAATATTATTGTGAGGACCCCATCCTCATGACCTTATCTAGTCCTAATTACTTCCCAATCTAAATGTCATTGACATATGAATTTGGGGGTTAAGTTTCTAACATGAACATTTGGGGGATACATTCAAGTTATAGCAGGTGTGTTAGTTTGAAGATGGGCAGGGTAGACCAAGGGTGGTCTTAATGAGGAATGTGAAAAATGGGAGTGGTATGGGCAGCTGTTGGGCCAACAGACTTTAATTTTTGCCAGAGTTTGAATTTCAATGAATCAGTCATTAAAAATGTAATGAAGTCCTGTATACAGAATTCTTTCTATGCAAAGAAGATACAACTCAATGGAGAGCTAATGTAGGTTCTGGAACCTGGGAAAGACATGCTCAGAATGGCATTGGAAGCAACTAGTTCTTGCTCTTCGGGGTGACTGGGTGGAAGTGTGGTGAGGTGGAGGCCTCAGGCCCTGCACTGTTCTGTCAGTTGTCTGAAGGGGAGTCATGTGGTAACCACCATTGGAGGTGGCTCCTGTCCTCCTGGCTTTCATCAAGAATACACTTCTTGGGGCTGGGGAGATAGCTCAGTTGGTAGAGTGCTTGCCTTGCAAGCATGAGGCCCTGGGCTCGATTCCCAGCATTGCCAAAAAAAGAAAAAGAATATACTTCTTTCTTTTTTTCCTGGCTGGCTATGTTGCCCTCTGAGCTCAGGAAATGATTTAGTCTGAACTTGAGCGGGGCAAACTTTTAGAATGAGTACCTTTAACAAACAAGCAAGCAAATCAACAACAACAATAAAAGAAGGAGGAGGAGGAGGAAGAGGAAGAGGTGAAAAGATTTAGTACCTTCCTGTCTCCCTAAATCTCTTGGTCAGAGGTGGTGTGATGATTGTTAAAAACCCACACTGAGGCAGGGCCTGGTGGGACATGCCTGTAATCCCAACCGCTAGGGATTATGAGGCAGGAGGCTCTTGAGTTCAAAGCCAGCCTCAGCAATTTGGTGAGGTCCTAAGCAACTTAGTGAGATCCTGTCTCAAAACAAAATGTTAGAAAGGGCTGGGGATGTGGCTTAGTGGTTAAGCGCCCCTGGTTTCAATGCCCAGTACCAAAAAACAAACCAAAGAAACAGAAACTAAAAAACAAACCCACCCTGAGTCTAGTGTGGGGATTAACACCTGTAATCCTAGAGATTCGGGAGCTGAAGGCAGGAAGATCTCAAGTTCAAGACCAGCCTGGGCAACTTAGTAAGACGCCGTATCAAAAATTAAAAAGAGTTGGAGGGACCTGGGGTTGTGGCTCAGTGGTAGAGTACCTGCCTAGCACATGTGGTACTCGGTTTGATCCTCAGCACCACATAAATAAAAAAAATTATTGTGTCCATCTACAACAAAAATCTATTAAAAAAAAAAAAGAGTTGAATGGTGTAACTCAGTGGTAGAGAGCCCCTGGCAATTCCTGGTATTACAAAAAGTCTGAAAAAAATTGCGTCTAAACTGGGTACAGTGGTGCACACCTGTAATCCCAGTGATTTAGGAGGCTGAGGCAGGGGGATCGCAAGTTTGAGGCCAGGCTCAGCAAATTAGCCAGGTTCTCAGCTACTTGGCAAAATCCTGTCTCAAAATAAAAAAAAATAAAAAGCTGTGGATGTAGCTCAGTGGTAAAGTACCCCTGGGTTCAATCATCAGTACCAAAGCAAACAAACAACAACAACAACAAAATCTACACTGAGTATCAGAGCCTCTCCAACCCCTGTTGGACCCTAGCAAAAAGTCCGGAATCAGGTGTAGCTATATATTCCAGAATGGCATCTTTTCATCACTCTCTGGAGGTGATAGGGGAAACGGACAAGGGGCAAGTGAAATGGGCAATGGCCAACTGCAGGCTTTCTGGAGAACACAAAAGTGTCTCTCTGCTCCTCTCCCCTGGGCATATTCCTGATTATCACCTATGTACTACCTTTCCCTGACTGCCTTTTCCCTCTTCTATATAACATATCTACCCTGTCATGATTGCTCATAGTCCAGCAGGCTGGTAGCTAGAGAGTGTTTTCAACCTGGAACCTCGGGGTTTCTGTTTGACTCCACACTGGTAGCGCCCCTTGCTGATTCTGCCCAGCCTGGTAGACTAGGTTGTCTGCCTGACTCTA
Organism: Sciurus carolinensis; assembly: GCF_902686445.1. Taxonomy (NCBI): domain Eukaryota; kingdom Metazoa; phylum Chordata; class Mammalia; order Rodentia; family Sciuridae; genus Sciurus; species Sciurus carolinensis. The sequence goes on from NC_062223.1 coordinate 122,174,545, forward strand.
GCCTAGTTGATGTGTGGTTTGCAGGTAATGAATATACATCATTGGCATGTTTATCTTGATTCTCTATCCTCTTTCTCTGACCCTTAGAGGAAGAATTGCTTCAGGTTTCAGGACAGTTTCCAGGGGAGCTTCCAGGGGAGCAGGTGATTTTGTGCATTCCAACACTTGACTCATTAGAGGGTCTTTGTAGAGCTCTGCACTCTGGGCACTGCCCTGTGTAAGAAGCACAGGGAGTGTGGTAGAGAGAAAGCTTATGTCCTTCTGAATACAAAGCAATAAACAGATGCAAAGGAGATCTGTGACAGGTTAGCCTACTAAGTAGTCAGTGCTGGATAGGGTTAACTAGCAAAGACTTATGCTGACCCAGAATTCCTTGAGGGCAGGGACCAAGTCCCACTTCATACCAAGTTTTCTGCTAAGCGCCTTAAGTACATGATTACACTTAATCCTCACAACAAACCCCTGAGGTACGTTTTACAGCGGGGAAACCTGAAGTTCAAAGATTAACTTGCTCCTGGACAAACAGAAGCATGGCTGAGTTTTGGACCATGTTCTTCTGATTCCACCTCCACATGCAGCGGGTCTTTGCATGCTTGAGAATGTGTGGATGTGGAGGAGTTGGTTCTGAGGGAAGGTAGGGATTCAGAAAGATGGGAGGCCAGGGAAGAGACACGCGGGGGAGAGGGCGAGTTGTGGGAAGCGCAGCAGTACGTGGGCGATACACATGGTACAGGTGGACTGCCTTGGGAGAATCAGCCCACCATTGACTATAGATGTGGTTTCTAGATTAAAATAATTTGTGGAAACTGAGATGGTAGAGATGGAGTCCTGTGGGCTGATTCAACATTGGCCAGGTTCCTCTTTGGAAGTTGGTATTTCAAGAGTTTCCCTGGGTTTATGCACTTGAGTGTGCCAATTACGCATCAGGCAAGACACAAGGATAAACATGGGACAGATTAACAGGTGAGAATTCGGCCCCTTGTAGTTAGTTTCTTCCAGGTCCTGTGTATCTTCCAGTTGCTTTGCTGGTCACTGATAATTGCCTCTGGTGTGCTCAGTTTTCATTAAGGCATCTGAATGGCTAAGTTGCCAGCGGGGAATTTTCTTCCTGACCCCAGTGGGAGAATTGCCTGACCCTGGAGCAGGTGTTTAGATGTAGAGCCCAGGCTGGCCTGGTTACTGGGCCGTGGTGTGGAGAGAGCCTTAGGAGGGTTGGGGCTTTTCCTGGGTCCTTTGCTTTCTTGTGATTGTTTCCTTTGTGGCCCAAATCAGTGTGTGACTTTCCAAAGGGTTATAGTACCTGATGTATAGGAGAAAGAGCTTTTCATTGTCTTGGGGGAGGGGCTAGAAGCTCTTTGACCATGACTTTGGAGCTAGAGGAAATTTTTCTCTCAGAGATAATAAAATGTTTCTGAGGGACACAGAACAGAAAATCAAGCATGGACGTTAAAGTAGGAGGAAGGATCCAAGATGAAGTGTTTAGAGCTGGTGAAGAGGTGCCACACAAGGGACTGCCCTCTCATGCCACCAAAGCATCCTGGAGGTGGTCCTGATTTCAGATACTCTCTTCTGTTAGACTATGTTTCTGGATTTTTGGTCTTCTAGTTCAAAATCATCACTAGGAAAATACCTCTGCGCCTTAGCTGAGACCAGTGGTGGGAGAGGAGAGGGGTTGGGGAGAACTATGGGTATTTCCTTTGAGGCCTCAATAGATCTTTTTGGTTAGATAGTGGGAAACCTTTTCTTCTGCATTCTTTGCACATTCTTTGACAGGGCTGAGACTCTGGTCACTCAACCCTGATCTAGTGATATGATAGAGAAATAATGAGGTGACCAGGTTCTGGCTGGAGCTCAGGCCTCTGACCTAAGGTGTTGGTCAATTTCAACCTGACCCATCATCACATCTCTGGAACATCTTTGTTCTTTTTAAGGCCTCTCTGTGTCAGCGCTTCGCTGGGGTAAAGCCTGTTCCCAGCCTGGTGCCTCTGCCTCCACAATCTGACCACAGAGGTTTGCAGCCTGGCTGTTTTGGGTTGGTAAATGTAGCCAGGAAATAACAGGGCTGAGGAAGCAAACTTGAAAAACAAATAACAGCCCACTTGGTTTTTCCCCTCTTTTGCAACTATGGAAAAAGTGTTTGCCTAGGGACCTAGTGTGGGGATGGTAACTGCTATGTATGGTTTGTCCCTGGAACTCAGGCTGGAGTGAGGTATTAAGGGGTATTAATCCAACTATGATGTTTAGAGGTGGGACTTTTAGGAGATGACACTGTTATGTAAGGTCATTAGGTGGAGTCCCAAGTCCCCCCTGACTGAATCCTGGTGACTTTATAAGAAGAGGGACAAAGATCAAATTAGACATACCTGCCTACTTCCTGTCTCTTGTCATGTAATACCCTGTGCCATGTCTGGATTCCTTTAGCAAAGAGGCCGTCACTAGATGCAAGCTAGCCCTTTAACCTCCAGAACTGTGAGTTGAATAAACCTCTTTTAAACAAAGTTAGCATGCCTCAGGTATTTAGTTACAATAATGAAAAACTGACTTAAGCACGAATCCTTGCAATATTTGCCCCAACAAGTAGGAAGATACAGAAAGACAATGGATGGTTAGTTTTGTGATGTATTTTCGAGAATCTGCAAGGGCCTTCTAGTTCATTGTCTTGAATAAATCATTTTTCACAGTAGTCCACAAATATGTGTCTAATAAAATATCTAGTTAATTGTGAATTTTTGGGGTAGTTTGAAAGAGGAAAGTAGGTTATAATTATAATTTAACATGCTAAACCAACTATTAATGGCATGTTTGGTAGATTATAATCTACTGTTTTTTTTTTTTTTTCCTCATTCAAATTTTCTTTTTAATTGAGGGACTTTTCTTTTTTTCTTCTGTAACTTGTTCCCATAGAAGGTAAGGGAGAACACTGGTTCAAAGTTTGAGGTTAAGTAACTCCAAAGAAAGAACAAATTGTTTTTCATCTTTACATTATTCTTTATTTTCTTACATACCAAGCAATTCTTCAGTGGACACCAACTGACTGTCTCAAATTCAATTGAATTCTGATGCCATCAACCTGGAGATGGCATAATCCCATAGATGAGGGCTCAGTTCTACATGATTACCTTCACTTCAGATGCCAGTTTCAAGACCCAGATTGCCTGCCAAACCTCTGACCCAATGACTATAAACCTGGGTTCCTAATCCCCTCTTTGACTAATTTGCTAAGAAGGCTCACAGAACTCAGGGAAACCCATTCACCAGTTTATTACTAAAGACACAGAAGGAAAGCCAGGTGGAGAAGCATATACGACAAGGTGTGTGGTGGGGCAGGGATCTTCTCTGCTTTTGGGGCATACCAGCCTCCCAGCACCCCCATGAATTCAGCAACACAGAAGCTCAGCAAAAGTTTGCTGCCCAAGAGTTTTTGCAGAGTTTGATCTACAGTCCTCCACACCACCCACTTGTCACCATTTCCCCTTTTATTGGGGGAGGCAGGGGTCAATGGGTTGGGCTGAAAATCCCCACTGTCTCTGGTGAGTGACCCCATCTGGGGTTATCTAGAAGCCTTATCCTAAGTTATGCCTTAGTATAAACCCAATGTATCCAAAGGGCTAGTTATGAATAAAAGACACTTGTATCTTGCTGAGTGTGGTGCTGCAGCCGGCAATCCCAGCAGCTTGGGAGGCCAAGTCAGGAGGATCACAAGTTCTAAGCCAGCCTGGGCAAACCTAGCCAGACTGAAAACAAAAAGAAGTGGGGGCGTGACTTAATGGTAAAGGGCCCCTGGGTTCAATCACCAGTACTGAAAAAAATAAAAACCAAAAGCCAACAACAACAACAAAAACCAGACCAAAACAAAACAAAAATCTTATCACTCAGGAGAGTCCAAGGGCTTTAGGAGTTCTGTGATAGGAGCTAGGGACAAAGGCTGAATAGATTTCATGTTATACCACAGGTCACCCCTTGCTCTTTGACCATGAATCCTTTATAATTAAAGGATCGTAACAGTTCAAAGATACTGGTTCATTACTAGTCCCATTGAGTCATTAATAATTGGTCCAGTCTATCATGGTATCAAATGAAACTATCTCTCAGTGTGAGGATACTTAGGCTTGTAGTTTTCCATTTCATCTTGTCAGGTTCCATTGCTGAGACCACTCAGGTACCTATTCAGGTGCCTGGTCTAACAGAGTTAGGAGACAGGCTCATCTCTTGCTTCGAGCCTCTTCTGAGGAGTTAGTGTAGTATTAGATCTCCTTCATCAATAGGACATTTATTTATTCTGTTACTCGCAGCTACTGTCCCTCTTTCCCCATTAAAACCCAGATATTCCCACCTCTGGGAGAAGCATCAGGTTCGGCCACTGCTGGTCCAGATAACTGGCAGTCTGGTAAGTTCCGCCCCAATAGTCCACTTCCATTAATGTAGGTTAGGGTGACTCAAGGGGTATCTTGACCATTAGGCAGTGCAGCTGCATTTATTATTAACCCCTGTGTCCCAGATGAGGTGTGGGTACAACCTGTTCCACGAGATCTTTAAGAATTCTGACATAAAGGATTAAAAATCCAGTTACAGAAATCAACCGGGTTTCTAGCACTTGTCAATAACATCTTTGGTCAGTTGATCACTGCATCAAGTAGGGAAAAAAAGTGGGCTGATGTATGGTAGAGCATTTGCTTAGCATGCATGAGGCCCTGAGTTTTATCCCTAGAACCAACCCCAGAAGGTTAAAAGTATAGTCATCTGCTGTGGTTTGAATATGTCTCCTAAAATTTCATGTGTTGGAAATTAATATCCAAATTCATATGTTCATGGTATTTGGGGAGTGGGACTTCAAGAGGTAATGAGGATTAGATGGAGCTGTGAGGGTGGGCTCCCAATGATATTAGTGTCTTTATAAGAAGTAAGATCTAAGATAGCAAGCTTGCTCTTTCTTGCCATGTGATGCCCCCTGCCATGTTATGATTTGACAAGAAGACCCTTGCCAGATACTGAGCTGATACCAGTGCCATGTTCTTGCGCTTCCAGCCTCTAGAATCATAAGGCAAATAAACTATTCTTTGCTATATCTCTTCTCATTATCGGATATTATAGATGGTAAAGTGCATTTCCTCCTTTGAAGAAATGATGGTTGGACATCCAAATTGGTGTGGTGGCTTCTGTTCCTGTTCTTTTGTAGTACTCTGGGCTTTTCCATCTTTCATCAGGGATACAGTCCAGAATCAGAGTCAGTTTCTATTCCTGTCAATGCTGATTTGTAGCCTCCTGAGACTACCAATATCAGTTTGACTTGCCAGCTAGGTACAGGACTTCCCTCTTGGGGAATCTGCTACAGAGCCATCTGCAATCTCTGCTTCTTTCATTGGCAAATCAAACATTTCTTATTGGTATTATATGTCTCAGAGGGTATAAGATGAATATGTCTAGACTGGGTTCATTGCTGCATTGTTGAAGTACTTCCATGTCTCCTCATTTTATGGACCCAGGTGGCTGTCTTACGTGATTCCAGTCATCTTCTGAACCTGTGGGGGGTTCTTCTGGCAGTCTGTTAAGTTCCGCCCCAATAGTCCACTCCCATTAATGTAGGTAAGGGTGACTCAAGGGGTATCTTGACCACTAGGCAGTGCAGCTGCATTTTTTATTAGCCCCCTGTGTCCCAGATGAGGTGTGGGTACAACCTGTTCCACAAGATCTTTAAGAATTCTGACATAAAGGATAAAAAATCCAGTTACGGAAATCAGCCAGACTTCTAGCACTTGTCAGTACATCTTTGGGCATTAAAGTGCGATACTCTAATGCACCCTGAACATTCTCATAGTGATTTCCCAGGGCCCCCCTGGCATTGGCATCTCTTTACTAGACCAACTTTCCATTGTTCCTGCCTGACCATGGACCAGGCCATTGTTCACTGCCCGTGAAAGAGTAAAAACCCAAACATGGGGATTTTACCATGCTTCATTTCTTCTATACTGCTAAGAAAACAGCATGCAGCTCAACAGACTGAGCGGATTTGTTTCTACTTTCTTCAATCAGAGTGGCATCCTTCCAAGTAGGATGTTGTTTCTTCTCCTTGGAGCTGCCCCCTACAAACCCAGCAGTTCTTTGTTGGTTGGTTGAGAGTGATTTATAGAGCACTAAGTTATGATAGAATCTAGCTATTCTTCACACAATTTTGGAGTTAGTCCTTAGAGTAAAAAGCTCTCTACTTCTGAATACATCCTCCTTATTTTCTCCAAGTAGCACGATCCTGTATAAACCATCTAAATTCCTTAGTCCAAATCCTGGGTTGTTATTGCTGGGAGGTGCTCCCAGGCTTTTGCCATAAGCTCCAGTCTGGGCTCCACACAGGGTTATCCAAGGGAGAATTTGTCCATACCACCAATCCTGCTTCTATTCTACACGGTGTGGACTTGGGCAATCTTACTGGTTCCAATGAATGCGGCTCAGAGGACAGACTTGCATGCCTTCTGTTTTATAATGCTAGTTATGGGAAACATTCCCCAATCATATACAGGTACTTACTTAAAATATAATCAGATGAAAAAGATGCAACTATTTCACATAAAACCTGTTCAAGCATGCTAATTCTCCCACCGATTTTACTTTAATTCTATCAACCTTTTTTTCCCTAGTAGGATTTTATTAACAGGTTTTGGTTTTACAATTCTCTGTAGGGGAAGTATTTCCAACCAGATGTAATATCCATTCCTATAAAACATTCAGGTAGAAGAGACACAGCTTTATATAAAACTTGTTTATGCATTCCAACTTTAGTACTCTCATCAACCCCTCACATATTTATGTTCTTCCAATCCACTTGCAGCCCACATCAGAGATTTATTCATGGGTCTTGGTGTTTTTGTATCAAGGAGTCATGAGAGCTCCCCCAACCCCACTCCTATCACCATTTTACTTTTTTTTTTTTTTTTTTTTTTTGTGCAAAAGGCTTAGGGTCTCCAGGGGGTTTAGCTAAGGAAAACTGTCCTTTATTTCATCTTTGCTTTGATTTATCTGCCTATTATCCAAGGCAATTTTAGATCAGATTTCCCATTCCAGTCTTTGTCTTCTGACATTTAAAATGTTTCCAAACTGGAGCAAATACAGCAAGCACATCTGTAAACCTTTAATGTTGGGGGACCAACAGGAACACTCTTTGGTCCACCCAACCTTTGATAGTATTATATCAGACCTTTGCTTCAACCCCATCAATGTCTGTTTTATTCACCCTGTTTCTTAGTGATCATCTAAAGATTTCCAGAACTGGACTGGGGAGATAGCTCAGCTGGTAGAGTGCTTGTCTTGAAAGCACAAGGCCCTGGGTTCCATCCCCAGCACCGCAAAAAAAAAAAAAAAAAAAAAAAAAGGATTTGTACAACCTGGGATTTCTCTCTTTCTTTTTCCTCTTTTTCACTCATACTCACTCCCACTTCACCCATACTTCTGATCTAACAGCTATCAACTGGGGGGTCCCGATCCCCTTTTGGATCCAGTTAATATGTTGGGATGACTCAAAGAAGTCAGGGAAACAGTTACATTTACCTGTTTACTGTAAAGTTTGCAAATGAACAGCCAGATGAAGAGGTAACGTGGGGTGAGGTTGAGGGTGGGGAGGAGGCTGAAGATCTTCCGGGCTCTTTCTGAGCACACTGCCCTTCCAGCACCTCCAGTAACCCTGCTGCTCAGCAAATTGTGTTGCCCAAGAGTTTTTATACAGCTTGATCTCCAGCCATCCCCCCACCCACCACTTCCCTTTTCCCAACCCACTGATCTCCAATTGCTTGATGTTTCTGGTGACTGGTCCCTTCCTGTGGTATCCATGGGCCATCTTAAGTCACTGCATTAGCATCAACTCAGGTTTTTATCAAAGGGACTTATGATGAATGTCAAAAGACACTCCTTTCACTTACACTCTGGAGATTCCAAGGGCGTTGAGCTCTGTGACAGGAACCGGAAACAAAGACCAGCAATATTAAATGTTGTAGCTCAGGAGGACTGTGAAATAAAGCCAAATATAAATTTCGGAAGCACTCTTCCTGGAGAAGCTATCAGGCTGAGATACTTCTGCATAGTGGGGGAGGGAGAGAGCCCCAGCAGGTGTCGGGGCCACTCAGACTTTTCCTCATGGTCTCTGGCCTCCAAGCATGTCAGTGCCAGGCTCATCCCCGGAGCAGTCTGCCTTGATGTAGCAGCATTTGTATTCTGGCTGGGTCACTGCACCCTCAAGCTCTTTCTGACCTTTCTGTTGATTCTCAGGGTTGCATGTAATAGTAGCAATAAAGGTTACTCTGAACCAGGTGGAGCTTCTCCAGGAAATGGTTTGTCCTTAACTTGGGGGATAACAAGAGCTTTCTCCACCTGCGTCTATGGTGAACTGTTTTCTTCATGACTGAAAATCTCATTTAAAGAAACAGACCCAGGAAAGAAGATTGTATTGCCTCTGTGGGTTGCTCCTTTCTGTTTTCAAATTGTACTTTTGAGAAAGGTCTCACTGAAATTCCCTATGATACAATTCAAACTCCTTTTCTCTTGTTCTAGCCTCAGAGGAGATGGACGAATAGGTAACTGATCATTTCCCTTGATAATATTCCTTCCAAGACTCATTATTAGTAATTTGGGTTGTTGCTTCTGGATTTTGAGGAAACCTGGCTTTGTCCTAGCCATTACTTGCAGACCTGTCCTCCTCTGGGAGGAATTTTCAGCCACTGTCAGCCAAGTATGTTAGAAGGTGGGGTAGTATTAAAGGTGAGAGGAGGAGGATGTGGCCTGCCCATTCAGAAAGTTCTTGGGAACACTGAAGACTCATCTCTCTTTGAAGTGCTTTCTCTGGATTGCTTCCCAGAATGCCTCTATTGATTGTCAATGTCTTTTGTTTCACTGTCAGAGAGATTCGGCTGACAGTGTAGGTAACTCAGGAGAGGTATTGCCCACAGTTACATCAATATTTATTTATTCACATTTTAAAATTTTGTGCATTTTAAAATTTAAATATTTTTTTAAAAAATTGCTGGGCATTGACCTCAGGCTTGGTGCTTGGGATACAGAGATGGATACATGATCATTCCATTGAGGAGCTCACAGCCAAGAGTGGAAGATAGTTTCGAAAGAGTATGGTATTCAGACTAAATCATGTGTGTTATCTGACCAAATAACTGAGAAAACTGACTTAGAGGAAGAAAGATTTATTTTGGTTCATGGTTTCAGAGACTTTAGCCTGTGGTCAGTGGGCTCCATTCTTTTGGACCAGAGGTAAGGCAGAACATCAAGGCAGAAGAGTGTGGTAGAGGAAGGCTGCTTACCTCATGGTAGCCCTCCATGGTATATCACCAGTGACCACTTCTTCTACTCAGCCCTACATCCTACAGTTTCCACCATCTCCCAATAATGCCCTCAGGTTATGAATCTATCTGTGGATTGATCCACTGATGAGATCAGAGCCCTCGTGATCTATTCACTTCCCCAAAGCCCCACCTCTGATCATTGTGGCACTGGGAACCAGTCTTCAACACATGAGCCTTTGGGGAACATTCCATATCAAACCATATAACATGGGATTTACACTAAAATATGAAAGCAGAAGAGGTCTCAGGGAAGCCTCTGCTGGCTGGGAGAGGAAAACAGGGTCGCAGGCCTGGATTTTACCACCACACCACCTTAGTTCGCTCACATTCAGCGACCCCTTGGAAGTACCTGGTTTGGCATCTCTCTCAAAGAATCCGTTCTGTAGTCAATGGGATTTGTGAGATCGTTTCATATTTGAGGAAAACGTGAAGTTCAAGGCCACAAAGCTGTTTGGTGACGAAGATGGATCCAAAATACAGATTTCCCAACTGTGCTGTCCAGTCTATTTCTCAGGGAGCCTATCTTTGCACTGCCTGGAACCATATCTTTAATCAGTGAGCCATGATGCTCATTGTCTTTGGGGACAAGGGGATGTTTTCTTAGGACAACTGTCCCAGTACTAGGCTTAGAAACCAGTTGGGCAGTAGAGGGTAGAGACTTCAGTTCGGTTAATTTTCTCACTCTGTGGTCCCAGGCAGGTAACTCAATCTCCCTGGGCCTCAATGAAATTATAAAATGAAGAGTATACATTTTCATTTCTTCTTGTGAGGCCAAAGTAAGTATATGTGCCTGAAGAATTATGTTAATTTTTTCATTAGTTAATAAAAGGGAAGCTATTTCTGATGGCTCATGTTTCCTCCGAGTCTGTTCCTCCAAGTACCTAGAACAGTGGTTTGCTGATTCTTTGGTTATTTATGGGATATTACTTTTCTGTCTATTGATGGTTACTGAAAAGTATAAAAAGATTTTATAATGTGGGGGCCACTCTTCCTATCTTTTCCTTCAATGATGGTCTCCTTAAGTCCTGACACCAGGTTTCTTATCTCTCCTCCTTTTCTTCTGCTTCATTTCTTGATCTCCTCCTCCTTCTCCTTCTAAACCTACATACTATCTTTGGTCAGGTTCATCCAAGCCCTTGGCTTTAATGATTCCCTTTCATGTTGACTGACTCACTCCACCTTTTGCTGCTATAACAGAGTACCTGAGACTGAGAAATTTATACAGGACAGAAATCAACTTTTTTACAGTTCTGGTGCCAAGATCGAGGCTCTGTCATCTAACAAAGTCCTTCCTGCCCCATTATTCAGAGGGAAGGAATGCTGTGTCCTCACATGGCAGAAGGCAGAAGGGCAAAGTGGCAAAGGAGGCCCAGGTGCCCTTTGTAATGATATTAATCGTACTGAGATTTTAACATGAGTATTGGAGGGAACATTCAAAGTGTAGCATGACTCTCTCATTTGTATCTCCGCCCTCATCTCTTTACTGGGTCTTAATCTCCTTTCCACTCGGCTAATGCACATTTCCACTGGGATTTTCTTCAGAACTCTGTTCTTCAGTTGAGCCTATTGTCTTTTCCACCAATCTAGTTCTTCCCACTCTGTCAGTACACTGGGGATTGGTGTTTTTCAATATCAGGAGGCTCCCTGCTCAGAAGAAAACGTTCTTCAGTCTACCTTCTCACCCCTTCTCTGTTGCCATCTCTCATGTTCAGTATATAAGCATCCTCCTAACTGGTCTCCTTGACTCCCTTCATCTCCTCCCCCTTTAATTCTGCACTCTGCAGCTGGAGGGGACTCTGTGCCCACTTCTGAGGTAGGGCGGCATGCTCACACTGTATCCTTTATCAGATCCTGAACTGTGAAGTCAGAGTTTATTTCATTTCAGCGCCTGCTAAGCATTTTGCATGGAACATGGTTGGAGCTCAGTAAACATGTATTTAGGGAATGAATAAATAATCGAGTGGTGAAAGCATGTAAGGAAATTTGATTTTCATGGAATTCTAATATAAATCATTATGCAAAGCAAGACTTCCTCTTGAAGCTGAATAATTACCCCCCATATGCCACTCATGTAAATCTAGATTATTATATATTGGCTTCTTTGTCTTTTTAAGCCTGCTTGTTTATTTCCTATGTTTTCTGTGTCCTGTTTGTGTCCCTCATCAGACTGTAACTACTCAGAGACCTGAGATTGCTATTCTTCTAAGGGTGGTCTTTATTCAGAGGAGCCAGATTTGAAGTAGACAGGTGGAGAGTGCTTGACCTTATCTACAAAGAGGCTTTGGCAAGCAAGAGCATGCTGGGAGCAATATTGTGTCTGGTGGTTGACCCAGGGCCCTGGCATAGTGTGCAAATATGGGTTAGGTTTTCCCCCCACACAGGCTCATGGCAGCTTTGAAGGGTGTTTATTTTTGGAGCTGTGGTTGCCTTGGCAACAACACTTTTTCTCATCTTCTCTTTCCAGGTCGGGGCAACAGTTGTTCCTTCTGCAGGGAAGAAGCATTTTGGAACAGATGCATTCTTTTTTCTACCTTCCTGCCCCCCTAATTAATCCAACAACTGTTTACTGAACACATACAATGTGCCAGTTTATTGTTCTTGACACCAGAAATGATAGTAGACAAAATAGTTTCTGCCCTAGTAGGTTTTACATCCTAGGAGTGGTAGAGAGACAGCAGGCAAAATTTGCAACATTAGTTCCAATTTATTTAAATGCAAGTTATTTGGGCACATCACTGAAAGGAGATTAATTTGTTTTCTAATATTTAGAAATCGGGAGTTGTAAGAGGTGGCTGACTGTGGAAGCTGACTCCCCTCCCACTAATAGTGGGACTTAATTTGATTTGGTGTGGACATTTTGGAATGCAGACACATTTGTTGCTCTGACATAGTCCAAGACCTTGGGAGATGATGAAATTAAACTGGGTCTGTCTCTGCAGCTGTCAGATGCCAAAGCAGTTGTTCTGCTGGTGTTTGTGGGAGACACTTAGCCCTAGTAGGAGCCAATAGTCAAAGGGCTGCCAGTAGAAATGGCCCTTTATCACCCAGTGTAATGCAGCCTTGAAGGCAGGCAGTGGATAGAAATTTATTGAGCCGCCGTAGAGTGTGGAGCTGACTTCAAGGGGGAAGGCAGAAAGGAAAGAAGGGATACTGACACTGGCTGTTGGGTGCTTTCAGCAGGAATGGTAAAGCATGGCACCCACATGGACACAAATGAAAACAATGTGGGCAGTAGTCATTTACCATAATCTCTTAATTTGGGTAGCACTTTATTCTTTTTAAAACAACTAACCAGGCCCTGGGCTCAGAGAATGTATGGACAGAGTATAATTGATCTAGGTATTTGCCCCAGCACTTACCACAGTGCCTGGCACACACCAGGCCTTCCAATGATAAGCTTGTGACTTGATAATCCATTACATCATTTGTTCCTTCATCCTGTGGGACAAATGTAATCAGAGTGCCCACTTGGTCCTTAAGGAATTGAAGCTCCAAACCCTACCCACATTCATACAACTAAATAATGACAGAAATCAGACTCAAAAGGAGCCTGTGACATGTCACTTTTATTTCAGCCCTATATTGCCTATATTGTTCAGTGCATGTATACATCTGACATTATACTGAGGCTTAGACATAAGTCCTGAGGGCAATTAAAATCCACAGGAAATGGAACATAAAGGCCAAACATTACAACCAGCTATTTCCACATGCCTCTGCTCTTTTAAAACTGCAGTTCTCATGAAAGGCTCTGACTGGATTTTGCCTCCTCCTGTTCCCCTTCTGAGCTGGAGGGACACATTAAACATTCATGCTGCCAGAGAGAAGAGAGTCCAAATATCACTGATACGTGTGGCTTGGCTGCTAGGTGCTGGCCTTCCAGCTTTGGCTGGCCTCTGCTCTTGAAGGAGTTAGTCTGGTTTATTGCTTCCTTTGTTCAACAGCAGATTTTTGTTCAGCATCTATTAGGCATTTGACGCCCATTATTACAAATAAATGTTAAGATTGAAAATGTGACAAATTCTTCTAAGGAGAGGATAGCAGTGACTGTCCTGTGGGTCATCCTGGCAATTAGTCAGATCTTGTTGTGAAGACCACCCTCTCTAGAAGACCTTCCTTAGTAAATGGAGTTGGGTGGACCCTTGGTCTTAGGAAAGCAGAAGCAATTTATTCTCAAAGGAGGACCTAGTTCATTTATATCACAGAATAGGTGAAGATGGCCAGTACTTTGTTGACTGAGAAATTCTCCTCAGAAAAATAATCCTAGTCTTTGTGCTTGTTATCCAGCATGCATGAAGCCCTGGGTTCAATTCCCAGTACCGTGAAAAAAAATTTGTGTATGTGTGTGTGTGTGTGTGTGTCTTATAAGTACTGTTGAAGTAAAGGATCCAAAATTTAGATATTTTGGGTTTGTACATTTTTCTGACCTTGCCCTTTGTAGCCACAAAGAGTTCTAGAGCATCTTCTCCCAGCGGACTACTAGTTTAGGACCTCTTTGGGGCAACAGGTTTGCAAATGATTATTTTATGGTCTTAATCGAATTACGAGTATCCTCAGAGGGTTAGTAAGAAATAATTGGCACTACGCAAACAACTCCAAACTCCACTCATCCAGGTTAACTGATGAAGTATTGGAAAATACAAGCACACAAATCTTTTAAAATAAATATGTGTTTTTTGTTTGTTTGTTTGTTTTGTTTTTGTGGTAGTGGGAATTGGACACAGGGTCTCATACTTGCCAGGCAAGCACTTTATCACTGAGCCCCAAGGTAATATATTTCTTAAACCTGGATATCCCCTAGGGCAGGGTAGGTGCTTTTCCCTGGAATGGTGATTCCGATTCTTATCAGGAAGGGATTTTGATTCTCAAGCTGAGCATGATACTTGTCTTGATGTTGGCGGTTGGGGTCCACATACATCCACCTCAGGGCACTTTATGGACCTTAGTTTAGGTGAGCACATGACAGGCTCACTGAGGCTGTATAAGGGAGCATCTGGGGTCACGGGTCACTTCTGATTGCGAGCTTGAGGGTGAGGGAGGACAGCTGAGAAATGGAATGTGTTTCTACTCTTGACAAAGCCCATGCCCACCCTGCTCCTCACTTACCCCCACCTCTAGCCAGGCTGGTATCAATGACTTTCCAACAGCTGCCTTTGATTTTTGTTCTGGTAGCAATTTCCAAACTGTTTCCATGGAGTAAAATTCCAGCCTGGAACAAGTTTTCTTCCCTCAGGCTGCTTTGCATCATCAGTTTTCTCCATAAGTAGGCAACCCTGAAACATCTACCTTGTGGATTGGTCTGAAATCGACTAGCAAAGGTAAGGCTCCTCTCAAGGTGTCCAGTACAAGGTAGGCGCTCGCTGTCTGATTATTCTCTTTTCTTCCCCTCCCTTTAAACTTAAGGGAAGGAGGTATTTTCATGTTGGTGCCATTCAGGGCCAGGCTTATCTGATCAGAAGGACAGGCCCTGGGGTTTGCGGCTGATTGTCATTGCCCGGCACCTTTGCTGAGTCATTTGGGGCTGACCGACCTGAGAAATCGGTGATCCAGGGAGTGGTCAGAGCTCTGTGTGTGTGTGATCAGCCGAGGTTGCTGGGATCGACTCCTAGTGCTTCTCGGTGTATCTCTGGAACCTGATCCCCCTTCTCATGGGTAAGACTGTGGGGTGGACAGGTAACCAGCCTTGGGCATGTCCTGCATGTCTTGCCTAGTACTGGGTTTCCTGTAAAGTGGCTTCATGAATCTTTGGTGTCAGCTTAAGCAGTACAGTCATAAGGCTCTGCAGAGGACACCAATGAATGGAGGGCAGCATTGTCTTCAGAGTTTGAGATGAGTGACAATCTTTGATATGAGGGTATTTAGGAGAGAAGGGGAACTTAGTGATAGGGAGAAGGTGAGGAATGAGAACTTTTAGAAAAATGAGACATCGTAAAAAAGAGCCAAGGTAAGATTTAAAGATTAAGTGCTAGAGAACATGCATTTGTGAGGTTAGGATGGGTTTTGTATGTCCGCTGAAATGCTCATTCTGTCTCTTGTGAGACTGTATCTATGAGACAAGGTACATGTAATTCTTGTTGTTTGAGAGATGCTTTAACTTGTTATATCTGAGAGACACTCTATGAGCACTTAAGTCTTATGCTCTTACAGTTTTGTGATGTTTTACTCCCATTAATACCAAGGATAAATATTGTTCGAAGATGTATCGTGTGTAAGATGTGGAGCAGTCATGTTTTTTGTTTAGAAAAGTAGGCAAGCAAACATTTAAGTCCATTTTTCTCCCAAAAGATAGAGGTATAGGATGAAAGGAAAAAATTATGGTTAAGCCGTATGTTCCCATCATGCCTAGCTAGAGATTCATTAGGATGAACTAAAATCAGAACAGATTTCACTAGAATCTGCCTCTGAATTCCCTTCCAAATTAAAAATACACTGAGAACCTTCTGATGATATGCATTCACAGTCTGTCAGTCATTCCTTCTGTATTTGTTATGCAAACTGCTGTGCTAGTCACTCAATAAAGGGTGGCTGGCAAAGCCACAGATAGGAGGCACTCAGAGGGATCTGAATGGATTCAAGTTCAGGCTCTGTCTCTTTTCAGTGTGACTGTAACAAAGTTTTTAGTTTTTTTGAGACTTCCCTCTCATCTCCCTCCCCAGTTTTATTGTCTTCATAGTACTTTTTACTTTTGAAATGATCATCTTTTGTATGTCTCTTTGTTGGTGATCTCTCTCCCATCTCTGCAACCTTACTGCTTAACCCACAAGAATTTGAGACCCTTACAAGGAGCAGGGATCTGGTCTGTTCTGCTTATTCCTGCATTGTCAGGGTTAGCAAAGAGCCTGGTACATTGGAGACACTTACCTGCAACATAGGACACATCTACAAGGGATAGTAATTAGCCTGATTATAAACAGTAGCATCCGAGGGCTATAAAGCAAAGTCTGATACCTTCTCTGCCTCCTGGAGTTTACATTCTTGTACGCTAAGGGCAGTAGGGTGTCCTGGGAGGCTCTGAAAGGTGGCATACTTAAGAATTTTATTCTTTGCCATACTGCGAACTTATTCAGCCTTTGGTTTTTGGTTCTGAGAGGGAAAGAATTAGACAAGGTCTTTTAGGTCCCTTCCTGCTGGTTAAGTGTTGGTCCATGATTTTATTAATTGAATTATAGGCTGTTGTAAAATGACATTGGAAAGAGAGTAACATTAGAAGGAAGTAGGAATCAAAGAGAGTGTGCAGGAAGTGGGTCAGGAAGCCACATGACTTTGTCTCTGTGCCTGTTTGGTGCTTTTCTGGGTCTTAAACCACATCTGTTCTCCTGCTGCCATTCTCATTTCCCACTGTCTGGCCCTTGTCCCTCTCCCTCCTGGTACACTCACACATCTCAGGGAGAGCTGGCCTCCCTTCTCTGTGTCTCCTACCTGACTTTGAAATGGATTTCCTGGAAGATTTCTGGGCTTAGCTTTCTTGCACTTTTGAGCCTGGGTGGGGCCCATATGAGTACTGAGCACACTCTTTATTTTACAGATGGGCAAACTGAGGCTCAGAATGGCGGTGTAGCTTGCTCTGTTTTATAGTAGGAAACAGAGCCAGTGCTGGGTCCAGACTCAGAGCCCAGTTCTGCTGCGATTGCTTCCCTGTGCTTGGGCTCTATTTTCCATTTATTTTTATTTTCAGTAGATGAGTGTTACTTTATGTGTGACTCCAAGATGAGTGTATTTGTATGCTACATAGAACCTGTTGGAGTTCCTTGAAATCTTTTCATAACCCACTTTAGCAGCCTCTTCCTTTTTTCTTTTTTTTTTGGTGCTGGGGTTGATCCCAGGGCCTTGTGCCTTCTAGGCAAGGCTCTGTCACTGACTCTGCTTGCCCCACCCTCCTGCTCTGATTCCAAGGTTCAAGGCTCACTTAGCATTTGCTGTAGATTTTTACCTTACTGTGAATTCTTGAAGATGGTAGTAATTAACTAGCCCTCAGGGTATTTGTTGCCTGTCTAATGCTTACTTCTCACTGTGCTAAAGTGAGGGGTGGGATAAAGAAGTTAGAGCTGCCCCTTGGAGCTTGCAAGCAGAGGAACCTGGAGCACCTAGGTTTGTTGCTCATCTTCTCCCATGATCCTCAGTCTCTCTCATGGGCTCTGTCCTTGCTCATTTCACTTGCTAAAGTCTTCATCCACTCTGCTGTACTGAGAGGGCTTCCTCAGAGACCTGCCTCTCATGCTTCTGATTTCGTCAATAAACAGATCATTCCCCTGCTTAGAATTCTTCAGTGCCTCATCATCCACAGGATGAAATCTCATCCCGTTTCTGACACTCAAGGCCC
The DNA here is from genome assembly GCF_902686445.1 of Sciurus carolinensis. Classification (NCBI taxonomy): domain Eukaryota; kingdom Metazoa; phylum Chordata; class Mammalia; order Rodentia; family Sciuridae; genus Sciurus; species Sciurus carolinensis. Next base: position 122,192,200 of record NC_062223.1, read on the forward strand.
TTCATGATGTGAACTCTGCTTAACTTGTCTGTGTTCATCTCTTGCTGTTCCCACCTCAGCCCTCATCTCCAGAACTAAGGACAGCATACCATGCGCTGCCCTTCAATCTTCTGGACCTTGGCAAGCACCCCTCCCTCGCTTTGGAATATGGTTTGCCTAGTAAAATTTTGTTTATCTTTCAAATGTCGGCTCAATTTCTTTCTCCTCTGTGAACTCCTGTCTACTTCCCATGCGGCCCCAGGTGTTCTTTCTCTTGTGTGGGAACCAACTTTGGGTTTTTTTGGGGTTTTTTTGGTTTTTTTCAGCACTAGGTAGTGAACCTAGAGACACTCTAACACTCAGCTACATCCCAGCCCTTTTTATTTTTTATTTTGAGGCAGGGTCTCGCTAAGTTGCCAAGGCTGACCTTGAACTTGAGATCCTCCTGCCTAAGCCTTCTGAGTTGCTGGCATTACAGGCATGTGTCACCATGCCCAGTTGGGTGCCAACTTTGTATATATACTTCCCCATCCTACCTCTGTGCAGCAGTTGTATTGCATGTAATGTCATTGTTGAATGGAATGTTTCTCTCTCTTCACCAGAGAGTAACCCCCTTAAGGACAGAATGAGGGTTTCACCCTATTTAACTCTTTGGAGCTTCAAAAGGAACTGGTTCGTAGGAGGTGCTCTATAAATGGTTGCTGAGTGAGAGTTGTGATTTCACTTCACTCTTGAAATTAAACTTAGAGTGACATATATTTTTTCCTCTTAGAAAAAGGAATCATTTTGAATGCTGTAGGACTGTTAGAAAGAATCAAGATAAGAAAAAAGGCCACTCGTCCTTTAATAAAAGAAGAGTTTGTGTCAAGCAATAGAAATGGTAGCCTAATGGCAGGGAGGGAAGAAATGAGCAGAGAGGAAATAGCTGTAGCCAGGGGAGGTCACGAGTTGGAGAAGCAAAGCGATAAAAGGAAGGTGAAAACAGAGATCACTTCAACACTTGAGGAAGAATGATGCAAATAAAAATATGTATTTCATCCAAGGTCATTTGATGCCCAGATGCCTCAAGAGGCTTCACAGAATCCAGCTTGCCTCTTCTCAGTGAACTCAGGGATGGAGCCTGAGTGTTGTCTTGCTATTGAGGGCCTCTTATGGTTGCCCTGAAAAGAAAATGAACAGGAAGAAGGATGGGAAGCACATGACTTTTTTAATCTATAGGATGAACAGTATCCTAGAGATGCAGAGTTTCCCCTGCTTATCATTCGCCCCAGTGCGAGGGATGAGCAGAAAGGACAGAGATGGGAAGTATTTTGGGTGGTCAAAACGTGTCCCTTGCACATGGAGGTGTATCTGCAGAGATGGGGTATTTCTAAGCAGCAAGTCTGCCCATGAGCAGTTCCAGTTTGGGAATGGTTTTTGATGTTCTGGGTCCAACCCTTTGTGCTTCTGGAATGTTCCTCCAACTCTTGAGTCAGATTTCCTCAACCAGTGATGCATGGGAGTGCTCACCTTGATGCTGTAGCACTGTAGAGTGTCCAGACGACACATTTGTGGGCTTTAGGTATCCCTGCTATAATTGCTGGCCTAGCTGTGGATTTGGAAAAGCACACCTAGGAGGTGGAGGTAGTGGAGACTGGATAGACCAGGAAGAACACCACTGGAAGATCACTTATGGTGATCAACCTTTGGAGTCAGGGCGGATGGGGGTGGTATTTGGTTACGGCATTCGGTTTTTTTTGTTTGTTTGTTTTGGTACTGAGGATTGAACCCAGGGTGCTTAACCACTGAGCCACATCCCCATCCCTTTTTGTATTTTATTTGGAGACAGGGTCTTACTGAGTTGCTTAGGGCCTCCCTAAGTTGCTGAGGCTGACTTTGAACTTGTGATCCTCCTGCCTCAGCCTCCTGATTACAGGAGTGCGACACTGTGCACAGTTGGTTACAGTATTTTTGATAATAAAGAAATCGAAGAGGGGGTGGGGGTGGGGAGGAAAGATAATAGAATGAGACAAACATCATTACCCTATCTATGTACATGTATGATTAGGCAAATGGTGTGACTCTACTTCTTGTACAACCAGAGAAACGATAGTTGTACCCTGTTTGTATACAATGAATCAAAAATTTAAAAAAAAAAGAAACCGAGGAGAAAAGAATACAATCTGAATTAAAAAAAAGAGAATATAATTTTTCTTAAATACTGACTTTTCAGTGAAATAGTATGTAAAAAGTAGAAAAATAGATTCAGCAGCTCCTCCACACTTGCTAGTTTCTCCTTTCTGTATGACAAGAACTTCTGGTTATGCATAAGTAACTTTGGACTTCAAGTCCTATTAGTAAATCTCAGCCCTGAAATTCCGGTGGGCAGGGCTGGGTCTAAGGCCACTTTGTGCCTTCCGCCTTCCAGCTCAGCTTCTGGGCTATCCAAACCTTGCTTCTCATCTTTCCTGTGTAGAGGCTGCCATTCCAAATATGTTGCTTGATGGCATTTTGAATGAACAAATAATCTGCTTTGTGGATCATCAAAATCCTTTTTATGTCTTTGTCTGGGTGGATCCCAGAACTGAACTGGAAGAGGGTTAATTGGATATAGGGCAGGAGTGTGATTGTATGTATGTATGTGTGTGTGTTTCATTAAAATTTTCAAACCCCAAAATAAAGAATCTGCAGATTATTCAACTTTACTGTTGTTCAATATTCTGAATTATCCAGTACATACAGTCGGCCTTCATGCTAATGAGAGGTAATCATGCTTGGTATAAGTAACTTATCAGAAAGTCATCAGAGTGCTTGGCTGGGAAGACATGGTGTTTAATCCTGTGTGGAAAATGGCGCTCTGGAAACTGATCAGCCTTTGAACTTAGACATCCTGACGCCAGGTCTCCTCAGTGCTGTTATTTCTTCTCAGCCCCTGAGGGCCCCCGGTGAGTTAGTGGATGACCAGAACTCTTAGTTAAGGTTGTTTTTATTTCTTCCAATTGGAAAAAAAAAAATAACCCATGATAATAGTTTCCTCATAAACCGGTTTTTCCTGGGGCTGAGAGTAAATGAAGTTGGATGGGGAGTGGGGTGGGGCAGGGAAGGGGAAGCAGGAAGCTGAAAGGATTCTTTCTGGAAACTTGCACAGCTTGCAGTCCATTTGTCCTTGAGCTCCGTGGTCACTGGAGCAATTTGTGATACGGTTTCTGTCCCGCGTCCCCTCACACCACTCCTGTTTCATTTGTCCTTTAGGTCCTAAGAATTTGTCCTTTCCAGGTGCATCAGCGTGTCCTCTTGGTTGCGGCCTCTATCCTTGGCCCTCTAATGGTAGAGCCCAAGGCTTTCTCCACCTTCTCTACCTTGTGACCTTTCATGATTCATGTGTTTTCAGTTTTTTGATAATTTTAACTCCTGTTAACCAGAGGAACACAAACAGGTGATAACAAAATTAATGACCATTTTGGAAGCCACACCCTTAAAAACAATCTTGAAAATATATATGTTCCCTCTTCTTTTTTCTTCTTCTTTTTTTTTTAATAGTGCTGGGGATTGAACCCAGACCTCTACCATGGCAGGCAAGTGCTCTCCACTGAGCTGCGTCCCCAGCCTTTTTATTTGTTTTGGAACAGGGTCTCACTAAGTTGCTGAGGCTGGCCTTGAACTTGTGATCTTCCTGCTTCAGTCCATAGAATGGCTGGGATTACAGGTGTGCATCACCACACCCAGCTGTATGGGCTAATCCCATGGAAACCACGCCGGACACAGGAAATCACATAAGGGAGTTTATTAAGCAAACAGAGTGTCTCCCTGCAGGGTAAGAGAGAAAATGAGAGGAAAAGAAAGGGAAAGAGAAAGGGCGTGCGCTAGAGAGAGTGGAAAAGTGAGGAGGATAGAGAAAGGGAGTAGGAGAGAGAGAAGCATGAGAAAAGATGGGAGGTAGTTACAGTGAAGCAGTTGAATTCTGCCAGGCTAACAGGGGACCAATAACAGAGAAGGATACTTGCAAGCTGACTGATAAACCAATAGCTAGTTAGGATGTTCACAGACTGACAGTAGTTGGGAGGCGGGTAATGGCTGCAACGCAAAGGGTGGGGGGAGCAGCTTTGTACATTACACCAGCCATATGTGTTCTTAGTGGAGTTTGGTTTCCAATTAGATATGAATGGATCGGGAGATCCTTTGTCTTGGCTTTTCTAAAATATTCCTGCAGGAATTCAGGAGTTGTTTCTGGGGAATCAGCTGCCCTCGTCTACTCCAGGCCAGCTCCTAGATCAAGCTAGTCTGAGTTTTGTTAGCGGTAGAATCAAGATGGCAGGGCCATTAGGACTATTTCCTACATCTGCTTCTGTGCAAAAGTCCCCAAGGTATGAGCACTTCAGCTCTCAGTTGTTGGCCCTTGAGAGTCCTGCCCTTATGTCTAGATGGGGTGGCATAGGTCTTTCTGGTCCCCAGAGATTCCCCTGGGCTGCAGGGCAGCCTTCACTTCCTCTTAGAAGCTTTTTCAGTGCTGGCTCCAACTTGAGAGAGTCGTCCTCTGTCCTCTGGCCAGCACTCTGTCTTATTTGCTTGCCTGTGTTTTGTTCACCAGCTGGTGGTTGGGACAGTTCTACTCTTAGGTGGAGGTTTCTTTCTTTCTGCTGCTTCTTCTCCTTTTTTTTGGAAATGGTCAAAACTTGTTTATTTTCTGATTTCACCTGTGGCCTTCTGACCTCAGTGGCAGCTGCTGGAAAATTCTCAAACTGGTTGGGGCAGATCTTGTCACTTCTTGTCTTAAGGTTTTTGCTTCTGCGGACTTCCCAGATGTTCCGGCTGAGGGCTTCTTCCTGCACACCAAAGGCAACAGATGCTATCAACAGAATGACCATCCCAACTCCTCCCAGCCCCCCAGCCCCAACCCAAGTTCACATCCCCCCAAGTCAGGTTGTTCCTGTTGCCTACCCCTTCCCAGATCCAAATGAATGTGAGGGTCCAGTATTAGAGCGTGCTCAAGGTGAAGGAACAAAGAATTCAGGGGCAGAAAACTTGGACTGAAATCCTCATTCCTTAGCTAAAAGTTTGATCTTAGACGTGTCTTGCATCTCTTGAATTCCCATTTTCTTCATCTTTAATATGGGGATCAAAGTATATATTTCCTATCTACCTTATGAGGTCAAAAAGACTAGATCTCCATATGTACATGGAAGCACTTGGTAGACAGATGTCATAGGAAGACTTCAGAGGGTTTTAACAGAGAAAGAGGCACTTTGTAGACAGTTTAAATGTGAAAGCTTATGACCAGTGTTAAAAACAACACATTAGTATGCAGATCTTTAATGAATTGAAAAGAGCAGCCCGTGTTTGCACTCAGGGAAGTGTTCCCTGATGTCACCTGTAGGTCCTCTGTGAGGCTCATACACAGCGACTGTTATCACTGATAGTAACTGCTTAGGCTTGGATTTGTCATTAGGTCTGTGGCACAAAGGCAGCAGAGATCCTGGTCAGACAGGAAACATAGTAAGTGAATTAATCCCTGAGTGTACCAGAGGGAAGAGACAGTAGCACTTCTGTGTGACAGGGGCTCAGTTGGCCTAGGTGGAAGATGCAGACCAAGTAGAAGAGACATTTAAAGCAGAGAGGGCATGAATAAAGTTTGGAGGATATTTAGGGGACACGGAGTATTTTTAGGGGGCACAGTGTTTAATATAAACAGGGAAGGACTGAGGTCAAACTTGTGCTGAGGAGGCTGGTTTCATGTTCTAAGAACTGGTGTGTCAGGCATGGACTTAGGACTTCATTCTATCTCATTATAGAAAAACTTACAGAGGGTGTTAACCTGGGAAAAGGCATATTTAAAGCCACTTTAGAAGGTAACAGTTGGCAGCCAGAGCTCATTAGTATGCAGGGGTAACCTTGCATCAACCTGTAGAGCAATTGTCAATGTGGGTTTCAGTGTCATCAGAAATCAACCACAGTGGGAGTGTTCACCACAGAAACTGGCAGATGATCCAAATCAGTTTCCCCAATCTGGTTTCCAGGAATGTGAGCAAAGTTAAAGGGTTATTTCGATAAGGTGGGGCTTTAATAGTTTACAAATCTGAGATGCCTGTTAAAAATCTTTTAGGTGCCACCCCAAATAGCATGAGTCAGAATCCACGATGAGCAAGGAGGTAGGAACCTATTTGTAGTGGTGTGTCTCCACGCCCCAGGTGCTGGAGATTGAACTCAAGGCCTCATGCATGTTAGACAAGCAGTGTACCACTGTGCTGCATCTTGAGCCAGGAAATTAATTTTAATTTTTTAGTTGAAGCAGAATTTTAGTACAATATTGAAGTCTAGCACTTTCTTTTTATAAGCAAATGTTAACCCCACTTCAATCGGTAAACTTTTTTTTTTTGCTTTTCATGCAAATATTCAATATTCTATACCCCATATCCTCTTTCCCACCATGCATCTGTTCCTCCATCAGCAGGTTTGATAGGAGTTCTTCAACTTCTTTCTCCAATTCTGCACATACACCTGGATTTAGCTTTCTGTAACAGTGTTATTTGCTTCTTGGCAAACTTGATGAGCTCTTCCGTGGGCAGTGTTTAGCTTTCCACTCTTCAGGGACCCTTGGTAGTCAAGTATTCTCTTCACGTTAGATGTCCCAGTCTCTGGGGTGGCTAGTCAGGCCACCTGATCCTGAACAGGATCCTCCATCACCTTGTGCACACTGGGGACCAAGGGACCAGGGAACCCACAATTCCACCCAGGAAAGTAATTTTTAAGTTTTCACATGCAACCAGTGTGATATTGCTCTTTGAACCAGGACCAGGACATTTTGGGTAGAGAGGAGAGGATGGATATAAAAGGTGTTTCAGAGGTAGGGAACATAACTTAATGACAGGGAGGTAGGGAGTGGCAGAGAGGGAACAGCCAAAACTGAGTTTCCTTGAACAACTGAGCAGATGAGTGGCGTTGTGGGTGACTGAGCTAAGGAAGGCAGACCTGAGCTGTTTGGGAGAAAAAAAGAAAGGGTGGAGCGGGGGAGGGGGAGTACTGGACTTGCTGTTAGAGGAGCCTGGGAGGATTTGGTGATACCTTGGGAACTGAAGTGATATGGGAAACTGGAACTTGGTGGATCAGTCAGAGCTGGAGAGACAGGTTGGAATGAGCATGTGTTTTTGTTGAGGTCGTGGATTTGGATGAGATTGTCAGAGGAGAGTGTGTGGCATGGGCAGAGGTCAGAACTCCAGAAACAATCTTTCAGAGGTTGGTAGAGGAAGGGAAGCCACGGAGAGATCAAGCACACTGCAGTTTGTATGTTGATTACAAAGCCAACAGGTCCTAGGCAGGAGGGGGCCCTATAGGTGTTTTCCACATTTCTAGAAACCACATAGGCATTTTTCTCTATCAAGATAACCAAAGACCATAGTGTTTGCTTGGCTCAAATTCTGTCAACCCCATGGGGTGAGGCATGCTATTCGATTCTGACCTGAAGTTCAGAATGGTACTTGTGTGTCTTTGATTAGGAACACACACATATGCAAATTAATTGGAGGCAAGGACTGTTTCAACTGTTATATCTTCTAAAACATGACATTTTAAGTATTCTTGATGGGAAGGAAGTTGGGGTGTTGTAGGGAACAGAAACATAGCCCTCTCTGTGTCCTGTCTTGCTCTCGTGGAGAAGAAACTTGAGCAGTTTAGGTAAAGGGACCAGTATCAAGCTGCTTGTCCAAAATAAGGTTTTGGGGTTATCTGTGCATAAATTGTCTTATTTGCTTTGGGTTGGAGAATTTTCTGCAGCTTCCTAGCACTGACTTCTTTCCCTAGTAGGAATGCTGTGGAATGGGAAGCAATGGATTTTCTTGGCAGGGAAGGGACACAGACAGAAGGGCAGGAGTAAGGTGGAGGCTAGGGAGAGGCTGGCCTCTGAACTCCACTGGCCAGAGTCTCCACCAATTCTCACTTCCTTTGAGTTCTGAGAAGCAACTTGGTTGACCACTTTACCTCCTGAGCAAAGTTTTACCTCTTAGTGACCTAGTTAATTTGTATTTACTTTCTTAAGTGTGCCTAAGATTTCACTGTGAAGCTAAGTAGTGATTGAGGCTGAAGAAACTACTAGGATGTGTGAAACGAGAAAAAAAGTGGCGTGTTCCTTGGGTTAACCGGACAGAGTTGGAGCTGTCAACTCTTGCCCCCATTCTGAGAAGCCATTTCAGAAATATAATGGGGTAAGTATAATTCTTTTAATTGTGTGTGGTGTGAGGCAGAGATTTCTGTTGTGACTGAGGTGTCCTTTTCCCTTTGTGAAAAATAACTTAGAACAGGGCATTGGAAAGAAAATTTAATTTTTTCCCCCATCAGCGCTTGACATCTGTTTTCATGAAAGCTAAAGACTGGCATAAAAATGTAAAACTCATAGAGAATAAGAGAGAGAGAGAGAGAGAGAGAGAGAGAGAGAGAGAGAGAGAGAAAGGGAAGGGAAGGGAGGGAGAGAGAGGGAGGCAGGGAAGGAGGAGGGAAGGAGGGAGGGAGGGAGGCAGGGAAGGAGGAGAGAGGGAAGGAGGGAGGGAGAAAGCAAGGGGAAAGTCTTAGCCTTGGAATTAAAATAAATTTCCTACTTTCACCTGTAATGTCTATTTGGAAAGCCACATTCTTTCCTGCCTGCCTTGGAGGCACTATCAAGCATGGGACATGACTTCCTGGCCTTGGAAAACTGATAGCTGGACCAGGACTTTGGCAAGAGTGTGTGGCAAAGGAGGGCTGGAAGTGGGGAGATGTTGGTGGATTTCGCTGTGGTGGTTTGAAGTCCACGTACATCAGCCTAGTGCCTGAAACGTAGTCAGGGGAAGCATGGACAAATGCATGACCATCAGGAATGCAAACTGAGCAGTGGGCTCCTTGAGGCCACGGGTCTTGCTCACATATCCAGGGTGCTTTTAACATGTTTAGAAAATGTTGAATAAGAGGGAAAGTGCAATCTACACTAACTTGAGAGTATGCAGGGATTCCTTCTGGACTGGCCAGAGAGTACCAGTGGAAGCCGAATCTTGTAAGCCCAGCAAGGGAAAACGGTCAGATATTTGTGCATTCATTCATCAGACATTATCGCACATATAACATGTGCTAGGTAGAGTGCTAAACATTGGGGATTGAAAGAAATGACAAAATAGGATCTTCGTTCTCAAATAACTTACAGAGTGGTAGAGGGTACTGCGACATGCGTCTTTAATTACTGAATCTGAGAAATGTGATAGTTGTTATGAAAAAAGTGAGTACAGGGTGACGTGGGACTCTGGTGTGCGTGACAGCCATCAAGGAACATTTCTCTGAAAAAGTTTTACTTTTAATAGCTATAATAACGAGTGCCTACTCCATGTCAAATACCTAAATATCTTGTGGGTATTAATTTATTTAATTCTGACCACACCTCAAGAACGTAGGTACCATTTTATGGTAGAGAATAGAGAGATTGAAATTGAGTGGCATAGGTGACAATCAAAATTCCAATGTAGGTGATCTAACGCTAGGGCCCTCAGCTCACTTTCTAAACCATATTGCTGCAACAGTGGGTATTGGTGGGACAACTGAGGGAGCGGAGGACATGCCAGGCTGGGAGAGGAGCGATTCAAAGGTGAGGGCTGGTACCATGGCTGTAGTTGCGCATGAGGAGGCTGAGAAGTGAGAAAACAGCCAGATCATGAGGCTTTTTATTGCCGAGATAAGGAATCTGAACTTTGTTCTGAATTTATGGGAAGACCTGAGATTTTTTTCCCCCCCAGTTCTGGGGATTGAGCCCAGGGCCTGGTGCATGCTAAGCAAACCCTCTACCTCTGAGCCACACCTTCACCAGCCTCAGGGGTTTTAAGCCAGGGAGAAGGGATAGAATCTGCATGTCATGTGGTCACTCTATCAGTATCAAGGGCAGACTAGAGAGGGGCCAGATGGGAACAGGAAAAGCACTTAGGAGCCTAGTCAAGTGATCCAGTGCGGAGTGTTTGAGCAGGAAGACGTGGGGCTGAGGAGACTGTTGAAGTGGAATCTGCAGGACTTGGGGTGGTACCATGTGGGGTGCATTCGCAGCTTGTTTGGATCTGTGCTGTGGAGTACAGGTGAAGTCAAAGTGAGGCATCCTCTGTGATTTTTCTGTTGGATATTCAAGAGAGCTCAGAACCACTGGAAATGTATGATATATACAAATATGGACATTTATTGAATGCTCATTTATTTATTTGTCAAACCTGTTGATTATATTAATTTAATCTTCACAACAGGTCTGTGAAATTTCTTACATTTTTTTTTTTTTTACTTTTTTTTTTTTATTATTGTAAACAAATGGGATACATGTTGTTTCTCTGTACATGGCATAAAGGCATACCATTTGTGTAATCATAAATTTACATAGGGTAATGTTGTTTGATTCATTCTGTAATTTCTTACATTTTAACAGATAAGAGGACAGGGATGTGGAGTGGGCTTACAGACAGTGCTTCGAGTTACTCAGAAAACAAGCGGCAGAGCCAGAACTTAAATCCTGGGTTTGATTTGAAAACTTCGACATCAGTGCAGTCCAATAAAGCTCTCCGTGATGACTAAAATGGTCTGTCTGTATGGTCCAGTGTGGAAGCCACTTGTTACCTGTGGATACTGAGAATGAAACCACGGCTATTAAAGAATTAGGTTTCTAATTAATTTAAATTATATATAGCTACATGTGGCTACTGACCACTGTGTTGAGCAGCTCAGCTCTCTGCAGTGTTTAGGAGTTATTAGCATCTCCATCATAATTAAAGACTTGGGTGTGGATACAATCACCCAAGGAGATGTATTATGGTGGATTTTAACCTCTTATTTGTTCCAGGCATATTTGAGAATGAGGAAAGCTATAAACGTCTCTCATGAATGGACAAGATTTTTTCAAAGTGCCTTGTTAACAATTTCACAGGTCCCTGAAACTTAGTGTCCCTGTTATAAAGCAGGAAGAAAGTCCAGTGGCATGTTACCTCCTTGAGAACAGAGACCTTGGTTGCTTTTTTTTTTTTCAGTCTTCTATATCCATTGTCTAGATTCTAGAATAATGTCTAGTACATAGTTGGTGCTTCATAATTTACTAAGGGCATGACTGAATGAATCCTGGGGAACACTTTAGTTAGAAGAGCTACGAAACTCCCTAAAAAGAGAAGACGACCGCAGAAGTAGGAAGATTGAAGACCCAGGAGAGGGTGGTGTAACAGAAGGCAAGTGGGTAGAGTTCCAAGCTTGGGAATAATTATCAATGTTTGACCTGCCTGGATCGTCTGAAAGGTTAGGATTTAGTAATTGTCTTTGGCTTTGTCAGTACTGAGGTCCCCCAAATAAACATATAAATAAATGCACATCCCTGGACAGGTTCAGATACTGACACAGTAAATTTAGGGAGGGGCCAAGTCATCTGCACAGCAAAGCTCCCAAGTTTATTATGTTTTGACCAAAGTATAGCAGTTGCCAAGCAGCATATATTTCAATGGCCATAAAGTGAAGGGGAAATAAAGGGGTTGAGGGGGAACTTTAAAAGTCAGATGTGAGCATGTTTAGAGGGGAAGGAACTGTTAATGAGAGGAGTGTGTGTGAATCATAGTGAGACAGGAAACCATTTACCTGGGTTCTGAATCCATAACTCTTGCCTAGCTACCCTCCTTTCTGCCTGCTCCCAGGGGGATCCATTGAGCAGAAGCAGCCCTCCTAACCAGGAGGTTAGGAGACAGGTTATTGGCTTTCACCCAGAGAACGCTTTTCCTCAGTAGTAGTGTTTGAGAGTCAGGAGGAATGTTGTGTAAGAAGTTGGCAGTCCTTAGCAGTGCCCCAGTCACATCTGTTTACTTATTTTCTATTATTAGACTTTCCCATACTCACTTGCCAGATGACAAACAGAAACGATTCTGTATTCTCTACCTGCCTTCTATTCCCCCTGCCTCTTTCCTACCTAAACTGAAATTGCAAACACCAGAGTTATCTAACACGTGGGAATAATTTGGCATGAACACACGGTCGTGTTTTCCGTGATATTGTGGCTTTACTTTTCAGGTCAGTGTCTCTCAACGTTTTTACCATGAAGGTTCTCTGCCCCATTGGATGTTTCAACATATTTATCTATCTGCCAAACTAACTGTGAATATAAAACACAATGGATCTTCACCACCTAGTAAGGACCATATACTGCCCCACATACTTTCTGTCCATGAGTTCTACCATTTTGGATCCTTGCTTCAGTCTTTAAGGCATGCCTGGTTACCCACATCTCACACCGAGAAGAGTTAAATCGCTTGCCTGGTCTTCCACTGCTAAGTGGAAGAGTCAGGACTAGAACTTGCATCTCCCTGACTACAAATCCTGAACTCCAATACTGCGATTGCATTACTTGTAACTTAATCCTCATTTCAGTTCTATAAATTGAGGATTAAGTTGTGGGTAATCACAATAAATCATTTTTTGAGGAATTAGGCTAAGAGAGGATAACCCAGTTGGCCAATGGTATAGGCCAATTAAACACAAAGCAGGGGCAAAGCCACGCTTGTCTGTCTCCACACTGTCCTGACTACATCCACTGCCTCAATTTATTTCCTCTTATTACTAATCAAAGACATCTATAATGCCCCTTGGAGGCTTCTCTCTCTCTTTCTTTCATACCTGGGATTGAACCCAGGGACATTTAAATACTGAGCCACATCCCAGCCCTTTTTTTTCCCCCAAGTGCTGTGGATTGAACCCAGGGCCTTGTGCTTTGCAGGGCAAGCACTCTACCAACTGAGCTATATCCCCAGCCCTAACCTCAGCCCTTTTTATTTTTTATTTTGAGGCAGGGTCTTGCTAAGTTGCTTAGGGCCTCTCTAAGTTGCTAAGACTGGCTTTGAACTTGACAATCCTCCTGCCCCAGCCTCTCCAGTGGCTGGAATATGGGTGTGTGCACTTTGAGCCTTTTCAAGCTTCCAATTAGCATGAGATAATTGGTGCTAGATGGCAGAGTGCAGCCAAAAACAAATAACAGCCGTACATTAGCCTATGCGGCCGTAGCGTGGGTAAATGTATAGCTTCTGGAATACTGAAGGGCAGCTTGCACACGCCTATGACTGCTAAGTTCACCTGAATCTCAACCCCTCTTCTGACTTAAGAGGCCTTGGGTCTTGCCTGGGAGAGAAAGAGCTGATTCTACTTAGGAAATGCTTGTTCAGAAAGGTAGCCAGATTCTGTCTTCCTAGCCATCAAACTATGCCTTCCAGAGGCCACCAGGACATCTCCTTGGTGGCTTGTGAGTTCTTCATGTATCCTGGGTCGGGGGAAGGAGAAAGGGAGATAAGTGGAATCATGAGAATTTGCCCAGCCTGCATTGCAGGGTTCCTGGTCATAGCCTAGTGAATTCCTGCCTTCTGGAACGTGCTTTGGCTCAAGTTGTCATGGATTTTTCCCAACCCTTTCCAGTGTGGCTGATACTAAAGTGACCTTCTAGGATAAGCTCCTGCACTTGCATACTGGTTAAACCAGGATTCTGCTTCAACTGGTTTCTGTCTGGAGTGTTCTGGAATTGTCAGAAGAGCTTCCCCACCTCATTTAGTAACACAAGCTAATGTTTTAGAATTTAATTTATGCAGTGATTTTTTTTTTTAAATCTGAAGCTTGAATTCACAACAGAAGGGATTTAAGCCATCCCAGTGCCTTGTCTAACTGTCTTGGAGGGAATGGCAAACAGATGCTTATACAAATTCCCTTGGTTTCAGCATTAAGCCATCTTTCACCATCTTGTGCCCAGGCAGTCATTCCAAAAATCCTTGTTTAGAGCTTCTTTTTCAGGCTAACAGACATTTTCATCTGTTAGTGCCATCTGCTGGACCTTTTCCAAGTTTTTTCTGACTTCTTTAAGTCAGACTAGACACCAAGGACTTGACTAACCTGGGGTGGATGGGGACATGGTCCTTGCTGTTGTGGCCTTTCTCCTTCCTCTGTAAACATCCTAGTGTAATGGTTGCTTTGTTTTGGCCTTGAATTCATTAGGGTGCAGTGTGAGTTGCTCAGGGTCCAAGTGGCCTGAATCATTTGAAAGCATTCATGTAAAAGGGTATACCAGTTAGTTTCACAACACTATAACAAAATACTTGAGGAATTTAAGTTATAAAGGGAATAGGTTCGTTTTGGTTTATGGTCCTAGAGTTTCCAGTCCAAGATTGGGTGGTCGCACTGCTTCGAACCTCTGGTGAGGGCGATATATCATGACAAGAACGTGTGGCACAACAAACTGCTCACCTCAGAGGAAAACATAGGAAGAGGTTCTGCCACCATTTTGAGGCAAATCCACAATGACCTAAGGACCTCCCAATACCCCTTCCCCACCAAAAGTTCCCACCATCTCCCAGTGATGCTACCCTGAGGACTTTTGGGGAACACTTACCTAAACCATTGCATTCTACTCCTGGCACCCAAATGTTCAAGTCCATCTCACAATGCAAAATACATTTATTTAATTCTCAAGAGCCCCAAAGAACTAACTATTCTGAATCTCTGGAAATTCTGCTCAACAATATTATTTCATGGGATTGAGTTGGAGAAGTAGTTGACATTATTTAAGATTAAGATTATTATAAAACAAACTCAAAATATGAGAGGGGAGCAGACCAAACCCCTCTTAGGACACTAAAGTAGGAAAGATGGCACCATGGATTTGCCTGCAGTTCTTACAGCCCATTGTTCACCAATGTTCCCGGAAACTCCAGTTGGTGTTCACCACCCGCACCTTGTCCCTTTCTGGTGTTGCTGCCTCCCAGTATGCAGTGCATACCTGTGCCTCCTAGATGGGGTGGGGGCGAGCTGTCCCCTGCTAGGGGTGCCAGGTCATAGTCATCTTTACCTTCCCACTCTCACAATGCTTGGTGCATGGAAAGTAGTGAAGCCAGAATTAAGGACAGGTAGTTAGTGTAGAAATAGGAAATCGGGTCAATTCGAGGAAATGAAGCCATGAAGCCATCTGCCTTTGGAAGTTGGAGACTGCCCCTGGGAGAATGGAATGTCAAGGATCTCCAGAGCCCATTGATTACCAAATTTACCTGCCTTTATCAAGGACTGCAAGCAAGGAGCTGCTAATTAATGCCCCCTGGGCCCTTGCCTGCCTGAATCACATTGGCCATCCCCCTGCCCATGGCTTCTCACTTAATGCAAAACCAGGCCTAGTCACATAGGCAGGAAGGAGAGAGAGATAAGGGGGGAGAAAACTGGAGAACAAAAGAGACTTTAACCTATAAAAGATGTAGGGTGCGTTCCCTTTTTGGGACTTTAGAACATCAGCTATGGCCCCCTTCTTCCTGCAGGGAGAAGTCTGTATTATTACCTTTAAATAAAACCTGCTTAAAATGCTTACCTTGGCGTGCTTCTCTAGTGTTCAATCTTCGACATTAGAAGGAGCAGAACTCGTCACCGGTAAACGGCGGTATCAGTAGTAAGTGGAGCCCAACAACAATGCTTTCTCTTTCTCTTTTCTATCTGTCTGAATGGATCCAGTTTCAAGTGTCAGTGCAAAAACTTGTTAAACATTTTTCTCTTACTGACCATAGAAGGAATGACTGTATTCTGTGGTCTCAAAGCCTTTCATAGCTACTTGTGAATGTTACCATTTTCTCTTTTTACAAGTAGTTATACTGAACCTGGCCTTCCAGATTGCAGACACCTTGAACAGGTGTCTTGTTCCTTGTTAGGATCCTTGTTAGATTCATGTCTTCACGTCTCTCTCTTTTTTCTCCTATAACCCATGAAACAATGCCTTGCCCATGGTAATGACTGCTAGCGTTATGCATCAGTTAATATACTGCTCTCCATGCTTCATGTTTGTTCTTAAAACCTCACAACAGCCTTACAAGGAAAGAGCTCTCATGACATCTCTCTCCATTTGATAGGTAAGGAAAGTGATGTTGAATAAATTGCTCAGGATCATGTAATTAGGAGTGGAGCTTGCATTCAATTCCAGGCTGCGCATAATCCAGATTCTAGACTCTTAACCACTGCCTCAATACTGCCTCCTGTTGGCGTAAGTGCATTGAGGGCATTCTATAAATACTTGCAGGTTGGTATTTCTTAATTACCTGGAACCAATAAATAGTTTGAACGCAACTCAGTGTCGTCTAAATCTCCTCCAACTGAACTTTTTTTTTTTTTTTTAAATCACATAAGGGAGTTTAGTAAGCAAACGGAATGTCTCCCTGCAGGGTAAGAGAGAAAATGAGAGGAAAAGAAAGGGAAAGAGGAAAGGGCGCATGCAAGAAAGAGTGTGAAAAGCGAGGAGGAGAAAGTAAGCAAGTGTGTAGGAGAGAAAAGCAAGAGAAAAGATGGTGGGGTAGCTACCGTGAAGCAGTTGAATTCTGCTGGGCAACAGGGGACCAATAATGGAGAAGGATACTTGCAAGCTGACTGATGAACCAATATCTAGCTAGGATGTTCACAGACTGACAGTAGTTGGGAGGCAGGGAAAATGGCTGCACCGGAAAGGGCGGGGAGAGCAGCTTGGTATTACATTCCCCCATTTCTGTTTTTATAAGAAAATCTTTTGTTCTCCAGTTCTTTCCCACCTTATCTCTCCTTCCTGCCTAAGTGATTAGGGCTGGTTTTGCAGGTGAGATGTAAAAAGTCCATTCTCCCAGGGGAAGTCTTCAACCTCCAAACTTCCAGAGGCATCCAACTGAACTTTCTAAGTCAGAGGCCAGAATGGGCTCCTTAAGTTTGGCCCTGGTTCAGGTTCCTGATGCTCTGTATGGAACAGCCTGGTTGTGATTCTGGTTTGGAAGCTGACAGTGCCATCTAGTGGGATAACTTGGTAATATTGGCTCAGAATTCTTTTTCTGAAACCTTGGTAACATTGCCATTTAGGTTGGGAGCCTCCTTAACTAGCTTAAGGTTAAGATATGATTGTCAGTGGGAGGGCAGTGTGAGTAGAAAGAACCAGCCTATTCTAGCCCGAATGGGTCAAGGTCAATTGACCTCCTCCTTGAAGAGACTGTAAGGTTGATGGTCATTTGGGTTTGTTGAACCCCGTTGACTGTTGTAAATGGTGTAAAGCATGGGGCTTCAGGTACCCCTCTTCCTGCTTCCCCTCACATGGGCTGCCTGAAGTGTAGGCTACTACTCATCTCTGGAGGCTTGTCTGTGGAACTGTGTCCAATTTGGAATTTGCGTTCCAGCCATCTGTGGGTTGCCTACCACAGAATAACACTCATTGCAGATTGTATATAAGAGGATGCTTGACACACCCAATTGTCAATCCCAAGCAAGAAATCCTATGGGTCAGTAATATCACAGTGAGATTTTGTTATGAGGAGTTTTAATAGGTAAGTTTGTCACAGCTTGCACGGGAAAATGATGAATGGACACTCCACAGTGAAAAAGCAGTGAAAAAGCAATAAGAAAGCGCTCGGCAAAAAATAAAGAGAAAAGGATTGTGTAGGCACTTAGCTCTGCCATGCAGTTGGAGGCTTTGTCTAGGTGCTGTTCTGGTTTCTGGGGTGTGCGTGTATGAAAATTTTGATTTAATTTGCTTCCAAAATCATTTACTTCTTGCTGGAAGAACAGGACCTTAGAGTGTGCTTATAACTGTATAACCATAACCAAACAATTCATGTACTTCTTTGGTTGAGATGAAATACTTTAAGATTGTTCAGTTTGTGGTTTGCTGGGAATCTAGCCTAAGGAATGTATTCTAGAGATCATATCAGCAAACTTATTGCAATGGACAATTTTTTTTTTTTTTTAAATGGGGGATTGAAACCAGGGGAGGGGATTACCACTGAGCCACATCCCCAGCCCTTTTACTTTTTAGTTTGAGACAGGGTCTCACTAAGTGGCTTAGGACCTCCCTAATTTGCTGAGACTGGCCTCAAATTTGTGATCCTCCTGCCTCAAGCCTCTCAAATAGCTAGGATTACAGGCATGTGCCACCATGCTTGGCCTTATTGCAGTGAACAATTTATCAGAACAAAGGAATGATTTTGGCTATACTGTAGCCTGGGTTATAGTGACATTCATATTAATAAGATTTTTTTTTGTCTTCTTTGTATTTCTTCTTACTAGTTGTTTTCTTTTTTTCATTTTTTAAAATTTATTTTCATTGTAAACTTTTTAAGATTTATTTTTATTGTAAACTTTTAATTTATTTTTATTGTAAACTTTTTTTCATTTTGTTTTCTCTCATTCTCTTTTTTTTAAAAAAAATTAGATTGGATGACGAAGGAACTCGAAGACATTTAAAAAAAACCAACCCATGTTTATTATTAATTGTGATCTGTGTGTGAAATTTATGATTATGCAATTAAAATGATCTCAACTTAGAAAAATATAGATAAAACCCCCAAATCCCACAAAAATAGAATACCAAAAAAATTTTTAGGGTCACAAAAAAGAAAAGTAGACAAAAAGGGGAGAAAAAGAAAATAGGCATTCTGATACTGCCAGACAGACAATGAAAAATACAGACATTTGTGCTTTTTTGAAAAACTGGTAGTAAGAAGAATACCAGCATAGGATGATACTCATAAAATCAGTAATAATTTAGTGGATTTTTAGAAGGAACATTTTGTAGCCAGACTATTTTAGTCAGCTTTTTTGCTGCTATGACTAAATGATCTGACCAGCAGAGGAGGAAAGGTTTTTTTGAGGGATCATGGTTTCACAGGTCTTAGTCCATGGGAGGCTGGCTCCATTCCTAAGGGCTAGAGGTGAGGCAGAACAGCATGGCAGAACAGTCCAGCAGAGGGAAGCCTCTCACATCAGGAAGCAGAGACTCCACTCGCCAGATTCAGATATTTACCCCAAAGCCACTCCCCAGTTTCCACCCCCTCCAGCCACACCCTACCACTTCAGTTAATCCCTTCAGATTAACTGATTGGGTTAAGACTCTTACAAGCCAATCATTTCTCCTCAACCTTCCTGCATTGTCTCACGAGTGAGCTTTTGTGGGACATCTCACATCCAAACATAACACCAGGCACAGTGGTGTATAACTGTAATCACAACTACTCAAGAGGCTGAAGAAAGGTTATCACAAGTTCAAGGCTGACCTCCGCAATTTAGCGAGATCCTTGTCTCAAAATCAAAAGTAAAAAGGCCTGAGGACGTAGCCCAGTGGTAGAGTGCCCTGAGGTTCAATTCCTAGTACCTGGGGAAAAGAAAAAATTGTAGTAGGACTTTATTATTAATAAAATCTATTCAGAGCTGGGCTTGTCTGCCTTTTCCTGGGAAAGCCTCTTGGGCGGGCTTTGTGGGCTCCTGAAGTCTTTCTTCTACTTAACTTTCTCAACTATGCCTCTACTCCTCAGCTCTGACATTGTAGCTTGAAGGAAATCAAGGAGATTGCGTAAATGTCAAGTGCGACTGTGTGCCCATAAAGTGTCATTATGGACTTTGAGATTCTAATTTCACATCATGCTCAAGTGTCCTAAATATTCTTTTTTGGATTTCTTCCCCAATCTTTTAAAAATGCAAAAATCGTTCTTCGCTCACGGGCTATACGAAAACATGGCTCCAGATTTGGCTTGCGGACTGTCGTTTTCGAATCCTGGTCAGATGCCTGGAGTAGTTAATAATTGTTAATTGAGAAAAAAAAATTCTGAGTCTATCCATTATATAGATGGTGTCATGAGGTGTCTGAACAGATTTTTCTTTCTCTGGAAGAAAACAAAGGGCAGTTTATTCCGCATCACCTTAAAGATGGAGTCTTAACAGAGTTCTGACCTTGAACTTGGGCAGTCCTCATCTCACCTGCAGGCCTGGGAGGAGTGGAGGGATTCCACCTTTTATTCCTTCTTTTGTTACCTCACTCTCCTCAGCCCTCCCTAGAGGCGGAAACGCAGACCAGGCGACCCAGCCCCCTCTGTAAAGTCTTTTGCCTTCCTTACATTGCCTTCCTCCACACCCTGCTAGGCCCCTCCCTCCTCAATTCTTACCAGTTCCTTGGGAACCTCAGCTGGGATGAAGAAGAATGGAATCAGTAACCTATCAGAGAGGGATTAAGAGGGCCAGGTACGAAGCCCTGGATGTGCACATGCAGCTAGAGAATAACAGGGCCAAGGTCAGGTCCTTCCTCTTAAGGTTTGGGCAGCAGACAGTCCTCAGGTGTCTTGGACGGGGATTTACCAGGTTTGTGTCACTCCTCACACCCTTCCTGATGGTACACTCTGTGCATGGGGGAACTCGTAACTCTCAGTTTTGTAACCCCTTTTCTTTCTCTAGCTGAGGTCTAAGTGACCTCCCCCAGGGTTGAGAAAGAAGCTGAGTGTTAACGGTCCATATCCTGTGTCTTCCCCCAGCAGCCAGCAGAGCAGCCAGCAGAGCAGCCACGATGACGATTCGAGCAGGTTCCTGAGCCCTCGAGTGCGGGAAGAAAGGTGAGACCCAGGGGACGGGAGGTGGGTAGAAACCGGGAGGCAATACTTTTGAGTAAGATCCTGCTTTGACAGTGGGTGAGGACTTTGGGACATGGAAGAACCAGGGGAGAGTGCCAGAGCTCTGTGCTACAGTGGAAAGACAAGCTGTTCACCCGAGAAATGAGGGCGAAACACCAAGGGGAGATGTCAACCTGTGGCAAACCAAACATGGCGGCAAGAAAGACTGGGTACAGTGTGGACGGTGCTGCGGGAGGAGGGGATTTTGTGCTGAGGAAGCCGCATGTCTTGGGGTGGTGTGCGTGTTGTGTCCAGGGGCAGCACCATACCAGCCCGTTTGGCTTGGAATGCATTGCATGTGGTTGAGGTTAATGATGGAGAATGAGGTTGGATATGTAGGCTGCAGGGAGAATATGGAGGCTCCTAAATGCTCAGCAGAGGATTCCAGATACAACTAGCTGTGTGCTCAGGATTAAGAGGACCAGCTAGCATGATTTGTGCAATGCTATGAGTGGTAGACAGAAGGGGGTTTGTGGTAGCAAGTTAAACTTCTTTGTCCAAAGAAAGTCGATATATGTGTTTGGTGCTGGGGATTGAACCCGGGACCCTGAGCATGCTGGGTAAGTGCTTTGCTGCCAAGTCTACCACCATACTGATGTTGATTTAAAGGAGGTCTCTGCTAGCTTTCCACAGGGTCTCTGTTTTTGATCTAGCTTTGTTGAAAAAACTCAAGGTGCTTTTGGCACATTTATCAAACTTAAATAAAGCTTAAGGAAATTTAACTAAAATTAAGATTGAATATGATTTCGAATAGAACAGTGGCTTCTACTGGGAACAATGGGAAGCCAAAGAGGTAGTTTTTAAAAAAAGGAAATGTGATATTGTCTACTAGAAGAGATTCATTTCTTTAGGGTAAGGTTGCCATAA
Organism: Sciurus carolinensis; assembly: GCF_902686445.1. Lineage (NCBI taxonomy): Eukaryota > Metazoa > Chordata > Mammalia > Rodentia > Sciuridae > Sciurus > Sciurus carolinensis. The sequence continues at coordinate 122,213,436 of NC_062223.1, forward strand.
GGAGCCTGTTTGATAGGATTTCTTTGTGTTTGTGGGGTACTGGGAATTAAACTCAGGACTTGGCACATACTAGGCAAGTGCTACACCACTGAGCTATTTCCTCAGCCCTCTATTATGATTTCAAATAGACCCTGTCTTAGTAAGTTGTTCAAGCTGGTCTTGAACTTGTGATCCCCTTGTCTCATTCTCCCAAATAGCTGGCATGATAGATGTGTACCATTATATCCTACTCTTTGAGAGGATTTCATGTGAAAAAGAACATTGGGGTTTTATTTACTAGCCAAATATAAGCCAATAATAGGACAGGACACTGAAAGTTTTAAAATTCATTAGCAGACACATCATACACAGATTAAAAAAGAGAGAGAAAGAAAAGAGATCTCACTGGTAGTGTATATGAATTTGATCATATCTGGTATATTAGGACCAGTTCTTTGGAAATGGATTTAGGGTCCAGAAGAGAACAATCCATGTCCTCATGGGAGCTGGTTGAAGGAAAGGGGTTGGCCTGGAATAGTGAAGATTGAAGGTGACTCTTTAAATATCTGAAAGCACAAGAAACTAGTGTGAAGTTAAAGTGAGAAGAGTTTCCGCTCAGGTTAACCATTTCCATGGTTAGAGCTGATCAGTGGAATAGACCATGCATGCAAAGTAATGCACTCCCCCTCTACAGAAGATTGAAGCCAAAGCCAGGCGGTGTGTCAATGGACCTCTAATCCTTACCTCTAGTTTATAGAATCTTGTGAGTTCCGCCCTAGTTCTCAATTTTATGCCCATTATTAACCAAAATGAACGGCTCAGTTCATTGGTTTGAACAGTATATATGGAAACATGGCTCCCCACCCCCAAGGGGCAAAGACTAATTATTATCAAAATGCTTACTCACTTGTGATCTGAGAGCAGTTTGCTCTGTCCCCAGAGCAAAGTCTCTTTGAGACTTTCTGGATTTCAACAACTGTACACTTAAATTGAGAAGGAACTGCAGAGGTCCCCAGTACAACTTCCTTCCCTGTGCTTCATGCCAGTGAACTCTTGAGAGTGTACTGTCCATTTCGGACTGGTGCCCTGGGTCAACTCCTCACCTCACTTCTCTTTCTTTCTTTTTTTTTAAATTAATTTTTAAAATTTATTTTGATTCATTGTACACAAATGGGGTACAACTGTTGTTTCTCTGGTTGTACACGAAGTAGAGTCGCACCATTTGTGTAATCATACATGTACATAGGGTGATGTTTGTCTCATTGATACTCAGGTGTTGAAGTATAACGCCAGAAAAGCACGCCAAGGCAAGCGTAGAGTAGAAAGTAAGAAGCTTTATTAAAGAAAAGTAAAAGCAGACTTTTCCCTTCCCGGGTGGAAGAAGGGGTCCCAAAGGCGGAATCCATTGGATTGAGCAAATCTTATCCTTTTCATAGGTTTTTAATCTCCTGTTCTTTTCCCCTTATCTCTTTCCTTCCTGCCTACCTGATTAGGCCCGGTTTTGCATAAAGTGAGAAGCGATGGGCAGGGGGAGGGCCAAGGTGATTCAGGCAGGTAAGGGCCCAGGGGGCATTAATTAGCATCTTCTTGCCTGCAGTCCTTGATAAGGGCAGGTAAATTTGGTAATCAATGGGCTCGGGTGATCCTTGACATTCTATTCTCCCAGGGCAGTCTCCAACTTCCAGAGGCAGATGACTTTCATGGCCCCCATTTCCTCCATCTGATCCGATCCCCTATTTCTACACTAACTACCTGTCCCCAATTCTGGCTTCATCATCCTATTATTTTTCCCTCCTCCCACCCCTCTTTTCCTCTATACAATCCATTCTTCCTCCATTTCTGCTCCCCCCCCCACCCATTATGTATCATCATCTGCTTATCAGAGAGATCATTCGGCCTTTGGTTTTTTGGGATTGGTTTATCTCACTTAGCATGATATTCTTTATCTTTTTTCCTTCTTTCATTCTTCCTTCCCTCCCTCCCTTCCTCCCTCCCTTCCTTCCTTCCCTTTCTTCCCTTTCTTTCTTGAACCCAAGGACACTTTACCATTCAGCTACATTCCCAGTACTTTTTTTTTTTTATTCTGAGGCAGAGTTTTACTAAATTGAAGAGACTGGCCTCAAACTTGCCATCCTCCTGCCTCAGCCTTTGGAATTGCTGGGATTATGGGCGGGGCGTACTCAGCATTTCCTATTAATTCTGTCGGGTGAGGCATTACCGGGAGAGACAGTTAAGTGCTGAATGCGCATACTCTCATCCACTTTCGTCTGCCTCCTATTGTGGGACATGACTGCTAACTAGAGAGCTATGTGTTTGACCCAGGCAGGAGACTGGAAGCAAACCCCGGATCAGCAGGCTTTGCTTTATTCTGCAGCGAAGTCAACGGATCAGGCATGGGAGGGCTCATATTCCGGGAATGGGGATGGCTCCCCAGGTTACAGAAGGAGTCTGGGTTTCATACTTTCATTGAAGATTGCGGACATGCAGTTTGGACAGTCAGGGACCTAGTTGTGCAGGTTAAAATTTTAACTCCGGAAGGCTGTTGTAAAAGTTTGAAACTCATTTTTATCTGGGGAGATAGGAGTCAAGATCCCGAGGGATGACTATTCAAATCTTGTCCCTTGCTTTTCTTTCTCTGGGATTCCTTGTTTCCCAGAGTTTGCTGTGCCCCCATTGAGGACTAATTTGCAATGGGGACAGGTCAAAGTCCACAGCCCAGCATTCAGTATCCCCCCCTTCAGGGTCCATTGTTATTGCGGAAGGAGCCACACCGCCCCTCCATCTTTCTTGGGGAGCTGTCTCGTAGGAATATTATTTTCCATAACCCTTAACTCTGCCTGTGACTGGCTCTTTGGGACTCTACATTGATATAAATTGTACTCTAGCTCCTTCTCTGACTATTCACTCCGACAAAAAAATTTCTTTCATCTAAACCATTTTCTGGAAAAGTCTTCTGGATTTCTTTCCTGGCCCTTCCTTCCCATCTCCAGCCTGCTTAGTCCCCCACACTCTTCATGGTGGGTGTGGATGTTTTGCATCAGCTGGCTCCAGGCAGTATGAGGAAGAGCAGGTGGTGAGAACTGTGCTTCCCGTGGTGCTCCCTGTGGACACTGTCCACCTCAGAAACTCCGGACTGGTTTGTGTTCACTCTGGCCTCTCTGAGTTTAAATCTTTTCTCTTCTCAGCCAGTGGGTTTCTTGTGGAGAGAACAAATTCCTAGAGCTCCATTGTCACCAGCCTCAGCACCCAGTTCTTTCTTTAATGTAATTCTACCCAATTTAGAGTTCTCTGGGGCATTGGGGAAGTTGCTCTGTGATGTCCCAGCCTGGAGCGAATGGTGATAACCTGACTCCTGGGGAGATTTTCTGCAGTGGATGGGATCTGGCTCAGGCTCCTGACCTGGGCCTCTTTGACAGATAGCACTTCCTTTCATTAGTGACAGCATTTTCCACATTTCTGAGACCTTCCTGTGATCTTCTCATTTATTTGCCACTCCCCTGGGGGGCAGGAGGAGCAAATATTATCCAAGGTGGATATTATGGACCCTTTTCTGCTGCTGCTTCTCATACACCAAACCACGTGATCAATTACTTGATGAAAGGTCATTTCATAGAGCAGGCAAAAAATTAACATTGATTTCTTATGCTTTAAAGATCAAAAATTGCAGTCTTCGATATAAGATGTGCTTTGAGCTGGTGTAATAAAGCATTGATTTTTTCATTTTCTTGTCTTTGCATTGGGTTCAGGATAGCTACAATATTTAGAGACAAACAACTACCCTACTACAGTCACGAATTGCTTAACCATGGGCTGGTTGTTAGGTGATTTCCTCCTTGTGTGAACTGAAGGGTTATGGAGAATAATATTTCTATAAGACAGATCCCCAGGAAAATGGAGGATTCGCGTGGCTGGGGAGGTGGGAGGGGAAATTGGCCAAACATGAAACCTCTCCCAGGGCATTCCTGGTAACAATGGGCCCTAAAGGAAAGGGGCAGAAATGGAATATCAGGCCGTGAACCTTGACCTTCCCCATGTCTACTCATTGACAATGGGCAAGATTTGAGTACTCATCCCTCGGGGTCTGGTTTTAACCTGTTCAATTAGTCCCTGATGGTCAAAACTGCACATGCACAGTTAACGATGATTACATCATCCTCACTGCACCCTATAAAACCAGAATCCCCTCTGTAACTGAGGGCCATTTTCACACCTGGAAAGTGGACCTGAATGGCATGCCCGAGTCCGCGGAGGAATAAAGGCTTCTCAGAATCTGTGTAGGTCTGCTTCCCATCATTTTGCACTTACATGAACATCATAGAGTGCACTTGAACTAAGATGATGGCAATGTTCCTAGGCTGTAGGTCTTTTTTTTTAAAACTAGGGATTGGACCCAGTGCGGCATAAATGCTAGGCAAGTGTTCTGCCACTGAGCAACATCCGCAGTCCTTTATATATTTTATAGTACTGGGGACTGAATCTAGGGGTGCTTTACCACTGAGCTACATCCCCAGCTCTTTTTATTTATTTTTTTTATTTTGAGACAGGATCTTACCTAAGTGACTGAGGCTGGCCTCAAACTTGTGATTCTCCTGTCTCTGCCTCCTGGAGGTAGGATTACAGGCCACCATGCCTGACTTAGGCTATATAGTTTTTTTCCCTGCTCTTTCAGTTTTAAATTAATCTTCAGTCTCCATTATATAATCTTATGGGAGCCAAACATAGCACATGACTATACTTGCTGGCAGCAGGTGGAATGCTTCAATGTGGACAAACTTAAGGACTTCGTAGAGTTTTTTTTTCCCCCTCATTCACATCCATCTTCTGTCCTGAAGGCAGAGAACCCTCTTTGGAGCCATGAGGGAGTAGGGGAGAGCAGTTCAGTATGTGCATGCACAGTGGAATATAGAGCTCTAATCCATTTTCATGCTTCATGGTGAAGCCTGGGGCAAAGGAAAACACTAGCTCCCGGGTTCAACCCAAGCTGGACCAATTAAGGTTTCTCAAGGATTCATTTCCCAGTGACAGAAACTTCTGAACAAAGGAGGACTGTAGAAAAAAGGAGCCGTTTTACTAAGGAGCTTTTGTGTACACCAGGTTAGTTCCAACATGATGTGTTCTCAGTTAGCTGGGAAGCCTTCAAGTAGTAGAAAGGTGAGCCCCAGATGGGGGTGGGGATGTGCATGTGAATCCAAAGGCAGGGCCACAGCTCCTGCCCCTGGGCCCAGAGCACAAATCCACATACCCATTTCTGCATACAGGCATGTGTGCCACAAACCTTCACGATACAGGATACAGAGGAGCTCGCTAGAGCCCACCCTGTGAAGTGAGTGGAAACTTGCTAGCTGCTGATGGGCAGGCACTGCCGTATTGACAAGAGCAAATGCCTCACAGAGTTCTTTTGAGTACCTTCTTTGTTTCTTATTAACTGTGCATCTTAATTTTATTTATTCATTTATTTACTTATTGCAGCACTGGAGACTGAACCCAGGGTTTCGCCTGTGCTCAGCAAGCATTCTACTGAATTTCCTCCGCATCTCTAACTGTGCACTTTTTAAAAGCAATTTACTTTGTTTTATTCAAACTCAGTTTCATCATTTGTAAAAGTCTGTTGTCCATCACGTCTTCGTGTAAAGAATAAATTAAGTCAGGCGTGGTGGCGCACGCCTATAATCCCAGTGGCTCAGGAGGCTGAGGCAGGAGGATCACAGGTCAAAGTCAGCCTCAGTAACTTAGCAAGGCCCTAAACAACTCATTGAGACCCTGTCTCTAAATAAAATACAAAACAGGGCTGGGGTTGTGGCTCAGTGGCTGAATGCCCCTGAGTTCAATCCCCGTACCCCACCTCCAAAAAAAAAAAAAAATGTAAAAATTTTTAAAAACTTAAAAAACATGTAAAGTGCCTGGCACTTAGTAGTTGCTTAATAAGTGGTAACTACTGGTACTCTTGGCTATCACGAGATTCGGCTCCATTTCTTAGCGGATCTATCCTCTTCTGTTCCCAAGAAAGCACAGAGAGAAAATAGGTGGAATATTCTGCACTTGCAAATGTCAAGTAGACATTGGACTAAGGTGTGGTATTTTCCCTCAAGAGCTTTTCTGTCTTATGGTGAGATACACATGCAAACAAATAAGTATAATACAATGTAGTAATTGACACAGAATTATTTATAAGGTAATAAAACTAAAGAATTTGTTTACTAAATGCTTACGATGTGCCAAACCCTGTGTAATGAATTTTACATACATTTTCTTTGTTTATTGGTGCATTATAATATAGATTATAGTGGGATTCATTGTCATCCTTTCAACAAGATTATCAAGCAGATGCTCTTGTCTCCATATTGGAGTTTAGAAGGCTGTGGCTCCATGAAGTTAAGAAACCCGCCCAAGACTAACATAGCTAATGTGCTTGGGGTGAGGGTGGTGCGGGGTGCTGGGTGGGAGGAGGGGTATCCAGAAAGACTCTGCAGGGCGATGCTTCAGCTGAGAGCTCCAAAATGAGTAGGAGTGTCACAGGGACAGCATTCCCAGGCGAGGGAACAGGATGTACATAAGCACGGGGGCGTGAGAAAGCAGGGCGTGTTCTAGCCGCAGACACTTAGGTATGGCGCGGCTTCATGTCCTGGGAGTGGGGAGCTGGTGAGTGGCCAGAAAGGAGTTTTGACTAGGTAGGCAGGTGCTCGATCATGGCCTGTCCTTGATAATGCCATGTCCTTATTGATGATAGGGAACCAATGAGAGATCATGAGAGAGGGCGTACCCAGGTGTTTTAGTCCTTTCAGGACACAGTGACAGAATACCAGGCACAGGTGGCTTATAAACAATAAAAAATTATTTCTTATACTGCTGGAGGCTGGGAAGTCCAAGGTTAAGGTGGTGGCAGATTCAGCGTCTGATGAAGGCCTCCTGTTTTCTTCAAAGATAGCCATCTTCTCTTTATGTCCTCATGGCAAAAAGAGCGACTCTGGTCTCTTTGGTTTCTTCTAGGGGCATTAATTCCAGTTACAAGGACTCCACCCTCATGACCTCATGACCCCCAAATGCCCCATCTCCTAATCCCATTACATTGGAAGTTAGAATTGCACCATGAATTTGGTGAGAGGGTGGGCTAATATCCAGTCTATAGCACCAGCTCACTCCCAGATATTTTTGTGAGAAAAATCCCATTGGTTTCAGTGGGGGAGATGAATTTTAGGGACAAATACTGAAAGCAAATAGATGAAGTGGAAACTGGTCCGAGTTGACTCATCTACTTTCTTGTTTAATACATGTTTATTGAGCACCTACTATATGTTATTCACCCTGTAGGCATTGGGGTACATCTGTGAACAGGAAATCAACTGTCTCCTCCATGGTGCTTGCCATCTCATGGAGATTGACAATAAACAAATAAGAAGGCATCTATTAATAATAAATGCTATCAAGAAAATGAAGGAGGGTGATTGAGTGTTGCAAGTACTGGGGTGGGTGGGGAAGGCTTATTGCTGTGGCTACATCCTCACTGAGACCAGAGGAGCATGTCTTGAATTATGGTAGTGAGAACAGAAAAGGAGGAACCAATCAAAGACCTGGGAGGTAGATTTGACAGGACAGACATCCAGGTTGGGGAGGTCATCCAGGAGGAACTTAGGATTTCTAACTTAGGCAAAAACAGTAACAACAACAGAGCAACCCAGTCTGCAGGATTGGTGCCTGCCTAGATTGTGACTATGGCTCCACCACATGCTGTGTGATCTCGCGACAGTCAGTTGACTTCTCTGTGCCTCATTTTCTCATCCTTAAAATGGGTATAATAATAGTCCATACCTCACAAGGTTATTGAGAGAGCGGCATGTGTTGTGTGTGTAATGGTTAGAATAATAATAAGGTCTGTTCTTGGCTAGTTTTATGTGCTTGGATTTTTATCATTATTAAAATTTTCAGCAAAGGAGGATGAATTTGAAAGCCAGGGTGGCTGTGAGTTTGATTTAGACATGTAAACCACCCATGGCGCATGCAAATGGAGAGAAACATCAGGTTGCTGGCTGCCCTCTGATGCTCAGGAGACAGATCTGCAAGTAAGTACCTGTCTAGGTCTGCAGGTGTAGCTCAGGGGCAGGCGGCTTGCCTAGCCTGCTCCAGGTCCTGGGTTTGATCCCCAGCACTGCAAAGAAACAGATCAAAAGGTGTATTTAGGAGATAAGATGTCCAGGACTTGTGGCCTGTGGGGCTGGGAGAGAGGATCCAAGTCCTAGGATTCCTGCTTTCTCAGCTGAGTAGTGTCACTTATTGAAAGGTAATGAAGAAAGGTTTCAGTGGGGACCAGAAAGGATAGATCCAGATCACGGGAAAAGGATCACCCTGGAATAGGAGATAAGAATGGGTGTGCATACAGGTGAGTTCATAGTGCTGTGCTGGCAGGTGAGGTTGAGGACTGCAGGGTCTACTTTCCCTGTGTAACAGGAGTGAGATCATCTCTCCAGATCAGGGAAGGTGGAATGGAAGTAGTCTGAAGGTTGGTTATAACTAATTTATTTCTGGTTACATCTTTTCTGTGACCACCTAAAGAGACATCCACATCTGACTGTCTTCTTGGAACCTACCCTCGTTCCTTGTGGTTGGGGTGGAATGGCATGCCGTATTTAATGGGAATGGTGGTAGGCTGGGGTTAATTTGGTTGTGGCTGTCACCATGCCATGTAGCTCTTTGATTTCCTCACCTGTTTCCCCTGTAGCTGAGAAGACCCTGAGGAAAGAAAGTATTGCCCTTGTATCTGGCACAGAGGAAGCAATTGGGTGTGGGACTTTTGAATGGACAAATGGAGGATCCACAGTAGTGGTGCCTGAGGTCAGAGCGAGCTCAGGAGCCGAAGTCGGGCATGAGCCTGCCACCTCAGGTCCTCCAACTCAGGTCTGGCCACTGGAATACATGGCTTCCTAGTATAGGCAGACAGATGTGTTCTCAATTCTACCTGTTCTAGCCCAGAAATGGTCCCAAATAGCATATTTCGAGAGCACTCTAGCTCCATCAACCTGCCTGACCACTGAATTCCCGGTGGCCCCACGTTCACTCAGGTGAGCCCTCCCTCATCATGAGGAAGAAGCCAAGTAGCAAACCCGCTGGGAGCAGTGCCTGCTATTCCCCCCTCCTCCAGCTCCAGCAGCTGACATCACATGCGGGTACAGCTCCATCCTCCCTGTCTGTGGATAGAGGAAGAGCAGAAGCTTGCCAAGTGCCCAGAGCGCTGCCAGATGTGGAAAGATGGAGAAGGGATCTGCTTGGAACTGTGACTCAGATCCAAGGCAGAGGGGATCCTGGTAGCACGGAGCACCAGGCTCTCCCACTTGGGACCCTCCACCTGCCCACATTTCGTATGGGACGGCAGGGCAGGGAGAGCTCATGTGCAGGAGCCAACTGAGCACAGCTGGAAAAGCTTCAGAGACAGTGAGTCCATGCAACTCCAGAGTGAGCCCCCAGCCCTTGAGGTCCCTGGTGCCATGTTGCCGGCCCTCCCTTGAGCCCAACATGGTGCAGAATCTGCACTCCGAGACCGTCTCGTGCAGCACAGCCGTCAAGCAGGCTTGTCACTACCACGTCTCCTCCCTGAGGAAGAAGCTGACCTTTCTGCGAGTCAAGTAGGTGGCAGAGGGTCCTGGAGATTAGAATGGGGATGGCCTGGGGCTCTTCACCGAGGCAAGAGTATTTGGGGCTTGGCTTCCTTGTTTGGAGGTATTGTCGATCTCTGCTAAGTGACAGGTGCCTAAGAGGGAGACTGAAGGGAAAGGTTGAGGGGAAGTTGGATGGACTATTGATTGGGAGATTTAGACTGTGTGAGGCTGTGTGCCCTTCTAGAAGGTGACTTAGTTCACTGGGTCCTTCCTCTTCTTTCATGGTAAATGACTTCAGTAGAGAACTTGGACCCCAGAAAACAGTGCTATAGTGAATGGTGTCTTCTACCTGGAATGGGTCTTTGGGAGCATGGATATTCTTTCCATTAATAGGGGACTAAGAATGGAGTCTTTAGGATTGTTGAGTTGGTGCAGTCACCTCTTAAATTCCCTTTTTCTTGGAACTTGGAACAGGCTGCTGTGGAGAGGTGAGCATAAGCTGGGTATGGGACACTTTGTCCTAAGGTGGCCCCGATACCTGGCAGAATTGTACTGCTGTGGCTTCTTGCTATATGTGCTGTTCCTTGGCCTTGGTGACAAGCAGAGAGGGGAGGGTTCCTGGAGGAGGAACAGGTTCTAGCCCCTGGGACCAGAGTTAAATCTGAAGCTGGCAGACATTTGAGAGAGAGGGACATGCAAACTTATGGGAAGGTTTTTGTTTGTTTGTTTTGGGCGGGGTGTATGTGAAGAGAAGCAGCAGAAAGACAAAGGAAAGATGGACAAATGAAGAGAAGGGAAAAGGAAGAAGAAAGGTAGTAAGAGGCTATGTGAATTTCAAAGGCCGGTCAGGGCTGGAGGCAGAAGGTGGCTTGATCTGATTCTTTGCCTCTACTCTGTCATGCACACACAAGAGGCACAGGCATAGATGCCCAGGATCCTGTAGCCATCAATTGACCAGCGTTCTCTCCCCAGGAAATCTCGGGGCAGAAGTTCTAAGGGTCCTGAGCAGAAACTAAGTACCTTCTCTGCTTAGATGACATTTCAGGTACTGGCTGCAGGTCTGTGCCTCACACACGGTGGAACTCAACACAATGGCAGACAAGGAGATTCTCTGATCCTGTGATAAGGTACTGGTGTGGAAATCAGGAATTCTTTGATGACTGAAAAACCCGAATTTAAATTCTTTCTTTCCCACTTACTAGTTATGGTGTTTCTGCAAAATCATTTTATCCTCTCAGTATCTATTTCCTTTCTGAAAAATGGAGATAATAACACCTACTTTGTAAAAGTTATGGTGATCAAAAAGAGATAAAGTAGGAAAAGCACCTACACTGTGACTGGCACATGGTAAGTGCTCAATAAACTCTAGCTTTTATTATTGGCAGCAAATGGTAGACTTGGGGTAAGCCCGTTAGGCACCCGGAAGGTGTTTTGAGATAGAACTGAGAGGTCTAAGAACCTAGTTAAGGTGGGCCACAAACAAGCCCAGTAGTGTCATTTGCCTTCTAAGTTGCCAGGGGAAGCCAATCACATAAACTCTGGTTCTTGCTCTTCTGGTGAGTGACATCTGCCTTTGGAGCGGGAGAGGAGCCCAGAGGAGTGGGCTTGTGGATGAGCTTTCCCATCCCCTGAAGGCAAGAGGGATGCTGCATGGAGCGTGGGTCTGGGGCTGCTCAGCTCCATCTCAGCAGAGGCTCATTTTGATCAAATACTGCAGTAGTCGTGACCCTTGGTAAATAACTCCAAAAGGGACTCCAGAGGTCTTTGTTCTTCAAGCCCCAGGAAGAATAGCATTATGGCATAGTTCAGAGAGTGAGGTGGAGAGGAGACCTGAGTTCTGTCTCCTGTGTTAGTGATTCCCAGCCAAATCTCTGCAGCCTGAGTTTCCTCATTTCAGAGTGGACATTGTCTCAGGCTGCCTCTTACCACCCATAGGTAAAAGGTCCCAGGAGGGTTTCTCTTCCTCACTTATATCACTATCCTGGTACATTTTTATCTTAGCACTAATCACATGTTGCAATTGTATTTTTTTGCTGACTTGATCATTGTTTAATTTAGTAGTCCTTAAATTTCATGAGAGCAGGGGTTGGTTTGTTTTATTTAGTGTCTGCTCGGTGCTTAGCACAGTACCTGGCGCATAACAGGTACTCAAATAAATATTTGTTGAATGAGTCAATGAATCAGTGAACAACCATCTAAGGCATTTTGCAAACTCTGACACTCTATGATCATGGGATTCTGTGGATGGCCCAGGTGGAGGACTAAAGGTTAGTCCTTATGCATCTATTAATCTTTGGACTTTGCATGGCCATGGAGGTGATTTGATTTGTGACCACCTGTCACGTGTTCCCCTTTTTCATCCACATGCTTAGGGAACACATGGTCTTGTTTAAAACAGCACGTACAGCTTTTGAATAATAGAGAGCAAAACCTTTTCTTTGGCCTAAGCTCTGACTTTTGAGGCAGGGCAGAGAAGCACGTGGGTGCTCCTGTCCTCCCCTCCCTCCCGTGTTCCCAGCTCCTCTCTGCAGTCCTGGCTGCTTCTGTTGCTGTCAGCAGAACTGTCTGCAGGTGTAACCATCACCTGCTCTGTGTTTCTCCTACCCCAGCATTTCTTCTTTTCTGCCTGAGAAAGGGGGTTGTTAATTATAGCTCAGAAAACTACTCTCTGCTGACGCCACAGTTGGGATTTAGGTTTGGACAACTGGCAGGGTGGATGGTAAATTTCATTCTCCAGCTTTCCTCCTTCCTGCTGGGAGAAATCCCATCTTCCTACCAGCCATGGTGAAGAAGGAGTGTGAGTGGGTGGTAAACTGGGTACTCAAGGCAGCAAATCCAACTCAGGCTTCCCCCTCTGGGCTGTGTTCTTACTCTAAGACTGAGATGAAATCAGGGGACGGAACCCCTGAATTCTCTTCTTAGCCACTCACTGATCAGTAATAGCTCAAAGCAGCTCTTAGCGGATATTAGTCCTTGCTCACTGACCTAGGTATTGAAGTTGTTGTACCAGAAGATGATGCTGCAGCTTGGTCGCAAAGCCCTATCCAGTATGTGCCATTTATATACGCACATATATATAGGTATCTATATGTATATATGTAGTGTGTATATAGTAAATATTTTGTATAAGATTGGATGAAGTAGGAAGAAAAAAAAATAAATATAAATAAAATGTAAGTGATACATTTTTAATGCATGGCCATGAGTGAGTGTTCATGTCCCCTCAATAATGAGCAACCTGCTTGGGAGATTAGTCCTAAGGTGGCGGTACTCGGCCTTCCAATGTGTTTGAGAATCGCAGGCAGACCTTATCCAATATGCAGCCTTCTGGGTCTCATGTAGACTTGGGTAGGTCTAGGGATTTGGAGTTCACACCTATCCCACATGCTTCTGATGCAAGTCGACTAAGATTTGAGAAACAGGCCTTTAGGCTGAAGCCTCCTGTGATCTCACTTCGTAACATTGAGCATATAACTTAACAGGGCAAGGATAGGAAAGGGCCTTTTTTCAGCTAGGTTGGGCATACAGCTTCTGTTTTTCCTTATCTGTCTTGTGTATAGCCTGCAGCAAGGAGAATGTGGTTGGGGTAAGGGAGTGTAATGGATATAACCATTCTCTCTTACCTGTCACCAGCTTTCCAGGTTACTTCTTATCTTCAGCCATGTTAGTCATAAGCATTTAACTGCTGGGCTTTCTATTTCTCTCTTTTGGGCTTTCTGCTTCTCTCTTTGCCACTTCTCCTCAGTCTGAAGGTGAAATTTCCTCAATGAACTGGACAGAAGCCCATTGCAATCCTGGTTCAGAATGGTGGCTGGGACAAGGGGCCGAGAGGGTAAAGGATTTTTGTGAGAACATCCCCTTGCCACCCACCGCCCACACATGTGCACAAACACAAAAGCTCCTTTGTGTGCCATCCTTTATATGACCATAATGGGTGAGTTAATAAATTGAATTCACAGATGGACTTTTAAAATTACCTAGTTTATTGGCTGACTTTTGAAACTTCATGGCACATATGCTGAAGGGAATGGTTTCACCTGCTAGACTTTTATCCCTCTAGAAGTAACACAAATCTATTACCTGTGCCTTTTCTGGGCATTTTAAATGGCAGGTGGATTCTCATCTGACTGAGAGCTGTCCTTGTGAATAAGGGTATAGACCACATATCTATAGCAGGAATTGCAGGGGTCAAATGTTCTGTGCTCCCTCTTAATCCGTTAATTTCTTCCTTGATACCTCCATTCAGTGACTCTGCTTCTCTGTGAACAACTTCCATAATGAGGAATTTGTTAAGGAAATTAACTTGCAAGCAAACTGATAATTATAGGGAACCCTCACCGATGCCCTCACACAAACAGTACTTCCAAGACTGCAGAATGTCTGCACGCTTAGTTATGGGAACGATATTTAAGGTCCGAGGTATTTGTTGTTAATAACAACAGTAGCTGCTATTTCAAGGGTCATGTGCTCAGCACCATGCTTTCCATATGCGACATTATTTAATCACAGTAGCAATCTTACAAAGGAAATTATTATGATACTCATTTTCAAAATGAGGGTCAGATTGTCCACTGTCACAGAGCTGTGGCTCAACTCCAGCTCAGGTTCTTCCTAGAGGCAGTATGACTTTCCCTCAAAGAAGGGAGAGGTGGGGCTGGGGATATAGCTCAGTTGGTAGAGTGCTTGCCTTGCAAGCACAAGGCCCTGGGTTCAATCCCCAGCACCGCAAAAAAAAAGAAGGGAGAGGTGACTCTTAGGACACTTGGCATCAGTACAGAACTTGCTTTTCCTTGAGTGTGGTGAATCTGGGATTTGAACTTCAGATGTGGAGATGTGTAAGCAAGTCTATTAATGAAGATTATCCCTTAGAAAGCTGCAGAACCAGACCAAACAAGAAAGCGATTGACAAGGAGCGAATGATTCTGAATGGTCTTTTAAAAGGACATTTTCTGTACCCCGTTGATTTTGAGAAGTGCCTCAGGATTTTAACCAACAGGTTGTTCGTAGGAAGTTCCTGTGTCTCTCTGGTTCCACAACATCTCTTTTGGATGCTTGCTTTCAGTTTTACCATCATGTCTGTGTGGCAGAACAGAACTATTGTGGCTCTTACCTCTCTGCAGGTACCAACTGAAGCTCTGATGGGCATTTGTCTGAGCCCTTCTTTTCTTCTTTCTTCACTGGGATCACCAGCACTCCTGGCAACTTACCAAACCTTCTCTAATAGGAGTCCCAAGCCTGGTTCTTTCTGCAGTCGGGGATCTGTGACCACAGTCTGTCTACCTTATGCTACTTTTCTCTTAGCCTCAGCAGTAATCATTAGAGGGTCTCCAAGTTGCCTGGGCCTAGTGATAATCTGGCATTCTGACAACCCCCACATCTTCCAGCCTAACTCTTCTCCCAACACCTCCTTCCCCAGGCTGCAGGGGAGTGGTTTGGTGGAACAATAGAAACATGTGCGTCTCCCATTTCCCCTGTACCCTAAAGAAGGCTCTCGCAATGTTATTGAGCCCTTCATTCTTTTCCCTTCCTGATTACTCCCGCTCAGCTAATCTTGTGACTTTCCATAAACTCTCACCTGGAACCCACACGTGCTAGGCTCTGAAGTTCTCTATAGCCCTGCTGTGAACATTAGTACAGGCATAGGAGTAAACCTCCAGGGCAACCATTGCCAACTGCCTTATGCATTTATGATCTCTTCCCTTTTTGAAGCATTTGCGCAACTCTCATTTGAACACACAGTGCAGGGACCAGCTGCAGGCTGGAGGTGGTGTGATTGTGCCTGGAGATGGTAGGTAAGGCAAGGAGTTGCATAACTAGTGCTAGCTTTGCACAGGCACCAAGTGCAGATAGCTTGGAGAATTGGGGGACTCAAGTGGCACCCATTGTTCCAATCCCCTAGGCACCCTTCAGAGTAATTATAAAGACATTAGTTTAGTCAACATTTAATGAATGTGTGTACTAAGTGTCAGTTGCTGTGCTCTCATTTAAATTTCACCATTTTTCTATGACATAGTGTTAGAGATTGAGCAGTGCTAACCTGAATCCCTAAAATCCAAAATGCTTCAAAATTTGAAACTGTTTGAGTGCCAACATGATGAACCACGTGGAAAATCCCATACTTGACCTCATATGATGGGTCAAAGTCAAAATGCTGATGCACTAAAAATTCTGTATAAAATTATACTCTGGCTATGTTTATAAGAATATGAAACACAAATGAATTTTCTGTTTAAACTTGGGTCCCATCACCAAGGTATCTTATTATGTATGTGCAAATATTTAAAAAACCCAAAATCCAAAATGGTTTTTTTCCAAGCATTTTGTATAAGGAATATGCAGCCTATATTTTGACATTCGTTTTATAGATGAGAAAACCGAGGATTAGAGAAGTTTTGCAATTTATATAAGATCACACAGTTATTTTAAATGATGGACTAGAATTTGAACCAGGCAATTTGACTTTAGATTTTAACCACTATGCTACACTCCAATTCTAGAGGGTAAGGTCAAGGTAATATCACTTAGACTCTTGTTGCCTCTGTGAGTCTCAGGAATTGCTGGCAGTTATGGAAGATGGATCTCCCTTTTGCTGATTTTGTTGTTTTACTTCGAGGAACTTAGGTGTAGCACAGCAGTGATATCAGCAAAGGCCCCAAGTCTTGCTGGAGCTCGGAGCCTCCCTGAGCAAGCTGCCCTGGGAGGCTGACAGCCTAGTGCTCCCCCTTTACCCAGTCAGCATGACCTGCTCTCTGGTAGCCCTCCCCTCTTCTCGGCCACCTCTCTCATAGCTGACAGAACCATACTGCAGTCCTGGAGCCTCTAAGACATGGCTGTCTTCCTTTCTTCTACTTAAAACCTGATCTTTACTCCCCCCACGGGCCCCACCAACCTTGTCTTGATTGCTTCAGAAATTCCTGCACCCCAAGCCCTCCCTGCCCATTCTTCGGAGAGCAGATCAGTTTTGCAAGACCAGTTTGCACTTGAACTTTGCAGACTTAGCTCCTACCTCTCTGGCTTCCCTCATGCTGGGCAACTTCTCTTTAATGTTTCAATCAACTCCTCTCAAGGACATTCCCCTTTGACTTTTCAATTGCTCAGCCTCCTTTACCTTCCACTTCCAACGTGATCAGTTGCCCAGATTCTCTTTCTCTTCTGTTTTTTCTCGTGGACTCGTTTGCAATGACCTTTCTCCCGACCCCACCCCTTGCCCTCCTTAATGTCCAGTATCCAGCATATTCCCCCAAAACGCTTCCTGTTGTCTTTCCTTATTCTAGTGACTATTTCGTCCCTCTTTTTTTTAAATATATTTTTAGTTGTCAATGGACCTTTATTTTATTTATTTATATGTGGTGCTGAGAATTGAACCCAGTGCCTCTCATGCTAGGCAAGCATTCTATCACTGTGCTAGGACCCCCACCCCGCCCCTCTGTTTTGATGTCTTTATTCATCTCAAACAGCAGTTGGGTTTATCAACTGTTCATCTCTCTCTACCATCCATCATCAACTCTGAGAAAGACTTAATGTCATACCCTGGTTGAGAGGTCCTGCAGATGAGGGAAAGGCAGGCAATTCAGTTCTGAATAAAAAGCAAACACACACCTAACACTTGCGTAGCATTTGTACAGTGTGCAAGACATCGTCCTAAGTCCTTTCAGATGTCATCTCAGTCTTCATAACAGTCTTTGGGTTGAATAATATTATTCCTGTCTTTATAGGAAGCGGGGGCACGGAAAGGCCAACTAACTCGCCCCAGGTCACACAGATGTGAGTGGTTGAGTCAGAATTCAAGGCTAAGTTCTTCCTCATGCTCAACTTCCTCTCGAAAGATTGATGGTTAACAAATCAAAGAAGTCATGCATGCAGACACATGCACTCCTGGGTCTCACACACAGGCAAACACATACTGCTTTCTTATTCATTCTCCCTCTCCTTCTTCCCACCTCTTCTTTCCCCTCTCTTCTGCTCTCCAGAAAACCTGTCATCTATAAACACAGAGCATCTATAAGTGACCTCTCAAGGTCTCCCTTTCAAGTTCCCTGTACTTATGTGAGTCTCTCCCTGTTTCATTGCCTTCTTTTCAGTTTACAGTTTACAGAGAGAATGGATTTC
Source organism: Sciurus carolinensis (assembly GCF_902686445.1). Classification (NCBI taxonomy): domain Eukaryota; kingdom Metazoa; phylum Chordata; class Mammalia; order Rodentia; family Sciuridae; genus Sciurus; species Sciurus carolinensis. Next base: position 122,231,111 of record NC_062223.1, read on the forward strand.
ACCTTTTTGGCAAAGTCGTCTGATTCATATTTGTAATCTCAGGACAGGCAGAGATCAAGCTGTACTCTGTAGGCAATGCAAGCATGGCTGTACTCTGCCTGCTGCTCAAAGAACTACAAGTCCCAGAATGCAGTGCAGGAATGTTTATCTGACCAGGGTTTGAAACAACCTCTCTAGGCCTCCTTGCTGCCCCACCTCCCAAGAGGCGGCTGCAGCAGGCTCTTCCTAAAGCAGCAGGTGCACTGTTCAGCCTGGAGCTGGCCTGGGGAACCTGAGTACCCGTACTTATCTCCTTTCATTCTGCTGAGCTGCAAAAACTTACTTTAGTCTCTTTTCAAAAGCATCTGGGGTCCCCCCCACCACCTCTTCCTTAACTTAGTGCCTAAGCACAGCAGTTAAGGAGTTAGAAAGTAATACCTAAGTTACAGTAATTACTTTAAGTAATTACCCTGGAGAGAGGATATTATAAAGAGGTGTTTCTTCTTTTTCTTTTTTTCCACTAAATATTAGGCAAAGTGAAATGAGTTTAAGTTGGAGAAGAGGGAGCTTCAGGTTTCTAATTCAAAAGACAAAGGCATAGGAGAGAGGAGCTGTTTATCTTATGAGGTATTACTTAGATCAAGTCCTTTCTGGGAAGTAGCAGAGGTGTGGATTTAATGACTTCTTGATTAGACACCCTGCATCAGTTTTGTTTTTTTGTTTTTTAATTTTGCCCTTTCAGTGTGCTTTTTTTTTTTTCTTTCCTTCTTTCCTGCAGTTTTCTTTGGACTCTGGGATATATTCCTTCTCCCCCTTCTTGTTGAAGCCTGATATTATCCCCTCCTTCCCACCATGCCCCATCTTCTTGGTTGTTCATTCTTTCACAAACAGCGCCCTCCCTGCTGCTTTGAGTTTAAGACCTAAAAAATGCTTTGTGAAATACGTGCAGGTGTTTCTGGCTTAGCAGCTCTCCTGAGCACTGCCTATTCTGTGTCCACCACCTTGGGCTGTGAGATAGTCCTTTAACTGAGGAGGTGCCAAGCCGAGTGGCACATACCGGAAATCCCAGTGATTCAGGAGGTGAGGCAGGAGGATCATGAGTTCAAAGCCAGCCCCAGCAACTTAGTGAGGCCTTAAGCAACTCAGCCAGACCCTGCTTCTAAATATAAATGTAAAAAAAGGTCTGGGGATGTGGCAGAGTGGTTAGGCACCCCAGGGTTCAATCCTGCTCCCATAAATAAATAAATAAGGAGGAAAATGTTGTCACTGGGGAAACCGAGTGGACTCCCATTAATGTGGGTCTGATTTCTCTGTGGTTTTGATGAATAGAACATTCTTCTTCTTGGGTACTAGCCTTCTGCTCTCCATCTGTTGGCAAGTTTGCCCAGGAACAGGCCACAGCAGTAGCCAGAAGGAGCTTCACAGGTTTCTGAGCCAGGGAGATGGCACGGGTGGAGAGGCAGCTCCCACCCTGATGGTTTTTTGAGAGTGTCTAGTGGATTACTTGTCCTGCAGGGCCAGTAAAGCCTCTTATCCTTTTCGAGTTAATTGTATCCATGATCATAGTCTAGGTTTATAAAACCAGGCAGCTAGTCACAGGAGGCCATCTATTGGCCTAAATTCTACTTCTGATTGAGCATCTCTAATCTGAACGTCTGAAATCCAAAATGCCTCTCAAATGTGAACACTTTATAGTATTTCAGATTTTTGGAGCATTCTGGATTTTGGATTTTTTCGTTAGGGAGATTCAACTGGTAAAGCCTATGCAAATACTCCAACCCTAAAAAATTTTGAATGAAACATTTCCCATCCCAAACATTTTAGAGAAGGGAGAATCAACCTGTACTCCCATCTGCATCCTTTTGTATTTGAATAGGATGGAACAGGAAAGGGGAGGTGACGATTCATGTTTATGATGACTGGAATGAGTCGTGCCTCCAGGGAACCCTTGATACATTCCTTCTCCTTGTCCCTTAATTTTTGTCTAAATAGTCAAATTAAAATTTGATAAGGCTTCTTGGTTTACTTTTCTTCTGAAAGTGAACATCGGTAAATCATTGATTTTTATTTTTTTTAATTGATTCTTTTTAATCTAAAAGCAATTTTCTCTGTATCCAGGAGATTATTTTCAAGCCATACACTAACCTCTGGATATGCACAGGACTTTTTTTCCCCTTCTGGCTGATAATGCATTCTATCTCTCTCTCTCTCTCTCTCTCTCTCTCTTTCTGTTTTTGCCATCTTCAAAAGAAAAGAAGGTTTCAAAGGGAAACCCCAAATTAATTGATGTATTATATTCTCCGAGTCTATAATAATAGGGGGCAGGAATTGGGAGCCAGAGCGGTTAGAAGCTGGGGATTATGAGGTTTAGCAGAGAGAGGGTTGGAGTCAGTGAATATGGGGTTGAGTCTGAGAACTCGCCTCGGCTCACTCTGTGACCTTAGGCAAGTCACTTTAAGTCTCCGAACCTCAATTTAATAATCTTCATTTTAAATTAATTGATTAATTAATTTTGCGGTACTGAGTTACATTACCAGACCTCTTTATTTTTTACTTTGAGACAGGGTCAAAAGCTCAGGATGGCCTTGAGCTATTGATCCTCCTGTCTCAACCTCCCAAATCACTGGGACTGTAGGTGTGCACTACTATGCCCAGTTGAATTATCTTTAATTTGGGGAAAACTGTAGGCATCTCCCAGGGTCTCCCAGGTGATGGTGACTTTGGAAATGGCATTGTAGATTATGGAGCTCCTGTGGTTGGACAGACCCTGGCACCTGTGTAAGGTGGCAGTGTTCTGGCATTATCATTCTCCCGGACAAATCTTTCCTGGCCATTGGGTCTCCCATGAGCTTGTGGTGTAGCTAGGACACTGGGCTGGGGCAGGAGGCGGGGAATAAGACAGAGTGGGGGCGGTGGAGGCGGGATGCAGGAGCAATGCCTTCCTTCTCATCCTCTTGTATTTTCATCTCTCTGCCCCTTGTCTTGCTAGAGTATTCTGTGGCCCATGGCTTGCACTGGGAGTCAGGGTGGGGGAGGAAGGGAGCAGGGAAATGAGGAGGGATCATTTCTCTCAGGATCTCACCATTTTTGAGGTAAGAGTCTATGTGGAAATGAGCTCTTGTCTTGACTCTCTGGCTTGTTTTCTGGGCCTCAGTTTCTTTGTCTGTAAAATGGAAGTGTCGCCGTAAGTTCTCCTCCACCTGTAACCTTTTGAGGGTCTGAGACCTCAGGCATGAGAGAGTCGATGTCCTTACCACCAGCTCAGATGAGAACCGTCGGAGGACCTAGTAGAGCAGAGCTGCTGGTGGGATAAGGCCCGGGGGGGGGGGGGGGGGGGGGTTGGGCTCAGGGGTCTGGTTTCCCATAGGTTATGCTCCCTGATTGGGAGAAGCAACTCTAACCATCGTCTTTTGGCAGGAAGGTAGTGCTTGCTTCCTGGCTAGTCCCTAGGAGCATTGCTGTCTTGTATGGATGCTGGCTCTGGCATGGGCAAACGCACAGTGAATATGTGTACCCTGTTGTCAGCAGAATCCTCGCACTTTGTCAGCTATGTGAGAAAATCCCGTTCTTCTCTTCCCTGGAGGTCCTGGGGCTGGGGGTGCTCCGGGCCCCTTCCCCAGGCTGCTCCTGACAGACACGGCCTGCCCCGGGCTGCTGGAGAGAAGCCAGCCTGAGAGGAAGCTATAGTCGCTGCTAGCAGAGCGGCCTGTCCCTGCTGGGCAGGAAACCTAGAGTGATGAATGGGGCTGGATGAAGTCATCCTGCTCCTCCAATCAGGCTGCTCCACCGGAGCCAGGGGCCTCTGCAGATTCAGCCAGGCTGCCGGCTGCTCTCATGTACCTTTAGACAGAGGCTGGGAGTCTCTGGGAGTGGAGTGGGGGGTGTGAGCCGCCCGCTCCGGCTTCTGTGTAGGCCTCAGTCAGTCTGAATGTTATTGCCAGGTGAGTGGCTCCAGCGGGCGGATTCCTCTCCCTCTGCCTTCTCCACCTTGCCGTGCTGGGCTCCGGCTTCGTGGCTCCGGCATCTCCCTGCACAGCATCTTCCTGCTTCCATCTGAGTGCCTGCACCTTCTTGAGGTCCTCACACCTGCCCCCACCAGCCCTGAGCCCTCTCCCTTCCTGCTACCCCAGCACTTGCTCAGCACCCGCCAGCTGGCCTCGGCTCACACGCGTGCCCCTCTTTCTGACCTGTGGGTACCAACTGTCAGTGACAGGAGGGCAGGGCCCCACCACCTCTGCGCCTTCTCCCCCAGCAGGGGGAGCCTGGCAAGGCCCACACGTGCCTTCTGGGGTCAAGTGCCAGGTGAGAGGAGATGCCCCCTGGCTTGGCCTCATGAGCATCTGTGGGAACACAGGCAGGCCCTCTGGTTTGCTGGGGCCCCAGGGCTCTTTCCCCACCTCCAACAGAGGAAGTCCCAGGGGGCTGCTAGAGAGTTGGAAGTAGGTCCCTTGTTGCCCCAGACCTTCCAAGAGGGGTGGTTTGTTCTTTGTGGGTGGACATTTGTGACTCTGCCTTTTCTCTCTGGATGATGCGACTGCCCCTTAGGCCAAGCAGAGATCATGGAGCCGGCTGACATGGCAACAGCAAAGGTAGGATGGAAATGCTGCCGGCCGCATTGTGCGTAAGTGGCTTCGCTTGGCGAGTTCTGCCTTTGGTTCACTTTTCTCTCCCCTCCTCTCCCTCAGCCCACCACTCCTGAGCATCCAGGGCTGTGTCAGAGTGGAGGGCGATGACGTGGTGCGCACCAAGACCTCCGGAGAGGGGAGGAGGTGCCGGCTCCTGCACAGCACCGGCCACCTGCGTGTGTCTGGACGACCGAGTGGGTGGACGGAGGGGGCGGAGGGGGCGGACGTATCTATAGCTTTGTCTGGATTCACTTCTGTGTCTCTCCTTTTCTTTAGTTTTTTGACATTTTCTGTTTATCTCCCTCCTGTCTGCTTCCGATTCCCCTCTCCTTCATTTGTCCTCTTCCTCTGCTCGTGCCCACACTACAGCGCTTTCTGACTCCATTTGTGCCATCTCCGCACTTCCTTTCACCTTCGCTTTGCTCCTCTTTCCCTCTGCCTGTTGTGTAAGGGCTGGGTGGGGTTGGTGTGGGCTGGACAGTCCTGGAGGCAGACTGCCGCTTATCTGCAGCAGATGTTGGCCTTGGGATTGGTGAGGAGTTGGTGTCTGAGTGGCAGATGCTGCCGCCGTCCCCTCCCACCTCTCATCCCATGCCCCAATGGCAGGGCGGGTCTGTGCCCCTCCAGGGCATGGTGCTTGGGTGCTACGCTGCGTGAACCCTGTGGGCACACTAGAGGGCGTGCCTGAGGCGGCTGTCTCATCTCTTGGATCCTACTTGTAATTGGAAATTTGTTTTTCTGGGTATTTTTCCAAACAAGGAACTTGAGCCATTTGGGAGTGGATGGGGCATCTAAGGAGGCTGAGTCTACAGCCCCTGCCCAGTCCCTGTGTGCAGGGGACATTTGTAGTCCTTCCAAAACATTTTTGTCCTTGCTGGGGATCTTGTGTTTTGGCCAAATGGCAGGGTCTCCTTTCTCTCAGAGATGGAAAACTCATCGAGGCTCAGACTTCTGGAGCAGGTTGGGTATCCTGTGTTGTGTATGGAAGAGAGAGTGAATAGGAGACCCAAGCAGCAAGGGTACCACAGTCAATAATGTGTTATTGTGGTTAGGTCCGGTGTCTGGGAATCACAGAATTGGGTTTTCAGCTCCTTCTCCCAACCCCTCATGCTATGTGATTCTATCCAACTTACTTAACCTCTCTGGGCTTTCATCTCTTAGTTTACACAAAGAGGAAAATTACATTCATCTGTTATTTTAACCACCTTAGATCTGTCACTTACTTGTAAAAAGGAACCAGGGAGAGCAAATAAAATGATAATAGTTCTCCCTGGACTTCTCCCTCCTCTTTCTTTCTCTTTTCCCTTCTTTCAGGAACATTTGAGTACCCACCTGCTTTGCGCATGGGATGGTACAAGGTGCTGTGTCCCCTTGGCAGCATGCAGAGGCAGCCATGGGAGCAGGCATCTGCGGCTGTGTTTTGGATCCAAAACAATTTGTCGCAAGCAGTTTGCTATTTGGTTGGATTTGCTGCTGCCTGGGGTGTCTGTGACACTAGGTCCTTGTAGACCTGCTAGTAAACTAACTCTTGAAGTTGTAAGTGGCTTGTCAACCTGCTGGCTCTTCGAGGGTGGCGTGGTGAGTGCCCTGAGCCAGGTGTGGTTTGGGGGATATTAGGGAGTTCTTCTGTGGTTACTCTGGAGAGATGAGTTTATGTCTGCATTTGCATATGGGGTAGAAACAGAGCCAGCCTCTCTTTGTCAGGCCTTCTGCCTTTAGTCCAGATTGCAGATCAGGTAAAGAATTGGATCTTGCAGCTGAGTCGGTCCTGAGTTTAGCATTTGGCTTTAGGACCTTGACCACAGAGAAAACTTTATTGGTTGCAGAAGCAGGTGCTGTTCAACCCTGGCACTTCTATAACCTTCTCTCCTCCAAACTCTTGGGAAGGGGATTAGTTCAGGCATTTCCCTTGTTGTTCTGTTCACTACTGAGGGTCCTGGGTGGCTGTAGGGTCAGGTTCATTAGCCTCCTTCATTTGTGTGCAGACTTTTATCCAGTCTATCCCTGTGGGTTTTCTGGGAAGTGAATTCATGACTTTCACAGCCCCTTGGAAAGCTTAACACTTAAAATTCAAGAACTTTTAACTGATCCAAGATGCTTCCATAAGAGCCTGTGTGTATAATTCAGATACAAAGCCTGCAGCCTAGTCACAAAGCAAACTTGTATATTATGGCTGAGGAACTGGATTCCTGTGAATGTAAAAGCAGCTGCAGGGTTAACTTAAATGTTGCTTTGTGACTCACTAGTAAGTCATTTGCATAATTTGGGTATTATTTATTAAATGTCTAAATACATGCAAATGCACCCCCATCCCCTTTTATTTCCAAGCTATTGTTCTCAGCCCTTCCCTGAGCCCCAATGTATCCAGTTAAGTTACCCCAGAATGAAATAACTTTGGGTGGAGGCATGGCCACCCTCTTGGTGACAACACTCCCTATTAGCTTCTGTCCAGTCCTTGGAGGACTTTGGAGATATGATTCTGTTTCTGAGAACCTGGATTTTGAGACTTATAATATTGCTTTGCTATACTGCTATCTGTTTTTTTTTTTTTTTTTTTTTTTTTTTTTCCCCTTAAAGATGGTACTTTCAGGTGGGGCCATCTGATGGCCTGATTGATTATTAAGATGTATACATGATAAATTGTGTCCTGAGAGTTTTATCTCAACCTTGAGAAACGAGGTTGGGGAGCATTTATTAATCCATCACTCAACAAATGTTGATTAAATGCTGATTTTATACCAACAGAGCTGTGCATGGTGGTTTTAGAGACAAACAGCAAATGCTTACAGTGAGCAGGTGCTCCTGGGTTCTTGGGGGGAGACAGATGGGGAGACAGACAGGGAAGCAAATTATGGCGGCACAAGATAATAAGGGTCGTTAGAGAAGTGTCCATCACTGGGAAGCACTAAAGCATTGCTTAACTGGGCAGGCTCTGAAGGGCTTTGTCAGGGAAATGACATTTGATCTGAGAGTTTATCAAGGGGACCAGAAAGGAGAGTTGACCTAGCTGTCATGTGGAGTTGACCGTCTCTGAGTTCAATACTGGCTCTGTCACTTTCTGTTCTGTGTGTGAGAGCTTGACTTAGTTATCTTGGCCTTTTCTGCCTCCTTTTTCTTTTTTGTAAATGAGGGTATCATGACCCAATAGAGTCATCACAGGGATTAGATGAGATGACTTCAGCGCAATGCTGCATACACGTGGGTGCTCACAGCATGGTAGCTGCTGGTGTGGAGCTGCTGGACAGGAGAGGGAGAATGGGGCAGAGTCCAGGTGTAGTCCTGTGGCAGGACTGGAGCTTAGGATGCACGGGTAAGATGGGATGCAGAAGATGGAATGAGAAACCTATGTGAGGAACTGAAATGCTAGGCAAGCCTGTGCAATAGAGACTCCCAGGTACTGGGAACCATCAGAGGACTTGGAAGGTATAATCAGATCAGAAGGTACCCTCTGGCTCCAAGGTAGCCAAATATGATATGATAATTTCTTCATATTGCTCCACCTCCAAAACTGTATGTTTTTTCTTTCTTCTAAGTCTCTGTTCATGTATTGGACAGTGAGCTTCTTTGTTTTTTTTTTTTTTTTTTTTTTTGCGGTACTGGGGATCAAACTCAGGGCCTTGTGCTTGCGAGGCAAGCACTCTACCAGCTGAGCTATCTCCCCAGCCCCTGACAGTGAGCTTCTTGAGACAGGGGTTGTGTATTTTTGTTTTGTAATTCACAGAAATCCTAGCATTTACTTGGCATATAATAGGTAATAATACTTAGTGAATAAACAAATAGAAGAAGGTAAGGCCAATTGTAAACGGAAAAATGAGAATTGAAAGACTGGTGAAAATGGAGAGGAAATAAACTAGCTAGGAGGCTAGGACTGATATGACTTAGCACCTAATTAAGTGATGACTTAGTACCTGAGTCCCTAACTAATTAGAGCCAATCTAAGGTGAGCTCTCAGTTTTTGACTGGGTGGTTTGGTGGTTGTGGTGCCATTTATTGAGACAGATACAGGAAATAAGAGGGAAAATGAGCAGTTTTCATTATTCAAAATGGTGTTGAGTGCCCATGAGACAGCTAGATGACATAGTTCCTGGACAATTAGAAATCTGTCTGAGAACTGGGCGTGGCGGCGCACACCTGTAATTCCAACAGCCCTAGAGTCTGAGGCAAGAGGACCGCAAGTTTGAGCTAGCCTTCGCAACTTGGTGAGACCCTAAGCAACTTAGTGATCCCCTGTCTCAAATTTAAAAAAATTAAACAGGACTGGGGATGTGGCTCAGTGGTTAAGCACCCCTAGGTTAAATTCCTGGTACCAAAAAGAAAAAAGAAATCTGTGACTGAGGTTAGGGGAGTGGTTATAGACTCACATGTATACTTGAGAGTCAACACTCTATCTCCAAGGCCTTTAGAATATTTGACACTAGATTAGGAACCTCTGTGACCCCTTTGATCACCAGAAGAGGAAGACTGGCTCCCTGAAGCTTTCTGGGTAACTGCATTTCATTGTCCTCTCCTTACAGTGGAAGAGAGATCTTAGAACTGAGGAAAGTCTTCCTCCTGAAGGAGTCTGAATTTCTGAATTTTGAGAAGATGTTGAAAAAAAGAAAGGGTAGACTAGCACAGAATTACCAGATGTTCATTTTACCTATAAGAGATAGCCAAACTAAAAAAAAATAAAAACTGCTATGGTCATTGAATTAAAGGACAATTTAACAAAATGTAAAAGGACATGCTATAGAAAACACAGTTGATTATATGTAGCTCTGTGAAACTTACCCTGTCATCCTGATTTTTCCAATTTGTCATGGATTCATGGGAAAATTTAATCTTGCCCTATGTCAGCACTTGGGTGCCCCTGGGCCATCAAGGGTGGCCGGTGGCTTAGTGCAGAAGGCACAGGTACATTTACTAAATAGTGATGGTCACAAGACAGATGGAAACTGAACTCTTAGGTTTACTCATGATATGCCAGTTTCTTTTCTGTTGTGATGTTGTGATGATCAGAGGGTCTCAGTAGTGGGTCTCAGGCTCTGAAATATCTGTAAGCATTTTCTTTACCCCAGCCTTAAGGGCTGAAGAGAAAATGCCCTAATGGTAAAAAGTGAATTTTTCAAAACCTAACTCAGTAGATGCAGTCTGCTCCATACAAATAAACCTGCACTCATTGGCAGTGAGAGTAGCAATATGTTCCGAAGGCACTATTTCTGGACACCTGTCATGCAAATAGGAAGTTCTTGTCTCCCTAAAGCATGATGACAAATACTGAATCCCTTTTCTGGCTAATGCTTTTGTGTCAAGACCAGACTAATCAAGAAATAATTATCTCATTATAAAGCACCAATAAAAATGTGAAAAAAAGAAAATAATTATCACAGACATAGTGTAGGCTAGCTGAGAATATTCACCATTTCTTGTTAGCTGATAAAAAAAATTAGCATCATGTTTATAAACCTACATTCATTTTGAAATACAGAGACAATGTGTCCTGACTAGATATTCCTCTTTTTGTAAGTTATTGTTTCATACTTTATGATACTTATTTAATCCCCAAGTTTTGTCTTCCTTATAAGTTTTTAGAGATCAAGAAGGACCTTGGATTAATCTTTGAAATAACATCATGATTTGCCTGGGTCCTGACAATACTCAGTAAATATTGTTGAATAAAGAGTTAACTGGTCTAACAGAAATAAAAAACACCCAAAGATCTAAAAAAAATATCACCAGCAAAATGGGAAAAATTAGAAAAAGTAGATCAGGATGCATAGAAGTGAAATCTTTGCTAAAGCAGGTAACTTGATTTTGTGGAAATGATATAATCATGGTTAAAATGTACTGAGCGCTTACTTGCTTTTTCTTTGACTCCTGACAATCTGGTGGTATCATTGTTACCTTTTTATAGATGAAGGAGCTGCGGTTTGGAAAAATGAAGTAACTTGCTCAAGGTCACAGAGCTGTTAAGTATGAATTTGAACTCACGTCTAATTCCAGAATCCGGTGCTAAACCACATTACAGGCCTCAGGGACTGGTGTCAGGGCCTGGTCAGTTAAGAATGTGGTTTTTCTAGGCTTGTCATTCGAGAGTGAGCAACTTCTCTGCCAACAATAGATTCTTGCTGTGTCCTTGGCCAGGAGATTTTCACTGTTAAATGAGTAACATTCAATTCATCCATTCTTTTTCTGTTCATGGTAAGACTCACATGTAACTTAGATGAACAGGAGAAATCCCCACACGGTGGGAGGAGAGCAGGAGGCAGCTGGCTGTGGGTGTATGGGCACTCCCTTCCTGGGAGAACCTGAGTTATGAGCACTCTCCTGGGTCCCTAACATTATCAGTCACCCTGAGTTTCTCCTGAGGATAAGCAGGAGAGGCAGGGGGGTAATTAGAAATCTGCCTCTTCTCTTCCATCTGGCAAGAGAGATGTCTTCTTTTGTTTTGCATGTAATTAAAATGATGAGTGGATCAGGCAGCCTTCCTCTCTCCTGGGTGGTGGGGTTTTCTGGGGCATGTGTATCTTTCTGGCAGTTGGGCTCACCTCCCTGGGGCTGCCCTTCTGTTTATCGGCAGAGGAGGTCTTGTGATCCAGGACACACGGATGAATAGGACACGTGGATAAACCAACACTGAAGCAGGCAGTCAAGCATTCAGGGTGTAGGGAAGGGGGAGGTGGGACCGAGAGAGGGAGTCCTCTTCAAGATCTTCATCATCAGACAGGGCGAGGACCAAGGAAATTTGTCATCGAGTTGAAAGTCTCTTTGGAAGAGGAGCATCAAGAGCTGCTTAAACAGGGGAGAAAGAGAAAGAGAGAGATCTTAGTTGAGTTCTATGCTGATGTGAGTGTGGGAGACAAATACCATGTATGGCCTGGCAAACCAAGAGGTCCCCAGGCCAGACTGGAGAGAGGTCCTGTGGTCCTGAGGGATGTGCTTACTCTTTTAACCAAGTGCAGCATTCCCTAGTATCCATGGCGATTTGGTTTTGGAATGAGTTGCAGGTACAAAAATCCTTCGTTGGTCAAGTCCTTTGTATAAAATCGTGTGGTATTTACATGTAACCTATGTGCATTCTCCAGTATGCATTAAATCACCTCTAAGTTACTTATAATAACTGATGCAATGTAAATGATATACAAATCGTTGTTTGCTGCATGGTTTAAGGACTAATGAAAGGAAAAAAAGAATATGTACATATGAAGTATAGCCACAATATTTTCCCCAAATATTTTCCATCCACTATTAGTTAAATCCTTGTCTGAGGAACCTGGAGATGTGGAACCCGTGAATCCCAAGGAGGGCTGGTTTTTCCGCTTTATGGGTGGGCTAGTAGCGCCTAAACCTCAGCTTCTTCCTCTGTTGTCTCAGAACTTTACTGGGTTGCTGTGAGAACCCCAGGACATCATATGTGTGCGAACAGTTTACCAGATAGAGGGACATGATAGCCACCCACGGAAGGCCCCCAGTGCCTCAGTCCCGTCTTCTCTTTCCTGCTTTTTTGAAATCAGGATGAAGCTGATTAGAGTCTGATTTTGACTTTGCTCATCCTGTTATTGCCTGAAGGAACATTCTGGATAGCAGATTGTGAAGGAGGGGCAAAGAAGGTTGGATTCTATCTTTTTCATTTTTTTTTAGACTCCAGCACCCTAAGTAAATCCTTGGGGTTGTAGAGGCAGAAAGAAGCATTCTTGAAACAAACAGCCCTTCTCGCTCTGCCCACAATCCTGCCCACCCCTGCCAGGCCTGTGGCCAGGTGCTGGCCCCTCCTGTACAGTGTTGCTTCATTGGGATGGTGAAGCTGCAGGGCAGGAGTGTGCACAAGGGTAGGAAAAATGGAAGGGGAGGGGCTCACTCAGGAGGCTCCAAGCTGGGAGCTGACACAGATGAACAGACCAGAAGGCAAGGCCAATGCCTGCAGCCTACACTGTCACCCCAGAGCCAGTGACTAATAGTGGCAGAGGGTGGGGAGAGGAGAGCGCTGAGGGAGGGAGGAAGGAAGGGAGGGGACAGGGAAGTGGTGGGGAGCACCTGATCGGTGCAGCCCTGGCCATCTGCCTGGCCCCTCACACAGCCTCTATTGACTGCAGTTTGGAGTTTGGAAGAGGGTTCTGGCTAGGAGATGATGAGGAGGCTTGTTGTTGAAATGGAGTGTTGGGGAGTCTGCACCCCGCCCCCTGCTCCTCTCCTCTCTAGCTTGCTTCCTGACCTCCAAAATGCTCCTTAAATATAACACTCTCCACGCCTGATGACTCCTCTGCCTGAGCCTGGAGCTTTGATTCCCCAGCGTGTGACTGCAGCATTGCTCTGCCCCAGTTTTGCCAGCAACTAGAGACATGCAGCTCTGCCCTGCTACTGCAACCCTGCCCTCCTCCAGAGAAGGGGCGGAGTGAGTGCAGGATGAGTCCGGAGAACTTGAGAGAGAGGAGCCTCAGGGGTCCCGCTGTCCATTTTCTGCTCCAGATATAGAGCCAGAGGCTTGGAGTGACTTACCAACCAAGGTCATGAGAAGCCAGGAACTTCTACTGTTGACAAGAACCCCAGATGGGGAGGTGGGAATCTGGAGGACTGAATTCTCGCTTGGGTTCTGCCCAGTGAGACTGGAGGTTTAGGTTCACAGCTGCCAGATTTGCCTTGGCCGGGGAGGGGTCTTGGGTGTTGCAGGAAGTCACCAGCAGCTTGCTGTGGTTGAATGGTGACCCCTCTCACTATTCAAGTCCCTGCTTATGAATGAACCAAGAAATACCAATCATTGTTGTTGATGGTTTAGGAAAGAAACAGCACCAGAGTGGATGAGACCTTAAGGCTCCTGGGAGGTCAAGAAAAAGTCAAAGCAATTGAAATCAAAAAGGAACTTTTTCCAACCTTCTCTCCAAACCCAGTAAAATTTGGAAGCAACCATTGTAGCAGGAGACTTAGAGAGACACACACCCACTTTATATTAATCAAATCAATAACCGTGAGCCATATTCTAAAACTTCGAAAATATTTGAAAATGCAGGTAACAAAACATTCTCATGATCAGACTCCTCCCCTCCCCTCCCCTCTTTCATCAAGTCTGATGAAAATTGATGTTGAATTGTTCTCTAGTTTTTGTTTATAAAGATTGTTTTCATCAAGCATTGAACAGATGCAAAATAATATAAGATCTAAAATATACAAATGACAAACTTGTTGACAAAATTTTCATTCTGATTAGGAAAAAATTAAGCAAAAATATAAAATATGTGTAAAGTATAAAGAAAGAGAAATGAAAAACATTAGTGTACCTCTTACTTGTCCTGCTAACACCACTCTAAAAGACTTTGTTGTTCCCTCTCTCTTTTATCTGATGGATACGGAGTATATGCATTAGTTTTGTTTGTTCATATATGCATGGACACATACTCTTATGTGTTCTTCATTCACTTGCCCTCTTCAACCTTGGGCTTCTGAGATTCTTTCTCTGTTTGATGTCACAGCAATTTGTACATTTTCAGTGCTGGATACCATTCTACTTAAAGGAAATACTGCAAGCGGCCAGGTAATCTCAGGTACTTAGGAATCTGCAGCAGGAGGATTGAAAATTCAAGACCTGCCTAAGCAACTTAGCAAGACCCTGTCTCAAAATAAAGAGCTTGGATATAGCTCAGTGGTATAATGTTTGTGTAGCATACACACGGTCCTGGCTTTAATCACTATTATCACAATAAATAAATAATCAAATTATACAATATTTATCCTTTTGATTGCTAGACATTTGTTTGCAGGTTTTTGATTTTTTTTTTTTTTTTATGACCTAGAGTGTTGTATAAAGTTTCTCGTGTATGTATTCTAGTGTGAGTTGCTTCAGTTAGTGCAGTAGTGTGGTAGAAAGGTTGACAGTGATAGGGGAGATAATTGTTCAACTTTGCTCCATAATTTCTAATGGTTTTATAAGTAGTTGAACCAATAGATTCTGCCACTAGCTCCTTTCCAACACTTTGTATGGTTTGACTTTCAATTTTTGTCAATCAGATGAGTCTGAAATGGCATGTTCTGGGGTTCCGGTGTTTATTTTCTTCAGTGCTAATGAAGGCGAGCATCTTTTTTATGTTTCTTCACTGTTTCCTCTTCTAAAAGCACTTATTCAAATCTTTGGTTTTTCTAATGTCCTTTTCTCCTAAGTGTAAAGGAATTTTTTGTAATCCCTGTGAATTCCTTGCTCAATAAGTGTTGCAGATATTTTCTCCCAAAAAAGCTTTTCCTACTTTTTATTCTTTTTGAATGAACAGAAGTTCTTAACTTTTATTACGATTTTATTTATATTGTTTCTTTTGTGAGTTGTTTAAGAAACTCTCTGGCTACAGTCAGTCATGGTTGGTGTGAGGATCAGTTTGTGCTTATAATTTGCCAAGGGAGATTGATTTTTCTTTCTTTGTTCAGTGTGAAGGTTTAGGATGGGCAATTTTCCTTTCAAGTTCATCCTTGCAGTGAGGGTATAACTCACAGGACCCACTTGTTGAGGGCAGTCTCCTCTTAACACCTCTCACCACCAGTAGGTTTTTGCAGTTCTCTCTCTCTGCGCTATGAGTCCTTGAAAACCCAAGCCCAGTTTTACTGGTTTCTGCCATCACTATGTTTTTAAACTCTACATATTTCTTTTCCCATTTTCCTTCTTTCTTTCTTTCTCTCTGTCTTTCTTTCTTGATAGCATATCACTTTTTTCTTCCTTGCATGTACTGGGGATTGAACCTAGTGGTGCTCTGCCACAGAGCTACATCATTAGCCCCGTCTTTTTTTTTTTTTAATTATATATATTTGAGAGAGGGTCTTGCCAAGCTGCCCAGACTGGTCTTGAACTTGAGAGCCTCCTGCCTCAGCCTCCTGAGTCACTGGAATTACAGGCATGTGCCACAGTGCCCTGCTATACGCCAAACTTAAAAAAGATTTTCCTTTTTTACTCTGTTTTATTTTATCCAGTATATGTGCCATATTGCTAGACATAGAAGTTTTTGGAACCTAACTGTCTCTAAATAATTTGTGTCCTTCCTGAAATATGAATATCAAGGATGAGCCAGATTGCGAGAACCAGCAGAAGCAGGAGAAGCTGTGTGTGTGCACCTAGAGGTTATACCAGAGCTCACAGTGTTACAGTCAGGGACCTTTCCAAACCATACAGACTGCTCTCTTCGAGAAAACAGGAAAAATGCATTAAATGAGGAGGATTTTTCCATTTTACTTGGTCTTAGTCTTTCATTTGCCTCACAGACAAACAGTGCTCCATGTCTCTTCAGAGCCACATTTCCGTCGTATTTTGCGATTTTCTTTATGGACTGCAAATATGAAGTCAGTTGCCAGAACTGTATGAAAAGTTCTTGTTTTGAAACAAGAAAGAGCCAAGGGAAATTCGAGGCATGTTGACTATCACCCATCCCACCAAGTTCTTCTGCTTCCCTTTCTCCCCATGTGGCTTGCACACACAAGTACACAAACACACACACACACACAGGCGCATACCACACCACACCACACCCTAATGTTCACGCCAGCCTACTCCTTAGTAAGGGAAGAGTCTGCCTTCACTTAGTCTCTATCTTGTCTGTTGCTTGGATTCTTTTTGTCCTGGGAACATTTGAGCTCTAATAAATCAGCTTGCCTAATAAGAGAAGATTTTTTTTTTTTTTTTAAACTACTCATATGTAGTGATTGGGTTTGGAGTTAGAGAGACCTGGCATTCAAATCCCAAACCTGCAGCTTGCTGGTTGTTTGGCATTAAGCAAATCAAGACACTACCCCCTTTAGTCTTCAGCTGCATTATCTGCAAAGTCATGATGATTATTACCTCGACATACGGATGTCAGGATTAAATGAGATAATATATGTAAAATGCTTAGCATAATGCCTCTTGTCTTAAGCCCTTAATATACTCTGATTAGTAGTTGCAAAGGAGTGTTTTTTATGGAGTTTAAAAAAATAGCTAAAGAGTAAAAGCCAACGAATATTTCTAATATGATGCTTGGAAAGCTTTGATCCAAGTTTTATGTGTCATCTGCTACTGGAGCAGTTGGTGGACCAGGATGAGATATTCATTTCCACCTGGAGTACTATCAGTAATGTTTGCCTAGGGGGGTTGCCTAGGGACATGACAGCACAACCTGGAGGTTCCATTGAGTGCTTCCTCTAGGTCACAAAGGACAACTCTATGCACTTTTGGGATGTGGTGCATCTCTTCAGTTCCTATGCTGAAGGTGTGACCTGCGTATAGTCTTAAGTACTTTAAAAATGTAACTGCAGCTGTATTCATAAGTCTGGGAAGCATATGAGTGTTGTCTGGCTTGGAACTTCGGAGGAGAGTAACTCCACAGCCCAGGGCTGCTTTGAGAGCTCATCTCTGAAAGCTCGGTATACATTAAAGCACGTTTCTTCTGGACCATCCGGATGCTGGAGAAGAGACTGCAGTATTTTAGTTCAGTTTGAAGAAGGTCATTTCAATAAAGTGTTTGCTTATGGTATCCCTGCTATACGCAGACACTCCAGTCTGTGAGGATGTAGCCCTGAACAAGATTCACAGTCCCTGTCTTCATGAAGCTTACCCTCCCCAAAGAGGGAGGCAGATAATAAGCAATTACAAGCACTATAACTGTTATTATCGGGTCTGCATTCTGTTTTAAGAGTATCACGTTAGAAAGTCAAGTGGGGATGATGTGCATGCGACACATGGATGTCTATAGGTTGTTTTGAGGCCAGTTTCAGGGGAAGAGCTTTATTATGGTTCAGTTGAAGGTTGCTATTTCATAATTAATCTCCTCTTTGTTTGTTTTCACCCATCCACATTACTGACCCAGATAGTCACTAATGTGGGGAAGGACAAAAAGGAATCACACAGCTAGGGAAGTTGGTGCTGGAAATCCTGGTCCCCAGCCTGGAGGGTTAGGGCTAGGAGGAGCCTCTTCCCCCTTTTCAGTGAATTGTGTGTTCCTGGTGAAGTTGAAAATCCCAGTTATTTACTTGGTGCCGTGCCCGGTCTGGATCTTCATATTGGTGATAGTGTTGCTTAAGTCCTAAAATGGACTGTCGTGCACCTTAAAAGGATTCCTGGTTCCAGGTCCTTGAAGGGGCTGCCCTGACTCTGGAAGTGGCTGCCTCCGCAGGCACTCCAGTAGTCTCAGCAATCTCCCCAGCAGTGGAAGGAACTGTGTGTGCCACATGCTTGAACTACTTGAAAGCTCACTGCTGGGCTGGTGAGCTGATCTTCCTACCTCACTGGGGGGAAGGGTGAGGATTGTATTTAAGGTGGTCTTGTGCTGCCACCTTGGGACACCCAGGCATTCACCAGCCGCCTCTCAGCTCTGCTCAGTTTAGGATGCCTGAGGTTTGCAAGGACCTGGGGTTCAGTCTCGTCTCCCTACTAGGGGTGGGACATTTTAACCCCTTCGTGCTGGCCTATGGAAATGTTCCCTTCAGAGATTTCTGATTCTTTTTTTTTTTTTTTTTTTTTTTTTGCGGTGCTGGGGATCGAACCCAGGGCTTTGTGCTTGCAAGGCAAGCACTCTCCCAACTGAGCTATCTCCCCAGCCCTCTGATTCTTTCCTCTTCCTTTCTGGCACCTCATTCCCCTCTCACAACCCGTCCCCGATGATCTGTCCCATCTCCGGACAAAACATGTGCTGTGTCTTTAAATGGGCGGAAGTGGCTGGCAGTGCTTTGCTTGGGTACTGCATTGATTAGGAGATTATATGGAGCTGCGGGAGCTGCCGCCTGGGGGAAGAGAGGTGCAGGTTCTGCTAGGTTTGTGCTCTTCTCCTTCCAGGCTCTCCTTGGCTTTCTTCCCCAAGGCTGCTCAAGGCCGGTATGAGGTGAGGGTGGGTGGGTGGCCGGCCAGCCTGCCTGTGGCCGGCAACTCCAGGGCTCGCTCCGCACAGCCCTGCCAGCATTACCCATCCTCATCAGAAGCTCCAGTGGCAGCAACAACTCGGCCGGCAGCTCCAGCCCCGGGCTGGATTTGCAGAAGACTGCCCTTCACCTCCCTCCCTCAGAGCCCAGCTCTCGGCTGGGAGAGGGGGAAGTGGGGACAGCAGCAGCACCAGTTTTGCCCCCCTCCCCTTTCTCCTTTCTCTTTCTGTGTTCAAGTCACATTACATGGGATTCTGTTCTTTTGGGACTTCGTCATCTTTTCCAATATGTCCTGGGACCTCCGGAGCTGTAACAGGGATGCTAAGGACATGGTCAGTGGATTATCGTGACTGTACTAATGAAAGGATTCAAGCTCTCCTGGTAAGTGGAGGAGGGTTAAGGTGCCTTCCTCTTCCATCTTTCTACAACCCTGTGTATCCTCCAGAACCTGGCCACCCTCAAGAGGTCTCCTGCAGAGAGGCCGGTCTCATTGAACAGGTCATCGAGGGGTTGAGATGGGGTGACACATGATACAAATTTGGGGTACTCACCGTGGCTCTCCTGCTTCTGTGCAGCTTTAGTATTTTCAGTCAGCATCTTTCCTGGGAGTAGGGGTTTTATGGAAGTTGTGAGGCTGAGAGAATCTAATTGCAGTTGAAAAGAGTTTTTCCAACTTCGAGGGGCATGAGGGCTGGTGCACACAGAAGGAACTTTATAAAAAGAGGTCCTTCTTCCAGCCTTGTGTAACTGCGGCAGGCTGAGCATACAATTGTACTCTCCTTACCCTTGATTGACACCCCAGGGATTCTTTCTCTTTCTAGCTCCTCAGCCCAGTGGGCAACTTCTGATCATTCTTGGAGGCATCTCTCTGAGGAGAGAGTTAAGAGGGGCCAGACTTCATCTTCTAGGATGTCTGGTCTCCAAAGGAGTGTGGGCCACCCACCCTTGTCCAGCGAAAGCACAGGCCTTGGGGCTTTGCAAGCCTCTTGCTGGCCTTCATATTGGAACATTAAAGGAGCTTCTTATTTGGGGTGTGCTGGTAGCTGTATTCTAGCTGCAGAAATAGTCAGAATATTTTTACCTTCCATTATAAAAATAAAACCCTTACTGCTTCCTCTTCTTCTTTGATCCACTAAGGACCAGATGGGTGGGTGAATTGGCTTTTTGTCTGGTTGAGGAACTGCAGATTTTGCTTGGAAAACTTGGTCCTACCAGGAATCTGGTACCCCTGCAGGGCAGACATGCCCTGCAGCTGTCTTGAAGGCTACCTTAGGAGGAGAAAGACTTCCTGGGATGGGGAGGGAGCCTTCTCTCCTTGAACAGGGTGGAAAGTGGGAGGAGGAGAATGAGCTCAGGAGAGCTCCCTGCAGGGATGCACCTCCCTTCATTGCAGCTGGTCCAAGCTGGGGTGGTGGTAAGGCATCTCTCTGGGTGGCAGGTGGATTTTCAGTCAGGGATGGGCTATCAAGCAGTTTAAGGCATGGAGTCCTAGCCTGGCTCTGGGCCACATCTGGATTTCGTGAAATCCCTATCCTAGATTAAAGACTGACAGAATGGGTCTGACTCTCCTGTAGGCAAGAGGGTAAGTTAGTGAGTCTTGAAAATGTGCTTCTCAGAAGGCAAAGGGAGCAGCTACGTTCTTGCAAGCTTAGCACTTCAGACCTGTGAGGCCCTGAGAAGTGGTAGGTACTTTGTACCCATTTAGACTATGATTCCTTCTCAGTCTCTGATATCATACATGTGCTTAGTTTTTGCGCTGAAGGCTTGCTCTCTTTTTTGAGTTTGTGAAAAAGGTAGAGCTACTCAGACCCTTACTTTCTTGGGGCCAAGTGCCCTGTGCCTGCTGGGTTACAAATCGTTAGCAGGGTCGGTTGTCACTGGGAACTCGGCCTACATCAGTACCCCGAGCTGTATCTTCATCCCTTGGGAGAGCTAAGCTGAGGCCTCTAAAGAAGGTGCTGCGGAGAGAGCAGGGACACTGGGCTGTGCATCAGAAATCACTGGGCATCTTTCCTCTGCTGTCAGCACCCTGCTTGGGGTTGAGGGGTAGTTTGGCTGTCATTCTGGATGAGACATCACTTTAACACAGAATGCTTCTCGGCTCAGCCCCAGTTGGTCTCTCAGGGACATGTGGAAATATTTGCCTTTAAAAGTCTGGCTTGAATATCTCTTGATGCATTTCAACAAGGAGAGTGGGGTTAAGCTAGGAACTGTAACTGGTCTAACCAGAACTAATCTTCTTCAGCCAGACAAAATTGGTGGGGGTGACTTTGTCGTTTGTTTTCCTGGGTGCTGTTTGATCTTGTGACCCACGGTCTCATTCAAGCACAGATGTTGGTTCATTTTAGCCCCCTGGTAGTCATGTTGTATCTATTTTGGTTTGAAATGCAGCTGGTTCCTTTTGGTGGAATCCCATGTCAGGGTACCTTCAACTCTCCCAATAGGGAGACTTGGTAGAAGTAAGATGACTGAATATATTGGCTACCTTGTTCTGGATAATACTGTTTGCAAAGAAGAGGACCGAGTTCATGAGCTTTTTAATGTTTGAAATCATTTCTAAAAATAGTTCTTAGATGCCTATCATGCATTGGTGATATAAAAAGTAATTGCTGAGAATAAAAGAATAGTGACAGTTAATGTTTATTGATATTCAACTATGTGGCAAGCATCATATTCAACACTTTGTTTTAACATGGGACTTACTGGATTATGATTAAGATTCCCATTTCACAGTTGGGTAATTGAGACAGAGCAGTTTAGTGGCCTGTGTAAGGGCATATAGATAAGAATCAGGCTTTGGATTTGCAACCAGGTAATTTCCCCCAGTTGTTCACCTGTTCTTGGTTACCATTCTGTAGCATCCTTTCCCCTTCATGTAATAGCAAACTCTGTACTTGACCCTTCCCCTGCTCTCTCTCTTTGCCTTATATTCATTGGGTAACTTAATTAAACTTTGAAAAGTGCTTGGAAATGTGTTATCTCATTTCATTCTTACTATAACCTGCAAAGTGTCTGGTATCTACCTTTTAGAGCCAGGTAAACTAAAATACAGAGTTGTAAAGTGTTTTGGTTTAATTTATGTGACAAATTTATGAAAAAGCCAGGATGCAAACTCTGTTGCTTCACTATTATGCCAGGTTGGCGACCACCCCAGCAAGTCCAGGTGTGTCTGTGTCAGACCTACTTTCCCAGAGAGCAGGTTCAAGGTCAATGCATCTATGTGCTCTTTCATCCTTTAATTCTGCAAATGTTCATCAATTTTTTTATTATTTGTAACCCTATGCCTAGGCACTATGGGAGTTGAAACTATGTGAAGGACATTATCTTGGCCTTCTAGGGACTGGTAACCCTTCCCCAAACACACAAATGCACTTGGAGGCACAAGTCAGTAAGTGCTAAGAGGTAGATAAGTACAGTGAATGACAAGCAACCTAGAAATTCATTTTAATTGGTGCAGCAGAGAAGACCAGGGGTGATTGGCACATAAGGGGAGTGGGCTCCAATGCTGGACAACTGAATCAGTGAAGGCAGTACTTTGCACAACATTCGCACTGTACTGTGTGGAGTTATGAGCTTACTGCAGGTGAGCTTACTGCATGCTTTTGCATGAAATGATCATGATATATGTCTGTGATTGACAAGTGGCTGTATGGTAAGATACACATCTCTCTGTAAGCTTGCTTCTTCCTATTAGGGCAGGGCATTAGGCTGAATCAAAAGATGTCTCAGTGATTCCATCTGCTGGTAATTTGGTGAGCAAGGTAAGGGTGTCATTAGAGAAGGCCAGGAGAGGAAGTGGCAGTATGGAAGCCAAGAATCTTTTTCTTTTCTCTCTTTTTTTTTTTTTTTTTTTTTTTTTTTCTGGTACTGGGGATTAAACCCAGGGGTGCTCTACCACTGAGCTACATCCCCAGCCCTTTTTGTTTGTGTTGAGACAGTGTCTCCGTAAGTTGCCCAAGGTTGGTCCCAAACTTGTGATCCTCCTGACTCAGCCTTCTGAGTAGCTGGGATTACAGGCACGTACCTCTGTGCCCAGCCAATTTTTCTTTAGAAAAATTTGCCACTTTTTCTTTACTTCTACTTGATTTCCGCCCCCTCTCTTGGCGATGTGAAGATATGCCTAATTCCTGTAGAGCTTCAGATCCTAAAATACTAAGGTCCAATTTTGTGGGGCTGCTTCCTCTCCAGATTGCTTTGTCCCCCACAGGCCTCAGCAGACTGCAGTGACATCTGTCTGGATTCTCTCTCCTCGCATTCCTGGTCCTCACATCTGTTGGGCTTGGTGATGCAGTCTCCACAGAGCCGGAGGGCTGGGACAGACCTTCAGGAAAGTCAGTGTACCAGGAGAATTTGATTTTTTGAACAAATTAAAATCTAGAATTAGGAAAGCACATAGTTCTCGGCACTTCTCAGGTGGTGAGGCCTCAGTCCCTAGATGAGAGGAATTAATTTTGAGTTTCTATCTGTGTGTGAGAGGGTGAGTGAGAAATCATGCTACTTCCACACTGCTTATTTGGGAAGATGGTACTGTGTGAGAACCTTCTTGTCTTTTTCCCAGGTGACTGGGATAGAGTCCATACTTTTGTGACCCTCCATACTTCATGGTTATTAATGTTCATTCAGTCATATTTGATTGACACCAAAGGTCAATTTGTGTCCATTATTCTTGTTCCCTTAAAACGTGTTAGTGAATGAAGCTCTGCTCCTTCTCCAGCTCTTGTTTTATAGCACATATCTATTCTCTGAGTTTCTTCCTGTGACAAGTTTCCTTTAGAGGAGAGAGCCCTGGATGTGGCCCCTGCACACCTCCCTTAGAGCCAGGCTTCCCAGCTATTGATGTAGACCTGAAGGTGGGTTGCAGGGAAGGTTGGGGGTTTCAGTGGCTTGAGAGATGCCTTCTGAATTGGAATCTTGTAACTACCTTTTGGCCTGCTGAGTGGCCTTGGTAGGTGACTTCTGTTTGCCTTGGGTGGTGGTGGTTTTGAAAGTGGGATTAAATGACAGCACTGGGCAGATTAGTTGATCTCTCAGCTTCCTTTTTACTAATGGCTTAGAAAAAGGCCATCATCCTGAGAGGGCGGGTGGCATGTGATATGGACTGTGGATGCCCTTCTTTAGCCAGTAGGGGATACTGAAAATAAACCTTCATTTGAAAATATTAAATATTCATTTACAAACATTGCACAGCAGGCCTGCCCTCCTGTGAACAGCGCAAGGTTTATTTTATTACTTGGTGGGATGGAATTGGACTTTTGCAATGGTTCAGGACCTGAGTGCTGGTCATGTAAGCCTTTAAATCCCTTGAGTGAGCAGCACAATGCAGGTCAAGGACCAAATCTTCTGACTCTACAGATTTCTCAAAAGGATGGACCCTTCCCGGCTATCACCCATGTTTACCTTGGGAAACTACACCTGCCTGCAATAAGCAGCAATAAGCATTGTTTACTTTGCTTTGTCTTTGTTGTCGTTCTCATTATTAATTAAAGAAAAAAAGGTTCACTATCTCACAATGTAAGCTTGTGGATGGCAGAGGTTGTGACAAATCATATTATGAGTACTAGAGGTTCTTCCCTGCTGCCGGCTTGAAGCCTTTCCTCCTCGCCACTATGAGACTCATTGTCATCAAGTTTATTGCTGGAAGAGATGATTTAGAGTTTTCAGTGAAAGAACTTGAAAAGTACTTCTCTGATTCTTTAACGAATTGTCCTCAGGCTGGGCATTTGTTTCCTTAAAGAGTTAAGATGAAGGAATATAGTCAACTAAGTATTGCTGGGTCTTTTTGTTTCCTTCCTTCTTTCCTTCCTTCCTTCTCCATGTGGTACTTTGGATTGAATTGAACCCAGGGGCACTCTACCACTGAGCTATATCCCCAGTCTTTTTTATTTTATTTTATTTTGAGACAGGGTCTTGCTCAAACTTGGCATCCTCCTGCCTCAACATCCCACGTAACTGGGATTATAGGTGTGTGCCACCATGCTCTGCTGTGTTTATTTATTCCTAATGCTCTTTTTTGGTTTGCACTTGCAGAAAGATGTGGAATTAATCTGGATGGAGCAGGCGAGGCCATGATAACCACTCTGCAGTAGCTTAACTACTTGTAAATTTAGTTCTTGATCACTGTGAGTCCCCTTGGCATCTAGAAATCTCCCTGAGAAAGCCTTCTCCCTGTGATGGCTCAGAGATCCAGGCTATAGAATCTCATATAAGCTCACAAGAATTTTCTGAGCTATGCCCTATGATTAGTTTACAGGTAAGTAAATAGGCATGGAAAGACTGTTACCTGCTCAAGGTCACACATGGAAGTGTTTGAGCTAGTTGAGCATGGTGAAACACACCTGCAGTTCAGTTACTGGGGAGGCTGAGGCAGGAGAATTGCAAGTTTGAGGCCAGCCTAGGCAATTTAGTAAGAGCCTGTCTCAAAATAAAAAAATACAAGGGCAGGAAAAAAAGTAGAATGGTGGTCCAGAGTCCATGCTCTTAACAGTTGCAAAGCAACTGGAAGGCATGTCTTTGCCTATAAGAAGAAATTTTTAGTACTCAGAAACAGTTGGAGAAATATTATGGGACAATTTATGAAGATAGTATTTGATGATAGTTTCCAAAGGTGTGAAGAACAGAGAAGAATACTGGTCAAAAGGCGGCAAGAATGGGCAAGTGGAGGAGGTGGGATGTGGATTGATTCTTGTAAAGTGGAGGCTGTTAAAATTTCAAAAGAGATCAGCACTCCTCTGGGACAGGGGAAGCAAGAACTGAGCCCCAATAAAACAGAATAAGGGCCTTGTGGAAGGAGGAGAGAGCTAAGCACATAGGGGCATGTGTGGGGTGCTAGGGTAGAATTTTAAGTGGCAAAACAGGGGTCAAGTAGAGATAGCTCAAAGTGAGGCAGAGGCCTGCAGGTGTAGAGGAGAAGCCCTCAGGCCCAAGGTGACCAAAGAGCATAGAGAGGCACTTGCCAGCTCAGTGAGCACCATGCTTGGGGCGAGAACTGAATGTGCACAGGTTTTGAAGAAGAGCTTTAGAAAAGACAGTAATGTGGCTGGGAATGTGACTTAGTGTAGGCTGCTTGCCGAGCCTGCTTGAGACCCTGGGATCTATCTCCAGTACCACATGCCCAGAAAATGAAGATAAAATCATAAATCAAAAAGAGGAAAAAGACAATAACACTTCTATGAGATTTCCTTTTAAATATCTCACAGCCCTACTGGAGAGGAGGTACTTATCCCATTTCATAGGTTAAAAAAAAAAGAGTCTCAAAGAGGATTAAGTAACAGACCCTGCAGTCCCTAGAAAACTGGGACCAGACAGAAGAAGCTGCGCTTCAGATCCTATGTCCTCAACCTCCTCACTCTGTTCCAAGCAGTGAGCAGAGTGTTGATCTGGATGAAATCTGGAGCTTCCGACCTGAGGAGCTGGGGTCTTCTTTCTGGGCTACAGTGCCCTCCCTATCAGTAGATGCAGTTACAACACCCCATGGGGAGCCACAGCCCTACTCCCACCTGACCTTGTGACTGTCCCTTCATGACTGGGTCAGGAGGTATTATTGTTATTTTTTTAAATTGTGCAATGTTTCACACATACAAAAGAACAAACAAAATGTAACCACACCGTTCAGAGAAGAATAATTAAACAAACATTGCCTGCTCACCGTCCAGTTAAGCCTCAGAACCTCAGCCTTAGCTGTAAAAATCCTTCTCTTTTAAGATTGATGACAATATTGAAAAGTTGGGACAAGCCACAGAGAATGCAAATCTTTGTGAGCAGAGTGCTGACCAGGGTCTGGGGCCCACCTAGGGGAGGTACAGATGCTTAGTGAGGACGCACTGGGTTGTAGCTCTGGCACTGTGGAGTTTCCTTCCCTTGACTGTGTAGCTCACCCCTAGGGACAGATTAGGTGGCCTCTGCTGCTTACTGATTGTATGATTATGGCCAGGTTTGTTATTTTCCCCAAACCTTGACTCTCACCTGCAAAATGGGGCCAATCATACCTATCTCAGAGGCCTGTTGTAAAGATCCTCTGGATGAAATGGGACAGATCATGTTCGTGCACACAGGAAGGGGCCAGGCAGATTGCACCCACTTTATCAGTGTTAGCTGCTCTTAGAATCTTTATTGTTTTATGTTTGACATTGTAGACAGGAACCATGGTCACAGTCCTTGCCTTCTACTCACTCACAATTCGCTTTTATTGGGGGGGGAGGTTTAGCTTAGTGGCAGAGCACTTGCCTAGCATACCCAAGGCCCTGAGTTCCGTCCTCAGCCCTAGAGAGAACCAAAGTCACTTTTATTGTTCTTCTGTCCTAGATGAATACAGAGAACTCTGATTATTATCTGTCTTGTATAGGACACAAGGTCACTATCAGTTGGTTTTACTCTTCTTTTCAAGTGGACAGCCTCCCAAATCTTGTGTGTTTTTCTCATCTCTGGAAATCTTCCATTTCCTGTCCCAAACAGACATAGTCACTTGATGACTTTGATGGAGGCCAGAACTTGTTCTGCCACTCATTAGGAGGGTGACCTTGGCAAGGCATCCGTGACATCATCTCTAAAATGAGAGATTTGTCCATCAGCAGAATTGATCTCTTTTGGACATCCTTGGTCTTCAGACTAAGGATCCTTGGGGTGCAAGATCCTTAATGGTCTTCCCAAGTTCCCACTATATTCTTCTGTCCTTTAATTCATTTAATCATTTGTCTACTCAACCAACATTTCTTAAGCACCCACTGGGCTAGGTGGTAAGAAGAAATAAGAACCGGTCCTTGGCCCTGAAGGAGTGCCTATTGTTGTTGTTGGGGGGAGCCAGAACTGGCACCCTGTTTTAGGTAGGATCTTACAGGAAAATTCCATGGGAGGGACTCAGATGCCTCTCCTGCTGGAGTGCAAATAAATTAATCTTTCAGTTCAGATCTTTTTTTGGACCCTTTCTCCTGAGACCTGGAGCCTCTTTGTTTCATAATAGCTTCCCTGCAGTGACCTCAACATTTTATCCTTACAGAGTGGTCATAGTTTACATCCAGGGACATTATGACATGACATGCAAAACTGCTTTGATTTTTCAGACTTAATTTGACAAACCTCGGATGTAAATTTTGGAAACTGACCTTTTTTTTTTTTTTTTTTTTTTTTCCTAAGTGATTTGCTTTGCTGTTGCGCATTATTTTCTTTGGCTTTTTAATGCATTTATTTTGCATCCATTAACTGGCCTGTCTAAAAGATTTCTTTTTACCCCTCTGATTTCATTAACCAAGGATTTCTACTTCATGTTTTTGCTTTCTTTGATATAAATAAGTAAAATAAATTTACACTCTTTTGAGGTCCATTAGTAATCAGGAGCCAACCATTGCCTCTGAGCTCATGTGAGGTTTGCATGAAGCATGGCATTTTAGTGTAAGTGTTAGTATTTCTTTTTGCAAAAATCGATATTTGGAGCAGTTAAGTACTGAGTACTGTTAAATACTGAGAGTACTGTGTTTGTAGCTACAGGATTGGATTTTCTTACTTGCTTCAGTCTCAACTTCTTTCTATGGCTAAATTATCCTAAGTATATTTTGGGGCATCAATTAGGATCACTTTTGAGCTGCTCACTAACACAAAATGTAGTAATTGTCACCATCAGTCACAAGGAATCCTTAGCCATATTGCCAGGAATTGGACCAGAATGTATAATTGTGCACTTCTGTTTCTTCTCTTCCTGGGGTGGGCTAAGCACTCACATTCACTTTGTGGAAACAAATTTTAGAATAGTTTCCCACCCAACCTCCTCACCTCCTCCTCTCCCAGTCATTTACCCTGGCAACTTCTGTACCAGTTTTTATTTGTTCTCCCTCAATCCCCATGTGGTTACTTCTATCTTTGCAATGTCTCTCTGACTTACCTTGTTCCCTTTTCCATGACTCTCGCCACTGTCTTCTTATTTCATAACCCTTTAGTGTCTTGCTTGGTGCTGTAAAAACCATGGTTAATCTCCTTTTTGAAAAACTGCTTTATTCTTGCATAGTTCACATATCATAAAATTCATTCACCTAGAATATAGGATACAATGTTTTTCAGTATTCACAGATACTTGTAACTGTCACTGTAGTCAACTTTAGAGCATTTCATTCCCTGAAAAAGAAACCTCATACCCTCTAGCTAGCACCCCACTACTATCCCCATCCCCCACGCCAGCCTAGGCAACCATTTCTGTGTCTCTAGACTTCTGTATTCTGGATTTGCTTATGAATGGACTTTTGTGTCTGGCTTCTTGCACTTTGCATAACATTTTTAAGCTTTATCTAAAGTTATAGCTTGTATTAATACTTCATTGCTTTTTCTTGTTGAATAATCTAGTTCCTAGATCCAGTTTTCACTAAGCTGTCATAGAAGTCAGATGATCGATCCTTCTACAAAAATTGATTTTGGGCTCCCTGTTGCCTAAAAAATACAGCTGACGCCTTGGCATGGCATGAAAGATCTTCTCTAGTTGGGCTTTGTCCCGGCCCCCAACTTCATCACCTACTCCATCCATCCCTAAAACTTCACCCCAGCCTCAGCACAGCCAGAGTATTATGTGGCAAGTACCTTTTCATTACCAGTTGCTTGAAAAATCTTCCCAGATTTATTTCACTCCCCCACGTAAGAATTAGTTGTTTTCTAATCTTTGAGCTTTTTGCTTGAATTCCCATAATTTTATTACCTTGGATTAGATGATGTTATGTCTTTTTCACATTCTTAAATATATTTCTGTCTCTAAAAGTCAGAGTTAAAGATTTTTTGAAAAGAAAGTTATCAATGGATTTTTTTTTTTTGCAATTCAAGTTGTCCATGGATATTGTAGGAAAACTTGAAAATATAGAGTGGAGAAAAAGATCTAAGACATAATATGATTTTTCAGAGGTAATCACATTTAGGTATTTGCATTTTATGTTATATCCTTCAAGCTATTCTATGGATACTATAGATGGATAGATAGACACATTTTTAATAAATTATATGTTTTATCCTGATAAAAATATCTGATTTCTCTAGAACAATAAAAATTGACTTTCATAATTACTTTTAAGCTTAGCATTGCAAGTATGTATCACTTATCTGTTCAATCTACTTGCATTTGACATTTTGGTTATTTCTAATTTTTCAATTTAAAAAAATAATGTCATGACTAATATCCTTCAGATTTAAAACTTAGAAGCTGGATTTCTGGGCCACAGTCTTGATTCATAGTCCAAATTGCCCTTAAGAAAGGTTGTTTCAGCTTAGGCACCCACCAGCATGTCAGGAAAGTGCTCTCTCCTCTGTTGTCCTTGCCTGCCTCGGTATTACCATATTTTAGAATCTTTGCCAATCTGATATTCCAAAAATGGTATCTCAGAATTGCATTAATTTGCATTTCTTTGATCATTGATGCCATGTTTTTAATTTCCTTTTTTTCCAATTTATATTTCGTCTGTGAATTGCCCCCCTCCCCCCTTTTTTGTTTTTTGCCCATTTTCCTGTTAACAAAATCATCTTTCTTATGTCCCAGAACTCTTTAACATAGTAGAGGTTTTAACCCTTAGTCACACATATTTTCCCATGGTTTCTTTTATTTTTTGCTTCAGGCCGACTTTTGACACATAGTTTCTTCATTAGTCTGAATGTGATCATGTCAACCATTCTTTTCCTTTATGGTTTTTGTGTTTGGAATTTTTCACAGAAAGTTATTCCCAAACTAATGCTTATTTGAGGCCTGTTGTGATTTTGTTTTTAAGTTTAATATTCAGTCTGTTTTAATATAAAATAATAGTTACAAGGTGAGTCTTCAGTCATGGGACTGGAAGGGGCTATGGGAGGATGTCTCTTTTCCTAGCCTCAGGCATGAGCTGGGGCACAAGAGTTCCTCTTTTCTAGAGTGTTCTTGTCAACCACTATCCATCAGTGGCCTTTTCTCTTGGCCCTTCTGAAGTTACTTCTTTCATTGTATGCCAGCCATATGTCAGAAATTGTCTCAGTAGGTTGGTCTGAGGATTAAATGAGTTTGCAAATGAGACAGTGTGACCATGTACAGCATGTGACATGCCCTGCAAACTTTCCATAGGTGTTTGAAAGCATGAGAGAAAAGATGGTGGGGGAGCTACCATGAAGCAGTTGAATTCCACCGGGCTAACAGGAGACCAATAACAGAGAAGGATACTTGCAAGCTGACTGATAAACCAATAGCTAGCTAGGATGTTCACAGATTGACAAGTGGTTGGGAGGAGGGGAAAAATGGCTGCACCTGAAAGGGCGGGGAGAGTGAATGGATGACAGTGTGAACAGTGCTAGCAGCACCCTGAAGATATTGGAAAATAGCAGCTACTCTTCTTTTGAAGCAGTCTTCTGTCCTGGCAACAGTCTATACACACCCACCAATTATAGGGTCCCGTGGGGAACTTGTTAGAAAAAGAAAGTCATGCTGTGGGTTTTGAGCAGTCTAAGGATTAGGACAGGGTCCATAGGTGCTCATAGACCTTGCACAAGTACTTTAGCAGGTGTGAACTGCACTTGAGATTCCAGGCAATGTGGGGCGTTGGAGCTCCGGGGGATTTTATTGGGAAATTCTTCCTGAGGAAGATGCACTGAAAATAGAGTTTTGAAGGAAGCTGGACACATAGGGTAGGTTTGTGGAATGAAGTCATTCTCTGCAGAGAGAATGATGTAAAGAAAGCATTTAAAATATTCATTGGAAATATCTTTTTCTTCTTCTTCCCTTCCTACCTCCTTTTATTCTCACTGCTTCTGCATTCTGAGCTTTTCATCTTCTTTCTGTTTCTAGGACCTTTTAGAAATTATTCTGATAAATGTTGTTAATACAGTTAAGTCACTTTTGCAGTGCTTTAGCTCCTGGGTTGGAAGACACCACGGAGCAGGAAGTAAATACTTCTCAAAAAGCCATTCGAGGCAGAGGAGAAAGAAGTGTTTGTTTTTAAAGATTTACCTGGATCATACTAGGCTCTGCCCTATTTTGATAATCGTTGAATGAGAAAACAAATGCATAGGTTCTCTGTGATGCTTAGCCCTTCGGGGAACTGGATGAAGTTAGAATTGAAGAATCTCAGCCTGCAGTGGTCTGGGAAGTGGGTAGGAAATGGACACTTTGCCACAAAAGATGACAAGGTAGACGCTTTGAGTCACATGGATTCAACTCTCACCAAGCCTGCTGACACAAGAGAACCTGCCCCCTGAGAACACCCAGTGTTACAAGAAAAAGAGACCTCTGAAATAAAGAGATTGGGCAAACTCTGGATATAGGTACTGGAGAAATGGGCACAAGTCATTGTAGTTGGCTGCTGTTAGTCAGAGACTCTTCTTGGCAATCAAGTAATTGGATAAAATACTTGCAATCCCAAGGTAGAAAGAAATGGGACTTTCTGTATGTTGTATCCCATTTCCTGTAAGCATTCCCCATTTCCTCCATTAATGCCATCTTTTGTTTCAGGAGTCAGCAAACGTAAGCTTGCTGCCGGTTTTGTAAACTTGTACTGGGGGAAAGCCATGCTTCTTCATCAGTGGATGACCAATTTTGAGTCATTTCGATGAGGATCATGGTTTATCTCGGTTCGTGCAGCTTTCTTAATGAATAGCCCCTTTTCTCCTGGCATTTACTTCACAAGATGATTTTCTAGAACTGGGGGTGTGGTCTGAGATTCAGGTCTCTTGAATGGATACTCCAACCATCTGAGTTGCCTGTAGGACCCACACAATAGCCAGTTCCCTAATAATGTTGGTACCTGAAAAATATTAGTTTCTAATATTTTCTTATTGTTCCATGTATGTTAATAGAGAAACAGAGGCCCCTGGGCAACTGGGTCACATAAAATGGCAAGATTTGAACCTAGGGTGAAGGCCCCCTGCATTCCCTGCTTGACCCCCACTCCCCTTTTTTGCCTGACCTCCTTTCTACTCCTTACTCCCTCTGCTTTATGATTTCTGGATCAATCATCATCATCCTTTGCTCTTCTGGTTGGAATTTTTATGTTTCTCTTGGAGCATCCCTTCTTCGGCCAGTTTTCTTTTGAGCTCCTGCCCCTTCTCCTACAGTGTCTTTCAGACCTCGCTCTCTAAGCTCCAGTACTTGCTAACTCTCCCTGGGAGGAGGATTTTGAGAAACCACATGAGGTTCTGGGTTCCTTCCACAGCAGCTGCTCCTGCCCTGTCACTGTTCCTTGCCTGGGGAGGCAGCTGTCACCCAGGTGGTCTGCCTTCCTCAGAAGACAGCAGGTGCCTAGAGAACCAACTGGGGGTTGGGGAGCACAGCCCAGGGCCCTGGGGCCCCAAAATGACAAAAAGGCAGCCGCATGGCAGGCTGAGCTGGCATCTCTGACCTTTGTGGAGAGAGGGCGTCCTTAAAGGGACAGCAAGCTCTTTTCTTTCCTGGTGGCTGACTGCCAGTTCAGATGCCAGGGATTTGAAGAGGCCATTGTTCTGGCACTGAGAGACAGGGGCCCAGACTGCCCAGTCTCTTTTTCTTTTCCCGTTTCCAACCCCGTGTCTCCTTCTGATGTGCAGCATGTCAAGTGTTGAGGGACGGTGAGCTGTCTTGGGTCATGCACCCTCCCCTGCTCCCCCACCATCTGAAGGCAGCCTTGTCACTAGGCTAAAGAGCAGAACAACCCTTGTGTGGCCACTGGCCCCTCTCCCCCAGGGCAGTGACTCCAACCTCCTGGAAAGAATAGTCTCTTGCACACTGCAGTGAGGGTCCCAGGTGAGAGAGGTAGGTGTAGGACATTTGTGCCTTTTCTCCAGGTACCTGCTATCATCACTTGCACTGATCACCTTAGGTGCTTGTTAAATTATAGATTCCAGGTTCCAGTTCCAGAACTTCTGGGCCCATGGAGTCTGAATATCAATAAGTACATCAAAGTTTGAGAACCACTGACTTGGTCTATTATGAGAATCATGTGGGGACCTAGGGAATCAGAATACCTGCCCAGGGCCATGACTTTGAGCACGGCAGCTTCTTGTTAGTGATTGGAAACAGGTGCTCTGGAGCTGGTCAACTGGGTTGAATCTTGGCCCCACCAGCTACTATCTTATGATTCTGGGTAAGTTTCTTCATCAATCTGTGCTTCTTCTTTTTTTTTTTTTTTTTTTTTTTCCCTCTCATCTATAAAATAGGGATAATAATAGTACCCAGGTGTAGTGTTGTTATGGGGATTTTTAAAGGAGTTGATATTTATAAAGCTCTTGCAACAGAACTGGCATATTGAAAAAGAATATTAAGTCTTCACAAAATCACACACTTTATCTTTTTTATGGTAGATCAAATCTTCCACATTGGAGATTACCTTTACAAATAATTGTTCAGGGTCCCCCAGGTAAGCTGACTTAGGTTGGGAAACCTCCCATCTTTTAGTATGTGACCAGCAATTCTTTGTGTTGAGCCTAAGCCAATCCCCAGTTTAGTCTGTGTGATTTGTTCTGTGAAGGTGTCTCTGCCATTTAACCTCCCTGGCTCTGATCTCTTGGTCTGAAGTGTGAGGGAAAAAAATCCTTTCTTGATTTCCTTCTCCAGGCGATGCCGACAGCATTGGTAAGTTTGTCACAAGAAGGACCAGAAGCCACATCTATAAGTCTCACTGACCTCTTCCAAGGGAATTGGAGGAAAACAAGCTGCAGGCCAGAAATAGCCAGACATAAATACAAGGTATTATAATTACTATCCACACCCAGCTCAATCCCCTGAGTTAAATTTAACCCTCTACTCAGTCCTTCTGACCTCAGGGAAGGACCGGCAGACATGTTTGTGGGGTTATCAGGGTGTGTGTGTAACCAAGGGTACACGGGAAGCTTTACTCTGGTGGGTGCTGTGCAGCCAGGATGGGCACTGCCTCTCAATCTGCATCCAAATTTTTATTATAACTTCTTGGTTTTGCTCAGCTATTACTTTTCTGAAAATGATCCTGTTGGACCACATTTTCCTATGTTTGGTATCCAGCCCAAGGCTTAGTTTATCTCCTGTGCTCTCTAATTTCTTGCATTTGTTACTCAGTAGTTACATTTGTCTAGCTACTTATGGACATGCTTAATGTGGTAGGAGATTGGGAGAGATGCAGGAACCTGAAAGGATTGCACCGTATGGTTTCTACCTGACCCCTCCCCCACCATGGTTAGGGATGTTGTCGAGGCTGGGAAAAGGCCAGTGGTCGAATAGAGAATTCTAGTGCTGCATATGCCAGTGGGGACACAGGCTAAGTATCCTTAATCTGAAATATCCCCAAATCCAAAACTTTTTTTTTGAACATCAATAACAGTGGAAAATTCCTGGCTTTAGGTGATGTATTACAGTCAAAACACGGGCTATATGCGTAATGCATACATGAAACATAAATGAATTTCATGTTTAGATTCAGGTCACATCCCAAGAATATCTCATCTGTATGTGCAAATATTCCACGCCTTCACCCCCACCAGAAAAAAAAAAAAAAAGAAAAGAAATCTAAACACTTCTGGTTCCAAGCATGCTCATCCTGCCCTTTATATATTATGATATCAGGGTTCTGGGTGAATCAAATGCTAGGTTATTTAGACGAAAACAAGACAGTTCTCCAGAGCATGTCTCATGGATATTTGCCATCTTGATTACAAATGTCAGCATGCAGGGACCTAGCAGTGGGCAGAGTTTATTCAGCATCCACTCCCTCCCACTTAAGCATATTTTACAAGACTTCCAGGAAGCTGCACAGGGCCATTTCTGTTCTTGCTGGGGATTTGAAGACTAATGAGTGCTCTGAGATGATAGTACTGGATAGGGGCAGGACCTCGGGACACATTTTATCCACCTGCTGTGAAAGAGGGAGATGGTATCTGTTGGCCCATTGTTTAAGAATATTAATTTACTCTTTTGGAGGCTAATGGAAAAGACACCATTATTTTAGTGCCTTTCCTGTTTCTATCACCTTCTCTTTGGGGGAAGCTGGAGAGGAGATAACTACTTTGAATAGAAATTGGGCTGAGAGGTCAAAAGGCCTTTCCACATTAGAGATTCAGAAGTCTCTAGGTGTATTTGTGGCTCTCAACAATAGAGATAGGACCCTAATTCTCCATCTGGAGAAGCAGCATCTATAGAACAGAAGGAGGTGGAGATACTTGGTGTCTTTGGGTGTGAACATTAGAAGGCTCTGTGCTCACTGCTATTCAGAAACCTGATTAGGTGTCATCTGTTCAGGGCAGTGTCCAGCCACACATGACATCTCCAAGCTTCTCTTGGCCAGGAGCTCACTCCTTATATCCTAGCCTCCTCCACTATTTTGCTGCCCAAGCTCTGAGAACATTCCCTATTATTGTAAACCTAATTATGCCATCGGTTAGCCTCCCTCTGGAGAAATAAAAAGTCAGATTCTTTCTCCTTTGACTTCTTCTTATCTCAAATGTTTATACCTTGTTTATTTTAAGGCATCTTCTTTAGTCTAAACCTTGCATAAGGCAGGGTTTCTAGGTCTACATTGTGTTATTTATCTTTTTGGAATGGTAGACCTCATAGAGTGAGATAATTCCTAGGTGTGCTTTTTCCTACCAGTGTGATTTGTGCTGGGATTGTTACATTCCTTCTCTTGCATCAGTTGTTGGGACCCAAGTGTATGAGTTATTCTGATAGCCATGTTGAGTCCTAGTCCATGCTGAGCTTTGTGGTCTTTGCCTACTGGAAATTAGACTCTTCATTCTCCTTTCAGATTTGTAGAAGAGTGGTACTGCCAAGGGTCTGGGGCTTGTTCTGCAGTTACCCTTCATGAGGCAGGCTCCAATATTCCTGGGTGCGTTGGTGAACGATCAGGGTGTGTGGGCTGGGGGAAGGGAATTCAATTTTGATTAGAGTCATATTATCAGTGATGAAGGGTTTGGAATGGAAATCGTCAGAGCATATGTCCGTGGGTAAGTCAGTGTCCCCATCTTGCCCCTTGACTCATTATCTCCTTAATCAGATCTCTTCAGTTCCTACTTGTCCTCTTCCAGTCCCCATTAGCTTTTGACTGGAAGAGTCAGACCATGCCGAAACTCTAATGAGAATTGACCTAGCATTTAGAAATGGAGTACCTCCTGGCTGCCCAATAATCCACCCTGATGGCGTTTTAGCAGTTCTTCCCTGGAGAGGTAGGAAGAGAAGAGGAAGGCAGGTAAGTAGAGAGGGGGATGTGATCAGAAGAGAGCTCCGCAACACACAGCCGGGTTGCGGGCCTAGTTGCTTCATTCAGCATTGCTGCCTTTCCTGTCTCACATTCTGTGGTTACAAAGCTCACCTTTTCTGTTGCTTTCTGCCATTCTCAGAGTTGGGAAGTAAAGCTCGATCATGGCAGGAAGTGACTTTAGAGGGTTATCTACACCAAACCCCTTCTCATTACACTTGGGGACAGTGAAGCTCAGGGTATGTCCATGGTCACACATCAGTTATCTAGGTGTCCACACCCCATGAAGGCGAATGCTTTTTTGGATGGTAGCATGTCAGTAGCTCCTCTTTTAGTTTAAATTATCCTCATTAAGAGACAAATATATAGTGTGCTCCAAGACAGCAGAAGGCCTGTCTTAAGAAAATAACACAAGCAGCTCAGGTGCTACCTTAGAAGGTGGTGTGGGGTGAGGGGAGATTAATGGCCACAGCTGGACTTGTTGGGGAAGGCCCAGGAAGAGATACCCATAGATAAGAGTTATCTCCACTGGAGTAAACCAAAACAGAATCAGGCAGCTTCTCATTGCAGCCTAGACACATCTGCAGAAAGCTAGGCACTAGACAGCACTTCTAGGCATCCAGACCTCTGTGCCCTGGTATGGAAAGACCAATGGTGGGAGTTCCCAGCGTCTGCATAAGAGCCTTTCCAGGTGCCCTCTGGGGAATCTGGACTGGATGAAAGAGGAGCTGGATCAGGATTCTTGAAAATGAGCTCTAGTGCTTTTGTTTTACACGTGGTTTTTCTTCTGGTTGAACTTATTGACCAACCTCCTGAGACACGTGTGCACGTGGGGTAGCCTACCAGGCAACAGTAGCCTCTTTGGCACACATAAGGGCCCCCAACTGGGGCAGGTTCATCACAGCGACTTAGGTTCCTTCCTAACTCGTTATAACCCCTACCCTCCACCTCCACAGTTTTGTGCAAACATGCACACAGTCTGTCCCCTCCTTTCCTCACTAACTCCCAGTGTGGTGCAGGGACTAACGATGGTGTTCTCATGATGTTAGCTGCCAGAGCTGGTGGCTGCTCTCCAAAGGAAGAGAGGGTTTGGGGTGGAGGGAGATGGAGGTGACAGTCTATGACTCAAGACTCGGGCCAGTGGCAAGAGGGACTCAAGGACTCTTCCTAAGTACAACATGTCAGCATCTTAACTGGGGCACCCAGAAAGCAGGCTTCCCTGTTTAAGACCTTAATCCAGGATTAAGAGGAGGTCTGTGACCTCTGAAAAGAGGTGATTTAGAGAGGTGCTTAGTCCCTTCTAATATCCTCAAGGGGATAGAGGGGTAGAAGCCATAGCCTATTGGAAGGGGCTAGGAATCTAAAATTTCCAAAATGGTACCAAATTCCCTAAACCTCACATTTGGTCATTTTCTTCAGCATTGTGCTTATCTCCTCTATTCACACACATTCCTTGATAATTAGTATATGTCCCAGGTTGGACATATACTAATTTTCTTGCCAGGGTTTTGTTGGGAAATGTTCTTGGGAACAAAGCCATTGCCTAGATACATGGCCTTCCTGCTTGGAAGGAAGTGAAGGACTCAAGATCGAGCAGAGAGAAGTTAAACTTTGATATACCTGAAAGAGTGATCAGCTAATTCTGTGGAATACTCTGGAGCCTGGGCAGCCTTGCAGAGTTATTCCAAATTCAGGCAAAGGTGGATTTTTGCATTCTGTCATGGACTGGTCTTTGGATGTGGTAGGTCCTCAAGGACAGGTCATATTTTTTGATGAGGCTCTTGTCTTTAGTCAGGGAAGTTCCCAAAGGGAGCTCACTTGTGACTCCTCAGCAGCTATCACTTCAGGTAACTGGGAAATGAGTGCTTGTTTAGGAAAGCAGGAGAATGCTAAGGTGACCACACACTGTAATATTGGTCTAGGATCTAGGACATTGTCCATTGCCTTCTATCTTCTGTAGAACAGTAGTTATCTCCCTTTGGCAGGGGATTGAGCCAAGGCAGAGCCACACATTGAACCATGTCCAGAACTTGGTGACCCTGTGGTTGGTGGGAAAAACATTGAACTAACTTGTTCTTCTTATTATTTAATCTACTTTTATGTCAGTCCTGAGATTGTGGTCAAGTTCAATGACTTTCATTTGCATCATTCGAATGGATTAAATTCCTACCCATGTTTTCAAGATCTCCAGCCCTATTTATAGCCGCCCTCCTATCAAGTTCTTGGTTCATGGCTTTCCTTCTTGGACAATTATAATTGCCTATAAAGAGAACAAGTTGCTTTAATATATCCTCCATTAATTGAAACTCTGGATCCTGTCTTTGAACTGCCAATCCCGTCCTTCATCCTTCTTACTTTTTAAAACTTCACTCTTTGCAGCTCCTGGGCACCATATATACATGTTGTATTGTCCACTTCCCTTGGAATCTTGATTGCAGATTATCTACACTGTTAATTCCATTTTTTCCCCTAGAAATTAACTCCAGTTCCTTGTTCAGTCCTTTCCACATGTGAGGCCTAGTCTTCAGATCACACTGTACTTTCTGTCTGAAGAAGAACATTTTTGGTGCCTATCATTGCATATAGATTCTTCCTTGTGCCATTGAGCAACCAATAGAATTCTGGAGATCTAAGAGAAAGGGATTTTCACTCTTCTTCAGTGCTTTGTGGAACATCACCAAACTCAGCCACAGGAGGTTATCTTTTTAAAAGTCAGCAATTTTCAAAACCAAAGAATGCAGCAAATGAAGTTGGACTGAATTAAAATCCAAAGATCAGGGGAAAGATAACATGAATGGATTTGACCATTTTATTTTATTTTTATTTTTGCCACTGGGAATTGAACCCAAGGGCACTTTACACCTGAGCTACATCTGTAGCCTTTTATTTATTTATTTATTTTTACTGAGTTGCTGAAATTACAGGCATGTGCCACTAGACCCAGCTGGATCTGACCATTTTAAATTTCATTCTTTAGTACCTGTTGAGTGACATCTTGGTGTACTTAAATAAATTTACAGATCTGCTCATAATTTCTTTGACTTAACTTTCTTTTCTGTGAAATGGGAATAATAAAATTGAGACATAACCCAATGTGCCCTTCATAAACTCCCTAGAAAGGAGTCTGGCACATTACATTCTCAATGAGCATTAGTTCTTATTCTATGGGAAATTGTTAAAAGAGAAGAAAGATGTCTTGGATTTCAACAATAACTTCTAAGTATAGATCACTGGATTATACTTTCTAAAGTAAATCTGTACTATATTACTATCAAATTAGGTTAAAGTTGTATAGACCAATGATTCCTAAACTTTGCTTCATATTTCAATTCCTTATGGATTCATAAAAAATACTGATACCCAGCTCCCATCTTCAGTCAGTCTGATTTAATTGATATGATCTGAGTATTGGGTAGGTCAATCTGAGTATTGGGTCATCCCAGATGATCCCAAAGTATAGCAAAATTTGGGAACCACTTGTATATATCATTCAGTGAATTTGTAGTTGAACCTAGCTAAAAATCTAGAATTGGTGTTTGGGAACATTTAGAAAAGGAAAGGTGATGTCCAGTGACAGTTATTCAATTTGGACAGGATTATAAGAATATTGGGGAAGAATATTGGCATGCATAGTTAAGTGGGATTTAACTGATGTGTAGGAGACCTAACTCTAGCAAGTTCTATCCCCAATGGGCTAAGTCTACTTTCCTCCACCCCCTACTTTTAAAATTCTGTTTGGCTGTATTTGACCCTAGGGCCAGCATTTACACTGCATAACCCTGTACACACAATGATGTTTGACCTAAAGGGTGGGCACCTGATTTAGCATCAATGTTGGTGTTTGGTAGAGTGAACATTGTAACAGAGTCGTTTTCAACTTCAGCCTCTTCTCTCTCTGTTCTTCTAGCCATTTCTTGCTTTGGGTTTTAATTATGTAGACATCAGTGCTCCTCATGTGAGAGATGCAGTATTAATGAGAGGTCTTGGGTTACACTAGGTCAAAGGCCATGGGTGTAGTCCTTCGGACACCCCTGATTCAGCCCCATGGATTAGAGTCTGTGTTGCACTCAGGGAGGGCAGGTGGAAACCTGTGGGACATTAATTCTCTTGCATGAATCGTTCATAAAACATGGACAACATCCTGAATATTAATTCTGGAAATAGTCATTTAATAGGGTCTCCGGAGTACCAAGTAGCCAGAACACCAACTCTTAAACTTGCAAGGATTGACTTAAAATACTTTAATGACTTCCTCTCATTAAAAAAAAAATTTTTTTTGCTGGACATATGTGAACCTCTCTGGGTAAAGTTTAGCTTTCTTTCTCTTCCTCAGTGTTCACAAGAGAATGTCCTACCCAGTGTCCTCGCCCCAGTTTCTCTCTGACTGCTTGATTGAGGACTGAGAATGGGCTTGAGTCGATGCTGGGAGAAAACTATCACTTTCTCCAATTACTGTCAGAGTGATCTGGGGGATTCGGTTAGTCCCTGAGCTGCCTCAGTTTCCTCATTAGTAATGTCCAGTTGATTTGAGTACTACACGAAGGAAAATGTGAAGTGCTTGACCCACTAGTGTGCTCTAAATACTTTTAGCCATTTTACTAGTGAATCACTTGAGGGAATGGATCAGGTCTGACTTATCTAAATTTCTTTTTGCTCATCTGTATAGTTTATCAGTGGAGGTTCAGTCAACAGAAGGAAACCACACCAACGATGGAACAGGGAAAATTTAATACTAAGAATCATGAACAAGTAAAAAGCACAAAGAAAACTCTAAAGGATTCAGGAATTACATATGTAGTTGTATAGAGGGGGCAGCCACTCCCTTTAGGGTTGAGGCAGAGAACTCAGTAAAGAAGCACATCTGTCCCCCGACCCAAGGTAGAGATTCAGAGAGGATGAGCTGTTGGCTCAGTGTGCGCAGAAGGTTCTGGAGCTGCCGCAGGCTGGGGTGCGTGACTTGGGAACTG
This sequence comes from Sciurus carolinensis, assembly GCF_902686445.1. Lineage (NCBI taxonomy): Eukaryota > Metazoa > Chordata > Mammalia > Rodentia > Sciuridae > Sciurus > Sciurus carolinensis. The sequence goes on from NC_062223.1 coordinate 122,272,634, forward strand.
CTGGTTATTGGGGTGCCAGTGCCCTCTACTGACAAGACTTATTTGGTACCAGCTGTTGAAGGAGAAATGTTTCAGGGTACAGCTCCAGTGTCACAAGATAGGGCAAAGAAGGGTGAATTTGGAACTGAGGGGGCAATATATTCCTAACTGACCTAAGTAGGAGCAATGGAACTGACCTTGAGGGATTGTTTTGAGAAGGGAATGTAACACAACAGGTTATATCTTCTTTGACTTAAGTAAGTGTTTGTGGAAGTGGCAAGGTGTGGTGAAAAACATGGGTTTTATAAATAATTCTGTGATTTTGGGGTTAGAAAAGGCTTCTGATTCTCAGTTTCCTTACTAGTTGGATGAAATGAAAATTTTACTAAAGACTATCCTCATGCCTAGTACATGGAAGATTCTCTGTAAATGTTAGATCTCTGATTTTTTCCCTCCTTCTCAACATATCCCACACACTTCGGGAATCCCTTCCATCTCTATCCTTTACAAAAGTGCTGGTGATTTGGTTGATAGTAATAAGATAACCTGATTGGTTTTTGACTATCATTTTCCATAATTTTGCAAAATCAGGTTCAATTAAAATGTTTGGAGTACTTCCTCTCTGAAAAGTCTTCGCCATGATGCAAAGAGATTTCAAAGGTATAGCAGGACTTTGTCATCAATGTCTCCCTTTCTTGTCAACCACCAATATGAAGTACTTGGGGTGATGAAGGTTCTGAGCAATATGATCGAGTGGTGCTGGATTGGATGGGACCATTCAGTTCAGTGGGATTTGCCCTTGTACATTAGGTTCCTCCTTATCCCTGATTCCTCCAGGGTGCTCTCTCTGGGAAGTGCTTTTCACACTGCACAGGATTCTCAGAAATTTCTTTTTCTTTTGAAAATGGAAGCTACTGTCAGTTCTTCCTTTCTCCAGGAAAGGCTTAATTCCATAAAAGATACCTACTTTTACCTCAGTTTCCTAAATTCATGTATTTAAAAAAAAGGTAGTTCAGGAATACAGGCACCAAATAGCTTAGCCATTAAATCCTGAGACTGAATCTGGAGGCGTCCTTTTGTTTCATCCTGTTAGCTTTGCCATTATCCTCAACTGGCCACCTCATGGAGTGCTGTTCTTGTAAGAAGGCCTGGGGAGCGGGGAGGGGTGACTCAGTGCGGATGGCTAGACACTACACGGAAAGGCCCATGGTTTCCTAATGACAGGTCAGCAGCACCTTCTTTTCCTGATAATGTACAGGTAAGAGTGGAACTAGGGATACACACTCTGCTATTTAATAACCACATACCCCAGGAAAGTTATTGTTCCTTCTCTCTCTTAGTTCCATCATCTGAAAAATGGGGATGATGTGTATGCATCTCTTAAGTAATTGTGTTGCCAAAAGCTCAGTCCTCGTCCCCGATGCTAGATGCTCATTCAATTAATGAGGACATGGTTTAGAGAAAAATGGGGGAAAAAAAGTTTTATTGCTTTGCCAGCAAAAGAGAAACACAAGGGGCTCCTGTCCCACAGGCTGTGATTTTGTCCATCAGGAGGAACAGGGGGATTTTAAAGGACCTCTTCAAAGGCTACATTCCAGGTGTGCCCTGACAGGGGGTCCCAGGTGCCTTGATGGTGTGTTGACATTCACTTGTTAATTTGGGAGATATTCACCTCCTAGATCCCCTGGCAGGTGTCACCTTCCCGTGGAGCATAGATAATCTCATTTCTTGTCCCCAGGTTAGGGAGGGGGAGAGGGAGAAGAGGAAAAGGAAAAAAGTGTCCCTTTAAAAAATAAGCCTCAGAGCTATATTCAAAATGTGAAGTGGACCAGTGTTACAATTGGTAGAATTCAATGAAATCCATTCTTACCAGGAGCTTAGCAAATTGCCTTGCACATAAAAAGCACTCTTGGTTATGATCAGGATAATTTTGGTTTTATTACAGCTCAGTACTATAGGACCGTATGTATACACAGGACTAATCATGAAAGAAAGGCTTACATTTTATAACAGTGGACAAGAGTCTCTGGTTTGTTTGGTCTGCAATTTTCTTATTTAACGAGGCCTGATTTGAGGGGAATGATTGAAAGGAAAATGCAATGCGGACAAGCAAGCAGGAACCAGGTGAGGAGATCCACACGTAGAAAGTTTTATTTGCCAGTCAGGGTCTGACAAAGGCCATCTCTCGGGAAAAGTGAGAGAGGCAGGAAAAACTTTTCTCTGGGGTATTTTATGGGACGGTTTGGACCGCTTGCTAAAGGTCGCATGAGCTGGTATGAGCTGCTTGCCTAAGAACTTAGGATGGGCTGATAGAACAAGTAAGGGCATGTTCCGTGGGGTGGTTAGTGAGAGGTGGGAGAGGGAGGTTACCTTTTAACCCTTGTTTTCTCTCTTAAGTACCCCTCGAGGGCAGGAAAGCAACTTTCAGTAAGAATTTAAAATGGCTACATAGATGCTAAACCTTGGACCTAATAAGGAGCGAAAAACATCTTGGTGACTGAGCAGATAGCACATGTGTACTGCTTGCATTTTAAGGAACTGAGATTTTTCTTAGTTCCAGACAAAGACTTCTGAATACCTCCTTCAGCACTAGAAGATAACGTACTTTGTGTTTTTAAACAATGGTTATTGCTATTGACCAACACAGATAATAACAGCTTTACTTCACAGATAGAAAAAAGAAAAGTGGGTTCTACATTATCAACCTCATTTAATCCTCACACAAAAATGTGATGCTGTTGCTTTCGTGACTACTTTAGAGGTCAAGAAATATGAAGCTTAGTGTGATTGACTTTGCTAAGATCATAGTATCAGTCATTGACAGAACCAATATTTGAAGTCAGATTTTTGTCTGTCCATGAGCTGGCAATTTTTACCTATTGTTATTAATCTAAACCATGTAGATACTGACAATATGGGACAACATAGGAGAAAAGTGATTTTGTGTGTTTCATAGAAGTAAGAAAGAAAGACCCTGAGCTGTTAGCACCCTTAGTGCATGAGTTGAGGGAGCTAGGTTGAGGATACTGACCATTTGACCAAGTCTTCTGTTTACCATCTTAATGGAGCACAAAGCAGGGGTACTGACTAATCACCTGGGCTATACCTAGTACTTCTGTGTGTTGGGAAGTAGTAGGCTACAATCTTAACAAGGCAGTAAAACCAACAGAAAGAATGACAGAATTTTCAATTAAGTTCTTAACTGTGTAGTCTAGTTTATAAGACTGGGGATGTACTCAGCATTTTAGGGAGTGCTTTCATCTGCCTTTGTTTTATTCTTTATCTATTCAACAGTACAAAGGAGGCGATACTTATTTACTATCTGATACTTTTTTTCAGGTAAAACTGAATCTGAGGTGGGGGTTGGGAAATGACTGACTGAGGGTTACAAATGCAGAAAACAGCAAAACTTAGCTTTGGATTCAGGTGTAATCCAGGGACAGGATCATTTTATGAAGAAAAAAGCAGGTAGGAGTCTTTTGAAAGCTAGGGAGGTATTTTAGAAGAGGTGAGACTTGAGACAGACAAGGAAGAATAGACAGGACTGGGATCACCTGTGTCCTTTGACATTGCCAATATGCATTTCTTTGGAACTGAGATTCTTCTAGGTAATAGACCAAACTCATCTACCTCCAAGATCCCATGAAGCTGCTGTTCTAACAATAGGATGTTGGAAGAAACCAACTTGAAAAGACTATCATGATGAGCCTCCAGGGCTTGACACTTCCAGAATTGAAATTTTGCCAACCGATGCCTGAGAAGTTTTTCCTCTCAGCATAAGGTTGATGAGTGGGACACAGGTAACACCAGTGAATAATAGTTGTTATCCACCTTGAGCATCTTTTCTTGTGGAGCTATAGTAGATAGATAAAACACATTCTTTAGGAAGATCCAAAGAGGGAGAATGCACAAGTTCACCCTTTGCTACTTTGTGTGGTTCATGGAATGACAACATGGGTATCAGTTGAGGGGCTCCTCAGGTGATTCTTGGACATGCCCTTAGACCTGCTATATCAGGATCTATAAATTGACAAGATTCTCAAGTGATTTTCTTGTTTTCTTGTTGTTGGTTTTGGTCTAGGTTTGAACTTCCTTTCCTTCTCCCTTTAGCAGATGCCTGTTTTTCTCCAAATACTCACAAGCACACTTGGGGCTTTGGGTGGTGCTATAGTTTAGATCTGAGTGACTCCCAATGTATTAAGGGTTGGTCACCAACTTGTGATGCTATTGGGAGGTGACGGAACCTTTAGGAGGAAGGACCTAGTGGGAGGAAGTTAGGTCATTGGAGGTGTGCACTTTAGGGGATATTGGGGACCCTGCCCCTCCCTCATCCTGCTTCCTGGTTGCTGTGGGATGAATAGGTTTCCTCACACTCGACACACTTCCACCATGATGTTCTGCCTCACCACATGCCCCAAAGCAGAAGATCAAGCAACTGTGGACTGAAACCTCTAAAACTGTGAGCCAAAATATATCTTTTGTTAAGTTGATTATGTCAGGAATTTTGTCATAGCAACAGAAAACTAATATAGGTAGTTCACTCCCTTGGGGTTGGAGTCAGGGGATCTGGATTCCCAGCTCAGCCTCTCTATTGCCTTTTTCCAGGATTCAGGCATCCATTAGTTCCCTGATAATTGTGATGGGAATTCAATGACTTGGTGTGAACACAAGTGCTTTGTAAGCCATGAAAGACTTTTAAGATATTCATTAATATCCTTGTTGAATAGAATACCTGGGGCTGTGTGTCTGAGTACCAATCCTGCATTTTGGTGAATGGGTGGAGAAAAATGCAGTTTTAAGAGGCGCAGCTTAGAATTTAAAAACTCAGATAACCCTGCTTTGTCATGGAGGCAGATGCTTAACATGAGTGTCATTCTTCTCCTTGGCAAGAGTGTGACCTGCTCAGAAGGGAGCATTATAGTCTGTTGGCCCAGAAGTCCAGGAGGGTCTATCCTGAAGAGGCCCTCAGCCATTTTCTATTGCAGATTATAGTCTCCAGTGCTGCCTCCTCTTTCCCCTGTTCTCAGGGCTCTGGCAGGGAGAGCAGCTGTCATCCTTGAAGGATGCAAGCCTCTATTTTAGAGCCAGTGCCTGTGTTTTTATTTACTGTCACCTCCTTGACACAGGTTGACCTAATAGGTAACATCTGGAAAATAATTGGTGACAGCAAAGGGAGCAGAGCCTCACAGGAGCATCATCTCCTGTTTTGATTTGGAGATGCAGAGGAAATAACACCCAGCAACCCCAGCAGCTCGTCCTCCTCCAAGCGAGCATGAATAATTGAGAGCCGGCTAGGCGACTGCACCAAAGAGTTGCATTATGTAAACCGGCAGGCGGCGGCGTGTGTGTCTGTGCGTGTGCGTGTGTGTGTCTGCGCGCAAGAGGGTGCGTGTCTGAGTGTGTCTGTGCGCCTGTGCGCGTGCGTGCCTGAGCTCAGAACAGCTGTCTGTGAGGGAGTCCGAGGGAGAAAGAGAGAAAGGGAGCGAGGGCGAACCGGGAGAGGGACTTCTGTACGGCTGCACGACCACACCAAATAACAGCCAAAGAGAGAGGTGGGGGGAAAGGAAATCAAAGGGGGCCCATGCTTAAAATTCCAGAGCGGTGCGAAACAGCAGAGCCAGGGAGCTTCCCCAGCTTATGAGAGCCCTACCCCGTCCCCTCCCCCGTTAGCAACAGGGCTTTGGGATGGGCTTGGGGGTGAGTGTCCTCCGAACTCCTCAGGGCCCCTGCTCCCCGCCCCCGCCCCCCACTGTCCAATGCATGAATGAATGAGTTCCTCTCTGCACTGCACTCTGCTACCGTTCCTAATGGCTTCCAGGTTAGTGCTAACTCGTGCTCACGCTTGTGTGTGTGTATGTCAGTCTATCTTTGTTTCCTCGTGGGATTTTTGGGAAGGAGGTGGGCTATGTCCTGGGGTCAGGTTGTGCCCCCCACCCCCCAACCCCCAGCGGCTGTAGCTGTGAACCTGTCTGTCTGGTTGTGTGCTTTTATTTTCCAGCTAGCGCAGGCTGCTCTGGGCTGCCAAGAGCACAAACCTTTAGAGGCACAGTAAATCTGGAGTCCATGTTGTTTGCTTCTGTTCTCTGTTGGGGGATCCGAAAGCAGCCAGCGTGTGACATCATGCTGCAGAGATGCCACATTCTTTTCCTCCCCAGCCTTTTCTCTTCTCCTTCCTCCCCTTCTTCTCCAGAAGTAATGCTTGAACTGAGCTATGAAACACTGAGAGGTGGCCCTGGGGTGGGCTGGAGGGTGGAACTGGGTTGGGACCGATGGGGTCCCCTTGATCAGGAGACTTGATTGGGGCCCTCTGACTTGAAGAAAGGAGGGCAGGGGATTGAATTGGTGGTGCGTCAGAGGTGGCCTGGAGCTTCTGGGGGAGGCAGGCAGGCCATGTGCTCCTGTTTCCCACCCACTGACTTCCTCCATGGTGTCCAGAGGTGACAGGGTAGGAGGTAATCAGGATAGTGGTCAGGAAGATAGGGACAGATACTGCTTGTCCCCACAGTGAGGGGGCTGTGGGACACATGGGTCTGGTCAGCCAAAGGAGAGAATGAGAGGGGAAGTGGATAGCTCCTGACTTGGGAAAGTAAAGGGATTTGTTTCTTCCTTGGCTTAGCTGGCACTTGGCTCAGAGATTTGCCATGTGTTTTGAGAAAATAGACACCCAGTGGCTGGCCTTACTCCCCCACACCTCCTTGTTAGTTATTTGCTTGATTTAGGGGAAGTGCAGGGGTGGGGGAGGACTTGGAGCTGCCTGTCTCCCTGGGGCCTCAGCCAAGAGCTCAGCCAGGGCTGGGGGAAGCGATCTTTGCCTCTTCTCTGACATTTGCTAGTGAACCGTGTTCTCTGGACAAGCCCTCAGTCCTCTGCCTCCCACCTAGCCTGGCCTCTCTGTACAACTGACCTTGGATGGTGGACTCTGCCTTGGACAGCACTTCACAGGTTGCTGTTGTGTAGGACCAAGATGAAAAAAAAAAAAAAAAAAAGCTGACCTTGGGGAAAGGTCAAGGAAAGGGATAGAGGTGCCCTGGCAGGAGATGGAGGACATGAAGGCCAGACTAGAAAGCAGCATCCTGTGAACCATGGGAGCAGGTGCTGAGTGGGGACTCAGCTAGTATTGGTTAAGTTTTTAGGCACTTAAGCAACTTTGAAACCATCAACTAGGGAAAGAATGAAGAAATGGGAACTTTTGTCATATTACCTGGCAGGGGGCTTTCGCTCCTTCCTGGCCCTACAAATTTTCTCTGCAGAAAGGGGTAAGCCTGCAGCTCCTTCCCCCAGTGGGTGTTATGTGGGTAGCATTACCACGCACAGGTTCCTTTCTGGGGGACAGAGGTTAAATCAGCTTGCAGAAAAGACCTGTACAAGTTCATGTTTTGTTAGACCAGGGCGGGAAAATCTTCTGTAAGCATTGTAGGTTTCTGTCTCTGTCACATCTACTCAAACCCTCTTTGTACAGCAGAAGTGACTATGAACAGTTAGTTGGCTTTGAACAAGTGATCATGGCTGTGTTCATAATAAGCTTTATTTATGGGCTCTGAAATGTGAATCTCATGTAACTTTCACATGTAACATAATGTTACTCTTGATTACTTTCAACTGTTTCAAAATGTAAACATCATTTTGTGTCCAGGTAAGAGAAACGCTAAGATCTGTGATTTTGCATATAGCCCAGTGACATTCCTATCAATCATTCAGGATTGTAGTATGGCCTGAGTTGGGATAAGAGCTGGGGGATTTCTTCATCCCACTAGAAGTCAGGTTTGTCTGGTTGGGAGAAGTGATGAATGTGTGTGCTTCTTGTAGGGATGTATATGCATGTGTCACCTGTGTAGACAACTTTCCTTAGCCTGTAATATAAGGTGCCAGCATAGTTCCCAGAGACTCATAAGAGAATAGTGACTCATTCTAGATTCCCCTGATTTCAGAAGATGACTACAAAAATAGGTTTAGGCTAATTTCTTAAGTGCTGGGGGTGATGGCTCTGCTTTGTTCTGAGCTAGGTAGATCACGTCTCTGCAGTATTTCAGCCAGATCTGGACACCCCAGTTTAAGGGAGATTGAGATAAACTGTAGTCCATTCAGAAGAGTGCGAACCCAGTCAGTGCAGGGGGGACTCCTAACTGAGTTATGTGAGGGACCGGCAGGTTAGAGAAGCACAAAAGCTATGTGAAAAGGCCACGTTGAAGAGAAATTAGTTTTGTTTTATAACTCCACTGGGGCCAAGACAGGACCTTTGTGAGGAAGCTACAGGAAACAGCTTAAAATAAACTATCAGAGTTGTCCAGTGGTGAAATGATTTACATATCAATTAATGACTTCTCTGCCCTTTGAAGTATAAGAGTTCAATCTAAATAAGGATTGGGTGGAGATACTGTAGGAGAAAAAGTTTTAACTTCTGAGAATAGGTGTAAAACATTTTTTTTTTTTTTTAATTGTTTGTGGCACTGGGTGGGGATTGAATCCATGGGTGCTCTACCAATGAATTATGTCCCCAGGCCTTTTTATTTTATTGTGAGACAGAGTCTCACTAAATTACCCAGCCTGGCTTTGAACTCGTGATCCTCAGCCTACTCAGCCTCTGGAGTAGGTGGGATTACAGGCATGTTCCACCATTCTTGGCTTGAGAATAGGTTTAAGGAAGTAGAATCATTTTCCTTAAAGCAAGGAGGGCCATAGTTTTTGAACTGACCTTAAGTCTAGGAAACGTGCAGTGAAAGAAAATGGTAGTAAATACAATGTAACTTTTTTTTTTAATCATAACTTCCTAATGGTAGGAGGAAACAATGAGATGGGTGACAAAGGCAAGTCCTGAGATTCTGTACCCTGAATGTATCTTAAGCTAGGTTAAAGGCCTCCTGGGTGGGTTGGGGAGATAGCTCAGCTGGTAGAGTGCTTGCCTCACAAGCACAAGGCCCTGAGTTGGATCCCCAGTACTGTAAAAAAACAACAAAAAACAAAAAAACGAAAAAGCCTCCTGGGTGACTTGGGCATCGTCCTGAAGCCAAGAAGATGGATGAACCTCTTAAAGTCCCCTTTATTTCCACTTTCCATAATTTTAACACAATGGCCATTCCTTGTCATGTTTCTGTTTAATCTTTAACCTGAAATAAATGAGCGCTGGGACAGAATCCCAGGGTCAGGAAGGGATTAGCTATACAGGTAAGCCATACCAATGAGCTGAGCCTTGTGAGGAAAGGGCCACTGAGTGCTGTCACTCACGTCTCACCCACCTGCTGGTCTGGTTGCCTTGCTGGGACTTCACATGCCAATACTTTGCCAATATCTACTGCCTGCGGTATTGTATGTGGCCCTCACCAGAGAAAAAACTGGTGATGCTGGATTAACTGTGGGCCCAGGCTGCCTGCACGTGTTTGGGGTTGCTTTGACTAATTTACATCTGAGTCCCTCTGTGCCAGAGATGTTGCTGCTCTGTGAACTAGGCAGTGTGTTCTTTATTCCTTGTTTGCCTTCTTTCTCTCACCTGGAGAGGTTAGGTGGTGTCCACATTCATTCTTCTCAAACAATAAAAGCAGAAACTCAGAGAGGAGTGGGTTGCCCCCAGATGAACACAGGGAAGACTCTGAGTCAGGAAGGCCCCCTGATTCCCTAGTTCCTCAGACTGGCTTCCTGAACAGGTGGTGATGAGAGCTGTTGAATTCAACCAGCTTTAATCACGTGGCACTAGTTAGTCACACATCTGTCTCTGCCACCAGATTGTGAGTCTCTGAGAAGCAGAGACAATAGCCCTAATTTGTAGAACATTACCTGCCATGGAGCATGGTTCTTATTGAAGGATGGATGAATGGATGGTTGGATGGATGGATGGAGGATGGTGCATGGACAGATCCTGCGCACATTCCTTTCAATCGTAGCAGCAGGGACATTTTCTTGCTGAGAATGGAGGAGGGGACTCAATAGGATGACTTTGAATGAGCTAAAGTTCTAGTCAGTTGAACTCCTTCTTGCCTTGTTTCAGTGGCTTTTGGTATCTCAATGGTTTTGAAAAATTTTTAAATGGATTGGAAATCTTTTTCAAGAAAGTGGCTTCCTGGGATAGCTTAGTACCTTTCTGCTTATGAGTTTTGAGGCTTCTGAAATATTTTGGGTGGAGTTATACTTAGATTTGACTGGGATTGATAAAGTCAGGTTTAAAAGCATTAAATTCCTACTCTTCACTGAATATCATATTTAATACTATGTGTTCACAAACAACCGTGACATAGTCAGTGCCCCTTTGGGCCCTTGGGATGAATATATATTGTAAAGTTGGAGGTGCTCAGAAAATATTCATTTACTGATGTAGGATAAGCACGATTAGCTTAATTTCTAAAGATTGTTAAATCCAGGAAGAGTTGGACAGATAATGATCATTGAGAGTCACGGAGAAATAGGACTATGGCATTTAAAGTCTTTAGAAGTGTCCAAACCTATATGCAGCCACCTTGTGAATGCTCTGTCAATGAAAATCTGAAGCAGAGGCGATGGCCATTGTCAGAGTCACTTCTGAGGGAATTCCTACATCCAACAAGTGGATGGATTATGTGACCACTAGGATCCTATTTAAATTAGGCTATTACAGATCAGCTCAGCCAACCCAGCAGGACTATTCCCCAAATGATCAGGTACTTGTTCTGTTTTGAACAATCTCAGGAAAAGGAAATAGTAAGTGCCAGTAAGTTCCTGTGTTCAGTATCTTCTGCTTCATCTTTTGTAGTTGGGATTAGCTGAGGACGTGAATAGTGACAATCCATATTCTTATCCTATGTCTTTGCCATGTAGAAAGGACAGAATTTAGGAACAGGATTCAGTTGCTTCCCTGGAAATTCACCTCTGACTTCTAACCCTTTTTCACTCCACGAGCAATTAGAGGAAGCCCTTTACTTTGGGGATGCACTAAGTAGGTTCATGCTTTTTAAGATTCTCTCTCCATTAGGGTGGGTTATAACCATTCAACAGACAAGAAACCAGGTGGACAGAAAGATAAATAGGGTGATTTTTCTCAAGGGCACCAGAGAGATCAGAGGTTTAAATGCAGATACTTTGATGTCTAGACAGAATGACAAGCCAGCCAGGAGTCTGTAAATGATGTCATATTTTAGTTTTCAAGGACCCAGAAATCAGAGTAAGGACTAAGGACTAGAGATATACAGAAGACAACTTTGGGGCCAGTTTAAGAAGGTACATCTAACAGAGAAGCCGAACAATGGAATGAATGGCTTTAAAAAGAGCTCATTCCTTTATTGATGCAATACATGCAGAGGATCTGAGTAGAGGCCACTCATTTGACTAGAGGCCTGGAGGCCACTTGTGTGGTAAAGGGCTGGGAACCTCACAACAGACCAGTCCCAGCTCCCAAAGGGCGTTCATTCTAAGAAACAACAAAAAACAAGGCCATTTCAGCTGTCACAAGCACAGAGAAGGGAACCACCAGGTGATGTGGTAATGATTGCCTGGGACAGGGAGGCCACTTTGGATGGAGTGGTCCTTGAAGAAAGTCTGCTCCAAAGAGGTGACACTTGAGCTTCGATCTGAAAGCTGAAAAAGAATCAGCATTTGAAACTTTAGAGGTCCAGGCAGAGACCAACAAGAGCAAATATCCTCTGGCAGGAGATATCTTATTGTGGTGATGGAAGAAAAAAGCCTGGAGAGTGTGGAAAACAGGAGGGAGAAAGAGGTCCGAGTACTTCTGGTAGCGGATTTGACCCTTTCCCTCTAGAAGTTGAGCCAAGGAAGTTGGGTGGATCTGGTGCAGCCTCCGACATTTCATGCTGTCCTCTAACACCAGTTCTGTAGCATCCTCAGCATTTTCCGAGGTGATCATAAGTTGTTCCTCTTTGAATCATCCGTCAAGATAACAGCAGCGCTGACTTTTTCCTGACCACCAGCAGGACCCAAACAAACTTATTTTGTGTTTGTAGGAAGGGGGGAAAAGTGGGTCAGGCTGTTTTGGCATTTCAGGCATGGAGTCCTGGTTCTATTGCAGGCTCTGGTCTCCATGGAAATGAAAAATAGTATTTGTCATGCCTGTTCCTGGATTGAATTCCAAACTCTGGGCTGAACAGAAGCTGCAGGAAAGCCAGGCGACGGGGGAGTGGGCTGGATGGAGGCTGCAGTCATTGTGATGAGGGATCTCTTCTCTCTGGCTTGAGGAGGAAAAGGCCTTGGCCCCCCCACCAGCCCTCTCTCCACTCCATCACCTCTCCAGACCACGAATGCCAGTGGATGGGTAACTGAATTTTTGCTTTTCTCTTTTTGGCTAAAGAATTTCCATGAACCTTGCCCTTATGCTAATTAGTCAGTTAATAAATTCATCCACAACTGAAGTCCCTGCTAGGACTGTCCCCCATAGCAAGTAGATCCCAGTAAGAATATGTCTAGGTATTTGAGTCGTCAACTGGGTGTAAATGTTGGGGATAGGCTTTGTAGGAATTTTTAAAAAAGCTTTTTTTGTTCTTGTTTTTTAGTTTCCTTAGATACTTAGGATAGGGAAGGAATCAGTATGTGGAGCTTGTTGCTCAGAGGAAGTACTCAATTATCTGCACACTATCTACAAACATGTCAGATGCTTTGACAACAGCCCACTTCTACTGGTCAGTTCCAAATTTAAGGGAGAATCTGTCCCTGGATACCTTGTCTACTTCATTCCAAGGCTCAACTTGGAAAGCCCCCGGGGAATTTAAGCAAGTTACCCAAACAGAGGAGTGGGAACAAGTTGTTCATCTCTGCAAAATCTTACTCTTGCAGCATTTGGGGGAGGCCCATTCTCTGACAGGATCTGCAGCTAGCATCTGAACTGTGATAGGGAGGAAAGGCATTATCCAGGAAACCCTTTCCCTTCCTGCTCTTGCTACAGTGCAACCTTCTGCTAAATCCAGGCTAACATGGGGCACATCTGGACCAGGATGAGACCCAGCTTTGGCATAAGTTTGGGATGAAAACTTAAGCTATTGGGGGTGGGAGAGCACCTACCCTTGAAGCTTTCTGGCCTCGTTCTTTAGTCAGGTAATCACAACTTGGCGTACCTGGCACCATTTGGCTTTCTCCCTTAGAGGGGACTGGACCCAGTGGTGGAGTTGTTTCCACGTTTAGATTCCAAGTAATAGGCACACAAAAGTAAGTACCATCCATGGTCACACAGGGGACTGTATGTCACACCCATGTGTCCTCAGAGGGGAAACAACAATGCAGTTGTTATTCTTTTGAACCCCCACCTCATATCCTAATAAGTGTGTGTGTTGGGAGGAAGCCACTGAGATTTGCTCTTGCACTCACTTAGGAAGACTAATTTTTATAAGTGGCATTGTCCTCTCTAAGGAAAGAGTTCAAGGGTAATTGGGGACCTTGCCGAGATTTGTGATTTGGGCCATTCACTCCCTTGTTGGGTTTGCCCTTCCCACCCACTGTACTGTGATTTTCAGTGCATAAGGACATTTAATGTAAACACTGTTGAATGACAAACAAGAATGCAAAGAATACTAACCAACTTTGGAGGGGGGCCTTCATAAACTGAAACTTGGAACTGGTGTAGGTAGACACACCTACTGATGAAGGCAGCATGTAAATTCCATGCAAATGTTATGCAAATACACCTGTGGACTTCCTATCTCAGACATGTGAGCAAGGGGCATGGGAAATCCAGAGGGGAGCTGGCTAATTCGTATGGATATTTGCCATGGTATTATGAAGAACTAAGGAGGATTATTGATGGAACTTGAGAGTCGGCATAGAGATAGGATGTGTGTGGCCGGATAACAGAATAGTCATGTTTTAGGAATTGAGGATAGTATCAGAATCAGCTTTAACCAGATGCTCTGAAAGGAGGGGAGGGATGAGGTGTTTGAAATAGGTCTGTGAGTGCTAATGATAATTGTCACCAAAAGAAGGGGACGTCCCCATGGGTACTGCTATTCTCAACCACATCCTCCTGCCCACGTCCCATCAATTCCACTTCAGATTCCTCTACACTGGCAGTTTCCTATGGCAAGAGCAAAATAGTTTTACTGTTCTAGCCGGTCCACCTACCTGGTAGACACAGAATGTCTTTTCTACTTAAGAGTTGTAAACAGATCTCTGTCCCCTGAGGCAGATGTGCCATTTATTCCTTGATACCTAAAATACCTAAAAAAATTGTTCCTTGGGAGTAGTAGTTCTCACACTCTACAGTGCAACAGAATCACCTCAGATACTGAATTCAGAATGCAAATTTTGACGATAATCTAATGGAAATTTTCAATTATTGGCCGGGGGTGTATGTTATGGGATAAGGCTGGCATTCTGCACTTTAAGGAAATACCCTGTGTATTCCTGGTCCCCATCATCGGAAGTGATTCTGGGAGCATTCAGAGAATTTCCACTTATCTCTCTGAGGAAAGAGTGCAAGAATGTTTCTTCTGCATTTTGCATGGAGGAACAAACTCCTTAATAATAGCAGTTCAGAATTTATTGAGACTCGCTGTGTATTAGACACCGTGCTCGATAGTTTTCTTATGATGCTTCATTTTATACAGCAGTGCTCTGAAATAGGTGTTAATGTTTCCTTTTTCTACTGAGAAAAATGAGACTCAGGAGACAGGCTCATACAGCAAGGAAATGGCCAAGCTGGGTCTCAAATCTGGGCTCTCTGACACCATAGAATGGCAATTAATCTTGAACTTGTACTGCTTCAGCAATCCCCTAGTACACAAATGTTGCCTTGAAGTTGCATTTCCAAATTTCTAATTAGGTGCTCTTTCTACTAGTCAGGGGTGCCTGGGGTCTTACCAGTTTGCCTTTTTAATAAGAACTACTAGAACCCCTGGCACTGAGATGTTTACAGTTGTACATTGAATCACCCAGGGCTGACTTAAAAATAACAGGGAAGTGTGAATATGCAGGGTCCAGGTGTGGAGAGGAGTGGGCAGACTGTGATAGGGAATGAGCCAGGGCTGGGGTGACTGGTGGGATGCACTATGCAAGAATGTAGGAAGGAGTTGCGGTGATCTAAGCAGGTGGGAGCACAGGGCATTCAGAGATGGGTATAGATTTACAATATCTGGGGTAGAAATGATTTTCGGTAAAGACAAACAAGTTGACTTAGTGAGGAACATTGGAACACCAACTGACCATTCTGCTCTGCTTAGGGTTCTGAACAGTGCACGGCTGGCCGATCAGGGAGCTGGCTTACTGACAAGGTCCTCGCTGGGGATAAGGGTAGGGAAAGAAAGACAAGAAAAATGTTGTAGTGGCCACCTTGTCTGTGGGGGGGGTGGGGAGGCTGCAAAGAGTCACTGCAGAAAGCCTTCGTCCTTTATCTGCACTTCTCCGTTTCTCAAGAACTTCAGCGAGACCTAGCTGTAGGAAGTGGGATCAAACCACACGCGGCATGAGACAGCATGGTCAGACTTAAAGGAAGCACCATTTGGTAACCATGAGAAGAGTGTGATCGTATTTTTTTGGAGGTCTCACAAATAAGAGAGATGGGAAATCAGTGAATGTCGTCCGAGTCCCCTGCCCTAAGCTAGGGGTGGTAGTGGAGGTCTTACTGAACCTATTATTGGGGAGAGTTGGTGATTATAGGACTCTTGTTGCTTAAGCAAGCTATACATCTTATTTTGCTATTAATGTTCCATGCTATTTTATGCCCTCACCCTTTTATTCATGGTTTTTTGTTTTTTGTTTTTTTTTTTTGTTCCCTATAACATTCTTTTCTTTCCTGTTCTACCGTGCCATCTCCTGGTCCCCTTACCCTTCACTTGGCTAACTCCAAGATGGTCTCCAAACCCAGTTTCAGGGCCATATATGTATTCAAGGAAGACTTTCTTTCTTTACTCTTTTCTATGTCGGCACTTTTTTATATTGAAATGGGAGAAGTAGATGTCTAGCTCGTCCTGACTATAAACATCCCGAGTACACGGATCCTTTCTTCTTTACCACCCTGAACTTGAATAACTAGCATTATGCCAGGTGGTCAGTAAATATTTGTGGAACTGAAGAGCCACAGATGAAGCCATATTACTTTGACCAGTCACTTAACCCTCCTTATTTCTTAGGTTTCTCTCCCTCTCTTGCTCCCTTTCTTCTCTTCCCTTCTTTTTTTTTTTTTTTCCCGCTACTGGGGATTGAACCCAGAGTCTCATACATGCCAGGCAAGTGCTCTGCTACTGAGCTATATCCTTACCTTTCTCATGTTTCTTATAAGTAAAGTTAAGAGTTGGACTTACTATTCTTAAATTTTGGTATGTGGTCTTAGTCTAATGACTCATCTGAAATGTGTCTTCCTTTCCTTCCTACAACAGGCCTAAGGTCTTTTCAACTCTCAGATACCAAGATTTAAAAATATACTGCAGGAGCTGGGGATATAGCTCAGTGGTAGAGCACTTGCCTAGCATGTGTGAAGTCCTGGGTTCAATCCCTAGTTATGACCAAAAGAAGTATAAATGTAATGTAATCTTATTCATGGTGTTGTCAGGATCAGATTTATGACCCAGCATAGAGTTTGTTTGAAAGACACAATTGTGTATGAGATACATAGTATTGGTTTTATTTGCTCCAGCTTCATGCAAATCTATAGAAAAATGAAGTAACTTTTAAGAGTTTTAGGAATCCAGCAAACTAGTTGTGATTTTCCTGCCGTTGAACATACTTATAAACATTTCTTCTTGTATAGAAAATGATCTGAGTAAAGGTGGAATAAAGCGGGGGCGGATAATGGAGAAACCTATACTCTAGAGGTAGGATTTTATTCTAATAGGATGGAAACCTTATAAGGGGGGCTTTGACTAAGAGGAGGGTTGATCAAAAAATGTCAGTCACTTTTTAGAAAGTTCATTTTGAGAGGAAAGTAGAGAATGGATGGCAGACCGAAGGCAAGAAGTTGATTCTTTTCTTTGTGTTCATCTTGTAACCCATCTATCTTTCCATCTGTCCACCCAGCAAACAAACATTATTGAACACCTAGTTCTAAGAATAAACTCTCTAATCAGATAGGCCAAAGGTTTAAATCCTGTCCTGCCATTCTCCTGCCTGTGTGATTTTGAGCGAATTACTTAATCTGTCAAGAATTCAATTTATCACCTGAAGATAGGACAATATCCATTCAAACTTCATAGGTAGATTGGGAGGATTCCAGTTAATAATGCTTAATAAATGCTTGATGCTATGCAAGAAACTCATAAAGACTGAATAACTTTTAGCTATTATCAGTGTTCACAGGCTGGAGACACAGATTTGGGTACTTTCATGAGATTAGGGTTTGCTAAAGCCCTGGGTATGGGCACCTTCACAGAGATGGGATTCAGTTTAGCAGACACTGCGGAATGCATCCTGCCTATAAAGCCTTGCGCAGGCCCGTGTGGGAGGTGCCCAGGTGGGTGCCTCCAGGAGCTTACAGGTCTTCCCTTTAACACCCGGCACAATGTGCTAAATACCTTAGTGGGCTCAGTGGTGGAGGTTTAGAAATGCTTTTTGGAGAAGGTGGGATTTGAGATATGTCTTGAAGAATGAGCAGGACTCCAATAGAAAGATGTGGAGGAAAGGCCTCTTCAGGCCCAAGCAGTGAGTTGTATGAATATCTGGAGACAGAAGTATGAGGATGTGTGTTAAGAAGATTCAGGGACCTTATTAAATGGATAAAGAAACTGTGGTATATATACACAATGGAATACTACTCAAGTCATAAAGAAGAATAAAATTGTGGCATTTGCTGGTAAATGGATGGAGCTGGAGAATATCATGATAAGTGAAAAAAGCCAATCCCAAAAAACCAAAGGCTGACTGTTTTCCCTTTTAAGTGGATGATGATACATAATGGGGTGGGGGCAGGGCAGGTAAGAGAAGAATGGAGGCACTTTGGATTGTGTAGAGGGAAACAGGGCAGGAGGAGGTAGAGGAAGGAAAGTGGACTGAGATAGACATTATTACCCTATGTTCATGTATGATCACATGATTGGGTGAATCTACCTTGTGTACAACCACAGAAACGGAAAGTTGTACCCCATTTGTGTACAATAAATCAAAATACAGTCTGTAAAAATAAAAAAAATAATTTAAAAAAAGGGAAAAGAAAATTCAGGGATCACATGTAGGGGTAGCATACGGAAACTTCTTAAGAGAGTACGTAGAGAGAAAAATATCGACATACAGATGTGTGATTTATTCTTAGTAGTGAACTTTATATTTCAACCGAAGATTTTGGACTTTAATATGGGTCTCATAGGGAGTGGAGAGATATTTGACTTGTATTTAGATTTCGGGACAGAGTAATGAAGGAAGAGGTGGAGGAGGCTACTTAAGGCTGCTTAGTCTCTTTTCTGCTGCTGTAACAAAATACCACATTGGTTAGTTTATAAGCAGCATGGTTCTGGAGGCTAGGAAGTCCTAAAGGATGGTACTGGCATCTGGTAAGGGTCATCCTGTGGTGGAAGGTGGAAAAGCAAGCAAGAGGGCAAGTCAGAGAAGAGGGGTCAGGAGAGGGCGAACGGATAACAACAACCCATTCCACTTCCTACCCATTCCTTTGTTTGTAGCATTAACCCATTTGTGAGGACTGCATCCTCCTGATGTGATCAATTGTCAATGGTCCCACCTTGATACTATGGCATGAAGTTTGCAGGGGACATTCAAACCATAGCAAAGGCTATTGAAAGAGCTCAAGCAAGAGAGCCCTGAGAATCTGAGCGAGGTCGCTGGAGGAAAGGAAGGATGGGATAAAGAATTTAATGGAAATAAAATTGTGGGGACTAGGTGACTCATTTTTGTGGGGTGAGATGGAAGAGATGGGTTTGCTGAAATGGTGAAGGACAGCAGTGGTAGGAGGTTTGGAAGGAAGAGGGCCCGCTATTTTGAATCTGAGGCACTGAGGAGACATCCTACTTGGATTCTACTTGGGCCAGGCTAGAACATGGGAGGAGGGCTGTTAACAGGGAAGTCTCTGCCCAGAGGCCAGTGTGAGGTCAGGGAAAGGAGGAGATGGTCAGGAAGGTGAAGGACTCACCTCTGGGGAAGGACTGTTTCAGGCGGAGTAGCAAGAGAGGATCCAGTGGCGGAGACAGGAAGAGGAATAGAAGAGAGAGGTGCAGGTTATCCGGGAGGAGAGAGATTTTCAAGAACACAGATGGTTAGCAGCCTTAAGACCACAAGGAGGCAGTCCAAGTTGTTTATTGGCTGATGTGGAAGAGGCAGTATTTTAGGTGGGTGTGCCTATCCTTGGGTGGCATAGTTGAAGTGGGAATCCTGTGGAGATTTTGATCATTTAGCAAAAGATTTCCTGCAGTTTTGGAGAGTTGGAGTCCATTTCCTTGGCCTTAGAATTTTTTTTTAACCTATCCCTTGCTTGAATCCTTCCTCCACAATTATCCACTGGTTTGAAGGTTTAAGTCTTCTCCTTTTCATTCCAGAGTGTGGAATTAAGTAGACAGTCCCTAAGGAAAAGAAGGGAATAGTGGCTGTGTGTCCTCTAGATTGGAGGTGCTTGGTGTGTCTTCTCTCCAGTTCTATTTTGAGCAAATTAGTTGGGGTTAGATGTGGAGTTCCTGGCTGTTCTTCCAATAGTGCAATCTCACAAGACAGTTTAAATCTGGGATTCTTGACAGTGTGCTGGAATTGACCTGAGAAAAAGGAGGTTCCCCCCACAGAAGTGAGCCCCTGAGTCTGCATGGGAGCCCCTGAGACTTCCACAGAGGAAGGGCCTCTGCGGGGAGGCTTGATTGTCTTCATTCCCACAGCTGAACTTCTCCAGTTGAAGCCAATTAACAACCTTCTTTCCCTGTGGTTTATTGTACTGAGTTGAGAGAGTGAGGGGACACGGGGTGGTGGGGGGTGAGAACTTTGAGGATCCTCTTTTGTGGGTGGCATGTTGGGCTTCCCCAAAATACAGTTACCGTTGACATTATAAATGAAATTGTGAACATGTGTACTGTTTTAGGGCAAAACAAACTCCTCGGGCCCATGTTCATTAGCCACTTGTCTTTCCTTTCACCGATCTCCTCTCCCTGCTTCTTTCTGTAAGTTTTCTTCCAGAAGGTAGAGCACCATCCTGCCCCCCTCAGTTCTTCCAACCAACTCTTGCTGGTCTCAGTGCTTGAACTTGTTACACCTTCTCTGCTGATGCCCAGGTGGAAGGTGTTGCTTGAGGGAAATTGTTTTCATTGCAAATGGGCCCAGTGGGACATCTGAGCTTGCTGCTGGAACTTCATGCAAATGTCATTTTCCTCCACCCTGTCCTCCAGCCAACCCCCCTCCCCCAAGCTGCAATGTAGCTTCCTGAGAGTGCTCCCTGGATTGTTCTGGAAGCCTGCTCCTGCTGCCTGACTACTGCCTAGGTGTGTGGGACACTTGCCTTTTCATGCCCCCCCCACCTCCCACTTTCCAGTCTCACCTTTCCTTTCCCATTTCTCCTGCCTCTTTAACCTTTGCCTTTTCTTTCTCTTTCCTTTCTCCTTTCTCTCAAAGAGAACACCCACCCACTAGAACTTCATCTAATTTCCTTTCCTTTTTCTTCCCTCTATCTCTTGTATTCCATTTGAAAACACAACTTACATATCAATTAGTAACTACATTTACAGACCTTAAGCCTTGGTATCATTGGATTTGGTATTGTGGGAAGTTTCAGGCACCTGCTGGAAATGAATTTGGGGTAGGGGGATATTGGGTGTTAATCTCTACCCCTGTCAGAGGAAGCGGGAACCAGCATATATGGGGGGTTAATCTCTACCCCTGTCGGAGGAAGCAAGAATCAGCGTATTTTACAAGGGAATAGTGTGATGTGGGTGAGCTACATCAGAAGCACCAACTTTTATGTCTAGGCCCTCTGCAATCAGAGGACCTTACACTGGTCTTCATTTATAAACACAGAGATTATGGCATTTGCCATTAATACTTGGTGGAATGTTTTAGGAACCCAGTGAAGTTTATATGTGAGTTATTTGAAAAATAGGACTATTATTATTTTCATATATAAAAGTGCCAAAACAAAATAGCATGTATAAAACGAACTAACGGTATTGGATGTTCTCCAATGAGTCTTTCAGGTCCTAAGCTCTGTTTTCTCTAGGCAGTGTTTTTGCACAAGTAGAGGCTTAATGAGCTGTTGGACGGATGGACAGATTCCTAAATATCTAATTTCCTTCCTTGCCCCTTCCTAGTCCCATGTCCCTTTTCACATTGGCACCACTGCCCTCTCCTGGCCAGCAGCGGTGTCACAGTACGTCAGTCCATGGGGGGTGGCCCCTCTCCCTGGCTCCCAGAGCTGGCTCCTTTGCACCGTCCTTGGCCTGCAATCACTGACTGCCTGCCTCTCCTCCTCTTCCCCTTTCCACCCCCCATCCCTCTTTCCATCTGCCCCTGCAGCACTGCCAGTAACTCCAACCGCAGCACGCCGGCCTGCTCCCCCATCCTCCGGAAGAGGTCTCGCTCACCAACCCCACAGAACCAGGACGGAGACACCATGGTGGAGAAGGGCTCAGATCATTCCTCGGACAAGTCCCCATCCACCCCGGAGCAGGGTGTGCAGCGCAGCTGCTCCTCACAGTCCGGCAGGAGTGGTGGCAAAAATTCCAAGGTGAGCTGGGCCACGCTGACTCTCTGCCTCCTTGTTAGCTGATGGCGGGTACCAGGGAGCCAGGGAGGCAGATAACACCTTTCTCGAATGGCGGGAGGGCCCCAGTGTTTCAGAGATTGTCTTTCCATGAGGCCAGGGCAGGGTGAACAGGAAGGACCCTACTTAAAGGTCTTCCCAGCTAAGCACCTTTAGAGGGGTCATGGATTAGAAGTCAAGGCTCCACCCACCCTTATCTCTCTTTGGAAGCTGAGGAGAATCATGTCCCTTGAGATCTGGAGGAGGGGTCATCTATTTCTGGCTGTCTTCAAATTTGGTCCTCAGAACTGGGGTAGAAGGGAAGCATTATCCGAGGACGACTGTGTTGCCACAGAGAGAACCTTCAGGGAAACTCCCAGAATGCTGTTCAACCTCTCTGGCTATCACCTGCCTCATCATTGTACTAACCCACTTGGTACTCTGGCGAGAGGGCAACCACAGGGTTTTCCCATAGCTTCCAGGCATGTTCACCTGAGCACCAGGGCCCCTATCCCTAAGGATATGCACAAAAGCCCCAGTTTGGTTCCAGTTCCCCAGAGAGTTTCCTTTTGCCCTCTGTCCTCTGGGAAGCAGGAGGCATAGCTGCCCATGTGCTCCTTCAGGAAGCTTCTCTTCACCAACTTACTCCCAGGACCTGGGAAGGGGCTTGGGACCCCAGGGAGGCACGGGCGCTGGTTTCCCACCTGAATTTGTCTTTTGATTTCTTGTTCTTCCTCTTCTTCCCCACCACTTCCCAAATACCTTCTTTGCATGCATGGTCTTAGTCTCACAAGCGCCTCTCAAAAGTAAGCCATCTTTTGTCTCTGTCTTTTTTATCTCCCCTCTAGTGTTGAATTGTCTGTAGTGCTCAGCATCCCCGCCCTCTGCCCCAGCCAATTCTGCCCATGTGTCCTGCTTGGTCCCTTTCCCAGAAGGGCCGGCCCCACTCTTCCCCTGGCAGGCTGGCTTTGAAGAAACTGAGGCCCATTCCTGTTGCACCTGAGGTCGGAGAACAGACCCCGTCCCTGCTCCCCATGTCTGCCTGCTCCCCACACACTGCCTCTGGTTGGAATTTATTCCCTCCTTATATGGTGCCTTCTCGAAGCAGAGTCTGGCAGAGTGAGTTTCATTCCTGGGTGGGGGAGACCCCATTGTGTCATAGTGCAGATCCCTGTGGCCCCTTGGTGGGTGATTTTGGCTTCCTGGGTGGTAGTGATTTGGGATGGCAAGAAGGAGGTGCTGATGGCGGTCAGGAATTCAGGTCAGAGCGTTCCCTGGTGCAGCAACAGCAACTGTAGGAGCTCTGCCTGGCATGTTCCTTTTCTCCATCCTTGGAGAGCTACTCAGCAGGGGCACCTCTCACTGCTTCCACCCACTGCCCAGACCAGGTCCCTCACTGCTTCCACCTGCTACCCAGGGCCTGGGCTTGTGGTGTTAAGATCCTGAGTCTTGATCAAAGAGGGTGCAGAGCGGCACCGGGAGTTTGGTGAATGTCGACAGCAACCCAGGTAGGCCCTGGAGAGTGGGAGCAGGGCAGGGAGACAGAGACAGAGTCTTTCCCAGACCCCAAGATCTCTGAGGCCTGAGGGGAACTTGAGCAAATGGAGGGTAAGCAAAAGGTGGTATAAAGCATAAAGCAGTGGGGCTCAGGGTATCGGCCCCCGAGGAATGGTTGCAGCTGGAAGAAGAGGAAGCTGAGCAAGGATGACTTACAACAGCCTCAAGTCCCTTAGGTGCCTTGAGGAGGAGGATGGCAGTAGTTCTTTCCTGTGGGAAGAACCAGAGTCTGCAAGGCTAATCCTTGTAAGCACAATGTGGATCTGAGGATTTTCAGTGACTGTAGCTGGCTGTGGACAGGGTTGGAAGCCAACAGGAGCTCTCTGGGTTCAGGTGGCCAGTCGGTGCAGACCTGGCTGATTTCTGGAGATGGGGTTTCATATGACCCTCCTCTGTACCTCCAGAGCGCTCATACCTCTGCCATGGTTGATGGGGACACTGGAGGTGCTCGAGGCCCCGTTGGGGAGAGGGTATCAGTTTATTCTTCTTCTCTGCTTCATATGCTTTTTCGTCCTAAG
Organism: Sciurus carolinensis; assembly: GCF_902686445.1. Taxonomy (NCBI): domain Eukaryota; kingdom Metazoa; phylum Chordata; class Mammalia; order Rodentia; family Sciuridae; genus Sciurus; species Sciurus carolinensis. Next base: position 122,296,241 of record NC_062223.1, read on the forward strand.
GTGATATGGTACTTGATGGGCATTGGTCTTATTGATGTCATTGGTCACCACTTAGAGAGAGAGTGCTTTGGGTGGGTGATGGGTTGAATAGGCAAGTACCAGGTAATGAGGATTGATTTCAGTCTTCAAAGTGTTAGTCTTTTTTCTTGGGGTGGGGGGCACAAGGCCCACAGTTTAGTCTGAGAGGTGTAAACATTATTGCCCAGGTTATATACAAACCAAACCTGATTTAAAATCACACAAGTAGGCAAGTGTGGTGGTGCATACCTGTGATCCTAGTGACTTGGGAGACTGAGGCAGGAGGATCGCAAATTCAAAACCAGTCTCAGCAACTTAATGAGGTTCAGGAGTACAGTGCCCCTGGGTTAAATCCCTAGTACAAATAATAATAATAATAATAATGCATCAAGTACTTAAAGATATTATGTGAATTCAGAGGCAGGTGAAATTGAGTTGGGGTAGCCAGGACATATTTCAGGGGGCAGGTAGAATCAAAGTGGGAGTTTGGAGAGGCATTACAAAGGAATCAAGAGCTAACTTTGGCCCCCTTCCTAAGGAGCTGAAGGAGGAGGGAGGTGACTGAGCCAGTGAGTTTTTCTCTCCAGATAGACACACTCATTGAGTTCCCTGGCTTTGAACACCTGTTCCCCACCCTGTTCTCCCACCAGTCATTACCCTCACTCCAAACCCACCATGCTTTAAATGTAGTTAAAATAGGACCAGCTCGTTAGGAGCAGCCGTGGTCCATCTGGGGCATGCTTATGCAAGACACACAGACTGCAAAAGAGGGGTTGGGAACCAATACAGGGAGAAGGTTGCATGCAAGACAGAGCCTGGAACAAATTGTGAGGGAATTCTGCAGGGGTGAGGCCCAGTGCGGAGTGTGCTAGGGCAGTGGGGATATGCCAATCATTCATGGAACAACCTCCCAGGTTGACCAAATATGTCCATGGCAAGGGATCTCAGAGCCAGAGCTATTAGTGCTATGATCATAGCTAAACCACCTCAGTTTCTGTCTCTTGTCCATCTTCTAGAAGAGACCACTTCTTGTGTTTTCCAGTTAAGTTAGGAATGCCTCCTCTTCTCCCCAGAATGAGAACTAATGCCCCATCTCTTTCCTTCTATGGCCTCCATTTCTTCATGTGGGGGTTGGACTAGACAATCCCTAAGACCTCACGCTCTTGAGCTTTATGCAATAGAGGCTGATGCTTGCTTCTTTCTGAAGCATAGGCTGGGGAACTCAGGCTGACCCCACTCGGAGGAATCTGCTCTTGCTCCACTCTCCAGCCCTCACTTGGTAGTGACAACCTATGGCCACTAGAGGGAGCCAAGGCCCCGATTCCTGTTCCCACCTGCTCCTGGAAGAAACCTGCCCTGCCCTGCCCTGCCCTGCCCTGCATTGCCCTGCCCTGCCCTGCATTGCCCATGTAGTACCAAGTGGATGGGGCCAATTAATCCTTGGCTTGAGCCCTCCAGCACACCTCTTCGGGTGCATAGCATCACCCTACGCTGTGGTGCTAGTGCACATTTTCCCTTTTGAAAATATTTCTAATTTTTGTGGTTTTCTTTTCAGTATGACAGACTTTACCTGATCAAAGTAAGAAGTTTTTTTTTTTCCCCCCTTAAGTCCTACTAAAGGTAGAGCTCATAGTCCTCTCCCACCCCAGCCCCAACCAACCCCACCCCCACCCCAATCTTATCTCCAGACCCCCTGAGCCTTGGCTCTGGAAGATGTTTCTGGACTTTGGGACAGGAGATCACTGTGAGGTGACCTGGGTCTGTTCCTTCCAATCTTTGCTCTTTAGCTGCCTTCTAGGAAAGACAGTTCTTGTCTCTGACAGCTCTCTTTTTCCTACTCCTTCTTCCCCTTTGGCCAAATTTATATATAAGCTAAAGGAACCCCTCTTTCCCCTCCCTAGTTCTGCCCCTTCTTGCCCTCTGGCCCTGTCCTCCAGTTAGAGGTGTTCCAATGAGCTTACAAGGGGAGGCAGCCTCCCTGTCCCGCCCATCTCCCCTTCTCAATATCCCAGGCTGGCAACCTCCCTGGTTTCCCTGTCAGTGGCTCCTTCAGGACTTAACCCTAGAAAAGCACAACCTTGAAGATGTGATTCACCTCCAAAAGGTTGGTCAAGTTCAGAAATTCCTACTTGCAGTGGGCGGTCTCTGTGTCTAGTGTGGATTTCGCTGGAGGCATAGGTCCCCATTTGTCTCAGTTAGGGGCAGAGCCAGGAGTCCTTGCTCTGGATGGAGTATTCCACATTTCTTTTGAGTCCTTGAGAATACCATCTTTTTCAAAAGAGCAAACATTAGACACAAAGTTATCACAGAGCCAGTTAGAGATGGGACATAGGTTTTCTGGTTGAAGCTCTTTGTGACCCTGAAACTCTTTGTTCTGTATAGATTCAAAAGGGACAGGTATCTCGATGGCGGTGCATGGAACAGGAAAGTCCCTTTTTCCTACATGGGACAGGAAGGAAGGCACCATGTGGAGGAATCACAAAGAATCTGAGATCTCCCACCCCATGCCTAAGTTCCTATTCTCTTTACTCCTAGGGTCTTACACAAAGGCCAGGACAAGGGATGAGACACTAGGGTGCAGGTGATAGAAACCTTTCTCAGCTATGAAACAGATGTCTTATGATTTGGTTTGAAATTAGTGAAGTTCAAGGAAACTGTGGGACAGTTGAGGCAGCAACTCCCAGAGTGTATCCTCCTCATATTGGGAAGTGCATGCTAATGAACTTCTGCATGGACCTATGCTCTGTGGTCAGACTTTGTATGTGAGGACCCAGGAAGTAAGACATCCATCCTGAGGCACAGATCAAGTTAGATGCAGCCTGCTTGTCCCATCCACCCTCCTCCAGACATAGGAACCTTAACTGAAATTATTTTTGGATAGTTTTCAGGTCCAGGATTCCCATGTAGCTACACACTCCCCTACATGATGAAATGGTTGTTCTTGAGTATTCGGATTTGGCCTTTTACCTTCAAATGCCCCTGGATTGGCAGAGGGAATGACACTATGGTAGGAATGTGTGACTTCCAGATTAGACCATGGGATGGTGTTTTGGGGGAATGACCATAGAGACCCCCTTGCAAAGCAGGATTGAGAGCTGTCCTTGGCGTATTCTCCCTTGACTGACCAGTGAGATTGATATGAGGATGAAATCAGGGGCAGCACATTCATCCCTAATCCCCCTCACTGGCCTATCTCCAGAGTCTCTGCAGACTCATGTCACCTCAGAGTGTTTCTCTAGGGTTCTTCTGATGGAATAGAGGAGTCTAATGAAGGGAGCTAGGTCACTTGACTATCCAGTCAGGTGGGTCTTACTCACCAACACCCTGGTCCATAGTCCCTTCTACTTCAGCAGACCCATGGCCAGCAGACATGCTGAGACAGTGACTGCCCACTTCTGCTGTCAGGTTGGGCCCCTTAACACCAGGGGGAAGGGATAAGGGCTGCTAATTGTGCACAGGATCCATTCTTCTGGGTCTGGTTGAGGTTTGACCTGGAGGTGAAGTTTCTGTTTATCATCCCAGTGGGATGTACATAAGTGACTTCTGTTGGTAGAGATGGGAGATAGACTAGGCATAATCTAGTCATTCTTACTTCCTTGGGAGATTTCCAGATCCCATTCTTCCAGGGGACTGAAAATGGAAAACTTCTGAATTCTGGGGCTGGAGTGGAATATGGTTTTGCTGATACTGTATTATAACAATATGGGATTGGAAAGGACCTTTAGAAATGACATATTTCAACCCCCGACCCCCCACCTGCCATAAAGAACTCAAAAGCATTTCTCTGCCATTATCACTTATGTGATCAGCCAGTTTTGGGGATAAAAGAAGGAATTTACTCATCAGCCAACTGAGAGAATAGTTTGAGGGTGATTTCAGGCAGTCCCTTTTCTTCCCCTGCCACTGAAGTGTCCCGCCTTGCCTTCTCCAGAGGTGGCTGACTCGGAGCAGAAGTCTGGATTGGTCTCCATCTGTACTTTGCTTCTGGTCAGGGCCCGTTTGGGGACTGGGTCTTGGATGCCTACAGAGCATCCTGCACCCCCATCAGAAGAAGCTTGTGATGGGGCTCCGACTCCCTTCCAATTGAGCGCTAGCTGGTGCTGCCACTGCCTGCCTCCCCAACTGCCCCAACCTGGTGGGGCTTCCAGCATGGACTGCTCCCTGGGCCTCCTTTCTGGAGCTGTCTTGAGAAAGGAGGACCCCTCCCGAGCAGCAACATGGGAAGCATTCAGCTGCATTTGGATTCGTCCTCCCTGCCCACCCTCTGCTGTCTATGTGTCCTTCCCCCTGGAGCCAGACACATTCTGGCTACTCTGGCATCTCTTCCCTGACTAATTTCTTTTTTCTCTTTGATTGTTTTTTCAGAAAAGCCAGAGCTGGTACAATGTAAGTATTGCTGTCTCTCTTCTTGTTGGATCTATGTGGAGTTGGGGAGGGTAAAGGGGGGGAGGGGCAGGGGGAGGGGTGGGGGAGGGGAGGGGGAGGGGGGAGTGCTGTTTGGCTTCCCCATGGGGTTTCCACCTAATTTGCTTCCTCCTTCCCCAGACCAAACAGAATAATTTTCCTCTGTACCGGTACAGGGCAGCCCTGGTGAGGAAAGATTTTATTCTTTCTGGGAGACCAGAAGGGGATGGTCCGCCTTACCCGCTATCTTACCTAGACTCCTTGACAAGCCCCTTCTGAGTCCTAAAAGGGGAGAGTGGTCTGAGAGGACTGGGGCAGGCGTGTGAACTTAAGGCCAAACTTTTCATTCCTTAATTATGACATCTTGTGGGAGATGCAGCTGTAGGACTTTCTCTCAGGAACGGAGAGGCTGTCCCATGTAATGGAGTTTGGCTTCTGCCGCAAAGCCTGTTCCTTCTAGAAGACTCCTCTGACCTTGGGTCTATGGTAAAGCTGTGACTAGGAACATTTCTTAGGTCAAAGTGTTTGTGGAGTAAGCAGTCCTTGCAAAAGCCACATCCCCTTGGCATATACACAGAGTTTTGGGACTTTGAACTCTTCCCCTAAGGAGCATTTGACCAAAGTCTCTCAGCTGACCCTTCTGGGACCACACAGTGGAGGAACTGGTGTGTTGCACAATGGCCTGTCTTCAGACCTCACCTTCCTTTCTCTCAGCCTGCTGGCCTTCACACTAGACTCTGATCACGAGAATGCCATCTTTGCCCACTCCTTACACCTGGTTCTGCACCAGCAAGAGGCATGGATATGGGGAAGCTGTCATGGAAGGGGGCTGTGAATGACAGATGCAGGGTAGAGAGAGGGGGCTCTGGGGAGAGGCTTGGGTTTAATATGGGTCTGTGGGTCCAAATCACACGCGTGGGCTGCATGTTTTCATACATGGCCACAGTTCCTCAAAGTCAGGCACATGCCATCTCATCCTGTGGCTTCCCACCTTCAGCTGCTCGGTGGTCTGCCTTTCCCGGGTATTATTGAGTCATCTGCAGATCTTAGCCCCACCCAGCATCCCAAGGGGGCTGTGCCGATAGGAGAGAGTAGAAGCTTGAGATGGCCTGGGGTGAGAGAGAAGACCCATCACTCATGCTTACTCCTTCCACCTTGACCCATGAGGCGGGTCACCTGGCCTCTGGTTTCTTCCAAACTGCTCAGAGCTCCTATGCTGGAGGGTCAAGAAGCACCCTGTTTCAGGGAGGGGAGGGGAGACAACTGTGCTTCCTGGGAACCGTCCCTGTGGTCAGGACATCCTTACCCAAGGATTCCTTTTTGAGCAGCACTGCACGATTTAGAGCCCCCAAAGAGGAACAGAAAATACATGCTTGCAGGCTTATCAGACAATTAAAACAACCAAATTTGAGCATTCAAGTCCTTTTTCTTATTGCTAATATCATCCTTCTTATCTTTCCATTTTTCTTTTTTCGTGCTTTTTAACTCCGCCCCTTGTTTTGTCTTGCTCTTCCCTTTCCTGTGTTTTTTGTACCCCTTGCTCTCTGACCCCCTCACTCCTTTCTTTTCCTCCTCCATCTTTTCCTTCTCCTGCTCTAGTTTTCCATCCTCCTGTCTGGCTTGCTTTTTCTCCCTGATTCTAATAGGATTTGCTTTCTCTCTGCCGCCCCTTTTACCTCTAAGCCCGTTTCCCTCAGCCCCACATGAAGACTTCGCATCTGAGCACTCAGTTTGGTGACAGGCTAGGAGATGCTATCTCTTGGCTGGAGGATGGGTTGGGCCAACTGCCCTCTGGAGGCCTGGAATTCAGGGGTTCCCATGACAGGGGCTGGAGCCCTAGTACCTGGCTGACTCTACTTGCAACCAGAGACTTTCTGCAGCAGTGGAACCTCACTGACTCTTCTAGTCCTCCTTCAGGATAACCAACCTGGACAATGCTTTCTCTGTTTGCTCTGTGGCTCCTTGTGTCTGCCCTCCACAGCCCACATGCTTCTCTCTTCCTGGTCCTGACTCAGGATTCTACTGGTGTAGGTAGCAGAAAGGAATGAGCATGGAGGAAAGAGCAGGTAGACATTGGGAGGAAGAGGCAGAAGATGAGAGGTGGCAAGTGGCCTCCAGTTGCCTGAACTATAGATGTCAGGAGACCTGCCTGGGGTTTGCACAGTTGATAGTCTCTTATTTCATTTTCTTTCCATATTCCTCCATATGTTTTCTTCACCAGGGGTAGCTCTTCTGGAGGGCAATCAGTAACTGCCATACTGGAGAAGCCAGTAGAGGGCAGCACTGGAAATGGGCCTTCTTGGGACAATACACCCTGCCCCCAAGTAAGAGCCCTGCTCTCTTCCTGGGGCTGAGACTAATTCCCCAGCTTGGAGTTTCCCACGGATGGGTTTCTCTGGAGGAGACAAGATGCTGCCTCTTCTCCTCCCTAGAAGCCAACCCTCCTGTGTCTACTCCAGTAGTGCCAGACACTGGTCCAAGTCTGGTTGTTTTTAGCCTGGGGCAGGAAGCCCTGACCCCGTTGTTCCCCAGAGCCACCTGAATCAATGCATGGAGAGCATTGGCACCTGCCACACCCACACTTGTGCCTGGGGTAGCTGGGCACCCTCTCCTTCAGTGCGCGGTGCATGGATATGCTCTTGTGTTCAGTTGTGTCGTGGGGGAAACTTCAGTTGATCAGCCACTGCTCCCCAGCACTACCCCCCAAAAGCACCCCTGCATTCTTCAGGAGGGCCTACCCTGCCTCTGTTGCTTTGATCTGGTTTCTGTTTTTCCTTCATCTCTCTGTCCTCTGTCCCCTGCATTGCCTGGGCTGATTGGACTCTGACCTTCAGGGAGGACCCCATCTCCCCTTCTTAGTTTGCCCAGCAGGGCTCCTTCTGATCTCTCTCCTGATACTAATGTCAGCTCTCCAGCTGTTCTGATGCCTCAGACTCCATCATGGCACTAGACATCCTTCAGGCTTTGTCATCTCCAGCCTTGGGGACAGTTAGATATACTTGGTCAGTGAGAGAGAGAACAGTGACAATCAGGACTCTACAGGGTGCTGCCCATTGAGTGGGCATCCAAGGGCCATTCGAGTGGCCAGAGTCTGATGTGAGAGGAAGCCCACCCACACGGCCACCCCCACCTTCACCTGCCACTTGCCTGCAGAGCCTTTTGCTTCTATGTTTTAGCCAGGGAGGAGCCGTCATCACTAGGACAAACCACCTTGATCTAAAGAGTGGGTTAGCCAGGTGCAGTGGTGCACGCCTGTAATCCCGGCGGCTCGGGAGGCTGAGGCAGGAGGATCAAAAGTTTGAAGCCAACCTCAGCAAAAAGTGAGGAACTAAGCAACTCGGGCTGGGGATGTGGCTCAGTGGTCAAGTGCCCCTGTGTTCAATCCCCAGTACCAATAAATAAACAAACAAAGAGTGGGTTACACAAACGGACGTGGCTGGACCCTGGGATACATGGAAAGGCTATGGAGAGACAGCATCAGTTTAAGGTGGGGTTTGAAGAGCCTGCCTTGTATCACTGCCCTGAAGCCAGTTTTATTCAGCAGAGTGCCTAGCTCAGGGGGTGAGGCATGGCCCCAGTAGAAATAAGAGAGAGATAAGCAGAGATAGGGCTTTGTTTTCAGCAAAGACGCATGGGGAGAGTTGAGAATGACCAAGTCAGGGCCAGAGGAGTGGAAAGGGTGCGGTCCCCCATCCTAGTGGGCATGAGTCTCAGGTGAGACAGGGTCACAGAGGTCTCTTGGCTGTGCCTCATCTCACTGATGAGGTGTCTGCCATTTCCATGGCAACCCAGGGCAGGTGCCTCATGCTAGGCAGAAACCTAGTGTCCTAGTTGCCTGATGCTCCCCCGTTAGGGATGCTGAGGGAGGGTCAGTGGCAATCCTGTGGAATGTTGAGCACCGTTTAAGAGCAAAAGAACAAAGCCTTGTCAGAATGGTATTCAGGTGTTGGGGGTAGAGGCAGTGGAGAAAGTGGGAGAGCTGAAAGGGTCCTCCTGCCTCAGCTGCCCAAGTCGCTGGAATTCTAGGCATGTGTCACTGTGCCCAGCATTTACAGTTAACTTGAAGAGTCTTCCTGACCTCTGCTCCCTGACGGCCCACTTAAGTCTTTCCTTAACTCTTTCCAGAGTAGTCTCACCTCTGCAGGTGAGACCCCTTCACCAGCCCACCTCTTTCCCCACCTTTCTGCCTCGGACCCATGCCCTGATGCTCGGTCACCATGCCCTGTCCATTGTGTCCCACATCTGGCTTCTGCTTACCAGATTAGGTTGGAGCACCAGGATTTCCTTTGTGAATCTTAACTAGTTTCTTTCTAGGCGAGATCAGTGCTCTACCAAAATGTTTGTTTTTCTCCTTGGCTCTCCCCTCCTCCTTCCTGCTGAACCCAGGAAGTGGGTACCATTTGGTCCCAGTACCCGGTGTTTGCCATAGAGTTAATGTTTAGCCCAAGGTAATTCCCGGTGCCCAGGCTCCTGTCCTGCCCTGCCCAGCCCTTGGCGAGTGGTAGAGGAAACCAAGACGGAAGCAGACTGAGACTCATCTCCCAGGGTGTTATCTCTTTGGGTGTGTACTTTTCCTATCTCACCCAAACAGTCATCATCTCATTTGGCTTGTATCAATGGCCTGTAATCAAATGTTTCCAAGGAATTATTTCAAGGATCCGGAGAGACTTTTAGAACTATCTACCACCTCTATCTTGGGGTGTGGTATGGCCCTGAGGAGAGGAAAATGGAATTGTTGTATTGGCCTCTCACAGTGCTGAGGGTGGAGCTGACAAGCAAGACAGAGAGAAGCTTGCTGGAGAGAATGTGAGCAGGGACTAGCTCTGAGAATCCGAGTGTGTAAATCAGGGATCCCCACATGTGTAAAGATGTGTACACCCAAGATGCAGTGTTGACAGGAACAGTTAGCGAGGGGCATAAGGAAAGCATTCATTTGGTAAATAAATTTTGAGCACCTGCTACTGAAACATATCGTGCTGACTTCTGTGGAAGCCATGAAGCTATTTGAAACATGGATCCTTCCTGCGGAGGATGGAAGTCCAATGGAGTAGGTGACATGGCACCATGAATGGGAGCTGTGGCAGCTTACAGTGGGTGTCTGTTGAGAGGGAGGCAGAGGGGATTGTTAGGAGATGGCTTGGAGAAGGATTTAGACTCTTCTTATTTTACTTTCTCTAGCCCTGTTTACCTGGGTCAATCCAGGCTCCTCTTGATTTGTGTCTTTGGGTCTAGTACTCAGGAGTCTGTTTTCTTTAATATGTTCACTGGGTGATTTTTAAATATTGCTGATGTTCCAGTGGTACTGTAATACGAAAACACTAAGGCTCCTAAGATGAAGGCACTCTGTCCTTCCGCAGGTAGGGGCCCAAGACCTTCCTGGTAAGGTGGCCTTGTTGTGGAGGGCGAGGGCCCCAGTTTAGTCCACATCTCCACAGTCCCTCTGCTGTCTCAGCCCTGTCTTTTTTTTTTTTTTGAATTTTTATTTATTTTTTTCAGATGTTGACAGGCCTTTATTTTATTCATTTATGTATATGTGGTGCTGAGACTTGAACCCAGTGCCTCACACATACTAGGCAAGCACTCCACCACTGCACCTCAATCCCAGCCCTCAGCCCTGTCTTGAGTGCCCCTGTCTGGAAGCTTTCTTGCCCCCATTGGCCTAACTCCCATTCTTCTCTCTCTTTGGCTGCCTCCTTCTGACCAGGGGCCAAATTCTCTGCACTTCGCATTGCTCCTTTGCCTTCAAGGTCTGAGCAGCTGTCTGGGAATTCACTTGGCTTTGATCCCCACTCCTGCTAGTCTTGAAGGTGAGGCAGGGTCCTTGGAAAGGAACGAGATGCCTCAACCAGACCCCAAAGCTGTTGACCTCAACTTCCCTAGGCTATCTGCCCGTCAACATGTGTGAGATTAACTAGGTGAATTATTAAATCCCAAGTTGCCAGCTGCAGCTACAGGGCAGTTGATACATCGATGGTCCAGCAAAGGGAGAGTGTGTCTCCAAGAAGTCCCTGGCTGTCTGAGTCTCAAATTTCAGATTTCATCTTAAGAGCAGTGCCCTTAGCACCTCCCCTACCTCTCCCCCACTTGGAGCCCTGACCAGCAACTTTCCATTGCAGGAAACATCTGCTGGGGAGGCCAGGCTAGGCCAGGGGTTACTGCAGGACGTTGGCCAGGACCATCACCCAGATCCTGTAACTTGAAGCATGTGCAGGGCTCCAGCCCTGCCCGCCCACCACCGTGCCTCCCTCCCTCCTGCCACGGTGACTCTTAACAAAGAAGTTGTTTGCTGGCAACTGAAAGGAGCGGGGTCTAAAGGGAAAAGGGGTGTGTTGCAGGGGTGGGGAATGAGAACAGGCTGCTGCTGACTGGTGGCCACTCTGCCTGGGTGAGGGATGTGAGTCATAGTGGCCCCAGCCTGCCCTGGGTAGATTGCACGTTGATTAACGTGCCACTCTGGGGACAGATCAGGACCGGGGAGCTGGGCCTTCAAGTGTCTTTTTGGAGCTTCCCACCAACTATGAGTCACTTGGCTGTGTGTGAATAGCTGGACCTCTGGACCTGGCTGTGAGGCATTCAATTCCTGTGAAGTTGCCTGTCCACCCAGGGCCTGCTCTTGAGAACCCTCAGCCAGCACTATCTGCCTGATGTGTCTGCATCTTCCGGCTTCAGATGGACTCTTGGGGTGACTGTCTGCACTGACCAGGAGGAGGTGCTTGACTACACCCGCTCTGGGCTACCTGAGCCTGAAGACCTGCCAACAAGAATAAAGCACAACCCAGCTGTGGGAGACCGGCCGGCCAGCCTGTGCCAAGAACCATGCTGATCATGTCCTTTCACTTGTGAGGCTTTGTACTGGGAACACAGCTCTGGGAGAGGAAAGGACATTGGCTAGGGTCACATAGACCCTCTGTCCAGAAGCCAGAGGTCACTCCTCTGCAGTTCAGTCCAAGCGAGGCCAGTTGTTTTCATCCTGTGGGGAAAGTCAGGAGTCCGAGCTCAAGGAGCTGGACTCCACTGGGAGGGGAAGCTGTGGAGCAGCTTGCAATGGACTCTTTGATGGAATCTGGGGTTCTCTGGAGCCTCCTGTTGGAGCAGGAAAGCCAGTCATTGTGGTGGTCCTTGAGGAAATTTCTCGATGGACCTGCTGGTGCTGGACACTGTTGCTTGCATGGATCTGAGGAAATCCCAGCCGTGAGTGTGTGACCTGATTTCTCTCTGTGACCATTTTTTTGCACCCTCGCATGCCCCCTCTTCTTGGCTTTGCCTCCCAATGGCCCCAGGTTTGACAACACTTGAACCAAAATTCTTCAGCCATTTGAATAGGTGAGCCATGCCTCACCTTTGGAGCAGAATGCTTTAGGAGTGCATGGGGTGGGAGGTAGAGGGCCAGGGTCCCCTCGCTTCGAGATGGCGTGTCTTTGCAGGCCAACCATGCCTGCCTCATGGGTCTCAGCACTTTGGACTGCAGTAGGGAGAGTTGACCACCCATGTTGATTGATAGCATGGTAGAGTAAGGACATCTGTGTGCAAATATGGAGTAGATCTTTAGAAGGCTCGCTTGCCCCTCTCTCCACCTTTACAGCTTTGTTTCAAGAAGAGAGGAGTAGAACTCTTGTACTACCTGTGTTTGGGAGACTGTGGCCAGACTCCCACAGCGCCATCTCTGTAGATGTCTGGGCTCTCACTGGGCATAAGAGAAACAAGGGGGAGAGGGCAAAAATGGAAGAAAACCTAGAAACAGGAGAACTTCCAGGCTTCAGGTTCATCATCAGGATGTCTCATCCCGGTGGGTTTTGGCACCACTGATAGGCTACTCCTCGGGAAGATCCTGACACTTTATAAATTCCAGGGGCCGGGAAGGCTGGTGGGCCACAGAGCAGGTGAACGTCTCATCTGGAGAGATTGGGCTCTTGTGGGATGGCTCTTGTTTCTTGGCACAAGGACAGGGCTGGTGTTTCACTCCTGCTCTGTGACCATGCCTCTTGGGCACATCACCTGGCCTCTTTGTGCCTCACTTTTGTTCAGTATGAGGTAGGATAATAAAAGCCACCTTGTGATGCATGTGATGGGCTGAGCCTGTGCTTGATTTGTGGTAAGAACTCATTCCACACCAGCCTAACTGCAGTTCTAGAAAGCTAGTTAAACAGATGAGGAGCATACTGGTGATCAGGTAATCAAGGGTTTCCAGACGACTCAGTGCCAGCTTGGAACTAACACAAAGACCAGAGGACTGTTGTGTCTGAAGTCTTTTCTTGCATAGAAGTCATAGGATGGGCATGCTTCCTGATATCAGCCTGCAATTGTCCTGCTACCTAGTTCAAACACATGGCAGGAGGTTTTGAAAGATGGGATTCTGTGACAGCATGCCATTGTTTGAGGGGAAGTTAGCAGGGCACTGACTATTGCAAGTAGAGCTCATTCTGTAAATAAGCCAAGAAGAAAGGCTGAAAATTTAATTCTAGACAAACTAGTTTGAAGCACTTTGTCCTCTTCTGTACTTTCTTCCCTTCCCCCCTCTCTCTCTTTTCTCCCTCTCCCTCTCTCAGAAAAACCTCTCCAAACTAAAGTCATGCATTTTCTTCCCCCCCAACTTCCTGAAATGCTCCTCTTTCTTTAGTCCTAAGACCATTTGACCCAGCTGAGGTAGGCAGTGCCGGATACAGATATGATCAGACCCCAGCTTCGGTTCCCTCATGATCCATTTAGCTCTATAGAAAGTACCAAAAAATGAGCAGTTGAAAGGTTGTTCCCTCACTACCACAACTGTATGCAGCAGATTCCCAGGGAAGTGGGTGAAAAAGTGTAAAAGGCCAAGACCCATGTGTCACCACTTGCAGGGCAGTCCATCCTCAGGCACGTGCTCCTGGCTGAGGGTCAGCCGTCTTTTCTCTGCATAAATAGGTCAGTGCATTGCTGGATGGAGTGCAGCTGTCCCTCTGTGCACTTTGTTTTATGTTTTGTCCTTGACTGTCCTTTGTCTTTGGGCACTTACCATTTGGGGGGGGTTATATTTATTTATTTGTTAGTTTTAAGATTGTTAAGGGTTCCTGTCTCATGGCATCTCCAAGGAGGACTTCCTTTGGCAGTCTATGAGTCTGAGCCTGCATCAAGGCTCCTGGGAAAGTGAGGTGGGCACAGGGGACATCTGGTGGCCCAGGTGGTGGTAGGGCACAGCGCAGGGAGAGAGGTGCATAGTATGTTGCAGGATCAGATTCTCTGCACTTGTTTTCCCTACCAGGTCTCTGCTCCTCACCTGGCCTTAGGGCTTATGGGATAACAGAGCCCCATTTTTGAGTCTTGTCATGGAGCCAGTAGTTAGGTGAATGGGGGCAGGGGGCTTCTCTTAGTTTCTTCATTGGTACTGCAGGTGTTGGTGTATCATCTTGTAAAGGTTGGGAGGGAATTGGGTGCCTTATGAGCTGGATGTGCTTTTAAATTCTCTTTTTTTTTTTAAATGCTTTTTTTTAACACTGGTTTTATTTTATTTTATTTTTTGAAGTCATGTCTTTCACACACAGTCACATGCTTACTGTTAGTTATAACAACAACTTCTGAGAGGTGTGCTTGGCCCCATCCTGTCCCGAGTCCTGCTGGGTATTGATTTGTCTCCTCAGGCCCCTGTTTCACTGACAAGGTGGTTCTACCAGCTGGCAGAAAGCAGAGCACAAACAGCTGGCATGGTGGGCTTCAGGAAGCACCCTGCAGATGTTCCTCCTTCCTTTGTCTTCTTGGGACCACGTGGGTCCTGGCTTTATATTTTGATGTTTGATGGATGCTGGACACACACAGTTTTGCAGGATTAGTTTCTCTGCACTATTGTTCCATGCCAAGCCCCCTTTCCTAAGCTGGTCTTCTAGGGCCTCTAGGGTAACAAAACCTCATCTTTGCCTTTTTAACAGAAGCGAGTCCCCCTCTACATCTACTTCCCTAACCCACAGGACCTGGGTACTTTTTGCTAACCATGGCCATTGTTATGCAGGTGTTAAGCCCCACTTACAAGCAGAGAAATGAAGACTTCAGAAAGCTCTTCAAGCAACTTCCAGACACGGAGCGCCTCATTGTTGGTGAGCTGGGAGCCCTGGGAGGCGGCAGGAGGAAGTCTGGGAGTCCGAGGGGTAGCACTCAGACTGCTTCTGGCTAGAGGCTGAGAGCCTACCCAAGTGAGCTTTTATATCTGGGAACTGGGAGAGAAAATGTCGATGTCAGCACACTGGCCCTGGCTTTCAAGTCTCTGAGCTGAGCACAGAGCTTATGGCAAGAGTCCACCCTGGAGGGAGTACCTGGAATGCTTACCTCTGCCAATGGCCAAGCAGTGGAAGGGGTTGGCATGGTCATAGGTGTTGGAAAAGAAATTGGTTGAATTTTATTGACCTCCTTACCCCTAGCTTTTGTGGCCCTGTCTGCTCTCACGTTCCTTCTGCCTCTAGGTGGTAGCATATTTTACCACCGCCATGTTCCTGATCATGAGATGCAGGGTCTTCCTTGGCTGCTAGTTCCAGTGTCTCATACACCGAGTCAGCAGTAGGCGATTAGGCTCCCATAGTGTTGGTAGGAGCGATGACATGCCTACTACACATCAGTTTGCTAAAAATGCTTCCTGCCTCTGAACTTCCCTGTCCTGCTTCCTACCACAGATTACTCATGTGCACTCCAAAGAGACATTCTTCTTCAGGGCCGACTCTACCTCTCGGAAAATTGGATCTGCTTCTACAGCAACATCTTCCGCTGGGAAACTCTGGTAAAGACCTAGGACTCAGACTGGGGGGTGTAGACCAATGGTAGAGCACTTACCTAGCATGTTCAAGGCGGTCCTGGGTTTGATCCCCCCAACTGGGAAAGAAGAAAGAGAAGAAGAGAACTGGGACTTGCTCCCTTGGGCTGTCTCTTGACCAGTGCTGAGCAATTTGCCCTCACTTCCTTCCTTTCTTTGTGTTCTCTCCAAACCTTTGCACAGTTTACAAAAACACATGACTGAGGCTTGAAGGATCCCCAGTTATGAGATCTCCGCTGCCATGTATTTCCCTCCCACCTCTTGGATGTGGAAGAGGGTACAAGTGAATGCTCATTCACTTTGGGCAAATGCAGTTATTTAGTGTGAGTTTCTGCAGAGGGAGGCATAGTAAATTAGACAGGGCATTGACCTTGGGCTCAGAAGACCTGGCCTGCATGTTTTCTGGATTCTGCAGCTAATTAACTGTTTGATGATGGACCAGTCCTTTCTTTGCCTCTATTCCCTCATTCTTATAAAATAGAGAAAGATTAAGTAGATGATTTTTGTTGTCCTATCCAGCATCAACATTCAGTGTTTAAGTGGCAAAACAATTGTGGTATTGCTGCATATTTAGCAGACTATTACAAATGAAAAAAAAAAAAATCTTCCTAGACCAAGAATCAAGATATCCATGACTGTAGACAAGGCTCAGTCCCTACTTCGCTATGTGGCCACTGTGACAGAAGTGGGTAAACCAGATGATCTCAAAAGTGGTCCCTTCCAGACTTAGAATAACATGAGCCATGATCTGATTTCCTCTGTCTGCATTGCTGCCACATGATCACTCATTACCTGACTCTCTGATACCTCCTCTTTCTTGTTATTCATTCTCTGTCCCTGCGGGGATGCCAGCTGACAGTCCGTTTGAAAGATATCTGCTCCATGACAAAAGAAAAAACAGCTCGCCTCATCCCCAATGCTATCCAAGTTTGCACTGATTCAGAAAAGGTAAGTGGAGCCAAATTCTCGCCTTTCTACCCGCCCACCCCACGCCCTTCATACCCCACTTTCCCTACTTCTGTATTTCTGCCCTTAAATTGCATTAATCCAGAGGCTTAGAGGATTAGGGCAAGAGGCAGTGAGGGAGAAGCAAGCTCCTGGTGCAAATTCTGGCATGGACAGGGTGACTGGAGGCTGCATATGGGGAGAGGGACCTGGCACAACACTGGATGTGGAGCCAGAAGACCCGAATGACTGTAGGCATTAGATAACTTCTCTGAGCTGTTTCCTCATGTGTGAAATTGACCCAGCATCTAAACAGAGCATTGAAATAGCATCGTATATTTGAGAACATTAAATTTTAAGTCACCACACAGACTGTAAGTAGTCATCATTGCTTATCGACATAACTGATTAGATCTCAAGAGGATGAGAAGGCTAATAGGAAATGAATTGTCCTTATCAGTATTGGGGAAATGTGGTAGATAAAATTAGGACAGGAATATCTGTGATCTTTCACCTTTAACCAGAACCTGATGGCCAAGAGGTTCAAGACTAAGGGTGGACGAGGTTTCTGTGGAAAACAAGGTCTATAATTCCCATGACTCAGTTCAGTGACAAGAACCATGAATATCTGGAGTCAGCTGGCCTTTGGTTCAAAATTCTCTTCCTGGCACAATCATTTTTGTGAGCTTGACATTAATTGTTAGTGGTTTTTTTTTTTTTAATGTCCAGGGCTTTTTGTGTAGCTTGTATGAAATAGCATTTGTCAAGCACTTGGTAGGTGCACAGTAAAATTTTAGTTTTCCACTGCTTGCTTTCAGCTTATTGTGAAAGATCCCCACTAATGGGTTAGCACTTTTAGGAGCAGGTTTTTTTGTTTTGTGCCTTTTGTACCCTAAACATATAGAATAGTGCCTAGCTCACACGAATATTCAAATAGTCGTTGAATGAATTAGAAGTGTTGGTGAGTCAGTGGGTTTGTCTTATCCTTCCATTTAAGCTAGTTTCCAGCTCACTTCTTACCTAGTTCCAGTAGGTGGGTGAAGGACTATTGGGTAATGGGGATTGAACCTAGAGGTGTTTTATCAATGAGCTACATTCTCAGCCATTTTTATTTTTTATTTTGAGACAGGGTCTTGCTGAATTGATGAGGGTCTTTTTAAATTGCTGAGACTGTCTTCGAACTTGCGATCCTTCTGCCTCAGCCTCCCAAGTCATTGGGATACCATGCATGTGCCACTGTGCCAGGCAGGACATTTTTTTATGGAGATACAATTTTAAACCAGAGAGAACAGTGAAGAAAGTGTAGTTGAAATACTGAAGGACTTGGTAATAATTGTGACTTAGAGGTCCCAGGTACATAGGTCCCCATCAAGTTGACCTGTCATTAGAGTGCCTGTGTCATGATCATGGATAACTGAAAGTCACTAGTGTTTGAGGATGAAGTCAGTATCTTGAGTTTGAAAGGAAGACCATGTCTCAATTCATTATGTTGTATATCTTAACTGATATTTCTTGTCATTTTCTCTTCCAATCTAGCACTTTTTCACTTCATTTGGGGCCCGGGATAGAACATATATGATGATGTTCCGGCTCTGGCAGAATGCACTCCTTGAGAAGGTAAGTACTACTCAGCTATCTCCTTCAGCCTCAGGGTACCTAGGTTGGTTCTATAGTTTAGCTATTAAATTGAGGGGCAACTTTCAGATTCTTGATGTAGTCTATGGGTAGAAACATTCTTTAAGTTGGACTTTTTAAAAAGAATTTTTGATTGCTTCTGTTCTTCTTAGTACACTTGCCCTCTTTTTCACATAATTGTCCATACCCCTCTTCCCTTTATTCCAACATGAGATTCATTTACAGTCTTGACCTTTGAAAGTTCTTTGACTTTCCTTTCTTTCTGTATGGAAACTCTGAACCCCAGGAGAATCAGCTTTTCTTAGGATAGTGCTTTTAAGAAGAAGAAGACATGGCATAATGCATAGACACATAGGCAAACTGATTGCTTTTTAGAATAAAGAAGAAAATATTCTAGTAATCCAGAGAGGGTTAGATGAGATGACCTTTTAGGCCCCTTAAGCTATGAAAGTGCAGAACTCTTTCTAACCACAGGAACTGTCTAGCTATAGAACAAACCACCTCTGAGGTTGAAACCTCATTCTTGGAAGTGACCCAATGGCCATATTTAATATAGAAGGAGATGGCAACATGGTGGGGGACTAGTTTAGGTGTCCTCTGGGTGCTCTGAGTCCAATTCAGAAGCTCTGGAATTACCCTGGCTTAAAGTAACTTGGGTTTATTCCAACTAATGTTGGAACTTATCAATATAAGCCCCAGGTGGTGCAATTACCATCCTTTAGGGGCCAGCTGATCCCATTCTGCAAACTTCTGTTGAAGTAACAGACAAGGAAGGGCCATGTTCCTGGCTTTGCTAGACTCCACATTCTTAGGCTGAGATCCTAAGCAGATGGGGCTGTCATGGAGATGCCTGCTGTCCTCTAGTTCAGCTAGTAGTTGGACATCCTACCTTCAGGGGAGCTAGTATGACTCAGTGCCTCAGCAGAACAGGTAGATCTGCACAGGAAGGACCTGAGTTGTGCCTCTTCTCCCCTGCAGCCCCTGTGCCCCAAGGAGCTCTGGCACTTTGTACACCAGTGCTATGGGAATGAGCTGGGCCTGACCAGTGACGATGAGGACTACGTGCCCCCTGACGACGATTTCAACACCATGGGGTGAGTGAAGCTGAGAGTGGCTGCCCGGGGAACCTGGCGATACAAAGGCAGTGAAGGCCTCAGTGCGTGACATCTGAGTCAGGCCGTGAAGGAAGTGGGGGAAGAACCACAGGGCAGGGCTTTCGCTGCAGAACCAGTAAGGGGAAAGTAGTTGGGGGTGAAGTCAGGAAAGTTGAAGGGGCAGAAAATGATAGACTTTGGGCCAGTGTGATGGTGACTTTTACTCAAAGTGAGATTTGAAGATTGGGAATAGATCATTGGTAAGGTCTGAGTTAACATTCTAAGAGGATCACTCTGGCCTCTGTGTTAGAAATACACTGAAGGGAAACAAAGAGAGAAGCAAGGAAACCCACTGAAAGACTGTTGAAAAATTTAAATAATTTGGATGAAAGATAGTGGTGGTTTGGCCTAGGAAGGTAACAGTAGAAATAGCAACAAGTAATTAGTTTCTGAATATATTTTGAAGGATGGATCAGAAAGGAACCAAAGATGGCTTTAAGGTATTTTTGTTTTATCATTTAGGAGAATGGAATTATTTCCAAACTGAGATGAATAATACTATAAGCAGGACAGTTTTGGAGGGAAGACTAAAGGTTGGTTTTTAAGCAAGTTGAAACTGAGATGCCTGTTAGTCAGGTAGAGAGGTCAAGTAGTCACTTGGAATGAGTGGAATTCACTCTGGGCTATAACGAAAAACTCAGGAGTTACTAGTTTGTAACCATGAAATTGAATGAAACCTCCAAGTGACCAAGTAAACCAAAAATGGAAGTTCAAGGACTGGGCTTGGGAACACATAATGAGAAGAAGAAGCAGAACAAGAGATCTTGAAAGAATATCCAATGAGGTAGGAGTAATGCTACTGGAGTTTAGGATCATAGAAGCCAAGGGAAGGGTGTTAAGAAGGGTATCACTGTATCACATGCTGTTGGTAGGTTAAGAAAGATGGGGCCTGCAAGTTGACTAACACAAAGTGTGTGTGAGAATGGGAAGGTAGGTGGAAGCAGGTGGTCATGTGAGAGTCTAGAGGAATAGAAAGAAAAGAAAGAGCATTGACCTGGGCTTAGATACAAATGCTAGCACTTTATAGAGGTATCACATGAACTCAGTGGATACCTATTTGATTATCTCTAAAATGCACGTGATGATTACTTAGAGTTGTTATACAGCCAGATGATATATAAAGAACAAGTCAGCTGTTAATGCCAATGATGATTGCTCCTTTTGGGGAAGGCTGCTGTGGTACCCCTTAAGTGTCCCTAGAAGGGCACCCACTTTATATCAAGGAGATTTTCCTTTTAAGTGTACCATGCAGAGAAGTTTTTTTGTTATGATTCAGTGGTATTGTGCAATACCACTAAGGGAATATTTATATCCAGAATCCTATCTTAGTCAACATGTGGGAAATAAAATCTGCTTAGAACCCAGTTATTAATTCAAATGATCAGGATGAGATGGAATCCAATGGGCAAAAAATAGGTTAAGGTAAATAATAAATATAAAGGTAAATAACGGTTAGGTAGGGATATCTAAGGAGGATGCCTCGAAAACTTGAGCTTGGAGCCAGAAATTTTATATGGGATGTAGGAAAGATGCAGTGAGATGGGAAGGAGGTTTCAGAAAAGCAATGAAGGGAGCAGATTTTTAGTTAGAGGAGGATCATATACAAATCAAACACCTGCTTGCTGGTGCCTTCTCTAGCTACTGCGAGGAGATCCCTGTAGAAGAAAACGAAGTGAATGACAGCTCTTCCAAAAGCAGCATTGAGACCAAGCCAGATGCCAGCCCACAGCTGCCCAAGAAATCCGTCACCAACAGCACCCTGACATCCACTGGAAGCAGCGAAGCCCCTGTCTCGGTATGGATAGTGAACCCTGACATCCCCCACCCTGATCCAGTGACCAGTGTCTCCTAACTGCGTTACCTCCATTGGAGCCCAACCTGGGGAGTGGGTAGAGGGGAGGTGGGTTACAGTGAGTCAGTTTATTTGAGGAGGCATACTGGAGTGCATGGGTTCTCTGTTCTCTATTGGTATTTTCTCAGGGTCCACAACTGGATTCAAGGTGCCTGGTTTACACAATCTGATTTGACTTCTAAGATTAAAAGTCTCCACTCTGTGAGCTTGGCTCTTGGTGGGCTGCTCCAGGTCCTCCCCTCTGGTGGAGAGTTATTCCAGGTCTTTCATGTATTGTATATGTATGTATATATTTAATTCACTGTCTTGATCTGAAATGAAAGTTGTGCATGAATCTAGAACTGAAGAATGGTTAATTGTTTACTTGTCCATTAGATTCATATTTATTGAGTGCTTCTGTGGCTTATTTCCCCCTTGTGCTGGTTTTTATGGAGGCTACAAAGATTTCTAAGAAGATCTCTCTCCTTGGGGCATTGACAGTCAGAAAATAGAAACTTGATGAAGGAAGAGGGTTAGGGGCATGTGCTAGCAGGTGGAAGAAGGGGCGGAATTCCTCAAGAAAGCGCTACTGGAGAAGGGAGGCTCGTTTCCAATGGCTTGGGGACCAGGCCATATCATCTTAGAAGGAAAACATCATTCATTTGATGGCTACTCTTCATTTTCTGTCTCTCAGCTTGTCTTTAAAATGTGAAAAACTTTATTGATTCCCTTCCAGTGCTAATGGAAGAATGACTTTTTAAAAAGGCCTGTGGAGACTTCTGAGGTTAGGAAAAAAGTGTACTCCTTAGAGGCAGGCTGATATTGTCATGGCATGGTGGAGGTTTGACTCCAGGAAGAACCTGGAACTGCAGGTAACACCTCTGCTGACCTCCTGGTCATGTGTCTGAATAGTGAGCCTGAGCAGGGCAGCCTCTTGTGCTGGGTTCACTCATCTGCAGCAGAGCTGAGCAAAAGCCCAGAATATGACTCCACCTAGGCTCCTAAGCAGCTGTGTTGGGAGTGCAGGGGCCTCCAAGGCCAGGTCTCTGGTCTCCTTTTGGAGAGTAGATCCAAGTAGGTTGTCCCTGGTGAGTGACCCTTCAGTCTCTGCTGCAGTTTGATGGCCTGCCCCTGGAGGAGGAGGTGTTGGAGGGCGACGGGTCTCTGGAGAAAGAGCTCGCTATTGACAACATCATCGGGGAAAAGATTGAGATCATCGCGCCAGTGAACTCCCCTTCATTGGACTTCAATGACAATGAGGACATCCCCACCGAGCTGAGTGACTCTTCAGACACTCATGATGAAGGTGGGCATTTGAACATGATTCCAGAGTGGACCTTTGAAGGCTTAAAGGAAGTCTCTGTGTGGGGACCAGAGGCAGCATTCTGGACAAGAGGGAAAGGCATTGTCAATGACTTTAGAGACTCCCCTTCTCTCTGATGACTCTTCTTTGTTCCCAAATATTTTTTAAAAATTTTTATTTGTACTTTTTATATATACATGACAGTAGAATGTATTTTGACATTTCATACATACATGGAGTATAACTTCCTATTTCTGTGGTTGTACGTGATGTCCAGTTATACTAGTCATGTATTCATATACGGGCGTAGGAAAGTTATGCCCTATTCACTCTATTGTCTTTCCTAGTCCTATCTCCCCTCCCTTTCCTTCATTCCCCTTTGTCTAATCCACTGAACTTCTCTTCATCCCCCCACCCCTCATTGTGTGTTAGCATCTACATATCAGAGAGAATATTTGACCTTTAGTCTTGGGGGATAGTCTCTGATGGCTCTAAGTAGATGCTTCTTACTTTGCTCCCACATAGATTTGGGTCCCAGGACCTCACTTGGAAACATGCTCCTTCTTATATTTCATGGAGAAAAATTAGATTCTCAACAGTAATTAAGTTGGTTGATGGTTTTCTTCCATTGAATTGGTGGTAGTTTATTTCTAGTGAGTAGATGCTCATGAGTGTACTTGTTCATCTGTAGACGGTCTCTCCTAGAGGGCACTTGTAGTGGTTTTCTAACCTTTGGCTGGTTTGCCTAACCAGTACTAGAACAGAGGACTGCACAGGTTGGGTACCACCTAATACTAGGGGTGCCATTCACAATATTCCCCCCACTATACCAATATAACACACAATCTGTATAGTCCTAGGTGCTATCTCTCTATGATATTCCTGAGTTCTTCCCTGGCCCTCTTTGGATCCCAGGGCTGCCAGAAATGTCAGCCTCCTACTTGATGTCACCTGTCAGCCCATGCAGGTGTAGACATTAGGGACTGTGGGGTGCTGGGGACTTGGGAGGAGAATTTAGACTTAGCAACTCACCTGTACCCTCAGGCACATTCTTCTGTAACAATAAAAGTTCAAAACATTGCAGGTGAAATTCCCTGGGTAGCACAGGAATACCCTCTGCCTGTTGTCTGCCACATATTATGTGCTGGATGGGTATAGCATCCTGAGAACTGAAGAAGCGTCGCTTTGGGAACCCTCCTAGACTTTCTAGACTTTGCTCTGTGTGTCTGTCCCTGTGACTCATTCTGATCTGTATTTTTTTTTTTTTATAATAAATCTATGATAGATTATTTTAAAGAGGGGGTATTGATGTCATGGGGGAAATAAGCCGCCCATGTAGTTAGGAATCGTGGCCCATCAGGCCAACCCAGGCCTTAGACGCTTTTCTATGAACAGATCTTTTTAGATTAATCAGTAGTTCCAGAACCCACCTGGATAAGTGGTTACTCTGTCATTTGTTGTCATTTGTGCCTAACTTACAGACTCTCCGTAAACTGTCCTTTAGGGGTTCAGACAACCTCAGGAAGTAGTCATTTGTTTTAATTTTAGTCTGAGATCCACTTAATCAGGGAGGTTTGAAAATGTAGAACCACATACAGCCACATGCCCCATAGTGACACTGGCTACATACACAAAGGCATTCTCAGGAGATTATAGTACCCAGAGGTGTCAGAACTTCCTGGTTTGTGTACATAAACTATGCTGTTTGCACAAAGACCAAATCATCTAATGGCTCATTTCTCAGGCCATTTCCTCTAGTTAAGTGACCTGTGACTATAGTACATCCCCAAACTCTTTGTAAAGGATGAATGGATAGTGTGTGATCCCAGCTTGACAGAAGCAAAGTCATAAACAGCAGAGGCCATGGGTCCTGCCTACCTGACCCTTGGTGGTGGTGTGCGCATTAGGCACAGAGACATTAATGCTCTGGGTTGTCCCCGGGGCCCTCTACTCTCCACCATCCCCCTCTAATCCCTGGCAATCTCTTCTGTGTAGGGGAGGTCCAGGCCTTCTATGAAGACCTGAGTGGCCGGCAGTATGTGAACGAGGTCTTCAATTTCAGCGTGGACAAGCTCTATGACCTTCTCTTCACCAACTCGCCCTTCCTGCGGGATTTTATGGAGCAGCGGAGATTCTCTGGTCTGATTTGGCAGGGCTGGCCCCTCGCTGACTGTTTATCCTTCCTCCCTCTGTATTTTCTCCCTTCTCCTTCTTCTTTTCCCTCTTTTCCCATGCAACCCCCTATCCAGGGTATCTGATGGCCCACACCCCCTCTTTCTGGCCTTACATGTTGCTAGAGCTTCCTCAGGGCCTGTTTTCCGCTCTTCCCTCCGTGCTGTGTTTTTCTACATGCCCTTGTCCTTCAAGTACCAAGAACTCGCCAGTAAGCAAGACTCACAAGTCTTGGTCTCTGCTCTCACAGGACTCACTCTACAGTCAAGGGCAGCAGCTTCCCCTCACCATAAGCCACCCTATTTTTGCCAGGGACCTCGCATTATCTCATTCAGTCCCCACAACTGCCTTGTGTACAAGGTATTAGGATTCCCCAGTGCTGACATTTCAAGACACCAAAACCCACGCTGTTATTATTTTCTCACTTAATGTAATTATAAGGGGCAGAGCCAGGATTCATATCTAGGACTCTGGGGTTTATGCCTTGACCCTGTTCCTGTCTCATTCCCTCCCTGCATTTCTTCCCACATCAGGGACACAGCAGTGGCCTACCAGGACTGCTAAGCCTCTGGCTCTGAGAAAAAGCACTGGGGGCAGTGGTGAGCCCCTCTGCCAGGAGAGGACACGCTGAGAACCTGGGGAGGTCAAGCCCTAGAGGCAAGGACTTGTTCCCAAGGGATCCCAGGCCCTTGCCACAGTAACTCCACTGTTACCGGCACCCCCGCAGGTGGCCCCAAGACCTCCTGCCCCAGCCAGGGAACAATCAGCATTCTGGAGCCTTGTGTAGAATTTCGGCAATGCTACAATGAGCTTCTTTCTGCTCTGATTCCCCCTCCTCCGGCCCTCCCTTCAGTCCCTCAGGCTCCCATTGGCTTCTTTTGGGGGGCCTGTCTAGTCAGCACAGAACGGGGAGTTCTTTGGAGGGGAGATTCTGGTGTGGGGAGCAGTGCTGCGTTCCCTCCCTCACTTCAGGGCCCTTCTCTACCCTCAGATATCATCTTCCATCCGTGGAAAAAGGAAGAGAATGGAAACCAGAGCCGAGTGATTCTTTATACCATCACCCTGACCAATCCCCTAGCTCCCAAAACTGCCACTGTCAGGGAGACGCAGGTGAGCAGGAAGAGGGCAGAGGCAAAGGAGAGTGGGCTGGGAAGCCCTGCCTGGCGTGAAGGGTGAGGGCTGGTGTGGGGGGGACCACTCTGGGTGCAGGTGTGCTTTCACGCCCGTCTGGATGGCAGCACCTTGCCAGCTCTGAGGCCGCCATTTCCCAGGGCTCTGCATCTTCTGTTGCAGGTTGGGGTGGGGAGGTGGGAGATGCCAGCCCTCCTCCTGCTTCTCTTCAGTGTTGGTCAGGGATGATCCTTTTCTCCCCACAGACCATGTACAAGGCAAGCCAGGAGAGTGAATGTTACGTGGTAGATGCAGAAGTCCTCACTCACGACGTGCCCTACCACGACTACTTCTACACCATCAATCGCTACACACTCACCCGCGTGGCCCGGAACAAGAGTCGACTCAGGTGGGTGTGGGGGCCCAGGAGGTTCACACAGGGTCTTTATGTTACACGACATTCATCTGCTTCCTAGGGAGGAGGAGGAGCCTGGATAGTCACCTGCTGGCTCTTTTTTTTTTTCTTTTTTTGCGGTACTGGGGATCGAACTCAGGGCCTTGTGCTTGTGAGGCAAGCACTCTACCAGCTGAGCTATCTCCCCAACCCTACCTGCTGGCTCTTGATTCTACCTTCTCTTGGAAGCATTCTGAGACTTCCTACCTCCCTATCCTGGCAGTTCCTTATGCTCTCCATCATGTGTCCCCTCACCACTCAGTACATCTCTGTAGTGAAACCTTTATCACCACCACTGTTTACTGATTGCCTGTGGTTTCTATGGAGCTACGCAAGTGCCTTAACTACATTCTTTTAGAATCTTTAGAATGACCCAAGGAGGCAGATTTATCCTCACGTTCAGATAGTTACCTTTGCCCAGAGTCACGTCTCCAGTTAATATTGAAACTTGGCTCCTTTTAGAAGCAAAAGCCTGAACTCTTTCCCCATGTCACATTGTGGCAATTTCCTGTTTGCCTCCCCTGCTGGACTTTGAGCTCCTCGAGAGCAGGAGTTTCCTCCCCACCGCCTTGTTCCCAGCTCTCAGCACTGGACCTGCTCAAGAGAGTCCGGGAAGTGTGGTTTCAGTAGTTAGTTCTGGGCACTCAAAGGAAGACATTTAGACCCTGTCATCATAAAAAAGTGTGTTGTTTAATTGAAAAGTCACCTGTAGCATAGGTGAAGTACTTTGGACTTTAAGGAGCAAGATACTCATTGATGTAGTTCAAATAGGAGTTTAGTAGGAGTTTAGTGACAGGTTCTGCAGAGATCTCTTTGGAATTAGGAAGCACTGGATATCTGAACCTGAGGCACACCCTGCGTCTTTCTCATCTTCTTCAGGTGTTTGTTGCTTTTATTTCGGTGTGGGGAGGGTAGGGGAGCGTTTGTGCTGCTTGCTTCACCTCAGCCTGCGTTCTCTTTTCTTTGCTCTCCTCTTACCTCTCTCCTGTTTCGCCTGTCCTTTGTCCCCGCCCCGCCTCCACAGGGTCTAGGTTTCTTTTTTTTTTTTTTTTTTTTTTTTGGCGGTACTGGGGGTCGAACTCAGGGCCTTGTGCTTGCAAGGCAAGCACTCTACCAACTGAGCTATCTCCCCAGCCCTGGGTCTAGGTTTCTTAGTTCCACTTTCCTCATAGGATCTTCCAATTTCGTGTCCTATCTATGTACTCCACAAAGAGCTAGCTGGTTGGTTTTTGTAGAGAGTGCTTATCCTCCATCCAGTGAATAGCTCTTGAGCATCAGACCAGGGTGGAGGCAGCATCCCTGAGGGGAGAATAAGCAGGGCAGGCAGCCTTGAATGTGGAGTATACAAGCAGGGAGAATTTGTTGACAGAGGCTCATATCGAAGGAGAAAGCAAGGAGCAAGGCTCTGTATAGGAGGGAAGGAGCTCAGTATTCCAGAGGTAGAGGCAGTGGCATGAC
This sequence comes from Sciurus carolinensis, assembly GCF_902686445.1. Lineage (NCBI taxonomy): Eukaryota > Metazoa > Chordata > Mammalia > Rodentia > Sciuridae > Sciurus > Sciurus carolinensis. Next base: position 122,323,496 of record NC_062223.1, read on the forward strand.
TAGTGACTGGGGAAGGGAATACCTGGAGATGAGCAAGAGCTGGTGAGGTCTTGGGTGCAATGGAGAAGCAGGAACTGGGGCCAGGAGCAGATGACACACTGTTACAGGTGGGAGTGATGAGACCCCGGAGTCTGACGTGGACTTGAATGCCTCAAACATCAGCTCTACAGCTTCCCTTGACTGGCTGGCAGCCTGCTTGGCACCCATCTGGAGCGCCCCTCTGGAGGGAGGCAATGTGACAACATGAAAGAATTCTGGGCTTGGAGTCTGAAGCCCTTGTTGGTAGCCTTTGGTCCCCTTAAATATTCTAAACTTCAGTTTTCTTAACTGTAAAATGAGGATAAATCCCAGTGACCTCAGAGAGTAGCCAGGGAGATCAGATATGAGGGAGTTGAAAGGACTTTTGAATATGTAAAGTGCAACACAAATGGGAAACTAACTGCCTTTGCCTTAAATATGAATTCACTTTTCCCAGCAGAGGAGAGTCCACCCAGAAAATGATTCATCTTGTTTTTGGCTTGTTCCTCAGGGTCTCCACAGAGCTGCGATATCGAAAACAGCCCTGGGGTTTAGTGAAAACCTTTATCGAGAAGAACTTCTGGAGTGGGCTGGAGGACTACTTCCGCCATTTAGGTGGGTGCTACCATCATTGCTGCTGGTTGAACTGCGGGAATTGGGTAACCCATCCGTCACCATTGGTACGACTCTCACCATTCAGTGGAATGAGAAACCGAGATAATGGAGTTGTTTTGTGGGATCTTTATGTCTGTCCCCCAAAATGGATAGCAAATTTGGCATGTATGTGAATATGTGCATTTTTCAAGAGACTATGTCTATCATTTTATAAGGTCATTAATAGAGCTATAATATCCCCCAACATGAACCTTAAATCTAATGATACTGGTAATAATTGTGTTATGAGAAGGTTCTGAAAATTGCCAGTGAATGCATCTATTTAGGAAGTGTGTAAAATGCCCCAAATTATGTACATGAGGATGCAGACATTGGGACCATGTGACTCTACACAATACTGGACAACCCAAAATAGGGGATTGGGCAGAGGTACAGCCCAGAAGTGCTTCCCACAGGCATCCATGAGTCACTGCACCCACCTGGCCCACTTCCCAGGGTATAATATGGGGAAAATGTTTCCTGTATGCCTTCTGGAGGCTGATGTGTTGAGTTGAAGGTGTGGGAGGGTGGCCTCTGATGTGGCCCTGTTGTCTGTGGTAGAGAGTGAGTTGACCAAAACGGAGAGTACCTATCTGGCTGAGATGCACAGACAGTCTCCCAAGGAGAAAGCCAGTAAGCCCTCGACCGTGCGGAGGAGAAAGCGTCCCCATGCCCACCTGCGGGTGCCTCACCTGGAAGAGGTGATGAGCCCTGTCACCACACCCACCGATGAAGATGTGGGCCACAGGATCAAGCACGTGGCAGGTGTGTTCCAGGTGGGGATGGTGGTGTGGGCTAGTCTTTGGGCTGGAGCTGCATACCCATGCCGTGGCACAAACGTGGACATTCCTTTTGTGCCTTGGTTGTATAATTAGTATATGATTCATATGTAACTCAGTAAATCTGAGGCTCCCCATGCTCTACTTCTCCTTGCCAAGTCACGTCCCTCAGCCCTGCTGAACCCTTATGTATGCTCTGCCTTTGGACTTATGACGCCTAAGCTCCATGTCCACCTACACAGCCTCCACATTCTTGGGAACTACACTAAGAAGAAGCTGAAACCCAGATCCTAGAAATGAACTCATAACATAGCTGAAACCCAGATCCTAGAGATGAACTCATAACATAAAGACCAAGGAGTCCAAAACAGTCCCCAAGGGTCTGCCCACCCAGGCTGTGGGCTCCCCTGGTATCTCCTCCTCTTCCTATCCAGTCGTGCACAGCATCATGTCTTTACTTAGTAGTCATGGAAACCTGGGGTGATAAGGGGCCTCGAGAATGATGAATGCAATATTTTATGAACTATGCTTTACATATCCCTATGAGTTCATCAGAGCTTCATGGGGACAGGGCAGGAGGCAGAGCAAGAGAGGAGAGTGCCAGTCTTCCACATCCCTTAGTCTCACCCAGAGCACTGCCGTAGTATATGTTTTACACAGAAAATTTCAACTAGTGTTGGATTTCAGTAAATTGATTCTCAGGTTACATTACTTGCATGTCCAGCATTTTGTTACGCATCAATTTAGGACTGGAAGCCAGCTGCATCTGGTCCTTTCCCAGAGCCATTTCCACTTCCTTAGTCCAAGACCACTATCCTGCATCATTATATTTTAGCTACATAGGTTCATTGATTTTCCTGTTTCCTCAGCGATGACCTGAACCAACCCATGACCTTACCTCTTATTGCAGGGCTGGGAATAGCCATCATAGGATTATAGTGGCAGCATCATGGACCCTTCCCTTATGTTTCTTTCTTGACCATTGTCATGTGAGCAGTTAGTAGACTTGTGGACCATGACAGTGACAGCCTATTTATTCTCCCACAGGTTCCACGCAGACACGGCATATCCCCGAGGACACTCCCAACGGTTTCCACCTGCAGAGTGTGTCCAAGCTGCTGCTGGTTATCAGCTGTGTGTAAGGGACTTTAGGCTGTCTTCCCATCCCTGCCCAATGCCTTCCATTTCCTGCCTGGTGTAGGAAAATCATCTGCCATCTCTCAAAACATTTATTTAGCACCTTTCCTTCTGTTTTTCCTTACTTTTTTTTTTGTTTTATTTTGTTTTTGTTCTTTTGTTTGTTTTTCTTGGTCCTCTAGTCTTCTCTACCTGAATCAGTTATTTAGTTTCTCATTTCTCACCTCTTTGCTTCTTTTTTCTCTGTTTTACTCAGTACTAATGCTGGTCTTTAGGGAAATATGCTATATCCATGCCCTTGAGGAACTCAGTGGCAAATGAGTGTGATAGGGCATTTGAAATTCTGCACAATAGGATAATTGCTAACATAGAGAGACTGCAGAACACTTTAGGAGTCCAGTCATTTGCAAGAGATGTTCTAGGTGCCTGCTCTGTACCAAGCTCTAGGACCACGTTCTCATGGAACCCATGCTTTGTCAGGGCAGCCAAATGAAATCAATGACTACAGCACAGAACAAAGTAGGTACTTATTTTAATATACATGGTTTATAATTGCTATGACATTATGAAACCAAAGGTTCAATAGCTTGCATAGAAAGTTACGTAGATGGGAAGATGAGACAAATGAAGACATAAGATAGGAGACCACAACTGTCTGATGGGTAAGTATATGCCATCACCTCCCTAGGACTTTTCTAATCCATTTCAAGTAGGAAGCAGCTAGGAAGCTAAGGAGAGCTCTTCTGCTTGCCACTGCCTGGCATCCTACCCCTTCCTTGCATGGGGATGAGCTGCAAGAGAGTGTAGGTAGCACGGGGGTGGGTGGGAGACCTAACAGCTGCCCAGACATGGGCTCTACCTACTGCACACTGGGCACCCAACCATCTCTAGTTTAATTTTGCTTCTGCAACCTCCCCAGCCCTTCCTGAAATATTTCCTAAGAGGAAGAGCAAGGCAGACAGCTTTATCCTTGCAAAAATTTAGAGGAAGCCTACAAGCAATATGATCAAATTTACATTATGGCAATATGGCAAATGGATTGGAGAAGAAAAGATTAGAGGCAGAGAGGTCTGTTGGAGTAAATCACAGTGATGTAAGTGAGAGTGTCTGTCAGACTGAGGTGAGGGACTAGAACTGAGAGGTTCCAGAAGGGAAAGACTCATGAACCATTTGGTTCTGTTACAAAGGAAGATGAACTCCTGATTTGAGGGAATGTGAATGGTTGTATTGTTAGCAGAAATGTGGAATTTAGTGGAAAGTTGTGGAAGACACTTTTTGGCTCCAGGTGTGTCATTACTTTAGGTTATCTAGGTGGAGTTGACAGGTATTTGTTGATATTGACCTGGTATTTATGAGAGAACTGTAGGCTGCAGCCACAGATGAATTTTCCCTGGCATTAAAGCCATGGGTACAAATGACACCATTCATGCCACGTATAGAGTATTACAGAGGCAGGGCCGAGGATGACCCTAGGGACTCCTGACAGGAAAAAAAAACCCTTTGAGGAACATGAGGAACCTTCTTAGTAACCTTCCTTGAGTGAATAACATAAAAGTTGTCTTTTGACTATGACAAACCAAGACATTATTACAAACTTAAGTACACAGACAACTGTAGCCAGTGAGATTCACGTTTAGTAACAGTAATTTAATGCAATTCATGACATTTTTCAGTTAAAACTATCTCTGGCATTGGATTTTGTTAAGTGGAAAACCACAAACTCTAGTTCTGTAGTTAAGCTCTCTCTGCATTTTGACCTGACTGTAGTGGAGAAGCCCCCCTCTGATGAGTAAATCAGATATCATGGTATTAACTAGCCTCTGGGCTTGGTTTGTTTAGGCTAATAATCAGACTTCTAATTCAACTCAGTAGGAACCAGGCTGTGGGTCTGGTGAGAGCCAACCCGAATGTAAAACAGACTTGCATGGCATGATTTGCTCCGCGTCTGGCAGGCTCTTGCCACTGTTCACCTGCCATGCTGTGACTCAGCCTCCCACCTCTTTTCGCTGTTTAGACCACTGTAGAACTTCCAGCTAGACAACACGTGGGGGTGTCCCTTGACCTTCGCTTTGCACAGTCAGGATTATAAACACTAACCCACATACAGGCAGGAAGATCATGAACTACATGTGAAGAAGTGGGCGCTCAGACGATCCAGTGTATGCCAATACACCCACAGGCAGGATTATCGAAATGCAGCACAAAATTTGAAAGTTCTCATGGAGAACTCAGGCTACCTCCGGGGATTTGCAGCAACCACCTGAAAGAAGATGACATTCCACAATATCAGAAACGCCACTGAGAAATAGAGTCACTCTCATGTACACAGGGAAAAGTCTAGCTAATCTGAGCTTTTCTTTCTCTTGGCTGTTCTTTTCTCCACCCATTTGTTTTACCTTCCTTTCTTTATCTTCTTCTCTCTTGCTATGTATATCTCTACCTGCTCCTTTCATGGTAAAGAGCCACCCCTTGTGGTAGGCCTGCTGTATGCCAGTGTGCTTTACAGACTCATGGATCAACCCCAGTAGGGTAGGTATTATTGTCCTGATTGAGAAAATTGGGCTTCAGAGAAGCTAAGAGGCTTAACCAAAAGTTAAGAAATAACAGTTCGAGCCAGGGTTTGTGCCTGGTATTGTAGATCTCTGGGCCCTCTCTTTACCAGTCTTTCTTCATCCCGTGATCTTCTGTCACAAAATGACCTTTGGGCAGCCATGGAGGCCAAGAGAAGACAGTTTACACAGAGCCCCTAGAACTGTCCACCCCCTGGGAAGCCTCGGCTGGTCCCTGTGATTCATTCTGGAGCCTGGCAGGTGCAGGGAGGGAACTTTGCAGCCTCGGGGAAGTTCTACCAGCCACCTGTAAGGGATATCTGGGTAGAGTTGGAGATCCCACTGAAATTCTTCCTTCAGTTCCACCCTTCATTTGTGTCCTGACATTTTGAGGTCAACAGTGGGGCAGGGGGTGGGATCTTTTCTCAATTTAGAACCCGTGAAATACCAAGAGTCAGTGTGCCATGCTCTCTCTCACTCTTTCCTTGCTGGGTCTCTTCATCCGTCCCATCTTTGCTGCTAGTATTTCCTTCTCACCCAGGCTCACTTGCTGTCTGGCTCAGTTCCGGTGGTTTCCCCTTCCCACACTCCTGTTTCTAACCTCTGCCTCCTCCCCATTTTTCTTCCTTGCTCCCATTAGGATCTGTTTCAGGTACTGGCTCTATGATTACTCCCTTTATTCCCTCATCCTTTTTCCTCTCCACTTTACCTCTCTTCCCACAGGCACCCAGATTCTGGGTGCCTGTGTCTGCCCTCCCCAGTGCCTTCACCCCACGCTCCTCTCCATGGCTGCGCCGCTATGCCCCGCCCCCTCTAGACGAGGCTGCTTTTCTGTCTGTCACCCTCACTGCGTCCCTCTGGCACACTCACTCATTTGCTGTCATGCTTTGGATGACCCGGTGGGCAGGCACGGAAGCCCCTGGGATGGGAGAGATGCCTGACTCCTGTCCCGACTCATCGTCATGGCTTACCCCCCCATGTCTTCCTCCTAGTCTGGTGCTGCTGGTCATCCTTAACATGATGCTCTTCTACAAGCTCTGGATGTTGGAATATACCACCCAGACCCTCACTGCCTGGCAGGGTCTAAGGCTCCAAGAAAGGTAATCCTGCCCCTGCCCTCTTTTGGCCCCACCTCTACCACACCCAAGCTGAGCCCTGCCTCCTGCCTGCCCTGGGACTGACTGCCCCATTGCCCTTGCCCAGGGGATAGCCCTTTGGGTTATGCCCCCAGGCAAGGTCTGAAAAATCTGTCCCTGTAGTTATCATCTACTTCTGATTTGGGGCACTGGGGACTCAGAGGCAGGAAGCAGAGGACAAAGCACTCTGATGTGACTCTCTGTCCTTTAGGGGTCTGGGAGCACAGGAGAGTCCGCTGAGCATAACTCCAGCTGCTGGGGCACCCCTTCTTGTACCCCACAGGTTACCCCAGTCTCAGACAGAATGGGCCCAGCTCTTAGAGTCCCAACAAAAGTACCATGATACTGAGCTCCAAAAGTGGAGGGAGATCATCAAATCCTCAGTGATGCTTCTAGACCAGGTGAGATGCCCCATCTTCTCCGTTTCCCCTAGGCTGCAGGAGACACAGATCCTTCCTTGATGTTCTGAGAAACATCACCGTCTCTATCACCAGCCTCCCAATGTCTTCCACCCATTCATTCTTCTCCCAGGCCATTCACTATTCTAATGTTAAAGTCATTCCTGAATGCAACTGGAAACATAGGTACAGTCCCCAAAATAAAGATAAGAAAATACATTGGATTTGCAGCAAGAAGGCTGTAGGTTAGATGAAAAGAGAACTTTTTTATTTATTTATTTTGGTAACCTATAGTCATCGGACTGGCATTTGAACAAAGAACTCCCCTTTTACAGAGATTTGTCTTCCTAGAGGATGTGTCTGTCTAATTCCTTTTCATCCATACTACCTGCTCCCCGAATCTCAAAGGCTCTGTACTAAGAAGATGACTATTATGTTTTTATTTCACAACATTGCCTTTGTAATACAATTGCCTATTTTCCTTGGAAAACCTAAGTCCAGCTGCTTTGAAAAATCATCCTGGGGCAAAAAAAGAAAGAAAAAAAAAAATCAATAATTAGCTTAGTTTCCTTGTGGGAAGGAACTTCCTTCCTCCCAGAAAAATTTAACATGTTTTAGAAGTAACCCCCAGGCCATTGCCAAGACTGCAGGAACTACCTTTGCTATTAAGAGAATTAGGTAGATAACAGACCCAGAATTTATCCTGCTACGTTAAAATTTCTATTCCCAAAGAGGTGTCATTCTGATGTCTTGTGCTTACCTAGGCCTGAGATGGAATCCCTGCTTTACCACTAATTAGTTTTATGACCTGAAGCCAGGGATATTTAATATCAGCGTCAGTTTTCTCATTTATAGAATAGGGATTGTGTTTATAGCTTCAAGAAACTGCTATTGGAATTTGATGGCACCTGGAAGGCGCTCTCTAACATCAAACTTTATTTCCCCTTCATAGCTTGGTTTTGTGCTCTGAATTAAGGAGAGATAATCTTAATGCAACTATCAAGACCCCGTTTAGCATGTTTATTAGAGTATAGCTTTGGAGCCATGTTTAAGGAGAGTATTTTTGTGCAAAAGAGCACAGACAGCACAGTGAGAAGTTTGGAAGTCCCAATGAGACAAGAAGGGCTGATCGAATTGAAGATACACCACACTCAAGACAGGGACATGGGGCAATGTGAGCACAGCAGTCTCCAGACATCAAAATCAACAGGTGAAGGGTTAGGCTTCTTGTAAAACTCCAGAGGTCTGCGCTAGGACTAGAAGTTACAAGGAGTTAAATTTTTGAGTCATCCAATAAAAACAGACTCCTTTGGTTAGCTGCTTTGGAGGACTGAGGTTCCAACACTGAAAGTACTTAAGAATCACAAGATGATATTGGATAAGGAACATAAGAATTAAATGGGAGGAAGTTTGGAATGGATGCCCCTTCTAATTCTATAATTTTTATGTTTTAGATTTTGGTTCTGGGGATTGAACTCAGGACCCAATAGGCAAGCACCCTACCTATACTCCTAGCCCTTCGAACTTTAGAATTCAATTCCAACGTGGGTTCCCTTAATTTGGGGCTTGGGCTGTCAGATTCATAGCTTCATGGATGCTACAGTATCATAGGCCACTTCTGATTCTACCATTGGAACTGTCCCATCTAGGCTCCATCCCATGAGCTATAAATGTTAATTCATTGATGTGGGTACCAATGAAGAACCTGTTCAGTTCTCTACTTGGCACCTCTGGGTAAGGGAGAGACAGTTTTGGGCCCAACAAACGTGGTGGTGGTGGTGGAACAGTTGAAGAAGATGCAGGCCTGGGCACTGGTGTGTGGTATATGAGAGGCCCGGAGGAGAAAGATGATTGTAAGCCAGAGAACGTTTGCATTTGTTGTGGGTCTTTACAGAAGGGTGATATTGGAGGAGGCAAGGCTGAAAGAACAATGTGGCCAAACGTACAAAGACAGACAGACAGTATTCAGAACCCAAGTTAAGAAAGTGGCAGTCTGAGTGGCTCCTTCCAGCAGCTGAATGCTTAGAGAGAGTTTCTCATTTCAGTGGTAGGAGGGTAAGCAATCACCAAGACATGGCAAGCCTTACCTGAGGGCCTCCAGAGCTGCCTTGGTTGTCCCGTTTCTGCCCGAGACTGTGTCCCTGGAAACCATCCTGACTTTACAGTAGCCCTATGGCAGGTGCTGCTGTATGGAGAAGCCCACTGAGAGCCCAACCTGGGCCTGGGGTGGGGTTCCTCTCTTACAGATGAAGGACTCGCTCATCAATCTTCAGAATGGCATCAGGTCCCGCGACTACACATCTGAAAGTGAAGAGAAGAGGAACCGTTATCATTGACAAGGCAGGAACTGGGGTGGCTGCAAGAGGCCTGTGCAATACATGTACATAGACCCTATAAATATATATATATAAATATATATATATACAGAATATAAATATATATATTATATACAGATTTTAAAAAGAGATAATGCCTACGTACCCGGGAGAAGGAGCGGGACCTCCCGCCCCCTGTGCTGGCCGGAGCAGCGTTTTCCCTCGGTGGAGGGGCCGAGGAGGGCAGGGACCACCTCTCAGCACCGACCTCCCCTGATCCTCCTCCTCCCATCCTCTGATCCTCACCCCTTCCCTTGCTGGCCATTCTTGGCTCTTAGAAGGGAAATGTCGCTGAGCCAAAGTTATGCCTGTGAAGACCCTTGGGGTCTTGAAAGAAGTCTCAAGGGGGCATTGCTTAAGGTGCTTCATCCCCTAATCCCCTTTTGATTTGTTTCCAAAATAAACAAGAATCTGTTCCTCCCTACCCCCACGTTTCCCCAGGTGTTCTCTTAGACACAGAAGCATCAAGGGCAGGAGCCCAATGTAAACTGTCCTGTAGGAGGCCGTTGATGTGGACCATCCTAGGAGCCAGGTGGAGAGGACTGTGAAAAGCTAGCAAGGCTGCATTTGTGGGATTGGGCTTGGGAGCTGCAGGCTCCTGAGCACCTGTGTTCGGAAGAGTTGTCTCCTCAGTCACCCCTGCACCTTGCTCTGACCTGTGTAGGGTGTGGACCCAATAAGGGCTGGGAATTTCTAACTCTCCCACCCTCTTTCTCTCTGGTCTTCACCCAGGCTGGATCTGGGTGAAGTGTCACTTTTTAGTGCCTAAAGTCCTATTGTTTCTCTGTGCCCTAAGAGCACATTGTTTATTAGCCAGGGTGGAACATTTTTTGACCTTGTTAAACCCCTTTTAGTGGTTAGAAACAAGTCGGGTCTGTGGCTCTAATTCTTTCACTTTGAGCTGTGAGTTTGATTTCCTGGATGAAACAGGGTGTCCTAGGCCCTCCAGGGTTTGAGAAGAGAGAACACCCTAGCAACCTATGGATTGCAGGGTCTGCCCTAGAATACTGTGTGAGTAGGGAGCACCAGTAGCCAAGCCACTCAGTGAGTTACAAACATCATTTACTCTTGGTAAAGAACCAACCTTAATCAGTGGAGATGACTGTCTAAGACACTGTGTGTGGAAGAACATCTAGGCCATGAGAGCAAAGGATTTGGCATGGGTGCATTTGCTTGGGTGGGAAAAAGCTCCGTGAAATCTCTGCCCCAAGGAAGCCAGCACAAGCCTGAGATTCTTGGGTTTGGGAGTGGGGTTTCTGGTGGGGGCATGCATGCAAATCCTTCCCTGGTCCCTGGCCCCAGAGAGGTATGAAGTCACTAAGGAGTAGGAAGAAGATGGTAGTTAAGGAGGAGGAGCTAGCTAACACCTTCTGATTGGCCTACCAGGGCCCATGCTTCCCTCTCAACTCATGGGGCCCTCTGGTCCTATATATCATTCTTCATATACTCGCTGCTGTTTCTCCTTATGATGACCAGGGGAGTCCTGCCATCCCTGGGCAGAGAGCATGGAGAACCTTGGTTAAGAATCATAGCCAACTTGGCAAAGAGAGCTATCCAAGCTTGTTCCATCTTCACCGGTGCTTCTTGATGCAAAGGAAGGTTTTATTTGTGATCTATCTCAAACAGAAAGTTAAAGTCTTTTCTTGGAATGACCTGAGCATCTCATTTTAGCAATTTAAAGAATAGTTGTTGACTTTTCCACCTATCCAAGAATAAGGCCTTGGTATTTCACCAAGGGCAGAATCAGAAAGCAGGAGGATACTTTCCCAAGTCATCCTTTGAGGAAAGAGAATGGAAAAGCTCTGGGTGGTCAGCCAGTATTGATATCCCTTCTCTGGAAAAGCAGAGGTGACAAAAATCATCAGTGTAATTGTTGTGAAGGATGCATATGCCCAGATAACAGCTAGTTACCCCTCTGTTCTTGTCCAGGACTTTGAAAGAGAAACATTGGTGAGGGTCAGGGCCCTTGAGCCCTGAGCCAGTAAATGAGGAATTGTGCAGATGGATAGAAATTTCCCCCTTGGTGTAGCCAGAAGCCAACATGATTCCCAGAAACTTTGGCAAGCAGCAATTGTAAATTGCATTATTATGTATTTAAGTTATTTAACCATTAGAGATAAAATGGATACTTTTGGATGACTTGAAAGGGGTTCACTGCTGAGAGTAAAATGATCAAAGCCATTTGACCAGAGAGAGTTTATTGATTTTACTTTACCTCTCAGGACCATTCAAGGGAGGAACAGGGACAAGGGATGAGGTACTTAGGCTGTCCAAAGAGCCCTCCTGTTTTCTGGTGATTTGAACCCATTAGAAAATGTGCACACTAAGAGAATGTCCCATAAGAGTTGGGGATCTATCGTGAACTCTTTGTTCTAATAATTGTTTTCGTTTTTAAATCAGAGGGGAACAACTATTCACTCCCCTGCAAAATCTTTTCCCCCTTAGTCATTAACTAGCAAAAGAGAAGTTAATTTTCCTTGCAGATTAGTCTGGGAGTGAAACAAATACATAAATACTTGGCAATGACTCCTGGTCAGTAGCCTGGTGAGTAGCTGTCTACAAGGGAACATCAAAGCCACCACTACTTGTGTTACTTCTTCCAGTCAGTGATATCTGTATCTATACAGATAAAGATTTTTATTTATTTATTTTTTTGCCTGTTTCTGTTGATGTGAGACTGCTAGAGGGTCACACAGAAGTCTCTCTGAAAGGACTGATGTGCTAAGAGCTTGTCCTCAATTCTAAAGAATTTGCAGTTTCTCACCTGTTGAAGCACAGATACAGGGTCTAAATTTCCACTCCAACTTACAGTGAAGGAATATGCCAGATTGACCTCAGAGAAGCATGTCTGGCAACTCTCTTCCCCTTCCTCTGTACCTCCCTGGGGCAAGGGAACAATATCCAAGGCCAGCAAGATCAACAACTTGACACTCTCAGCAAGAGAACTGTGGCATCTGGCAAGTCACTTCCCACTGCTGAGCTTCAGTACCCTCCTGTAACAGGAGCGGGTAGGGGTAGATTATCCCTAAGGCAGGTTCTAGCTCTTGTTTTGACTTGGAGGTTAGACCAGAGCCTGGAAAGATGGGGCTTTCCCAGACTTGGAAGGTGCTCTGCCAGGAGGGAACAGCCTTCTAGATAGAGCTTCTCTGGTATGTAGTAGGCAGTAGGGTGGTTTGTGGGTTTCCAAGAAACCCAGAGTATTTAAACTTTTGCTTAGGGTCTAGGAGGGCTAGGGAAACCCAGTGGCAGAGAAAGTATCACTCAGTATTAGCCTAAGAGGGTGTTTCTTTTTTGGCCTAGTTTTAGTTTGAGAAGGGACCTTTCTTTGAACCCTCTCTAAGAGGAGGAAGATAATGGTGAGAAGAGCACCATCTTCAACTGAGCCCATCTACCATCTTTGGCACCATGAAGCCTTTCATCTCTATATCCTTCCTCCTCGTAGATAGAGGATACAGTGGAGAAAAGCCATTTCTGGTTCTAAATTTTCTCTTTTGGCACAACCAAATCCATGTTGGAGTTGGTTGAAGTGTGAGGCTTGGCTAAAAACTTGGGTTGTTTTGGGCACTGGCACCAAGAACCTGGGATTGCAAGGAGTAGGGTGGGCCAAGAGACCTGCAGGAAAGCTTTCTCAGAAGTAGATTATTTCCATGTTCTTGTCCCCCACTCCTGCTTAGACTGTACATTGTCTTTGCAAGCAGCATTTCTAGGATCAGATCTTGGAGAAACGAATAGGGGATTTCCGGATTGCTTGTGGTCTCAGAAGGGTCCTTTCTGTGCCATACCATGACACTTTTGTAGCTCTGCAGGGTGTTCAAAGATAGCCTGTTCCCACTAGGGCCCCCAGGAGAAATAGCACTTTTCTCTCTTCTCCCAGGAGGCAGGGCTGTGATCTCCCTCCCTATAACCCTAGACCCCACCTGCCTACTCTAGTAGGAATCTCAAGGACCTTCTTCTGACTCTTTCCCTGCTCCTCCCATCTCTAGGCTGTGGGACAATCATCCCATTTACCCCTTGACATTGACATCCTCGACCCTCATCCCCCAACCTCCAGCAGGCTGGCCCTACTCCCTTCCACCTCTGTCTTCTTCCAGAAGATGCATTTTGAGTCCAAGAGGAGTGTTTTTCTGGAAGGCCATCATTCAACGCCCCTGCTTTCCTGATGTGGAGCAGGAATTTGCACATGGTGTAGAGAGCTCCCCTTCCCACCTCTCTGCCCAGCCTTGTTACCTCACTCCTGCTCCGGCCATGGCTGTGATGGGCCCAGCCAGCTCCCTGTCTTGGTGTTGTGTGTGACAGCTCAGGGGTCTTGTGACTCGAGGTCCTCAGCAGGCCTGGGAGCCCGGATTGGAACCTTGGCTGCTGGTGAGAAGCACCTTGCCTGCCAAGATTTGCTGATGCCAGACGATCTCCCCAACTTAAGAAGGCCTAAAGGACATTGTCATCTCTGCCCCTTGGCCCTCCTTGCTTCTCTCAACACAATAAGACATTGCAGAAGCAAAATGGAGGCCTATGCTCCAGGCAGGACAGCAGGCTCTGCCTGGGGACTTGGCCCTAGGTTTGTGTTCCGTGTGCAGAGATTGCACAGTAAAAGCAACCATTTTTGCCAACAAGAATGTGTGGCTCCCCACATTTCCCTGTCCTGCACTCTAGGGCCAGACCACTCTCTGCATGGACCAGACCATCTTCCCAAACCCATGGTGCTTTTTTCCCCCCACTCAACCTAGACTCCAAGGTGGGGAGGGATGAATCAGAGGCCTTAGGGGCCCCTGGATAATCCTGACATGGGGTAGAGTGGGGTGAGGTAGTGGGAGCAGCCCCCAATACTTGCACTGGGCCATATGTGGGAAGGCTGACTGCATTTGAGTTGTCTGGCCATCTGTATTTGGATCTATAACTGTACTTTGCCTGGCGCTGTGCGCAAGGTCTGAAAACTTACTGCTAGTACCTAGAACCATACAAGGCGACCTAGCCAAATCTTAATGTAAAGTAGCTAGAGCCATGGAAGTACAGTATGAATTAAAAGAAAAAAAAAAGTATTGAATTACAAATAATCAATGGTGTGTGTGTTTATTGCTTGATTCATCAGTTCCCATCATCCCGAATGTTTCTGGTGTTCCCAGCTATGCTCACAGCACATCCCGAAGGTGTGCGTGTGCGCGGGTATGCAGGTTCACGTACAGCCAGCCACCTCCGGGCAGGAAGGCATCCTGATCAAGTGCAGTGGAGAAGTTTTGGAATCACACCCGAGTACAGATTGCAGCATCACTATTTACCAGCAGTGTGGCCCTGGGCTCCAATTGTCACTCCAATCCTCATTGTTTTAAAAGTAAGACATATATTAAAAAGAACACATGAATCTCTTGGTATGGTGGCTGGTATTGTACTAAGATGATTTTTAATCTCCATCAGGACTACCGTAGGAGTGTGGTGGACTGTGAATTCTCACAGTTCCTTTTGGTTCTTTTCCCTTTTCGAGATTTTGGCGTTTTCAGGAAGGTGGCCACTGGGAGGCAGCTTTGCCTTAGCCTCTCTTGCCACAGTGATAGAGAGTTGAGATCCAGTGTCGCCCCTCGCTTCATAACTTCCTCCTGTGCAGTTAGCTCCACCTTTAGGAAACTTGTTTGATGCCGGAAAAGAAGACACGTTTCTCTGGTATTCTTTTGTATTAAGGTAGAAGAGAAAAGGGAAAAGGAAAGGCTAGATCACACGTTGAGCATATGTTTAACTGTCAATGATTAAATGTGTTTTCCCTTCTCTGGGCACATCCAATTGGGTATAGGAGTTGATACAGATGGGGGGTGATAGGTAGAAACCATGTAGAATGGGGTGCTGGGTAGAAGCTATGTAGCAGTTACACACAGTAAGTAGAGCAAAACCAGAGCCAGTGGCTTTTAGAGACACTTTATTGACATTAACAGAGTTTACTGAAAAACACTACAAATAGGCATTAGGTTGTTGAGGGCTAGGATGGTCAGGAGCAACTTTTCTAAAGTTCAGAAAAAGACTAGCTGTGGAAAATCAAGAAAATGCAATATGAAGGTCGTGAAGTGGGAAACAGTCCCGTCTGTGCCAAAACTGTTTTCTAATTGTGTTTGGTGCATTCCACAAACCTACCAGCACATGTCCTTCAGTGACTTCCCTCCACATCACATACACTGCCCATCAGATGCAGCTCTTGCCCAGTGGTGACAGGGTGAAAAAAATAGAGCAATACTGGCTCTGCAGTTTACCTGACTTGTGACAGGTTGAGGCTGACCTGTAACTCAGGCTTGCTTATCTACTGGGACCATTTATAAAATCAGCTGAACTAAACATGAGATATGTATCACTTTAGCTTTCAGAAATTAAGTAAGACTTGGATGATGCTGTTTTCCAAACTTAACTCCATCAGGCCTGTTTAGGTTCAACACAGTGGGAGCTGGAAAATGTGAATGGATAGCAGACTGGTGAGCAAGCACATCAGCCATCTGGATATATTTGCAGTGACTAGGTGAATTCACTAAGTCAGGGTTTTCTCATTTACAAAAAGAACTGAGACAACGGCTTTTTTCCTTGCCTCTCCCCCGCCCCATCATTTCCATGTGAAATGGGAAAGAGGTACAAAAACATATTTGAAATGTGTTGAGCTCTTGCCTCCCCTTTTTCCTGCAATGACACAATCTTACAGGCTTTTCCTTCCCATGTGTAAAATGGGTTCCGAGATTCTAAGATGTATTTTGCCTTTTTTTCCCTGCCTTGAGACAGCGTCTCACTATATTGCCCAGGCTGATCTCAAACACATGAGTTCAAGTGACCCTCCAGCCACAGCTTCCCCAGTAGCTGGGACTACAGGCACACAGTGCTGCACCCAGCTCACATATTGCTTTTTGACATAGTAGTTCTCAGGAGAGGAGGGGACCACATCTCTGCTTCTTAACTGTTCACTACTTTACATATTTCCCAGCATATTCCTGATTTTAAAAATTCTTTTCCTACTAATATTTCCAGTTTGACATCTAAGGAGAAGCCAGAAACTTGGAAGGATGTCTGGATGTGCAATGTTGGGGGATGGAGAAACCAAAAGATAATGCTGTTAAATAGACCATGAAAATGAAGGTTGGGATAGGGATATGTAGGGGTTGGGGCTCTGATACAAAACCTAGATGATGGTAAAGGTCAACAGGGCAAAGTACTCTCAGGACCAATAGAGTAACTATTAAACACTAAGAAAGGGAAAATCAGACCCAGCCTAGGTTGACCTTTAGTGAATTGTGTTATTGAGGATTAGTCATGGGAAATGTCCAGCACCAAGACAACAGATGGGGTTTCTAAAGTGATTATAGCCCTTGAGAACTCTTCAAAGCCCTTTAATAAGCAACAACATACCAGATAAAGCTTCCAGAGCTACACACATTTAGTCTGGATCTTATATAGGTATATGGGAAGAAATGGGGAGGTGGGTGAAGACTACCTAGACTGATGATCACAGTACCTCATAGATTTATAGTCATGATCAAGTCTCCCAGGAAGGAGTTTAATTGGAATTCTGGAGAAATAATGATATACAAACCAACCAGAAGGAGAACTAAGATGGAATTGGATCTCAAAGCACATTTCTAGTATTTAGCAAGAAGCAAAGTAGTAGAGAAGTAGGAGAGTGGGAATAGGGTGGAGAGAAGATGGGGATATATCCAGACAAGCAAGAGAGGCAGAGTTGGATGGGCGTTTAACATAAAGGAAGCAGTCATGGTATATAAATGGGAAGAGAACTGGAAGAGGGGTCAGAAGACCCGGATTCTAGCTCTGTACTGATCAGCAAAGTGACCTGATAATGTAATAAAGCTACTTAATATCAGAGAGCCTCCATTTCTTCATTGGTAACATTGACTATTAATAAACACTCACCTGACTGGAAGAAATGGAGAAGAAATAAAATATATGGAGTGAAAATGATTTTGCATGCCAATCTCACGAAGGTATCAAGAATGAGAAGGGTTGAAAAATTTTTAAAAGGAACAAAGAAGATAACTTGTGAAGAATAAATGATAAGCATCATCTGGTCTCATGAAAAATCAGTTAAAAAACATCTAAGTTATTTTTTTTAAAAAAGGAAAGAAAAAGGCAATCATGCATACCACTTAGTTAAATTTAGATGCATGGTCCATTGGAACCAAGAGGAAAGTGGAGGAGAAGGAGGTGACTTGCTGCTGCTACAAGCTCTGACATCAACCAGAATTGTGACTAGGTAAACCTCCCACTAATTCAGGCCTATTTTCCTAATTATAAATTAAGAAAGACATTCTGTATCATCTCCTTTACTTCAGAAAGATGATCTGGAAAATTACCAATAAGAATGGTCTTGAATTTATTGCAAATGTTTTCTTCAGCAAACCAGACTCTTTAATATATGTTAAGGATGGTGTTTCAAGTATGTCCTCCCAGATGGAAGAGATGATGAGCTTGTCATGTGAAGCCCAAAGCCAGTGGAGAATGATCTTTCAGATCAATATCCCCAGTCTTGAGGGCCATCCCTCTTCTGGAATCCCAGCACTTTTGTCTTCTCATATCACATAAAACCTCCTCTCCCTCTCATCACTAAGTGTGAAGGATATCACATTTAGACACTTGGACCAGTCACTAAATTAAAAAAAAAAATGAGACACTCACAATTTTCCCGCCATTTCTCTGCTCTCTTAAAATTTAGAAAAGACAGGGTTGGTGATATAGATTAGTTGGTGAAGTGCTTGCCTTGCAAGCACAAGGTCCTGAGTTCAAATCCCCAGCACCGCAAAAAAAAAAAAAATTTAGAAAAGACAAAAACCAAAAGAAAAACAAAATACCTAACAGTACAGATTCACAGGTGAGGTATTTGGATGCCACCTCTCCATCTTTCCCCTATCACTTTGTTCATCATCCATCTCAGACTGACATGACATGTATTTTTCTTATTTGAATATTGTGCTCAGTTGCAATTTCCTCCTGGGGATGTTTCAGATTCACACATCTTTACAAAAAATTCTTCTATCTCATGTACTTCTGTCTCCTTCCTTGGCCAGTTTCTAGTTCCCTGAATCTATCGCAGTTAACCTAAGCTGTACCATGCATCTCAAATCTGTGCTTGTGCAAGAGGTATGGCCACAGCCAAGCTCAGTGTCAAAATCTTTTCAAAAACAAAGTTGTTCTTACTGTGGAGTGGAAACTGGGCAACATCCAAAGCTTATCTCTGTATAGTTTGTCCTCTCTAGTCTTTTATTTGGTTGAGCTCTGTGTGAGCCTCAGTTGCCTCTTGTAAAATGAGGACTAATACTGATCCACAGATATTTTGAGAGGAACTTAGAAATTTCAGTCCCACTGCCAAGGTGTGTGCTCCCAAAAAGGGCACACATACATCATTCCAATAAAATCAGGAGTATGTTGTACGGCTCTTAAGAGCCACTTAAATTGCCCTGGGTCCTTCCCAAGACTCTCGTCCTTGGCTTCATGGAAGGATTGGGTGCAATCCAGGCCTTAGAGACCTGGGCGGGGGGCATCTAGTCTTGGAGTACTAAGCTCCAGAAAGCATTTTAGTTCTGTGCTTAAGGATCTTTGTCACTGAAGAACCTAGAGAGGCATGCTTCTCTCTGATGCTCTAGTCAAGTGGGCCACAAACTTGTCAAAACTGACTTCAAAGAGTCCAAGTCCATGATATGCTTAAACCTGAAACAATTGCTTCCTCCTTCCAGTAAGACATCCATTCTCTGGAAGCAATGGAGAATGAGCCAGTTCCAGCCAGTTAGCAAAAGAGGGAAATGCTACCTCCAGCACTTGTATGAAGTCATCTGGAGCACAGGGAGCAATCCAATTGGCCTGGGAGCAGCTGGCTTGAAAGCAAGGATAGGACAAAGTTGAATCCATGTAGAAATGCTGGCTCCTCAGCTCTGGCAAAGTCTCATGTTGTGTATAGTTCTGATGGAGTTAGGAAGTCAGAGGTGAGAGCTCAGAGGTGGGTGGATATATGATGAATGAGTAGAAGGATGGATGCAGGGGGGGAAGCGATGGGGACCACAGGGCACTCTCCTGATGCTGTTGACATCACAGAACCTGGGATATCCAGTCCTTAAGTGTTCAGGCCACCTATCAATGATAAAACAAATCACTCAGAATTTCCAATCCCAGCCCAGTCCAGTCCAGCCCAGGCAAGTCCAAAGACACTTTATTATGCCTTGGTTACCATGGGCCAGGAGTTTGGCCAGGCAACACTCAGGCCAAAGCAATTCACCTTCTGAAGGGCTTGACATCATACAAAGCTTGGTGACTTAGGCATCAACTTAAAGAAGTACACTGAGGGTAGGGATACTAGACAAGATAGAAATTGATGGAAGGGATGAAATTTAAGGTCACTTTAGTTGTGGGTGAAAAAGTCACTATGCAACCTGCCATCTACAAACACCTTCCCCTCCCAAGTCCCAGTACCTCACCTCAAGTCAGGCCCTTCCTATTCCTCCACGGGTACTGCAGAGTTCTCCTTGTTCTCTGAAGGGATGGCAAGGTAGTCAGACCTACAGAGGAAGGGGAGGCGGAAGAGGACCAGTGGGAGAACTCATGAGACAAGGAAGGAGCAGGCACAGGTAAGGCTGTCTTCAGGACAGCTCTGCATTTCCTTCTGGTGGTATTTCCAACAAAACTAGAATGACCCTTTCAGCAGATTAGAATAATCCTGTCCTGTATTTATATATGAACACACCTGCCAGCTGTGTCTGAGTCTTCTGTGTATCCACACTTCTTCAGGACTTACTATTGTATTGATAGACAAGAATACTGGCCAAACTGAATGGAAATGAAATTATATTTTCTAGTTGCTTTAATTTTCATTTTCCTGATTACAGGTGAAGTTGAGCATTTCTTCACGTTTATAGGCTGAGTTTCTCCTTCAATAATTTGTTCTTTTGCTCTTTCAAGTGTTTCTTCTGACGTGTTTTTTTCTCCTTGATTTTTCTTTGACAGTTTCATGTCTTGAAAATGTCCCTCAGTCTATTGTCTCTACATTTTTATATGGATTTTTGGAATGAACAATTGATTTTTACATATGAGATAATGAAAGATGATCATTTTTCCTTCACTGATTTGTATCTTTTGTATTTTATTTACAAAAGTCTATTCCAGTTAATTTTGACATTCTCTTATATTCCTTTAATAGAATTTTCAAGTTTTACATCTTTGTCTGTAAATTTACTCAGTGTATTTTTGTTTAGCATAAGAAATGAGGAATTTTATTTCATTTTTCCTACCTGGACAAGGAATTCTCTCTCCACCACTTACTGGACAGTTCTTTCTTCCCTAAGTGATTGTAATGCCATCACTTTTATGTATTTATTTTTTAATACATTCATTAACTTCATGGGAACTTTCTGTTTTGTTCTGTTTGCCCATTTTATATATATGCCAGTATCACAAATTCTTGACTCTGATACTGCTATAAGCAATCTTCATCTCTGACAAGGCAAATTCTATTAGCTACCTCTCCTAAACCTAATTGTTCTTTCTTTGAATTGTCTTAGAACAGAGGTCTACAGACTATGGTTCACAGGCTAAAAATGCTGTTACTTGTTTAAAGTGTTGCAGACAAACTAGAAAAACAAAGAACAGTGGGTGACAGAGACCCTACGTAGTTGTGCAAAACTTAAAATATTTACTACCTGACTGTCCTTTGGTTTAGACTATTTTTGGCCCTTTGACCTTTTGTGTGACCCTAAAAGATCAGTTTATGAAGTTCCTTGAAAAATTCAATGGAGTTTTTGATAGGCATTTCATTGAAATTGAAGATTAATTTGGAAGGGAATAGTTTAGAATAGTGAGGATTTATTCTCCATCTCTTTGCTTTTTTTTTTGGTGTCTTTCAGTAAAGTTTTATAATTTTCTTCTTAAAGGTCTTGCATATTCTTTTTGGATTTATTTCCAGGTATTGGATAATATTTGTTGCTATTATAATTAAATGTTTTTAAATGTTTTAAGTTTTTAAAGGTGCTCCTAAATTAGTTGCTGGGATATATGTGATTTTTATATAGTTATGGGTTTTTCTACAACAGGGACATGTTCTGAGAAATATATTGTTAGATGATTTCATCTTCATTGAACATCATAGAGTGTAATTATATAAATCAAGAAGGCAGAGACATCACCGGTTGATAAAATTTATGGGGCTACCACCACAGCATATGCAGTCTGTCACTGACTGAAATGTTATGTGGCACATGCCTGCATTTAGACTTGTATCAGAAACTTGATGGAATGTTCTTACTAGTTCTAATTTCTTGCTCATAGATTCTCTTGGATATTCTATGCAGATAATTATATAATGGATATGAACAATGATAACTAGTTTCTTCCTTTCCAAATTTTACCCCTTTTTGTTCTTTGTATTATTTAGCATACTGCCTAGGAACTCCAATTCAATATTGAATAGAAGACAGGAGAGACGGTATCCTTGACATGTTCTAATATTACAGGTTTCTTCCAAAGTTTCTTATTTTTTTTAATTATTCTTTTCCAAAGTTTCAAAAGACAGATGATACCTGCTATAGTATATCTTAGTGGCTGCTATTTACCAGTTTAAAGGAAGTTGGTGTTCAGACATAGATTGAATTAATTTTATCCTGCTCAGGATCTATAGATGTTCCTTGACTTATAATGGGATTATGTCCCAATAAATTCACCATAAGCTGAAAATATCCTAAGTAGAAAATACCTTTAACATATCTAAGCAACCAAACATCATAGCTGGGGGCAATGTAGAACGGTGTAGAGAGATCTCACAGCTGACTGGAAGCTGAGGCTAGCCGTTGCCACCCAGCAACATGATAGAGCGTACTATATTGATAGACTGAGAAAAAAATTGAAATTCAAAATTTCAAGTAGTTTCAACTGGATGTTCATTGCTTTCACATGATCATAAAGTCAAAAGTCAAAAAGTTGAGTCATTGTAGGTAGGATCCCAGCTGCCTTATTTGTCTTGCATATGAAGAGGCACCTTCTCTCACCCACTTTCTGATACAGATATTGTTTCTTCTGCATGCTCTGTTCTATTCTTATCAAGCACCTCATTTTTTCCTTTCATGTTACTTTGTCACATTTCCTATTTTTCTATGGCTATGATTTATTCTGTGTAAGTCTCTCATGTTTGTCTTCTGGTTACCTGTTTCCAATCTTCTATTGAACCAATCCATTGGCTTATTTTATGATTACATTCTTCATTTTTAGAATTTTTTTCTGCCTGTTCTTTTTCCTTAATAACTTACCCTACTTTTATGTTCCTTTTTCATTGCTTTAACTGTTTTAAACAAGCTTATTTTCTATACTATATCAGGTCCTTCTTCTCTGAAACTCCTAAGACTTAATCCTAACCTTACATTACTTCTCTCATTCATCTGGATTGTTTTCTTTCTTACTGGGAATTGAACCTGGGGCACTCTACCACTAAGCTACCTCCCCAGCCCTTTTTATTTTTTATTTGAGGCAGGATCTCACTAAGTTGTCTAGGCTGGCCTCTAACTCACGATCCTCCTACCTCAGCCTCCTGAGTTGCTGGGATTGCAGGAATATGCCACCACACCACAAGGTCTATTTTCCACAGTGACTTTTCATTTTGGATTGGATTGTGAAATCCCTTTCCTCAGTAATTAGTATAGAGAATCCTACTAGTCCTTGGTGGAGAGAGGGACCCTTCAGAATGGTTTTCCATTTGTTTCTATAGGATACTCCCAGTTATTACTGGCCAAAGGCTAGTTTTTAACTGAATTTCTTAGCTTGGAGTTTCCTTGATCATATGATTAATATCAATTTAAGTCCCACATTTTGTGGGAACAGACTATGGTTACTAATGCTCGAGAATCGTTTCTTTTTCTACTTGAAGTCAGGATAACATGGACAGGTTTCCCTGACATTTCTTGGGGCTGGTGGACTGGTTATTTTCTGGTCTACCCTTTGTGTGAGTGGTGACCCTCTGAGGATTCTGGCTGTGCTGGGGATCTTAGTTCCAACTCTGTTTCTTTTGTGGGTCCAAAGGTAGACACTTCCTATCCAAGCACTCAAATCTAAGTACTCAAATCCAAGTAACTGAGTCACCAGGAATTACAACCTTCCTTCTTTCTATCCTCATATAATCTGTGGTAATTCTTATTTCCCCAGGATCACAGATACCATGCAAAATGAGGTTTTCCTGATCAAATATTTCCAGGTGACAGTAGTCTAGGCTTTATAGATTATTGCCTCAGCAGTGTTGCTAGAAATCTGTGAGTTGGTTTTTGTTCATATTTTCCTATCTTTCCTCTCCCCAAATAACCGTCATGGTCTCTTAGACCCTTTGCTTTTACAGACCCCAACATTTCTCACATGTGCTCTCTCGAGTGACTAGGGTTGTGGCAAAACTGGCAAAAGTACAGGCTGGACATCGTAAGATTAGAGACCCTACTCTGGGTATTCGATCATGGCCAGGCTCTAGGGGAATGAACACAACTGCTTGGAGCTCCTTAGCTGAGACAGGGCAGAGCCTGGGTGGGCTCATGAGCTCCATGGTATAGAGCAAACAGCTGACCATGATGGAAAAAGAACATGTACATCAGAAACAGAGAGACCTGGGTGTGAACCCCAGTCTCCACACTCACCGTGTGTTCAGGCTGGGCAAGCCATTGAACCACCATGAGCCTGCTTCAGCATTTATAAAATCACTATAACATAATAATGCTAATTTTATGGGTTTGTAATCTTTGCCTCAGTGGTTAAGTGTGCAGGCCAAGAGTCAGCAGGCCTGAAATTGGAGCTTGCTTTGTCTCTTATAGTGGCCTTTGGTGAACTCTGTACTTTCATCTGTAAAATGGGTCCAAAAATGTTTTCTACTTCACAGGTTTTTATGAGGAGAAAGGTGAAGGATGTGTATACATTGCTTACCACCTCACTTATAAGAGCAGACATTCAGAAGGAGCTAGTTATCCTTATTACTTTAGCATCTTTAGACTTACGCATTTTCTTGGGCTGCCTCTTCAGCCTTTGAGACCTTTCTATAGCAATATATCATCTCGATGAGCAACCACAAGGTGAGAAAGACCAGTAGGATGTACATCATTATTTCTGAGACCACAGAGGTGAAGTCCTCCCCAGCTGCAAGAGAGAGAATGAGGTTCAGAATGTGTGTGTCCCACAGACCCAGAGCTTTCTCTGGGGTTATAGATATAGGAAGTCTATTTTAAAGTATGACTTAAATAAGCACTGAGTCGAAAGGAATGTAGGAACATGTTCTTTCTGACTCAAGAAGATATCAGAGGAACTTCATATTCTCTGACTGCCAGTTTTCTCACTGATTTTCATTGGCTGTTCTGGAGATACGGATGAGGGAGAGTGATGGATGGAAGAAGTAGCAGAACAGCAGAAGGAAACCTGGACTCAGAATTGTATATACACATACATACATATACACAAACATATAAACATATTAAATATGTGTATATATATACATATATATGTAAAAATACATGTGTGTATAATGTGTATGTATGTACATGTGTGTGTATAAACACACACATGCATAAGAGATAGAGAAAGGGAAGGAAAGAGGGAGAGAGTTGGGTTCCAATTGTACTACTTACTGATTTGTAAATAGTTATTTCCTGTATTGGAGTCTTACTTTCTTACTTTGTAGAATGGGATAATAATTCACACCAGTCAGGGTGGCTATGAATGTTACATTACCTAGTATATTTAAGAATATCTTGCGTGGGCTGAGGGTGGAGCTCAGTGGTACAGTGCTTGCCTAGCATGGGCAAGGTCCTGGGTTCAGTTCCCAGCACCACACACACAAATCTCATGAAATGCAAAAATCAACACCAATGTAAGGCACATGCTGTCTTTGAGCAGCAGGTGGTGGAGGTGGTATCCCCAGGGCCAAATCACCTCCACAAATTGAAATACTCAATAAGTTTTTGTTGAATGAATATAAACAAATATTGATCTTTGTTCCATGATCAATAAAAATGACAATTAAAACATGATACATAGCTGGACGTGGTAGTGCACGCCTGTTGGGAGGCTGAGGCAGGAGGTTGAGAGTTCAAAACCAGTCTCAGCAAAAGCGAGGCACTAAGCAACTCAGTGAGACCCTGTCTCTAAATAAAATACAAAATAGGGCTGGGGATGTGGCTCAGGGGTCGAGTGCTCCTGAGTTCAATCCCTGGTACTCCCCCTGCCCCAAATCATGATACATGGCAAATATTCTGATATAAAGGAAGGAATTAAATTCAGTTTGTAGTTATCCACAGGGTCCAAATCATCCCTAAGGCTCTGTTTAAAAAAAAAAAAGCAATGACCTTTAGCCATGAGCTTCATGTCAGAGAAGGTGAAGCTGGAGGTTACAGATGCAGCTTAAGGCATGGGAAGGCCACGCCCCTCAAGTGTCTTTTAGGCTGGCTACTGCCTGATACTTCTGATGTTTAGCTTATAGCATGATATTTCCACTTAAATGCCCAGAAGATATGTTCAGTCACCTCTAGGTGAAGAGACTTCATATTTATGTCTTAATTTATGTCTTAGAGACAGGAAGAGCCTCAACCAGGAAAAATTCATTGTGAACAAACAGAACCAGACATTCTCTGGGACAGGAATGGAAGAAATGCCATGTCACAGTGTCACGGTGGAGGGTGCACCTATGAGTAATGTGAGGGCAGTGAGTAGCTGGTGTGGACAGATGCCAAAGGGTCACAGAGGCACAAAGAAGGAAGAAGAAAAGTGACAGCGGATGGGGATGGTGGTGGAAGGAAAAGGTGCTGTGGCTTAGCTTAATAAGCAAAAGATCTGGATTCTGGTCCTGCTTCTAATGCTAATTTGCTCATGTCCCTAAGCAAGCCCCTCCCTCAGTCTTTTGGAGCTCTGTTCTCTCAGGCACAAAATGAGGGGCCCCAGCACTGCACCCTCCAAGTACCTTAGGGGAGTCATTTCAACTTACATATCATTACCCCAAACCTACTGAACTCATTTCCGCAAAGGTGGAATGGAGGTGCAGACATCTGGAGAAAGCCTTGCTGGATTAATCTCTAAGCTTCTTTCCAGTCCTACCATCTGCAAGGCTCTGTGGCTCAGATAACAAACTTATTTTTCCTTCTTACCTGAGGCTTGCTGTGGTGCCCGACAGACGGACTAGCACAGGTTTGTCACAAATTTCCATCAGATGTGCCCCCAGTTGTCTCTGGAGGCAAAAGCCTGAAGTCTCAGAGAGCAGGAGGTGGAGACAGGAACCTTCCTAGGATCTGGCATGCACCAGCCAGCAGTTCCCGATGGTGAACAGGAGGGGGCGCCTGCCAGGCGCCCTTCCCCAGGGAGAAAAAAGTGTAAACAGGAGGATAATGGAACTTTTGAACAGATGCATACCTCAGAGAGCTTCCCAGTCTTCCCCTGCGTTTCACACAGAGGAGACAGGCTCAGAGAGGGGAAGTGACTCATCACATCACAATTCAGGTAGCCTGAGTGTTCTGCACTTTTAGAAATGATCTACCTTCTGCTTTAGTTTCAGCATCTCATCCTCTGTGGTTCACCCTCAACCCTGCACAATCTTCACTTACTATTTTGATCACAGTAATGTTATTTGAAAAGATGAACTAGTAGCCTGGAAGCTAGGATCCCTGGATCCCTTTTCTAGGAAGAGTACTATCTTTTTAGCCTGATCTCATCTTTCATGCCAGCACATCAGGGCCTGTTCATCATCCTGCATCTCAGGGCAGAGACAATGCCAGCAACAGACTGGAAACAGACTTCCTGAGAAAGCCTTCTGACATGTGAAGAGGCATTTGCAAAGAGCTAGGAGCTGCAGTTCTCTGAGTCCATACGGCAGCACTAAAGCACAGTGTGAGTCCCCTCCAAGTCCTCCCTCCAGATTCTGGGCTTGCAATGCAAGAAAAACATCAGAATTAGTTTGCTGAGAGGACTTCCCACTCACTAACAAGGAATCAGCTGAAAGATCTGAAGACTTTAAAGAGAGCTATCAACTTGTCCCCTTCTCCCAGCTGAAGATGGATTTATGCAAAGATGCCATAACTGAGGAAGGAGTTGCATGTGTGATTATTGTGGAGACAAAGACAAAAAGCTTGTCAAATTTTGGCTCCGACAGTGGTTCTCAAAGTGGGGTTCCCAGCAGCATCAAACTCCTCTGGCAATTGGTTAAACCATGCAAATTCTACCAAGTCAAAAAATCTGTGTTCTATAAAAGCCTGCAGATTCTCAGGCTTGCTGAATGTTGAGATACACTGGCATGGAGGTATATATTGCTTATAGACAGGAGAGGACTTCTAGATAATATAAGATTTTTTTGTACCCACTGAATCAGGGATTCAGCACAGGTCAGAGAAAAAGGCATCACTAAATCGTGGCTCTAGGCTTTGTAGAGGCTGTCATTTTTTTCTCTAGGGGACCAGGAAGAGGTCATTTTACTGTCATCTCCAAGCCTTCCTGCTTTGAGGAAAGGCACAGAAAGGCAAGCTGGTTGAGTGTTTGCAGAAAGCTGGCTGCTCAAGGAAGATGGGTACAAATATATGGGTTTTGGCTCTCCAGTCTCTCATCCTCCTCCCCCAACACAAAGAGTAGGATGCCCCAGAGACCCCGTGCCTCAGTCTCACCTTCCTCAGTGACTCGGAGGGGAATCAGCCGTGTGGTCTTCACAAAGGGTCGATGGGCCTCAAACTCAAACTCTCGAGACACATTGCAGGTGTAGAGGCCAGAGTCATTCAGAGTGACGTTGAGCACAGTGATGGACACATCTTGCAGGTCCTTGCTCCCGTTCCACTGCAGGCGCCCCTGGAAGGGGCTCTCCACCTCCTGGTGGCCATTGCGATACTCGTAGATCTGCAGATAGAGGAGCAGAAGCAGGTAGAGCCAGGAAGGAAGGTAGAGCAGGACAGCCAAGATGGAACAGGATGGAAGAAAGGAGCAGGAAGTGAGAGAACCGTGTGACCAGGAGACCCAGAATATGGGGGTGTGATGAAGAGGAGCAGAGGAGAACAGGGAAGGTAGCAAAGACAGAGAAAGATGGGCACAGGCAAATGGGAGGGGCAGGCAGGAAGTTTGGTAGGAAAAATACGGGGGGAAGTGGGAGAACAAAGAAACGTGGAGAAACATAATGAAGACCAGGAGGGGAAATTGAGAGAAAGAAATGAGTGGAAGGAGATAGAAGGGGAGCATAAGAGAGAGAGAGTAAGGTGTGTCATTGGCAGCCAGCGACAGAACAAGGTGAGGAGATCAAGAGAGGCGGTTTCATTAGCAGTGAAGACACCTGACAGTCCTGGGCTCAAAATGTGACCTCTGAGCAGCTACCCATTAAGGGACTGCAGGGAAATCTGGGCCAGGCCAGAGGAAGGGAGTCTAGGA
This sequence comes from Sciurus carolinensis, assembly GCF_902686445.1. Taxonomy (NCBI): domain Eukaryota; kingdom Metazoa; phylum Chordata; class Mammalia; order Rodentia; family Sciuridae; genus Sciurus; species Sciurus carolinensis. Next base: position 122,351,901 of record NC_062223.1, read on the forward strand.
TGCTGAATTGTGACCAATGATCAGGGATCTGCCAACTCAGAGGCACATGCCAGGGCTTTTGCTTTGCTTTGGGCTAATTCGAATCTGCTCTCTTAAATGTCTTTTCTCAGGCACCTCCCCTTCTGACATGACACCTTTCTTCCCTATAGCTGTGCTATTCATTCTAGTCTAGTCTCCACTAGCCCCATGTGGCTACTTAAATTCAAATTCCTGGAAACTGAATGCACAATTCAGTTACTCATTTTGGGCAGGCCTAGAAGCAGTGTGGGCAGCTGGTGCATGACTGGGCCTGACGTCTATGGGGGCCTCTGCATCTGGTCTCCTGTAAGCTGGGCACTAGCTTCAGCTGCAGATTCATGGATGTGTCACTCTCAAGCCTGAGCCAGGCTCTGGGAAGTCTCTACTGGTTTCTATCTTGGTACCTTTGTAGAGCCAACCTACACCAATATGGCACATAGAACCTAGGTTAAGGCTTTAAGACAAGTAGAAAGAAGAGCATGCCTAACTCAATTTCAACTTCACTCTGCTGTTGTCTCCATTAAAAGTCTCTGTGGAGGAGAAGTGCCCCCAGGAAGGCAAGACAGAGGCCTGAAAAGAGGCTTTAATCTGCTATCAGACCAACTGGGTCAAATCTAAACTCTCTTACTAACTTAACCTCTTTGAGCCTCAGTTTGCTCATTTCTCTCTCTCCTCTCTGTATGTGTATACATTTCTATACAGATATGTATGTGGATATATATATTCACTCATATATGCATCTTTTTCTCTAGGAAACACTTAATACAATGCTTACTATATTCCGGAAACTGCTTTAAATGCATCAAGAGTTAGAATTCATAAATCCTGGTAACAACCCTATATAAGGTAGCTATAATTTATGTCCCCATTTAAAAATAAAGAAACCAAAGCACCAAGAGGTTGAGCAACACGGACATGGATCCAGACACAAATAGTGTGTGGGTAAAGAATCAACCCCAGGGAACCTGCTCCAGAGTCAGTGAAAGTATCAGTAATGGTCATCTCCAAGGTGGTATCCCAAACATATAACAACCACATCAGCACTGGCACAAACCAACCAGACTGACATCGCTTGTGACACTGGTAGAGTTGGGAAATTTCCTGTTCTTCCAGGAGCAAATCCTTTCGTTTCCAGATCCTGGGGAAGCCTGGGGATTCCTGGCGGGAAGGATGGAGGCATGACCACTGGGAGACACACATTGCAGCGAGTCTCCACTATAAAACTAGGTAAGTCCTCTAGGTACAGATATGGTTGTACTGGGGACACCAGTAGAATATCAACTTTGGTCATCCCTGCCATTCTTATTTCACTGGGATGGTGAGAGTTAAAACAGCTGTGTGATTTCACATGAGGCTTCATGTTCATTCAGTTTCTTTACCAGTTGAATCCATCTCCGGATGGTGGGGAAGACGAAATGAATACACCTGCAAGAGGCCTAGCAGGGTGCCTAGCCTAGCCTAGGCTCTCAATTCGATTGATTGATTTCTTTGTCCTCCTTCCTCTGCCTGTAACCAGGGCTGCTTGCTGCTGGATAAGTGCCCTCCCTTTCACAAAAGCTGAGCTAAACTAAGGCTGGAAGGCATCTCCTCAGGAGCTGTCAGTGCTCAGAAGAAAAAGAGCCAGTGAGTGTTAGATCCTCATCCTGCAGACAGGCACAGGAGCCAGGCATACAACAGCACAGAGAAACACAAGAAAGGCCAGAGCCAGCATTCTGACATACAAGGAAATCTTTACCGCCCTCGGGCCTGTAGAACCACTCCACCACCGTGGTGGCCTCCACCTCCTCCCTCTTCATGCAGGAAATGCAGCGCAGCTTCATAGGGTTGCCCTGGACAGCCTCCGTCTCCGAGGGCACTTCCACACATACAGGGAAGCAGACGCTGACTGGAGGGAGCACAGAGGATAGGGAAGGGACAGCGGGCAGTGGGAAAGGGGGCAACCAGAGGGAGGCATAGGAGAACAAGGAGGGAGAGAGAGAAGACAGAGAAGAATCATGAGACAAAATTGAAAATACCTCTTTCCCTGAGTCCACACCCAAGATCCCTAAGCATACACCCTCAGAACAGGAATAGAGCAAGATGAAGGAGACATGGATGATCCAGATGTTGAATGAAAGCCGCCTCCTAGGAGCAATCAAGATGCAGCACAGGACAGTCTTAGTGCCTACCTTCAAAGTCTTAGAGTCTAGGTGGGAGACAGGGCATCCATGGACCATCCACCCACCCGGTCTTTAACCAGCGTTCACTGAAATCCACTCTATACCAGGTCTATGCTAGCCTGGAGATGGAAAGAGGAACAAAACACTAACCACACCCTCGAGGCATTTATAACACAGAAGGGAACGTGTTTCTACCTATGATAAACATATTCCTCCTGGGGAAGGGAGGGGAGAGGCTGTTAGGCTGAAACCAGAAAGGTAGCCAGATGGATCCCTGCCTTGAAGATCTCTTTGTGTCCTTCACAGCATGAGGCGTCAAGTGCTCTAAGGCCATGGAGAGATGGAGCCACATCTGCGTTTTAAGAAACCTGTGGGTGGTTCTGACACTTGGACAGTGCAGCAACCCTGGGGAACATGATAGACTGACCACTAAGCTAGAACAAGTCTCAATGAAGAGTAGAGGGAGACTAGGTAAAAATTCTAGAGAGGTCAGATTGTGGGACACTTTACATGCCATGTGGAGGTTTAGACTTATAGTTCTTGCCTTCTAGACAAAGTCTATTTCAAGAAAAATATATCAGATTGAAAATTCAGAAAATTGAAAGTGGGACACAGCTGTCAAATAAAACAAGAGCAACTGTGGGCTGCATTAACAGATGCACAGTGTGCAGAAGGAAGGAGGTGCAGTTCCTCTGCAGTGTTCAGAACAAATCTGGACTGCTATGATAGTTCAGGATGCCACATTTTCAAAAGGAATTTTGATGAGTGCATGCCCAAAGATGAACAAGATGGTGAGGGGCCCACAGACAGACTTCAAGTCTGTAAGGAAAGAATGGGAGGACTCGGGATGCTGAGCTTGGGCACAGAAAATACCTATTTTCAAATATCTGAAGCTGGCAGATGGAAGAAAATTTGATTTTACCAAACTTCAAAATTTATAAGAAAAAAATAAGCTTAGCACAATAAAATTTTTTTTTCTAATATTAGAGCTATTTATAAATGCAAAAAACTATCCAGTAAGGGGGTTTATACCTCATGGTTTGGAAGATTAAAAAATAAACTGGTCACCAAGAATTCTTGTGTCAGGACTCTGAAGGCTCCTTCTGAAATTGCCCTCTCATGAACCAATGATACAAACAGAACTTCTAAGAAGAAAAATAAACAACACACATCGACATTTTTAAAAGAAACTAGTTCATCATTAATAGCCTGTCCATCTACTAAAAGTTCTAAACTATAGGAGATTAAAATGAGACTGATATAAACTAATTTTGAGTCAAAAATTAATACTGTGATTGGCTCAGAAGTCAATAGATTTTATTTCCATTTTTAAACTTAAGAGTTTAAAAACTAGTGGCATTATAAGGCTGGGGTTGTATCTCAGTGGTGAAGCACTTGCCTAGCATGTGTGAAGCACTGGGTTCGATCCTCAGCACCACATATAAATAAATAGATAAAATAAAGGTCTACCAACATCTAAAAAAAAAAAAAAAAAACTACTGGTACTGTAATTAATTTGAGGTTTAAACAGTCAGCATCAAGGAAATATTAATTGGTTCTTAAACTCAGGTAAGCTGGGCTAGTGTTTTCTTGTATCTGAATAAGGGTCTTGATAATTTGATAAAGAGAGGGTCCACTTCTAGGGAACACTGATCAGAAACGCCTTCAGCATGTGATGAGTTTAAAGTCTTGATCACAATCCTGCTTTTAAAAAAAGGAGGCATTGTTTGTGCAGAAGTTTGTGAGTGTACAGAGGGGCAGAGGGCATACAGCAAGAACTCTAGCGTGGCATCTTGGGGTCCATCCATATTAAACAAAGAGGTGGTAAAGGCAAGTTAGTTCAATGTCGGTGATCTCAGAAGCAGGACAGGTAAAGTCCCAAGGAAGGCACAGTTACAACTATAGAGGTAGGATGAAGATTGTATTTGGCAACTGAAGGGATGGGTTTGATCCACTAACCTCTCTGAGACTTGGTTTATTCACCAGTAAAATGTTAAAAACAATGTGTCTGCCGTGACAATTCTATGTATTTGTGTGAAGGCATTTTATATGTCACTTATTAATGTTATTTCATCATGGATTTGTTTGCTCATTTATTTGAAAAATGTACTGAATACCCACCGTGTGCTGGGCATTGTTCTAAGCACTGCAAACCAAAGAGAATCATCTCCATTCTCATCAAGTCAAATTCCAAGATGAGGAGAAAGAAAAGAAACTACATTATATTCTAATAAGTACTGTGAGAAAAACAAAACACAGGATAAGAGAGAGGAAGGGAGAGTGAATGCAGAGGGTCATTAGAGGTGGCCTCCCTGGGAAGGTGACATGGGGCAGTCACTGAAGGAAAAAAATGAGGGAATGAGCTACAAGTATGCATGTGTGACGTCATGCCAAGCAGGGGGAAAAGCAACTTGAGGGCCAAGGGTCCAAAGGATTGTGCTTGTCATATTCAAGAGAGCAAAGAGCAAAGAGCAATCACTGCTCCTGGGGTCCTGGATAGCACACTGCAAAAAGGCCACAAAACCCTCCCACCTCATCTGCTTGCCCTTTGCAATACAACATCCTGCTCTTTCTGTCAAGAGGTCAAATCTATTTCTCCACCCCTCAGTCTCCAGCACACCACTGCCTGTCTTTCTATTGAAAGAAAGCTCTTTGCAAAGAGCTAGCAATGTGGGGAATACAGCAAACAAAGTCAGGGTAGCAGGAATGAAACTGGCAAGAGAGGTCAGGGAAGGATGGCAGCCGGTTTTATAGGCCATGTTAGAACTTTGACTTTTGCTTAGAGTGACATGGGGAGCCCTGGAGGGTTCTGAGTGGAAGCATGGTCAGATCTGATTTGTACTAAATTACATGATCAGTCGGCGTTTTTGAGACTAAACTGGAGAAGTAAAGGGGGACCAGAGTGGAAGCAGAAAGAACAGATAGGAAGCTGATACAGTAGTCAGACTGGAAGATGATTTTGCTTGGATGAAGATGATAAAAGAGATAATGGGGTTTAAAAGGGAATCATTTGCTGAGTTAACATTGTTGAATAGGCTAAAGGGGTGTGCTTTAGTGACCAAATAGATGAGGTGGCCAGGACAGGAGCAGAGTCAGGCCATTTATCATCAGGGGAGGAAGGTGGGATCTAAGCAGTCAGGATGGTGAATGTCTAGCAGCAGCCTGTAGAGCAGTCCTTTTCTTTTCAGGGATGATAATCCAAGCTATCCTCAGAAAGCCCAGTGCTGTCCTTCTCCTGGCCAAAGTCCAGCTTCAAGGCAGAAGCACACTGCTCCTGGGATCCTGGATAGTACATTGCAAAATGGCCACAAAGCCCTCCCTCCTCATTGGCTTGCCCTGTGCAATATGACTTCCTGCTCCTTCCATCGAGAAGCAAAGTCCGTTTCTCCACTCCCAAGTCTACAGTGAACCACTGTGTAATGCTGCAGGTATCCAAGGAAAGAGTGTACGTATGGGAGGAGAACTACTCACATCGCTGCCTATCAATGATAATAAACTCCTGGAATAATGTTGGTCAAATGATTTGACCTTTGGACTCCTTTTTAATTTCCATAGTAATAAGGAAGAAACTTAGGAGAAGGAAGATTATGATGCATTGATGATAATTATGTTCAACTCCTCTATTGCCTCCAAATTTTTCTCTTCTTTAGTCAACGTCAAACTGCCTCTCCTAAGCTCGCCCTAAAATACTTCCTTTGCAATAAGGTGATGAAGGTTTTAATTAGAATGTAAATATTTTCCAAAACAGGGTCATAAATGCAATTAGTTTTAGATGTAAACTCCTGAGATCATCAGATTCGCCAGTCATTTAGCAGGGTCTTAAAGGAATGAGATCTAGGAAGGGCTACTAGGGGAAAAGGAAAAATTCCCCAACACAGGGGACCAGTGGGAGAATAGACCTGAAGAGGAAGAGCAGAGAAGGCAACCGGGAGCTAAGGGATGGGTGATGGCATGGGGAAAGCGGGAGGGAAGGATCAGAGGAGAATTGCAAAGGACAGCAATTGTGCACAGCAGCACGTGTCCACAGAGGAGCACTAGAAAACTGAGGTCAGAAGACAGGATTCTCCAGCAAGTTCTTTCCTCTCCCTGTACTCTTTCTCTCATCCCTAAACTGGAAACAATACTCCTTTCCCTTCAGTACCCCATAGAATTGATATGGAGACCAAAAGAAATATTGAATAGAAAATTGCTTTGTAAACTGTGAAGCGTCAGCCAACTGTAGGTTTAAAAACTCTTAAAATTATATGATTTATTAAGTAAGAGAAATAAGTGAGCTTTTTTTCAATACATGCAGAAAGTACGTGGAGAAGACTCTTTCTATTCATACTGGCCGTCATGTAAAAAAATCAGTTTGAGAAGGTGGAACATGTCTAGCTAAGTGCTCTCCAATATTATAATTACATGCAAATAAAATGAAATTGCATTTGTAAGTGAGTCTCTTTCTCTTACATTTAACAAACAGGCATCCTGAACTCCTCTTTACCTTTGGCAGTTTCTGAGTCTGGTGAACCAATGTCTAGGTTGAAAAGGTGCTGAGAATGAGCAAGGAGAGATGTAATGTGTTCAGATTTTCCAAATTTGTGGGGGGTGGGGTGGAGGAGAAGGATGGGCAATCCAACAATTCTAGCAGTAGTCTGTAAACATTTCCGCTTCATTCAGTTGTGAAACTGACAGGAATGTGAGATGTCATCTATGACAACTTCCAAACTTTACATATAAGGAAACAGATTCTCTTAGGTTGTACAATAGAAGCAACCCAGACTTTGCAAGTCCTAGGCAAAAAATTCCTGGGCTATATAGCATGCTCTCCCATTCCACTGGAATTCAAACAGGGATGCTAAATGCTTAAATTAGAGTCCGGGAAGAAAGGCTTTTTGGACTTCACCTACACCCTTCTCTACAACTTCAGCTTTGCCCACACTCTCTCTTATCCTGTCAGACTAACCTCTCCTAAGCCTCACATCCCTAGCATTTCCCTGGAGCAAATCTCAGCCTTAATCTTCAAGGCAGGTGAGCTCATTGGCAACCTATTATGTCTGCTTCATCTCTAAGTCTGGTGTACTCCACTGGGGTTGGATGGCAGTGAGACTGCCTTTGGGGCTGGCATTATTCTCCCTCTTCATCCTTCCTAGCCTGTCTCATCAGGCATTTTTTTTCCAACAGGAAGCTTGGCTCTGCCTCTAGTCACATGCAAAATTCAGATAATGCTGGCAGCCAGAGTTAGACCCAGAGACTGGACAAAGTGATACTAAGGCAAAAAGGCAATTCTCATCAGCATGTCTGTCACTGCACAGGCGGCATGAATTTCATGCCAAGCATGGGAGCATAATCCACTTGTCTATTTTCAGTAAGGGGGTAGGCACAATCCAATTATCCTTTTTATATTGATTTTAGCATGGAGAAAGGTAGCAAAGATCATGTAAAGCAATTTAACAACTAAAGAGACCTATGTTCGATTTAAGAATCTAATCAGAGATACCAAGGCAGAGATGCCTAGAGCCTAGAACTGCACATACACACACCCACAATGTTCACACCAGTCCATTCAGATGTCTATACTAACATGCTCATACACATGCTAGTGCAGACATTCAGACACTGAGACTCAGAGACACAAAGTAAAATATGGTCTCTATCACAGAGTGAGACACTATCACATAGACTCTTAACTCCCTTTGCACACATTCAGGCACCCCACTTCAAGCCCATCCCTTGACATTGCTCTGCCTAGCCTTACTGTTGCAAGTGTAGGTGTAACTTATTTGGAGGGGGGAAGGTCATCTCAGTCTCTCACTGCTGACAAGTTTATTCATTTCTGAGGACAAAAAACCCCAGCTCCCCAAACATCAAAGCATCTTAGTTCCACATGTTTGTGTACCACCCCCCCAAAAAAGCATTTCCCAGTTTGTCCACTTATGGACTACACAGCAGCAAAGGACTTAAACCTGTTTTCCCCTTATTATTTACCAAATTAAGCAGATAGATCAACAATCAAAGCATTTTTCACTCTCAAAATCCACCGAGTTTTTGTATTGTTGTTGCTATATTAAATATAGAGAAATGAATCTGAAGACCCAGGGAGCTTTCCAGGAGAACTGACTCCTCACTGAGAAAGGAAATGTAACTGCAAGAAAGATTTTTTTTTTTTAATAATGAACGTGGCTACGTTCCCTTTCAGTAAAGGGTGGGGGTGGGGGGGGACTTAGGAATGATCACGAAAGGAGGAGAAGTCAAAGAACCACCAAAGAAGGTTGGGGGAATAAAGCTGTCGGACAGCGAGAGGCGCCTTTCTAATCTTAAAATTCTGGCTCACATGGAACCCATTTAGATCTCCATGTCTGGCAGACATGTACAGAGGGAAGCCAACCAGAGCTTCTTTTTTGTCACCAACGACATCAATAAGTGTTATTATCGTTAGCATGATTACTGTTATCTGCATCATGCATGGCAGGGTGCTGGTACTTACCCCAGTAGATGAGAACCAGAGAAACCAGGGGAAACAATCTGTTGAAGGCAGGCATCTTTTTCGGCGGGTGTTTTCCGGGGCTAAAGGGAGAGATTCCCTCAGTCAAGGACTGAGCCCTTAGATTCTTTCGAGGAAACCCTTTGGGACGAATTGCCCAAAGAGGGCGACTTTCTGACTGAAAGAAGGGCGAAGCGCTGTGCCTGTAGAGGCTCTGCGGGCGTTTGGAACCGGGAAGGGGGGACGGTCTCAGCTCCAACCTATCCCAGCAGAACCCACAACAGAACCCAATTCGAGGGAGCGATCAGCAGTGCCGCACACTCTCCCCGGAGCGGGTTGCGGGATCCGACTCAGGACCACGGACAGTAGCTTCCCCGCCCACCCCGGAACTTCTCATTCCAGTTGCTCCCCCGCGTTTCTGGCTTGCGCCCAGGGCAAGCTCAGCCCGGCAGGGAGTCGCACGGCTGGCTCTAGGAGGCTGGGCTGTCGAAGGGGTCCATGTTGATTCACCTCTCGCTTCCCCTTTCAACAGCTACCAGGATCCACCCAGACCCGGGAGCTCCGGCTTCTTCCAGCCCGCCCAGCTTCTTCGGCTGGGCGTGTCCCTGAACCCGAAGCCACTGGGGCCTCCCGTCTGGGATACAGAATTCGTCCCACGTCGGTCCTGTACACAACGGCCTCGGCTCCCCAGGGGGTTCAGAGGGGCCGGGAAGGAGGTGGAAGCTTCTGTAGGACTGGCGATGTCGGCGTGGAGGTTGGAGAGAGAAAGGGTGCCCCTCCCCCGGAGCTCGCCCCTGGATCGTGCAGGGTTCCGACCCTGGGTTGCAGGCGATCGGCTGCCCCTCTCAGGGCCCCCGGGCGGTGTGTGCTGTTAGCCTTGACATGCGCAGGCGATTCTCCGCCCCCACCCCCACCCCCACCACGGACCCACCCCCTTGGGCACACGTTCCCCACCCCCAGACAGGCGTGCCCCTCCCAGGGCCGAGCGCGCCGCGGAGCGGGGGCGGAGCCCAGCTCAGCGCAAACACCTCCAGCCCGGGAGGTGTCTCGTCTTGCTGCCTCTATCAGGGTCCCTCTCTTACGCTTAGATACCTCTCCCCAGCAGCCTCCACCGCCTCCCACCAACTCATACCCTCCGAGAGGCAACTCTCTACTCCTACTCCCGCAGATACGCTTGCCTCCAGCTCCGGGAAGGGGAGGGCCAAATCTCTTTCAGGCAATGATGTCATATGCAATGTACACATTAAATGGCTCCTGGCTTCTTTCCTCCGACCCCATCCCCTCCAGCTCTCCCTGTCCAGCCTTCGTCTACCTTGATTAATTGGATCCCAGAACAACGAATGCAGCAAGATAATCCTTTCTTAGGACTATGGGGTAGGGGTGAGACGCACCTGTGCCGGTGTTTACTTCATCTCCCAGAGAGGTGATCCAAATGTCGGTGGAGGGGAGAGTATTAGGAGTTAGGGGTAAGAGGACTGCTCTTCCACTCCCAGGTGTTTCGTGGTCCTCATGGCTCTAACCGCTTTTTCTTTTCCTTCCCTCTTTCTTTCCCTACCTCCCTCCTTCCTTGCTTGCTTTCTTTTTTCTTAACAGTCTGGTTTGGCGTCTTCCAACTCTTAGCCGCTCCCTAGTCCTCGCAGCTGCTTGAGTGTCTCCGCCCAATTTCTGGAAGGGAAACCTGAAACTTCACACTCAGTTATAAACCCAAATTGACATAACAGGTTAGGAATGCTGGAACTGAAGTGCAAGATTAATAGGAAAAGATTGGTACAAAAGCCTGCCCCCCAGCTACCTTCTTCTTATTCTCCTGCTGCTCTCTTGCTAAAAGGGGAAGCTTAACACTGATATTCCAAAAGGGAACACAGAGTAACAGCTGACTGTAAGTGAACCACTCACAGGAAATGCTCTCTCATAACATATCATAACACACACAGCAACAGAACGTCCAAATATCTTCCTGAGCAGAAGCCACTGCTCTATAAACTCTATCAACATAAAAGACCAGCCCTTGAAGCATACTGTGCTAAATTTGGATGGGTAGTTAAAGTTGATTTAATTCAACTTCCTTTCCAGTGTGTAAATCCCCTCAAGAATGTTCCTGAGGAAGGTGCTTGACTTTTTTTTTTTTTTTTTCTTGTAACAGGTCATTACTTCACAAGTTTGACACTTCAATGTTTAAATAAGTTTTTATTCAGTTGAATTCTGTAACCCTTCCTCCTCAAACTCCATTAGATGTTTGTAATGTTTTCTGCTAAAGAAGCTGCATTACCCGGCTCCAAACAACGACAGCAACAAGAAAAACGTTTTTTGTTTGTTTGTCTGGTTTTGTATTTTGGATTGGGCTCATTCCTTAGTTTCAATTATTTGAAACTTAATGTGCAATTAAACAGTGTACAATCATTTCCTATGGTTTCCGACCTTTAGCTACCCTGGTCATTTTCTCAGGAGGATTTTTAGTTTATCACATGATTTCTCCAAGTGAAGGAGGTTCCCTGTGTGGTCTCATCAGGACAAATCCAGTGGAATTATGACCACATTTGCTTTAGAGAGTGTATGTATTCAAATACATATGAATTACATTTAAGTCATAATCATCTTATGTCCAGTTAAAATCCCAAAGCATCTTTCACGCAACCTGTTGTAGAGTCAGTTTGAATTTGTGCAGGGTATTTTAGAAAAAATTTTAATGAAAGTTTTCACTTACTGCTGTTAACATTTATTAGTGGTTTGCCTCAACTTTATGAGCAAGGAAAATTAAGATTCAGGTGGTGGCTGATTCCTCACTGCTAATGTGAGATTAATTTTTGAGCTGGTAAAGATTTCCCCTATGGTGACCTGCCTACTTTTCAGAAGACCTGGGAGTCAGGATCTGTCCATTCCTATATACTAAAAAAGTAAATTGGTCTATCTCTTTACACCTGAGAGGAACATAAGTAGTCCCTAGCATAGGTTCCCCTTTGACATCTCTATAGCATTAAAATGGCTAATTAAAAAAATCTATTAGTTGCAACCAAGTATCGAATTCTGTTAATACTTTTATCAAATTCTAATTCAATCACCCAATATATCTATCTTCTTTAGCTTAATTAAGGTCTGACAATCACTTGGTCTCCACACATCAGGTTTTGAAACAATGAATAGCAAAAACAAAAACTAGGAGTCCTTTGACATGCCCCTAATACCTCACTTTAACTTAACAATGAGCTACTAATTAAAGTTGTTTAGTAGGTTGCTCAATCATAAATAAATACCTATACACCTCTTCTTACTTCTCTATGTATAGTGTGACACATTTTGAAAACTTAGAATAAATGGCATATGTTAGAGGAATTAGATATATAATACTCCATAGGAAAGAAGTAGGATCAATATTTTAGTTTTACATGGAAACGAATTTTCAGCAAAATATTTCAAACAATTTCAAAGAGGAATGAATTATTTTCATTATGTTTCAAACAGTTTTTTTCCAAACAGGGATATTTAGAAGGGAAAATCTAGGGTTAGCATTTAGAAAGAATTGTGATAAAATTTCAGTCATCTTTGATATTCTATTTTTATTGAAAGTCTTATCAAGATTGAAATAAATAGGGTGACTGAAATATTTTTAGTCCAATAATTCTATCAAGTGCCATACACTAATCACAGCAGGCTTAGATTAACTTTATTAATTTTTTAATTTGTTCTTTTTAGATATACATGATGGTAGAGTATATTTTCACATATTACATCTACATGGAGTATAAATTATTCTAATTAGGATCCCATTCTTGTGGCTGTACATGAGGTGGAGTTTCACTGGTCGTGTATTCATATATGAATATAGGAAAATTATGTCTCATTCATTCTACTGTCTTTCCTAATGCCATTCTCACTCCCTTCCTTTCATTCCACTTTGTCTAATCTGGTGATCCTCTCTTCTTTCTCCCACCCTTACTGCATGGTATTGGCCACAAAAACAGACATGAAGACCAATGGAACAGAATAGAAGACACAGAGACAAACTATATATACAATTATCGCATCCTAGACAAAGATGCCATAAACATATATTGGAGAAAAGATAGCCTCTTCAACAAACGGTGCTGGAAAACTGGAAATCCATATGAATTAGGATGAAATTGAACCCTTATCTCTGACCTGGCACAAAACTCAACTAAAAGTGGATCAAGGACCTCAAGACATTCAGCCAGAGACCCTGTGTCTAGTAAAAGAAAATGTTGGCCTGATGCTCCATCTTGTCAGTGTAAACAACAACTTCCTCAACAAGACTTCTAAAGGGCAAGAAGTAAAATGAAGAATCAATAAATGGGATGGCATCAAACTAAAAAGCTTTTTCACAGCAAAGGAAGCAAATCAAGAATGTGAAGAAAGATCCTACAGAATGGAAGAAAAATTTTGCCCCCTGTACCTCAGATAAAGCATTAATCTCCAGCATATACAAAGAACTCAAAAAACATAACACCAAAAAACCAAATAACCCAATCAATCAATTGGCAAAGGAACTGAACAGGCACTTCATAGAAGAAATATGAATGGTCAACAAATATATGAAAAAATGTTCAACATCTCTAGTAATTAGAGAAATGCAAATTAAAACTACACTGAGATTCCATCTCACTCCAGTCAGAACGGCAATCATCAAGAATACAAGTAACAATAAATGTTGGTGAGGATGTCGGGGGAAAGGTACACTCATATATTGCTGGTGGGACTGCAGATTGGTGCAACCACTATGGAAAGCAGTATGTAGATTCCTAAGAAAACTTGGAATGGAACCACCATTTGACCCGGTCATCCCACTCCTAGATATATACCCAAAGGTCTTAAAATCAGCATATTACAGTGATGCAGCCACATCATGTATATAACAACTCAATGCACAATAACTAAACTATGGAACCAACTTAGGTGCCTTTCGACGGGTAAATGAATAAAGAAAATGTAGAATATATATACAATGGAATATTACTCAGCCATAAATAAGAATGAAATTATGGCATTTACTGGTAAATGAATGGAACTGGAGACTATCCTGCTAAGTGAAATAAGTTAGTCCCAAAAAACCAAAGACTGAATGTTCTATCTGAGATGTGGATGCTATTAATATTTTTATGTCTATTTAGACATATCCCTATTCTTCATAATGTTCTTTTCAAGTCTGCATACTCATGTTGATTATTTTTATATGAGACTTGGGAATAATGTTCTTGCCTCTAGTTTCCATAAGCCACTTCTCATGTCCTATCCTCTGTTGAAAATAGGAGCATTTGGTCCCTTCATGCCTCTGCTGTTTGCCCTAATTTTTGGCAGTGGCACTTAGTCACTTTTGCATGTGCCTCAAGTTCCCTGAAGTACATCGGCCTTGTTGTGAGAGTTTTTAACTCCTTTAAAATGGTTAAGTTCTTCCTTTGTCTTTGCTACTGTTTTTGCTTCAATCCTCTCTTGCTGATGTTTGCTTGATCTTTTCCAATTTAATGATCATCCTTCTCTTGCCATTGATGGTTGTGAAACCATACATTCTGTATATTCCTAACAGTTGACATAGTAATCTTTATATTTTATAAAGTAATACACAGTTGTCCCCTGGTGTTCATGGGGAATTGGTTCCAGGACCCCCACTCACATCAAAATCTGTGGATGCTCAAATCCTTCATTAAAATGGCATTGTATTTGATATAACTTATTTAATTCTCCCATGTACTTTAAAACATCTCTAGATTACTTATAATACAACTATGTAAGTGGTTGTTATGTTATGTTGTTTAGGTAATAATGATGAGAAAAATGGTCTGTACGTGCTCAGTATAGATACATTATTCTTTCCCAAGTATTTTCAACCCCCAGTTGTTGGAATCTATGGTTCAATGCCTGTGAATATAGAGGGCTGGCTATGCTTCTCTTGCTTAAAACCTCCCACAAACTCTCACTGCACTTAAATGAAATCTGGAATCCTCACCTTAGCCTAGCAGGGGTGATCCTGAGTCCTCCACTCTGCCTACCATTCTGTCTTATCCCTAACATTCTAGTTACACATAATTTTTAAAAAATGTACCTCGAACATATCAAAAGGTTTCCCCTGTTATTATTATTACAGCCTTTGCAGCTTATATCCCCTTTGCTTGGACTGCTCTTCATCCTTTGGCTGGTTTCTTGCCATTTCAATCTTGTCTCAAATGCCCTTTAGTGTCACTCCTCCTTGGTCACTCTTCCTAAATTGGTTCCTGTCCAACTCCTGGAGCTACTCTATTTCATGACCCCGTTTTTTGTTTCTTGTGTCTTCTCTCACTATTTAAAATTACCTTATTTTTAATTTACGTACTTGCCTATTTTCTGTCTCCTCTCACCAGGACATTTCTCCTCCATGAAAGAAGCCTTGTTTTCTCCATTTACTGCCGTATTCCTGTGCCTGGCAGGTATTTCATAGAGGAATCAAACTGACAAATGAATGAATGAATGTGGAAGTAAGAATAGTGCCTAGAGTGAAGAGCTGAAGCCAGAATCAATATAAGGAATAGAAAAAGAATCATCAGAGAAATAGGAGAAGGTCCAGCAGGATGCAGTACTACAGTGTCCAGGGAAAAGGAGCCTCAAGACTTAAGGGACATTCCTCCTCTTCAGGGGAACTCCAGGTAATAATGCTCAGAGACTAAGGAAAAGGGTGGTACAGAGCCTGAAGTGTTCAGGGGTTTTGAAATGGAGGTCGCAAAAGTGACTGATAAAGGAACAATGGCATCTGAACTAGGCAGACAGAGGCTAGTTTCCCAAGGGAAGAAACTCATTTCTCTGCAGTTATTGGGGAGGAATTAGAGACAGAAGTAGTGGCAGTGATATTATGAATGAAGAAGGGGACATTGAGATGCACGTATTGGCCTTGGTAAAGCAGGAAGCCATATCATACTTTGAGTTTGGTGATAGGGAGGTCCAGGAAAACGGGAATAGGGAGATGGTCCAAATCACTGGAAGTCCTTTTCTAGAAGACTGTTGAGAGAAGCATTTCAGGATCAATACATACCTGAACTAAGAGTCAAGATGCAGAAATCAGGGGCTGGGGAGATAGCTCAGTCGGTAGAGTGCTTGCCTTGCAAGCACAAAGCCCTGGGTTCAATCCCAGCACCCAAAAAAAAAAAAAAAAAAAAAAAGATGCAGAAATCAGAGCCCAACATAGGCAAATCAAGTGACCTGCTTTTTCTATTCTAAGTAGATTTTGTTAAATAGTGCACACCCCATGAGAGAGAGAGAAAAAACATGTTTATTTTAAGCTGTGGCCACTAAGCACATATGGGATCGAAAGACCTCAGGGCCACCCAGTCATTCCCCCATCCTTCCAGTCAGCTGTGTGGCATTGTGGAAGTTTGGGATTAGAACAGGAAGCAGTGACCTTATGATTAGACTATGTAATCCCTTCCTGGATTTTCACATGGTAGAGAAGCTGATGAGTAATACAGGACCGCCCCCAAAATGTTCTTTGAGACGTATTGAATTTCTTTTTTAAAAAATTCTTTTTAGTTCTATAAAACACCAGAATACACCCTGACAATTTCAAAAGTATGGAACACAATTCAGTCCCCAGTACTTCCCATCTTCCTTCCCCACTTCCCTCCACTCCTCTGATCCCTCTTCAATCTAGTTACAGTTTACTTTTCTTTTTTTCTATTTTCTTTTCTTTTTTTTTTGAATTTAGGGTCCTGTGGGTACACCTGATGCCAGGGCCCACCATGCTACATCTGTGCCACATCCATGCTGTGTACATGGAAAAACTCAGATTCATTCTACTGTTCTTCTCCACTCCACTTCTTCCTCATCCTCAATCCCCTTCATCTACTCTACTGATCTTTCCTCTATTTCGATGAAATTCCCTCTTACGTTTTTTATTCCCCTCCCCCAATTTTGTATTGACTTCCCCATTATCGGAGAAAACATTCAATCTTTGACTTTTTTGGGATTGGCTTATTTTACTTAGCAATAGTCTCCAGTTCCATCCATTTACCAGCAAATGCCATAATCTCATCCTTTTCATAGCTGAGTAATACTCTATTGTGTGTATGTATATATTATATTCTCTTTATCCATTCATCTGTTGAAGGGTACCTAGTTAGTTTCATAGCTTGGCTGTTGTGAATTGTGCTGCTACAAACATTGATGGGCTGCATCATTGTATTACACTGATTTTTAAATCTTTTGGAACTTATCGAGGAGTAGGGATAGCTGAGTCAAATGGTGGTTTCATTCCTTGTATTTTGAGGACTCTCCATACTGCCTTTCAGAGTGTTTGTATTATCTGCAGTCCCAGCAAAAGTGTTTGAGTGTACTTTTCCTCCCACATCCTTGCCAACATTTATTATTATTTGCATTCTTGATAATTTCATTCTGACTGGAGTGGGATGAAATCTCAATGTGGTTTTGATTTGCATTTCCCTAATTGCTGGAGATGTTGGTTTTTTTTTCATATATTTGTTGACCATTTGTATTTCTTCTTTTGACAAGTGTCTGTTCAGTTCTTTTGCCCATTTATTGATTGGGTTGTTTTTTCTGTGCGTGTGCTAAGTTTTTTGAATGCTCTATATATCTAAGGAGCAAGTGGCAAAGATCTTCTCCCCTTCTGTAGGCTCTCTCTTCACACTCTTAATTGTTTCCTTTTCTGTGTAGGAGTTCTTTAATATGATGACATCCCACTTACTAATTTTTAATTTTATTTCTTGTGCTTTGGGAATCATCTTAAGGAAGTCAGTTCCTGAGCTGACATATTGGGATGTTGGCCTACATTTTCTTCTAGATGTTGCAGGGTTTCTCGGTTTAAATCCTTGGTCTTTGGACCACTGTGAGTTAGTTTTGTGCAGGGGAGAGATAGAGGTTAAATTTCATTCTACTATCCAGCACCATTTGCTATAAAGATTATCTTTTCTCCAACATTTGTTTTTGGCACCTTTGTCTACTGTCACATATTTATGTGGATTTGCCTCTGTGTCTTCTATTTCATTTGTCCAGTCAGAGCAATCAGGCAAGAGAAGGAAATTAAAAAGATACAAATAGGAAAAGAAGAGCTCAAATTATCTTTGTTTGCTGACAACATGATCCTATAGTTAGAAGACCCAAAACACTCCACCAGAAGACTTGTAGAGCTCATAAATGAGTTCAGCAATGTAGCGGGATACAGTATCAACACTCATAAATCCTCCAGTGATGAATCTGCTGAAAAATAAATTAGGAAAACTATCTTATTCACAATAAATAGTCTCAAAAAGTACTTGGGAAATAAGCTAACAAAAGAGGTGAAAGACCTCTACAATGAAACCTATAGAACACTAAAGAAAGAAATCAAAGAAGACCTGAGAAGATGGAAAGACCTCCGATGTTTTTGGATAGGCAGAACGATTATTGTCAAAATGACCATACTACCAAAAGTGCTATACAGGGTCAACTCAATCTCCATCAAAATTCCAATAACATTTGTCACAGAACTAGAAAAAGCAGTTATTCTGAAATTCATTTAGAAAAATAAGAGAATCAGAATAGCCAAAGCAATCCTTAGCGAGAAGAGTGAAACAGTAGGCATCACGATGCCAGATCTCAAATTTTTTTTTTTTTTTTGCAGTGTTGGGGATCGAACCCGGGGCCTTGTGTTTGCAAAGCAAGCACTCTACCGACTGAGATATCTCCCCAGCCCTGAGATCTCAAATTATACACAGAGCTATAGTAATAAAAACAGCATGGTATTGGTACCAAAACAGGCTTGAGGACCAATGTATTGAATTTCACTTGAATGATTAGGAAAGTCACAGCTTTCCTGATAACCAAGAGTGCCCAGCCTCCATAGCAACAGCCCATGCCCTAATGAAGTCAGCGCCACCCTGTCACCCTGCTCTTGATAGATCTCTAGGAAGCCCATGCTTATGCCTTGGGAGAATGCTGTTGATGGGTAGTTTTGATAATCCAAACGTGTGAATAAAGAAAATATAATTGGTGATTAAGTACTTTAAGTTTACCAGAAGCAAAGTTATATTTTAAGTATTGCTATTAGCATAGCATAATTTTTTGTTTCATTTGTTCTTTTTGCTATTCATGACAGTAGAATGTATTTCGATATACTACACATACATGAAGTACAAATTCCCATTCTTCTAGTTGTACATGATGTGGAATTACATTGGTTGTGTATTCATATATGAATAGGAAAGAAATGTCCAATTCATTCTACTTCTTTCCTATTTCCATTCCCCCTCCCTCCCTTCATTCCCCTTTGTCTAACCCAAAGTACTTCTATTCATTTTTTAAAACATTTTTAATTGTAGATGGACACAATACCTTTATTTTGTTTATTTAGTTTTTTTATGTGGTGCTGGGGATCAAACCCAGTCCCTCACATGTGGTAGCCAAGCGCTGTACCACTGAGCCACAACCCCAGCCCAACTTCTATTCATCCCTACCACCATTCCCCCTTATTGTGAGTTAGTATCTGCATATCAGAGAGAACATTTGGCCTTTGGTTTTTTGGGGATTGGCTTTTTTCACTTAGCATGATAGTCTCCAGTTCCATTCATTTATTGGCAAATGCCATAATTTCATTTCTCTTAATGGCTGAGTAATATTCCATTGTGGATATATACCACATTTTCTTTATCCATTCGTTTGCTGAAGGGTACCTAGGCTGGTTCCATAGTTTAGCTATTGTGACTTGAGCGGAAGCATAGCGGAAGTTTTAAATGCATTTCTGGCATGAATATGACCAAAGCCCTCAGGGCAGGAGGAAGGAAAAGGTGTCTTGGAGAACTAAGTGTCAATATCATTTTTGCTACTGATCTAAATCCTGTTGATATTTGGGACAAGGGCAATATCTGAGTGATGATTAACTCAATGCTCCTCAGAAATTCTGAAGAAGGAGAAAAAGAAACTACAGAAAGAGTCTAGGTGATAAACAGGAGACCACGTCCTAGGCTTGCTGCTACTCTGAGACAGTTTTGACTTTTCCACCAACCCACTCTGAACCATTCTCCCCCTGCCCTTTCTCCCTGGTACTGGGAATTGAACACTGGGGTGCTTTGCCACTGAGCTAAGTCGCCAGTGCTTTTTATTTCTTATTGTGAGACAGGGTCTTACTAAGTTGCCCAGATTGGCCTCAAACTTGAGTTCCTCCTGCTTCAACTTTCTGAGTCACTGGACTAAAGGTGTGCACCACTGTGCCTGGCTCCAATTCTCTCTTAATAATTGTCAGACTCTTGAGTTGTTGGGAGAACAATGGAGATAATATGCTTAACTGTGTTTTGGATTTTGTCAAGCCATATAAACAAGAAGTATTAGTTACCTGTTCAGATAATTTCTTTAATCCTTACAGGGATATGCTTAGCTGTTAACTTCAGTATGATGTGAAATAATCAGCTTTTCATGATTTATTATTATCTCCATTTTATTGTTTTCATTCGAAACATCATTATATTCATCATCATCGATTTTTGAGGGCATACTTTGGTCCCAGAACAATGGTATGCAATTTATTGGATTGACATTTTTAATTCTCAAAACAATTTTAAGGAGTAGGCACAATTTTTGTGTTTATATTGGGGTGGTGGGAAGAGGGGAATAAATACAAAAGAAGTTAAATGATTTGGGTATTCAAATGCATGTAGCAGAACCATGACTGAAACTCAGGATTTTTGTCTCCAAAATCTTAAGGATTCCATTTCTTCTAGTAAGATCTTAACCATCAAATGATATTTCCAAATACCTGGAAAAGGTATTTCTAGATATTTCCATTTCAGTCAGGAAGTTAATGATTTGTATAATGTGAAGTTCTCAGTTGGGTGCTGTGTTTGCATACATGTATATTTTTATCTGAGAAAGAGAATAGCTCCTTTACTCATCAAACTTCTAATATGATGGGAAAGTATGGCTTTAAGAAAATAGACACAAGAAAATCCAATATATTTTGTGTTCATTCCCTCTTGTTTTCTTTTTCTTTGTTGATCTCTTTTTATGAAAGCGGTGAGTACTTAGCCACATAAATATAATGATTTTATTTTTAACACATACTACAGTACATTTCATTGAGTTTTTATGACATACCTGAGATAAATGAGGGACTAGTCATCTATTTTAAAGGTGGCAAAACTGATACCTGAGAGACCAAATGATTTGTGTACTATTACACTTTGCTTATTCATTCAAGAAACTTGACTCTCTGCCAGGTACTGTGCAAATCTCTGGCTTTGTCTTTTATAATAATGATGTGGTAATATGTACTATCATACATAGGTGATCTGGAAGATGGAATTATAGACTCAGAGCTTAGAGGACAGGTCTGCTGAGAAAGTTTTGAAAGAGGTAATATTTGAAGGCAACCTGGAAAGGAGGAGTGAAAGTTCTTAAAAAGAACTTAAGGAAAGACAGGAGGGTAGTGGGTATTCTGAGAGTCCCCTTGCAGATGGAGTTGGCATTCTTGTGATTCTTAATTTGGGGTACATTTCACTGAATAACGCTGCCATTTTCAAGTAAGGTTGTGATTTGGAGTGGCTGAATGGAATATTGGAAAAGAGTGGTATCTTCGAGGTGACTCTGCTTATAATCTCTTTAATCTTTGGCAAGTTATTTAATTTGTCTGAGCCTCAGTTTCTTCTGACATAAAATGAGAATAATAATACTACGCACTTCGTGGTTATTTACCAGGATTAAATGAATTAAATATGTCTCTGCTCGGCCCATAGCATAAACTTAATAAATATTATTTTTCCCTCTTTCTTTCTCATAAAGAATTGACACTATTGCAATCTTTATTTCTCCCCACCCTCCCGAGCTAAATTCAAGAGAAGTTGACTAAACTTGTTCCTTCAAGTTGTATGTGGTAGAATCACCAATTCTTTGTTTTCCATCCTTTGATTTCAAGAGAAATCAAAACTCACCATCTCATGGATCCAGAATGCCTCAGCTGCTATGAGGTCAAGAAGGGCCCCAAATAATAACTCTAAAACCTTAAGAAAAAACAGGAAGGGCCTCTACTGCAGACCTTCTGAAATGAGAGCACCATTTTTAAGAGTTATTGCATTGAGTATTTGCAGGAGAACATGGCTATGTCTGAAGTTTGGCAAAGACAGTGCTGGACATTGGATCTCAGAATGATGGATGAGGTCAGGCTGAAACACCTGATGGACTGGAACAGCTGCCAATTTCCTTCATCCTGCATCAGACCTGTTCTTCCCTGCTCCCACTCCATCCATGGTGGTGCTGTGTCCCACAGCTACCATAGCTTGCACTTCTGTTCTTGTCAAACAGTCTTTCACTGGGTGCTTTGGGGGTCTGTCTTCATCACTTGTTTGTGCTCTGTCCTCTGGAACAAGATTTTCACTCAGAATTCCCACATGGGGACCTGAGAATATTCTTCCCCTTGCCATAGCAGTAAAGATGGCCCCATGTCCTTTGTGTTTCCCATCACGTACGCAGTGGCAACAGGAACTCACTAACCTTCTGAGTTAACAAGAAACCTGCATAAGACAATGAGCATGAGAAACATAAAAGCCGTTTTCCTCTGCATAAGCAGGTAATTAGGACAATTTTTCATGCATCCCTGAATCTGCAGTGCCTAGCAAAATACATGGAAAATAGTATTTAAGACACTCACAATCTACAAAAAGGAAAAGACATTGGTGGTGAGAAGGTGGTACTTTCACAAAATTATTATGATACACAGCGTATTCAAAATAAGATCCACGGGACAGAAGAACATGTAGGTTGCATCCCAGACAGTAAAATGTTCATTAAGAAGGTACATTTAAAACAGATTTTGAAGAAAGATAAGAAAGGACTCATAAGCATGGCATTCTTTTCAGAAAAACAGCATCACCAGAGGCCAAGAGACTTAGGAATTGCAGGTGTGAGATGGGGGAAATGAATATATTTTATCTGAGGGCTGCATACATTGAGACAAACAATGTTGCATAACATTGGAAAGGTAAATACCTATTGTAAGAAATCTGGATTTAGTTGGATAACTGGGAATTGTGAGTGAAATGATATAAAATGTGTTTAAGAAAATAATCTGGCAGAATAGAAAGCATGGAATGGGAAAAAGTAGGAAAATGATTGTAATCACCATTATGAGAAAGAAGGAGGGATTGGTGTAGGGCAGGGTGAGCAGCAGACATTTGATTCTGGAGCAAATGCGAAACTACAATTCACTGGAATTGGCAAATGCCAATTCACTGGAAATGGAATGTGGGCAAAGGAAGAAATCTCTAGTCATGGTAAATGGAGAAAACTTTCTATACTGTTGATCTGGAAACATATGCCATTACATATAGGGCAGTTACAGAGAGAAGAGCAAAAGTGGTGATTTGGGGGAGAAAAAAAAATGATGGGTCTCGGATCTTGTTTGGTACATTTTAGGTTTTAGATGTTGAAATTGTATACAGTGATAATTGAAGTAATGGAAATGGATGTTTATGAGACTGTAAAGATACAGGACATATCTAAATTTAGGAGAGTAGAGGAAGAAGTGGAGCCAGTACCAGAGGGAGTAAAGAGAGGTGCTGTTCCATGTCAATAGGAAGTGGAACAGCAGAGGTGATTGGGAGGAAAGAAGGCAGGAAGATCTGGTAATTAGAACCTTACATACCTACAGCCATCTGTTATTTGACGAAGGTGCCAAAAAATATATCTTAGAGAAAAGACAGCCTCTTTATCAAATGGTGCTGAGAAAACTGGATAGACTATATGTAGAAAAATGAATGGAGACCCCTATCTCTCACCCTGTACAGAATTCAAATCTGAATGAATCAAAGACTCAGGAATTAAACCAGAAACATAGGGTCAATGCTCCATTATGGAAGTGCTGGCACCCACTTCCTTGACAAGACCCCCAAAGCACAAGACGTAAAACCAAGAATCAATAAGTGGAATGCCAACAAACTGAAAAAGTTTCTGCACAGCAAAGGAAACTTTTTTTTTTCCACATTGTTTAATATATATTTACACATATCATAAATGTACACTTGTGATACAAAACTCTATATAAAACCCAAGTACCTTAATATCTAAAAAAAGGGAAGATACTGCATTTGATTTCGGATACTTTTCTGTTTAAATACTTTTTAAAATCAATTTTCAAAGAGATAGCAAATCAAAAGCCATTAACTTTTTAGAGAGCTTTGTGTTGACATAAATTCATCATTCAAGTATATTTTATTGAAACAATAAGCCATCTCACTGATGCAAAGTCAAACTGCATGAACCAAGGTGTTGAGTCAAAGCAGAATTTTATTTCCATTTTCCTCAGCCTAGGATCAGTTTCTAAAACAAAAGGTAGAGCACAACAATGATTTTCATCCTTGCATTATTAAATGTCATGTTAGAGGGCTGACAGTGCACCCTATATTGTATATTTACAGAATCTTTTAAAAATATAATAAATACTAAAAGTAATAATTAGAAATCATACTTTTCCTAATTTCTTTCTTACTCAATTTGAAAAACAGTACATCTCTCTCATTGTGCTTGGCAACTGGACATCATACTTAAAGAAATAATTTAAATATCTCATGGATAAGATATAATTCCTAAAGGATTTTGGTACTGATTAATTAATTTGGTTATAATTTCAGTTCAATAGTTATCAATTATAAAGAAAATAATGTTCCTTACCATAGCATTTCCATGTTTTAAAAAGTAAATTATTGAGGCACAAAAACATTACATGGCTTGCCCAAAGTCATGAAAGAAACAAGGGGCAGATTTTAAAACTTTTTCCCCCACTAAAGTAAGCAACTGTACAAAAATCTATAGCATATACCCTCTCTTTAAATTACCTCAGTACAACAGATAAAGAAATTAGATTCATTATTCAGGAATGTTTGCTTTTCCTAAATTTGTTATTAAAAACTTAACTTCAAGAACATATACATTTATCATAAATTATTAAGAAGTTACAAATGAAATACAATCATTTTCTGATTAGGCATGTAACAAGTTACTAATTAAATTTGACCCAACTGATTGCAAAAAAATTGACAATTTAAATACACAAGTTCTGAGAAAGATGCTTATCAACATGATTTTTAAAAAATACTAATTATAGGATCTATAAAATTTAGAAGACAGTACCACAGACACAAACATATTATAGATATATTAAGTGAACTTCTAGTTGATCTTTCATTTTCTAACAAAGCACTCATAATGTTTCCTGGAATTCTTTGGTGCTTATCAATCAAAGCTTGAACAGCATTCTTCGTCTTTTAAGCTAATTCTTCTGCTGTTATCTTTGGATCATAGGGAATGGGATCACCTAAATAGGTCCGTAACTTCACTGGAAAACCACCATACATTGGAGCAAATGGATAGCGAAATTTTTCATAAAGCCACCTAAATAACCTTGTTCCTCCAAGTGATCTAAATCCTTCTCGAATATTCTGTGTAAACATAGGAATGATGGGTGTGAAATGTAGTCAGGGATGGCAACAGCACCGTTGCCTTGAGTCCTGAACTGTGTGTTCTGCTCTGCTGCTGCCTTGTTGTGACCAGATCCCTTCCATCCCTCCATCTCTCTGTGCCTGAGTGTCCTCATCACTTTTGCATCAATTGCAACCTGAGCAAAGCCTTTTCGATTACCCCATATGATGTTGTAGGTTTCATCACTAAGCAGAGCTTCTCGAACTCCACCTGGTGAAATAGCTAACAAGTGACCACTCTTCAGAATTTCAACACATTTTTCTCTTGGTCCATGTAGAGCACAAAATACATCAAGTAGTAAACTAAACCCATGCCAAACTGCTGCATGTCCATCCCACAGAGTTGCCACTGTTTTCCTTGCACCATCCCATAAATTATGAGAATAAGCTTCTTTTAGTACATTTTTCCTCTTATAAATGTATAAGAAAATAATTGTAAGGTAGAGAAGAAAGATAGTAAAATAAGGAAGTATTAAAAGAATTAGTGGTGTAAAAACCCACAAGAGATAGTTTGCAAAATTCAAATAGTCCTCCAATTGCTCCACACCAAACCATTCTTCGAGTATGTGAATCAGACAGGTCATATAGGGAATAGAATCCTGTCCTGAAGCACAGGTTTGATTTTTGTCTATCATTTTTCTTTAGGTGAAAATGACAAATTCAATCTCTTTCTTCACTGCCATAGCAGATCTTTAATTTTGACACAGAAATTTATAAATATCTTCTCCCACGCTTCAATGTATATAATCTTTCAGCGGCAGTGGGAATTCAGAGGCTCATCAGCGAGGTGAGGGGGACAGATTCGCTGGGCAGGTTTCCCATAAGCAGTTGGTGAGGAGGAGACCAAGGAAACTATTAAGAGTGTGAAAAGAGAGCCTACAGAATGGGACAAGATCTTGGCCAGTTGCTCCTCTGAGTGGAGATTAATATCCAGAATATACAAAGAACTAAAAAAACTTACCACCAAATAACAAATAACCCAAACAATAAATGGCAAAATAATTAAAAAGAAAGAAACTTCTCAAAGGAAGAAACACAAATGACCAAAAAAAAAAAAATATGGAAAAAATTTTGACATCTCTAGCAATTAGGGAAATGCACATCAAAACTATTTGAGATTTCATCTCACTCCAATCAGAATGGTAATGATCAAGAATATGAACATTAATAAATGCTGGTGAGGCTGTGGGGAAAACAATGTGTACATTGTTGGTGGAACTGCAGACTAGTACAACTACTCTTCCAGAAAAGTCCTCAAAAGACTAGGCATGGAACCACCACATGATCCAGGTATCTCACTTCTTGGTACTTTCCCCAAAGATCTAAAATTGGCACACTATAGCAATGTAGCCACCTCAATGTTTACAGAAGCATAATTCACAATATTTAAATTATGGAATCAACCCAGCTCGCCATCAATAGACGAATGGATTAAGAAATTGTGGTACATACCTACAATAGAGTTCTACTCAGTCATAAAAAAGAATTAAATTATGGCATTTTTCACTGTGTGGATGGAAGTAGAGAATATCAAGCTAACTGAAATTAGCCAAACTTAGAAACTCAAAGGTTGAATGTTTTCTCTCATGTGAGGAAACTGGAGTAAAATAAAGGAAAGGAATAGGATAACATAAAGAACCCATCAGATGTAAATTAATAGATGAGTGAGAGGAAGTCTAGTAGAGTAGAGGAAGGAGAATAGGAGGGGGAGGGAGGATGGGAGGAAAAAGGGAGAGGGAAAAAGGGGGCTCTTGAACTGAAATCAATTTCCATGCATATATGTGTTTGTTGGAATGAACCCAACTACTATGTATCACAATAAAACTCTAATAGTAATAATAATAATAATAATAATAATAATAATAAAGATGTGCTGTCACAAAACTAGTGAATATATTTGACAGTGGGAATGAAAAAGGGATAAGGAAATGATGAGTCTTTAGGACAAGTTTGGGTTTTCTTAGGTAAGGTTATATAGGCAAAAGCTAAGATGTCAACCGAGAAGGAAAGGTGGAAGATGGAAGAGGACATAACTGATGGAGGAGCACAGTCCAGGAAGAAGGAGGACTTGGGTCAAAAGCACTGCTGAGGGATTCATCTTAGATTTAGGCGGGAAGGAGGAGAAGGAAGAGCAAGGGTACCCTGAGATGTTGAAGTAGGAAGAAAAGCAATTGAAATTGCTTGGATGAGAGAAAAATATCTCAGTGAAATAGGAAGTGAGATCATCTGCTATGAGTGGGGAGCTAGGTAGGGTTAAGGAGAATGGAAGAGAGGTGGGTAGTGGAATGACAGGTTAATCACAAGTGAATGCAAGTATTTATGAGTATCAGTAGACCCAACAAGAATGGATCCAAATGGCATCAAGGTTTCTTTCTAACACTTGGAAACCATTCCTGAAGGCTAGGGAGTGGCATGGTGGAACAGGAGAAGTTCAAGGTGTCAGGCATCCTGGGGTGGTAGCCAGTACGTGAATGACTAATCATAGGTCAAGTCCAACAGACATGAGAGAAGGGAAGAACTCAGAGTGACTGGTGGTGAAAATAAGAAATTTTAAGGATTGCAAGCAGTTGGGAGGGGGGGAAGGGCAGGAGAGGACTGTTAGAGAGAATATTTGGGGGATTGGCATCTTTATGTGGAGCCACACTGAGGGAGAGCAAGTCTGGATTGTGGGGGTCTTTTTTTTTTTATTTTTGGTACTGGGGATGGAACCCAGGGGCACTTTACCACAAAGCCACATCCTCAGTCACTTTTATTTTTTTAATTTTTAATTTTATTTGACATTTTTTATTTTATTTTTAAATTTTCTTTTGAGTTGTTTTAGGGCCTCACTCAATTGCTGAGGCTGGTTTTGAATTTGTGATCCTTCCTCCTGCCTCAACCTCTAGAAGTCACTGGGGTTACAGGTGTGTACCACCACACCTGGCTATTGTGTAGTCTTTCTAAGTGACTCAGGTGTATTGCTGATGGCTGGCACTGGAAGAGATCAGGAATATGTAAATTTTAGACTTATACACTTCTGTACAAATTCAAGTTGTTTTTCCACAATAAATATTACTGCCAGAATTTTATTTCATTTTATTAATTTTTTACATTAACTTGTTTATTATAAAGAATATTACAAAGGATGTGGATGAAGAGTTGCACAGGGCAAGGTGTGGGAGAAAGGGAGTAAAGCTTTTATGCAGATTTTTTTTAAAGCAATAAAAGCACGATGGTGCGCACCTGTAATTTGTGAGACTCAGGAGGCTGAGGCAGGAGGATCGCAAAGTGAAAGCCAGCCTGGGCAATTTAGCAAGGCCCTTAGTAACCAAGTGAGACTGTCTTTAAAAAGTAAAAAGGATTGGGAAGGTAGCTAAGGGGTAAACTGCCCCTGGGTTTCATCCCCAGTTCCGTGGGGGCGGGAGGCAAAACAAAGTTATGGCATTCAAAGAGATGAAACAGAAATTTTGGTCTCACGTCTAGGTCGGTAAGTCAACAGTTTTTTAAAGAACTCACTATATGTTTTGCTAGACTAGATTGAGAGTTGATGGCATTTTTCAGGTCTCTGGAATCAAAAGGAAAGAAAAGGAATGTATTGTTAGGGTCCAATATCGACTGGTCCCTGATATCGACTGATCCCCAGAGAGTCAAATGCACACACGGTACTGCAAGACACACAACGAGGTTTTATTGCAAGCTCGAGCCTGGATGGCAACCAACCTCTCAGACCATTGCAATGGCTGAGTGGGGAGCGGCCCCCGAGGGGCGAGGAAAGCCCTCTATTTAAGAGATTTCCAAGCATTCACACACAAAGACCTGAACGTTATTGGTTAACATTTGAACAGCTAAATATTAGTCCGCCTCTGGTTGGGTCCCGCCAATCTATTTGATTCTCACTGGGTCCCGCCAGAACTGAATGGTCCTAAAGGAAGAAGGGAGGAGGGAAGGGGTGAACTATGCAGGAGATGAGTCGGCGCTAGGTCCCCCACTCCTTGATAGATAAGGTTTCTGGGCAGCTGCACATTCCTCAGATGAATATCTCATAACAACCTTGATAAGCACAGGGGACCCAGCAGTCCTGTTTGTCCTGTATTGGCTCTTGAGGGTGCAGTCGCAACTGCCTGCATCCTGGTAATTAAGACAGTTAGCTGCACAGAGATCACCTGTTCTCAACAATATGAGCCCAGAATATCATTATCAGCAAGGAAGACCAGTGTTCCTGACGCTGATGGTGGGGCGGAGAAGAGAGAATAGCCATTCCTCTGGTGGAGAAGCTGCCAGGATGGGATGACAGGGAGTTGGTAGAGAAACTCTGGGAGGATACAAATCAAAAGTGAGGAAGTAGGGGCTGGGGAGATAGCTCAGTTGGTAGAGTGCCTGCCTTGCAAGCACAAGGCCCTGAGTTCAATCCTTAGCACAGCAAAAAAAAAAAAAAAAAAAAAAAAAAGTGAGGAAATGACTTACCTGAGCTCCATAAAGGAAGCAATAGCCAAGTCACAGGGACACAAGCATGGTCATGATTCAGTGGTGGGGAGCAAAGTAGATGAATGCTTCCTTCTGGGGCACTGGAGGAAGTGGAGCGTATGGCCCCCTTGCGGGGACTACCAAGGGTTCAGTGTTGTCAAGAGCCAGGGCAGCAGGTAAGAAGAAGCTCTGTTAATAGAAGTGAAGGACCAAAAGCCAAAATTGGGGAAACTTTGTACATAAAAGGACAAAACTGAGTTCTAATAACATTCTAGTCCCTCTGTAATTGACATTTATGATGCATAAATAGATAAATAAGCCTGGGTTAGTAGCAGTCCTGAAGGGCCTAGAAAACTTCGAGGTGGAATCAGCTCTCAGAGGCAAGAGAGAAGGCTCTTGTCTTTGATGCAGGAGGGAAGAGATTGCCCTTGGTTCTGTTGTGAGCAGCAGCTGTGGAAAGGAGGAAGTCAGGCAGCTGCTGAGGCTGCTTCTCAGCCCACCACTGGGGCCACAGCTCTGGGCTTCACATCTTCAGGACCCCACGTAAGATTCCAGTACTTCCTTGAGACTGGCCAAAAAAAAAAAAAGGATGATTTTTGAGTTTTTCAACTAAATTGACAGAAGACCTTAGATTCCTTTCAATTCTGTTTTCCATAATCAGGAAGTAACAAAACAAAACAAAAACCTAAGCCATACAGATAACAAAGAAGACCTGAAGAAGAAAGATGACTAACAAAAGAGTCTATGTCATATCCTGGGGTTAAAAATTCTGTTGTAGTGCCAGGTACATTGCAAATGCCATGTAAGTGTTTTCTGTTTATATTATATTTATAACATATTTATTGAGCTCTGAATTGTAGAGCATTACATATATTATCTCATTTACTCCTCACAACCCTAACAGGTATGTATTATCGTTAATATTTAATAGCACATTCATATAAATATATTGTTGTAATAATTAATATTGATGTGAACTAATATTGGTAGCTATTATTAAAATCATTAATTATTATTATAATTTTTTTACTTATAAGGAACTTAGAGCACAGAATGGCAAAGTAAAGTCAGCAAAATCACATAGCCAATATATGGAGAATCTAGGATTCAACTCAGGTTTGTCTGACTCCAGTAGCGGAATGTTTATTGCACTGTCTTACACCACCTCTATTTGTACCAGGAACCCCCTCACAGACAAAGTAAACATGAGATGATGTTAAATAGCAATAGAAGAAACTTGAATTTGGCAAAGGAAGAAACTCCTGAGTGAAAGACACTGAATCAAGGATAGACAGCATCTTTCTGAAGTGGTTTTAGGTCTTGTCTTTCTGTCCGTCCTTCCTTCCTCCCTCCCTCTCTCCCTTCCTTCCTTTTCTTTCTTTTTTTCTTTCTTTCTTCCCCTGCTCCTCCCTCAGGAGATAAACTGTTGTTTCTAGCAAGAGTTAGAAATCCATTTCAGTTGATATAATCCATTACTTCTGTTTTATGATGTATGGTTGACAAGTCTCAACTTCCACATTTGAACTCCCTGCCTCAACTGACTTGAAACCCCTCAGTCGACCTGATCTAGCAAGGGCACATCCGCAGCTTTCCTAGAAGTTCCTGTCTGGGCAGCCTGGCACTCATTCTAATCGAGTGAGGTAAGATGAGCATTCTAGCAGCTGCCAAGTTGTAGAGCTTTATTTAGATTTGCTCTCTCTCTCAAAAAAAAGCAGTTCCCGCTTTCCTCTCAATTTGCATGAATATGTGTTCCCAATAAGACAAGGATGATTGAGGCTGGAAGACTGTACCTGAGCTGTGGAACCAGAGCTTCTGATTGGAGTCACCCAGGCAGGCTGAATTTGTAACTGCAGCGACAAGACCCCAGTACCTTAGGAGATAATTGGCAGCTCCTCACCTGACAGGCTTCTGCTGGTTGTTGGTCTTTGTCCAGTTCTAAATTTATACCCTCCAGTGTATCCCCAGTCATGATGTCACTTTGACCTTCATCTAGGCACGGCCAATCTTGTGAGCCAAGATGGGGGAGACAACTCTTTTCAGGGTCCAGGAAGTGGAGGCCAACGTGGATAGAAAGCTACCTTCAAGAGGCTGAGCGAGAATCGTGACCTTCAAAGTTTTGTTTTCACAAATAAAACAAGAAGAAAGGATGATAAACTGTGAAGGACTTTAGGTCAGATACAACATGAAAACATTTGACTCTAGCATTACTATTATTTTTGGTACCAGGGATTGATCTCAAGGGCACTCGACCACTGAGCCACATCCCCACCCCTATTTTTGTATTTTATTTAAAGACAGAGTCTCACTGAATTGCTTAGCGCCTCACTTTTGCTGAGGTTGGCTTTGAACTCTCGATCCTCCTGCCTTAGCCTCCAAGCTGCTGGGATTACAGGCAAGTGCCACCGCACCAGGTAGGTTATTTTGAAAATTAAGCTAAACATGTCTTAGGTGAATAAAATCAATATCCTAAGCAGTTTTAAAGAGCTTTATTTTCTTGTTTTTTTTTACACATTACTACATTTAACAGAAATTGTACAAAGAATATATCTCAATGAAATTAGGAAATAAATGCAATTGGAGGAAAGATAGAACTAAAGTGTGGCCTAGTTCAGTCCAGTGTGGGCTGACCAGGTGTTTTGCACCCTACAAGGTTACCTTACGAAGGTCCAGCATACCTGAGTCTAACGTCTCCACTGAGTAGGTGGATTTCAGCAATAGTGACAGGAGCAAGGTGGCAGGGTGGGGCAGGGAGTGTGTGGGTGCCAGGTGGTGTTGCCTGCAGGCTACTCCTTACAAATAGGCATAGTAACCAATTCCTAGGGAGAGTGTTTCTGAAGAGTTGTCCATTGGAAAAGAGATCCACCCCTTCCCCGCAAAATACAGGCTTGAAAAAAAAAGTACAGGCAGATGAGAGGGTCCTCCTGCTCCTGTGTCTCTCCCAAACCTAAGAGTAAATCAGGAAAATCAAGTAAAGTCAAAATATTATTCATGATAATAACATTTACCAAATTTGAATTACATTCTGGGCAGTGAGTATTAATTTACTTAAACTTTTCACTAACCTTGTGAGGTAGATATTGTGTTAGCCAACTTTTTGTCATCATGACTAAATTACCTGACGAGAACAACTTAGAGAAGAAAAGGTTTATTTTGAGCTCACAATTTCAGAGGCTTCAGTACATAGTCAGCTGACTTCATTGCTCTGGGCTCCAGGTGAGGCAGAACATCATGGTGGAAGGGCATGGTGGAGGAATGCAGCTCAGGACATGGTTGTCAGGAAGCAGAGAGTCAGAGTGCAAGAATCCAGGGAGAAAGTACCCTCCAAGTGCATGCCCCGAGTGACCTACTTCCCCTAGCCACACCCTACCTGCCCAGTTACCATGCGTTAATGCATTCAAATGATTAATCCATCCAATGGATTAATTCACTCATAATCTAAAAGTTTCACCTCTGAACATTCCTACATTGTTTCACATGCGAGATTTTGGAGGCATACCTCATATCCAAACAATAACAAATGTCACTATTATTATGCACATTTTACAGGTGAGGAAACTGATGGCTAATGGTGTTGAGGAATTTACTCCAGGTCCCGTTATTGCTAATGGTCAAAGCCCAGGCCCTGTCTGATCTGGATGGGACTCCATGGTCGTTATTTTGAGATAGGGTCTCACTAAGATTCTGAGTCTGGTCTCGAACTTGTGATCTTCCTGTTTCAGTCTCTGGAATAGCTGGAATTATGGGCATGTGCCACTGTGCCCAGCAAGGAGCTTTTTGTGATAGATGAATTTCTTCTAAACATTCCTATTAATAGTGAAGATTATAGTTAATTCCCTGGATAGCAAGGTGACCCATGCACCATCAGGCTGCCTAAAAGAATTATTGGAAAATGATACCAAAGTCTTCATAGGTAAAAATTTTAATTTGATCTTTCATGATCCAGTTAATTTGCAGCCATCATAGGTTTTTCATCTTGGATAGTCACTCAAATGTATTTATTTAGTACCTGGTATATATACAGGATCAGGTCATTGCCATGGCCAGTATTAAAGAAAGGAAAAGAACGTTCTTTGTTATCAAGAATTATAATGTACCTGGATAAGTTGAACTAACAATCTAAATCATATCATACTGCTGTTAAAATCCTTCAATGGTTTCCCATTTTAATTGGAATAATGTGTCCAGTAAGGCTTCCTTCCTTCCCCATCCCATCCCCTTAGTATTCACATAGACGTGCTGAAGTCTCTTTATTGCATACATCTATAACTTTCTGCTCTTGGCTGTTTTTCTGGCCATGCATATACTAATCCTGCACAGAACAAGCTGGAAGCACCAAAGAATCGACACCCTAAGAAGCACAGGGACTGGTTAATGAGAAAACCAGTTTCCTGACCTCCTTGGGTGCACATTCTTTCTGTACTGCATCCCTGCGTTGTCAAGAGATTTCGACACAGGTGCTAGTGGTGGCCTGTTCAACACGCCCTATGTTGACTTTATTCTCTCCCCTATCTCACCCATCTAAACAAACTGCAGGCGCTCCGTGTTTCAGGATGTGCTTCTGGGGAGCACAACCAGTGTGAAAAGCCCTGTGTGGTGTGGTCATGACTTCCTCCCCAACCTCAACTCATAACACACCTCTTATGCTCATTAGGCTTCAGCCATGTTGGCTTTTCAGGTGTTATTTTCTTTGTATGTTCAAACCTACTGTTCTCTCTCTATGAGATGCTAATTTTTCTTCTTTCTAGGATTGTTTTTTTCTTATCTTTCATATCTATGCTTAAATGTCACTTCAGTGAGACTATCTCTCCCCACCCCAGTGAGACCCAGAGTTCCACACTGAGTCCTTGTCTCTGCATTCACAGCACTTACCGCTGTTTGTTGTGCACAGCTGTGTTTAATGATAACGTTGTCTGCTTCCCACATGACTGCAAGCTCCTTGAGAGCAGGAACACATATTTTCTTCACTATCTTAAATCTAGAACTTAGTACAGTGTCTGAAAAATAATTTGCATTCACTATATATTCATTGAATGAATGAAAAATACTGAAATATAAAGCATTTTGAAAACAATTAAATAGGGCTCTGAGGTACCTTGGGTAGGATAAAACTGGAAAACATGAGAGAGGTTGTGAAGGCTTTGTGTGGGACTGCCTCAGCTTTGAAGAATAAATAGGATTTACAAATGATACATGGAATTTGTCAAGCACTTGTTAGATGCTGATATTGTGCTAGGCATTCTACTGATGTGCCTCTCACAATGCAATCTCTGCTACCTTGCAACCTTGCAAAAATGATTCAAATTTTAAAATTGGAAGCACTCTAAAGCTCAGAAGATTAAATGACTTTTCCATGGCCACAAAGCTAGTAAGTGGCAGTATCATTTTTCAAACCTGATTCTTTTACCAAAGCATGTTGTCTTTTCAGCAGTATTTCAAAATGTATCTATTGATTGTACAGATTGCTAGGTGATGATGTATGGATGAAGTAGAGCAAACCATCATCACTCCTGGGGAAAAGAAGGCATCTGACCCAGCAGCTGCAATCGGCTGCATACTTGCTGTTGCATCATGCATGATGAACTGAAAGAGCTCTGCGAACACCAAGTTATTTACAAGCACAGAGACCATGTTTCTGTATCTATGAACAAGGTGATTATGACATTTGTCTTACTTACCTCATTGGATTACTTAAAATTTAAATAAAGATGAAGACATATTTGAAAATGCTTTGAAATTTCAAAATTCCTTGTAGACATAAATTGTTATCACTTTTCTTATCATTCCACATGTTTCCTAAAATCACCCTACATGCATATGTTATTAGGAAATAGCAATGAAAAACTTTCATATCTTGAGTAAAGTTATTGAATGAGGCATGGAGGGACAATGACACATGATTCAGTCCATCATCTTGATTTTATCATTTTATGAAGATCTGCTGAAATCAATCCAGAAAAGAAGGTCAACACTTTAATTATGTGAAGAAAATTTCTTAATACTTAATGTTTTTACAGTAAAAACACCCACAGAATTTTATAGACAATAAAGACTGATGGTGTTTAGCAAATATATTCCCTGAGAGTAGATTCTTTGGGGATTAGCTAAGTTGTAACTTTCCATTTTTCTTGCTTTTTCATTAATAAATTCTTAAAATACAGAGTGGAGACACCCCTAGCTGAAGAGTCTGTCAAAATAAGGAGGGAGTAAAGTGATAATGCTTTTTTTCAATTCCCAGGGTTACACACTTCTCAGAATCACTGACAATAACTGACCATAATGTCATTGTCATCACATGTTTTTCCTTGTTTTGCAGCAGGTCAAATTGTTCTTTGTGAATTTCCACATTCTTCTCTGTGTTTGCACTAAATATTCCTTGGTTCTAACTACTGCACAGGTGTGTTAAATAGTGTGTGTTAAATAGTACTTGTATCAGTTCGGTCAGTCTGGGAACTACATTTCCCAGAATTCCCTACCCTGTATGGTTTCAGTATAGAGTTGTTCAAAAGAACTTGGAAGGTCAAAGAGAAGGAGTAGCCATTATACTCAGAAGTTCATCACGGTTATAAGTGTTTTCACATAGAGTGATAGGTGTCTCATAGGTCCCAGCTGGTTCTTGCTCAGCATTCAGTTTATCTTCCAGGCTGCTAGCTCTGATTACCAGCAGCAGCCCTGGCTTGCTGTACACCCACTAAGCAGTGGCTAATGCAGAGGCCACAGTCTCCCATAGACTTCTCCACGCGTCTCCCTTTTTTGTTCCTACTTTCTGGTGGACATGGTTGTTTCTCAGAATTCCTTGCAGGCCTTGACTTGTCTACCTGTGCCAGGGTTCTGGGCAGACTTCTTAGTACCCCCTCCTCACGCCTGCTTCTCCATTTCCTCTTCCATATTTCACTGCCTCGTCAAATTCCAATTTTGTATCTTATTCCTATGATAAAGTTTAACATCTAACAAAGGCCTAATTCCTCTAATAGATCTCTCATATTCATAAAGCAGTTGTGCTGTTTCTCTGACTGCACTCTGATTGATAGTTATTGATGCTGCATGAGGTTCTAGAGGTACAGATCTTGAATTATGGCAATCTGGATTGCTTCTCTAAGTTTTAAATAATCAGTGAGCATTTTGCCACAGGTAACTAGAATACTGGTAGTAAAAGGCGTGTAATGGCAAAATAATTACTTAGTTATCACCTATAGTTACCTGGTATGAAGTGGTCATAGAAAGAAAGGCTCTGAGCCAGGCATGGTGGTGTACATATGTAATTCCAGCGACTCAGGAGGCTGAGGCAGGAGGATGGTAAGTTTGAGACCAGCCTTAGCAACTTAGTGATGCCTTAAGCAACCCAGCAAGACCCTGTCTCAAAATAAAAATAAAAAGGGTGGGAATGGTGGTTTAGTGGTTAAGCACTCCTGGGTTTGATCTCCAGGCTAAAAGAAAAGAAAGAAAGGAAGAAAGAAGAGAGAGAGAGAGAGAGAGAGAGAGAGAGAGAGAGAGAGAGAGAGAGAGAGAGAGAGAGAGAAGAAGAAGAAGAAGAAGAAGAAGAAGAAGAAGAAGAAGAAGAAGAAGAAGAAAGAAAGAAAGAAAGAAAGAAAGAAAGAAAGAAAGAAAGAAAGAAAGAAAGAAAGAAAGAAAGAAAGAAAGAGAAGGAAGAAAGAGAAGGAAGGAAGGAAAGAAAGGTAGGCAGGCTTTGGATGTTCAAGAAGCTGCTTCCATAGGAAATTTAAGTGTAAATGAAGGCCTGTGGTGTTGATTAGCTTTCCCTAAGTTCACTAGAGGATGTAGAGAAGGAAAATAGTGAAATTAGGGATTAAATTCCCAACTCAAGATTCAGGTAGAGTCAGAGGGTTTCTGATACTTCTCTGACATAAACTTTTCACCTTAGCATTGAAATTTCTGAAAATTAACCCAAAGTTTAATCTTTCAGGTTGTTGAGTTACAACACAAACAGTCTTCCACACCAAAGTCCTAACTTTATCATGGGGACTCTGCAAGGCTCTGAATCCAATCAGTGGGGCCCTTGAAACTAGGCTGGGCCATGTGGGAAGATTCAGATGAAGCTGAGAAGACAAAGCACCAACATTCTGCTGAACCTCTTTTGCTATAGAAATAGCTTTTCCTTCCCTGTCTGAGGAATTCTATT
Organism: Sciurus carolinensis; assembly: GCF_902686445.1. Taxonomy (NCBI): domain Eukaryota; kingdom Metazoa; phylum Chordata; class Mammalia; order Rodentia; family Sciuridae; genus Sciurus; species Sciurus carolinensis. The sequence goes on from NC_062223.1 coordinate 122,389,551, forward strand.
TGCCTTGCCTGAAGAACTTGCAGTGGCCTCTCCAGAGGCCATCTAGGATGGGACCACTGATCCTCCTTAGGACTCACTTGACCTCCTCTCAGTGTGTCCAGATCTCTACACTGACTCAAGTTCTGGCAGCCCACAGGGAAGGGGTCGGGGTCAGGCATGACTGTGATCCAGGAAAAGTTATCAAACACTTAAAATGATCCCAAGACTTTGACAATTATAAAGTTATTTTGTAATTGATTTTCTTTAAAAATTTTTGACAAATAAAGATTAAATATATTCAAAGTGTACAATGGGATGACCCAATGTACAGTTGACTCTTATTATCTATGGGGGATAACCCCCACTCCACAACTCCTTGTAACCGCTGTTTAACTTGTTTTATTTATTCTTAATTTTATTATTTTCTTTGTTGCTTTTAAAAATCTTTTTGGGGCTTTATTCCACCCAGGGCTTTGCACTTGCTGAGCATGTTCCAGGACCCCAACAGATACCCAAATCCACAGATGCTCAAGTTCTTATATAAAATGTTGTCGTATTTGCATATAACAAACACAATCCTCCAATATACTATAAAGCATCTTCAGATTACTTGTAATACTTAATGTAAATGTAGTTTCTATGCTGCATTGTTTCAGAAATAATTAGAAAATAAAATTCTGTGCATGTTTAGGGTAGACACAATTTTTATGTATTTATTTATTTTTGAGAATTTTCTTCCCATTGTTGAATTCATGGATGCAAAACTTACAGATATGGAAGACCAACTCTGTATGCACTGCATCATGATTACCACAATCAAGTTGATCAGCACATCCATCCCCACTCCTGCTGTATATGGAATCACCAGACTTGTTCTGACAATGGGAAGTTTACCCGTTGATCATGTCCCCATACCCCCCACTCCACAACTCCTTGTAACCACTGTTTAACTTGTTTTATTTATTCTTAATTTTATTATTTTCTTTGTTGCTTTTAAAAATCTTTTTGGGGCTTTATTCAACCCAGGGCTTTGCACTTGCTGAGCATGTATCACTGAGTTATGCCCCCAGCCCTGTACTGCAATTTTTCTATGAATTCAAAATTTTTTGACAAATTTTCTTGAAAACAAATCTGAGGAATGTGATTGTGAATGGTCAGGGTGACTTTATTAATGTGGGAACACTGAAAAGAGATTCTGCATTCAGGGTTTTAGCTTCAAGGTCTGGAAGTAGCTTTAGGTTTGCTTCGATGGTTGGATCTGTGCAGAAGCCATGTTTGAAAATGATAGTGTTTGGCTGTTATTGTTATCAGTGGTGACATCACTTGCAGCTGCTGTTTCAGATGTGGTCTCGTTACTGGAGCACATCAACCTATCACGAAGGAGCTGGTGGGTGGCTATTGATCTGGCAAATGCTCCCTTCCCACCTCTAAACATGTTAGTAAAAACCACCAGAAGCATATTATCATTTTGATGAACCAATATTCTATTGAACACTCAGCACATTGTTCCATACTTTTAACATTAACATTTTATTTTATGAAGAAGGAGGAGGAATAGGAGGAGGAGGACAGAAAGAAGTGTTTTGAGTCAAGGTCAGAGGGAGAGAAGCAGGGGGAAAAGAAACATTCAGAAAGACATTCAGAAAGATATTAGGAACTTTGTCATCCGCAAGATGATATATATTTTTTTAAATCTATTCATGTGATTTTTGCTTTCATCCTTCCTTATATACAACATTCCCTCTCAATGAGACTTAGAATTTTACATTAAGGATTTGTAGAGACAGTACTCAAGAAATGGTTTGTGAAAAGTTTCTATCGTTTAAGGGAAGAAGAATATGCAGGACTAGGGCAGAGGTAAAGAGTGAGGGAGGAGAGGAAGGAAGGAGGAAAGCAGGAAGAAGCGAGGGGCAGGGGAGACAGGAAGAGAGTGGGCACTGTGGTTGTAAATGTCCCAATGGCCTTTCGCTTACAGTTGCACCTCACTGAAGCAGGAACAGGGATATGAGGAATGGTAAGAACACCCAGCTGAGGATGGAAAAATTCCAAAGAGAAGGGCTTCTCAAATAACACCATTCTAGGAGTAATAATGTTGTGGGAGATAGACTGGTCAAGAAGCAGCAAGCAGTGCTCGGAGAGGAGGAGAACTATTTTACACCGGCAGGTCCAGAGGAAAACAAAAACTCCAAATTCTGAGCCCTGAGCCACAGTTTCTCACAATATTTGTAGGTTATTTGATGTCATCTTAGACCCATCCTATCATTGAGGCTTTTTCCTCTTTTTTAATCTATGTGACTGAAGGCCTTGTGCAGGGTCTCTAACATAAAGGATGTTCACAGAACAGATAAGAAGAAACAGCTCTTTTCACAGACATCTATTACATTTTAGGAGGGAGTAGTCAGACAATGTAAAAGGTATGTTCTTGACAATGTGAAAGGTAGGCAGCCATGGTTAATTAGGCTTCCTGGAGAAAGGCGGAGAGAGGGTAGTGGAACTGACCCTTCTCCAGGCATTGGTCTCTTCCCATCACGATTTTGTAAATTTCATTTCACAACCAGGTCAGGTTTTGCCATCACATTTTCCCCCCTTTGATGCCCTTTTAAACTCTTTTAAGGGCATCACCTTTGTCCATGTTCTCCAAGTTAATCCACTGGTAACTCTGGAGGACCATTTGGAATTTCATGGCCTCTGAGCAGGAGGAGACAAATCAGGTCAGTATGTTAAGGATGCAGGAACCAAACAGGAGTGCCAGGAGGAACATGACAGTAAAATAGACCAAAGTGGAAAATAAGAGTATTTCATTTATTCCAGTTAGCAATAGGTTCCTTAAACTTCTGCCAGGCGTAGATTAGTCAGCTTTCAGAGTGACTGAAGAAGGCCTGTTGTCCTTGGGGGCCTGTAAGGGTGTTGCTTGCTCACTTTGGATGATCAGCTTGCCAGGTACAGTTGGATCAGGCTAGTTTTACCCTGCTGTGATGAATCCAAGGGACCACCTTGTCTATCTTTACTGTAGTAGGGCTGGATAAAAAGACAGTGAAAGAACTCCTCCAAAGAAACTTTAGGAATTGGACTTGACTTTATTATTACTAAAAAAAAAAAAAAAAAAAAAAAAAAAAAAAAAAAAATTAGCATCTCCTGGTTTAAAGGGGTGGGCATGATGCTTTTTAATTTTAGATCTTTTTATATACCTCTTATAATGAGAGGAGGGTTCCTACAGAGAATCTCATAAGGGGAGAATCCTGTCTGCCTAATAGGGCCTGACCTTAATAACAGAGCAACTGGCAACATTTGATCCAGTGTAGGTGGTTTCCTGATATAGTTAGTTGTAACTTCCTGGTGATCTCTAACCCCTTTGTTATCAATTGTGCCACCTTAGCTATGAATGCTGGCCCATGAGTGGTTGTGCTTTGTAACTCTCCTGCCAGGTGTTTAAGACTGACTTGGTCAAAATCGATCTTGTTTCTATCCACTGTTAAGAATCAGCTGAAATTTCTCAGGGAATCACTCTTGGGAACTTGTGAGAAGTCTCTTAGCTTCTCTAGTGCCATCAGCTAGGATAGGTCAAGGTCTTGGCAATTACATATGGCTTCCCTTGGAAGCTTTAGGGAGTCATTTTCCTTTCCAGTGATTTCCCCCCTGCTCTTTGCAGAATGTACACTGGTTGGCTTCCTATTATCTAGGGTCCCATTGATCCCTCTGATCAGGAGGTCATGTGGCCCAGAGTTGTAAAGCCCTTACAGAAGTCCCTTTTCTTCCCTGGGTTCAAGCTGACCTCAGAGGGCAAGAGTCAAATATTGACTATTTTTCTTGGTCATTTTTATCTTTAGTCTCTAAGTTTTGGTTTTAATCATACAGCAGACCAGTTTTACCAGTCTTAAAGTAGGAGTACTGGGTTTTAACTTTAAAGTCTATAATTTTATAGTTATTTACCCCTTGCATTTACTTGGGGTCAGTATTATACTGGAAGTCAGTCTTATAATTTGTTTAGCCTATAACTGATGGCTCATCTCAAATTAACTCTGGTTATTATATTAGAAGCTGTGCTTCTATAAAGTATTAACAGACAACAGCTATAAAGTTTAAAAGAAATATAAAATGAAATTAACAAGAGTAAAAATATATTTAGTTTATATTATAAACCCCAAAAACATAATTTTGTAATCCTAAACCTTTAATTAGTTATACATTATATATTTTTTTTAAATTTTAAGATCAAAATAATCCTTATAACAAAAGCCTATTTTTTGAACTTAACTTTAAATGAATTTCAGTGGTTATCCCTACATGGATTAAGGTGAGAGGCAGAGTTTTAACTCAGGTGTGATGGCCTGTTGACAAAACTTAGGGTAAAGTGTTTTAGTTCTGAAACTGATCTTCACCTCTTCCTCAAATATTTTATAAAGTCTTCATATATAAATAATTTCATGAGTCTATATGAATCAGTTAACATTGCATTTGAAACATGAATCAAACAAAGGTTAGGAGGGATTTTAACTTTCCTTTTCTGGAAAAATGGCAGAATGTTTTCATGTTTTACAATGTCATCTTTAAGCAGATCAGGTTCTCCTTGTTATCTTTCAAAAATGCATTTAAATTTCAATTCCAGTGTGAAGAGTAACACAAAATTGTATATATAGCTTATCGATAACAGGTTATTTTATCCAGCTGTAAAACATCAAATACCAACCAAATAAATACCAACCAAATTTGTCATCTCTGTACAAATTTGAGACTTTTGCTACAAATAATTTTAGTTTGGAAAACACCACTTGTCAAAGTGTTCTCCTAAGTTTTACATTTAACTAAGCTTAACTTTTAAAATATTTAGAATCTAGAGAGTACGGTAACAATAATCATAGGTTTGCATGGGTTAACAAAAAATCAAGGGACAGCCTTAAATCTCTTATACATATAGGAAGTGCTGTTAATGATCAGAAATTGACTTAGTCAAACAAGTAAACAGATATAAGACAGATCTTCAAATGACAGTATGGCCCTTGTATGGCTATGTACAAAAAAGAGCACTTATTGGTTATCTTGCCAGTAAACTTCCATAAACTTTTATTTTATACATTTTTTAGATGTCAATGAACCTTTATTTTATTCATTTATTTTTATGTGGTGCTCAGAAGCGACCCCAGTGCCTCACACATACCTAAACAAGCATTTTACCACTGAACCACAAACCCAGCCCCTCATTTTATAAACTTTTACATAACACTTAGACAAGGCCTAGGCAGATATAGTTTTCAGATGCATACATGTACCTAGTCACATATATTGTCATGACCTAAATAACAGCGGTTAGTTTAACCAGTTACAAAGTAATCATTTAAGACTTTAAAACAGTTACAAATCCTAGTTCCTTTAAGACTTAGTTTCCCTAAGTAATAAAAACCTAACAAATACAAATACAAGAAAATTATCTTGATAGGTAAAAGCAAACCAATGTTTTAGATTCTGTTTCGTATCAGCATATTAAAGTTCAAATAACTGTGCTAATTAAAACCAATTTAATTACAAACACAAACTTTGGAGACTTACCTTCTACAGACATTCTGTGACTTACTTAGACATTTGCAACTTGCTTACATCCTTAGTTTTGTCCTCTCGTCTTGGACTTTAGCACAAGAATATTAGTTTACCAGACAAAATACTTCCTCATTCAGAAACATTTCTTTTACTTTCTAAAATATTTTCATACCTATAACTTTATCTTTTTTTAGTTTCAGACCCTTTTTAAAATTTATATTTTGAAACAATCCTTATGAATGTTATCTATATATTTAATTCACACAACAAATTTTATCCCAGAAGAGAGATCAGACAATCTAGTACATACAAAAGCCTTCCTTAATCTATTTCTCCCAGGTTGTAGTCAAAGGGTTGGAGCACAGGATATTTTTGAGCCTGATCCGTCTTCCTTATCTTCAACATAATGTCATCAACTTTGAGTTCCCCACTGTCAATTGTACCCAGAGGCTCCTTTTGGGACTTTCTCTTATACTGGGCATATTGATATGCAATGAAGGAGGCCCTTTCCATCCTTTTCTTAAGGCTTCCTTGAAGATTCCTTTGCAGAAGCTGCCTACAAAACACACGTTGGCGTTAGTTCCTTTTTCTTTTCTGGGTACAGTTACTTATTCTGCCAGTTTCCCCAGGCATTTAGTTTGATGGAATATGATTATAGCAAGAACTACCTTGCCCCAGTGATTGATGCCCCCTGGCCAAATGGGGTGTCCTATCAGATCTTAAAAGGGGAGACTATTCCTGTCCCCAGGTCACAAACTAACAGTGCTGAAAACCATTGCCACATCCTTTGTGGCCAGCAGCTTGCCTTCCCCAGGGGAAAAGGGGCTGGAAGGCAGGGCAGAGACCAGATTCTCTAACCATTTTTCTATAGCCCAGGCAGCTTTTCTGGTATATATATATATTTTCCCCCTGTTTAGTTCTGGTGTTCTTGACCACGGGGAGATGATCTGTGGCTGCCTGGGCCAGGCTAAGAAACAATATTGGGGGTGCCAGCACTGGGTTTAAAAGACTGAAATCTTTTTTAAAAACCTTTTCTTCTGCTTTCCTGCTATCCTTGCACACCAGAGGCAGTGACTTTTGGCACATTTAACTTAGTGCCTGACTGTTCAGACTCCTAATCATGCAACCAAATAAATGCCTGTACATACAGAATCTCTTTCATATATTTTACCCCTGACAGACCAACTTCAACTGTAAGATTGTGTAATTATCCAGAGAACCATTTAAAGGCCAGATAATGACAGTGATACATCTTTCTCTTAAACAGGCCCATACCTATAGGTCACCCACTCAGCCAAGATTTTTTAAGAGACTACTGGTAAGATCAATATAATATGGCCCACATTCTAAGGGTCCAGTAGCATATTAGAAAAACAGATAAACAAGAAAGAATCACCAAAACTAGGATGACAGGTGAGAACCTTTAAAACAGACAAACTAGCACATACAATTTTTCCTTAGCTCGGACAGTGAAGGACACAGTGAGGATTGGGAGCCTCTGCAGCTGGCTCAGACTCTTCTCCCCCCTCACTGCTGACATCATTCCTGGGTCTGGGAGTGTTGGCCTTGAGGGACCTAAAGTTTGAGTCAGAATACTGAAGGATTCTTGGGACCAAATAAAAAAACAGTACTTTATCATCCTCTGAGGTTTTTTCCCCCCTTCTTTTAATCTTTGTATGTAGAACATACATGAAAGTAGAATTTTAACCCTGAATCATCTTGCTTTTAGTGAAGACCAGAAACAAAGCAATCGTAAACTTTCCATTGACCAAGAATTAAAAAAACACATTTATGATATTTATCCCATTTATATGAAATCTGATTTACCCATTTTTAACTTAGGTTACCCATGAAAACCAAGTTTAGTTAACATCTTAAGTCATCCTTTTTTGGAGGAAAATCCTAGAATCAATGGACATTAATTACACTTTAAACAATTTATGGAAAAAAACACCCTTCATTGTTTGATCACCTAGGGGAGGAGGGAAAGTGTGAACCAGTGATTTTAGAGACATCTTTATTTTTATCTCAAATCATTTTAAGTCACATGAACTTAATTTTTTTTTAGTATGAGAGTTAACCCTTGAACAATTGGCCTCTGAATAAAGACTCAGAAAAAAAAGCAGAGGGCAATAAATTTCAGTGAGACAAAACAAGACTAATTGGTTCAGGAGAAAAGATGAATTCATCATAAAAAAAATAGAAAAGATAAAGACTAAAAAATGACACAACCGTAATTACATATGGAACAACTTTCACAAGTATTTTCACCCTCACACACACACTCAGGAATTTTAAAACACTGTCCCCATACTGATGACTCCCTTGCTGGAGTCCCTGATTCCTGTGGGCCCATGGCAGTTGGCCTATGGGAGGTGATTCAGCTCCCCTTCTGTCCTACAGACAGGCCCGACTGAGGTTCCAGGTCCTGGGATTTTCCCTTTATCCTGATGATTGTGCAGGTGTTGGTCCAACTCTCCAGGGAGTCCAGTGGCAGTCACTGCTGGGAAGGTGCGGGTCCCCCAGGTGAAGGAGGTCCCAAAGCTCCTGGGTGGTGCCGTCTCCTTTGATTCGAGGGGCACCACACCCTCCAGCATAAGCAACCAGAAGCACCCGTGACACAAAGGGCCCGCATGATTGCCACTTCCGGGTCAGGAAACCGAAATGTTGTGGGAAACAGACTGGTGGAGAAGCAGCAAGCAGCGCTCGGAGAGGAGAATTTTATTTTACGATGGCAGGCCTAGAGGAAAACAAAAACTCCAAATTCTGAGCCCAGAGTCACAGTTTCTCACATTATTTGTAGGCTATTTGATGTCATCTTAGACCTCTCTTGTCATTGGGGCTTTATCCTCTTTTTTAATCTATGCGACTGAAGGCCTCGTGCAGGGTCTCTAACATAAATCATGTTCACAGAACAGATAAGAAGAAACAGCTCTTTTCACAGACATCTATTACATTTCAGGAGGGAGTAGTCAGACTCTTAAGGCGGTTCCTGACGATGCAAAAGGTAGGGACCATGGTTAATTAGGCTTCCTGGAGAAAGGCGGAGAGAGGGTAATGGAACTGACCCTTCTCCAGGCATTGGTCTCTTCCCATCACGTTTTTTGTAATTTCATTTCACAACCAGGTCAGGTTTTGCCATCACAATAATGCTCAGAGGCAGGTGGAAGGGCTGCCGCCACAAATCAAATGTAGTACTTGTTAACAAGTACTGGAAATCAGAGCTAGGTGACGACATGACTCTGTCTTAAAAGATATCAGCTAAATCCTATCTTGTCACTCTCATTAATTTGATTTTTGTCTTTGGGCAAGTGACTGTTACTTCCCTGGGAGTCATTTTCTGATAAATCATTGCTATAGATTATTTCTCGGCCCTCTCAGTTCTAACATTCATCCTCCATTCATTCACTCATTCTTCCTTCGATCAATAACTCAGTCACTAAACATCTTGCCGAGCACTCCACATGGCACTAGCAATACAACAATACAGAAGAAGAATCTTTGCTTTCAAAAAACTACAGTCTAATGAAGGCCGCAGACGTTTTATTAAAAACCTGCACAGTGTGCAATAACAGAGATTCATGAACACTGCAAGGGTGAGACAGGTTGGAAGAGACCTGTGTTCCCTTCTCACATGTAAATCTGAGCCACTCAATCTCTCTTCCATTCAGAGATACCTAACAACTAGAAATATTTGGAAGACAAAGTATTCCTAATCAGACATTAAATCTTTTTTAAGTTCTTGGAGAAAAATAAGTTATCTCAATAGGAAGAAGATTTTAAAAAACCCTGACCTATTTTATTAGTTTTTATGGTGTACATATTCCCTGTAGATCTAATTTTAAGCTACTGATGTGACATTCCTGACCACGGAATTGGAAAGAGATGCACACATTGGTCTCATGGGTCCATACAAGCCAGCTCCAGCACTACAGTGCTTATTTATTTATTTTTTTTCCCAGAGCCCCTAATGTAACCTGGGCTCCTCAGCCATATTCCAGGGAAGTGCCAAAGAAGATCAGGCTTCAGGAGGCAAAAGATATTTTGGGGTGTATCTTCACGATGATCTGTATGGGGAATACTTCACACCTTAGGTGCAGAAAATCTTGGAGTAGAGGGAATGGGTCACTTTCTGAATCCCTGGACACCTTGTCCTTGCCTGGGAGTGGCTGGTCTGTTTTAGTCCCTGCTTGCAGTCACAACATAAAGCAAGACACCGCTTCCCCTGAAAGAGTTTCTATGGCAACCTCACCCAGCAGGCAAAGAACAGCGCTCTAAGCTTCAGCCAGAAGATTGAGAGATAAAAATAAATTCTGATTAATCCAGGACCCATGTTCGACTAAGACTCAGGAATTACCTGAAACAGGAAACCAACCAGGGGGAATTTTCATATTTCTATTGCCTTTCTTCAGAAAAATAAATCCCATACATAGCAAATGAACTGGGGCTTTGCCTTCATTATTATGGCTCCTTGAAAAGCAGAGCCATTTGCACAAGGCTGGATTCAGCCTGTAGTTTTGAAGTCTTGCTGCTTGCACCTCATATTGCAAAAGGGTCTGTGGCCTGGGAGTTGATGTGGCCACAGGAAAACAGGGAGGGTGATTCATTGTTCAGAGTCGATTGTCACATCCCTGAGACTTGAATTGCAGCCCCACAGACACATGAATCGATGACTCCTCTGTATTTCTTAATTTTCTTACCTTCAAGAAACACCTTCCCTGACCACCTTACAAGTGAACAGTGCGTCTCAAGGAGGTCACAGATATGGAACGTTTAAAAAAAAAAAAAAAAAAGCGCTTCTATGCAAATGTAGGTTGTGATGATGACTATTATTAATTTGCCTTGGGCTTAGGTGAGGGAGGAAGTGGAGGAGGAAAGAGAGCTGCTCTCCCTGGCAGGCAGGGGCTGCAGTTGTCCTTCAGCAGGGTGCTGGTTCATTCTCCACCCATGCTCAGGAACTGGACCACCACCCCTGCTGCAGGCGAGCTCTGTGTTCTCAGACTAGAACCAGGTTCTGCTGCACCCACCCTCACAGAGATGTTCTCATCCCACTCCTACTCCCTAAGCCCAGAGCTCTTGCTTTCTGCGCTCAGCTGTCAGTGAGCCCACAGCCTCCTTCTTGAACTCTGCACCCCACGTTTTGCTCAAGGCATATTATTTTTCTCCTGCCAGTTCTAGGGCTGTGGCCTACTTGCCTCCCTTCTATTTCACTGTTGCTTCCTTTTAGAGCTTTCATTTCATGCTCACCTCCATCTACAGTAGAGGGGAGAGGCTCTCTGTCAGTCATTAATGCTAACTAAGATGTTTAAAATTGGGGGGGAGGTAGGTTATTTTTTAAATTAAAAAATTCTTATTTTGTTTTTAGTTGCACAGTTTTTTTTTTTTTTAAACTTTGCATTTTGAAACCATTACTGATTCACAGGAAGTTGCAAAAATAGTGCAAATAATCCCATGTACTCTTCACCCAGCTTCCAGTGAGGACGACTTCCCGAGCTGTGGTACAACCAAAAGCAGAAGGCTATACCTGTTAATTGACTTTCCCCATTTCTCAAAACCCAAATTCATTTATGCGTTTGTGCATAATTCTATGTAATTTTATCCATGCATGTACAGATTTGTATAACCACCCCTCTGATTAAGATCTAGAACCATCAGCACAAAAGAACGTCTCTTTGTAGGAATGCTTCTGCCCACTCCACTCCATTCCTGTCCTCTAGCAGCTGCTACTCTGTTCCTCATCTCTATATTTTTGTCATTTCTAGGATGTTCTATTAAAAGTACCATGCAGTATATAACCTTTGTGATTGACATTTTTTTTCAGTAAGTAAAATGCCTTGAAAATCCCTTCAGGTTATGACATGTATCAATAGTTCATTCTTTTTTTTAATTAATGAATAGTACTCCATTGTGTGGATATCTGGAAGTTTGTTCAACCACTCTCTTAGAGCAGATTTTATGGTTTTTACAAGAGTTTTGCTATTATATATAAAGCTGTTATGAGCATTCATGTGTGAAAGTAAGTTTTTATCTCTCTGTGATAAATGCCCAAGAGTGAAACTTCTGGGTTATATGTATGGCAATTACATGTTGAATTTTATATATAAAAACTGTTTTCCAGAATGGCTGTAACATTTTACATTCCCACCAGCAATCTATGAGAGACCCAGTTTCCCTACATCCTTCTCAGCTTTTGGTGTTGTAACTATCTTTCATTTCAGCCGTCCTAAGCAGTGCATACCCATGTTGCATTGTGGTCTTAACTTGCTGATAGCTGATGATGTTGAGCATCTCTTCATGTGCTTTTTTGGCATCATTATCTCCTTTTTGAAGAAGGAGATAATGCACCACCCAAGGCTTTGTGCATGTGAGCCAAGCACTTTTCTGCACATTTCATAGTTGTTCTCTTTTTTAATGTTGATTTTTGAGGATTTTTTTTTTTTTTGCATAGTCTTGATACAAAAGCTTTATTGGAGTCAGATTTTACAGTTATTTTCTCCCAGTATGCAGCTTGTCTTTTAATCCTCCTGAGAAGCTCAATCACAGGACAATGGTCCTCAGTTCTGATGAGATTCAGTTCATTATTTTTTTCCTTTAAGTATTGTGCTTTTGTTGATACATCTAGTTACTTGCCAAGTCAAAAGATTTTCTCTATTGTTTTCTTCTAAAAGTTTTATAGTTTCACATTTAAATCTGATACATTTTGATTTAATTTTTGTATCTGGTATGAGGTTTATGTCAAACTTAATTATTTTTGCCTATAGATATCTGATTGTTCACTACTGTTTATTAAAAAAGCTATCTTTTCTCTATCAAATTGCTTTTATACCCTGTCAAACATAATTGAGCACATTTATATCGGTCTGTTTTGGGGTTCTCTATTCCATTCACTGGTCTCTGTGTCTGTTTCTTCAGCAATATTACTTTATCTTAATTATTATATCTATATAAGTCTCAGCATTAAGTAGTGATTCCTCCAACTCTATTTTACTTTTACAAAATTGTTGAACCTCTTTTATTCCTCTGCCTTTGCATGTACATTTTATAATAAACTTGTTGATATCTTTACTATATTGAGTCTTGTAATCATGAAACTTACATGCATCTTTGCTTATTTAGATTTTCTTTGATATCTTCATTAGCATGTTTGTATTTTGGAGCATATAGACCTACATATGTTTTGCTAGATTAATACTTATGTACTTCATTTTGGGAGAGCAATTATAAATGTTACTGTTCTTAATTTTTGTTTTCCAAACTTATTAAAGTAAAGAGAAGTTTTTTGTTGGGATTTCTGTGTGGACAATCTTGTCATGTGCAAATTTAGATGGCTTTAGTCTTTCATTTCATATCACTGTGCCTTTCATTTCCTTTCTTTCATACTCTAATTAGGACTTCCTCTGTTAAATAACAGTAGTGAGAGTGAGCATCCTTGCTAAATTCCTAATTTCAGAACCTTCAGTCTTTGAATGTAAAGCATAGTGTTAGTTTTAGATTTATATAGACTTTTTTTTAAGTTTAGAAAATTCCCCTGTAGTCTGAATTTTGTGAGAGATTTTTGGTATGAATGGATGTTGAACTTTTTTTATGTTTCTTTTCTTTATCAATTGATTCACTTTCAAATATCAAATCAGTCTTCCTGCTTATTTTAGCCCTTACCCTACTTGGTTGTGGGATATAATTCTTGGGTTTGAGAGGCTAGAATTTTATTTTTAGTATTTTTGTATCTAATCTAAATTCATGAGAAATATTAGTCTCTTCATTTTTTTTTGACTGGTTTTAATATTAGGATAATACTAGCCTCAAAATATATTGGGAAGAGGTTGTGGTGCTGGGGATTGAACCCAAGGCTTTGTGCATGTGAGCCAAGCACTCTACCAACTAAGCTATACCCCCAGTCCTTATGTTAATTTAAAAAAAAAAAGTTTGGTGAAATTCTTCACAAAACCATTTTGGCCTGAACAGTTCTTTCTTGAAAGTTTTCAAATTACATATTGAATTTTTAAAATAGTTGTAGGATTATTCAGATGATCTATTTTATGTTGAGTGAGGTCTTTATCATTTATGAAATTCAAAATATGGGTTTTTCAGAAAGCAGGACCTGAAGCAAAAGTTTATGGGTTATTCCTGGGTTAGGTGTTTAATCACAGGGAGCAAGAATGAGAGGAAAGGAAGTAAGATGGGAGGAGGGACCAGTATGAGGATATGTTACTGAGTTAACCTGAAACAGGACTGGGTGCTGGATTTCACAAAGTCTCCAACGCTAAAAATGACTATTTCTTAGAACAGTTTCTCTGGGGGAGGAAGAGAGAAGAATTTATTCACTGGTGACCATCTTACACTAGTTAGAGTTTGTTAATTTCTCCCATGCTTTTGAACAGCATATGTGTTAAGTGTCTGCCTAGTTCAATGCTGTCTCACTTTGGGGTGAACAGGGAATCTCCTGGGCAAAAGCTAAGTGATATCTACTTAGGCAACGCATGGTTGCACTGATCCTGCATGAAGTTGCTCAGTTGAACAGAGTTGTTTGCTACAATAAGTAGGACTGAAACAAGTGAGATGTGAAGCCAAGAGGATATTAAATGGGCAGAAGAGTTGTCTGAAATGGTTTAAAAGTGAGAGGAAAAAGATTTAGAAATACAGCATGCAGTTTCCCCAGAAAACAACAAACAAACAAGCATTTACACTATGTATGTATCAAAATATCACATTTTACCCAATAAATATGTACAGTTATTATGTGAGATAATACCCATACAGTTATTATGTTTGGGGTTAGCTTTTCATTGCTATGAAAAAATGCCTGAGACAGACAACTTAAAAGGAGGAAAGATTTACTTTAGCTTATGGTTCAGAGGTTTCAGTCCATGGTCACTAGGCCCCATCACTTTGTGCTTGTAGTGAGGCAGAACATCATGGTAGGGAGCACCAGATAAAGCAAAACGTCCTGCCTCATGGTGGCTGGGAAGCAGGGAGAAAGAGGAGGCAGCTTGGTTCTTTGGCATGTCCCCAGTGATGTAGGCAGGTCTCCACTGATGTAATTTTCTTCCTCTGGGCCCCACCACCGATGTTTCCAATAGCACCACAGACTGGCATCCGAGCCTCCAGCACATGAACCTTTGGGGGCACTCCAGATCCAAACGGTAATAGGTGTCAACTAAAAATAAAAGAGATTAAAAGATGATAAATATTTTAAAAGTTTAAAAATAAGTCAGTAGTTGGGTAGATTTCAAGATATCTCAGAAAATACTTCTAATATTTCTACTTGGTCTGTACTTGGAATATGAGTGAAGTTTGACCTGTCTTTCTCATACCATCCTCCTTCCTATGTACCTTCATCTTGTGTATCTAGGAATGGGATTTATCAATCTTCTACTCCCTCAGAGAGGACCCCTTCCCACCTGAGATATTCCACATTTCTCTCTGTGAAGGAATTCCCCTGTATTTTATCAGGGAGGTATTGATGCTTCCAGATCCTTTAGGGTCTTAAGTCACTCAAGACAAGTGTGTCTGCTCTGAATGGTTTTCCTAAGTTCCATTTGTAAAGCCAGTGTAGGTCTGAGACTAAATATTCCTAATTCCCTGGTTCTTAGCCTAGAAGGGCACCTAAGAATCATTGAATTATGCCTATGTTCCTTGGTAGGACAAAGCCTCTATAAGCCTAAACCAATGAGAGTTTATTAAAACTCTACATATTATTTTTATCAAAATATTACATGTATATAACTTTAAAGGCAAATACTACTACAAGGTCCATAATAATAAAATCTCTCCCTTGCTTTTTCTCTGCATCTAACTTCCATCCTCTCAGGACAACCACTTCAATCTGTTTCTTCTGATATTTTCTTCCGTATTTCAGGGCAACATGTTTGTGGTGCTATATCTTTATTTAAATTCTAGGTGTATGTCTCAATTTCCTTTTACAGAGAATGAGGGTTTAGCACACACACACACTCTGCTTCTGCTTCCTCCATCCTTCCACTCTGGTACAAGGGATGATATCCCTAGCATTTAGTAATTGCTGGAAAACACACAGGGAAGTTACCACCTTTTGTGTCACAGCAGTGCCTATTGGATGAATATACTTTTTTAGAAATTCATTTAATCAGTAAGTGGCCTAGGATAGTAGGCAAATGCCCAAATTTTGAAGCCAAACATCATGGCCCCAAAAATTGCTTCTGCCACTTCTTGCTGTTAAATCTCAGGAAAATTACTTAATATCTCCTTGCCCTTTGTGGGGGACAATAGCAGCTACCTCACAAACTTTTTGTAAAGGTTAAATGAGTATAGGTAAAGCATTTAGAGTTGTGCCATAGGCCTTATATAGGCTTGCTAGTATATTAATTTTGTGATTATATTGTTAATATGTAAGACAATTCTGTTGAGCCAAGAGAATACGATAGTTGTATTTCCTTTCTTGTACCATTTATAATTTATTTTTAAGTTAATAACTGCCTTATTTTAAAATTTATTTACCTTTTTAAGACCAACATTTTCATTTTTCAAAAGAAGTACAAATTTCTTTCCTAATATATTTCTATACAGGCAGATGATCAATTATTGCTCCAGTTCCATCAGCATTTTTTTCTCTCTCCTGGATATATGACTTTTGGAATCCTTTGTAATCCTTTTTTAATCTGGACTGTCTGTTTTGTAAGCCTGTAATAACAACTGCAATCCTGGGGTTTTTCATTGCAAATCTACAAAGTTGGAATCTCACTGCCTGATGTGTCTTCTTTCTTGGTTTATTTAATCTAGGGTTTCTCAGCCTCTATATTGTGACCATTTTGGATCAGATCATGTTTTGTTGTGGAGGGCTTTCCTGTGCCTTGCAGTATTCAGGAGCAATTAGCCCTACTGCCGCTGGATCTCCCAATTTGGGACTACCCAAAATGTCTCTAGACATTGCCTAACATCCCTGGAGGGCAAAACTGTTTTCAGTTAAGAAGTTCTGGATACTTCAGGTTACTGAATCACATTTGATAATACCTTCCTAAGAAGTGCTGCATAATTTTTTTGAGACCTTGTATATCCTAAGTCTTTATTCTAACCTTATGTTTGACTGCTAACTGAGTGTAAAGACATAGATAGACACCTCACGTAAGATATTGAAACTGTTTTAGTGAATTTTGGTTTGGGCATATCTAGTTTTTTTTTTTTTTTTCCTTTTTTCTTTGTGTTATTAGAACTTTATGGTTATACAGAGCACTTGGTTTCATCCTGCCAAACATGCATCGATTGTAGTTCATGATCCTCCCCTTTTCTCTCCCATCCTCCCTCCCTTCTCTCATTCTCCTTCCTCTACTCTACTAGACTTCCTTTCACTCATCTATTAATTTATATTTGATTAGTTCTTTATGTAATCCTATCCTTCTCTCTCCCTTTCCTTTATTTAACTCTAGCTTCCACTTATGAGAGAAAACATTAAACCTTTGAATTTCTGAGTTTGGTTAATTTCACTTAGAATGATATTCTCCATTTCCATTCATGTACTGACAAATGCCATAATTTCATTCTTTTTTATGGCTATGTAGAACTCCATTGTGTGTGTGTGTGTGTGTGTATATATATATATATATATATATATATATATATATACCACAATTTCTTAAACCATTCATCTATTGACTTTATAAAAAGTGTTTGGGAGTATTCTGTCCCTTTAAATTTCATGAGCCTATTTTGAGAAAGACTGGTGTTAGTTCTTCTGTAAAGTTCTCACAGAACTCTGATGAGAATCTATCAGGTCCTGGGCTTTTCTTTTTTGGAGGTCTTTTAATTGCTATTTCAATTTCCTTACTTGATATTAGTCTGCTTAGATTTTTTATATCTTCCTGATTCAATTTGGACATATGTGCTTAGAAATTTGTCAATGTCTTCCAGATTTGGTAATTTATTAGAATATAAATTTTCAAAATAGGTTCTGCTAATCCTCTGAATTTCAAAAGGGCCCGTGGTTGCCTTTTTCATCTCTGATCTTACTGAGTTGCATTTTTTCACTCTTTTTTTTGGTTAGTTTGACTAAGGGTCTGTCAATTATATTTATCTTTTCAAAAAACCAACTCTTTATTGCATTGATGCTGTGATTGTTTTCTTAATCTCAATTTCATTGATTTTTTTACTCTGATCTCAATTATTTCCTATCTTCTAATGGTTTGGGAATAGTTTGTTCTTTTTCTGGGGACTTGAGACAGAACATGATCTTATTTAGTTGGGATCTGTCAAATTTTTTTAATGTTGGCACTCAATGCTATAAAATTTCCTCTTGGAACTGTTTTATACTGTCTCAGAGATTTTGATATGTTGTATCTTGGTCCTCAATAATTTCTAAGATTTCTTGATTCTCAGGTTTGGTCTTTTAAAGTTGTCCCAGAGTTCTTTTATATTCTTGTCATTTTCTATAATTTTTTTCCCTTTATTGCATTCTGTGTACTCAGATCATATAGCCTGTCTCCAAGGTCTGAAGTTCTGTTTTCAAAGCCTGAGGTTCTATATTCTATGCAATCTTATCTATTAGTGATGCCTTCAAGTGAGTTTTTAATTTGATTGATTGTCTTTCATTTCTAGGAGTTCTGCTTGTCTTCTTTTCACTATTTCTATTTCTTTATTAAAGTAGTATTTCATCTTCTGTAATTGCTCTTTTTGAATTTTTTTTAGTTGCAGATGGATACAATACCTTATTTTATTTATTTACTTTTATGTGGTGCTGAGGATCAAACCCAGTGCCTCACGCATGCTAGACAAGTGCTTTACCACTGAGCCACAACCCCAGTCCCTGTAATTGCTCTCTTAATTCCTTTATTAGATCTTATTTTAGTTCACTGAACATTTTAATAATCACTTTTTAAAAATCTTTCTCTGGGGGGCTGAGGTTGTGACTCAGTGGTAGAGGGCTCACCTAGCACATGTGAGGCATTGGGTTTGATCTTCAGCACCACATAAAATTAAATAATAAAGGTATTGTGTCATCTACAACTAAAAATGTTTTCTAAAAAAATCTTTCTCTGGGTTTTCATCCACATCACTCTCAGTGGGATCCTTTGTTGGGGGATTGTGGATATTGTGGGGTTGTTTGCCTCTTTTCTCACGTTTTCAGAGGTCTTGGTCTTGCACCTCAAATGAGGTGAATTTCTCTACCTCTTTTTTCTTTCTTTCTTTCTTTCTTTTTTTTTTTTTTAGCCTGTGTCCTTTTGTGTGTAGTTATCTTATTTGTGCTGGAACTTCTCTCTGGTTTTGATGTTTTAATGTGTGCATAGATACCTAGGGATGGGATCTGAGTTCCCTCTCTGATTATTCTTCCTTGGGTCCTTGTTGTTAGTTTGAGTCTTTTGCCTCCTTACATCTATTTTTTTTAGTTGTAGATGTACATAATACCATTGTTTTATTTTTAATTATTTTTATGTGGTGCTGAGGATCAAACCCGGTGCCTTATACGTGCCAGGTAAGTACTCTACCACTGAGCTACAACCCCAGCCCCCCTCCTTATATCTCTGAATTGGAGTAATGTCAGGGAATGTTTAGTTCAGCAGTAGCATCTCTAACCTGTGAACTTTGTTTCCTCATTTCTGAAACACATGGAAGAAAGAATGAAATAAAATAATAAAAAATTTTAAAAATCCAAAATCTTAATGAAAAATAAAGAAGCCTTCTCCACTGAGGTGGTCAACATTGTTGAGT
Source organism: Sciurus carolinensis (assembly GCF_902686445.1). NCBI lineage: Eukaryota > Metazoa > Chordata > Mammalia > Rodentia > Sciuridae > Sciurus > Sciurus carolinensis. The sequence continues at coordinate 122,408,736 of NC_062223.1, forward strand.
AGATTGGGTGATCACTGTTTATGTCCAACAGTCTCTTTCCAATTCCTCTTGAGTTATATTCTGATAGTGAGAGTAAGGGTTGGGGGGTCTCTTCCTGTTTTTCTGTTGTTCTCTAAACTGCCAATTGGGGTGGTCTAAGACTGAAGTTGTTTGATATAAGTTAGGACATACTATCAGTTGGCATTTTGTCCATTTGGACTAGTTCAGTGCACTCCCAGGATGCAGTTTCTGCAGTATTCTGTGAAGGGAATTCCAGCACATGGGGTTTGGATCTAATCACCCATTAGAGCCTTTGTTGAATGGTGCCTTTTTTGGAGAGACTAGATTTACCCACCCCTAAGGCTAGACAAGCCCATCTCTTCTGCAAGTATATTTCTCAGGAGCCTCCCATTGGTAAATCAGGGGTACCAATCCTCTACTCACTGCTGCCCAGGAACTCAGTCTTCTCAGGCTTCATCCTTGAGTTTATTCACCCCAGCCCCTTAGTCTCCTGGCTTGCTTCAGCTGGTCACTGGAACCACCATACACAACGGAGAGGAGAGTTGGACTCCCTTATGCCCTCCTGACTTGAATCCTGGTGGGTCTAGTCTACTCCATACCTGTTTTACTCGTGTTCTATCAGGCCCAGACTGAGTTACTCAGTTGGTTCCCACCAGGCTATTGTGGCTGTATGTGATTTTCTCTTGTTGTTTTCTGATCTCCAGGGTCCTAAAGTTACCAGTGACTGCATGCTTGCCCACAGTGGGGTTGCAGTTTTCTTCCATCTCTGTGGACATCTAGTTTAATCCCAGAAAAATACTGAATCAGAAATTTAAAATTATGAAATTAGTACATCAGCATATCAAAGATCCAAGCTTCACGGAAGGATATAAATAGAAAAAATCAAAGTCATCTTTTTGTCATTTGATTGTCAAGCCTGCTTCTCAGTGATGAATTCTTGTTAAGTAGTTTCCTGTGTTTTTTTGTCCCAAATTTTGAGAGGATATGTCATGTTCATATTGATTTTACTTTTAAAAAATACTGTTTCTACTCCTTATTAATAATATGCTCCAGTTTATTTTTATTCTCAAGGCATGCTTTGAAATTTTAAATTAAGATGTGAGTTCTAAAATTTTTTTTTAAAAAAGTTAGCTTTAGGTTAAAAAGTTTGTTCATTAACAATATGTATAAATTTATAATGATATTAGTAGTGATTTTTTTTAAATGGGCAAGTGGAATAGAGGTTTTCTATGATGATTTATGTGTTAGGCAACTTATTGATGCTATTGAAAATACCAAAGGAAAACAGTTGAGAGGAGGAAAGATTGACTTTGGCTCACAATTTCAGTTCATGGTTGAGTGATTCCATTATTTTAGGCCTGAAATAAAGCAGAGCATCATGGTGGAAAGACATGGCTCACTTGGTGGCATCCAGGAAGAAGAACACAGGGAGAAAAACAGGAAGGAACGGGTACAAGATTTACCCTTTTAGGGCACCTCCTAGTCACCTGCCATTCCTCAAAGCTGCCTGCCTGTAAGGACCCTCATTTCCAGCAAAACTTTGCAGCATGAAACTGTGTCCCCCATACCTAGCTCCTGAAGGATCATCAGTAGGTGGAACACAGCAGAGAATAGCAGGTGCTCCCAGGGTATGTGGTCAGAAGAAAACTCCCCCTCCAGTTGGGGCTATGGCCCATCCTCATGACAACAGCAAGGGCTGGAAGGGGGAGGTTGGGAGGATCACTACCTGTAACCAACCACTGTGTTGTTGCCTGCCATTTCTGTGGGTTGACCCAGAAAACAGGCCCTGCATTCAGAAAAAATCTGGCTCCAATGAAAGGAGGTCAGAAAGGTGCTAGATTCAGAGATGGAAAATGGAGGGCTGAGACAGAGAAAACCAATGGACAGTCAGATGACCTTGAACTCTGTGGATCCTGATGTCATGGCATGGGTATTGTTCACTGTGGACTCAAATAGCTGCAGGAGTGAAGTGTGCAAACTGACTCAGGCTTCTCCACACAGATTTCAGCCAGGAGCAGACCTGGAGTCTCCTCTGCCCCCACCTGTGAAAGACATCAGAGACTGTTTTTCCTGGGATACTTCTCCCTGTCCCCTGTCCTGCTCTTCTCTGTCCTTTTCCTGTGCTTTGGAATAGCTGAGATTGTTTTTTTGTTTGTTTGTTTGTTTGTTTGGTTGGTTGGTGCTGGGGATTGAACCCAGGGCCTGTTCTTGCAAGGCAAGCTCTCTACCAACTGAGCTATCTCCCCAACCCCAAGATTGTTCTTAATAAATTCTTGTTTCTCACCAGAACCAAAACAAACTAACCAACCAAAAAACTGTAGATAGAAATAATGTAGATTAAATGACAGTTTTTTAAGCAATTTCTATACTATCTTCTATCTTTCAGTGTGGCAGTGAAGTCTGATTCATTTAATTTCATATATCTTTAATTCTGACTATTATTTTAGTCATTAATTACCATATAAAACATGATCTGTAAATTAGTGTTTAAAACAGTCACCATTTTATTATTTTCATGACTTGGGCTCATCTGTCTCATGTGGGGCCTCACATGAGGTCTGCATCTCAGAAAGTAGATGGGGTGGAATATCCAAAGCAGCTTACCTGCAGCTGGTGCCTTGACTGGGTGACTGGAAGATAGGACTCAACCAGGACAGTGGGATAGCTGAGCCTCTCTCTTTCTCTATGTATTCTGAGATCTCTCTCTCCTCATGGTTTCTTCAATATGGTCTCTCCACGTGGCCTCTCAAGCAGGTACCCAGATTTCTTACATGGCAACCCATGGCTTCCAAAAGCACAAAAACTGAAGTTGTTCAAACACTGGCCCCAAATCTTTTCTGTTGCTTTCCAGAGGTTAGAAGAATATATAAGGTCACACCAGCGATTTCTGGAAGGGAGCCTGCAAAAACATGGGCATTGGGAAACATGGTTTGTTGGACTTCCTTTTTGAAAACTACCTGCCAAAGCCACCACATTTTTGTTTTCCAAGTAATTTTTCTTGTTTTATAGGTTACTTTTTGCAGTCTTCTGTTCTTGTATAATAGATAGAGTAATCTCTCTTTTCTATTAGTTAAGTTTTAATATCTTACTTCCTTTGAGTTCTTCTTGTTTAATTTAGTTTCTGGATGGAAACTTGCAAGTGTCTGGAGACCCCGGACTATCCATTTGGAGTGAGGCTCTAAAAGACTGATTGGAATCTCTGAAATAATTGGTATGGCTTGTTAAATTATTGCCTTCACTCCCTGGGGAAGGGGTAGAGAACCAGTTATTTTCTTGTGGATATTCTCAATCTCACTTATGGGAGACTTTTTTCTAAGGCCTTTTGGTTTCTTCATAGACAGATCTTCCAGTATTTTTCTGAGCAGCGTTTGTTCAGAAATCATTATTCTTGAGAGCAGACAGTTAAGGGGGCTGGGTACCCAGAGATAATTATCCAGATTTCTACTGCCTCCAGCTCTTTTTGGTACAGTGCCTCTTTTTCATCTTTTACTGTGCTGGTATCCAGTCTGAATACAGAACTTTGATTTGTTATTTCCAGAGAATATCCTAGCTCTTCCTAAGATAAAGAAGGGGAAAGGATCCAAAGGATTAACTGCCCATTATACAGACCTACCTAATCCTCCTGTCTTCAATCCCATCCCTCTTCTTGTCTTTGTATCTGGTTCCTCTATCTTCTGAGCCTTTTCCAGTTTCTCAAACACAGATTAGCTTGCTCTCTGGCATTCCTATCCTGCAAAGATATTCTGGTTTTAGCTTGTCTACCCTATGAAGTCAATTTCTGCTCCTCTATTTGCATTTCATTTTCTAACTTGTTGTCACCTCTTGTCTGTTGCTCTTTCTTCTCTGTTATGTTTGTCCTTATTAGGTTTATAATTTTTTCTTTCATTTTAGGCAGAACTCAGTAGGACATGTAAACTCATGTTTAATTCACCATATATAACTGTATATAACTCAAAGACATTCCTTTTCTAAAGCTCAAAATATGATATTTATGAATTTTACATGCTCAAGATCAAACAGCTTCATCAATGGAAAATTCTAACTTCACTCTCATCTGCTGTAATGCATGATTCAATGGTTCTCTACTCTGCCTGTATATAAGAATCATTTATGTAACTCTTCCAAATGTAGATGCCTGGAAACTACCCCAGAGAGCATTAATCAGAATCCGTAGGGTGAACATGTGTGACAAATAATATTTGTTCATGATGTGAAGCCAAGATTGAGATTGGTGCTGGTGGTGGGATGTCTTGTCCATTTGTGTTGCTGTAACAGAATACCTGAGACAGGGTGATTTATAAAGAAGAAACATTTATTTCTCACAATTCTGGATGCAGGCAAGTTCAAGGTCTAGGTGGTGGCAGGTTTGGTTGTCTGGTGAGGGCTGATCTCTGCTCCCTAGATGGTGCCTTGATGCTATGTCCCCCAGAGCAGAGGAATGCTGTGTGCTTACACGACAGTAGGTAAAGGGGCAAGGAAATCAAATGTTGCATGAAGCTGTTTTTATTAGGATTTGATCCCATTTATGAGACAGGGAGTCTTCATGGTCTAATCAGCTTTTAAAAGCCCCATCTCTTAATACTATCACAATGGCAACACTTGAATTTTGAAGGGGACACATTCAAATCACAGTAGGGGTGGTAAGGTCCTTGAAAGTCTGATGACTCTTGCAAAATATGTACATGGATGTACACACACAGATACACACACACACACACACACACACACACACACACACACTTGTACAATCTTGCTGGCTTCCCATGCAAGGGTGTTTGTGCCCAGGTTTGGAGGATAAAGTATTTGGTGCTACTGCTGTCTGCCCCGAGTTCCACTTTCCTGTTTCCCTGTTTATCAGAACCACTACAAACCTCAAAAACATGAGGGGAACGCATATCTGGAAGCTTAATTTCACTTATCTATGAGATAAAAAAATCTCAGTTCTACCTCTTCTCCATGCATGTTAGTCTGTGCTAGAAGGAGACCACAGGGAGTTGACATTGGTAACAGGGCAAGTTGTGGAGGGAGAGGAAAAAATAAAGCAGGTGAGCTCTAAGGCTTTCTAGACTTCAGAAATTAGATCTTCCTCAATCCTTGCATAAATGTTTTAAATTAAAGTAATGCATACAAAGATTATTTGAAAAGTTTAATGTGCTAGAAGTGGTTTTCACAAAAATCAAAAGTGTACAACTTAGAAGGACTGATGATAAGGTTACAAATGAATATCCAAGTCAGTACATCAGGTGCAGTCTTCAGAAACTTAGTCACCTAGTCCAAAAAAGAAAGTAACAAGACAGTAATTTAACTATCCCAGGACCGACCTGGTGATGGGGTGTCTACAATCATGACGTGCTTCCTTTTTAAGATTTTGTCATTCTTTGCCTGCTGATTCTAAAAATCACATTGGTTGTTTTAATACAGTTCTCATTAATTTATATACTTTCCCCCCTCAAATTTTGAAATTTCCTAAACTAAAAACATTATTTCTGGTCTGGATATGATACTCTCAGACATAAGTGTTTTTAGTTTCTTGATAACTGTATTACACATAATATCTATAAAGTTGATCACTGTTTAGATCCAGCAGTGTATATGTTATGCATGAGAAACGGGTTTGCTTTGCTTTCGACAATTGTATGTTTGTGTATGAGTGCATATTCAAAAAGTATTCATTTGTTTCTTAAAAACAATTATGGAGTTATTTGAGTACCCAATTCTATGCCTGAAACTCTTCCAGGTAGTGGAAATAAAGCAGCAAATAAGATGAATGAAGATCCCTTGGCTTGCTGAGCTTACATTCTAGTGAGGTCTGGTTTGTAGGTGTTTGAGATGAGTTTTCACAAGATATCTCGCTTGCCTGTCAACTTCAGGATTCTTGACATTCAGGCAGGCTACCTGGATATCCACGAATCAAGACCCAAGGAAGTCTTAGAGAAACAGCAAAAATACTTTTGGTTGGATCCCTCAGGCACGGAGGTTATGTGGTCCTAAGCAAAGAGAAAAACTTCCCTTAACTTGTGAAATTAAATGTAGCAAATAAAAAGAAACTGCAGCTTTCAAAATTCAAACTCAACTTTTTAAAAATATTACCCACTCTGGAGTTAACCCTATCATAGTTCATTGCTCTGTTAGGTTGTCAAGGTCTGTGAGTAGTAACAACAAGATACCTTTGTCATTCCCTGTCCTAACAATCCAGAGCCAACTCAGATGCTAATCACTTTCTGGCAGGGAAATGTCCTGCAGTGGACAACAGGATGTCTGGACATGGTACCTGCTGGCTGAGAGACAGTCCCTTTCTGGAAACAGACTGGGATTGAAGGAGTTTAGACCCTTTTTTGAAAGTATTTTTGTAGCCTCTTTTGAAGATATTTGAAAGAGACCTGTGTACTGATTTTGGCTATTAAGTTGGAGAACCAAAGAAAAAGGACCTTGGCTTTCTGCTGTGGGTGGGTGACAGGAAGTTTAGGTCTGCCCTCTTCCCAAAACTCAGGTATCAGAGAGCAGAGCTTCCTGAAGGTGGACAGGAAGCTGTTGTGAATGCATGCTGCTTCCTGATGTCTGTTCTTTTTCTTCCTGAAACATCCGTGCAAATAAGCATTAAATACTTCATAGGCTGCAAAGGGATTCTGTTGGTTTGCCTTTCCTGGAGAAGCAGCTGGGAAATGAATAACACAGAATCAATTTTCTTGACCCTTCTCTAGCAAACAGAAATCATTAATCAGTCCAGGTTACTATTTACAAATTCTAGTTGAACACTTTTAGTAACTCATTCTCTTTTCTAACACCTAGATGATGTATTGTCAGCCTTGAAATTGCTTGTAAGACTTGCACCATCCTCCCAAACTGGGAAGTGATATGGGAAGCGTTTCCTACGCCCACATTGTACAGGGGCCCTTATAGAGGTAGGAATGAAAAACACTTTCAGGGAACAAATGCAGTTGCTAGTATTAGAATTGTGGCAGAGTAATTTTGAGCAACAACATTAGCACCCTATTTCTGATTTGCACTGAATTACCCACAACTCCCCTATAAACTTCATCTTATTTAGATTTCACTGTAACTCTGAGAGGTAGATATCTTTGTCCTCTATTTTACAGAGGAAGGAACTAAAGTCCAGAAAGTTTAAATAACTTTTTCAAGTCACTTGAAGCAAGTGCTCAAGGTTGGGTTCAAAACATGTCTTTTTAAAATTGTGATAAAAAAAACACAACATAAAATTGTCCGCCTTAACTATTTTCAAGCATAGAGTTCAATAGCATTAAGTATATTTGCATCATTGTGCCACAAATCTCCGGAGGTTTTCACAACTTGCAAAACTGAAACTCTCTACACATTAAACAACTCTCCACTCTCTTCCCTGAATCCCTAGCAACCGCCATTTTACTTTCTGTTTTCTCTTATTTTTAAAATTTGACTAATCTAGATACCACATTTAGTGGAAGCATGCTGCATTTGTGTCTGGATTTTTTCACTAGTACAATGTTTTCAAAGTTCATCTGTATTTTAGCTTTTGATGAGATCCCCTCAAAATGTTTAAGGTTGAATAATATTCCACTGTATGTATTTACCACATTCTGTTTATCCATTGATCAGCAAGGAACAACTGGGTTGTTTCCTGCTTTTGATTAGTGCAAATAATGCTGCTGTGAGCATGGGTGTATAAATAACTCTTCAAGAGCCTGCTTTCAATATTTTGGCATATACTCAGAAGTGTAATAGCTGGATCATATGGGAGTTCAAATTTTGATTTGTGAGGATCTACCATACTGTTCCATAATATTGTCACAATTTTACATTTATATACCAGCAGGATACAAATTCCAGTTTCTCTACATCCTGTCCAACACTTGTTATTTGTTTTCTTTTTCTCTCTCTTTTCTTTCTTTCTTTCTTTCTTTCTTTCTTTCTTTCTTTCTTTCTTTCTTTCTTTCTTTCTTTCTCTCTCTCTCTCTCTCTCTTTCTTTCTTTCTTTCTTTCTTTCTTTCTTTCTTTCTTTCTTTCTTTCTTTCTTTCTTTCCCCTTCTTCCCTCCCTCCCTCCCTCCCTCCCTCCCTCCCTCCCTTCCTTCCTTCCTTCCTTCCTTCCTTCCTTCCTTCCTTCCTTTCTTTCCCTTTCTTCCTTCCTTCCTTCCATGTGTATTGGGGATTGAACCCACAGGTGCTTCGCCACAAAACCACATCCCCAGCTCTTTTTAGGTTTTATTTTGAGATAGGATCTTGCTAGGTTGCTTAGAGTTTTGTTAAATTGCTGAAACTGCTCTCAAAATTGTGGTCTTCCTGCCTCAGCCTTCCATGTTGCTGGGGTTATAGGCATGCACCACATGCCTGGCATTTTTTTCTTTTTAAATTATAATGAAGTGCTTTAAAACTATGCCTTTTGCTAACAAGTCCAGACCACTACATGAAAGCTACACCATACCACATAACCATGGTGGTCCACAGAAAACAAGAGAAAGATCATCACAGAAATAGGTGGTCTTGAGCCCAGTCAGCTCATCTCTTCCTCATACATGGAGAGTACCTGTAGTCTAGTGCTATTATGGACTGAACTGTGTTCCCCACAAATTTATATGTTGAAGCCCTAATCTTCACTATGATGGCATTTGGAGATGGGGCCTTTGGAAGATAATTAGATTTATGTGATATTACGAGGGTGAGACCCTCATGATAAGATCAGTGGTCTTATCAGAAGAGTTACTAGGAGTTTGCACACTTTCTCTTTTAACATGCACAAAAAAGAATAACTGTGACACATACCAAGAAGCAGCCATCTGCAACTCCAGGGGAAAGCCCTCACCAGAAGACAATCATGCTGGCTCCTTGATCTTGGATTTCTAACCTCCAAACAATAAGAAAATAAATTTCTATTTTTCAGTCACTGAGTCTATGATTTTTTAAATGGCAGCCTCAGTCTATGATTGTTTTGTGGCAGATGAAAGCAAATGACTTGCCCATTCCTTTCTTGCTAAACCTTGTCCGGTGTCTACTCCTATTCACAATGGTAAATGGTATCGGCTATTCAGTCACAAAGCTGTTAAGTTCTACAATCTGATTGAGCAGCAGAGGATCAGGATAAAAGGTTATCATCAATAATATATTATCATAGATGGATTAAAGCTAGACTAAGTAAAGATTTATATGATACAAGTCTCAGGGATTCAAGGATGGGGTTTGGAAATAAAGGTTTCCGAGAATCTTCAGAAGTTAATGTGGATAAGCACCATGTTGTCCTGTCTAGAAATAGAAATCCTGGTCATTTTGCATTTCTCTGCCCAGTGAATCTCTAATCGCTCCTTCCTTCTCTTTTCCAGAACTGATCCTGTAATTGCTTCCAAGATGTGAAGGAGATGTTAGAATGACTTCACCACATTATCAAAGTCTTTAAATTTAGCCTTTTTTCCATGTTCTTGGCAGAAAATAGTTTCTGTGCTTCCCATGTGCGGAGGGGGAGAAAAGGACACTGAGAAGCTGGCTGCTTTCTGATCACCTCTGGAAGCTTTCCCTCTTTAGACCAGAAAAGGATGGAGGAAATATCTTGTTTCATTGGCTCATATTGATTTCCTGGTCATGCCTGATACCTGCCTGTGGATAGACTTAATGGCTTCAGATTCAAGAGGCTCAGCTAGTGGAAAGGAGGCTGAAGAGAAGATCAGCTGAAAATGCTCTGCTTGTGTGAGTTCAAGGAAAAAAAAAAAAAAAAAAAGCAGCTTTTATAGCTGCAATTTGCTGTGACCCAGGCAGGTAGGCACTGAAGAGAACTTAAGTAATAGTCACTGGACTCCTGAATTGTGGATAAAACACTTAGAATTGTGTGTGATGAGGGGCAGGAACAGGATGCTTCTACTGCTGACACAGGGGGTGAACTGGAGGTGGAAGGGACACTCTATGGAGCTGCTTTGGCACCGTTCGGTAAGCTCAATCTGTACCCTTATTGGGCTCCCTTTAATATTGATACTGGGCTTGGTGCAGATGATAAACAGGGATGATTTGGATTATATGGTGATAATTATTCTTAACCTTCTTGCTAATGCTAGGCCTAATACATAATAAATGTTTTTGCTACTCCGTTGTCCCTCAGCTTGCACTACCTTGCATTTCTTTTCCTATATTGTTTGCCAATGAGATTGCAATCCCTTTGCATGTGGGAACCAGGTCTCGTGATCGCCAGCGTTCTTCACACAGTGTGATATGCAAGAGCAGTGCTAGGCGTGGTCTGCTTAAGAGCAGAAAAGGACAGACAAGGTGAACAAGACCAAGGCACCCGAATCCTCACAGACAACAGGGAGAGACAGAGGGAAGAGATTTAGCTGATGTTGCACTGTGGCATAGGAATTAACAGGACAGCACATATTATGGACAGCTATTAGCCAAAGCACTTTTCATCGGGGAGTGTTCCTTGGGCAGACATAACACAGTGACAGAGAAACTAAGAATAAGTCATATTCAGGAACTTGAGCAGATAAAAGGCAGAATCGGGCATCTTCTCATTAGTAGTAGCAGCCTGATCACTGTTTTTTTTTTTTTTTTATCGAGGACAGGAAACCAGTCCTTGGAGGAGGGTTGAAAGAATGCAGCATCCTCAATGCAGAAGGTGTAGCAATGGGGAGTGGCTGTTGGATATGTGAACTCCAAAATTAAACTCCCTGTGTTTATATCCTATTACCACATTTCCCTTGAACATTTACTAAACTCTAGGAGCTTCCATTTCTTCATTTGATGAAGGAGGATGATAATAGTACATACCTCATAGGGTCATAAAAATTAAATGGAATAATCCATGGAAACCAAAATAGACAATAGCTATCACATAGAGGCATCACATAAATGCTGGAGCTGGGTATGGTGGTGCACACTTGCAATCCCAGTCACCTGGGAGACTGAGGCAAGAGGAGTAGCTTGCATCCCTGTCATTCTGACTCTGTGGCTTCCATAAGTCAGGTTGGTTACACTCCAGTGTCAAGCATGTCATAGAACGTTGGATGTGCTAGCTTTTACTGTGTTCCTCCTTACCTTCCTCCATTCCTTTATAAAAGATGACTAAAGATTATTATGCTTGTTCTGTGCTAGGCTACAGCATTCCAACCTCATAACAAGTCACATGATTTTGATCTTGTGGATAAGGAAACTAAGACTCGATAAGTTAATTTATGCAAGAATGCATCGCTAGCAATATACATTTTGAATTCGAATTGAGTTTTGCCTCTAAAATTCAAGTTGCTCATTAATATGTTATACTTGATTCTCTATTTTTCTGTGAGTTTCTATTGGCCACTGGGCAAAAACTGATATTCTTTGGGGGTGGGGAGAAGGTGCTGTGTTTCGGCCTGTGCCCCGTGGAAGCCCATGGAAGGACAGGATTCACAACGTGGTCCCAAGAGCGGCATCGAATGCAGCTTTTCTGCTAAGAACTTGCAGAGACTCCCAGTAAGCAACACTTGTTTTCTTATTAATGCATAGCATTTGAATGCCGTGGCAGTTGCAATGACACACACATACTCCATTATCAGCTCTGCTTTCCTAGGTAGGTTTTTCTGCCAGGTGGCCTCCCTGCCCACATCCCCTGGGAGACCGGTCAGAAAACTGAGAAGGGGGTGGCCGTGGTGGCTGCCTTTGCAGAGCTGACATTCAATTGGAGCAGGTGGGGGTGTTCAGGCTGGGAGAAAGGCACAGTTAAATGATTTGAGACTGTGGTTGTAGGAGTGGAAAAAGTTCCCCTCTAAGAGCTTTACTTTCACATCTTAGCTATCCACCCTCTGACATCTTTCAATCATTCATTCATCTATTCATTCGAAAAATATTTCAAAATTTCCTGTTTTGTGTCAGGTACTGTTCTAGGCACTGGAGACCCAGTGTTAAACAAAAGAGTTGTGTTCTTTACTGTCAGAAAATAAGTAATTTGACAAAGAATATATAATACAACATTAGGAAGTATTGAGTGACTTAGAACATAATTATGGCATGGGCTAAAGAGTGACAGAAACGCTATGTTAAGTAGTGTGTCAGGAGAACGCTCCCTGAGGAAGTGATAGTTATGCAGACGCTGGGATATAGTCGAGGAAGGAGTTGGGGAAGCCTTGGGGAAGAGTGGAGGGGGGGAGGAGTGAGAAGAGGAGATACAAGTCCAGAGACAAGAGCACAAATGACAAATTGGATGAGCAGCAGGAAGCCAGTGTGCCTGGAGAATAAGGAACAAGGACAGGAGGAATAGGGAATGAACCAGGAAAGGGACTTTGGATTTGATTTTAGGTATGATGTTTTGAGAAAGGAGATGACTTGATGAGATTTACTTTTAAGATGATCTGCATGGCCACACAGGTTGTAAGGAGGTAGGGAGGTCTCTTAGGAGGCTATTGTCAGTCAGGCAAGAAGTGAGGCTGGGTTGGATGAGGTAAGAGGTCAAAGTGGACAGAAGTATTAGGATTTGGGGTTTTTACAAACCCAACATAGAACTCAACATTTGCTGATAGATTAGATGTAGGGTATGGGAGAAAGAGAAAAGTTAAGGATGACCAGATTTCCAGTTTTAGGGTTTGGAAAACTGAAATAGGTAGAATAATGTTCATTCAAAGTGATCAAATCCTAATCCCTACAACTAGTAAATATTGCCTCAATTGGAAAAAAGAGTGAATTCTATGACAGCAGATCTGATCAAGTGTCTTGATATGATCTGGGTGGGTTCTAAATGCCATCGAGTGTCCTTATAAAAGGCAGGTGGCACAGCAGGGAAGGCCACGTGCCGGGGAGTCAGCCATAGGACTGGAAGGGACAGCGAAGGGATTGTCCCTGAGATCCTGCAGAAGGCATGAGACTGTGCCACCCCCTGCACTTAAACCAGGGAAACTGGTTTGGACTGGAGATCTCCAGAACAATGAGAGAATACATTTCAGGTGTGTTGAGCCACCAAGCTGTGGTACATCATCACAGCTGCCCTACCAACTAATGCAAATGCAGGAAAAGATTCAACAAGGACTCTATCAAGACAAAGACTCTCCCAAGACAAAGAGTGTCAGCAGATGAAACCACTGATACATGAAATGAAACACTGAGATACGGGCAGGGATTTCAAAGGTTACAAGAAAAACTAGGAAGAATTTCTGTTAAGAAAGAAGAAGGGGTAGACAGCAAGAGTGGACAGACGGAGGGGCTGGGATGAGCCTTTGTCTCTGGGCTGTGGCGCCGTGGCCAGATAAGCATCTTACTCCAGTGCTGAGACAGGCCTACCAATTCGATCCAAATTGGATTTTTTATGCCTTAATTGGACTTTGCTGAAACCGTGCTTTTCTTCCTCCAGGTCTAAATTCAAGTCTGAAACGATTCCTTGTTTTATATTAGGTGGTTTTCCAATGATGCTTTTTTCTTGCTCAAATAAAGTGGTCTTTGGCTGGTTAAATTATTGGCCCAATTTGTTTGCATTTGGCTTTGTCCTGATTCACCCTGGGAAGTGTATCTGCCTTTGCTCTGCCCACCACCCACTATCTCATCATTTCCTGGTGTTCCTACAGGGTGGAACTAAGGCCTCTTTGTATACTTGAGGTATTTATTATTACTGATTTTCAGGTACCTCTCACATCCACTTACTCTACTCAAACAGTAATGTGTTCTTTGATTTTAAAATAACTATTTTATTGAACTTCCCACAATTCCACTATGACCTCTGTTTCTTACAATATAAACCCTTAAATACAGCATTTTTTGGGTAATTAGTACTAAGCATTTTTTTTTTTTAGTACTAAGCCTTTTTAACATGTTATTTTAAAATCGCTATGACAATTTTGTTAAATGAGTCTTCTGAGTTTACAGATGAGGAAACTCAAATCTCTGAGGTCAAGGGAACCTCTGAAGTTCACTCTGGGTTGAATCTGGGTTCCAAATCACTGCTTGCTCTGTAGTCCGAGACCTGTTTGTTCAGGCAGAGGGACTACTCTAGCTTGTTCAAGGGATGGACTAGTTTTAACTTAATAAAGTCCCCTTCTTTTGAATTTAGTTTTAGGCTTCTGTGCTTATTCTTGTGCTACTCTTGGGTGGCTGTAACTGTGATGTGTATTGAGTGTATACTTCCATGGCACTCAACAAATAAGTGAGGCCACTCACCAGTGAATGAATGGCCTTGGGCAAGTTCCTAAACTTCTTTGGCTAGGATCAGTTATTTTCCAGTGAACTTTATCTCTGTCCTGCTGGGTATGGTGGTAAATGAATGTACTTCCTGTGACTCAGGAGGCTGAGGCAGGAGGATCACAAGTTGGAACCCAGTCTCAGCAAATTAGCAAGACCCTATCTTAAAATAGAAAATAAAAAGGGCTAGGGATGATGTAGTTCAATCCCCTGTGTTCAATTCCCAGTACCAATAAATAAATAAATAAACGAAAGAACAAACAAATAGCATTGGAAAATAAACCAAACCAAAAACTTCAGCAGTGTCCCTTGCTAACAATGAGTACTCTTACCACTCTGAACTTTATTTCCTTCACATGTACAATACACTGAATTAAGAATACAAGATAATGACCCTTCTTATCTGTCCATTTTCACTTTAGTCATTCTAATGAGGTTATAGTAGTATTGCACTGAGATTTTAGTTTGTATTTTCCTGATGACCAACAAAGGTGATTTTTTTCTTGTGCTTTTTGTCCATTTGGATACTCTTACCTGTGAAGTGTCTTTTCATGTCTTTGCCCCTCAAAAATGTAAGCTTTATTGTCATACTTTTAAATGATCTGTATAACTACTCTCCCAGTAGATTGTAAACTGATAGTCAAAATATGTGCACGATTCACTTAGGAATTCTCAGTGCCTAGTTTAAGCCTCGCACTGAACACATGTTGAATAGATCAACGGCGGAGACTCCAGATCATGGCAAATGCCGCCATCTGGTGTCTGGTGTGAATGGGAGGGGAGGATGCCTAGCCAGATGGCAGCATGATTCCATGGGCTTTCCATGTGAGCTTTCTCTTACTCATGATTTTTTTTAAATGTCATTTTGCATACTTCCATATACTTGATTTTTTTTCTTTTTAAAATTTTCATATTTACTTTTGTTTGTTCCAACTCCTTTGAAGTTTAGATTTGTGGAACTGTAACTTACTTAGTGATGGTTTACATTTTTAAAAGTGGAACTCTAGACTCACAGGCAATACAGTCAATTAGTGCTTGCTGTGGTCTCACCCTGGGGCTGAATATACCCTGAGGGATACTCAAGACGCTCCAAGTAGTCATAGACTAGCAAGTACGAAACATTTAAAAAACCATGGTGGAGTACTGTAAGAAATGCCTTAAATAAGCTATTTTCTTATTTATTCATCTGTTCATTCAACACCTATTATTGAGCACATACTATGTGCCAGACACTGTCACAGGTACTAAACCCCCAAAAGTGTGTGCTCTAAAACCTGACTGCTATTAAAAAGAAAAACCTGTAGTAAAACATATTTTGTTTTCCAAAGATTCTGTACTTAGCTATATCTTTAGTCTGAATGTGGATCCCTATAGAGTGGGACCTGTGGAGACATCCAGTTTTTATTGGGTTGCACATAGAATAAGATGGTTCTAGGGAAAATACCTTTCTGGAAGTGAACTGAGGTGGAAGGAGGTAGCTAAATTCAATGTCCTTCTCGGTGTTCTCTCATTTAATCACGTCTCAATCTGTCATCAAAATGAAAGGTAAGAATGGGTCGATCCCATTCAGAGGCATCACAGTGTGCCTTGACCCACGGGTAAAGTCTCCGTCCAGGTTACAGGCTAGCATTCACATGTCCGTGGCCTCTCTGTCCCTGCCGCACTGTCAGGGAGTATAGGCCCAGGTGGCAAGCCCCTCCTGCGAAGGACCACTGGTGGGTCTGTTCCAGGTCTGTTATGTTCCCAGCATTGGGACGTGTTATCCGCCACACTGCCCTCTTGCACTTCTTGTGAGCAGCGGTATTCTGAAGCTTTTCACGCTGGAGGGATGAGATATTGGTCCCTCTGCCCTCAGCAGCATAGGGTTAAGATTAAACCCTTCTCTTCCACTGGGCTACATCCCCAGTCTTTTTTACTTTTAGTTTGACACAGGGTCTCACCCAGTTTCCCAGGTTGGTCACAAATTCGAGATCTTCCTGCCTCAGCCTCCCAAGTCACTGGGATTATGTGTATGTGCCATCATGCCTGAGTGGAGTGGTAGGATATTACACTCAGTTTTGGGCTTTGGGGTGAGGAACGCAAGTTCTGTGATGGTGTTGGGGTCAATATCTCAACAAACTTTCTTATTGTCTTCTTTGCACATGTCTCCCTTGAAGCTTATAGTACGTGACAACTTGGTCAGAGGAAGAATTCACTGATCCTGTCCCCCAAAATAACACCTTCATTAAGTTGATAAGTCAGGGATTATTTCTTCTTTTATTCTTCCACATCCACCAACATTTACACATTCTCCTGACTTTTTTTCAGACATAAAATTACTATTTAATAAACATGGATTGATTTCCTAATATGAACCAAAGCTTGTGCAAAGTATTGTCAAACAAAAATGAAAGACTGAGCTTGCTCTTCCAGAGAAAGGGTAACAGGTGGTCACGATAGGCAAAGGGCTATTACAGCATTATACTTATAAGAGCATGCTTCTTGGGTGAAGTGATGAGTTTTAAGATCAGAGAGGAATTGCAGGCAAGAGTGGGTGAGAGCAGCGAATGGATGGAAGCAGCTGTGTAAGCAAAGAGCTTGTGTATAAAGCTAAAGTATTTTCATTCCATCCTGAACATGCTGGGGAGCTATTGAGCAATTTTAACCTGAGAAGTAATAGGGCACGTTTTAATATTTTAATAGTTCACTGGCAATTGTACAAAGGGTGGGTTGTAATGTGGCACCACTGGACAACCATACTGCCGTGGCTGAAGCCTCTGTAACAATTCACGTGATGAGGCTTCAACCACAGCAGTATGGTTGTGGGGGAAGGGAGAACAGGGTAGAGATGTGGGTCATTATGGATAACTTAGACTTAATCACTGAAAAGATACTTAGAGGAAGGGAAAGGGGAGGGTCTGGGTCTGGTACAACTCACACGTTTCTGATTTAGGTGGATGTTAGTCATTTTCAGTAAGAAGAATAGATTTGGGGGTTTGGTGAGGATATAATTTCCTCTGCACTTCCCACCCCACATTTTTCCACTTCTTTTTATTTCTGAGGAGCACCAATGGAGTTTTGGTGCAATAGGAAAATAATTCCAAGTTGGGCACAGTGTTATATTTTTGTGTTGAATTCCTTAGGCACTCTGACCACTTTTACTTACCTGCTCAAGTTGTTCAGTTCAGAGTGCCAGAAGAATAAATTTCTCACATTATGTGTGAGAGATTTCAGCCCAAAGAATTATTTGGTAATAAGCAACCCAGTTTTTGAACATATATTTCTAGAAAGTTTGAGGTAGCTGTGGAAGCTTTCAAAAAAAAAATTTTTTTTGAGACCTCAGACATTTTCCTATTTCCACCTAATTCCTGGTTTTGCAGACCTGGAGTGCCTGTGGAGTGAATGAGCCTCTGGCTTTGGGAGCTGACCTCTAGTGGTCACTACTTGAACTGCAAGTTCAGCTGCAGGTCTGCAGGTCTGCAGGTGAGCAGAACCTAACCTTGTTAGATATTTGGCTTCATTTTCTCTACCACCAGGGCAGTTTAGAGTTCAGGTTTTTGCCATAACTTACAAAATGATTGTTTCTTAGTGTTCTCAGCAATATCTCCATTTTACTTATGGGAATCCTTTGAGATTTGCGGTAACTCACATGCCCTAGACTAGTAAGTGATGAAGGGTAGCATTCAAATCTAGTCCCTAAGTCTATTTGTCCAGAGCCTGAGCCCTGAAGCATTATTTGAATCACCTCTTTAGGCAAAGCTGGCTATCTCTTTTCTATGCCATCTAATATATCTACTTTAGCATAATTCATATTTGAGGTCTGAGACTGATCTTTCCCATTAGTTTAGTAATTCCTTGGAAGCAGAACTCTGGGTAATCACTGTACCTAACACAATGCGTGGCACACAGAAGGTGCACAATACATGCTTAATGAATGGGTGGGTATTAAAATTCTGTTCTGCAGCTTGTCTAGCTACTTATACAACATCTCCACTAGAATGTCTCATAGACATTTCAGACTTGCCATGTCCAAACTGTACTCCTGAAGCTGCTGGAGAGATGTTGTTACATCTTAACCAGTAGCACCCACCTTCTTCCGTTCACTTGGGCCACAGCTTCCTTGGAGTTCTCTTGAACTCATCCTTTTTTTTTTTTTTTTTTTTCAAGTCTCACATCTGCTGGCAAATCCTGTTAATTGCACTTGAAGTGCACAATTAATTGGAAATGTACCACTTCTCCTAACTGCTACTATCCTCACTCAGACCATGTTCATCTTTCACCTGGATCATTGTGTCAGCTGCCAGATGGCCTCCCTTCTCCCTTCTGTACCCTCATTCAGTTTAGTCCCCGCTATCATCATGTTTATAATTGTTGTGAGATCATGCATCAGTTCTTTGAAAGAGACCCTCTTGTGGCTCCCCATCTTTTTTGGAATAAGAACCAAATTGTCCAATAGCCTCTAGGGCCTGCACGATCCGCTTTTTCAGCAACACTCTAACCACATCTCATACTACCTTCTCTCTTAATCTTTCCCTGGATTCTAGGTTCACAAGAAACTCATCATGAAGTTCTGGAATCGTATATCCCGAACTATTCTATCTAATAGTCAATGATTCCATGACTGTGTGCCTTCTAACTGATATGGCCCCTCCTACACTATAGGCAGATTTTGATTAATCACACGTTTATACAGAACAATAATTATTTATACTGAGTAACATTTCATTGGTAAATTTACTAACAAGACTTTTTATGATTAGTAATTACATACAATTACTTTTCCAATTCATGGAACAGCCTTCTTCATAATGAGAATAATTGATCCAATGGTAGCGTTTTTTTCTTTTTCTACATACCTTTATTTTATTTTTATTTGGTGCTGAGGATCAAAATCAGGACCTCATGCATGCTTGGCGAGTGCTCTACCACTGAGCCACAACCCCAGCCCTGGTAGTGTTTTTATTTAGATAAAATAGAAGACAACAGGAGTTTGGCTATATTCTTTATGGTAGTTTTTTTCCTGACTTTGAGAGGACCTTCTAACAGGTCCTCTCAATAGATAAAGCCTGGTTGAAATGCTGAAACTCCCCACTCCATTCTTCAAAAACAAAACTCCACTCGTGGATAAACACAGATATCTAAGGGGATGTGAAGGCATTTTCCTCATTTGCTCCAGCTCTGCAAATGTTAATTACAGGCTTATCTCAATTTAACACAATCCAGCCTAATAAAATGCCTTAGACTTTCTGTTGTCTGAGATCCTAAATCAGGAGGGCTTTACCTGGTTGTAGAGGCTTGAGAAAGGCAATTGAGCTAGAGACCATGTCCAGTCATTCTTGAACTTATTGCTCAATTAAACCTGACAATCTAAGCTACATGTCCCTTTTACCTTCCCTGACAACACTTTATTTGGACCTTGAGATCCTCTCAGAAGTTCTACTTGTTAATCCACCCATTCTCTCATTCTTAAGTCAAACCATTTCCTTCTCTTTCTGAGGTCATTTCTTTATTCCACAGCCTTCATTTTCAAGTGAAAAACACCATTCACCACAGAACACAGAAACATCAGTCTTGGATTCCCTTAGTTTTCCTTTCGTCTGTTAGCAGTTGATAAGATTTTGTATTCACCTGAGTCCCATCTCCGCTGTCACAGAATGCTAATTCCTCCTCCCATATTTTTGATCTAATCCTCTTAACGATTTGCTTCCTAAATTATCCCCCAAACCTTTTTAAAAATGTTTCTGTGTCCTTTAGTTCCTTTTCTTCAGCTTACATGACAATATGTATAAACAGACCTCTTACCTTAGTGCCTGGAAAATAGCAGGTGCTCAGTAAATGGCAGTGTGACTTCACGTGTTCTTTAGCTGAGCAAAAGCAACATCTTTCCTTGACACAGCATCTTGCCAAACTGCTATATCCTTTTTTGTCTTCCCGAGCATCTTACAAAAGCATTCTGTATTCCCAGTCTCTTTCTCTATGCCAATTGCTCATTTAATTTTTGCTCCACATTTCATAATTCATTTAATTATTAAATCAAATGCTCTCTTTCAGTTCTTATCTAATGACTTCTCTATGACATCTGACAACATGGACCACTTCCTTCTTTTAAATTATTATTCTCTTTCGGATTTTTTCAACATTTTTCTAATTCCCAAACTCTTTGTCATTCCTCAGTTTTCTTTGATGGATACTCCTCTGCCTCCACCAATTGTTAATTATTCCTGTCCTAGCAAATTTCTCTTTTCTACTTATATATCTTCTTTTTCTGAGAAGTTCCCATCCACACCCATCTCCTGTATTACACCTATATTGGGTGTTGCTCCCTAATGTGCATCTCCTTTCCAGACCTTTTTTCTCACAACAGACCTATTTCTACTTCGTGCATAATCTAGCATTGCCTTGCACTCAATATGACTCAAACTAAGCTTGATGTCCTCTTCTCATGCATTTTCCTGGGTTTCCAAGTTGAATAATGATGTCTGTCATTTGTCACCTGAATCTCCACAGTCCTCTGTGCTATTGTGTTATACTCATCTTTGCATCCTCCACATCATCCTCCAGCTTTTGGTTCATTTGATTGATTGAACAAATTAGTGAATAGCCAACAGAGTTCATTACAGTGCCCAATGCAGAGAAGGCACTCAATAAATCCTTGTGGAATGAATGAGTAAATGAAAACCTTTTGGGAGACTAGATCTATGAGCAATATAGTCTGCCCTTGATTATTCTATGGTTACATAGGATTTAAATGGCCTCCTTTATCATTGCTAAGAAAGTTTTTGATTCCATTCTTCATTATGGGCTTGTAAGGAGAAAGAAAAAGAAAGAGACTTTCTGGTGCAGACAGGAGGACTAATATCAGGTTTTTTAGTTTAAAAAATAAGTATTTTGCTAGGTGTGGTGGCACATGCCTGTAATTCCAGTGGCTTGGGTGGCTGAGACAGGCGGATGGTGAGTTCAAAGCCAGCCTCAGCAACAGTGAGGTGCTAAGCAATTCAGTGAGATCCTGTCTCTAAGTAAAATACACAATAGGGCTGGGGATGTGGCTCAGTGGTTGCGTGCCCCTGAGTTCAATCCCTGGTACCCCAAACAAACAAACAAACAAACAAACAAACATTTTCCAAATCAGCATGAATACAAAGTGCTGGGGAAAGGAAAAAAAGAAAAAGAGAGAGAGAGAGCCGTGATTCTTGCTTGGAGAATGGCAGAGTGAGTCCTATTCTTTACCCCTCCTCATATCCAAGCCCTTGGCTACATAACTTAGTAGTTCCTTCCACAAAAGGCAAGTGAAAATTCCCACTGTTGGACTTTGGGCTCTGCCTTGTAACGTGACTGTTCTTCCCAGTGGATGTTAGATGTGAATCACAAGGCTTGACATGCTTTTGGTGGTTGGGCTCACTTTTATCACTAAAATTACCATGACTCACACACCTTGGCTAGTCTCACTGGACCAGGAGGAGAATGGAAGTATGTGGAGCAGAGCTGCCTCAGCTCCCCTGCCCCTACCCTGGGAACATCCGGGAGAAGCACAGCCACCCCAGCAAATCCAGCTAGGATCAGTTTTTGGCACTCTACTAACCTATGAATGCATAAATCCAATAAATGCTCACTGTTACAACCAAAATTTGTGTTTCATTTGATACAGCAGTATTTGATTGATACAAACACCAATATACTGCCTTTATTCCCTTTCTTCTTCCTCCTCTTGGTCTTATGCATCCTTTCTCCTCCTCTCGGAAGAGTGCTACTGTGAAATATTGGGGTCAGAACATCCTAATTTTAAGCTCCATGAATGATTAGACTGGAATAAATTCTCTTCTTTGAGCCTTAGTCTCTTGATCTGTGAAATATGTTAAAAACACCTGTAACACTTTGAAGATAAAGCAAGGTGCATTAAGCATTGAGTGTACAAATCATCAGGTTATATTCAAGAACTGAGTGGTAACTGACTAAAAGGGAACCCATACTAAGGAAAAGCAGGTGTTTCCTTTTTCTTCGTACACTCTTCCCACACAAAATTCCATTCCTTTCCCCCACATTTTCTCTTCATAGGTTCAGGCAGTTGTTCACTGAGGGCAATCTTCTCTGTCTCTGGTGGAGAGAGCTTTTTCCTTCTGTAGCTCAAGGCTACATTCACCCCTCCAGGAACAATTCATTTCATGTTCAGTCTGTGTGTGTTTATGATATTAACTTGGTCTTAAACTGGGGTATCTGATCCACTTACGTTTAATATAATTATTTGTATATTTGGGTTTTTAGCTACCCTCTGTTTGTCCTCTACCTAACAAACCTGTTTTATATTTCCTTTTTTTAAACCTTGATTTGCATTATTACTATTATTTTTGATTCAGGAGATTG
This sequence comes from Sciurus carolinensis, assembly GCF_902686445.1. Lineage (NCBI taxonomy): Eukaryota > Metazoa > Chordata > Mammalia > Rodentia > Sciuridae > Sciurus > Sciurus carolinensis. Next base: position 122,431,183 of record NC_062223.1, read on the forward strand.
AACTCAGGAACACTTTACTACTGAGCTACATTCTCAGTTCTTCTTGAAAATGTTAAGACAGGGTGATGTTGCCCAGGCTGGCCTTGACTTGTGATTCTCCTGCCTCAGCCTCCTGAATTGCTGGGATTAAGGGTGTGCACCACTTAGCTTGGCTATCTGCATCAATGTTTGAGTACTTTATTACTTCCCACTATTAACATACCAGCTATATATTTTTCCTTTTACTGTTATTCTAGTAGTTACTCTAGAGCTAATACATATCCTATACTGCTGTGCAAAGAATAGTACTTCGCTTTTTCAATAGTGCCTGAGCTTTAGATTTTAATTCCATCTACTCTCTCCATCTTGTTCTTGTAGCTATGTATTTCCATAAGAGGTTGCTTTTGCTTCATACAATCACTATTAGTATCTATCAACATATTTACCCTTTTGTTTTGACATCATCATGGAGACTTTCAGTCAGCTAGACCTGCCCAGCTGGCCACTGCTAGGGGTACCCTTGCTCCCAGAAGACCTCCAGGCCTATGCTTCAAGTGCAGAAAAGAGGGCCACTGGGCATGAGCCTGCCCCAATCCCTGGCTGCCCCCAGATTCTTGTCCAAAATGCCATCAACTGGGACGTTGGGCAGGGATTGCCCTGGTGCTCAGAAAAGTGCCAGGTCACCCTTGCTCCCTTCCCTCAGTGACTTACTGGGATTGGCAATGAATGGCTGAAGGGGCCTGGGACTTCTATACTCAATGGCCATCACCCCTCAGGAGCCCCAGGTGGCCCTTTTGGTGGCAGGCAGGCAGCTCCCTTTCTTTATAGATACTGGAGCCACCTTCTCAGTGCTGCAGGAGTTTTGGGGACCCACTTCTGTCAAATCCTCTATTGTTGGGGTAGAGGGAAAACCATACCACCCCCTACAGACCCCTCCAATAAGTCGTCCTATGGGACAAATTTGCTTCATTCATTCCTTTTTGATAGTTCCTATGTGTCCCATTTCCCTCCTGGGAAGGGACATCCTAACTCAATTGGGAGCCTCTATTTCCTTCTCACCCACCATGTGCCTCCACCAAGACTCCTCTGCTACTCCTTTCCTTATGACCTTGCAGGAACATACAACCCGACCTGAGTCTTCATATCCCCTTCCTCCCTCCCTTGTTGACTCCAAGGTTTGGGACATCCACACACCCTCTGTACTTACATGCTCACCTGTACTCATTTGCATGAAGGACCCAACATTCTATCCAGCTCAGGCCCAATATCCCCTTCCCCAAAGGAGCCTCTTAGGACTTCAACCAGATTTAAGGCAGAAAGGCTTCCTGTGCCCCACCAACTCACCTTATAACACTCTCATCCTGACTGTTAAAAAGCCTAATGGAGCTTACCATTTGGTGCAAAATCTCCGCATCATCGACTTGGCAGTTGTCCCCATCTGCCCCACTGTGCCCAATCCCTACACCTTGCTTTCCTCTATCCCCTCCTCCACTACACACTTTTCTGTGTTGGATTTGAAGGATGTCTTTTTCACTGTCCCTCTTCATCCTGACTCGCAGGATCTCTGCTTTCACCTGAACTGAACCTCTTATTCAAGTTTCTTCTTAGCTGACCTGGACAGTTCTCCCACAGGGATTTCAGGACAACACTCACTTCTTTGGTCAAACACTGTCTCAAGATCTTGCCTCTCTTATTTTCATTTCCTCCTCTGTCTTATCATATGTTGATGATCTTCTATATAGTCCCTCTCTCGAGGACTCCCAAGGAGACACTATTAAGCTTCTGAATTTTCTGACTGACAAAGATTATAGGGTCTCTCCAGCAAAGATACAGCTTTCCCAACCTCAGGTTATTTACTTAGGAGTCGGCCTGTCACCTGGATTTAAGGCCACCACTGTAGAAAGAAAAGTATTGTTGCAGAACATGCCCACTCCACCTACCAAGGAAGAAATTCTTTCCTTTTTAGGGTTAGCAGGAATTTATGATCCTGGATTCTAAATTTTTGCATCCTGGCAGCCCCCTTGTATGAGGTTTCAAAGGGCACTCCCACTGAACCTCTTCTCAACCTGGTGAAATCCCCTTTCCAGACCCTAAGGAAAGCCCTTCTTTAAGCCCAAGCCCTACACCTCCCTGATATCACCAGACCCTTCTACCTGTTTATGTCTGAGAAAAGTGGGTTTACTCTGGGGGTCTTAGGGCATATGTTCAGTCCCACCTTTGGCCCAGTGACTTACCTATCAAAAAGGCTAGACTCCGCCAAAAGAGGCTGGGCACCATGTCTTAGGTGTTGGCTGCAGCATTTGTCTTAACCCAGGAATCAAAAAACTTTCCTTTGGGGCTCCCACTGAAGTGCTCTCACCTCATTATCTATCTGACCTTCTTACTTTTAAGGGTCTGCAAACTCTACCACCCTGTGGAGTGTTAGCTTTGCAAACTACTCTTATTGAGGACTCTTCCATTTCCTTTAAGACATGCCCTCCTTTAAATTCAGCCACCCTCTTACCACTACCTTCCAATATACAAGCTTCAGCAACCCATAGCTGCCTTGAGATTCTGGAAGAGTTACTTCCCTGCCCCTCCAGTGTTCAGGAGGAAGCCTTACACAACCCTACTTTCATATGGTTCACTGGTGGGAGCGTTTTTCTCCATGAAGGGATCCGACGGGCTTGATATGCCATTGTCTCCCTGGAAAAGTTTGTAGAGTCAGGACCACTACCTAACACCACCACCAAACAACAGGCAGAATTAATTGCCCTCACTAGCACATTCACCCTTGCAAAGGGATAATCCCTCACAATCTACACTGACTCTAAATATGCTTTTCACATTATCCTTTCCCATGCCACTATTTGGAAAGAGAGGGGCCTTCTTGCCACAAAAGGGAACTCCATCACCAACTCTAGCTACATCCTAAACCTCCTTAGGGCTCTTCGCCTCCCAGCAACCATAGGCCTTGTACATTGCCAAGCTTACCAGACAGATCAATCATTCATTTCTTCAGGTAACACAAGGCAGATGAGAAGGCTAAAGGAGCAGCCCTATCATCCATACCAGTCCCCATTATGACTCTCCATGATCCCTTACCTCCACCGCCCCCCAACAGAGAGATAGTTTCCTACCTCCACTGACTATTGCACTCCAAACTTTCTTCACTCTCACAATTTGCTAAGACTCATTTGCAACTATCCTCTTCTGACATCTTATTTCTGAAAGAGTTCTCCTCCACATATGAAATTTGCCTATGAACTAATCCTACAGTCATCAGAGCCCCTACTTTTCCCACTCACCAGGCCCGTGGTGCCATTCCAGGGGTAGACTCATATGCGCACTCATATGCCCACAAAAATCTAAATACCTTTTGGTCATGGTAGACACCTTCTTGGGATGGGTTGAAGCCCACCCCCAGTTCCAACAAAAGGGCATTAACTGTCTCTACCTTTATCCTTCATGAAATCATTCCTCGTTTTGGAGTACCTACCTCCTTCCAGTCAGATAACGGGCCTGAATTTATCTCTCAAGTTTCTCAACAACTTGCCAAGGCTCTTGGAGTTCCTTGGCATTTTCATATTCCCTTTCATGCAAAGTCATTGGATAAAGTAGAATGAATAAACCAAACTCTTAAAAATGTCTTAAAACTTTCTTTAGAACTTCACCTTGACTGGGCTAAATTCCTGCCTCTTGCTCTTTTACATCTTTTTTGCTCCCAAAGAAACCTGACAATATCTCCCCTTTCAAATTGATGTACAGTGTTTCCATCCTTCCTTCGGCATTATTGCCTTTTCCTTCCCCTATGTCCATTCCTCTTCTAAACCACATTCAGGCATTCCTGTGGTGTTACACCAACTCCTTCCTGCCCAGACCCTTGTCTGAACCCCTGGCTCAAACTCTTCAAATAGGAGACCAAGTTCTTATCTCTTCTCCTCAGAAGGCCACAGCCCCTCTCTCTCCCAAATGGCAGGGACCCCATATGGTGATCCTGGCTGTAACAACGGTGGTTAAGGTGCAAGGTTTACTGGGATGGCTACACATCTCTTGGGTTAAGCTCAACTCTCAATCCACAAACTCTCTCCAGCTTCTAACCCTCTGGCTTCTTCCAACCAATACTTGGCCACCCCAGTGGGACCTCTCCGCCTCAGACTGAAGGGCATCAAGCCCTCCACCCTTCTTCCCATTCCAGAGACCAAGAACCAGAACACCAAGGAACCAACCACACCCAGTCATGAGGACTGGACTGCCTGCTGCATTCTTGCTTTTCCTGCTATTCGCCTTGTCTGCCATTTTTCTAACTATTGGAATTTCTCCCCAATAGATCTGTCCAGCTTGTTACAGGACTATCAGGACCTAATAAAGGATGAATTGGAGCCTGGCTACAAGTGCACTCCCTAGGGGAACTATCCAGTCCCCAAGTCCCACCTACTGCAGTGACATCCCCTCCCACCATGAGTTCTACACCCACGTCCAGCAGGAAGCAGTCATTGAAGATGGATCTTCACCCATATGCCTCAAAGGGTCTTATAAAAACAAAAACAGGGGAATGAAAGGCACAAAGCTGTAGCCATTTCTCCCGATTCTACCCCCTCACCACACACTATTTTTCAATCTACATTGTTAACTTCGTTAGTCATTCATCCAATTAGCCTGTGGACTTTCACTACTTAAGGGTAGTTCCTTTGCTATTAGTGCTCTTTCTCTCACCCTTAAGGACAGACACTCTGTTCATCTGCTTATTAAAATCGTGTGTCAGTTCCCATGTCTGGAGTGGTTTTCTAGGCGCTTTAGAGCTCATCTGAATTCACCAGATTCTACTTTGGAGTATGAGATAACTAAAAAAAAATACATCTTACTTTCATCTCTTGACGTTTCCCTTCATACCCTGTGGATGAGGTTGAATGATTCTTGGTTATTTCTCAAATTACCTTATAATGTAGGAACTCCTTAGAATTTTTAACTTTGTGCCTTTATAGTACATCATTTCATCAATTCCAACAACCTGGACATTCTGTTGACTAATTTTGTGGAATACTATATAGCTTCCTCCAAATAATGTCAAAACCATTGCCTTAAAAATGCTTATTTGGTGTGCTATTCGAGGAAATCAGGATTCTATCCATTAACAAAAATTCTAGAGTGGTCAGCTGAGTGCTTTTCCCTCCTTCCAGGTTCCTTCACTGACCCTGCTGTTGCAAACTGGTAAGTTTGGGAGGTAGCACACCCTTCCAGGAACCTCAGAAAATACAGTAATTTACAAAAGGGATCAGAGATTTAGTGTCAGCATACGAAACTTTGCAAAGGGATGGGCAACAGAAGTATTAATGTTCCACCAAACTGGAACAATTTCTCTAACTTTTCCTTATGTAGACCTCCTGACTTATATTTATTGTAATTGCACAGATAAAACAATTTTTTTGTCAACTTCAGTATTTCATCAGCTTCCATAAGTGGTATGAGCTAGGATAAATTATCTTTTGAGGCTGACATTTCTCCCAAGACAACCTGTGCTTAGACCTTAGAGGAGTGGCTGAGAGATGCCCACATATTATATTTTCTTCTGCGAACTTCAGCTTCTGATCTTATCCTGTTTATGTTCCATCTTAATCTTATGTTTATGTTCCATCTGTGGCTCTGCTAACCATTCAAAGCCTTCACTATCACCATGGAAAACTACATTGTACCCCCAGACCTATTTACAAGTAGGAATGACCTTTAGAAGCCTCAGGACCCTGAAGTTCTGGAAAGGGAGCAGGCAAAACAGGTCCCAGAAACCAGGAAATGTGGCTGCCACTGTTACTTTATTTCATTTGTGTATATTTCTAGGACAATGGTAGAACTGGTATTATTGGCTAACAAATTCCTTTGTTGCGTTATTAAGGGCTGGGGGGGTCCACTGAACCCACTGCCATTCCTCTGGTCTACACCAGCATACAATGGATTGTGATATAAGCAGAAGGAACCAGGCACAGAAGACTGTCTCTCCCTTCTCATGCTTTAATCCCATACCCTGTGCTCTGTTCATGGAGGATGTGCCTCCAGTCCTTGCCACTCCCAGGATCCGAGCAGGTGAGGTTGATAATTATCTAGCTCGTCTCCATGGAGCTTCGAACAGGTAAAGAGACACTTGGGCCACCAGGAGATATTACTATTTAGTTCTTAATTACATGAAAATAAAATCACATAAGAAAAGCAAACACAGATACATGAAAGCCATTTACTCCAATGAACTCTTCAGGGTCCCAGGTGCTGGTGTTTGTAATTTCCCCTGACATCAGGAACTGAGGCAGGGGTGATGGAACTGGGTGTCAGGAAAATATTACTGATGGTCTTGTACTGCAGCAACATCTTTTTCCTATTTTCCCATAGTTTAATCTTAGATCCTCTCCAGTTTTCTTCATGTGAATCAATTGACCCAGTCAATCATGGTTCTGTAATTGTTATAGTGCCTTTGTAAGTGGATACTGTTCAAGTCCCCTCACAGCCCATGCAAAGGAGAGAGGGAAAGGGTGGGTTTGTATATATGTGGGAATGTAAATGATTTCATTAAGATTGAATTATGCTTTACTGAATCCCTCAGCACTCAAGTGCTACATCTCACTTGCAGAAGTGCCAGGGATACAACCAAGAGACTGGCTGAATAGTAGGAAGGCCAGAGGCATGAGTATTTAGACAAGGAATAAAAACAAACAAAAAAATACAAGGAAGAGACTTCTGACTAGACCATCCTTTCTAGCAGTTTCTGGCACCCAATATCATTCTGACAATGGGGAAGGGAGCAGCTTGCCAAGATCCATATGAAGCAGCCTTGAGGTTTCTGCCCTCTAACACTTCTCCCATTTCTCCCCAGCATCAAAGAAGGTACATGGTGAAGAAGTGAGTCAGACAGTGAGTGATCTGTAGTTATCCTGTGTGTGGCAAAGCTACCAGGATAAAAATTGAGTTCAGGGCTGTGTGCTTTTTAAAATTTGAGCCCAGTAAGGACAGAACCCTTTGGGCTTGTCCCTTACCAGACTGAAGGGGTTGTCCTTAGCTATTTTAAACATCCGAGGCTGGTAAGTAGTCTTGAGGATATTAACAGTCTGTTTTCTGGAAAATGTAATAACCACAACATCTTAAATCTTCTAACTCTCCTACTTCACACCTTTGAGGTAGAGATAGGAGCCCTCCAGTGGAGAAGCCTCAATTCAGGCTGTACTTTGGAAAAAATATATCCTCAAGATATAGAAGGTTAAGTGGTTCTGCCCGGAGCTTTTATTTGGTGGTGGGAAGAGGCTATGTATGGTCTGAGCAGGTCAAGAAGACCTTAGAAAAGGTCCCCCCAGGCCGACTAGAGAGCTTCTTCCTCCATCTCATCCTGGGTGAAGATTGAGTGTAGACCTCACATGGGCACCTAGCTAGGAGGTCTTTTCTGAGTGGGTCCTCTGATGCCTGATTAAGTGATATCCTCTGCTGAAGCTTTTCCCACAGGTAGGGCAGGTAAATGGTTTCTCTCCTGTGTGTGTTCGCTGATGCCTGACTAGGTGGTCCCTCCGACTGAAGCTTTTCCCACATTCGTTGCACCGGCAGGGCCTCACTGAAGCATGTCCTCTCAGATGCTTGGCAAATGCTGCACTATGGCTGAAGCAGCGCCCACACTCACTGCAGTGGTACAGCTCCTCGGCTGCATGTGTCTTCCGGTGTGCTAGATACCGCCTGTGGTCATTGAAGTCCTCTCCACACTCCCCACACAAGTAGGGTTTGCCCCCTAGGTGGATTCTTTGGTGTGTTGTTAGCACAGATTTCTGGCTGAAGCTTTTGCCACAAATGGTACAGAAGAAAGGTTTTTCTCCTGTATGTGTCCTCTGATGCCTGACAAGGTCTGAAGTCCAGCGGAAATGCTTTCCACAGTCTTCACATCTGTAGGGTTTCTCCACAGGTGGAGTTCTCTCAGACTGAATCAGAGGTGTGGTCCCATCTACATTTTTTCGGTTTAGGGGATATTTGTAAGCAGTGTTCATCTTGTGAACTTTTTGGTGCCTGGCAAGATGTGAGCTCCGTGTATAACTTTTTCCACACTCCATACATTTATATGGTTTCTCTCCTGTGTGAGTTCTCAGGTGCCTAATAAGGTGGGAGTTACATGTGAAGTTTTTCCCACATACAGGACAGCCATGTTGCCTCCCTAACAGGGGGTGGACCGGCATGGTTTCCTGAAGATTCATGAAACTATTAGCTTGAGAAATATTTGTACCAAATCTTCTTTCATTAAGTCTACTTGGATTATCTTCAAAGACTATGTCCCAGTCTGGTGTCTGGTGAATTTCTGGATCTCCCACAATAGATCTGTGCATATCCTCCAAACTCCGATCTTCTTGCTCAACACACTCTTCCTCATCTTCACTCCTATCTCCTGTAGAAGGGATGAGAGGAAAAAGGAGACATTATAACTGTAACAATGCTTTCTACACAATGAGGGGTATTTTTAAAAAGGGTTTTGGGAGGGCAAGACCATATTGACTGAAGCCTGTATTTCATATATGAAGAGGTGGGGAAAGAAGGAAATAATCAGTCCACTGAATGCCTGTCATGGGCCAGGCACTTTCTTATATGTCACAACATCAAGAAGCCTTAGCATAGCCAAATATCATTATCCTCATTTTGCACATGTGGAGACTGGGATTACGGGTTTAAGTGAATTGTGTAGTAAATGGTATAGCTGTGATTCTAGGAGTTTACTTGTTTTATTTTTCTTTCATCATTTTGCAACATCTATCCCTCAAACACATGATGGGAGGGGCGAAGAAGAGGAAAATGACAGAAGAGTCTGGCTTTCAGAGGGAGATGGCAGTAATGGCTGACATGTCAAAAGAACCAATGACAGGGCCCTAGAGGAGAGAGAAGCACTGACTAGAGGAACTGCCCACTCAGGGTGGTAAGACCCCTTCTGTCATTCCTCACCTGTGTAGGTAAAACTCAGGATTTCTGGCTCTTCAGGCTCTTGAGGCTCATGGATATCTGGGACCTGAGGCTCTTCTTCTCTAACCTGGGAGATATCATCTAGTCTGGGGATTGGAAATGCTGCTCAAGAAAGGGAGAACAGGACATCACGACTGGTTCAACACTTCCTTGTGTTAAGAGCAGATCTTTTCTGGTTGGTAGGTTGTAGAGTGAATACATAGCTCAGTTGGTCAAATCTTTGGTCTTTTGGAGCACCTCTAACCAAGAATTGCCTAACTCTTGCCTTCCTTGGGCCTTGTACCTGCAACTCAATAATTACACTGCTATAAACTTTACCCCTTTTTCCCATATTTAGGAAAGCACATCATCTCCATCTCTTTGCTTGTTTCAAAACTCATATGCTTACCACAAATATTTCTATACTATAGCTTTATTTTCTTGTTAGAGGTTTCCAGCCATTTTTTTAAAAAACATTTTCTCTCTTCCCTTTAACCTGGAAGAATACCATCTTCTTCCACTAAATAATCCATTAATTTCATTGGTGGGGTAAGCATAAGAAGTTCAGTGTATATAATCTAAGGCCTAGGATTCCTCAAATTTCCAACAGGAAAAAAGATCTCTGTACTTAGAATGCTCTAGAAAAACATGAAATTCCTTACACAGAGACACCACAATTCCACAGTCTTCTTCCAAGACATATTCTCCATAGAACTCCTTCTGTGTTGAATCCAGATCACTCCACTGGTCCTGGGAGAAGCACACAGCCACATCCTTGAATGTCACCAGTCCCTAAAACAACAAGAGAGTCCAATCAAAATGTGAAGCTTCAGGTAGCCTTGGTTTGCTCTGAGATGAAAATCCTATGTACAGCAGGATCCATCTAGGAGACAAAAGTAATTCTAATGGGTCACAAGTCTTCTTCTCAGGAAACTGTGTCCTCCGTTGGTGCTGCTTCATAGTTTTGGGAACCACCAACCTTGCTCCTGCCCCTTGAACCCCACTGTGTTCCCTTAGGACATTGTTTAAAACCCAAGAAAGCTCTTAAAATCATCATTCAACTCCCTATTTGATGTTTAAATGTTACCTTCATCTTTGTAAAAATTTACCATCTCTAGGAAGCTTTCCTTAACCTACCCAATCTAACCTCTTATCAGGTACATAGTCTATAGCATATATAAGAGATTTTTCCTCAGCTAGACTATAATCTAAAATCACAGATGAATTATATTCCTTTTTTATCTAGTCACATGGTTTCAGGGCTCCTAACATGAGGAACACAGCAGTAGAGACATTCTTACCAATGACTAACAAATTTACTTTAAAAACAAACCCTCTAACTTAACAACCTAAAACTGTACAGAAAACAAAACAAAACAGTACAGGAGTGTTACAAGATAATCCCAAGACAACCCCATTTTTTTTTTTTTTTTTTCAGTCCCTCTGGTCAATGGCAAATAAACTGGCTGTGCTGCCTGAGGATACAATGAACACTAGTAGAATCTATTTTCTCCCTCCTCCTATACACCTGCCGAACTGAGAACTTAAACTGGCAAAGAAGAGTGTAAATTTGCATCCTACCTGATTGGTTTAGCATATGACTAACACCCAGTAGGTATTCAAACAAGTTCTCTGTGGTGTAGAGGGAACTAGGGCGCACCTGTGACAGAGCAGTAAGAAGGGCAACCATCTCTGGGTCCCCAGAACTCCTTTCTGCAGGAAGGTCTGAGTCCTGGTGCACTGGAACCTCTATGAGGAAAAAAAGGCAGAGGTTAGCAAAAATAGGGCATTGCCAAAACTGGTAAAAAGCCAAATATATCACATCATCTTTGGTTGTCAGGCAGCCTTAACTTCCTTGTTATGAGAATCAAGACATTGGCCCAAGAGGAAAAAAGTCATTCCAACACCACCTACAAGACCATTAAGATGGGTGTGATGACAGGCCTGTAATACCAGGGACTCAGGAGGCTGAGGCAGGAGGACTGCAAGTTTGAGGCCAGCCTCAGCAATTTAGTGAGGCTCTAAGCAACTTAGTGAGACCCTAAACAATTTAATGAGACCTTGTCTCAAAATAAAAATTAAAAAAGGCTCGGAATGTAGCTCAGTGGTAAGGTATCCCTGGGTTCAATCCCCAATACCAAAAAGACCATTAAAAGTCAGGCATGGGAGCACATACCTGAAGTTTGTGGCCAGTCTTGCAATTTAGCAAGATCTTGTCTCAAAAAAAAAAAAAAAAAAAAGAAAGAAAAAGAAAAAGGCACTGGGACGCAGCTCAGTGAAAGCAACCTTGGGTTCAATTCCCACTACTGCAAACAAAATAAGCCAACAGAATGCTGAGAGAGCAACCAAGAATACTGCTATTTAAACCTGGCCCCATTTTGGGGGAATTTTAGCTAGTACTACCTCTTGTCAACATCCAGGATTCCTGTGATCTTTTTCCATTACAATCTACCAGCCTCCATGCAGAAGAAACCCGCCCCCGCTGCACTGTCACAATCCGCCCTTCCTGCCAGGCTTCCCACCGCTCTCCTGCAGGAGCTGGAACTCCTCTTCATGGCGCAGGCTCCGCTCTTCTTGTATCCCCACATCTGGGCTCCCGATGGCTTCCTCATGGAACTGTTCAGAGCTTGAGATCTGTGCCGAATCCTGTAGCTCACAAGGTGACTCAGGCTCTGCCCCTAAGTGCACTGTCTCCTCTGACAGGACTTCCTGGCCATGAACATGGACAGTCACCTGGGAATAATTCCAACCTCCAGTCACCGTGGAGTCAGAAGGAAATTCCTGGTTGTCACCAGGGCTTATTAGAAGAAGCTGCCTGGAGAAAAACTCTCAGAGGGCCCCAGACGAAGAGGGAAAACTCAGTTCCACCAGGGTGTAAGAAGAGTTGAAGATTACCTCACCAGGACAAGGCGGGGGACACTCAGGTACTGCACCACGTTCTCACTGCCCTCAACCCTTGCTCCCAACACCCAGGGCTCTGAGGTTCCCATCCTGCCTTCGCCTATCCCAAATGCAGTTGTCTGTGCTGTCTGCCTCCCAAGCTTAAAGTCCTGGAAAAGGGTTCTGAGACTGAGAGTCTAGAACCTTTGAGGAAGTCAAAAAATATTTTCCTCCCCAGGAACCCCAGGTTCATCATCCAAAGAAAGAAAACCAAAGCCATTACTCCTCTGATAGTCCCTAGGCATATGTTTTAAAACTCAGAAGGTCACACTCATACACACACACACACCCCTGCCCTGTGGGGCTCATGGATCCAGGAGCAACCCAAAAGCAGAGCCGACTAAATTTAAAGGATAATTTATGGGGGCCCTGTGAGCCCTCCCCACAAATCCAGCCTTCCAGTAGACAGTCCCCCTCCACATCACACAGATCAGGACTCCCCCTCCTCACCCACCGCCTTGGTCTCCTGGGTTGTTTCTGCAGACCCTCCACCAGCGTCACTGCCTCCTCGCCACTTTCTGGCCGCTGGCCCCGCACCCAGCTCTGCAGTTCCCCAGGCAGGACGGTGAGGAATTGCTCTAGCACAAGTAGTTCTAGGATCTGCTCCTTTGTCCTCCTTTCTGGCCTCAGCCATTGATGACAAAGTTCTCGGAGTCTGATGAGAGCTTCTCGAGGGCTTGCAGCTTCCTGGTAGCGAAAACGTCGGAAGTTCTGATGCGAGGTCTCCAGCACAGGGTCATCCCTCTGTAAGACAGACTCTGGCCTGCAGGTGGAATCATCTTCCAGTTTCACCATCAAAATTCCCTCTTCTTCCCAAAGATCCAGGTCTTCTGGTTCCAAGGCTGTAGCCATTTCTGGCTCAGAGGTGGTCTCACACCATCTAGAGCTCACACTAAAAATCCCCGTCTCAGCCTGGACACCTCAAGTTTCTCCCAAGAGACCTGGGGCAGAGATATAAAGAATAGCTTAACTGAGATTATGCACAAGGATAATAACAGTTCCAACTTTAATTGTAATCCTTTACACAACATTTCTTCAAATGATTAGATCCCCTCTCCTCCAACCTCCATCACCATATGTTGTGACAAGTTATAGTTGGGATAGAAAAATCCATGACTGAAGGCGTGGCCCTCTCCCCTATTTCCTAGGCAAGGATCCTTCTCTTTAGGGAAACACTGCATTTCTGTCACGACTATTCCTACTTCCTAATTTCTAAATGTTTCCTCCACTTCCTCCCTGTTGGCTGCTTTAAATTTGGCCTTTGTCATATCTTGCACAGACTATAGCCATGAATTCCTAATGGGCGCCCTGCAGTACTAAAATGAGCAGAGAAAGGGATCTCATAACCTGCTAATCTAGTGGTACTGCTGGGTATGGTGGCACATGCCTGAAATTCCAGCAATTCAGAAGGATGAGGCAGGAGGGTTGCAAGTTCAAGGCTAGACTTAGCAAGATCATGTCTCAAAATAAAAAATAAAAGAGGTGGGGATGTAGGTCAGTGGTAGAACACTTGAGGTTTAATCTCCAGTACACCACACACACTCACACACACACACACACACACACACACACACAAACCCAAAACAAACATGGTACTGACCATGGTATTTTCATAGTGTTTTATAGGCACACAGATATTTACATGTGTTAGCGTGTGTGTACTGAGAAGAGACATGTCAACAGGACTGACTGAGATGATAAAGGCTTATGGAGGCATATTCTGGGCTTATACACAATAATTTCTGTTAACGTGGGAATTTTCAGAGATATGAGGAAGAGATTACATGAGACAGTACTGAGAAAAGTTAACAGTGGTTGGCATGCAGGCACCCTAAAAGGCAGTATCTTTAATTGGATGACCCACAGACTTTCAAACTCAAGTGTTCAGAAACATCAAATGTGTTATGCTAACTTTCAAAAACAACCTCTTCCTAACTTGGTGGATATCATCACTTATTAAGTGAATATTCAATTCTGTAATCTTTGGATTCAACTTTGAATTTTTCCCCACTGCTTATAGTTCCTTAAGCCCATTCTACCTCTTTAAGTCTATCAATCTGTTTCCTCCTCTTCCTTCTTGCTGGCTGCTTTAGTTGGAGCTCTCACCATTTCTCACCTGGACTCCTGCCATAACTTCCTAAGTGGGATTCTTGAAGTAGTCACCTGGGAGCAAAGTACAACAGAACTTCCCGCATGCATTGTTCTTTTGGACATTGTGATTCAGGTAGTCTAGACAACTGTATCTTTAGAAATGCCACTTGCTGTTCTAATGTGAACTCTAGCTGAGAACACTGAGGAAGGTGTGTAAGGTTAAGTGTGAGAATCCTGAGTTAGAATGCCTAGGTTTGAATCAAGGATCTATTGTTTACTAGATATGAGACCACAGTGGGACTGTGGGCAGATTTATTCTTATACTGATTTTGATTCCTTGGTTATAGAATGAAGATAATAATGACAGTCATCTAATAGGGCTTCTATGAGGATTAAATCTATCCCTCTTTGAAGTGCATAGAAGAGTGATGGCATTCTGGGATTAACTACTGTTTTCCTAAATTATAGTTCCGACTACATTCTTCAGTATTTAAAAATAGTATCTTCTTAATGTTAGTAAAATCAATTCCAAATCATGGTAATGGCAAATGAAGCATTTCACTTTCAGTTCCAATCTATTTTTTTTTTTTTGTCATACTGGGATTGAACATAGGGCACTGTACCCCTGAGCTATATATATCCTAGCCCTTTTTGTTTTTCATTTTGAGAGAGGCTTTTTCTAAGTTGCTGAGGGTGGTCTTGAATTTGCAATTCTCCTGCCTCAGTCTCCCAAGTCCTGGGGTTACAGGCATGCACCCCTATGCTAGGCCCCAACTTATTTTTCAAGCTGTATCTCCTACCCTGTTCTCTGTACTGATCAGCTGTTAATAAATGCACCGCTAATCTCCACCAACAGTCTGTCTTCTCAGCCTCCCTGTCTTTTGGGTTGTTCCTTCTGCATGGAGTAATCTCCATTTCCTCAATGCTGCAAGGCGTGTTGCTATTTCTTAACAGGTTCTCTCTCTTCATTCATGAGACTTATTTAGGTTCTTATCAGTTCTCATTTGGATTACTTCAACTGCCTCCATATATGAGCAACTTGTCTCCAGAGTTGTGACCTTCATGTTACCATCCACTGTATCATCAATATGAATTTTCATGGTAAATCTGGTCATGTCCCTCTCCTACGTAAGATCCTTCTTTTCTGTCTTGGAGGTGAACAGACTTCTATGTATTATATATCAGATTGACTTTCATCTTGTTCCCTTTGCTCTCTTTGCTAATCCTTATGTGTGTGGACATACACACCTCCAGCGTGCATGCAAAATACACAAAAGTCCCACTCTAGCTTTTGGACATGCTTCTCTTTCTGACTCTGTACCTTTGGTTCAATTTCACTTATGTTTCAAGATGTAACTCAGACTTTGTGTCTTCTTGAGTTATTTTCTTTGATCTCACTTCCCCTACCCTTAAACATGGTTAGACACCACTTAAGTGCTTCCAGGGCAACCTGGGCACATTTCTATCATAGGGCATGTCATATAACAGACATTCTTCATTTTTCCTGTGAAACTCCTTTAAGTCACCAATACCAATAAAAGTACACAATAAATGCATTTAAAACAACCTCCACTCTGAGGGTTTTTTTCCTGCTTTGACAGAAAGAACGAATTTTTCTTTCATTATGCTTCTACATTTTTTTTCTTTTTTTAAACTGATATTGTTAATTCTAACTTCTAAAATAATGTCTTGAAAATTCATCCATGTCTTCACCTCCACTGCCATTCTTCTATGGAGCCATTAAAATGTATTAGCAGGACCTTTAAAACAATGATCATATCCTCACCCCCTAAACAGTTCTAGCATATGACAAGCACTGATACTCTGAATGGACAACTTAGATCAAATTTCAGGACTGGGGTTCTTGGTCCTGTCCTTCTCTAGCACAGAGTCCACAAGCAGAGTCCATCATTTCTCAATCTTTCGTGCTGCACTACAATTGCCTGTGAGTGATCTTTTAGTTACCCAGTTCATTCTTATCAGCTGTGTCTCACCTACTGTTGAACTTCAAATTAGTTTATGGTCAATGATCATACTATTCATTTTATTCTTCCATAAACCTCTTTCCATTTATGCTTTCACTTTTTAATTAACCACCATCATTTGCAACATATTTCCAGCCTATTTTAGATGGTTCCATAATTCCTAGATCTTCTTTAACTAATTTTCTCAGGCTTTCTCCATCATGGTGGTTTGTAGTTTTTAAATTTTATGCCCATCTTTTGTGAGACTATTTCTTTGGGAGTCCTAGGCCTTAGGTTGTAAAAGTAAGCCTTCTGAATGGAATTTCATTTGCTTCTACCTAAATGCTAACAGTTTCAATGATTTTAGATGTTTCCATATTAATCTCTCATAGTGTTCCTGAATTACATTTTTAGGATATGATTTGTACCTCTGCCCTCAAGTGAATGTTGTCCTACCCAAAGCTATGGAAAGCCATTCCCTTGTGCTTTTACTGCCTGAGTAGGCTGATTTCATGGAAAGGGTAGCTCTTCAAGGACCCAGGTTGGCAGACTACTCAATTCCATAACCTCTACATGCTCCACCGTCCTCTCAAGTCATACCTTTGATGGAACACAAGTATTGAACCTCCAACTCTAGAAACCTTACCTTGGTTTAAAATATACTTGGGCCATGGTAGAGTCAGCTTTTACTCCTATAGCTTTTAGTTCTTTCTACTTCTGGAATCTATACATTCATCCTTTAGTTTTTGAGACAGAGAAGAAGAGCATGGACAGGTAGGCACAGGAGTTTAATAACAGGCAGGAGGCCCCTGCACACTACCTATACTTGCAATATTACACAAAGATCTGAGTGGTGAACTTTCTCATATATGAAATCTGCCAGGGGCCTCACATTTTCTTTACTATGACATTTAAACTCTTTAAAATTTAATACTTGGAACACCTTCAAGACCTGGTCCCTGACTACCTCTTTTCTCCCATGACTGTCCCTCCTATTGAAAGTCACTGCTCAAATTATGGTTTTATACCTCCCTTTTCAATTCCCTCACTGGGCTTTTCTGATGTTGCTCATTGTCTGAAATACCCCTTTGCATTTCCTCTCTTGTCTAACTCCTTCATATCTCACTGCTCCCAGAATATCTTCCCTGGTCCTTTAGATTATATGGCCATAGGAATATGTGCCCCACAAAGCATAGCATCTGTTGGAGAAATTGTTCCTCTAGCTATCGCTGTTGGATTCACTGGACTGTAAGCTCAGGAATATGCTATGCCTGCTCAATGCCTGTCCCACAAGATGTATTCACTTTGTATGAGATGAATGCAGAGAACACTTACTGAGTTTTTCTAAGTTTGTCTCTGGAAGGGCAGATATTATGTCATATTAATCCTTATTTGTTCCTTTGTCCAGCAAATTGTTATGGACAAAGGAACAAATAAGGAGAGATTTATTATTTTGCATTGTGAATAAAAGAACATCCTTAGTGGTTCCCCAAATGATGGAACCACATTTCATTATAAAGAATCTTCAGACCACCCTGTGGATAATTCAAATATTAGTTACACAAACTGGGCATGTGAAAAAAAATAATTTTCCTTTGAGAATTTGAATCAACTTTAATAAGTAAAACCAGACATTAAGTAATTTAATGCAATTATGCACTGATTACTTATCCAGACAAAGCTTTCCAACACCTGCCCCTGCCCCTACTCCACCCCACCACATTCCCACCTCTGCACAAAGGGGAGAGAAGACAGAATTGATACATAGAGTCTTCTGCTCTATGTATCTGCACACCACCATCATGCTCTAACAAAAGGATCTCCATTAAGATAAAAATCTGAGTAACAATGCCAGCCGTTGTTCTCATGTAGCACTAGGTACAAGAGATTCCATACTAAGAATGCTACAACATAGGAACTGATAGAAGGGTTCCTCCTCAGACAGCTTTGCTCTCTAGAAAAAAAAATGCATAAGATCTGCTGGGGTTTTAAAATGTCCTGTGGAAATTACAAGTTGAAATTTCTGTTGCTGGCTTTGCATTCACTTTTGCTGCCTAAAAAGATACAGGAAAACAGATCAGCAAAAGTGGCAATGAAAGGTTTGAGGAGTCCTGGGGTGAGCCAAGAGATGGGAAAGAACAGGAGGCATGATGGTGGTGTGCAGAGCACCAGGCTAGGCACCCAAGGAGGTACATTCCAGCAGGAATCCCAAATTACTGGAGCTACTCTAGGGTTTTGTGAGCTAACATAAATAAGAGACTCCTCTGTAGATAACCACCCTCTTGACTCAATGGATTATTTGAGATCTGAGAGAGATTTATGAACTAAAATGTGCTGTGAAAAGACAGAACATGGAAGCTGTGTTTGTACTCTACAATTCATGGGACGTATCACACACGTCTGGTCTTCAGATTTGATGCTCTTCTTACTCTAATGCTTTTCTTCAGTGTCTGTCCTTGGAATGGTTCCACAGTTAAGATAAAAACTGGACATCAGAATCCTACAGAGAAAGTGTGAAACCAGGTCAGGAAAGTAAAAGACATGGTCCCCAAAGATGCTAAAAACAATGTCTGTAGACACAGTTAAGCCTGGGCAGTTCCCATGACCGGGTCTCTTCAATGTGTGTTCCTGGAAAGCATGGGACACGTTTGGAGAAGATCATAGAGGAAGACAAGATCTTTCCACTATTCTCTGCTCAGTAATCCCTCCATATCTGAAGGTGCCACATGCCAGTGAATATTCTAAATCAATTCTCTAAATGACAGCAGAAAACCACAGGCAAAGAAAGAATATTCAGTTCTCTACTTTAAAACACTATTAGCAAGGAGTGACTTTTCTGGACACTACATGACAAAGTTTTTTCCTACCTATGGGAAACATGATGATCTGCATATTTACTGGCAAATAATTAATCTTCAGAAGAAAAGAGATGGTTAGATTTGAATTATTATAGTAGATACTGATAACCCTAACCATAGGCCCATAATCTGGAAATCGGAATAAGACTGCTTGCTGAGCCTAAGACCTTTCGACAGCTCCCCTCACTGTTCCAGAACAGAAATACACCAATAAAAACTATAACCTGCTCTCTTCCATGTCACTGTTTCATAAAATTAAGAGAATAAAATAATATGATACCTCTACTGGAAAAATTCTCTTCTATTTTTGGTTTGTTTTTGGTACCAGGGATTGACTTTAGGGACATTTAATCACTGAGCCACATCCCCACCTCTTTTTTGTATTTTATTTCGAGACAGGGTCTCACTGAGTTGCTTAGCACCTCCCTACGTTGCTGAGGCTGGCTATGAACTCATGATCCTCCTGCCTTCGCCTCCCAAGCCACTGGGATTACAAGCGTGCAGCATGCGGCACTGTGCCCTGGTTCAATTCTCTTTTATTCTTATTTTAATTATCCTATATCCAGATTTTCCATGTAATGGTTAGGGGTTTTGGAGACCTAGGTTTGAATCCCTACCCTTGCTTATTAGCCATGTGATATCTTGCACAGTTATTTTAAGGAGTAAATGAATTAACCCACAAAAATTCTTCAGCATAGAATCTGGCATAGGATAGATGCTCAATATATTTTATTATTTTCTTTCAAGTTCTTTTAAGTCCTTTTGATAGAAAGGCAAAATTTAAATGATAAACAAGTGAACAATCCTTTATTTCACAATTACAAAGATTAGAATGCACAGGGAAAATCTTGATTTAATGTCATAGCATAAATAGAGTATTAAACCAAAGCAAAAACAAACAGTTCTTACTTTGAAGGCCCTATAAACTACGATTAAATCAAAGTCTTGAACACATGTGATGGAACCTTAAAAACAGGTAGCTCTCCTGGAAAAGAGTGTCAGCAATGCTTAGTAACATCAAAGTCCCCTCCCCTTCCTACAAGCGGCAGGAGGCAATATGTGGCAAACTCAATGAATATAACCAAGAAGTCCTATGAAAACTTAACCAAGAAGGCAAAAGGAATGAAAGGAAACAATTATCTGACTTTGGGCCTTCTAATGTATCATGCTGAACCATCAACCATGTGGAAAATTACTATTTTGTGGTGCTAAGGTTTGAACCCAGGACCTTGATTGCTAGCAAACACTCTACCACTGAGTTATATCCCCAGCTCCACAAAAACCTTATTGCTTTAAAATATTTTTGCCAGTCAGACGCAATGGCACATGCCTATAATCCCAGCAACTTGGGAGGCTGAGGCAGGAGAATCCCTAGTTTGAGGCCAGCCTCAGCAACTTGGAGACTCCATCCTAAAATAAAAAACAAAAAGGGGTGGGGTATTGGGTAATGGTAAGTGTCCTGGGTTCAATCCGCCATACCAAAATAAATATATAAATATGTTTATTTGTCAATGAATTTTTTTCCTTCATAAAAGTAATATTTGAGTAGCAAGGGGACAAAGGGCTCAAAGCTTATAACAATAGCTTAAGTAACAGAATAAGATGTAGAGAAGTGAAAGAAAGGAAAAAAAAAAAAGATAGTGGTATAGGAAGGTCAGTGTGGGAAGACACAAATGTCTTCTAACCTGAAATCTTGTGTGATTCTGTGGACAGCAGTTAGGTTTTAATGTAGGTATAAAATGTCATTGAGAGTAAAAGTAAATAAGAAAATGTAAGATAAAAACCTTAAGTCACTTATTTCTAAGTAAAATGTTTCTCTATAGTTGTATACTCAGGTCTATGAAGCAGTATCAAGACAGTAAACAGTTTTTGTCAGGTACATGGTGCAATCCTATAATTCTAGGTACTTGGAAGGCAGAGGCAGGAGGAGCTCAAGTTCCCTACCAGTCTGGGTAACTTAGCAAGATCCCGTCTCAAGACAAAACTACCTCAAATTCAATTCCCCGTTACCACTGCCCCCAAAGACAGTGGACAACTCTGCCTGCAAAGGTAGAGGACTTGCATTTTACCCCCTTGTTCTACTTTGTAAAGATCTCAGTCAAGTCACATCAACTCATTTAGAAGACAGGGATGATTTTCTACCTAAAGGCAGTGAATTGGACTTGTCTTTGAGAAACTGTCCAGATTTTTGATGTTTATAAGGAGGGGCTTTGAGAGGAACATGGACATGTGGCTTGTTCATTGAATTATTAGTCTATAATATATCAGTGTAGGATGGTGAAAGGGATTTATTCAAGAGTTGAGAAGTACCGGAACCAAACACAGATTTTGAGAGGCCAGAGTTAAACATTTGTCCATGATGATCAGGTTGGTTAATTTTCAACATGAAGCTAGGTGTTTTTTTTTTGGTACCGGGGACTGAAACCAGGGACACTTAACCACTGAGTCACATCCCCTGGTCTTTCTACTTTATATTTTGAGACAGGTTCTCACCAAGTTTCTTAGGGCCTCGCTAAGCTGCTGAGGCTGGCCTGGAACTTGTGATCCTCTTGCCTCAGCCTCCCAAGTGGCTGAGATTACAGATGTGTGCCACCATCTTTTAACCTTAAGGGATGTTAACCCAGAATCAGCTACTGACCTAAATAAAGCGGATCGATCTTTTTCTTTTTTTGGTGGTACTAGGGATTTAACCCAGGGCTATATCCATACTAAGCAAATGTTCTACCACTGAGCTATACCCCGAGTCCTTTATAAAAAGACTTATTTTGAGACAGGGTCTCACTAAGTTGAAGAGGTTGTGAACCTCCTTGCTCAGCCTCTGGAGTAAGCTGGGATTACAAGTGTGCACCACCATTCCCAGTTTTAGGTCAACAATAAAGCCTCAGTTAAAAGTATCGCAATATTACAAACTCCTCTGAAACAGGGATCAAGAAGGGACATCAAGCCTGACACCCACCCTGATGAAGGCAGCACCTCTTATGTGGCAGCCAGAATTAAACTAGATGTATTGACATGTAACAAACGTGGTCAATGTCAACTAGAGGAAACATTTAATGGGAAATAAAAGGATAATGAATCACAAATAATGCTCAATTTGAGGTGTTGATAGGATAACTCAGAACAAGTCAATTCAAAAGTCATTTACTGTTTTTGCCACTGCAATTAACACATCCTCTCAGGATACCCCCTGATGCCTCCAGTTGACTTCCTTCTGGCTTTCCCCAAGGCTCGACTACTCGGATGAGACACACAGAATGGGAGTAGTGCCTGAACTGGAGAAATCTGAAGAACCAGGTTTTACTGCCAACTCAGTCATAAGCCAAGGAAACAGAAGTCATTTTGAGTGTGAACACAGATTACTATTTTCTACTATGAGCCCTAACTCTGAGAGCAAGGATGTACTCTCAGTGCCTACCATTGTGTCGACTACTTTGCAGAAAAGGAGCCCGAAAAATGTGTGTTGAATTTAATTAAGTTTTTTCTATTTCTTTTCCACTAACTTGGATATAGAAGCAATGAAAATTCAGAAATTTGGGTGCCAGGGCTTCTGGGTAAAAACCATTCAGAAGAGGAGTTGTGGGAATTTGACATTAGCATTTATTCCAATTTAAGGTGGCATATCAGTCAAGTCTATCCTGCTTTACTTGGGGGTAGAACAATAGCAGAGACACTCTGTGAAGGAGGAGAGTGCAGGGGATAGAGTTCGTTCAGTCCACAAACATCTATTAAGTCTCAATCATGTGTCCTACACTATTTTTATGTAAAAAAGAACAGGCTTTGAGCTTGAGGAATTTAGGGGTAATTACGAAATGGCAGGGCAGGCTGGGCTGTGGCTCAATGGTGGAGTGCTTCCTTAGCATGTGTGAGGCACTGGGTTCGATTCTCAGCACTGCATATAAATAAACGAATAAAATAAAAGTTCATCAACAACTAAAAATATATTTAAAAATAATTTAAAAAAAAAGGAAATAAGGACTTTACCAATACTTAAATCCACAGCAAAAACCTAGAATGTGGGTGTAATCTATATGATCAAAACAGGAATCTCTTATCAAGAGAATTATGAAAATTATGAGAAAAAGCCATCAATATTTCATCTTAAATGTGGCATAAAGATAATGTAGTATTCATTTTTTTTTTTTAGGTAGGGTACCAGGGATTGAACTCTCAGGGGCACTCGAGCAACGAGCCACATCCCTAG
This sequence comes from Sciurus carolinensis, assembly GCF_902686445.1. Classification (NCBI taxonomy): domain Eukaryota; kingdom Metazoa; phylum Chordata; class Mammalia; order Rodentia; family Sciuridae; genus Sciurus; species Sciurus carolinensis. The sequence continues at coordinate 122,454,141 of NC_062223.1, forward strand.
CCCTATTTTGTATTTTATTTGGAGACAGGGTCTTACCGAGGTGCTTAGTGCCTTGCTTTCTCTAAGGCTGGCTTTGAACCTCCTGTTTCAGCCTTCTGAGCTGCTGGGATTACAGGCATGCACCACCATGCTCAGTTCATTTTTTCTTTTTTAAAGCACATTTAATTTTACAAAAGAACCCAGACCCTGGGTGTCGTGGCACTGCCTGTAATCCCAATGACTCTGGAGGCCAAAGCAGGAGGATTGTAACTGCATTCAAGGTCAGTCTGGGTAACTTAGCAAGATCCTGTCTCAAAACAAAAAGAAGATGTAATTTGGTGGAACAGTACCCCCTGGGTTCAATCCCAGTACTGAGAGAAATTAAAAAGAACCTGTACACAAGTGGTGAAATTTCCAACAAAGTACCAGACTACTACTAGCTTCCAGCACAGAAGTACTCAAAAGTCTTCTGGTGTCCAAATCTCTGCAACATTTATATCACAAAATTTGGTCAAAGGTAGTGGTTCTCAAAGTGACGAATCCACACCAGTGCTGATCACTTGAGACCCTGTTAAAAATGCAAATTCTGACATTCCAGCATAGACCTACCATCAGAAACTCTGGGGGTGGGCCCCAGAAATCTGTGTTTAAGAAGCCTTTCAGATACTTTAAATTAAGAAGATAAGCTTGAGAACCACTACCTAAGGCAAAAGAAGTAAATGGAAGGTACATGTAGAATGGATCCAACCTTTTCAGCGTTGGCCAAATTAAAGGAGGGTTTGCTGGTAAGAGGACAGTCAAAGCAGAAAGTGTAGAACTGTTTCATGTTTTATGTCTACGTCAAATTAACTGGAGAAAAAAAAAAAAACCATTGTAAGCCTACAACTTACCTTGTCAGTATAGTTTGTAATGTGTAAGAATCCCTCACATTGTAGTAAACTTTGCTGTGTCCTTGAAATGACTGTCTACTGCAGGACAGTATATATAGAGAGTGCAAAATGGGGATAGCTGGAGGAGAAAGGGGGAAAAGATTATGCATCCTAGGTGTCTGGTCCTAGGAGAAAATATTTCTACCCTCCCTCCAACCCTGCTCACCAACTTATGATAGACAGTGATAGCAGAAAGTTATCACTAATGTCCATGAACCCAAACTACTGTGCTGTCTCACACTAGCCCAACAAACCTCCTATAGCTATCTAAAGGAGCTTTCTCATCAAAGCCCATTGGGTGGCTTGCAAGAGAAGTGGAAGGAAAGATGAGAGACCCCACTAGAATTCCTTGTAGCTCTGAAGGTAGCTGCCCTGGGTGTCACCTGCAAAGTATGGACAGAGAAAAACCAGCAGCTCTAAGCCTACCCTCTCAGCAAGAGCCTTGATGTGGCACTGCTACTCTGGACCAAGGTGGTTCACGCAGTACTAGGCCTAAGAGACTCCTTTTGGTGAGACCAGCACAGAGACCAAAACAGACAGGGTTATCAAAGTGCCTAAGAGATAAGAACATTCAATGCTGGACTGGGGAGAGGGGGACTGGGGATGACCCCTTTCTGAGAAAACAGCATATCCATGGCATACAAATTAAACTTTTAGTCAAGCCAGACAAGTCGTGGATACACCCCTGCTAAAGGTAACTGGTGTTGAGAAGAGGTACCCAAACTGGACGTTAGGGGCAGGAGGAGAGAATCTGCAAGCGGAGACAGCAGCCACTAGCCTGAAAGGAAGCTCAGCGGCAGCCCCAAAACCACAAATCAGATGGGCTCTAAAGCGCAGTGTGATCACAGGTGATAAGATCACGGGCGAGTGTATCTGCATGTGTTGGAGGAGTGGTTGGTGAAAGGAGATGAGGCTCTGGGCAGGAAGCCCTGCGGAGAGAGGATTCTTGAGCAATCCAGAGGCGGGGTAAGAAGAGGCAGCGGAAAAATCAAGGGGCCCAGACCACTCCTCCCTCGGTTCCGCTGGGGAGGGAGGGCAGTTGGCGTGGAAGCAAGAGGAGGGACCGACGGCGTTTCTGCAGGCCCCAGGAGGCGGAGGGCGGTGGCTAGAAAAAGAAGGAAACCTGGAGCGCCATCCACGTCTCCGAAGGTCCTGGCTCTGGCCTCAAGGAGACACCGAGGCTACAGCGCGTCCGCCCCGCCAGGACACCGCCGCCACTCGGTCCCCGGGACAGCGCGATTTCCCCAGGCGCTGGGGGGCGGGGTCTCCGGTCCCTCCCCTCCTCCCAGCCCGGCCCTGCCCTGCCCTGCCCGGCTCTGCCCCACGCGGCGCGGCCCGGCCCAGCCCCCAGCACTCACGGCTCCGGCAGCTCCGGCGGCTCCTCCCCTGCCCCGGCTTCTCTTCCACCCACTCCGGGCCGAAGCAGCGGCGCCGAATCCAAGCCGCGCGGGACCTAGCGGGTCGGAACACGTGGGGCTTTTGCGCCCGGAACCGGAAGTAGCTCCTCGCCCCGCCTCCTGGCCGCGCTGGAGCCTTTCTAGGCGGTGGGAGGGTTGGTCCTCTGTGTGCGCCGCCTGAATTGGCGATAGGTGCCTCCCAAATATACAAGTGAGAAAAAGTTAGTTTTTCCTGGACCGTTGCGTCCCCGCCGCTCTGCAGCGAATACATTAACACCCTGGGCCTTCTTTTAGCGTGCATACCTTCCGCAGGGTTTCTCTTGTCTTTATTTGATCCTTTATGTTTATTTTGGTTTGGGTGTCTATCCCTCTGTGTATTTTTCTTGATGTATTTATTTTTCCTTTGCTTTCTCCTTTGAAACCGGGCAGAAAGGAGAGGGAGCTTTGGGTTCGAATATTGGCTTTTGCATTCATCATCAGCTGCAGAACCTCAGGCAGTTATCTCTACCTTTCTGAAATTTATAGAGTTCCTCTTGTAAAATGAGCATCATGTTACTGTTGCTCTGAGGACTAAGTAAGAACTGTTGGGAACATAGTGGATACTCAGAATAGTTGTTATTTTTCTCTTTTCCTGTGAATGTTTGTGTTTCCCGATGCCATTTGTTCATTTTTGTCTGGGTTGGTGACATTTCTGCCTCTACCTGCCATTCTGTCTTTTCTCTGCTTCATATCTGTCTTGCCTTATAAGTCACTTCTCCAGGTGCCCTGTGCAGGCTTTCTCTTCCCAGCTGTGTCTTACACAGTTCATTTTCATGGGACACATTGCTGAAATCTGTACTGTTTTGAACCAAACACATTAATAATTTTTGGTGGAGGGAGAGTTGTAGTAGGGTTCTCTGTGAAACAACTGGTAGGATATACAGGTATATAAATGGAGATTTATTATAGGAATTGATTCATGCAATTAGGGGGCTTTTAAGTCCTAGCATCTCTGTAAACTGGAGAATAGGGGAAGTTGGTGGTATAATTCAGCTCTAATTTGAAGGCCTGAGATCAGGGTAGGGGTGTGAGGTAAGGTACCAATGAAAGTTCAAGAATCTGAAGGTTAAACACTCTGATGTCCTAGTACAGGAGTAGATGGATGTCCCAGCTCAAGAAGAGACTGAGTAAGCTGAATGCAATAGCATACACCCAGCTACTCAGAAGGCTGCCACAGAAGGATTCCAAGCTTGAGGTTAGCCTCCACAACTTTGTAAAACCTGTCTCAAAGTAAAGTTTGAAAAAAGGCTGGGGATGAAACTCAGTGGTAGAATGCCCCTGAGTTCAATCCCCAGTATAGGAAACAAACACACACACAAACAAAACAAAACAAATAATAACAAGAAAAGAAAACAAGAAAGAAGAGAAGAAAAAGGAGGGAGAGAAGTGAATTTGTTTTTTCTCAGCTCTTTTGTTCTATTTGGGCCTTCAGTGGATTGGATGAGGGCCATCCACATTGTTGAGACGAATTTCTTTACTCGGTGTATTGATTCAAGTTCTAATCTCTTCCAGAAACATCCCCATGAACAAACCTATAAATAATGTTTTACCAATTATATGGGCATCTCTTAACTTGGTCAAATTGATAAATAAAGTTAGCCATCACAGAGAGGAATATACAATTCATGAAAGCCTACCTTGTGCTAAATGTTTTTGATATTTATCTTATGTAATATTAAAATACTAATGTTGGGGTTGGGGATATAGCTCAGTTGGTAGAGTGCTTGCCTTGCATGCACAAGGCCCTGGGTTCAACCCCTAGTACTACCCCCCACCCCCACCAAATACTAATGTTAAGTGTATAAAAATAAATATGTTCTTCTTTAAAACGTATTGGTTTTAAGGGAAAATAATTCAGCCACGGTGGCACACACTTGTAATCCCAGCTACTCAGGAGACTGAGGCAAGAGGATCACAAGTTCAAGGCCAGGCTTGGCGATTTTGCAAGACCCTGTTGTAAAATGAAAATTAAAAAGGACTAGGGTGTATCTCAGTGGAGAGCACTTACTTATCATATTTGAGAGTCTGGGTTCAATCCTCAATACTGTAAAAAATAATATTGAGTGACATTTGTTAAAGCACTGTAAGGAAGACTTTAGTCAGAACAATCACAATAGGCATGGGGACCCTACAAAAAGATTTTGTAAATACAGCACGGGCAAGTGGGAATTTTGTAACTGAGGATCAGGATAGGGGTCAGTATGCCATAGGAAAGCAGGTAACTGAAACTCCAAACCTTGATTCTTGTGTTCCAACAGAAGAAAATTTAAAGCGATGCAAGAAAACTTCATTATGAGTGAAAGTGAGGTAAAGTAAAGTGAGACTTAAACAGAGAGCACTCTCGAGAGAGTGGACCTTCTCTGAGCAGAGAATGACAAAGGAGACAATGCTGTCTCCACTTTTATTACTGTTTACCTTCTGTACTCTTTAGCAACCAGGTGTTTCATTTTTCCTGTACATCAGGTGGTGGAGTTTTCGACCTTAGTTGGTCCTCTTTGGAACTGTCAAGGTGGCCAGCCCATTTAGGGGGGCTTCGTCTACAAGTCAATCCCATGTTATTGTGGGCACTGGGATCAATAGGTGGTCAGAAGTTACCTTAGTGCCCCTGCGCTTCTATAGGAATCTAACTTCCCAGACAAAGGAAGACATCGATAGTCATAATTCCTAGCTTCACATCAACATCAATGGACTCTGTCAAGCATTAGTCTCATTAATGCTTTTCTTTTGACATATTTTCCTATTAGCTCCTTTGCTTCTGTTTGTTTTCTACAAACTACCACTCTTTGTTTTCTCATCCACCTTGAAAGTAATTTAAAGAAGCTACTAACATAATTTAAAGAACACATGTGACCTTACCATGTATTTCACTGCTTATTGCTAGTTACTACCTAACAAGTGGATGGAAAATTACTGAGAGGAAGCTTCAGGGGTGCAGGGAATCTGGTTAAATTAAGCTGATTGGATTCTTGCTGACGATAGGCCAGTGTCTGGACCTCACTGGGAAATGGCAGAGGATGAGGAAACTAATTAAATATTGAGGATCATCAGTTATCAAAGATGGGAATTCTGGATAATTCTGGCCTAGTTGGTTCTTTGTTAAAACTGGGTTTTACAAGGACGTGTTAATAGAATTAAGGTCCTCTGTGCACCCTGTGATTGGCCAATTAAGTGAGAGATGAAATGTTAAGAAAATTGACTATTTGAAAAGCCAGCTCAATGAGAAGAAAGGGGAGACTTCTATCAAAAAGCCCTTCTTGCGGGTGAAGAGCCTTGGGGGCACAAAGGGATTTTATAGGGAGGGGAAAGAGGAGCAGGACTGGAAGATTTTGTGCTGAGCAGGGTCTTGGTCATTCAGAGCATCTGTCTCCTTTCTTTTTCCTCTGGCCAGAACATTGCAGTAGACTTTGACCTTCTACTGCTAATTATTTTATATATATATATATATATATATATATATATATATATATTTCAACTTATTTTTTATTATTATTTTTTTACATGTATATAGAGTAACAATGTCTGTCTCATTCTACTGTTCTTCCCATCCCCACCGTCCCACCCTCCCCTCACCCTCTGCACAATCCAAAGTTCCATACCCTCACCCCCACTATGGATCAGCATCCACATATCAGAAAGAACATTTGGCCTTTGGTTTATTTGGGATTAGCTTGTTTCACTTAGCATGATATTCTCTAGTTCCACCATTTACCTGCAAAGGCCATAATTTAATACTTCCTTAAAACTGAGTAATATTCCATTGTGTTCATATACCACATTTTCTTTATCCATTCATCTGTTGAAGGCATTTAGGTTGGTTCCATAGTTTGGCTATTGCAAATTGAGCTGCTATAAACATTGATGTGACTGCATCACTGTAGTATGTTGATTTTAAGACCTTTGGGTATAAACCAAGGAGTGGGATAACTGGATCAAATGGTGGTTCCATTCCAGGTTTTCTGAGGAATCTCCATACTGCTTTCCAAAGAGGTTGCACCAATCTGCAGTCCCACCAACAATGTATGAGCAATTTTCCCACATCCATACCAACACTTATTATTGCTCATATTTTTGAAAATTGGCATTTTGACTGGAGTGAGATGAAATCTTAGTTTTGATTAGCATTTCTCTAATTGCAAGAGATGATGAACATTTTTTTCATATGTCTGTTGATTGATTGTATTTTCTTCTGTGAAATGTCTGTTCAGTTCCTTAGCCCATTGATTGGCGTATTTTTTTTTTTTTTTGGTGTTTTTTGAATTTGTTATATATCCTGGAGATTAGTTACTGCTTTAATTCTTGTATTTTCTTTCTTTTTTTTTTTGGTACTGGTGGGTGGAACTAGGAGCACTTTTATCACTGAGATCCATCCATAAGCCCTTTTTATTTTCAGAAACTATTCTGCCAAATTGCTAAGGTGGTCTCAAATTTGTGATCCAGAAGCTTTTGGGGTAAGCAAGGGATACACCTTCAAGGGAGAGTCTGGGCAACCCATTAGTCTGTGATTTAATGTTTTAAAAAAGGACAGTGGCTAAGGTATGGGCTATAGGAGAAGTCAGGACAGAGTTACAAAATCTGTACCAGTTTTTTCCAGCACTTGCATGTTGCCTTCATATTATTTTATTTTATTTTTTTTGGGGGGGGTAGTGGGGATTAAACCCAGGGCACTTAATTTTTATTTTTTATTTCGAAACATGATCACAGCCCTTTTATTTTTTATTTATTTATTTATTTTATACACTAAGTTGCTTAGGGTCTCACTAAGTTGCTGAGGCTGGTTTTGAACTCTTTATCCTCCTGCCTCAGCCTCCAGGCCACTGGGATTACGGGTGTGCACTGTAAGGCAGCTTGGAACCCGAGGCGATTCTAGCTGCTGCTGCGCAATCGCGCTGAACTGCCAACCGCTCGCTCATCTCAGTTGCGGTTCGCCAATAGCTCCCAGAAAAATGCACCGTGGACATGAGTTCTCACGCAAGAGACTTTATTATGCGGATGACTAACACGTCCGCTCCAGGGTGAAAAGAAAGGAAAAAAGAAGATGGCGTGTGCACTTCTCCCAGATGTTGGAATCTCCCAGGCTGGAAGGAACCAGTAGCGGAGGAGAATACTTGCAAGCTGACTGATGAACCAATAGCATTGAGCATGTTAGGACGTAACGTGGGAAGCAGGAAAATGGCGGCAGCGTAAGCCGGAAATTCCTGTAATGTAAGAGGCAGGCAGAGTGCAGATTGACAAGTGGTTGGGAGGCGGAGTATCAACTTTATATTACATGCACCAATGTGCAGGCACCTTCATATTACTTTATACAGGCAAGGGCATGAGTCAAGGGCATAAACCGAGGGTGAGGGCTGGGTAGCTCACAAATGCTTGTTTTGCATTTCAAATGCCTATTTCATGGGCATTTCTTGCATTTCAGCAGTTATTTGCAGCTTCTCCTTTGAGACTCAATTTATCTTTCTTTTTCTGAATCCCTAAATTCTATCTCAGTGTGATTCATTCACAATTTTTGCCATCACAAACCATGTTATACTGTTCATAGTTTGTGCATACAGGTAAATGTTACTCTGACAGACACTGAGAAAAAGTATTGCTGGGTCTTAGGTTCCCCACATTTCATTTATACTGCCAGGTTGATCCCCTGTACCAGTTTACACTCTTAATTGAAGCATATGAAAATATCCCCCCATATCCATGCCTTTACTACATATCTGCAAGTTGAGATTGGAAGATCACAAGCTTGAGGCCAGCCTGGGCAACTTAGGAAGACCCTGTCTCAGAATGAAATTTAAAAAGGGTTGAAGACGTAGCTCAGAGGTAAAATGCTCCTGGTTTCAATATAGAGGATCAAAAAGAAAAAGAAAAGTGAAGATACACGTTCTCAGAGCAGAATGTGGGATTTCTCAGAAGCAAGAAGGACTTTAGGAGTCTCAGGTTCTTCTTTTAGAGTGAACTTTGTGAGTGATGGGCAGGGGCATTGTGGGGCAATGATGTCAGCGTGCCGAACTTGGTTCTCTGATCATGGATCACAAGACATTTATGGTGATATGGTCTTATAGGATCTTTAGGTTTGTTAACGAAATCTTGGCCTTTGTCCCTGATGCCAATCCAATAACAAGGACATAGTTTTGAGAAAAAGGAAAAAGAAGTTTTATTACTTTGCTAGCAACAAAGAAACATAGGAAACTTCTGACCAGAGTCTGTGATTCTGCCCATCAGGAAAAACAGGGGTTTATTATTATTTGTTAATTTTTATTTTATTTTGAAAAAAATTTAAGGTTCTTCTAGTTACATGTGATAGTAGGATTCATTTTGACATAATTATAAAAGCATGGAATATAATTTGTTGTAATTCAGTCCCCCCTTTCCCTCCCCATCTCCCTTTCCCTATTCTCTTCCCTCTGCTCTACTGATCTTTTATTTATAGTTATTTTTAATTAGTGTCTTGTGGATGTACAAGATGGTGAGATTCACTGTGGTATAGTCTATATATGCATAGGAAAATTAGGTTAGGTTCATTCTACTATCTTTCTCTATTACATTCCCTTTGTCTATTCCACTGATTTTTCTTCTAGTCTATTTTTTTAACCCCTGCAATCCCCACCTGCCATTTTGGATTAGTTTCCATGTATCAGAGAGAACATTTGAACTTTGACTTTTGGGATTGCTTATTTTACTTATCATGATAGTCTCCAGTTCCATCCATTTACCTGCAAATGCCATGAAGTCATTCTTCTTTAAGGCTGAGTAATACTCCATTGTATGTATGTACTTTATTCGTCTGTTAAAGGGCATGTAGGTTGGAGCCATTCCATAGCTTGGTTATTGTGAATTGAGCCGCTATAAACATTGAATGTGACTGCATCACTGTAGTATGCTGATTTAAATACTTTGGCTATATACTGAGGAGTGGCATCATATGGTGGTTCCATTCCTAGTATTTTGAGGAATCTTCATACTGCTTTCCAGAGTATTTGCACTAATTTGCAGTTCCACCAACAATGTATGAGTGTATCTTTTCCCCCACATCCTCACCAACATTTATTGTTATTTGTATTCTTGATAATTCCCACTCTGGTTGGAGTGAAATGAAATCACAATGTAGTTTTAATTTTCATTTCTCTAATTGCTGGAGATGTTAAACATTTTTTCCTGTATTTGTTGACCATTCATAATTCTTCTTTTGAGAAGTATCTATTTAGTTTCTTTGCCCATTAATTGTTTGGGTTACTTGTTTTCTATGGTGTTAAGTTTTTTGAGTTCTTCGTATATCCTGGATGTTAATACCCTATTGGAGAATTAGGAGGCAAAGATTTTCTCCCTTTCTGTTGGCTCTCTCTTCATGCTCTTGCTTCCTTTGGTATTCAGAAGCTTTTAAATTTGATGCCATCCCATTTATTGATTTTTAAATTTTACTTCTTTGCTTTGGGAGTTTTGCTAAAGAAGTCAGTTCCTGAACCAACATGTTGGAGTGTTGGACCTACATTTTCTTCTAGCAATTGCAGGGGTTCTGGTCTAATTCCTAGGTCTTTGCTCCACCTTAAGTTGACTTTTGTGAAGGGTGAGAGACAGGGATTAAATTTAATTCTACCAGATTTTCAATTTTTCTAGCACCCATTAGTTAAGAAGGTTATCTTTTCTCCAAACTGTTTTCAGCACTTTTGTCTAGTATCAGATAAATGTATTTATATGGGTTTGTTTATGTGTCTTCTCTTCTATTCCACTGATCTTCATGCCTATTTTAGTGCCAGTATCATACTGTTAGTTACCATACCTCTGCAGTATAATTTAAGGTCTGGTATTGAGATGCCTCCTGCTTTACTTTTCTCATTAAGAATTGCTTTGGCTATTCTGGGTATCTTATTTTTTCAAATGAATTTCATAACTGCCTTTTCTAGTTCTGTGAAGAACATCTTTGGAATTTTGATGGGAATTGCATTGAATTTGTATTTTGCTTTCATAGTATCTCCATTTTGACACGATTAATTCTGCCCATCCAAGAATGTGGGAAATCTTTCCATCCTCTAAGGTCTTCAATTTCTTTCTTTAGTGTTCTACAGTTTTCATTGAAGAGATTTTTCACCTATTTTGTTAGATTAATTCCCAAGTATTTCATTTTCTTCAGGCTATCATGAATGGAATAGTTTTCCTAATTTTACTTGAGCAGATTCATCATTGGAGTATAAGAACATGATTCATTTGTGGCTATTGATCTTGTATCCTGCTACTTCATTGATGAGCTCTAGAAGTCTTCTGGTGGAGTTTTTTTTGGGTCTCCTAAATATAGAATCATGTCATTGGCAAACACATAGTTTGAGCTCTTCTTTTCCTATCTGTATCTCTTTAATTTCCTTCTCTTGCCTGATTGCTTTGACCAGAGTATCAAGTACTATGTTGAATAGGAGTGTCGAAAATGGGCATCCTCTTCTTGTTCTTTTTTTTAGAGAAGATGTTTTCAGTTTTTCTCCATTCATATTAATGCTGGCCTCCAATGACCCTCCTTTTTGCAGAACATGTGCTGGTTGGATTCCTGTTCTCTAGGATCCTCATCAATTCCCTTGATCAGGAGGTTGGGTGACTCACTGAAGTTGCAGAACCCTTATATGGGTTGTATCATTCTCTGGGTCCTCGCTGACTTACAAGGCAAGGGCCAAAGTACTGGCTGCTTTCTCCTTGGCCCTTTTAATTCCTTGATTTTGTTCTCCAAGTTTTTGTTTCAAGCATCCAGCAGACCTGTTTCACCAATGGGTTATAACTTCAGTGTCTGTAATTTTATAGGTACCTTTTTATTTAATTGGAGTCATATTAGTACTGGGAGTCAGTATTGTATCCTATATGTCTTCTAGGTGATGACTTATTGTCTTCAGTTAACTCAGATTGTTCTGTTAGAAGAAGTATTTCTGCAAAACACTAATAGACAACAATTATAAATCTTTATAAGGAAAATACAAAATAAATGCTAAAATATCTTTGGTATTTATTTAGCCTCTACAAAGACCTATATGTTTATCAACTCAATTACATACAAGTTTTACTTTCTTTTAAAATTATATTACAAACTAAATACCTTTTACAATGTGCCCAAATCTCTACTTAAGTTTTGTATTATATACCCTGTTTATTTTGAGATCACAGCAATCTTTACAGCAATAAAAACCTGTTTTTTGAATGCAACTTATATAAGTTTAATTCTGTGTACTTTGGAGACATCCTACATTAAGAAGAATGAGAAGCAGAGCCTTAACTCAGGTGAGGTTGGCCTCTTGACAAATCTTAAAGTGTTTTATTTCTGAAGCTGATATTTTACTCTTTTTTAAAAGTATCATTCTACAGAGTTGTCAGGTATTGTTTCCTGCGTCTACCCAAATCTCAGCTGACATAATACAACATTACATCTGAAACACGAATCAAACAGAAAGGCTAAGAGAGTTCTTAAGTTCTCTTTTGTGGAAAGAGTGGCAAAATGCTTTCATGCTCCACATTGTCAACCTTTGAATAAATCAGGCTCTCCTTATTGCCTCCCAAAAATACTTTTAAATTTCCATCCCAGTATAAAGAATGACATTAAATTTTATGTATAACTTATTGACAACAGGTTACCTTTATCCAGTTAAAAAACATTAAATGACATAAATAAATACCAACTAAATTTGTTATTTCTATATAAATCTTAAGGAGATTATTGCTACACATAATTTTAGTTTGGAGAACACCAACTAAATTGTTTTCTATTTTAAAAGGCTATATAATTGAAGAACATGAATACATCTAATATACAAAGAAGCCAATAATGGTTAGCATCACAATTATGCAGATGTCCTGTATCATCTAAATTTAACTTTTAAAGTAAAAATCAGTATCCATAGTATATAGTAAAAATAATCACTGGTCTGCATAGTTTAGCAGTACTAGCAGAAAGCTAAGGATGGCCTTAAATCTCTTACACATTTAGGAAACAATGTTCATGATGAGAAACAGACTTAGTGAAAGCAAACAGATATAAACTAGGTTTTTAAATGGCAGTGTGGTCCTTCTATGTTAGGTAAAATAGTGTATAAAAGAGAGCACTTATTGGTTATCTTGCTTATGAACCTATATAAAGTTTCATTTTGTAAACTTTTACATAACAGACAAGGCTCATACAAACATAGTTCTCAGATATATATATGTATTTAGGTGTCAGCTATATTGTTATAACCTAAAATAATAATTGTTTAACCAGTTACAAAATGATCATTTACAACTCTTTTAAACCAGTATAAACCTTAATTCCTTTAAGACTTACTTTCCCTAAGTACTAAACCTAAGAGACAAAAGAAAATTATCTTTTATAGTATTTTTTTTTTCTTTTTTCCTCGTTTGAGTGACTGGGGATTTGAACCGCGGTCCTTGCGCATGCTAGGCGAGCGCTCTCCAGAAGGAACTATTTCTTCAGCTCGAAAATTATCTTAATAGATAAGAGCAGATCAATGTTTCAGACTTTGTTTCATGTTAGTTACATAAAAATTCAAATAACTTTGACTGACTGTGCTAATTATAGCCAATTTAATCACAGACATAACATTTTTGAGATTTTCTTTCAATAAACCTTCTTATACTTACTTAGACATTCTATAGCTTCAATATATCCTTAGTTTCTCAGAGGCTGCCAACAAAATACAGGTTAGCTTTAACTCATTTTTTTCTTTTCTGGGCTCAGTTGTTTATCCTGCCAGTCTTCTCATGCATTTAATTTGATGGGACACTGTTATAGCAAGAATTGCTCTGCCCCAGTGTTGGACATCCCCTGGCAAAATGGGTGTCCTGTCAGATCTTACAAGGGGAGGACACTCTTATCCCCAGGTCATAAACTAAGAGGGCTAGAACCTACTGCCCAGTCCTTTATGGCCAGCAACTGCCATTCCTCACCCCATGGGCAAAAGGGGCTGGGAGGTAGAGCAGAGGCCAGGTTTTCTTTGCTTATTTTTCTTCTGCCCAGGTGGCTTTCCTGAGATTCTCTTTTTCTAGCCCTGAGATGGTGTTCTTGACTCAGGTAGAAGATCTACAGCTGCATGGGGCAGTCTGGGAAACAGTGCTGGGAGTACCAGCACTGGGTTGAAAGGACTTAAAATTTCTTCACCCTTTCTTCTGGTATCCTTGCATACCAGAGGCAGTGCCTTTTTGCATCCTCAACTTAGTTTTTGATTGTTCAGTCTCCTTTTTATGCAACTGTATAAGTGCCTGTGCAAAGAAAAATCTCTTACATATACTTTATCTCTGACAGACCAACTCCAGCTGCAATATTGTTCAATAATCCAGAAAATCATTCAAATGCCAGATTGTGTAATGGTAAAATATCTTTTGTTTTTAGACAGGCTTATACATATAGGTGGCCTATTCATTCAAGATCTTTCTTCCCAAGAGATTACTGATAAGATGCAGCATAGTCCCAAGTCTTAAAGGGTCAATAACAGACACATACAGAAAAGAAACACAGAGAGACAACCAGAGAGGATCCCCCAAACTATGGTTTACAGGTGGGAATCTTTAAAGCAGGTCTTCCAGGATCTTTCCCTAGAGATTGCCTATGGATCAATGCAGTTTTGCCCATGTCTTAAAAAGGGCAGTAATAGAGGGACAATCAGAGAGAATTCCTGAACCCAAGGCCAACAAATTGATGAGAACCCAGAACAGATCAAAAAGAAATAAATATCACTAGTTTCTTGAGGTCTGCTTAACTGCAACTCCTATACCAGTGGTTCCAAAGATGTCCCCACAAAGAGGGACCAAATCTTTCCATGAGCAGGAACCAGATGCACACCAGGGCACTTGCCAGGTGGCTGAGGGTGTTGTGACTTTACTGTATTCAGTTTTCCTTATCTCAAAGTGAATGGAGATGGAGCAACCTGTACCATTCACAAAGAGATGGCAGGAGCTCCCCAAAGCAAAAGGAACTTTGGCAACTACTGGGATAGTCCTCAGTCCTTCCCTTTACTCATGGGAACAGCTCCTCTGGTTTGACTGGAGGCAAACTCACCCATCTCCTAACTCTTCAGCAGTTGGCTCTCAGCAAGTTTGCCAGCCACCTTGCTTCCTCAGCACGGAAGTGGGAGTGCTTGGAGTGCCAGGCCTGCTCAAGAAAGCTGGAGCAGGAGCTGCTCTAGGTCCCATCTGGGCCACCAATTTGTTACCAAAAGTTCAGCCATTGTTCTTGATACTAATCCAATAATGAGGATGTGGTTTTAAGAAAAAGGAAAAAAAAAAAAAAAAAAAGAAGTTTTATTGTTTGTGAGCCAAGGAGAAACACAGGAGACTCCTGTGCCAGAGGCTGAAATTCTGACCATCAGGGGAAATAGATGATTTTTAAAGAGGCCATTGAAAGGTATTACTCCAGCTATGCTCTGGCTAGAGTTGTAATTCATTTGTTAATTTGGGACAACCAGAGAAGAACTTCTGGTACAATCCCCAAGATCTTCTGGTACAAGATATTCTGGTACCTAGATCTTCTGGTGCAATCCCCAAGTTTGAATTTGTTCCTGTGGTGTTTGTGTGCTCAAGGACAGTTAACTTTGCCTGGGATGGGGAAGAAAGTTAATACAATTTACCCCGAGATTAGGGAGAGGTAGAATTAGGGAGGAGAAGGGAGAGATAAAGAGAAAGAAACATATCTGGGTTTAAAAATAAGTTGCTGTGGCAGAGCATCAAGGGCTAGATTCAAAGCATAAAGTGGACCATTATTACCATTGTCTCTTCCACCTGATAATGTTTGGAATGTGCCTGTATTATAGGTTTCTTAAAATTCATCTCCCTTTAATTTATCTAATCTGAAAATACAGATTAAATGGCACACTTAAACTTTAATAAAAATGAGGCAATTTTCATGGATCAGTGAAGTTATAGCAACTCCAAAATTTATAGATTTTTTTGAAATTTAGGAGTTATGGGCATGAAGGAAAAACAGGTCTAGGGTATAAGTCTGAGCCTGGAGTTTTTAGATTTATAGTTTCAGTTTCTTTTTCATTCCCTTTGGCATAGTATGACTTACAACACCTTGACAGATATAAGAAAACCCACAAAAACCACGCCGGACACGAGAAATCACATAAGAGTGTTTATTAAGCAAACAGAGTGTCTCCCTGCAGGGTAAGAGAGAAAATGAGAGGAAAAGAGAAGAAAGGGAGAAAGGGCGTGTGCAAGAAAGAGTGTGGAAAGCAAGGAGGAGAAAGAAAGTGAGTTGGAGAGAGAAAGCATGAGAAAAGATGGTGGGGTAACTACCCTTAAGCAGTTGAATTCCACTGGGCTAACGGGGACCAATAACAGAGAAGGATACTTGCAAGTTGACTGATGAACCAATAGCTAGCTAGGATGTTCATAGACTGACGAGTGGTTGGGAGCGGGGAAAATGGCTGTGCCAGAAAGGGCGGGGAGAGCAGCTTTCAGACTGACAAGCTAGGTTGTGATGCAAAGGGTGGGGAGCAGCTTTCAGACTGACAAGCTAGGTTGTGATGCAATGGAAAGGACGGGGGAGCAGCTTTGTCTTACAACAGATACTATAAAGAAGGGAAGAACAGGTGTGAAAATACCAATAGACTTCAATACACGAAAATCAAATACAACACAAATCCACACATTTTCATGTCTTATTCACTTATTGGTACGATGCACCAGTGGATGACCAATGTTCCTTGTACTGATTCTACTGGGGAAAAAGAATCCTCTTTTTCTTTCTTTTTTTTTTTTGGTAGTCTACCCAGGTATCAGTTCTAAGAAATGGAATGCCAGAGTTGGAGAAACCTGTCCAGCAGTGAAGCTTCCAACATCTGAGCACCAAGAGAGTGTTATGTATTACAAAAAGTCTTCCAGGGAACCATCCCTGAGGTCCGACTTTTCTTCACCTAAATGGGAGGTCAAAGAAATCAACGAGGCGTTGTCAGCTTCCAGTGCCTGCAGTAATTGGAACATTGTTTTAAGGAAAAAGAGCCACCAGGGCCACAGAGAAAACATGACAGCTTGATTTTACAGTACACCTCACTGTGTCTTAGGCCTCTAGAGCCAAATGGCTTTCTAAAATGTGTATATTCCACTTTTCTCCAAGAGAATAAAGAATCACACAAGGACTCATCCACACAATTTCACAAATAATTGACTCCTCAGGTTCTTGGATATTATTATTTTTTTTTTTTACTATGAACTTCAGTGAAAGGTGAGGTCCTAGGTTGATATGAACCAAATCATTGGCAATGAACTTTTGAGTTAACTCATTGCTAAAGATATGTGCACTTTAGTTAAGCAGCATTTCCATGAAGTGTTTGCTCCATAAAATGTTAGTTATTAAAAAGAAGTCTCAGAATTAAAAATGAGGGTGATGCAAACTTAGGAAAGTTTAAGCAGGTTCCTTTACTATTGAACTTCTCAGAATTTTTTTTGCGGGTGGTACCAGGATGAACTCAGGGGCACTTGACCACTGAGCCACATCCCCAGCCCTATTTTGTATTTTATTTAGAGGCAGGGTCTCACTGAGTTGCTTAGCACCTCACATTTGCTGGCTTTGAACTCATGGTCCCCCTGCCTCAGATTCCTGAACCACTGGGATTACAGGTGTGTGCCACTGTGCCTGGCACTTCTCAGAAGTTTTAACACTATATTGAAGAACAAATTTCCCAGATCCCAAGCTTATGCATACGAAAGTGCCTGCTATATGACCTTGAACCCAACCCATTTTGCATTTCATTAAAAATCATGAAGTTATGGTTTGGATATGAGGTATCTCCCCTAAAAACTCGTATTAGACAATACAGGATGTTCAGAGTTGAAGTGATTGATTGTGAGAACTGTAACCTAATCAGTGTGTCAATCCATTTGATTTGATTACTGGGTGATAACTATAGGCAAGTGGGGTGTCACTGGTGGAAGTTGGTCACTGGTGAAGGTCTTAGGGGAGTATATATTTTGGTCCTGGCTCCTCATGTTCTCTTTACTTCCCAGTTGCCATGAGCTGAGCTGTGCTTCTCCACTATTCCTTTCTACCATGATGTTCTGTCTCACGTTAGGCCTAGAGCAATGGAGTCAGCTGACCAGAGACTGAACCTCTGAAATGTGAGCCCCAAATAAACTATTCTTCTTCTGAGTTGTTCTGGTCAGGTATTTTAGTCACAGCAATGAAAAGCTGACTAACACACATGACCATAATTATTGATATAAACTAACCCTGCCTGTAAGCCATGAAGTTCATGTAACCTTGGGACTAAGTTTTCCAGGAACAAGATCTTGATAGTTACATTTTCTCTGATGCATCTATTGTTTGCACATGTCTACCTACATCAAATCCCCAAAACTGGCATAATCCATGAAATGTAAATCAGAATTTCTCATAAGATGTATTCAAGTTTTTGTACTATCTGAGAAGGAAAACTTTAGGTTTACCTACAAATTTGCATCATATCAAGATGGAAGCATTCTTATTCACATATTATCAAACAGAAACCTGAGTCATTTTAAACATTGCTGAAAGAACATTAGTATTCATCAGGATACTCCAGCATACTTCTCTTATGGTGAAGTTAAGAGCATTGAAACAATGAGACATGGGATGCCTTTGGCAAGGAGAGGAGGCAAAGAGGGCTACCATAAACAAAGAGGGGGATGAGATTCCTTACACTTTTCTGAAGTTGTTGACATTTCATCCCTGACCATAGTGATTTCTATGTTTAGTTTATAATTGAGAAAGTCCTTAGTTCTACCTCATGCATCTGAAAGTATCCTAGGATTTTCTTTATGGAGAATTGGGTCACTTATCTTCAAGGAGAACTCCCAGTTCATTTATATGTAACAAACTCTTGGAGGGGCCCCTAACCATCATAATTTGCTTTCATATCTTTATTTTGCCACAACACTGAACTTCTGTTTTTTTTTTTTTTTTTTTTTTTTTTGTGGAGGTGGAGTTCTCTTTTGCCATACTTCTCTGCAATCCTGTTTCATATTTAAGTTTTGTATCTGCATTAAGCTCAAGGTGATGTGCTGTGTGTTTTACTTGGCATGCTGGGTCTTTGGACAAGTCATTGCTTTTCTTAGGGCTCCTTTCACCTCCTTGTTTCTAAAGGTATAAATAAAGGGATTGAGAAGGGGCGTGAGAATAGTGTTCAGCACAGACACCACCTTATTAATCTTAAAGGAGGAGTGTGCTGTGGGTCTCAGGTACATAAACAGAACAGCTCCATAAAGCAGGGAGACAACTGTCAGGTGAGAACCACAGGTGGAGAAAGTCTTTTGGCGGCCTGCGGCTGAAGGAATTCGTAAGATGGTAGACAAGATGTAGATATAAGAAATGACTGTAAAGAGGAGTGACCCTGGGATCACAAAGATGGTTGCCAGGAGACCCAGTAGTTCCAAAATGCTGGTATCTGCACAAGCTGCTTTCAAGATGGGACCAACGTCACAGTAGAAATGATTAATGACATTATTGCCACAGAATGGCAACTGGATGAGTAGCATTGTCTGACAAAGGACAATGGTGAAACCCACCACCCAGGAGCTGAGGGCCAGCTGCAGGCAGAGGTTGCTGGTCATGATGGAAGGGTAGTGAAGGGGCTTGCAGATGGCCAGGTATCGGTCAAAAGACATGATAGTCAGGATCAAGAACTCAGTGGTGCCCAGGAAGAAGTGGAAGAAGGCCTGCAGCAGGCAGCATGGAATGCAGATGACTGTTTTTGCTACTACAAAGGTTTCAAGCAGTTTAGGGATGACTGTGGTGGTGTACCAGATCTCTAGGAAGGCCAAGTTGCAAAGGAAGAAGTACATTGGGATTTGCAACCTGGGCTCAGCCCAGACAATAACAATAATGAGCCCATTGCCAGCAAGGGTTAATATGTAGATGAGAAGGATCACTATAAAGAGAGGGACTTGTAATCCTTGGATGCCAGGAAAACCTAGGAGGATGAACTCTGTGATTGCTGTGCCATTTCTCATGTCCCTTGATACCTAGAAAGACAGCAAGGAAGTAACTCTTTAGAATCATATATACATATATTTATTTATTTTTGTTAGTGAAGAGATTTTAGTTCTTAACCTACTTTACATATGAACTTTCTGGTTGCATTTTATGTTTGCCTTTCTGACTTACATTTTGCATGTTTCGCTTATAAGCAGTACCTAGTTGGGTTTTCTAAATAGTTTGACATTCACTCTCATTTATTGATTGGTGGATTGATTTTTTTTTTCTTATTTGCAGTAGCACTGGGGATTGAAACCAGGGGACTTGTGCATGGAGGAAAGCACTATCACTGAGCTACATTCACGGCCTCCTCCTTAGAATCTGAAAGTACATTTGACTATAGTTGGGACAATAACAAAGAAACCCCCCTTCCAAAACAAAAACAACTACTTCAAACCAAGATTCTGACTATTTAAGGTCCTTGACTGCCACACATACTAATGCATACCAGGTACCCTTACTTTCTGATAACTTAACTGGCTTTGATAGCCAAACCAGCTTTTAATGGACTCTCAAAGTATTAAATACACTTGACAAATGGAAAATAATTTTTTCACCTTTATGCAGGTTTGAGAGTAATCCTTTTTTTTTTTTTACAGTAATCTTTTTAAATGTGATAGCTTATCAGTCAACATGATCATTTGAAATGGGTAGTGTGTATAATGGGGTGTGTATGTAAACATAACTGTGAGTTCATAAGAAATTAATCCCCACTCCTGTATTATATTCTGAAAGAGAATTCTTGATAATATTGCAGATAAGTTTAAGGAAGCCTATACTATGTGTATGTGTGTACAGTAAAATAATGAAAAAATGTTGCCATTATATTAGTGGTGGGATACAACTGAGGTAATGGAACAAATGTTTTTCTGATGGATTCACTTCCACATTCTAAGTCAGATTTTTTTCCCCTTGTGATACTAGGATTGAACCCAGGAGCCCTCTACCACTGAGCTACATCCCCAGACCTTCATTTTATTTTTATTTTTATTTTGAGGCTGGATCTCACTAAGTTGTCCAGGCTGGCCTTGAACTTGTCATCCCTCTGCCTCAGCCTCCCCAGGAGCTGGGATTACAGGCATGTGGCACCACTCCTGGCTCAGATTTTCTTTCTTTTCCTTCCCTCCTTCCTTCTTTCCTTCTATCCTTCTTTCCTTCCTCTCTTCTTCCTCCCTCCCTTAATGCTCTACCGCTGAGCCACACCTCCAGACCCATTTTTTCTTCTAAAGGATACTAAAAAAGCACTCAGAACTAAACAAGCAAAACTATTTAGGAGGTAGAAAAATGCACAAATTAAATTAGAATTTCCAGGATCAGCAGAATCATAGTTTGATTAGGTATGAATGTACCTAGTAAATGTATGTTGGACAAAGATCTGCAAACATTAATCTAGGAAGGTGAAAAGGCAAGGAAGTGTTGAGCAAAGCAGACCAGAAATCCTGGAAAGTACATTCCTATCAAAAGCTCCTTTTGTGACTATCTTTTTATATCAATAAAGCATTCCTATTTTTATAACTGTATGTTCTACTAAACTTCATTAGAAAGTAGTAAATGACACCCTTTCTCATTGAGGATAATCTTCTTTATCCATTTCCTTTGAATGGGTAAAGGAAAATTATTGTGATATGAGTTGTACAATTTTTAAAATACACAAAAAACAATATTAAAGAGGCTACCCATGGTGCATAAATAGGTGTTGAATTCTCTGAGATCTTAGGGAAGAAAAATACTTCCACTTGCTCCTCTCCTTTCTAGACCAAGCAAAGATTATTCTTTGTTTATACTCACAAGCTCCAGTGCTTTTCTGTGAAATGATGAAAGCATTTGAATTTGCACTGATGGCCAATGTAAGTGACCGTGAGCTTGGTCCTTCTACATGGTCTGGATATGGAATTATCTTCATTTCCTAAGCAGAGGAGAGGGGCAATCTCTGCAGCTCAGTATAAAATTTCTAAGGGTTAAGCATTCCACAATTTTTAGAACTAGTTTTATGAATTCCACAAGCACTTTTTTTTTGAAAGTTTATTATGTTTCAGTGCTGCTATGCCATTAAAGAACCAATTATTAGATAGGGAGAGAGACCATATATGAATATATGATAATTAAAATAGGACCCAGTGAGGGCTGGGGATATAGCTCAGTTGGTAGAGTGCTTGCCTTGCAAGCACAAGGCCCTGGGTTCAATCCCCAGCACTGAAAAAAAAAAAAAAATAGGACCCAGTGAATCAGAGTGTAGAGTTGTATGCTGATTGCTTTGGGAATACTTAGAAGGGAAACCTTACCCAAGCTGGGCAGAGGTTAAAGGAGGCTTTCCAGAGAAAGGGAGACTTAAGTGGAGTTCTAGAGTTAAATAGGAAGAGTGGAGTAGGAAGGTAACAAAGATCCAAGACTTGTGAAATAGAACCAGAGCAAGGAGTCCCACCTGAGCTGGAGCTAGGTTCACCCTGCACTTCTGATAAACTAATGGCTGGGGCACTTTACATGATAGAGTCATGAGAGTTTTGGAGGAGAGGGCCTTGAGTCAGGAAATTTGCTAACATGGGGAGAATGTGTGTGTATGTGTGCATGTAAGAAATATGGTATCAACTTCCTTCCTAAAACATGTGCATGTGGGTCAAAGCTTTATGAAGAAAGGGGCTGCAGGTGGTGTCTGAATGAGCTCTTTTGAGACCCTGCTCATAGACAGCACTATTGTGGTATTCAGGTAATCATATGGGGGCCCAGACAGGCAAGAGACATATTCTCTCTACTCTTGGCATAGAAACCATGAGGACCTTAGAGTAGAAAGCAGTGGGTGGTAGCAGAAAGATGCTAATGGAAGTGGCAGTACCTGGTGACCCGAGCAGTCCTTAGCAGAAGTGACAGCAACAGCAATGCCTTGCAAGAGATGCAGAGCCAATAGAAGTGGCAGGAATCTGCTGGCTGCTGTTTAGCTTTATGGGCCAGGCTGTAAGGTTGTGAGGGAAGTTCAATGTCTTGAGCTAAAAGGTAAAAGCCGCATTCAGAGAAAAACAGAAAAGCAACCCTATTAAGGTTATGGAGTAAGAACACTAGATTAAACATTGTTGTCTAAATGCTTATCGAAATTCAGTCCTGTACTCTAGAATTTTTTCTTCTCTTTTAGAAAAGTTCAAATTTTAGGGTCAAAAGATATTCCTCCTCATTTCCTGAAAGCAGTGAGTTGTCTCTCTGCTCACACTGTAGTGCACCTCTCCCACCTCACTGTCGTCCTTCATCGGTATTTGAGTACAGTCTCCTAACTGGACCCTCTTTCTCCCAACTTGCCATACTTTTTCTTACCCACAGTTCATATTATTAGCAAGGACGAGCATTCTAAAACAGTGTCACTCCTCAGAACCTTGAGTGCAACACCCCAGAGTCCTTAGCATGACATTCAAAGTCACATGGTCACCAAATCTTCTGCCATGTTTCCCTCTCTCTTCCCCTTTCTTATTGATTGAATTACTCAGGTTCAGAAGTTGGCAAACCATGGCCCTGCTTTTGTCAATAAGGTTTTACTGGAACACAGCCACACTCACCTGTTTGTATGTGGTCTGTGTTTGCTTTTGTGTCGTAATGACAGAGTTGATAGCTCTAACAGAGACCATTTAGCCCCCAAACCCTAAAATATTCACCACCTGGCCTTTACTGAAGCACTCTGCTAAGCCCTGTTTACTTGCCTGGGTATGCCATCGTCTTTTTTGTTTCTGAGTTATTGCTGTTAGGGTCCAATATCGACTGGTCCCCGATATTGACTGATCCCCACGGTAATGCAAGACACACAACGAAGTTT
The DNA here is from genome assembly GCF_902686445.1 of Sciurus carolinensis. NCBI lineage: Eukaryota > Metazoa > Chordata > Mammalia > Rodentia > Sciuridae > Sciurus > Sciurus carolinensis. Next base: position 122,477,241 of record NC_062223.1, read on the forward strand.
TATTGCAAGCTTGAGCCTGGACCGCAACCAGCCTCTAAGACCATTGCAATGGCTGAGTGGGGAGCAACCCTGAGGAGCGAGGAAAGCCTTCTATTTAAGAGATTTCCAAGCATTCACATACAAAGACCTGTATGTTATTAGTTAACATTTGAACAGCTAAACATTAGTCCTCCTCTGGTTGGGTCCTGCCAATCTATTTGATTCTCATTGGGTCCCGCCAGAACTGAACGGTCCTAGAGGAAGAAGGGAGGAGGGAAGGGGTGAACTATGCAGGAGATGAGTCGGGGCTAGGCCCCCCTGTCCTTGAGAGATAAGGTTTCCAGGCAGCTGCACATTCCTCAGACAAACAACTCTTAACAACCTTGATAAGCACAGGGACCCAGCAGTCCTGTTTGTCCTGTATTGGCTCTTGAGGGTGCAGTCGCAACTGCCTGCATCCAGGTGATTAAGACAGTTAGCTGCACAGAGATCACCCTGTTCTCAACATTGCATATCTGTTCCCTTTGCCTATAATAAATACCCTTTCACACTTTCTCCATTATTTGACTAAGTCCGTCTGAGCCACCTCAATGGAAGTCTCCCCTGATTTCGCATCTCTAGGCCAGTCAAGGTGCCTCTCCTACAGTCTTCCATTATGCTCTGTGCATGTCTGTATCTGAACACTTACCAAATGCAGTGACTCTAAGCACCTCAAGGGCAGCAATATTATCCGCAGAATCTAAGCATAGGGCTTAGTACAAAGTAAGTCCTCAAAAGGAATTTCCTGAATGATTATGTAAGTGGTTAGAGTGTTGGCAGTCTCCCTCCAGTTACCTGAGTTTGTGTGAATTGATACATGCACATGTTTATATGGGTTACTCTCTTTCATTTTTCAAATACTGGAGTTATTTCATATCAGAGACTGTGTGCTGAGTCATTTGTCTCCAAGTGTGCTGTGGCTTCCTGCTTCTCCATATGCAATCTTCCCCTAATCCCCGAATGATGAATTGTATTGTGTTCTGGTTCCTCTGCCAGCTTTTCCATACTGCCGGAGTACAAATAACTATTTTATTTTTTTGGTGGGGGGGCAGAGTTGGAAGGGGGTTGATTGAACCCAGAGGTGCTCTGCCACTGAGCTACATCCCCAACCCTTTTATATTTTATATTGAGATAGGCTTTCTCTAAATTGCCCAGGCTGACCTTGAACTTTCAGTCCTCTGACTCAATCTCCTGAGTAACTAGGAGTACAGGTGTGTGCCACCACTCCCAGCAGGTAACTATCTTTTACTCACTTAATGCTCAGTGGTTTGAAACTGAGGTGAGTTGTTTTCCTGAGGGGCCGGGGATTCGAACCCGGGTCCATGAGGGCGATAAGCAAGCACTCTACACATTGAGCTATTTGCCCACTCCCTAGGTGAGTTGTTTTTTCCCCCAAGCTATGTTGTTACAATAAAGGATCCTGCCCTTTTCTTTTTTTCCCTTTATTCATTTATTTATATGTGCCTTATATATGCTAGGCAAGCACTCTACCCCCGAGCCACAACCCCAGCCCTCCCGCCCTTTTCAAAGTCTTAGAAGAAGAAAAAGAAGAAGAGTATTAACATTTTCATTTTCTTTTCTGGATTTGAGTTAAGGGGTGAAATGCCTTAAACTTTGTTTTCTTGACTTATTTCCTTTGTTTTAAAATTGTTGGCAAGGATCAATTTCAGTTTTCAAGACTTAAGTCATAGAATAAATTTGAAGATGCCCAGTGTGGTACAACCTTAAAGCACAGACACCAAATATATATATTATACCTTGCACGAAGGGAACTAAGCATCCATCACTACTTGGGAGAAGATGCTAAATTGGAACTTGAAGCAAGACAAGTAGTTTGAAGTTCACCCTGAAGGTTGAAGGGTGTGGGTAAGAGGCAAGAAATAAAGACCACTTTCATTTAGGAAGGTCCAGGTTCAGGGCATGCTATGACTTTTCCTACATGAGACTAATTTGTTTGAGTTTGCTTATAGACATCAAGGCATCAAGGCTAACTTTGTCTGTTCATTCTAAATAAAAGCAAAATTTTGTCCAAAATAGTAATCTTTGCCTCTGTGGCCAACCAGTACTTACTAGTGGTTCCCAGGAAAATATTTCTGGTCTGGAAGTGTGTCCTTGCCCACTAGTGGATCCAAAGAAAGGAGAGTATGTTGTAAAGCCAGTTTAACTGAAACAGAAAAAAAATTATTTTCCTCTTTTTTGCACTAGAAATATGAGTCTTTCTAGAATTTAAGGCAAGTGCATTTATGTATCATAGAGTTCTGTTCATAAATCTTTCAAGAAATGACAAGGTTTCTTTCAGTGGGAAGGAGGATTGTACTGAGAGCGATTAATACCTGGGTTCACACTAGGTCAAGATTTCTGATCTGAAAATAATGATTTGTTATTGGGGCACTTTTGTAGCTTCCTCTGGGAAATCAGTCTCCATGGATGTGTGCCACAGAGTCCCAGGAGACAAGTAAAGTAAAAGTTTGTTCATAAGTAAAGCTTAGGAATTTGTAGTTGTCTAAGTTCTAATTGGCATCAGTCATCCCTCCATTCCTGAGGTAATTAATCCACATCTGAGAACCCATGATTCTATGGGTACTAGATCTCTGAGAATGGGAATCAATGGTATCTTACTAATTAAATGGGGTCCTCTAATGCACTGAATTGAATACAGTAGGAAATTTTATTAATAATATGAAAAATGGCCAAGTAGATAGGAATTCAAGAGTGAACAGAATAGAAATGTATTTGATTTTCTTATAAACTATATTGAAAATAATTTTTTTTGTGTGGTACTTGGATTGAACCCAAGGCCTCAAGCATGCTAGGCAAGTACTCTACCACTGAGTTACATCCCCAGCTTTCTTGTGAAGTACCTTAAGATAATGAATGAAAAGACAGGGGCCCAATGTATTGAGAGTCATACAGACAGCCGATGGAGATAACACGTACAGCTAATCATAGGAGGAGGTTCTCTGAAAAATAGGAAAGTAGAATTGGAATTGGAATTTTAAAAACTCGACTTTAATAAACATAATTTATGTAGAATAAAATTCACTCATTTAAAATATAAGACTCAATGAGTTTTTACAGGTGTATACATACAGCAGGTGACCTCTATAAGAAGACATAGTCAAGGTGTATGGTCCTTTGGATATATCTCCTCATTTTTGCCCTCCCACCTCAACCCTGGTAACCACTGACTTATTCTTTCTCTGTTTATTTGATCTTTTTTGTTTAATTTTTTTTTTCAGTGCTGGGGATTGAATTCAGGACCTTGTACTTGCCAGGCAAGTGCTCTATTACTGAGTTATATCCCCAACCCCTTTTCTTTAAAGATGCTGTATGTGAATGAGATCATGCAGTATTTTTCTTCCTGTGTTTGTCTTATTTGACTTAGCAGTAATGTTCTTCATGTCCACCCAGATCAGAGCTTTGTTTGTAAGAATCAAAATCAAAACAATCCAAATGCTCATCAACTAGTAAATGAATATGTAAACCATGTTTATATTTATACAATGAAACTGAGCAATGAAAAGTAATAATTTTTTTTTATATTCAACAACATGGATGAATTTCAAAAACATTTTGTTAAGTGAACACACCCAGACACAAAAGAGTATACCTACCATATGATTCCGTAGGTAAAATCATACAACACACAAAACTTACACACCAATATAAACATCCAGATCAGCAATTGTTGGGGTAGAAGAGAGGATGTTGCTATAGGATGAAAACGAACATAAAGGAACTTTCTGGAGTGCTAAGAACATCCCATATCTTATTTGAAGTGGTGATTACAAGTGTGAATATATTTGTCAAAACTCATTGAACCTTGTTTTTAAACGAGTGCATTTTATTTTTCTTAAATTATCTTTTGCTCATTTAAAAATCGAATTATTTTTCTTTTAATATAGAGGTATAAAAGTTCCAGATATGAGTCCTTTGTCAGATAAAAACACATAGAATATTTTTTCCATAATTTGTGGCTTACTGTTTATCTTCTTCACAATATATTTTAATATGTAGAAATTTTTAATTTTAAAAATCCTTTTTTTCCCTATATGGTTCATATTTTTCACAACCTGTGCAAGAAATCTTTGTGTACCTTAAGGTGCAAAGGGTTCCTTCTGAGTTTTCTTTTAGATATTTAAGATTATGATCCATTTGTGTTAATTTTTGCATTTGGGGTGAGTTAATGATTGAGATTCATTCTTTTTGTAGTAGATCTTAAAGTCCTCTAACTTGTTATTTTTCAAGGTTGTATTAGTTACCTTTGCTTCTATGCATTTGTATATAAATTTTAGAAATAGCTCTTTTTTAAATTTTAGAACTAGATCTTCCTTTTCCTTTCTTTTTTTTTTCTTTTTTTTCTTTCTTTTTTCTCTTGTTACTGAGGATTCAACTCAGGGTTGTTTTACCACTGAGCTACAACTCCAGCCCTTCTTATTTTTTATTTTGAGATGGGGTCTTGCTAAGTTGCTAAGACTGATCTCAGACTTGCTGACCTTACCTGCCTCAGCTTTCTGAGCACCTGGGATCATGAGTCACCATAACTGACTAGTTTATTTTTTCTTCCTAGAAACCTGATGGGATTTTGATGGGGGTCTTAATCATAGTAACATTGCTACCTTAATATCACTCAACCATACTTTATAGTTATTTGTGAGTGTGTGTGGATGTGTGTGTGAATGTGTGTGTATGTGTGTGTAGGTATATTTTTTATACTTATCTCTTGATGTTATTGGAAATGACATTTGAATATTTTTCATATTGTAACTTTGTGTTGCTACTACATGTTACCAGTATATATCGCTAGTATAGAAGCAGTATTTTCAATGTCTTTTGTCTTGCTTCCTTTCTAAAGTCACTTATGGGATTTTCTACATACACAATCACGTTGGTGAATACAAACAGGCCATGGCTTCCTCTTCTCTGGAGGCTGGGACCTCTAGCAACACTGACTGGAGGTGCTGAGTGCAGGCAGGCATTTGAGTCGAACTTCTTGCCTTGTTCCTGATATTAAAGGGAAAGGTTAAGTCTTTGCCCTTTTAACATAATTACCTGTAAAGTAGTTTTTTCTCTTTATCAGGTTGAGGAACTCCTTGTTCTTGAGTTTCTATTTTGCTAAGGTCTTTGTAAAAAGTCCTGATTATTAAATTTTGTTAAATGATCTCTCTACACGCAACATGCACATAGGCTTTTCTCCTTTATTTCTATTTCACTGATATAGTGTATTTATATTCGTTGATTTTCAAATGTTAAACTTTAGAATTCTGGCATGATTCTACTGGTCATGAAATACATCTCTTTTTCTATGTTGTTACATTTAATGTGCTAATATTCTGTTTAGAGAATTTATGGCTATGTTTATGAGGACTATTACTCATTTTGTTTTCTTGTATCTTCTTTGGATTTGGTAACAACATAAGACTGGTTTCATAAAATGAATTGGAAAGTGTTCCTTCCTGGAGACTTTTTTATCCTCTGAAGGACTTTGTGTAAGATTTGTATTATCCCTTCATAAAATTTTTGGAATGAATGAATGCATGAAATTATCTAGGCCTGGAGTGTACTTTCTGGGAAAGTTTCAAATTGAGTATTAAATTTCTTTAGTATATACAGTGCTATTAAACATTTGTATTGCTTCCTGTATCTATTTTCATAATTTATGCTTTTCAAAGAACTCATTTGTTTCATCTAAGTTGTACAATTCATTGGCTTGAGTTTTAATATTCTTTATATTTTTCTTCTGTTAATGTCTGCAGTGATATCCTCCTCTTTATCCTTTGCATTCTTTAGACCTATCTTTCTTTTTTTGTCTTGATAAGTCTAGTTAATATTTTTTAAATTTTACTGATCTTTCAAAGAACCATCCTTTGGTTTCATAGATTTTTCTACATTATTCATTCACTTGCTATTTCACTTATTTCTGCTGTTATCTTTTTTGTTTCCTCCTGTATACTTCTTGGGTTTAAAGGTTTAAATGAACTGTCCTTTTATCATAATGAAATATCTGAGATACACACAAACACATACACACACACAAAATCTCTTTGCCTCTGTAATGTTCTGTTTTCGCTTAGACTTAAGAAATTTCTGTGACATTACTTGCAGTGAAAATCAGATGGCAAACTTTTTTTCTCATATTTTTGTTTGTTTGAAAAACTAATTTTATACCCTTCATTTTGAAGGATATTTTGACTGGATCTAGAATTCTAGGTTGACAGATATCTTCACTCCCATCAGTTTAAAGATATTGTTCCATTGTCTTCTGGATCATGTGGTCTCTAATGAGGTATCCACAGTATTGTAATATATACACATTTATATGTATGCATATAAAAATATATATTGTGTTGAGTTATCTGTATATGTTAATTTTGATTGCTTTTATGTTTCTATTCCTGGGTTTCAGTAATTTAATTGTGCATATCATTCTTGGAATGTTTGGTGTCTATTGAGTTTTGTGCATGTAAATTTACATGTCAGAACCAAATGTATTCTTGGCTTCTTCATGTCCCTTTGCCATACCCAGGTGATTCTCTTCAGATGCTCATGCCATGACCAAACCTGACCTGTAACAGGAGCTATGTGGCCCCAAGTGGTTCTGTTCCTACTCTCAGTCAGTTCTGAAGATGGGATTCCTGTTTGAATCTCAACACTCATTTTTTTCTTCCCAATTGAACATGGGTTGCTCCACCACTGAACTATATCCAAAGCCATTTTTTACTTTTTATTCTGAAATAGGGTCTCAGTAAGTTGCTGAGGTTGGCCTCCAACTTGTAATCCTCCAGCAAGTTGTTGGAATTAGGAGCATGCACCACATCACATTTTTTTTAATTCTACAACTCTTCATCAAGCAAAGGTTACAATTGTAATAACTGAACTTCTCCTAGATCCCCTTCCAGGGATGGAATCTTGCTACAATACTATTCTGATGGCTAGAAGCTTCCCTACTGATTATCTAGCTGAATTTGATTATCTACCTGCCTGGGATCTTGAGTATCATCTGCCTCAGATTCTCTGTTATGCCTATTCTTACCTGTTTGGTCCCTCTGAAATTTTGTTTTTCATTTCTTCAAAGAGACTAAGAAACAGTCTGCTAGGACTGCTATAACAAAATACCATAAGCCGAGTAGTTTATAAACAACACAAGTACATTTTTCATAGTTCTAGAAGCTGGAATGATCAAGATAAGGCATAGGCAGATGGTGTTTGCTGATGGCTTACTTCCTGCTTCATGGATGGCTGCCATGATCTTAACTTCACATGATCAATGAGACCAGCTATCTCTCTGAGGCCTCTTTTATCAAAGAACTAATTCCATGAGGGATTATGAGGGTAGTATCCTTATGATATAATCACCTCTTGAAAGCTCCAACTCCTAATATCATCACCTTGACCCTGTCTCAAAATAAAATTTGAAAAGAAGGTTTAGGTAGCTCAGTGGTAGGGTTCTCACCTAGCATGTGCGAAGACCTTGGTTCAATCTCTGGTACTACAAAAAGGAAAAAAAAAAAAAGAAAAAAAGAAAAAGAAATCTTTTGTAATTCTATGAAATATAAATTTTAGTATGAGCAATTTGTGATCTCTACATATTTGTACCAAACCATCACTACTTGTGGTTTTGAATTTGCTTGTGCTATAAGTTGGACACAGGTAGGGTAGTCTTGGTCAAACTTGGTATAAATGGTAGGAGTCAGGATCTGTAACCTTATAAAGGTTGAATATCCCTTATCTGAAATGGTTGGGAATTGAAGTATTTTGGATTTCAGAGTCTTTTTAGATTTTGGAATATTTTCATATATATAATGAGACATCCTGGGGATGTGAACCAAGTATAAACACAAAATTCACTTTTGTTTCATATATACTTTATAAACAACTGAAGGTATTTTTTTTATATATTTATTTTTTTTATTGTAAACAAATGGGATGCATTTTGTTTCTGTTTGTACGTGGAGTAACAGCATACCATTTATGTAATCATACATTTACATAGGGTAATGATGTTTGATTCATTCTGTTATTTTTTCCTTCCCACCCACCCCTCCCACCCATCTTTTCCCTCTATACAGTCCCTCCTTCCTCCATTCTTGCCCCCTCCCACCCCCCTTTATGTGTCATCATCCACTTATCAGCAAGATCATTCGTCCTTTGGTTTTTTGAGATTGGCTTATCTCACTTAGCATGATATTCTCCAGTTTCATCCATTTGCCTGCAAATGCCATAATTTTATCATTCTTTATGGCTGAGTAATATTCCACTGTATATATATATATATATATATATATATATATATACACCACAGTTTCTTTATCCATTCATCAATTGAAGGACATCTAGGTTGGTTCCACACTCTGGCAATTGTGAATTGAGCAGCAATGAACATTGATGTGGCTGTATCTCTGTAGTATGCTGATTTTAAGTCCTCTGGGTATAGGCCGAGGAGTGGGATAGCTGGGTCAAATGGTGGTTCCATTCCAAGTTTTCTAAGGAATCTCCACACTGCTTCTCAGAGTGGCTGCACCAATTTGCAGCCCCACCAGCAATGTATGAGTGTACCCTTTTCCCCACATCCTCTCCAACACCTACTGTTGCTTGTATTCTTGATAATCGCCATTCTAATTGGGGTGAGATGGAATCTTAGTGTAGTTTTGATTTGCATTTCTCTTATTACTAAAGATGGTGAACATTTTTTCATATGTTTGTTGATTGCTTGTAGATCTTCTTCTGTGAAGCATCTGTTCATATCCTTAGCCCATTTGATTGGGTTATTTGTATTCTTCGTGTAGAGTTTTTTGAGTTCTTTATATATTCTGAAAATTAGTGCTCTATCTGAAGTATGAGTGGCAAAGATATTCTCCCACTCTGTAGGCTCTCTCTTCACATTGCTGATAGTTTCCTTTGCTGAGAGAAAGCTATTTAGTTTGAATCTGTCCCAGTTATTGATTCTTGCTTTTATTTCTTGTGCTATGGGAGTCCTGTTAAGGAAGTCTGATCTTAAGTCAACAAGTTGAAGATTTGGACCTACTTTTCTTCTATAAGATGCAGGATGTCTGGTCTGATTCTGAGGTCCGTGATTCATTTTGAGTTGATTTTTGTGAAGGGTGAGAGATAGGGGTTTAGTTTCATTCTGTTGCATATGGATTTCCAGTTTTCCCAGCACCATTTGTTGAAGAGGCTATCTTTTCTCCATTGCATATTTTTGGCACCTTTGTCTAGTATTAGAAAATTGTATTTATTTGGGTTTGTGTCCGTGTCCTGTATTCTGTACCATTGATCTACCTGTCTATTTTGGTGCCAATACCATGCCGTTTTTGTTACTATTGCTTTGTGGTATACTTGAAGTTCTGGTATTGTGATACCCCCTGTTTCATTCTTCCTGCTAAGGATTGCTTTAGCTATTCTGGGTTTCTTATTCTTCCAGATGAATTTCGTGATTGCTTGCTCTATTTCTGTAAGGTACATCATTGGGATTTTAATTGGAATTGCATTGAATCTGTATAGCACTTTCGGTAGTATGGCCATTTTGACAATATTAATTCTGCCTATCCAAGAACATGAGAGATCTTTTCATCTTCTAAGGTCTTCCTCAATTTCTTTCTTCAATGTTTTGTAGTTTTCATTGTAGAAATCTTTTACCTCTTTGATTAGATTGATTCCAAAGTATTTTATTTTTTTTGAGGCTATTGCAAATGGAGTTGTTTTCCTCATTTCCCTTTCAGATGTTTCATCACTTGCATATAAAAATGCTTTAGATTTATGCGTGCTGATTTTATAGCCTGCTATTTTGCTGAATTCATTGATGAGGTCTAGAAGTTTTCTGGAGGAGGTTTTTGGATCCTCTAAATATAGAATCATGTCATCCGCAAATAGTGACAGCTTAAGTTCCTCTTTTCCTATTCATATCCCTTTAATTTCTGCCTAATTGCTCTGGCTAGAGTTTCAAGGACAAAGTTGAATAGAAGTGATGAAAGAGGACATCCCTGTCTTGTTCCCGTTTTTAAAAGGAATGGTTTCAGTTTTTCTCCATTAAGAATGATGTTGGCCATGGGCTTAGCATAAATAGCCTTTACAATGTTCACATATGTTCCTACTATCCCTATTTTTTCTAGTGTTTTGAGCATGAAGGGGTGTTGTATTTTGTCAAATTCTTTTTCTGCGTCAATTGAAATAACCATATGATTCTTATCCTTAAGTCTATTGACACGATGGATTACGTTTATTGATTTATGGATGTTAAACCATCCTTGCATTCCAGGGATGAACACCACTTGGTCGCTCCATGCAATGAATTTTCCTCTTAGTACTGCTTTCATAGTGTCCCAGAGATTTTGATATGTTGTATCGTCATTCTCATTTACCTCTAAGAATTTTTTTATCTCCTCCCTGATGTTTTCTGTTATCCATGTTTCATTTAATAGCATATTATTTAGTCTCCAGATGTTGGAGTAATTTCTGTTTTTTATTTTGTCATTGATTTCTACTCTCAGTCCATTATGATCTGATAGAACACAAGGCAGTATCTCAGTTTTTTTGGATTTCGTAAGGGCTGCTTTGTGGCATAATGTATGGTCTATTTTCGAGAGGGTTCCACGTGCTGCTGAGAAGAAAGTGAATCCGCTCATTGATGGTTGGAATATTCTATATATGTCTATTAGGTCTAGGTTATTGATTGTGTTATTGAGTTCTATGGTTTCTTTGGTTGGTTTTTGTTTGGAAGATGTATCTAGTGGTGACAGTGTGTTAAAGTCACCCAGAATTATTGTGTTTTGGTCTATGTGATTCCTGAAATTGAGAAGGATTTGTTTGATGTACAGGGATGCACCATTGTTTGGGGCATGAGTATTTACTATCGTTATGTCTTCCTGATTTATGATTCCCTTAAGCAGTATGAAATGTCCTTCTTTATCCCTTCTGACTAACTTTGGCTTGAAGTCCTCTTTATCTGATATAAGGATGGAAATCCCCGCTTTTTTCCTGAGTACATGTGAATGGTAGATTTTTTTCCCATCCTTTCACGTTTAGTCTGTGGATGTCTTTTTCTATGAGATGAGTCTCTTGCAGGCAGCATATTGTTGGGTCTTTCTTTTTAATCCATTCTGCCAGTCTATGTCTTTTGATTGATGAGTTTAGGCCATTAATGTTCAGGGTTATTATTGAGATATGATTCGTATTCCCAGTCATTTGGGATTATTTTTGGTTTTTAAGTTGGCTTGGTTTCTCCTTTGAGTGGATTTTCTCTAAGATAGTTCCTCCTTTGCTGACCTCCATTGTTGTTTTTCATTTCCTCCTTATGGAATATTTTGTTGAGAACATTCTGTAGCCAGGCTTTCTATTTGTAAATTCTTTTAACTTTTGTTTATCATGGAAGGATTTTATTTCATCTTCAAATCTGAAGGTTAGTTTTGCTGGGTATAGGATTCTTGGTTGGCAACCATGTTCTTTCAGAGCTTGAAATATGTTTTTCCAGGCCCTTCTAGCTTTTAGAGTCTGGGTTGAGAAGTCGGCTGCTATTCGTATTGGTTTCCCCCTATATGTAATCTGATGCTTCTCTCTCGCGGCCTTCAAAATCCTATCTTTATTTTGAATGTTAGGCATTTTCATTATAATTTGCCTTGGTGTGGATCTGTTGTGATTTTGTGCATTTGGTGTTCTGTAAGCCTCTTATATTTGATTTTCCATTTCATTCTTCAGGTTTGGGAAATTTTCTGATATTATTTCATTGAATAGTTGTTCATTCCTTTGGTTTGTATCTCTGTGCCTTCCTCAATCCCAATAATTCTTAAATTTGGCCTTTTCATGATGTCCCATAGTTCTTGGAGATTCTGTTCATGATTTCTTACCATCTTCTCTGTTAGGGCAACTTTATTTTCAAGATTAAATATTTTGTCTTCATTGTCTGAAGTTCTGTCTTCCAAGTGGTCTAGTCTTTTGGTGATGCTTTCCATTGAGTTTTTAATTTGGTTTATTGTTTCCTTCATTTCAAGGATTTCCATTTGGATTTTTTGAGAATCCCTATCTCTTTGTTGAAATGATCTTTTGCTTCCTGCAGTTGCTCTGTCTGTTTATTGGTATTATCATTCATTGCCTGCATTTGCTCTCTTATCTCATCCTTTGCTTCATGAATCATCTTGATCATGTATAATCTGAAGTCCTTTTCTGACATTTCTTCTAACATACTGTCATTGGATTCTATTAATATAGAATCTAGATTTGTTTGGATCATTTTCTTCCCTTGTTTTTTCATGTTGTTCATGTATCTTCCCCTCTAGCAGTGCAGATCTGGGGTATTGCAGATTTCCCCCTATAGGCTTATAGTGGCCCTGTAGTTTTCCAAACCTTTTCTTTAAGGGAGATCAATATTAGCAGTGCCCAATTCAGACACTATGCAATCCTAGACCAAATAGTCCCTATGAGGACAATAACAAAATTGTCATAATAAACAGAATGAGTTCAAATATTATCTTCAGTAAAACAAACAGATTTGCAATAAAGTCTGTAGTTTCTAACGGAGGACAAAGAGGATGGAGAGGGATGTAGAATGTGGCTGTTAATGGAATAAGAAAAGAATATATAGAAGTTCTAGATAATAGAAAGGGTGAGAGCATAGTCAAAAGAAATTGGATGTTAGCATGCAAAAAAGGGAGAAAGAGACTCTGAGGGAACAGGTAAACAAAAGGAAAAGAGAGCAAGAAAAGTAAAGAAATAAAAACGTAAAATTTTTCAATAAGGAGAAAAAAGAAAATCTACAGTATAATAGTCATATAGTAATGAAACCTCCCAGTGTTCAGTAGCCTGATGCATGAGAGATACCTGACATTTAGCTTCAAGTCTCCAGCAGGTGTATCAGGATGGGATTTGCCCCACCTAGAGATCGGAGCTCTGGCTTTCAGGATTATCCAAGGTGGCTGCTCTTGGCTTCCAAATGCATTGGCAAATGGGGAGCTGCAGCTCAGGGTGTGGACGTGGTCAGCTGGAGGTCCTGGAGGTGGGGTGCGGTTGATCAGGCAGGGGTCCTGGAGTTCAGGTGTGTTTGATGTGGTTGTGGGATCCTGGAGGCCAGGTGCAGTCAGTCTGGGGTTTCAGTGATAGGGCGCAGTCAGTTGGTCTGGGGGTCCTGGCAGCAGGGAGCAGTCAGTCGATGTGAGGGCCCCAGAGGCAGGAAGTGATTGGTCGAGCTGAGGGCTCCTGGAGACGGGGTTCAGTCAGTCTGGTCAGGGGTCCTATGGGGCCTGGCTGTTGTCTCAAAATGGCGGCAGCCACGTGTAATCAAACCTGCAGGTACTGTAACAGTGAACTTCCAGGCGACAGCAGGCAGCTAGTGCTCCACTGGCGGTCGGCGATCAGTTTGCTGACTGTTTTCGGAGAATCGGGATGTAACCTCATGCTTTGGGTGATGGATAGGTGTAAGGCAGGCGATGGACAGGTAAGAGGCAGGCAAATGGCGGGTGATAGGCACCTGACAGTGAGCAATCTGCACTCAAAAAAGGCATCGATATGCTGGCAGACTGCAGGTGATCACAGCAGACAAATGGGGTAAACAGCAGGGGATTGATAAGCAGCAAAAACTGCCTCACCAAGAAACAGATATCCTCTGCTTGAAACTGGAGTTACGGAGTGACAAGGAATGCAGCCTCCCTCTAGTCCGCCATTTTGGATCTCCTGAAGGTATTTTTATGCAATATTTTTAGTGCAACCTGTTTTGACTTTGACCAGTTATGTGAGGTCAGATATAGAATTTCCCACTGTGCCATAATATCAATACCACAGTTTCAGATTTTGGAGTATTTTGGTTTTCAGATACTCAATCAGTCATGGTCAAGGGCTGCACGGTTTTCTACTGCAGAATCGTAGGGAATGCCCGTGAAGTCAGACTATGAAATGTTAGCTGTGGCAGGAGCATCTAATGAATGACTACCTGTCCCAGAACATCCCACTTCTACCTATGTTGTGTACCAGAAATCCACCAATGAGAGTAATAAATATAAAAATAGAAAGGACTAGGAATGTAGCTCAACAGTAGAGTATTTCTGAGTTCAATTCCAGATCACAAAACAAAATAAAACAAAATAATTCTTTGAGAAAACTGCTTAATTTTCATTGTGAACAGATTAACTTAGTAATGTTCTAATTTCAGTGACTTTTTTCCCCTTTAAATGCCTATTGCATTTTTATTTCGTGAGATTATTTGGTGGATTATTCTGAGTCTTTTGCAGCTTCCCTTTGAGGTACAAACATCTAAATGGTAGGGTAACCAGCAAAGTTATTCTTAGCAAGTATATTGAGGATACTAAAAACTAAGAAAAATAGAGAGTGAAATTGATGAAACTGTGGGGTGAACCAAGAACAGGAAAGGATCCCAAACTGAGAGGATCCAGAACTTCAAATAGTTTTAACAATTTGGGGGAAGTTTTGGTCAACAATTCCTAGTTATGCCATTTTTGATGGTATATTTCTATTAGATAAGCGAGCAGATTGGGCTTCAGGCCTCATATCCTAGAAAATCAGTACCCAAACAAGTGAATGTTTTCCCCCTATTTTTAGCCTCAAAGTTAAAGCTGAGATGTTATTAATACCTATTTCACTATACATATAAAGTTTATTTTTACTTTACCATTTAGCTTTTATGTGTACTACCTACCCTACTTGAAAGGTGCTTCTTTTTATCAAATCATCATTCAGTCCAACTTTCTAAGTCTGTGAGCTGAAAAACCGTATTCAATATTCTTTCTTTAGAAACACTTTCCAGTGGAACTCTTTGTACATTAGTTTTGTGACTGAGCAAATAGGTGTAAAGGTATTTTAAGCCTAAGTATTCCATCTGATCATAATCCTGGACAAAATTGGGGCTACCAGTGGTCTCTAAAAGCAACCATTTTTTTGGTTCAGTCTGCTCCATGGGAACTTAAGCCCTCCTCAAAATCCTTCCAAATAGTTTTCAGAAAAACAAACCCTTGACAATGCTAGCCTTTCCAGGCCTGAGGAAGGGACAGAAAATACCAATTTTTAGAGGGCAATACCAATTTTTAGTTAGTTCAGAATAAGCACCAGAATTGTCTTAAGAATATAAAACAGAGTAAAATAAAATAGGGCAGACCATCTGGGGATTATGCGGGGTTGGAAATGAATGTGAATGTAGGAAAAAATGTCGAGATCCTTTGCGTTCCCCACACTCCCCTGTTCTCCTCGTGCCCTTTGCACTAGGTAACATTATTCCACAGAATACCTAACATTATTTTTTTTCTACTTAAATTTTTTTTGTTTTAGCAATTCAGGGCCTCGTGCATGCTAGGCAAATGCTCTACCACTGAACTACATCCCAGCCCCTAACATTATTATCTCAACATTTAATTTACAATTTGCTAAAAAAATGAATTAAAGAATAAAATCATTTACATGACAGAAGGATTCCTTTTTGGCTTCAGGTTTTCATATAAAGGAAAAAGAAGTTAGAATGATTTGGAGAATTGGTCTTTACTAAGTCTGCCTTATTTTATCTCTATGGGAAAAATTTGCCTTATGTACTTGTTCTGAATAATTTTTGATTTTGTGCTTTTTGAGGGCTGCGGAAATGAAACTTCCAACTTCTCTGTTAAATTATGTCTAAATATGCGTATCATCAGTCATTGTCAAGAGTAAAGGTCAG
Source organism: Sciurus carolinensis (assembly GCF_902686445.1). Lineage (NCBI taxonomy): Eukaryota > Metazoa > Chordata > Mammalia > Rodentia > Sciuridae > Sciurus > Sciurus carolinensis. The sequence goes on from NC_062223.1 coordinate 122,492,902, forward strand.
CAGCAGTAGCAAGACCAGACACAACCACCACCTCCCTGCACCCACCAAACATGTTCATTCTGTATAGTTTTAGTACCTAAAATAAATGAAACCTGAAGCAATTGCTATAAATTACTTATTCCCTAAAAAACCAAAAACAATTTGTACCTTTTTTTGTTATTTAATTTATTATTGGTGCATTATAGTTATACATAAGAATAGAATTCATTGTAACATACTCATACATAAACACAACATAATTTTGCTGATATGTAAACATATATGATAATTTCTGTAGATATAATAGTTCTTTGAACCTGCACCCAGTGGCTCACAGCTGTAACTCTAGCAACTCTGGAAGATGAGACAGAAGATCACAAGTTTGAGGCCAGTCTCAGCAAATTAGTGAAACTCTGTCTCAATATAAAAAGAAATAAAATTAAAATAGAAATGACTGGAGATGAAGCTCAGTGGTACAGCAACCCCATGGTTGAATCCCCAGATTACAAAATAAAACAAAACTATTCTTTGGAAAATTGCTTATTTTTCACAATGAACAAATTAACTGTTAATGTTCCAACTTTGGTAACATTTTTTTCTTTAAATATCTGTTGTATTTTTATTTGGTGAGCTAATCCTTTTTTATTGGTTCATAACAGTTGTACATAACATTAGGTTTCATTTGGACATAATTATAAACGCATGGAATATAATTTGCTTCAATTAAATCCCCAGTACCTATCCTTACCCTCCTGCTCCTCCCTCCCCCTGGTTCCTTTTCCTCTACTCTACTGATCTTTCTATTTTTTTACCTTTTTTTTGGGCAAAATTAGTGTCATGTGGACATACATAATGGTGAGATTCACTGTGGCATATTCATATATGTACATTGGAAAATTAAGTCAGATTCATTCCACTGTTTTTCCTTTATCCTGTCTATCCTTCTTCCCCAACAATCCCCTACTGCTTCTACTCCCCTGATATTTCTTTTATTTTAATGGAGTCCCCCTATTTCTTTTCTCTATCTCTCCCCCAACAATTTTAGACTAGCTTCCACCCAGAGAAAACATGAACTAATTCTTTGAAAATTTAGTCTCTCTAGAAAAATTTGCAAGTAAGCTTGTTTAATTTTCTAAAAACTATTGCCTTTGAACCTTATTTTAACAGGTAAAAACTGTTCTCAAGAATCATAAAATCATCCTTTCATCTTCCTTTATTGCATATTTATTTTTGCTATATAATGTAATTGGGAAGATAAAAAGATTAAGACTACTTCTTTAATAGAGGAGCTCACATATACAATTAAATAATAAAAATAAAACATGAATACAGAATAGGGCAACAAGAAAAATAACACTGCAAGGTAATGGTACACCTAAATATTTTCATATCTAACCCTTAATTATGCAGATAAGGAAACTTCTGGGAGAGGAGGTGATTATAGTCAATGTTATACAGTAATATAGTGGCTGGACTTGGATAAAACCTGGCTTTCTGGAGCCTTCTAGAACTACCTGTAAAATAAGGTAGTCCCTTCTTATCTACAGGTCGACTTCTGTGGTTTAATTGCTGATGGTCAACAGTGATCTAAAAATATTGAATGGTTAGCAATTCATAAATTTTAAATTGTGCACCATTCTGGGTAGTACAATGAAATCTTGTGCCATCCTCTCCTATCCTACACAAAAAGTAAATCATTCCTTTGTCCAGAGTATCCACACTTTATGTGCTACCCACCCAGTAATCAGAGAGTATCCATCTTGGGTTATCAGGACAACTGTTGTGATGTCACAATACTCGTGTTTAAGTAACACTATTTCATTTAATAATGGTCACAAAGTGAAAAAGTAGTGATGTTGGCAAGTCAAAGTTGCCAAAGAAAAACTGTAAAGTTCTTCCTTTAGGTGAAAAGGTGAAAGTTCCCAACTCAATAATGACAGAAAAAAAGGTATATGATGAGGTTGCTAAGGTCTGTGGTAAATTATTGTTAATCTCTTACTGTGCCTAATTTCTAAAATAAATTTTGTTATAGTATGTATGTTTAGGAGAAAACATAGTATAGAGGGCTTGGTATCATCCCCAGTTTCAGGTAGTCATCAGTGGTTTTGGCATGTATCTCCCACAGATAAAGGGGGCTATTTTACATCCCTATATTTCTTGTTGTGGTGCTTTAATTAGGGATCTAAACCCAGAACACAAAGTCAATGTCGAATTGGCCATCAATTTCACTTTTATAATTATTGACATTATACTTTCCAGTAGATTTGAACTCAGGAGTAATCACTCAGTAAAAAAAAAAAATTAAATACATTGCCTCTGGGTGTGAGGGGTTAGGTGCTTTTACATGTTTTTTCAATTTTGCAGTTATTTTAATGATAATTTTGCATTAATTTTATACTTAAGAAAAATCTGAAAAGAAAAAAAGATTAATTTTGAAACTTGACAAAAACATTAAAACAGAGGATTCTGGATGTTTCGGGGAGGGGAAGAATTGCTGGTTTGAGGAAAATGGAAATGAGTAAAAATTTGTGGGAGAGGATGTTTTGGGTGGATTTGTGTTCTGGCAGGAAAGGAGTCACATCCTGAGAACTTGGCAGAAAGAAGCTTCAGTGCTAGAAACTTCTGGGAATAGCTTTCCAACAGCTGCATGCTGGCCTGCCTTAGCCAGGCTGGTCTCAGCTTCTTCTACAGCTGCAGACTGTGGATAATGAGGTTCTTGAAACCTATTTTGTTTTCAAATCTAGATCTTAAGTGTAGCTTCAGGTCTTGCCTTAAGAGACAAGATGTTATTGGGGAGAATTTCCCAGAAAATAAGTGAATAAGAAATAACTTCAGGAAAGCACTTTTTAATTTAGAAGGTAAATTTTGTCTCCAAAGTCCCTGAGAGACAACTGATTAGGAAAGAAGGTCCTCAAGTACTTTCTCCTGTGAGGAAGACAATGGACCCAAGAGGGTTGCAGACATTGAAATATGGTCTATGGGCAGAATGGGCAAAATAAATACTTTCATGACCACTTAGTTTTACCAAGGATCCCCCCCCCCTTTTTTTTCTGTTACCAGGAATTGAATCTAGTGGCACTTAACCACTGAGCCACATCCTCAGTCCTTTTTTATATTTTATTTACAGACAGGGTCTCCCGGAGTGGCTTAGGGCCTCCCTAAGTTACTGAGGCTGACTTTGAACTCACCATCCTCCTGCCTCAGCCTCCCAAGCCACTGGATTACAGGCGTGCACCAGCATGCGCGCGCACACACACACACACACACACACACACACCCTAAGTATTTTAGACTCCAGTAAAGTTCATAGGAAATATATTTGAGGAAGAAAAGAAGGGGAGGGGACTAGTTGGAGGGAAAGAACCTCAGTAGTGGAGTGCCACTGAATAAATTAACTGACATTCTGGTTCCTGTAGTTGGTATATTTTTCTATGAAATTATCTTTTACTTTTAATTAAGTTGGGAGTGATTTTAAAGTTTTAGAGATATTTTCCCTTTTCTGTTAGACATGTTGAAAATATTTCTCCTACTTTATCATTTGTATTTTGACTTGGTTTATAGCGTTTTATTAGGTAGAAGTTTTATATTTTTATGATGCTAAATCCACCTAGAAGATTTAGCAACTAGAATCTAGAACTCTCGATTAGGAAGGTTTTCACTTACGTGAAGTTCATAAAACTTCTCCTTTCAGTAGTTTATTTGTTCTTATTTAGTGTTACTTTATTGAAATTAAGCATTCAAATATTGATAGAAATCTAGAGCAAAATTGCCCCATTCCATTCTTTAATAAAATCAAGATTTTTTTTTTTGGTCCATATTACCTTCTAAACTTTGGCCATAGACAATTCATTGTTTTAAATTTAGAAGAAATAGCATAAAAAATTTTATACTTTTCACTTTCATATTGTATTATAACATATATGTATATATACACACATATATACATATACAATCTACTTTATTATATACACATATATGTATATAACATGTATATAAACACACACACATATATATGTATATATAACATATATATACGTATATATATATCTATATATATAATCTATTGTAGTCCTTTTTTGCCCCCTAAAACCACTTTAATCCCTGTTAATGGCTTAGTGTGTCCTTTTAAAATTTAAGCCTGCTTATTAATTTATTAATTTACATACCATATATGAAATCATGCTGTATCTATTTCTCTGCTGTTTGCTTATTCACATATTTTCACTTTTTACTCACATATTTTCTGTTATTAAAATATATATTTAAGATACCACCTTTTATATTAATGAATAGAATGATAAGATTTAAACTGTTGTACCCAAACCTGTATGCATTTTCAATAGATAATCTCGGAATCCTTTACATAAATGACTAGTAGTTTTCATTCTCTCAGCAGTTTTACTTTATGCTCTTTTCACTCATATGATAGCTGATGTTATTCTTTATCAATGTTCAGAAATGTTTTATGGTTTCATTTTACTTTTACATGCTCATTTCATGCCTTATATTTGTTATGTATGTTGGTAGACAAAGGTTATCCATTTGTTCCAATGCTATTTATTGAATCTTCCATTTAATACTTTATAAAAAATAGAATTGAAATACTATATTTTTCAGAATAACATGGTTAAAAATATTCACTTACTCAGCACATTTATTGAGTACCTAATTATGTTCTCTGTTTAGGTACTAGCAGTTCAGGGGGAAGAAACAGATTAACATTTTCCATTCTTATGGAATTTAAAATCCCAACAACCCTAGGATCAGTTTTGGGATTGTAATCCTTCTTGACTTTTATTGGTATGTTTGTTCTGTAAAATAACATGAGATTTTTCTTTTTTTTTTTGTAAGGTTGACCATTTAAAAATTATTTATTTTTATAGTCTATATACAAATTCATGCATTTCATTGCAAATGTTATATTCCAGTCTGTATGTTTTTTTCCCTTCTCCTACTTGCTGTGTGTATATGTGTGTGTGTGTGTGTGTGTGTGTGTGTGTGTGTGTGTTCTAAATGCCAGGGCTGCAAAGGCCTTAGCATATTATTTAATGATCTATGGAAAGAAGTTGCAGGACTTGGTAGAGAAAGTTTGAACATTGTACAACTCATTCTCTCCTTGGTAGAGGCAGATTGGGATACAATGAAGGGCCATGCCATGCCTTCCAGCAGAGGGAATTTATAGGAAAGTCTGCATGCCCACTGTGCAGATAGATTTCTTCAGCTATATCATGAATAAATTCTTTCATTTATAATCAAAGTCACTTGGCTTTGCTCCTCACCTAAAAATTAGAGACAAGGAAAGAGGCCACCTTCTCTCCATTTCCTTCATTATCATGTTCTTTAGAGAATTTCTTATCTCACTGCCCAGAACAACAGCTTTCCTGGGCACTTACTAGTGTTTACCTCAACTGTGTGTGTATGTGTGTGTGTGTGCGCGCGCACACGCACGTATGTGAAACAGGGCACTAGGGATTGAACTCAGGGGTGCTCTACCATTGAGCTCTATTCCCAGTCCTTTTTATTTTTATTTTTTATTTTTTACTTTTTACAGACTACATTTTGATTCATTGTACACAAATGGGGTACATAATTTCATTACTGTGGTTGTACACGATGTAGATTCATACCATTCGTGTAATCATACATGTACATAGGGTAATGATGTCTGTCTCATTCCACCATTTTTCATACCCAGTCCGTCTCATTTCCTTCTACGTAATCTAAAGTTTCTCTATTCTTCTCTCACCCCTCCCCCATTATATATCATCATCCACGTATCAGGGAAAACATTCAACCTTTGATTTTTTGGAATTGGCTTATTTCACTTAGCACGTTATTCTCCAACTTCATCCATTTACCTGCAAATGCCATAATATTATTCTTATTTATGGCTAAATAAAATTCCATTGTGTATATATCCCACAGTTTCTTTATCCATTCTTCTGCTGAAGGGCATCGAGGTTGGTTCCACAATGTAGCTATTGTGAATTGAGCTGCTATAAACATTGATGTGCCTTTGTTATTAGTATGCTAATTTTAAGTCCTTTGGGTGACAGAGTCTTGCTAAGCTTCCCAGGCTGGCCTAGAACTTGCCATCATATTGCCTCAGCCTCCCAAGTAGCTAGGATTGCAGGTGAGTGCCACCACATGACCGTTTCCACTTAATGGAATTTTCTGTCATATAGAAATTTAATTTTAAAATAGTGAAAAGTACCAATCTTGAACTACTCTTTTGGAAATACTTCAGTCTAGATATTCTGAAAATCTTCTATATAAACGAAGAATAAAATATTAAAATAAAATACTTTTAATGGAATAAATGAGCTTTCCAGAAAATAGGGCAGCCCCCTGAAGTCAGGATAAAGGGGGTGCCTGTCAAGACAGGTTGGGTGGGTTTGAAACTGCTAGCTGTGCTTGTAGCAGGTGGTCTAGAGCTTTGGGCTGATGGCGTTATTATCTGCAGGGACAGGAGACAAAGTCTTGTATCTGGGTAGGGTATGGAGGCAGAATTATTATCCTAACATAGAGCTGAAGCCATAGAAGAAGTATTAGGAAAAGGGTGAACTAGGAGAGAAATTCATCCTACTCTTCTATTTCGATCTCAGTTATGGATCAAGGGAAATTGATCTTTTTGTGAATTAATGACCCTCCCACCATTTTTCTTTAACAAACTATAAGCAGTGAATGTTCATTTAAAGTAGAACTTAGTTGGTAGTACTTCCCAGACAACTGGCAGGCAGAACTGTAAGTCCTGTCTACAGGAAGACACCCTCAAAGCAAGACTAAAAAGAGTTCTCGTAGATAAGCAAGAAATATAATCTCATAGAAAATTAAAGCACTTTTGGCATTAGAAGACAAGCTGTAATTAACAAGAGCAAGCAGAAACAGCAGCAGAATCAAGTCTAGGAAAACTTCAGCATTAAAATATTGAAATTATTGAACTCAGATAAAAGTTGGCAATATGTATTTTTTAATGAAAGGGATCAAAAACTGGGTAAAAAGGTACACATCATGAAGAGAATAAAGTCAATTTGAAAAAAGATATAAAGAGTGATAGGTAACTGACAGACACACAAGTGTAAGAACAGGAGGATAAGGGGATACTTCTATAAATTGGTCTCACTGTGCTGACCTCCACATGCTTTTGTCTAAAAAAAATTTGTTCACCTGCAGCTCTGCCTGGCTTAAGTCAGTAGGATATGTTACTTTCCTTGGCAAACAACCTGTTATCTGTAGGAGAAATGCAGACCTCAAATTCTGATAAAAAGAACACAAGTTACCCTGAAAGGGGGAATTTGACCTTTACACAGACCAGATGCCATAACTCAGGCAGATAAGGATAATTCCCCCTAACCGTAAAGTCTGTAAGAATAGGTTCCAGTTACAACTGGTAGGCTTGGGCTAAAGTGACCAAGAGTTGTCATGCACAGTGGGGACTTGAAAGTCTGATGTCTTCATGCTCCTAGTGGAAATCAAGAGGTGGTCTTGGATGGGACTCTCTGGAAACTTTCCTGTTTCCCCAGTAAAACTGGAGGGTCAGGCTGTCCTTCTCTCTGAGCAGAAAGTGAGAAAGGACCACTGTGGCTGCCTCAGTTCTTTGATGAGTCCTTGTCCTGTAACAGATGTGACAGAAAAAGCATAAATTTAGCAAATTTAATTTAATCATTTAAAGAGGTGATTCGATAGAGCTTAATAGATTGAACTGGAAGCGAGCTAAGAAGAATTTACTCACAATGCAGAGACAAAGGAATGGAAAAAATGAAGTCAAAATATGAATGACACTGATTGTCAGATTCAAGAATCCCAAGTGGGATAAATAAAAGGAAAGCAACACAGAAAGACATGATGTTATCATCAGGGTAGGTATCCAGTTGTGGTCCAGGTCGTTGGTGTCCGGAACAAAGAATTTAGTAGCACACATGCAAATAACAGGCAAAGTACAGATTTATTGAGGGTTAGGGTGAAAGTAGCACTTGGTTAGGTAGAGTGGAGTGGGCCGAGCAGGAGAGAGGAGCTCAAGTTCCGTATCTCTGGAAATTTGAGTCAAATGCTGAGCTGTGAGGTGTTCTCTTCCCTATATGGACCTGATTAAAGACCTTACCCCATTAGTTACCTTATGATACCTGAACAAAATATTGTCCAATTTCCCCCCCAACTGGTTACTTTAGAAAACCAAATTAGTTTACTGCACACTTTACCCCTGTTCGTTATTTTAAAGTACTGAATCTGAGGTGGGAGTTGTCATGGTGATAAATCCTCAGTGGCAGGAGTTGTCAGGGTAATGGGATTTATTGTAAACAGGGACAGGACTCTTGTCTTGTCCTCCAGCAGCTTCTAATACTCTGTCTCTACCATCTTGATGTCCCTGAATTCCTACCTAACATTATCAGAGTAAACCTGCAGAACACCAAAGACAGCATATCATAAAATTTCAGAGGACGCATTATCCAGAAAGAAACAAAAAAACACTGTTGAATATTCCACAGAATAAGGGAAGCCAGAATATGAGAGAAAATTACTGCCATCTTAGAATTTCACACCTAGCCAACTCTTTAAAAATGTAGATATTTTTAGACTAACAAAAACTGAGCACTTACCACCAATAGACTTTCACTAAGAGAAACTAAAAAAAAAAAAAAAAAAAAAAAATCAGTCAATCAATTCAAGTTGAGGGGTTAGAAAAGCCAAAACTATTGTGATGATAATGAGACAGTGGTGATAAAACATCCTAGTGGCTTTGTATTATTGTGAAGCCAGAGAAGGAGATTGACCAGCTCAGACACTTTAAATTGTGCATGTCAAAATTTTACTGAGATTAGATATCAAGGTCACAGCTTTCATACCAGTAGATTAGGAAATACGGGAAACAACACCAAACAAAACTTTAATTCAGAAAGCAAAGAAGGAAAGTAAAAAGGAAAAGGAAATATGAAAACAGTGGTGAGGGAGGTATAGAAGGGTTTAGGCAGCCAGGGCAAGATGGTGAGTAAGGAAGTTGGGGGCAGGATCAGAACAAGGGAGCGTAGAGAGGGTCTTCTAATGAGGTCAGCTTCCTGCTTGATGAAAGTGCTTGTAGACACAACCCAGGGACCCAATCAGGCACTTCCAAACTTGCGCTCCCAAGTGGGGATCCAATAGAAAAACTAAAACAGACACGTGGACAGACTGGGCACCAATCAATACTAGTGAGAAAAGCATGGACAGGGGACAAGATAAGGAAAGGAGTAAACTCCAGGGACCATCAAAATAAGAGGTCAAAACTCTCTCACCAGATTCCCAACTCTGGGGCCCCTTCTCATCAGAGAAGTCTATCTCTGTATCTCTGTCACTTTTGCAATAAATCTACTTCTTGCTTGCTGTTATGACTTGGATATGAGGTATCCCTCAAAAGCTCACATGTGAGACAATGCAAGAAGGTTAAGAGGAGAAATGATTTGGTTGTAAAACTCTTAACCCAGTCAGTGAATTAATCCCCTTTTAGGGATTAATTGAGTGATAACTGAAGTGGTAGGGTGTGACTAGAGGAGATTGGAATTGAGGTATGGCTTTGGGGTATATATTTTGTATCTGGAGAGCAGAGTCTCTCTCTCTGCTTCCTGATGATGCGAGCTGCTTCCTTCTTCCACGCTCTTCCAGCCTGAGGAATGGAGCTGGTCTTCTATGGACTAACCACCGAAACCCTGAGCCCTCAAATGAACTCTACCTCTTCTTTAATTGTGCTGGTCAGATACTCTTAGTCACAGCAGCCAAATAACTGATGAAAACACTTGCTATCTCTTTGTCCTAATCTTCAATTCTTTGTTGAACAGAAACAACAAACCCAGCACCCTTCGATGGTAACAGTGGGACAAATGGAAACCAAAAGATTACAGATGGAAATAGATCCATAAATGCCAATAAATTAAAGAAGCACAAATGGGTTAAACTCTTCAGTCTAGAGATTTAGGATCTCAGATGAGATATGAAAAACCAACATACTATATGCCATTTCTAAGGAAAGAAAATCAAAAGTAAAAATGTCAAACAAGGTATACAAGGCAAATGAAAATTGAATTTAGCCCTTTTCATACCAGATATGATAAAATTTAAGGCAAAATGTATTATTGTAGATAAAGATTGACAGTATATGATGATATAATATTTAAAAGGCCCGAAGAAAGTTTCAGTGAGATTCTGAACTTTCACACTTTCACACACTGAATGAAATAGCTCCAAACTATGTGAATAAAATGGACTGCAAAGAAATATAGATAATTTTATGTCTATGGTTGGAACCTTTAACACACCTCTCCCAATAATTTATAGATCAAAAAATTAAAAAGAAATGAGAGTATGGAACACTGACACGACATAACAATATACTTAATCTTCATCACCATCTTAGAGAATAAATGTATTTAAACACTCATAGTATGTTTACATAGAATGTAAAGCAAGTCATAGGAAATGCTAAAAAAATCAGGATCATACCCAAGTCACAATTTCTCAGACTACAATGAAATTAAATTAGAAGGAAATAGAACAAAAATAGCACATATCTAAAAACATCCGCCTATGCTGAAAATTTGAAGTTCACTTCTAATAAACTCTTGAGAGAAAAAGGAATCATAACATATAGTATTAGAAAATGCTTGGAACTGAATGATAATAATGATATTTGATAATGATATTTAATGGTATTCAGTGTAGGTAAGGAGAATATCAAAGGAAATTTGCAGCTTTGGATGCTTAGAAATGCTCCTCAGAAAAAAGAGAAAGATTGAAATTTCACATGGCAAGCATCCAACTCAAGTTATGGGGGAAAAGCAGCAGTAAAGGATACCTGGAGATGAGCTATCTCGTGAAGACACTTTCATACCTCCCTCAAGGAGGAGAACTGACTTAGCTGATGGGCAAGTTTGGGAAAAAGAATTGAGCATATTTGATGCAGATCTTCTAGAATTCTGTCAGATCTTGAAACTACTGGAGAGGGGTCACTGCATGGTTTTCTGTTCTTGCACTGCATGGCAAGCCCCACTGTGTACCCTCCCCCCTCTTATGAGGTGCCTATCTCTATTTTCAGCACTACTTGTGAAGATGTGCCTCCTAATTCCCATGTGAAGTATAGGTAAGAAAAAGGCACTTTCTCCTTTTCTATCGGTAATCCTATCAATCATTTCAATTTCCATCTGACTCTTGTGTATGCCATGGTGATTTCTAAATTTGAGAAAGGTAATATATCTATTGAACGCCCCGCCTTCAAATTCCAGCACTGTATATGACAGGATAAGATATGTTATTGTAACAGTCGAGATGGGGGTGAAGAACTGCGAAAGGCATAATACTGTTGAACTTCCTGTATCAGCTTTGAGGAAATGTTTATTTCTTTTCACTAAGCATAGGATGTTCCAGTACTTGCTTTTTATGATGCCAGAAGGCAAAATGAGGTGTCAAGAAGGCTGTGTGCCTGACTTATTCTAGAAATATTGCATTATGTGACAGTTTCTTGTAGTGAAAAACTATGAAGTCTCATGCTGCTCACAGAGGTTTCCTTCGGTTACTTCTGGAAGGGTGGTGAAAACTCATATGAGAGTCTTCAGTAGATTGACCATGAGTCCTAGTTCAGAGGATTTATTTCAATGATTTCATAATTCCTGTGGTAGAAAATTGGGAGAGGCTGTGTCAGAGGCATCTGGCTTGACCTAATTTTAAATGAAATGTCCTGTTGTCTTATTTTTTATTTTCTTTTTCCCTCTTTTTTTTTTTTTGGGGTGGGAAGGGGTATGGGGATTTAACTCAGGGAGCTTTATCCCTGAATCATATCTCCAGCTCTTTTTATATTTTGAAACAATGTCTCTCCAAGTTGCTGAACCTGGTCTCAAACTTGTTTATTCTCCTGCCTCAGCTTCCCGAGTTGCTGGAATTACAGGCATGTACCACCATGTCTGGATTATTTTTCTTTCTTGACCCATACATAAACTCTTAAATACCACAAACATACATACTCACATATTGAAATGTATGTATGTATATTTATGTACACTAATAATAATGTATATGAGCATACACATATTTATATGAGTGTTTATGTATGTATATGGATATCAGTGATTTGCAGATCTGGTACTATCATTTAATTATAAAAAGTAACTTCAGTTTTATTTCTCATAGCAAAAGTAAGAATTTGAGATCCATTGCAAATAGTCATTCACTCTTGTTATGGTTTGGATGTGAGATGTCCCTCAAAAGCATACGTGTTAGAAAATGCAAGAAGGTTCAGAGGAGAAATGATTGGGTTGTGAGAGTCTTAACCCAGTCTTAAACCCTGATAGGGATTAACTGAGTGGTAACTGAAGTGGGAGGGTGTGGCTGGAGAAGGTGGGAATTGGGGTGTGACATTGGGATACATATTTGTATCTGGCAAGTGGAGACCTCTTTCTCTGCTTTCTGATCACCATGTGAGATGCTTCCCTCTGCCACACTCTTCTGCCATGGTGTTCCTGCCTCACCTGGAGTCCTGAGGAATGAAGCCTCCATCTATAAACAGAGACCACTGAAACCATGAGTCCCCAAATACATTGTTCCTCCTCTACAATTGTTCTGGTCTGGTTATTTAGTCACAGCAGTATAAAAGCTGACTAAAACAACTCTAGAACAGAAAGTTTAAGGTTAAACTTTGTTCTATTTGAATTAATAATAATATCACAAAGCTAGCCTGCCTGCCTGCTTTTCTTCCTTCCTTAAGATAGTTTGAACTTTGATTTTGAGCTGAGGTTAGGGTTTATGCTTTTATAGACATTTGCTAGTTTTAATTTATTTTATACTTTATTAGATGGGTACAAATAGGTGCAAATAAACAGAATTCTTCATCTCAGTCTAGCAAATCTCTAAGAAGTAGAGTTTTTCAGTTTTTCTCAAATAGTTGTTTCTTGATTCTGCAGAATTATGTCCAGAAGCAGAACCATTTACTGAGTTATGGAGATATTCATACTTTATTTATTTTTTATTTTACTAATATTTATGATGCACAAATTATTTACAGCAGATTGTTTTATGTATGTAGGAAATGAATTTAGGCAAAGGATGCCCTTTTCTTTTGTATTTGCTTTGCGTTGCTGCTTAGATTTAGTCTGAACATTGATGTCATGGTAGGTGAAAGTAGCTATTGGGCATTTCAATTTTTCTAGGAGGATTTCTGATTTTTTTGCCTAGAATATCTCTATGGTGTCCACTTGGGTCATAGTAGATAGTACAGCTGGTGTCCTTTCCCTTCTACATTTGTGATGTAGAATTTATATAGGTTTGTGCAATATGTGTATGCTGGGCGTTAGGGAAGATGTTTTGTCAGAAGCATCATTGGCATAGGAAGTTGTGAGTTCCAGAAGTCCTGAGGACTCTCTTTAGTGCTAATTGGTAGGTGGTACATGTCATCTACCATCAGTATGAAGGTGAGAGTTCTGAAGAAAATCACTGAACGTTTCATTTCCTCACCTCTCGACTGCAGTCCTCTCTCTGGGTTACTGGTTTTTGTGAGTTAATATTACAGCGGGTTACCAGTGATGAGTTCCTCCTCCCTAGATGTGAAGACTGAACACCCGGGAAATGCCAAGGCAAGCATAGAAAACAAGTTTTATTTAAAGAATAGTAACACAGACTTCACCACAAAGAAGGGGGCCTAAATCTGGGTGTCCTGGGAGAGGGTGAATCTTGTCCTTTTTATAATTTCCAGGTTTCTTACTTCTTTTGTCCCCTCCCCTTATACTGAACATGTGGTGAAAAGGGGAGATTCAGGGGGAGCAGCCCAGTGAATACTCATTAATAATTCCCTGCTGAGAGGGACAATCTACCCAGAGGTAGGTGACATTTTGGTTATCAGATAGGGAGGGGGAAGTGTCCTGAAGGTATTTACATTCCATCCTCCTCTGAGCCAGCTTCCATCTTCCCAACCCTATTCAGCTTCCATTTTCCCTACCCCACAGGATTCATCTATCTATACTAACTGCCTGACTTTTGTTCTTGCTTCATTCGGAGGGACTGGGAATGAGTGGAGAAGAGCTTGAGAAAGATATTGCCATGGAGATGTGCTTAATCTATGTAAACATCGGACTTCTGGTTTCTGTCAAGAGGGTGAAGCAACTTGTCTCAATCACAGAAAAACAACCCAGGAGAAACTAAAGAAGCAAGAGGAAGGCATGATTTCCAGAATCCAACCATAGTGACCCCAGAGCAATGACAATGAGGCATCAAGCAACTCTGGGAAGAAGGGAGGTTGCCTGTTTTTTTTTAAATTAATTAATTAATATACACCAGTATGAGGTGGGTAGCTGCAACTTGGTTCCTTGGAGAGACTAGATTGGAAGAATATTTGTAAATTCTCATTTATATTTCACCTGCCAAGTGCTTACACAATCATTGCCTGCCCTATGGAGACAGAAATAAGTACTAACAGTTCAATCATGAATATCAATTTGTGCAGCAAAAATGTGGACTGAGGAGCTGATGGAAACAGGTGTGAACTGACCGGCCATGCATGTCTCATGCCTTCACTGCTCGCCTGCCCACCATCAGGGTTTGTAAAGTATCACATAAGAAAGCAACTTGAAAGGTGAGACCCACAAGTAGGAGTGGCCTCATGGAGCAACAGTGATCAGGGATGGATGGCAGGGGTTCATGGTTATGTGACCACACTCCACTAAAATCAGGGGCAACTAGCTTTTTCTGCCAAGTGCCAGATAGTATTTTAGGTATCTTGAGCCATATCATCTTGTTGCTGGAAGCTCAGTCCTTGTCCCTGGTGCCAATCCAATAACTAGGATGCAATTTTGAGGAAAAGGGAGAAGCGGGAAGGTTCATTGCTTTGCTAGCAAAGGCAAAACACAGGAAACTCCTATCCCATAGTCTGTGATTCTGCCCATCAGCAGGAACAGGGGGGCTTTTAAAGAGGTGATTCAAAGCCTGTATACATTCCACGTGCTCTTGGTTGGAGTTGTAATTCATTTGTCAATTTGGGAGATAGTCCTTTCTGAGATCTTCTGGCACCATTCCCAAAGTCTGGATTACTAGTTCCTATGGTGGGTATGCCGAAAATGCAGAGGAAAGGTATCCTGTTTCCCCTGAGATTAGGAAGGGGTAAAGACTAGGAAGGAGGAAGGAGAGAGGAAGAGAAAGAAACATGTTCATTTAAAAAATAAGTTGTAGTGGAACAGCAGCAAGGGCTATATTCAAAGCATAAAGTGGACCACGGTTAAAATCTCAGTTACAACTTCTCAACTCTGTCCTTGTAAAATTAAAGCAGAATATGTGAAAGGAATAGGAGTTTCTGTTTTAGAAAACTTTATTTATGAAAACAGGCAGTGGGTCAGGTTTGGCCCATGGACCAACATTTGCAGTCCCCTGCCTTATGTTAACCAGATTGACCTACACCAATACATGACCTTTTGCTGTTGGTCAACATGTATTACCAGAAGGAGCAGTTGATGTCTCTATGGCACTTGAGTACTGAGTTAACAACAGATGAGGAGTAAAATTTCTATCCAAAAGAGACAAATAATACAAAATACAAACTGAAATAGAATTACTGATAGGATAAGCATTTAAAATATATGAAATAAGGATTATAAAGCTGCTCCCCCGCCCCTTACGCTGCAGTCATTTCCCCGCCTCCCAATTTACAACCTAACTTGTCAGTCTGTGAACATCCTAGCTAGATATTGGTTCATCAGTCAGCCTGCAAGTATCCTTCTCCGTTATTGGTCCCCTGTTAGCCTGCAGAATTCCACTGCTTAAGAATGGCTCTCCTGCCATTTTCTCTCTCTCTCTCCTCCTCGCTTTCATGCTCTCTCCTCCTGGCTTTCATGCTCTCTCCTCCTGGCTTTCACTCTCTCTCTCGTGCTCTCTCTCTCTCTTTTCCTCTCATTTTCTCTCTTACCCTGCAGGGAGACACTCTGTCTGTTGGCTTAATGAACTCTCTTATGTGATTTCCCCCGTCTGGAGTGGTTTCTGGGTTCTTACAAGGATACTCTAGAACCTGAGGTAAGATATTAGAAAAATAAAGAAAAAGAGTGTAACGGTGGTTCACCTCATGCTTTGAATGTAGCCCTTGCTACTCTGCCACTGAGGCTTATTTTAAAATGAACATGTTTTCTTTTCCTCTTCTCCCTCTCGCCCTACCTAACCTGGGGGGGGTGAAGAACAGGATTACCTTTTTTCCCAACCTGGGTGGAGCACATGCCCACCACAGGAACCAAGTAATTCAGACTTCAGGGATGGCACCAGAAAAGTCAAGGAAGAGCTGTCTACCAAATTAACAAGTGAATCACAACCCCCCAAAGGGAACACCTGGAACAAATCTCTCTTTTTAAAAAACCTTTCGTTCTCCCTGATGGACACCCTGTGGGACAGGAGTTCTCTGTGTTTCTCCCTTTCTAGCAAAGCAATACAACTTCCTTTTTCTTTTTCTTAAAATGGTGTCCTCATTATTCAATTGGCATGGGGAACAGGGGCCAAAATTTTGGTAATGAGGAAATCACAAACAAGAACCAAATAACAAATGTTAGTATTTATTAAAATTAAAATTAAAAAATATAATAAAGTGTCAGATTACTATAGCAGAAGAGCCACTACATTGAAACTCTTCAGAAGGCAATGGGAATTACAAGACAGAATATATTTAAAAAGCAAGGCAAGGTTATTCAGTTTTGAGTGGTGTTTGGAAAGAGCTTCGTCAGTTTTGAACTTCGTAAATTTTTGACTGCCTTTGCTCAGAAGAGCTGTTGGAAAGGTTGTAATACTGCAGTTCAGAAGAACAGATCAAACTGAGAAAATGCCTCCTTTTGAAGTGGATATACTGGTGGTACCAGTGGAAATACAAGATATGAAAAGTATTAAATGTCATATAATAGAGGAGATTAAAGACCTGTGCTTAGTGATGAAGAAAGTAATGTCAGAGCACTTGGAAAGTTTCAGGGAGTTAACAAAAATGTGTAAGCCAGATTAGCTATCAAATGAGACTACTGATGTAAATGCCAAACAAGAGGATGTAGAGAAAAAGGGAGATGAAATCAATATAAATGGAGAAAAAGAAATTTAGATGGGTGGTCCCAGAGATGCAGTCTATGCTTAATAGAAATACCCGAAACAAGACAAAGCAAATGAAGCTGAAATAATAAACTAACTGAAGAAATTTTTCCAGAGTTGAAGAACAAACTAGGTCTGCAAATGGAAAAAGCTCACAGGGTACCTTAAAATTTAATGAAAAGGAAACACCACCTAGACATATTCTGGTGGCTTTAAATTTTCAAGGATAAAGAAAAACTTTTACAGGTATTCAGGCAGAAAGCAGGTTACTGATAAAGTGGCAAAATTCAATCTGCCTTTAGGTTTTTTTTTTCTTTTGTAATTCTAAATGCCAGAAGACAGTGGAACAGTATCTACAAAGTTTTAAGGGTAAATCATTTTGAACTGAGAGTTATATACCCTGCCAACTTATTTTTTCTGTTCGCCAGCAATTGGAAGATAGATATGCAGAGGTTAAGAAAATCTTATCAACTAAGAACCTTCTCTGAAAATCTTGCTGATTTACTGCAGCCAATAGAGAATGTGAATTAAAATAAGTAGGGAGGCAATTGTGTGAAAGAATTAATGGTAAATATTAAAACTAAAGAGCATTGCCTTTCAGTTGTTACATATAGGGTAATAAAACAAAAAATAGATTTGTAAGCGGCATGTGAAATTTTTAACTTTATAGTTTTAAGCTGCCAAAAGGCATGCCAAATACTCAAAATGTATTGGTTACAAAAATACTGTTTTATTTTTACCATGTAGTATTGTAGATAAAAAACACATGTTGTTAAGCTAAGACATAAAAAGGATTTGTCACGGTGGAAAGGATGTGTACAATAAAGACTGTACTTGTTAATCTGTCAAAAAAAAAAAAAAGACAAAGCAAGATAAAGCAAAGCAAAACGTTAAGAAATACACAGAGAAAAATAAATGGGGAGAAGGTAATATTTGAGGAATTCATGGAAATAAATATCCCAGAAGTAGGGAAAAAAAACCTAACAAGTTAAGGTCAAAATCTAAAAAGGGGGACAAGCTTCTTAACTTTAGGTCCAAGGTCTGGTTAAGTTGAGGATAACGTTAAAGCTGTCTCAGTCAACACTAAGCTGGAATGCACATTATATGAGAACTCATCCAACTATTGCTTTTCAGGGGAGGCAAGAAAAGATGGGATTAAGGGTGGAGAGGGATTCAGATAGGAGAGGGTCTCTTGTTTTGTACAGATCAGGGTATTAGATAGAAAAATGAAAAATCCCCAAGATAAAGTGGCCTGGGAAAAGGGAGAAAAAAAGAAGGCCATATGCTGATGACTTTCATCTCCCAAGACAAAGGATGTTCAGATGCCAACTGCAGACAGGGAAGAAGTACTCTTCCTCCCCAAGGTGACAGTCCTTAGAGGGCATTAACCCTCTTCCAAGATAGATCTGTAGATTTTCATACCAGAGGATCAAAACCCTAAACCCTCAAACTAATACATTCACTGACCCCAAATTCCTGATCCACAGACTCTGAACCCAGAGGTTTGAAATCCTAAACCCTCACACTGACACATTCCCTGACCCCAGATTTCTGAGTACCCAAGAAAACTGATATGCGCACTAGACCACCCCTCAAAATAACCTATATTGTAAGAACCCAGAAAACCACACCGGACCCGGGAATTGACATAAGAGGGTTTATTAAGCAAACAGAGTGTCTCCCTGCAGGGTAAGAGAGAAAATGAGAAGAAAAGAGAAAGGGTGTGTGCAAGAGAGAGAGTGAAAAGTGAGGAGGAGAGAGAAAGAAAGTAGGAAAGAGAAAGCAGGAGAAAAGATGACAGGGAAGCTATCCTTAAGCAGTTGAATTCCACTGGGCTAACAGGGGACCAATGACGAAGAAGGAT
The DNA here is from genome assembly GCF_902686445.1 of Sciurus carolinensis. Classification (NCBI taxonomy): domain Eukaryota; kingdom Metazoa; phylum Chordata; class Mammalia; order Rodentia; family Sciuridae; genus Sciurus; species Sciurus carolinensis. Next base: position 122,511,800 of record NC_062223.1, read on the forward strand.
ACTTGCAAGCTGACTGATGAACCAATAGCTAACTAGGATGTTCACAGGCTGACAAATAGTTGGGAGGCAGGGAAATGACTGCAGCATAAAGGGCGGGAGAGCAGCATTATATTACATATATAAACTCAGTCCCTTTCTTTGTTCAGTGGCTCATTTTCCACCAGGAAAGTGGGTCCACTGAAGCCATTTAATCCCTGCACCCTCTGTTCCTGTGTGAGACTTCACTTCTGAATAAACAGCTGAGATGATTAGTGAGGTTTGTATCCTGCCCAGTCTTTTTGTAATGCAGTGCTGATATGGTACCTTGGCAGTATCAGCTTAACTAAACTTGGTCAACCTAGAGAATAACAATCTTCTCCAAAGGTAATGAGTTTATGGGGAAAAAGCAGAAGCACTTGCAAATGCAGCATATGCGTACCATAAGGAGCCATACCCAGGGAGGCTGAGGCAAGGGGAAACTTTTAAATAAAAAAGAGACATGCACAAGTGATTTGTTTTGAAACAAAGAGAACACTGATTGTAGAGGCTTATCACAGGAGTCTGACCTTAGCTTATAAATGGAGACAGTGTATTGAGCAAGTGTTCTTGTACATCTGGTTAGTTATCCTGTGACTCATGTAGCAAGCTGCAGTTTGAAAAGTCTTTGGCAAAAGTTCCTGTACAGGCATATGTGTACAGAAGTTTTTGTAATAGATTTTATCATGGCCAAGTATGCATGAAGACCCTTCCCTCATGTTCTCCTAGCTGAATATATATTTGGTTAGGGTTTGAACAAGTGACTCAATTTTGAATCTGAAAAAGTTCACAAATTTCTTCTGAGGTGGTAGAGGGAAAGAAGAGGAAAAGAGAAAGAAAGAAAGAAAGAAAGAAAGAAAGAAAGAAAGAAAGAAAGAAAGAAAGAAAGAAAGAAAGAAAGAGAAAGAAAGAAAGAAAGAAAGAAAGAAAGAAAGAAAAGAAAAGAAAGAAAGAAAGAAAGAAAGAAACTCAGTTTCCTGATCAACCTGGATGATTTCAGTGATATTCTATAGTGGGTTATCCAGTATTTGCTGGGCCGCCATGGTAAATTCATTTTCCAATTCCTTAAGCATCAACAGTGCCAGCCCACTTTATAAATGAAGTTTCCTTATAGTTGTTCTTCCTTACTGGTTCCAATGTCCCTAGCAGTTTTATATCTTTTGATATTTTTCATAACTATTCACACTTACTTGCATGGTGAACTTTGATTTCGGTTCTTTATATTTGAGTTGTGCCTGCAAAATTTCCTGGTCTATTCTCTGTTCTATTCGTTTCTCTATCCTATTACCTAAAAGGGCAATTAGACACTTAGTTGTTTCCTTATAGATTGATCCTTCTTAGGAATATCGAATTGGGAGAATCTAGTGCCTACTATATAAAATATGACATAAAATTTTGTGTCAATTTAGTAGTATAAATAATTGGGTCCTTCTCAAGACCAAGTGAATTATAATTTGCATTTTAAACAAACCCTCTACGTAATATATTTGCATATTAAAGTTTGAGAAGCACTGTTCCAGGTTTGGATGAAGCTAATGTCATGGACAATATAGCTACTTTATTTTATAATCGAGGTAACTGAGAAAATAGAAATGTATTGATTTTCTTTAAACTGTGTTCTAGTTTGTGGGTGGAGCCTGATTGGAACCCAAGATATCTGAATTTCATTCAAGGACTAATGTCAACCCATAATGTCACTTGCCATTTCTAGGTTTCTCAAAAGTAATTTCTGGTTAATATTTTACTTCTCTAATTGGTATCAGTTTGGTATCAGTCTCAGCTGTTCCTGTCAGTTGCTTTTATGTGTGCCAATTCCTGATATGGTCCACATGTAGGGGACATGTAGGGAACAGCTGTGTATTCCTCCAGCTAGCACCTTTTCTGACACGGTGTAGTTGCAGTATGTTCTCATGAATGAAGAACAGTGTGTACAATTACACTGCTATCAACATACCATGTGCTTCAGTTCCTAACTGCAAGTTTATGCCATGTACGCCTAATTAATATTCATGGACATGAGAATTATTGTATAAGTTTTAGAGAATAGGGGCATGCATAGCTTTTTGTCACCTCTGATATAGGATTCTTCTTTTCTCCAATTTATTACAAGTCTTTTTTTTTTTAGGTGAAATTTCATTCTTCTAATCTTTGATCCTGATTCTGCTCCAAAACTAGGTACTTTCTAGATTGAAAGTTGGAAATGAATTACTAACAGATTTATTAAATTTTGCAGATGGTGACTATTTTAAATTTTATCTCTAAAGTCTTCCTTATCAAATTAATTAAATCCAGGAGATAATCTATGCACAATAAAAAGTATAACTGCTTATGTTTGCTCAATACATTTTTCTCAAAATTTCAAGGTTTGTCTCTAAGGTTGATACTAACAGTGTAATAGTGGTCCACTTCACCTTTTGAATATAACTCTGAGGCTTATTTTTAAAAGGGACATGTTTTCCTTTTCCTCTTCTTCCTCTCCCCCTCCCTAATTGTGGGGGGAGGGGTCAGGGAACAAGATTACCCTGAGTTATCTGTGCTCCACAGGAAGGAGATATCTGCTAGAGGATCTAGGAAGTGAATATCTCCCAAATGAACAAGTGAACGTTCACACACCACACACCATCAGGGCTCCCTGGGACCCTGCCCACCCCACCCCAAATCAGGGCACACTTAGAATGTAGCCGTTGAAGAGTTCCTTTAAAAGCCCCCTGTTCCTCCTGATGGGTAGAATCACAGGCTCAGGGACAGGAGTTCCCTGTGTTTCTCCTTTGCTAGCAAAGTAATAAAACAAACTTTTTTCTTTTTCTCAAAACCAAGTCTTCATTATTAAATTGGCATTCATTGGCACTGGGGACAAGAACTGAACTTTCGGCAACATCAGGAAGAGATATGGCTGGGTTCCATGGTACTACATTCTCAATTTTGTGACCAGCTGTCTACAACAGCTGCAACTGGTTCTGAGTCTCTGGAGAAAAAGGCAAGAAAAGGAATGCCTCTGATTATTGGCCTTGGAATCCAACCTCAATCAATCTATTCCTTTGATGAACTGGGTTGGTTGATGTGAGATACACCGACTCTTTTTTTTAATTAGAGAAGGTCAATCCATGACTAAAAGTAGCTTAGATTCACCCTCTAAGATTGATCCTTGATATCTTACCCCTGTGAGTAAAGAAGCATGGAAAGACTCCAAGGGAAAGCATCTCAGGAAGGGTCAGACTATTTGTCCCTAAAGCCCAGAGCCCCAAGCGTATAATAAGGACTTCACGCTTTTTTTCCTTGTACCATTGATGTCTCAGTGTGGGAACTGTAACAGGAGGACATTATCTTCAGTGGCAGGAAGGTCCAATCTTCGTGTACAGCTAAGCTATGTACATGCAAAAAAAGGGAATTCAAAGATTCTTAAGCACAACCATTCTAACTGGTTTACTCTTCACACCCAAAGCACTAAAACAACCTGAGCCCTAACATATGCTTTTTAAATCAATAGATGAAACTGTATGCATTTGCCATGTGTGTAAAGCATATTGCTTTAAGTATATATACATTGGGAAATGACTAACCTAGCTAATCAACATCTGTATGACCTCACTTTGTTGCCACTTTTGTGTGTGTCCTCAGAACACTTTAAATCCATTCTCTCAGCATTTTTTAGGAGTACAATATATTGATAATTATAATCATGTTATGAAATGGATTTCTTGATCTCATTCATGCTCTACTAACTGAAAAATTAGTATTCTTTGACTAACATCTACCCAACGCCCCTTCCTCTCCCACTTCTCCCTCTGTTAACAGCTGTTCTACTCCCTCCTTCTGTAAGGTCAATATATATATATAATTTTTGTGGTTTCTTAAAAATGTTTTTTAATGTTAAGTAACTCACTTGATTCCTAACTAAGGAGCCTTGGTTTTGAGCTTTCTGCATCTACATTTTCTTTCTCAAGTTAGAAACCCAAGATTAAAGGACACCAACAAAAAGTTAGGGCCAACTTGCCACTGATTCAGGCTTTCTGGTTATCTTCACATAAAATCATGATCTTCCTTAAAGTTCAAAATATAGTGAGTTTTTTTTAAAAATTTTTTCTAATTAGTTATACATGACACTAGAATGCATTTTGACAAATCATACATAAATGGAGTATAACTTCTCATTCTTTTGGTTGTACATGATGTAGAATTACACTAGTCATGTAGTCATATATGCACATAGGGTAATAAATAGAATTCATTCTACTATCCTTCCTACCTCCATACCCTTTCCCCTCCTTTCACTCTCCTCTGCCTAATCCAAAGTATCTCTATTTTTCCCTAGTGCCCCTCCCCGCTTATTGTGAGTTAGCATCTCTATATCAGAGAAAACATTTGGTCTTTGGTTTGTCTTTAAGACTGAGTAATATTCCATTGTGTGTGTGTGTGTGTGTGTGTGTATCACATTTTCTTTATCCATTCATCTGTTGAAGGGGATCTAGGTTGGTTCTATAGTTTGACTATTGTGTATTGAGCTGCTATAAACATTTATGTGACTGTGTCACTGTAGCATGCTAATTTTAAGTCCTTTGGGTATAAACTGAGGAGTGGGATAGCTGGGTCAAATGGCGATTCCATTCCAAGTTTTTTGGGAATCTCGATACTGCTTTCCAAAGAGGTTGCTCCAATCTGAAGTTCCAGCAGCAAATTATGAGTGTACCTTTTTCCCCACATCCACACCAATATTTATTGTTGTTTGTATTCTTGATAATTGCCATTCTGACTGAAGTGAGATGAAATCTGAGTTTTGATCTGCGTTTTTCTAATTGCTAGAGATGTTATATATTCTGTGAAGTGTCTGTTCAGTTCCTTAGCCCATTTCTTGATTGGACTATTTGTTTTGTTGATATTGAGTTTTTTGGGTTCTTTAGGGTGGAGCTACCAGCAATACTTTTGATTCTACATATGAGTGAGATCTTGCAGTATTTGTTTTTCTGTGCCTGGTTTATTTCACTTTAACATAATGTCTTCCAAATCTATCAATGTAATTTCAAATGATGGGATTTCCTTCTTTATATGACTGAATAGTATTTCACTTTATATATTTACCACATCTTCCTTATCTAACCATCAATAGATACTTAGGTTGATTCTATACCTTGGCTATTGTGTAGTTCTATTTTTAATTTTTGAAGGACTGCAATACTATTTTCCATAATGACTGTGCAATTTTACATGGGCACCAACAGTGTATGAGAGTTCCCTTTTATCTACATATTTACCAGCATTTGTTATGTTTTTGTTTTTTCAATAACAGCTATTTTAATTGGGGTAAGATGCTATTGCATTTTGATTTTTATTTGCATTTCTCTGATGGTTAGTGGTGTTTATCATTTTTCATATACTTTTTGGCCATTTATGTATCTTTTGAGAAATATCTATTCATTTGTCAATTTTTAAATCAGATTATTATTTTTTTCAGCTGACTTGTTTGAGTTCCTTGTATATTCTGCATGTTTTCTCCAATTCTGTAGGTTTAAGTTTCCCTACTTTATTCAAAGAACAGTTGGATGAGCTGGAAGGAATGTGAGATTTCTTAAGAACATCAAAGTTGTCTCAGATATTCAAATGTGCCCTGTAGAATCAGCTGATACTGCATGTTATGCATTAGAGGTCCTAGATAGAGGCTAAAAATATGTGACCTACAACAGGACCAAGAAACCTAGACTTAATTTATATGACAGTTTTGACTGGAGAAGGTGGGCCTGTGAGAAGCACCAGATGGGAAGCACAACCTAGTATCTGTTTCAGATATTGGTTATCTAACCAAGCCACGTGGATTCACTTCTAAAATTTTAAATATTAAGGGTCTATGAAGAAAGTAAATCATTCTTTGAGATATGGTTCACAAACTACCTTGACTTCTGTGTCTAACTAGAGAAGTTGAGACAGAGGAATTCTACTAATTTCTGCTCAGGATATGCCAGGTATCCCTGTCCACACCATACATAGGAACTGGTGTACTATCTCAAAGGTGAGGTGTATTGATATAATTGAAAGACAGATTCTTTGTCACTAATATCAGCTTTCTTACAAGGGGAATAGATTGCAGGGACAGTGAGGAAGTCATGCCCTTAAATGACTTCATGACAATGTGAATCAACAACGGACAACCAGAGCAGATAATATTAAAAGGCAATTCATAAGTTCATATGGAAAATCTCCTGGGGGTGCCCAGGAACACTTGGTAGTAATCATGGAGAAGAGTGGGGACTTGCAGTTTGCATCTGGGTAAGATGGTAAAATCCAGTGACATTTGGAATTTTATTTCAAATCCCCCACTGAGAGGACCAAGAGGAAATTGGATGCTACCTCTTACAAGTTATCCTGCATGCAAAGGAAAGTACAGAAGAACAAATGGAAACCATCTTTTATAGTTATCTTGTTATAGATGATGCATGTTGCACAAAATATTTCCTACAAAGCTCACTGTCTAATGTGTTAAGGATATAGTATCATAATGACTAACTTTGTTTAAGAATAGTGGTTATTAGAAAAACAATAAAAACATTACAAAAAATTTTGAAAGTCATGAAAATGTAGGATGAAAAGAATGGTTATGATGAAGATAATGATTATTTTGGTGACTACCATTTGAGAGTATTTATATAATAAATGGTTTAGAGCACTTTCAGTTTTAATCACTTAGACACTAAATCACATTATACTCTGCCTTCTAGGGTACATTAGTATGTATTCGAACATTTTTAGCTTATTAATTGCCATCAGTTTCAGGTTTGTTTCTTTTAATGATTTTGTTTCTGGTTATGAAACAATATCCTTCTTCTGTGTATGCTATGTATGCTTAGATGTTTTTGTTTCGATGTTGGATATTGTGAATTTTAAATTGTAGTTAAAAATTTGGAAACATTCTTTTAATGCCTATTAACCTTTGTTCTCCTTGGCACTTAGATTACTTGTGAACCAGTTAAGTCTTTTGAAGTCTTGTTTTAAAATTCTTTTTGGAAAAAAATCTAGGTTTTCCTTTGCTCCTAGGATGATTTATTCCCATTACTCTATAATTTAAATGCCCTACCATTTAAAAGATTTTTCCACTCTGACTGATAGGAACACAAACTATTGCACAGCAATGTGAAGAGTGGATATTATTTTGTTTATTGATTTCTTGTGGACACATTTACACCTTCAGGTAATTTCTTTTCATGTATGCCTAGTTCTATATTCAGCCATTCTCTAGATCATACCTCTGCTTATTTCCAGAGTTTCTTTTCTATGCAATTCTCTCATCTCTCATCCTCTTCCCTGAAAATTCAAGTCATTGCATCCTCCCAAAACTGATCTTTGTCTGTCTTCGGATACAAAGAAACTGCCAGCCGTTTGCATTCTCCACCCTCTGCTGTGGCCTGGAAACTGCACTCAGGATGAAAGATGGGGCACCTTGTTTATTTCCCTTTCTCAAGGATCACAATCTTGCACTGCCTGTTGTGCAATGTCTGAAAAAAGTTTGTGTATGTGTTTGTGTGTGTGCGTGTGTATGTGTGAGTGATTCTCTAGTTGCTTAAGTGAAAATGTAAAATAAAATCTGGGGACTGGGGTTGTGGCTCAGTGGTAGAGCACTTGCCTAGCATGTATGAGGCCCTGGATTAGATTCAGAGCACCACATATAAATAAATGAATAAAAATAAAGGCCTATCAACATCTAAAAAAAAAAATCTCCATTTTTCTAACATGGTGAAAATCAGAAGTATTAATCCCTTTGTTTTTAATTTTTTTTTGTACTGAGTATTGAACCCAGAGGTGCTTTCCCTCTGAGCTATATCCCTAGTACTTTTTAATTTTTTACTTTTGAGACAGGCTTGCTAAGTTGCTGAGGCTGGCCTTGAACTTGGAATCCTTCTGCCTGAACTTCCAAAGTCCCTGGGATTACATGTGTGCCCACCGAGCTCAGTTCTTTGTTTTTAGAATGTATCATTCATGGGCTGTAGATCAGTTGTAGAGTGCTTGCTTAGAATACGTGAAGTCCTGGATTTAATCCCTAGTGCGGTGAGGTGGAATTCTAGAATGAATTATTCATAAACTTTTCTTGTGAATTATTTTCTTACAAACCAAAATATGAATTACTCAGGAATGGAGATCGTGTTCTGTTTATCTTTCTATCATCAGCGTCTCTGCAGATTCTTACAAAGAGACTTGAAAAGGTTAGAGATCCCTATTTAGTGTTTCTTATGTCATGCATTAATATTAGTGCTTTCAAGTTTATACTACATTAGCCTTGCAACTTAGAAATTATTATGAAATTTATTTTATAGTTAATAAGGAAGATGAGATACAGAGACATAAGTACCTTGCCCAGGATCATGATTCAGTAAGTACACTTAACACATCTTTTATGAATAAATACTAGACTGATGAAGGAATTCCAAGGACAGAAGATCATGTATAAAATGGTAATCAAATCATATAGCTAGGGCTGGGATGTAGCTGAGAGGTAGCATGCTGGCCTAGCATGTACAAGGCCCTGGGTTCACTCTCCAGAACTGCAACAACAACAACAATATAATTAAACTAAGCTTTTTTTTTTTTTTTTTTTCCCCTCCAGAACCGAAAAACCAGACATATTTAGATAACAAAAGACTTAAGTGACTGAGAAAAGACCTACAAATCTGGCCTTTTGTACAAGTGTTGGGAACTCTTTGGTAAATCTTTATTTCATTGCCAGGTGCTCCAGTCTCATTAAAAATGGAATACTTGGGCTGCTAACTCTAGAACTCCAGCAAAGTACTTTTCCACAGGCAGGAGGAAACTCAGTTTTTGTAACTAATACATTAATACATTTATTTTATATCAATGTTAACATATAATTAAGTAACTATGATAAGAAAAATGATAATTATAATAATTATTATTGTCTAATAATACTGTGTTGTATGATTTTAAAAAGTCAGAAATCAAGTACATTTCAAGACAGGTTTCCTGCCATTATTTAATCAAGGGTGTCCCTGAATCTGAGCAATGATAGAGGGTTCTTGGTATCTGGTGTCTTGCCTAGACCCTATGCCATGGTTCTCATACTATCTCCTGCTCTGGAGGATCTGCAAGGCCTATTAAAACACGTACTGCTGTGACTTACCTCCAGTGTCTTCGACGTAGGAGGTTTGAGAATTGAGGATTTTGATTTCTGTCATACTCCTAATGTGACCTTAAAAGCTGCCAGTCTAGGAATTAGAATTTGAGAACCATTGTTTATTGTACAAATTGACACAGTCATCTAGTTTGTCCTCTATTTCTAATGTTTTAAGCTTAAAAAAATATGTGAAACTTTTAAACTTCAAATTTGTTATGAAAGGAAGTCATCAAAGGAAGAACAAGGGCACTGTGGGTAATTCACACATGGTTTTACTTCAGGACACATAGTCAGTTTGTATTGCTTATGTGTGGTTTTGTTTGATGCTCAATTCTTAGCCCTCTGGGCCTAGTATAGTCATCTGACTGTTTTGGCTTCCAGTGTGGTCAGTGTGCTGCTTGCACAATCCTTATACTCAGGCAGCAGAGACCCTGACGTGATTTCTGCCCTGAGTGACTTCCTGTTGTAACACAAGAGCTTGTTTACTTCACTCTAACCACAGCTTTGGGTCTGTGTCCTCCTTGCATAGAATCTCTTTGTCCCAGATATCCACATGGCTCATTTACTCATCTCCTTGAAATCTGTATTCTAAGATCACCTCAGAGAAGGTTTCTGAACCATCTTATTTAAAATTGAAACTCATCCTCAAAATCTCCCTATTCCCCTTTAGTGCTTTTCATATAATTCCTTCTTACATTTTACTTGTATGTTTCCCTCTACTATAGTTCAAACTCACTGGGGGCAGGGATTTTTGTCTATTCCATTTAATGGTACGTAGTAGACACTCAGGCAATATTTGGCAAATGAATAATTTCCTTTGTGTACACTGGTGCATCATATTACTCAGTGATGGACATATTTATTTTGTTTGACTCTGTGCACATTATTCTAGTTATTTTTTGGTAATTTTCTACAGGAAATCAAATACCAAGTCTCTAAGGTCTTTTTTTTTTTTTTTTTTTTTTTTTTTTTTTTTTTGTGCCCAGGGGATGGAACCCAGGGGTACTTAACCACCGAGTCACATCCCCAGTCCTTTTTATTATTTATTTGGAGACAGACTCTTGCTAAATTGCTGAGGCTGACTTTGAATTTGTGATCCTCTTGCTTCAACCTTCCAAGTTGTTGGGAAGTTGTGTGCCACCATGCCAGGGTCTGATGCCTTTCTTCAGGATTCACTCTGGACCTTCTTCAGACCATCTATTGCAAACAACTATGACAATATGCACCTTGTTACCTGGCAAGGTTCCATTTCTGGATGCATCCATTCCAATTACCATTCAATACTACTAACTTCTACCAACAGCTCTCCTTTCAGGAGTGCTCTAGATGTCTTCACCTTGGACTACCTCAAGGAAGCCATCATATCGGTCATTCCCTGCTCTCTGAGAGCCTTCGCTGAGCCCCACTACTATACTACTTCAACCAATATTTATACAAAGCAAAGCAAACATGTCTCCTATTGGAAAATGATCTTTGGGCTTAACCTGTGCTTTCTTAATATTGCATCACGGCATATATTCTCAGACAGCCTTTTCAAAATAGTCTACAGTAACATTCTCCATTTATATCTGCAGAATGTTCTTCCTACCGCATTTTGGACCATTCTCACAATTCTATTAAATTTTGTTTTCACTGAAGTCTTCCAGATTCTGTTGCCATTAAATGCAACAGAAACTTATAGTGGCCACACAAGGTACTTGAACCATTGATTTTTCACTTTTTTTTTTTTTAATCCTATTTCACGGTATCATACTGTCTTGGTTTTTCTTCTCTTTGGTCACCCATGCTTAAACTAATTTTAATGTTGTCTCTTTTTATTATCTTCCTTGAATATACTGCAAGAAACTCCAGTTCAATAGGGTCACCTTTAATCTACCTTTTTAATGTTCCTGTCTTATCATATATCTCTGCCTTTCACCAAGTATAGCCAGAGACTTAGATCATTACGGGCCATTCCTTTTTTTAACTTCATTTCTCACATATTTACTTGATAATGCAAATAGAGGCTAAAATTAACTCTCTTAAAATATTTAAGAGTGCCTAATAAGTTAAAATTCTCTAACATTCCATACCTCACTATAGATTGTGATGTAATATTTTTATTATTTCATAAGGAGTTGGAGATATTGAGACTCAGATAAGTTGTGACATGGTCAAAGTCCCTGAAAAGTAAATGGACTTCGCCAGGATTAGAACTGGAGACCTGTGAATCCCTGTTGGGTACCTTCCATGATTTTAAGTTATTAATATACAAGAAAATACATGGATTGATTCCCTTCTACCTGGACATGAACAGTTTTCTTTTGGTTTGGTATGTTATGGCTTATTCTGCTGGCACAGCCTCAGTTTTCTGGCATATTACATACTATTATGTTCGTGCAGAATGAGTGTGCTGAAGATCAGAAATATGTAATACATTCAACACAATGTCACGTTTTCCTTAATGTCAAGAACACAAATCTGTTCATTTTCTCTCTCAAACCTTCCTTTACTTTCTCATTCCTTAAACTGTAAATAAAAGGGTTCAGAAGAGGGACCACTACTGTGATGAGAACAGCTGCTACCTTGTCAAAATCCAGTGAGAATTTTTGATTGGGTCTCACATACACAAAGATGTTGGTCCCATATGCAATGGAAACCAGGGTGATGTGAGAAGCACAGGTGGAAAAAGCTTTTTGACGGCCTTGAACTGAGGGGATACGCAAGATGGTAGAAATGATATAGCTGTAGGACCCAGCAGTGAATGCAAGGGAGCTCAGGATGACCAGGGCGGAGAGAAGAAAGTTTATCTTCTCAATGGGGCGAGTATCTATACAGGCCACCTGTAAAAGCGGGGCAATGTCACAGAAAAAGTGATTAATTTCTTTCCTACAGTAAGGTAGCCTTGTCACTATGATGGTTGGTGTCATCACAGACAGGCAGGCTCCCACCCAGCATCCCAGAACCAGCAGGAGGCTGACCCTGCTGTTCATGATGAGGGTGTAACGCAGAGGGTTACAGATGGCCACATAGCGGTCAAAGGACATGATGGCCAAGAGGATAAATTCCACTGTTCCCAGAAAGAAGTAGAAATATGTTTGGGTAATGCAGCCAGCAAAGGATATGGTCTTCTCTTCTCTTAGAAGGCAGGCTAGCAACTTTGGAGAAACAACAGTGGTGTATAGAATATCCAGGAAGGACAAATTACTGAGGAAAAAGTACATTGGGGTTTGCAGGTGAGAAACAGTCCATATTAGGGAGATGATCATAATGTTTCCCGTTGCCGTTAATGTGTAAGTTAGCAAGAGAACCACGAAGAGGAATATTCGAATCTCCAGGAGAACTGGGAAGGCATTCAGGGTGAATTCAGTCACTATGCTCCTGTTTCCCACAGTCATGGTCCCAAGGTGGGCAGATGTACCCTGAAAAGGGAAGAAAAGGAGAATCAGTTTAGGTAATTTGATAAACATCCGCGGACAAACGTTATTGAGCATGTCTCAGTTTGGGAGCGGAGTCATGGCACATAGCCCTCTACCTGAAAATCATTTTCGTGTGTCCGTAGGGATGTCAAAACACTATTTAAACATAACTTTTCCACATAATTAAGGGATAAGATAGTAAAAATTTCTCAGTGTTCTTGTAGTTATCAAATTGTTTCTTACAAAATGGAATTTCTATTTTTTTTTTTCTCTTCTGGTTTCATGCTCCTAGCTAAAAATGTACCAAAATACTGACTGAAATTTTAACTAGAACTCTTTTCTATTATTCTAGAATTTTCATTTACTGAGTGGGGACTCCTTTTTGATATTTTCCAGTCTTTTTCCTAACATGCTCTTTTTCAATTTTTGTGACCTGTCTTGAGTAAGAGGTAAAGACTGATTTTGTGTTTGCTCTATTTGATGGTCTCCAGAGTCAGGTTTTAAATCCTCCAGGATGGAAATAGTCCAGAGGTGTTTGTAGTGAACAATGGTTTATGGTTCCTGTTAATCACCTTCAAAAGGAATAATGAACAGCTTGTCTTTAGACAAGCTCTGTGATGTAATATGTACATCATTCATCTGCTTGATCATTTGAGAAGATATTATACAGTATGATAAAATCAGAGGTATAAATTATACACAAGAAGGTACAGTAGAGCTAATTAAGCTTACTTGATTTGCTTGATCAGCTGAAATCTTAGAACTGTGCCTCAAGACCATTCAGTTGTTCTTTATTATCTAAGAAATTATTTTTTAGCAGATTTCCTCATTTCAGGTTAAAAGTACATATACTTTAACTCTGACCTCGGTGCTTCGCCTTCCTTTCACTTAGCTCCTCCTTTATAGACGTCTTAGCAGTAGCTGCTCTCTTCTTTGCTACTAATTGAGGGTTTGTCATTTTCCTTTTTCCACTTCTCCAGGATAAAAATTTGGCTTCCAGTTTTATTTTAAAAACTTTTTTTCCTATTACAAGAAAGACATTTTCAGTGCAGAAAATTATAACATGAAATCAAACTTTTTGGAGATACAGTAACAACCTTTTTTTTTTTTTTGTACCAGGGATTGAGCCCAGAGGCACCTAACCACTGAGCCACATCTCCAGCCCTTTTATATTTATTTATTTATTTGAGACAGGGACTCAGTAAGCTGCTTAGAGCCTTGCTAAGTTGCCAAGGCTGGTTTTGAACTTGCAATCCTCCTGCCTCATCCTCCTAAGCTGCTGGGATTATAGGCGTGCACTACCACAACTGGCTCCAGTGACAACACATTTTGGTGCATATATCTCCAAGTTGTTTTGACGGTCAAATTATATAACTACGGATCCAAAATTAGTCATATTAGCATACTATTTTATAAGCAGTCATATTAGCATACTATTTTATAAGCAGTCATATTAGCATACTATTTTATAAGCAAATCTCCCCTTCTTCCTCTTTTTTGCTTCATTGAAAAAAAAATTTACAATATATCATCTTTCCATGTCAATTATTATAAGTCTGAACAATCATTTTTAAGGGATCTCATAGTGTAATATATTTAGTCTGCTGCTTAGTGTTTGTAAGTCAGATGCTTTATATTTCTTGCTTGTATAATGATCAAATATTCTCTTACATAAATCTTTGTGCAGTTATTCTATTAATTACAGATAATATTTTTTGAGAATAGGATGTTTGACCTCATTGTGTCTCAACTTAAAACCCCAAGAAAGACATGGTTTTAGAATTAAGCTTGCCAGAGCAGTTGATTATGTTAAAGTCACTATGGATCTGTCATAGGTTCTCTGTCCAAGGTAATAGTTCTAGATCACAATTAGGCCTCAGTAGCTGATGCCTCAAGAGAATTAAAGTACTTTGTTCTTTTTAAAAAATTGTCTTTAAGTTCTGATTTCAGTTTTCTCATCTGAAAAATTAGAAAGCTGGACTATATATTTATAAGGTCCAGTTATGGACTTAGAGTCTTGTTATCAGTTGCTTTTCAACTCCTAACCACCTCATTCTGCTTTTAGTCTCTAGTAAACAAACTCCTAAATAGATTTTCTCAATCACTGCACAGATGTTCTTAATCATGGATACACAATGTCACTGTAGCAGCACATGAAATCATGTGTGAAATTTCTTCATGAGACATTCTATTATTTCTTTTCTGTGGATCCTGTATTATTTTTTTCCATGAAGTTGTTCCACAAGACAAGTATTTTATATTTTAAGATTTAAATATTGATTAGATTACTGAGAGCTTAAAAAATTGATTCCAATCCCAGTTTTTACCACTTCTATGTTACATTTAATTAAATCTTCACTTTGGAGTCACAGCTTCTTCATCTGAGAAATGAAGATAATTATAACATTCAAATGAGTATCTATAAGGTTTAAATCAAACTGTATGTGTTACAATTCCTAAAAGATTCTTGTTAAAAATACAATTCCATTCTGAAAAGATTGAAATGCACTTAAAGGAGATGAATAATTAAAGTTCATTATTTCCTATCTGAATAAGTAACAACACATGATGACAAGTTTAATTTGTAACTGTGGATTATTTTAATGCATTAAGTGGCCCGAATCCCTCCAGATTGGTATCTGATCTATCAAGCATATTGACAGATTGGAGAGACAAAACATAGAAAAGTAAATTTAAACAAAAGTAATATGATATTAGTAAATAAAATATGTATGAAAAAGAATACATACATTTCACTGATTATATAAGATGATGTAAAATTCTCTTAATATGCTTTATATATGCAGACACAGAGATTCGAACTTTATTATGTGCACAAAAATTGATTCCACGCATTGTACTTTGCATTTTTTTGCCAAATCTATTACTATTTCTAACTCATAGAAACATCTCTCAAAGATGAAATGAATCATACTAGATCCTTCTGATCAGCATCCTCACACACAACCATCCAGCTGTTGCTTGGATGACATCAGTTGCAGGAAACCACCCAGGATTGGTATGAGAACCGAATGTTGTTGGGCAATTAACCAGGAAAATCTGGTCTTAGGAACTCTCAGTTATTAATAATTGATGGAGACTGCCTGAGTCAGGTGGTTATTCTGTATTAACTCACCACAGTTCAAATACAAGCATGGGATGTGGGAGTGACCCACTAGATCCAAAAAGCTTGCTTTCTTCCACACCCCCCAATCCTGTTTTCCACGAAGCTCCTACTGGTTCTTTTTGGTCTGTACAGATATAAATAAAGCAAATGTGGGCTCCTTCCTTTGTTAGAGCAAACCCTTCTGGAGGGCTCAATTGGTCATGCCCCTACTCTTAACATAATTTTGTCCTCTGTTGTTATTTCTGATAGATAAATTTCATAGCTTTTATTTTTCAGCCAGCCCATCCCTCTGACAGGAACCCTTTTTCTTGCCCATGCAGGATGTGAGTGAGAATCAGTGACTTGTAATTTGCTATCTTGTCTCAGAACTGGCTGAATTAAAAGATCTTATCTTGAATGGGAGTTTGTCTTTGATAATTCCAAAACTATGTTTGTATACTGGTCTTGCAGACAAAATTGTAGGCTTTCCTGCCATGACAGTCCTTCAAACATCACGATCATTTAGAGATCCTTCTTAGTCCATAACATCCCAGTGAGTTCAGCACAACATGATTTATACAAGTCTGTTTTTGTAGATAGAGAATGTTATAGTTATGGCAAATAGATTAAAAAAGTTCTAGAAATAAATTAGTCATACTAGAATTCAAGCAGATTTTTCCATGACTTACTTTCATTTAAGAAATTTAGAGAACTAATTATTTTCAACTTTCAGGCATTTTTCTCCATGCAGGCAGGCTACATTTTTTCCCCCTTTGGTTAATTTTGGTTTTATTTTACATTTTGGTTAATTTTCAATCATTTTAGTTATTTAAAAATGAATTAAGTGGGGTTTTTGGATACAGAATTTCATATAAGTAACTCACCCAGAAATGGCTGATATGGAATTCCTAGGTGTACTCACCAAGCGATGCCTCAGAGAGGGGATTCAGAAATTATTTTGGAATCTTATTCTGCCTTCATGATTATTAGAGTATCTTTCCATGGAAGTTTTTACTAAATGCTCTTTAATACTCAAAATGTTTCGCCAGATTAACAGGACTTGGATATTTTAAAGAGTTTACCTCTTTCCTTTTGTCTGTTTTGCTTCCCTTATATTATTATTTTTTTCCTTTCTGGGCTTATTTGCCCTAGAGATTTAGATGAAAACAGCTCTTGGGACTATGGATATAAAGAAGTTAATTAATAATACTATTATAAAAGAAAGTTGGTTCTGAGTCACCTAATCACAATCACAAAGTTTTGGAAGGTGCCAGATCTGTCTAGGGCCTCCTTGGGGATTTACTAATATTTTGTTTTATTGGCTTAGAGGAAAAGGAATACTTAAAAGTATCTACAAGGAAGTTAAAAATATATAGAATCCTTTTTATCCTTTTTAAGTTATTGATAAAAGAGAGAATGTTCTCTAAAAATGAATATTCTGGTTTCAAATACCATTTATTACCATACAGGTTTTTTTAAAGTTCCAGATAAAAATATGGCCATAGTAAATTCTGTTGTTGTTATTATTATTATTATTATTATCCTTGGTTTATCTGAAGAGAAGAACTCTTTCTTTCTTTTTTTTTTTCCTGCGGTACTGGGGATTGAACTCAGGGCCTTGTACTTTCGAGGCAAGCACTCTACCAGCTGAGCTATCTCCCCAGCCCCAAAGAGAAGAGCTCTTGTCCTGAACTCAGCTGAGAACAACTGTTCTTCCATATTCTAGACTCATCTCCCACAGCTATGAGCTTGCCATAAACTTCTATATTCTCTGGCATATATTTGTTTCAAATGAATGTTTCCTTAGACATTCTCTTTCTAAAGTAAAAACTCTTACCGTTTTATCTTAATGGGAATCTGACTTTCATTTGAGGATAGTGGTTCCACTGAAGTCCTTTCAAGTGAAGATGTGCATCTTCTTTTCACGTGTTAGAGAGATAAGGGGATGTGACTGGAGGGACAGTTTAATAACATAACAGTATAATTTTATATTAATATGATATATTATTTATTGTGTAATATAGTATATTATGTAAACATTAAGTATATTATAATTTTATAATGATGTTAATAATCATAATTTTGTTATTATTTTGTTCCTAATTTCTATTTTCAATCAGAAAATTATTTCCAGTTTTTTATTTTACTTCTCTGAGGTCCGTAGAGTACACTTTCATAAATTTTCTCTGGTACTCTCATTCATTGACTGTGTTTCAGGAAAAAAGTTAACAAACTTCCAAGTAAGAAAACTATGGTAGAATTTTTAAAATTGAATTTGAAAATCCCTGGTGACACATAAATATAGATATTTTCAGTGATTTGTGTGAATTGCCTCAAAAGACTCTGAAGTATGAATATCTTAATCTACTTTCAAAGACTACCCTCTGCATTCCTCTAGAGTTGTCAATGCCATCATTATAAATTAATCTTGCCTGTATATTAGGATTATTCATTCTCTTAAATCCCAAACCCCAGGATATCAATCTTGGATTGCAATCTTAAAATAACTTTGTTCTTTTATGCTTATTCCAAGGCAACATTCAGATTTCCAGTTTGTGGATAAACTTATTTCTTTAAATTTTTTTTATTAGAACATCCTAAGTATATGTAGTAATTGGGGTAATTTTGTCAAAATCATACATACAAAGAATTTGATTTTAAGCTCCATTGCCCACCCCTTTCCTCCCCTTCTCCCTTTCTATTCCCCCTCCTCTACTCTTTCTTCTACATACACATAAAATTGAAATTTTTGTATATGAACATCTATAAATAATTATACATGAATATCTTTATATATGAATATAACATGATTTTGTTAAATTTATTTCCATTTATCTTCTCCTTTCCCTTCCTTCTTCCCTCTCATTCTCCTGCATCTATTCCACTGGTCTTTCTTTTATCTTTATGATGTCCATAAAAATAACCCCTTCTTATTGCTTCTTTCCTTTATTTTAGTCTAACTTCCACATTTGAGAGAAAACATTCAACCTTTGATTTTCTGGGTCTGGCTTATTTCACTTAGCATGATTTTCTCCATTACTATCCATTTATTGGCAGATGACATTATTTCATTCTTTATGACTGAGTAAAACTCCATTGTGTATATATGTACCACCTTTTCTTTACCAATTCATCCATTGATGGGCATCTGGGTTGATTTTACAATTTGGCTATGGCGAATTGTGCTACTATAAATGTTGTAGTAGCTGTATCTGTACAGTATGCTGATTTTAGATCTTTCTAAACACAGAGGAGTGGAATAGCTAGATCATATGAAGGCTCTATTCCTAGTTTTTTTGAGAGATTTCCACAGTACTTTCCAAAATAGTTGTACTAATTTGCAGTCCCACCAATAATGTCATAGTGTACCTTTTCTCCCACATCCTCTCCAAAATTTATTATCATTCATGTTCATGATAATTGTCATCCTGATGCAATCTTAATTTTGATTAGCATTTCCCTAATTGCTAGAGATTTTTTCATATATTTCTTGAAGATTTGTGTTTCTTCTTTTGAGAAGTTTCTGTTTAGCTCCTATACCCATTTGCTTAAAGTCCCAGATAAAAATATGGCCATAGTAAATTCTGTTGTTGCTATTTTTATTATTATCCCTTCTGCCCATGTCCAAAGAGAAAAGTTCTTGTCCTGAACTCAGCTGGGAAAGACTGTTCTTGAGTTCTTTTTATATTGGGGGCGTGGGAGTGTTACACTGAATTTTTGAGTTCTTTCTCT
This sequence comes from Sciurus carolinensis, assembly GCF_902686445.1. NCBI lineage: Eukaryota > Metazoa > Chordata > Mammalia > Rodentia > Sciuridae > Sciurus > Sciurus carolinensis. The sequence goes on from NC_062223.1 coordinate 122,531,163, forward strand.
ATTCCAGATATTAGTTCCCTGTCAGAGAAGTAGCTGGCAGAGTTTCTCCTATCCTATAGGCTCTCTCTTCACTCTCTTAATCATTTCCTTTACTGTGCAGAAAGTTCTTAATCTGATGGCATCTCATTTACTTGATTATTGGTTTTATTTCTTGAGCTTTAGGGGTCTTGTTTGGGAAGTTGATGCATGCATTTTTTATGATGAAATGTTGAAGCTATGTTTCTTTCTAGCAGTTTCAAATTTCTGGTCTAATTTTTAAGTCTTTGATCCATTTTGATTTGTGTTTTGCACAGGGTGAAAGATGGGGATCTAAATTCATTCTTCTACATATGTATATCCAGTTTTCTCAGCACCAGTTATTAAAAAGGCTGTTTTTTCTCCAACATATATTTTTGGTGCCTTTGTCAAGTATCAGATGGCTGTAAAAATTTGGGTTTGTCTCTGTCTTCTATTCCATTGGTCTTCATGTCTATTTTGATGCCAATACCATGCTGGTTTTGCTACTATATCTATGTAGTATAGTTTGAGGTCGGGTTTTGTGATGGCTCCTTCATCACTTTTCTTGTTCAGAATTGCTTTGGCTATTCTGGGTCTCTTACTCTTCCAAATGAATTTTAGGACTTATTGTTATTATTATCATTTTAGTTCTGTGAGGAACATTATTGGTATTTTGATGGGAATTGCATTGAATGTGTGTATTACTTTTGGTGGTATGGCCATTTTGACTATATTAATTCTGCCTGTCCAAGAACACGGGAGGTCTTTCCATCTTCTGAGGTTCTTTAGGGTCCTGTAGTTTTCATAGATCTTTCACCTTCTTGGTTATATTAATTACCGGGGTTTTTTTTTTTTTTTTTTTGAGTGCATGATGAAGGGGGTAATTTTCTTGAGTTCTTTCTCAGCTGAATCACTGTTGGAATATAGAAAATCAATTGATTTATGAGTGTAGATCTTGTATCTTGCTACTTTGCTAAAGTCATTTATCAGTTTTAGAAATGTTCTGGTGAAATTTTTTGGATCTTCTAGATATAGGGTCATGTCATCAACAAACAGTGATAGATTGACTTTTTCTTTTTTCAATTTGTATTTCTTTAATTTCCTTCTCTGGTCTGATTGTCCTTGATAGATATTTGAGAATTATATTGACTAGAAGTGGTGAGAATGGACATCCTTGTCTTGTTCCTGATTTTAGAGGACAAGTTTTCACCCTTTTCCATTCCAAATGATGTTGACTATGGGTTTGTTGTATATAGCCTTTATAATGTTGAGGTAAGTTCCTTTTATCCCTATTTTCTCCAGTGTTTTTAACATGAAGTGGAGCCGTATTTTAATCAAAGACCTTTTATGATTCTATTTAGGTGGCAAATTACATTTATTAAATTGTGTATGTTGAATCAGCCTTCCATCCCTAAGATGTAGCCCACTGGATCATGGTGCATTATCTTCTTAATATGTTTTTGAATGTGATTTGCTAATATTTTATTAAGGAGAAAGGGACATTGGTCTATAGTTTGCTTTCCTAGATGGGACTTTGTCTGATTTTGGTATCTGGATTATACTGGGTTCATAGAATGCTTTTGGGATTTCTCCTTCCCTTTCAATTTCATGGAATAATTCAAGGAAGACTGGGTTATTTCTTCTTCAAAATTTCTGGTAGAACTGCACTGAAAAGTCTGCTGGTCCTTGTTACTATTTCTGTCTTTTACTGACTTTGGAGTTATTTTGATTTTCTTTTTCTAAAGCTTTGGGGTGGAGCATAAGCTTATTTATTTTACAAGTATATTTAATTTAATTTAATTTATTTATTTTTTGCAGTGCTGGGGATCGAACCCAGGGCCTTGTGCTTGCAAGGCAAGCACTCTACCGACTGAGCTATCTCCCCAGACCTACAAATATATTTTAATATAGAAACTTAAAGCAATGAATTTTCCTCTTAGTACTGCCTTCAGACTGTCTAAAAAATTTTGATGTTGTGTCTTTGTTTTCACTTGTTTTTAAGAATGTCTTGATTTCTTCTCTCATTTTTTCTTTGATTCATTCTTCATTTAAATGTTTAATTTACGTGTGTTTATATTGTTTCTATTATTATTCTTACTGTGGATTTCTGGTGTTATTCCATTATGGTTCAATAGAATGCAAAAGATTATATCAGTGTTTTTGTATTTGTGAAGAACTATAATGTGACCTAGAATATGGTCTATTTTGGAAAAGGTTACATGAGCTTCTGAGAAGAAGGTGAGTTCATCAGATGTGGTGCAATAGTCTGCAAAATAGTCTATAAATGTCTATTAGGTCAATTTGATTGATATTATTATTTATGTTGGATTTTATTGATTTTATGTTTTGATGACCTATTGGTGATAAGGGTAAAATTATGAGTTATTATTGTATTGGGACTTTCTGGAGTTTAATGTCAAGGAGTATTTTTTAAATGTAACTGGGTGCACTGACATTTATTGTTCCCTCTCAAGGATGTGATGGCCTTCTTTGTCTCTTTGCATTAATTTGTGCTTGAAGCCGGTATTGTCAGATATTAGGAGAGCTAGCCCAGCTTGTTTTTGAACTCCATTTTCATAGGGTACATTTTTTTTCCATTCTGTTACCTTTGACCTGCAAATGTCTTTGCCTATGAAATGAGTCTTTTGCAAATAGCATATGATTGGATCCTGTTTTTTGGTCCATTATGTCTTTTGCTCTTTTAAATTGAGAGTTGAGACCATTTACATCTAGTGTTATGGATATGCGTTTGAGATTTGTTGCCATTTTTTTTTTTTGCTTGTTTTTAATTCTTTCCTAATTCTCATTTAGATGACTAGTCTTCTATTGAACTTCACTTATTTGAGCATTTTGGGTTTTGATTTTGGGTTCCTCTTTATTTAATTGATCTTGAGGATTCTTTGTAGTGCCACTTTTGTTGTCATGTATTCATTCAGTTTATCTTTGTCATGAAAAGTTTTTATTTCCCCATCAAATATGAAAGAGTTTTTCTGGGTACAACAATCTTGGTTTGCAGTTGTTTTCTTTTAAAGCTTGGAATATCTCATTCCAGGTCCCCCTTGATTTTAGTGTCTGTTGAGAAGTCAGAAGTGAACCTTATTGGTTTGCCTCTAAATGTGACCCATTGTTTCTCTCTTGCAGCTTTTAATATTCTTTCCTTATTTTCTATGTTAGGCATTTTGATTATGAAGAGACTTGGATAACTTCTCTTTTGGTCCAGTCAATTTGGCATTCTGTATACTTCTTGTATGTGTATGTTTATCTCATTTCTGAGATGAAGAAAATTTTCTCATCAAAAAGTTATAAATGTCTTAAGCTTATACTCCATGTTCTCTTTTACCCCACTGATTCTCAGATTTGGACTCTTGATGTTCCAGATTGCTTGTGTAGTTGAATCATGTTCTATTATTTTTCCCTTTATTGTATTTTATATACTCAAATTCATGCATCCTGTCTTTGAGGTCTGAGGTTCTGTCTTTGAGAGCTGAAGTTCTGTTTTCTATGCAATCTAATCTGCTGGAGATGTTTTCAAGTAAATTTTCAAATTGATTCACAGTGTCTTTCATTTACAGGAGTTCTGATTGGTTTATTTTCTCTAGTTATATTTCTTTATTGAAGTCATCTTTCATATTCTGCATTTACTGTTTTAATTCATTCCTTAGATCTTCTTTTAGTTCACTGAACATTTTAATACTCATTTTTTAAAATAATGTTTCAACAGACTCTCATTCACTTATGTATCTGTGGGATCATTTTTTGGAAGGTTCTCAGTTTTGGGGTGAGATTGTTTGCCTGTTTCTTCATGTTTTTAGAGGTCCTGGACTTGTGCATCAGCTCCAGTGGATTCCCCTTCTTCTTTTATATGTGTGTCCTTACAAGTGTAGTTAAATTTTTAAAAATTTTGTGATTTCTCTGTTTTTGATATATGTATAGACATCAATGTAGGGGGACCTGAAGTTCTCCTCTGTTTGTTCCTCCTTGGAGTCTGCTCTTTTGCAGCGATTTTATCTCCCCACTTCTATGTGTTGAAGTTCCATTTAGGCTCAGGTGAGGTTAAGTCTTGTGGAGGGAGAAATTCATTATTCTTTGACTGGAGTTTAAGAATTTCTCTGTAGGATGATCTCTACTCTGTAGGCTTGAAATGTCTCAGTCACTTTCCAGCCCGTCCTAGAGGGAGGAGAAATCTAGGAATAGAACCAATGTCAATAGCTGATTTATATAAAGATAAATGTTTGGAGTCTACTTTGACACTGCAACATTAATTGACACCTATATAGGAATGGTGGAGGTCAATAATTAACATTAATACCAGCAAAGCAAATCTGAGAACTAGATCCAGCTTTTAATATCAAGTGTCTGTTATATGATCTACTGTATTAATAATTACTTCAACATGAGCATGGTATAAATTGCATAAACTATATAATTTTATTCTTCAGTTTTTGAAGTAAAGAGAAAATAGGGTGGAAAGGTGGCAGAAGTTTGAGATTTCTTAAAGTGATAGGAGGAGAGGCAGGAGGGAGGGAGCAGAAGTTAGCTGTAAAGAAGTAATAAAAGATTAACTGAGAGTGATAAATAAATACAGAAAGTGGGAAGAAAAACATTTGTTCATAGGGGAAAAAAATGAAAAGGGAAGAAAAGGCGGCCAGAACCAAAATATGATTAAATCAACAACTGTAAGATCTAATCAGCTTAAGCTGGCATGTACTTGAACCCCACCTAAGATAAATCAATGTTAAATATTAAACAAGTGTATAAGGAAGCAAATAATGTAAAACTAAAATTATAGGAAGATATATATATATATATATCTTAAATATATATATCTTAAATATATATATTTAAACTTATCCACAGAATACACACATACACTCACATACACATATCCACATACATGTACACAAAATCATGTATAATAGAAAAAAGCAAAAGGTATTACAATATGATGAAATGATGTTTGGAAACATTTTTTTAAATTGTTAAAATTTAAAAAAAATGTAAAAATAGAATAAATGTGGAATTATGGGTATAAGAAAAAAGAACTAAGAAAAAAAGAAAGAAATAATAAAAAGCAAATTTAAAAAAAGAGAAAAATCTTGCTGAGAAATAGGAGCTCCTTTCAGCTGAGGTGGTGAAAGCGTTAAGCAGGATTGAAATTTCCCTCTTCATAGTTTTTTGCTTTGTTGTCTTTGGTTACTGCTTGCCTTTGTGGTTAGGAGGCACTTATTGTGTCCCTAATAGATCTCAGCTTCCAATCTCTTGGTATATGGTGGAGTGTCACAATTCGAGTGCCGACAAATTTTATGTTTCTGTGACAGGATTTGTGAAATGTTCTAAATTGGAGATTCTAGTAGTTGGGATTTAGTTTGAATGGAACCTTGGAACTCTGGGGGTGGAGTTTGAGAATTGGTCCCCACTCTCTATTATTGGGGGATGTCAGTTGTTGCAGGATGTCTGTAATTCTAGGGTCTCTGGTAAACTCCAATTTTAGGGCATAGGGATAAAAGTTCCTCAGGTTTCACCATCACAACTCTACACAAATAATAGGTATCTGCTCCAAATGGCCCAGGTATAATTATCTTGGTCTATTTTGATCTCTCTTGTTCAGGAGTTCTCTCAGAGTTTCTTTCTTCTTTCTTTCTTCTTCTTTTGTTTTCAGTTGGCCTCAGGTGTTCCCTATTTCCTGTCACTGCTAGTAGTTGTGCCAGGTGCATGAATGGGAGCCCCTTTTTGGGTGTGCAGTTGGTGATTCCAGAGGGTTTATTTTCCCCTTCTGACCTTTGCCAGTACCACAGCTACTGTAGCAATGTATGGGAGGTGGGGTTGGCGTTTCCCATCAGGCAGCACCCATGGTGGGGCTTGTCTCTTCTGGTGTGCACACAGAGCAGGGTGGTAGATTTCCCCATGGGAACCCCACATTTCGAGTGGTTACTGCAGTGGGTGCTTTACTCCCCAGGCACATGGGCTTGGCGGCAGACACTGTGTCCTTTTACGCCAAGCATCCAGGGGCACTGCAACCTCTTTTTCTGCCCAGGTGTGTGTGTGTGTGTGTGTGTGTGTGTGTGTGTGTTGTGCACAATAAAATCATTCTTCTTCTCTAATACAAAAGTTTTCCCAAGTCAATCATCCATCCTTCCTTCCTTCCTTCCTTCCTTCCTTCCTTCCTTCCTTTCTTCCTTCCTTCCTTCCTTCCTTTATTTCCCCTTCCTTTCTTCCTCCATCCCTCTCTCCCTTGCTTCCTCCCTCCCTCGCTCTCTCCCTCCCTCTTGTTTCTTCCTCCCTCCTCCAGCCAGCTGTCTGCTTTGTCTGTGCTGCCCCTCCCCTTTGTTGGCACCCACCCACTGCTGGTGCTTCTCTAACATATTATTTCTTAGATTCAAGTTTCTATTTTGTGCATCTCTACAATTTTAATTTTTAAAAAGCAGTTCAATATTACATTTCAGTGAATTCCCTTTCATTACGCACCTCTCTGAGTTTTCCTCTTGTTTTGTGGGTCCTGATGTTGTGGGACCCACAAAGGGAGTGCTGTGAGATGCTTCTTCCTCTAAATCACCATCTTGATTCTTTTCTGATGAACTAACTTTCTACTGGCATTTCTGCCTTGAGATATATGTACTGACAAGTGGATATATGTGTATTTATACATAGAACTTAATAAATACAAGATATCTACATCTGAAAAGTTCTTTATTTTGCCTGTTTTTAAGAGATATTTCATCTGAGTTCTAGATTGACATTTTCTTTTTCAGTATTTAATGATGTTGTTTAAATACTTTCTAGCTTACACTGATTTTGACAGGAAATTGGCTGTTAATTTGTCTAGAATTTTCAATATATATAATATGTCTATTTTTTCTGGATTGCTTTTAGACTATAGCAAAAACCACTTTGATTATAATGTGACTCAATGTAGTTTTATTTATATCTCTTATTTGTTGAGCTTCTTGGACTTTTGTGATATAATTTTCATCTAATTTGGAAGATTTTTGTCATTCTTTTTCAGATATTTCCCATTCTCACCCTGTTTTGGTGAGTCTAAGTTAATGTATATTTGCTTGAAATTGTACCACAGTTCATGGATTCTATTTAAATTTTTCTTTTAATTTCCCCCCTTCTTTATGCATTTTTCATTGCTATATGCTCAAGTTTGTTTGTTTTTCCTTTTGCAATAACCAATCTGCTGTTAATTCCACTTTGTGGTTTTTTAAAAGAATTTCACACTTTATACTTTGTTTTCTACATAGCAAACAAATCCAGATATGATAACAGTTTTAATGTCTGTCGAATTCTCTCATATTTGTCATATCTGGATAAATTTCAGTTGCTATTTTTCTTGTAGATTATATTTTACCATTTCTTTGTATGCCTAGTAATTTTTAGAAATTATTTTCTTATGTTTGAATTGAAACATATTATTTGCCCATATTTAGGAAGTACCGCGTGAGGTGCTGTCACTGTTTTCTGAGACAGAGTCTTACTATGTTGCTGAGGCTGACCTTGAACTTTTGATCCTCCCACCTCAGGTTCATGAGTATCTGGGACTACAGGTGGGCCCTGCTGGATTTGGTTCAATGTGATATTTTGATTCAGTTTTATATTGGGTAGGATCACCTCAGGGTAATTAGCATATTCATTACATTAAATTTTTAATTTCTTTATGTGAGTGCATTTAAATCCCTCTTTTCTAACTATTTTGAATTCTGTAATGCAATATCATTATATTTATCCTATTGTGTCACAGAATTCCTTCTATCAAGCAATAACATCATACATGTTATCTGATCTTCCCACCTTTTCCTTCCCCCTGTTTTCCCTGGTCTCTAATAATAATGATTCTACTCTCAACTTCTATGAAATCAACTTTTTTAGATTCCACTTATGAATATGATTATGCAGAGCTTGTTTTTCTGTGCCTGATTTATTTCACATACATAATGTCTTTCAGGTTCATCCATGTTGCAAATGATAAGATTAAATGCTTTTTTTAAATGGATGAATAGTATTCCTTTGTACTTATATGTCACACTTTCTTAATTCATCTATTGATGAACATTTAGATTGATTCTATATTCTGGCTATTTTAAATAATGCTATAATAAACATAGGAGTGCAAGTGTCCTTTTTACATGTTGATTTCACTTTCTTTGTTATATGCTTAGCAGGATTGCTGGGTCACTTGTTAGTTATATTTTTAATTTTTTAGGAACCTATATACTGCTCTCCATAATGGCTATAGTAATTTACATCCTCAACAACAAGTATAAGTTCCTCTTTTTCGTTATTCTTGCTAGTTAGTAGTTGTCATTTTTGCCTTTTTGACAGTAGTCATTTCTTCCTGGGGTGAGGTGTATCTCACTGTGGTTTTGATTTATATTTTCCTTTCAATTAATGATATTGGACATTTATTCATATATCCATTGACGATTTGTGTGTCTTCATTTTAGAAATGTTTATTCAGAACTTTTGTTCATTTTTGAAATTGGTTTTTTTTTTTTTTTAAATTGGGTTATTATTATTATTTGTCATTGGGTTGAATTCCTAATAATTTTTCTTTTGATCTTAGCCAAAAATCCGAGAAACAATATGAGTTCTTTCTAATATTCTGGATATTAACCACTTGTCACATGTATAGTTTAAAAATATGTTCTTGGATTCTGTCAGTTGTCTCTTTGCTCTGTTGACTGTTTTGTTTGCTATATAGAAACTTCTTAGTTTAATGTACTCACCTTTGTCAATTTTTGTGTTTTGTTGCCTATGCATTTGGAAGCCTGGTAATGAAAAAAAAAACAAAAACAAAAACAAACAAACAAGCAAAAAACAAAACAAAAACAGTACCGGGATCAAACCCAGGCCTTGTACATGTTAGACAAGCTCTTTACCACTGAGCTACATCCCCAGGTCAGGATTTTACTAAGTTGCCTAGGCTGGCCTTGAACTTGCAATCCTCTTGCCTCAGCCTCCTGAGTAGCCAGGACTACAGGTGTGTGCCACCACACCGGGTGGATACCTGGTAATTTTTTATTGGATATCAGATATTATAAGGTTTGCCTTGTGGGATGCATGCTATTTTTGTATGCCTAAAAGCATTCTTCAGTTTTGTTTTTGGGTGTAGTTAAACTGACTAGAAATAGTCTGATTCTTTAGGGCTTTGATTTTAATCTTTAAATAAATGAAAATAGTTTTGAAAGACAATTGTATCGTTAAATATAACTATCTAACAAGAAATGGTGGTGTGGGGAAATAGAGAAATCCTTGTAGTGGAATGAGCACTTCCAAAACGGAAGCTGACTTCTAAACTGGGGCACGAGGGCAATATTTTATGATACCCATAAGTAGCTCTGGGGAGGTATATTGCAAGGCCTAGAATCTTATGTGCTGCTTTGATGTCTTTAAGCCCCACAGGGACTAATCTTGAGTTGCCTAGCTTTCACCAGATGTGTACCACCATTCAACAGGAAAGGCCCCCTACCTCACTATTTCCCCTATCAGCCGACTAACCATACCCCAGCCAGGACTCAACTTGCCAGGCTTCCATTTCCTGCCAGTCAAAGAGTTGTTCATTCTGTTCCTGAGCGCAGCCTCTATGCCCACGTGTATGGCATTTGTGTTGTTCTCTCTTGGATGTGAGCATACATGACTGCTGTCAACATTATCTACCCAGAGCTGAATGTGGTGTGTTTGCCATCGTAGGTCAAGATTCTTTCCCTCATCAATGGGCTGAAGAGAAGGCAAAGAAAGTTCAGAGGTGGGACACTTTGGCTATGTGTGTGTATGTGAGTGCATGAGAGTGGACTGAGAAGGGCTTCAAGATGGGGAGAGTTTAGAGGAAATTCTGATGAGAAAATACAAAGGAAATATTGAATAAGAAATATTAAATGAGAATAGTGGTAAGTTAGATAGGATGGTATCACTTGAGTGCCTTACATGTGAAGTCACATTTAAATGTGTGTGGGGGCGTGTTTTGTAGTTCAGAGAAAACCCTTTTATCTAATGGTAAGCCGGTGGTGCTATTTTATGACTACATTTGACTTGAACAGAAATTTTGTTAGTATTTTTCTGATTCTCCTCTAAACTCCACAAATAGTCTTGTTCTCCAGTTGATATAAGTTCTATTATAATCTGTGATTGTGTTAGTCAGCTTTTTTTGCTGTGACCAAAATGCCTGACAAGAACAATTTAGAAGAGGAGAAGCGAATTTTGGACCCACGGTTTCAGAGGTTCAGTCCATAGTGACCCAACTCCATTACTTTGGGCCAGAGCATCATGGCAGAAGGCTGGAATGGAGGAAAATGCTGAGTTTATGACTGCTGGGAAGCAGAGGGATCAAGGGGAAGGGGATGTGAAGAAGAAGAATCCTTCAGGGCATGCCTTCAGTGACCCACCTCATCCAACCATGCTAACCTACCTACAGTTACCACCCAGGTAGTCCATTCACACTAGGAAGGATGGATCAGCTTACAGTTCTCATCTAATCATTTTACCTCTGAATATTCCTGCATGAACACAGGAGCTTTTGGGGGACATGTCATATCCAAACTATAACAATTTTCTTCTATTATGTTTATAGATAAGTTTTCCATCATTTAATAAATGCTTAATAAGTGATGGTTGGATGGAAGGCTAGATGCCATAGGGGAAATAATACTCAACTTCAGAAGAATGACAGGTTCTGGTTTTGGATAACTTATTTCCTACAGTTGGAAATCTACATAATTGGGCCTCAGTTTTATTGTCTTGAAATCAAAATCTTTGAAAAGGATATTCTATAAGGTGTTTCCTTAATAAATCATTAATTTTATATCTGAATCTTTGAAGGTTGTTTCCTAAAAATATCTTTACTGCAATTTTTACAACAACAAAAAAGTAATCTAGTATTTAAGAGCATGTGTTTTGAAGTCTGATAGTTTGTGGTTTGATTCCACTTATTATCATTGAATAGGTAATCCTCAGTTATCTCATCAAGTGAAATTGGGTAATATTAACCCCATAGGGTTATCCTAACAGTAAAATAAAATAAAATGTGTTAAGTCTTGAGCAGATAGATTATGACTGGTTAATGCTCAGTAGTTTTTTTTTTTTTAATCTGTGACTAGGGTCAAGCTCCTCAATTTCTTGAGAATCAGGGTTTGAAGTGCAGAAGTACAAAAGCTCAGTATGTTTCTGTAACTGTCAACACTTCGTTCTGGAAACATTTGTCTGGGACGGACTGTGGATGAATCTGTAATTGTAGTTGTAATAGGCTATCTTCTTTATAGATTTATGGGGAAATAAATTTCTCCCTAGAATTAAAGTTCTGAACCCCGGTTCATAGACCTTTCCTCTATAGTAAGGGGTCAGTGAACTTGTACTTGCATGGAAAAATTAAAATTTATGAATATTGCTGGGTGTAGCAGTGCATACCTTGTAATCCCAGCAGCTCAGGAGGCTGAGGCATAAGGACTATGAGTTCAAAGTCATTCTCAGCAACTTAGCAAGGACCTAAGCAACTTAGTGCTCAAAATAAATAATTGGGAATGTGACTCAGTGGTTAAGTGTTCTGAGGCTCAATCCCTGGTTCAAAAAAGAAAAATTCAGGCTGGGATGATTGCTCAGTTGGTAGAGTACTTGCCTTGCATACACAAGGCCCTGGGTTCAATCCTCAGCACCACACACACACACACACACAAATTATAAATACTTGTGCTTTTGTGAGAATAAGATCCCTCCAGCAGGCCTTATTTGGCTCTCTTTCTGACGCTGCTATTGTTTCAATTTTTTTTCTTATACTATTTATTTATTTATTTATTTATTTATTTATTTATTTATTTATTTATATGTGGTGCTGAGAATTGAACCCAGTGCCTCACACATGCTAGGCAAGCGCTCTACAATGGAACAACAACCCCAGCTCTCAATTTTCTTGATCAAAATTTATACTTCAACTTTGAAGTTGTTAGAATTTATTTTAAATGCTTGAACTCCCTAGATTCATTTTATCCCATTTGTTACTTCCAGGATATTCCTTGTAAACTCAGGACAAAGAAAGGTAAAAATAGGAAAGAAGTTAAAAAGAGCAGAAATGACATAGAATCCAGAGGTTCGAAGCAAAAAGAGGTAATTATACATGATTCTTGTCTTGAAAAATTAGGCATAGTAAACTATGAGGGACTTTATAACTTAATGTCATGTTGTCTTATCTATGAATATGCTGCCAGGCTTACATACTTTGAACACAAGCAACAGTAGGTGTTGGCATGGATGTGGGGAAAAAGGTACACTCATACATTGCTGGTGGGGTTGCAAATTAGTGCAGCCACTCTGGAAAGCAGTATGGAGATTCCTCAGAAAGCTTGGAATGGAACCACCATTTGACCCAGCTATCCCACTCCTTGGCCCATACCCAAAGGACTTAAAATCAGCATTCTACAGAGATACAGCCACACCAATGTTCACTGCTGCTCAATTCACCATAGCCAGATTGTGGAACCAACCTAGATGCCCTTCAGTTGATGAATGGATAAAGAAACTGTGGCATATGTATACAATGGAATATTACTCTGCCATGAAGAATGATAAAATTGTGGCATTTGCAGGCAAATGGATGAAATTGGAGAATATCATGCTAAGTGAGATAAGCCAATCTCAAAAAACTAAAGGACGAATGATCTCGCTGATAAGCGGATGAGGACATATAATGGGGGGTGGGAGGGGTTAGCGTTAGGGTTAGGGTTAGGTTTAGGGTTAGGGATAAGGAGGGTGGTACAGATACCATTGTATCTGTATCTGGTGTCCACAGGCCTGCAGCTTCTCTTCTTCAAATTTTTATATTAAATCTCTAGTTGCCTACCTTTCAGGAGTGAGGGGAGAAGAGGAGAAGCAAAGGTCTCTGGGGAGTGAACTAGCTGTTCCATTAATACTTCCAACCCATCCTCAAATTTTCAGGCAGTCCTCGAAACATGTCCATGATGTTTTGTTGTTTTTTGTGTCTGGAGACTTTCTGAGTTCATTTAGGTTAATAACTTGCTTCCCACAGAGCTCTTCCTCTGTAGGTTCTTACAGCTTATTCAACCCCGCAACTTCAGAGGAACAGTCCTCTAGTATTGTCTTTCTCTCTTGTCACTTTAAAGAACACATTCCATTCTCTTCTGGTCTCTTATTTCTAAGGAGAAGTTGGTAATGCTACTTTTTGTTTCTCTATTTTTTTGTGTGATATAAATTGTATTTATAGTCTATAAATAGAAAGGCAAAGAAAAATATTAAAATATTAAAATGTACACACTTCATTCAGTTCATTTATCAAAGGTGCGAGAGAATTTTTTCTCTGTATTTTTAAAAAAAATTTATTTATTTCAATTCATTGTAAACAAATGGAGTAAAACTTATTTCTCTGGTTGTACATGAAGTAGAGTCTTACCATTTGTGTAATCATACATGTACATAGGGTAATGATGTTTGTTTCAATCTGTTATTTTTCCCTTCCTCCCACCTCTCCCACCCCTCTTTCCTCTATACAATCCATCCTTCCTCCTTTCTTGTCTCTGTCTATTTTTAATATTGTCTTGTTGTCTTGGGGTTTCAACAATCTGATCATGATAGACTAGTTTTTTTTTCTTGTTTTTTATGATGCTGGGGTTGGAAATCAGGGATTGGCCTATGCTAGGCAAGTACTCTACCACTGAGTTACATTCTGATTTATTATTTATTTATTTTATTTATCCTAATTGAGTTTCCTGAACTTCTTGGACCTTTTGAGTTGACATATTTCATCGTATTTGGAAAACTTTTTCCCATTATCCCTTCCAACAGTTCTTTGTCCTGTTCTGTCTCCATTCTCTTCTAGAATTCCAGCAAATACATTAGACCATTGAAAGTTTGAACACATTTATAAATTCTTACTTTTACTTTTCTTTATATTTCAGTTAGAATAACATCTACATTCTCTTTGGGTTTATTAATCCTTTCTTTTTCAGTTAAATCTATAAAATGGTTTTTACTTTATTTTATGTTTTTATTAGTGCATATAGTCATAGATAATAATGGGGTTCATCTTGAAATATTCATAAATGCATATAATATCAAATGGATTTTAAATTATCAGTACTTTTTTTAGTATTTCATTTAATTCATTTTCATGAATTTTTCTATGCTTTTCTCTAGACTAGTCAACCTCACAGTTCCAACTTATCTACAAATTCCTGCATCTGGATTATTTGAGTATGTTCCTATTGACTGATGACTTTTCTCTTGATTTGGGAGCACATCTACCAAATAGTACTCTCTATTGCATATCAAGATTTGAACATTTAGTTGAAATTTAGTGTTCTTTTTTTAAACCTCATCTCTTCCTACTTTCTTTTATAATTTTTAAAAAATACTTAAGGCATGTGAGAAGGAATACAGATAATACAATGGACCCCCATAACCCTCTCCAATCATAGAGTTGAGATTGCTAAAAATGAAGTATAGAATCTCATTTTGGTAGTAGTTGAATTATGATGTAAGTTGAATTCTCAGCCTTATAATGTGTTAAAGTGAGGGCACTGATTAGGAAAGAAGGGCATCCTGTAAGTTGGGATAAGGTTGTGCTGGAAAACTCTGATGAATCTGGGGATTTGAAGTCTCTGTATTTTAATGAATCTTCTTTGCCAGTGGAAGAGATCTTCACACACCAAACGTAAGAATCTCTCAACCCCTAGTGGAAGTGATCTCTCATTCTCATGTATTGCCTTTCCCACCCCATCTATGAGCATTAATCCTGTATTATCTGAGGAAACTGTAATGTCCTCCTTTTGAGGCAGTTTCTATGCAAGATAGAGCTAATTCCCACCCACCACTACCCTCTTTTCTTTCTAGACCTAAAACTAGATTCAAGTCTTAGCAGCAGGTCCCTGAAAGTTGAGATATAAGTTTTAACCCATGAGGAGGTATACTGTACTCCAAAAGAACTACTTGAGTTTTCTAATTTATATAGACAGAAATACAGGTATAGAAATGAATGCTGTAAGTCTGGTGTCATGTAGAAGCAAAATATAGTTGTATCAGACTGAATTCATTGATATAGGCTCACTAAGCAGAAATTCAGCATCCTATGGTGTAACTGGGGGAGTTACAAAGGACAATAATTGATTGATTGACTAAAATATTGACCAACAGGTGATGCACAGTCAGTGAACTGAAAATGACAGACCAGTCTCAGTTTAGGGGCCCAGAAAACACCAAGACTGTGAAAAGTAAATTTGTGAGAGGAACCCTGGCTTAAGAGTGTTATTAAAATATCACAAAGTTACAAGTGACCAATAAAAACACAATGCAGATTCTCTAACTCTAAAACCTTTTAGGCGGGCCAAGATGGCGGACTAGAGGGCGGCTGCATTTCACGCTGCTCCAGGACGCAAGATTCAAAAGAGGAGATAGTGAGAGACTTGGGACCAACTCAAAGCTGCCGGGTGAGTCTCTCCTGTTGGGGAGGCGTCCCGGATGGGGCGGTAGCCCCGGAACGCAGGGAATTTGTGAAGTGGAGTTGCTCGGCGAGACGCCCCTCCCCCCGCTGGAGCGGTAAACACGGACAACTGGGATCATCGTAGAGGAGGCGGCTCAGCATAGCGCTTGGACTCGAGCAGCCGCTGGGGCTCCGGGTGGCTATCTGGGGAGGAGCTGCGTGGTGAGCTGTTTGGACCCAGAGTGACCGCTTCCGAACACCGGGGGGTTGCCCAGAGGAGGAGGAGAGGCCCGGCGGGTCGCTTGGGTCTAGGAGTGACTGCATCAGAGCAATGGGCGGTTGCCAGAGGAGGAGCTGCGTGGTGAGCTGTTTGAACTCAGAGTGGGCGCTCCTGAGCACCTGGGGACTGCCCGGAGGAAGAGGAGGAGCGCGGCGGGACGCTTGGTCTGGGAGTGACTGCATCAGAACCACAGGCGTTTGCCAGAAGAGGAGCTGCGTGGTAAACTGTTTGAACCCAGAGCGAGCGCTCCTGAGTGCCGGGAGGTTGCCCGGAGGAGGAGGAGGAGGAGGAGCGCGGCGTGTTGCTTGACCTGGGAGTGACTGCATCAGAGCTGCGGGCGGTTGCCAAAGGAGGAGCTGCGTGACGAGCTGTTTGAACTCGGAGCAGCTGCTCCAGAACACTGGTGGCCTGCCTGGAGGAGGAGAGCAGTGGGACGCTTAGTCTGGGAGTAACTGCATCAGAACCAGAGGCGGTTGCCAGAGGAGGAGGCGAGTGGTGAGCTGATTGGACTAAAAGCAACCGCTCCTGAACACCGGTGGCCTGCCTGGAGGAGGAGCGTGGTGAGTCACCTGGTCTCGGAGCCACCGCTCCTGAACACCTTGGGGGCTACCCCAAGGAGGAGGAGGAGGAACAGGGCGGGTCAGGTGGACTTGGAGTGACTGCCTAGGGCTACGGGTGGTTGGCGGGAGGAGGAGACCCGAAGTGAGTTGTTTGGATTCCTAGTGACTGCGTCGGAAACCGGGCGGCTGTCCGGAGGAGGAGGTGTGTGGCGGGTCTCTGTGTCTCGGAGCTATTGTACGGGGCTCCAGGTGGTGGCTCAGGGGAGGGGCTGCATAGCCAGGCGATTGGTGCAGAGCAGGGTCCCAGGAGCTAGGTGGCTTCTTGCTGGAAGAGCCGCACAGAGACACGCCTAGGGGCGGAGCGAAGTTTCCAGGGCGGCGGGCAGATTCTCTGGGAGAGGCAGCCTAAGGAGACTCGCCTGCGAAGGGTGAGGCTCCCAGGCCCAGGACGTAGGTCCGGGCCCCTGGGATTGTTGCAGAAGAAGACAGCCCAGCCCAGGTGGTAGTTGTAGATTGAGGGGAACCTCTAGGAGGGCAACTGACTAGCGAGACGTCCCCACCGAGTGACTCTTCCCGGCCGGGGGAGGTTTTCCCACAGGGACGGTAAAGCCAGAGACATAGGCACAAACAGGCCTTGCCTCAGCCCACAGTCTACTTCCCCATTGGATGACCATTGGTCAACAAGTGGAGGCACCTCCGCCCACTAGCAGGGAATATACGCCACCTGAGGGTTACCACACCTAGAGAGGCAGCTTCTTCGTGGAGCTCTGCATTATCAACCTCCTCCAAGACTTCAGGCTACTGAAGGATAAGAGGGGATATACTAGCAATCTTCAGGGACATTATAAGTTGATAGAGGAAATCTGCAATATCTTAATGACCCACTGATCCCTGAACAATATGAGAAAACAAGGGAAGAAAATGCCCCAAACAAATCTAGAAGTTACATCAATAAAATCCAACGACAGCATGGCAGAAGAAATGACAGAAAGGGAGTTCAGAATGTACATAATTAAAATGATTAGGGAAGCAAACGATGAGATGAAAGAGCAAATGCAGGCATTGAACGATCGCACCAATCGACAGTTAACAGAGCAAATTCAGGAAGCAAAAGATCATTTCAATAAAGAGTTAGAGATATTGAAAAAAAACCAAACAGAAATCCTTGAAATGAAGGAAACAATAAACCAAATTAAGAACTCCATAGAAAGCATAACCAATAGGATAGAACAGCTGGAAGACAGAACTTCAGATATTGAAGACAAAATATTTAACCTCGAAAACAAAGTTGAACAAACAGAGAAGATGGTGAGAAATCATGAACAGAATCTCCAAGAACTATGGGATATCATGAAAAGGCCAAATTTGAGAATTATTGGGATTGAGGAAGGCTTAGAGAAACAAACCAAAGGAATGAACAATCTATTTGAAGAAATAATATCAGAAAATTTCCCAAATCTGAAGAATGAAATGGAAAATCAAGTCCAAGAGGCTTATAGGACTCCAAATACACAAAATTACAACAGACCCACACCAAGGCACATTATAATGAAAATACCTAACATACAAAATAAAGACAGAATTTTAAAGGCTGTGAGAGAAAAGAACCAAATTACATTCAGGGGGAAGCCAATACGGATATCAGCAGATTTTTCAATCCAGACCCTAAAAGCTAGAAGGGCCTGGAACAACATTTTTCAAGCTCTGAAAGAAAATGGATGCCAACCAAGAATCTTATACCCAGCAAAACTTACCTTCAAATTTGACGATGAAATAAGATCATTCCACGATAAACAAAAGCTAAAAGAATTTACAAAAAGAAAGCCAGCATTACAGAACATTCTCAGCAAAATATTTCATGAGGAAGAGATAAAAAACAAAGAAGCAAATCAGCAAAGGGAGGAATTATCCTAAAGGAACTGTCAAATAAGGGAGGAACCAAGACGTGTCAAAAATTTTAAATATGAACCAAATGACTGGGAATACAAATCATATCTCAATAATAACCCTGAATGTTAATGGCCTGAATTCATCAATCAAAAGACATAGACTGGCAGATTGGATTAAAAAGAAAGATCCAACAATATGTTGCCTGCAAGAGACTCACCTCATAGAAAGAGATACCCATAGACTAAAGGTGAAAGGATGGGGAAAAACATACCATGCACATGGGCTCAGCAAAAAAGCTGGAGTATCCATCCTCATTTCAGATAATGTGGACTTCAAGCCAATGTTAGTTAGAAGGGATAAAGAAGGACATTTCATACTGCTTAAGGGAAGCATAAATCAGCAAGATATAACAATCATAAACATCTATGCCCCAAACAGTGGCTCATCCATGTATGTTAAACAAATCCTTCTCAATTTTAGAAACCAAATAGACCATAACACAATAATACTAGGTGATTTTAACACGCCTCTTTCACCACTGGACAGATCTTCCAAACAAAAATTGAACAAAGAAACCATAGATCTCAATAACACAATCAATAATTTAGACTTAACAGACATTTATAGAATATACCATCCAACCAAGAGCGAATACACTTTCTTCTCAGCAGCACATGGATCCTTCTCTAAAATAGACCATATATTATGCCACAAAGCTAATGTCAGCAAATACAAGAAGATAGAGACACTACCTTGTATTCTATCAGATCATAATGGATTGAAGTTACAAATTAATGAAAGAGTAAAAAACAGAAACTACTCCAACACCTGGAGATTAAACAATATGCTACTATATGATGAATGGATAACAGAAGATATTAGGAAGGAAATTAAAAAATTCTTAGAGGTAAACGAGAACAAAGAAACAACATATCAAAATCTCTGGGACACTATGAAAGCGGTACTTAGAGGAAGATTTATTTCATGGAGCGCATTTAATAAAAGAAGTAAAACTCAAAAAATAAATGACCTAACACTACAACTCAAAGCCCTAGAAAAAGAAGAACAGACCAACACCAAAAGTAGTAGAAGACAGGAAATAGTTAAACTGAGAGCTGAAATCAACGAAATTGAAACGAAAGAAACAATACAAAAAATTGACAAAATAAATAGTTGGTTCTTCGAAAAAATAAACAAAATTGATAAACCTTTAGCCACACTAACAAAGAGAAGACGAGAGAAAACCCAAATCACTAAAATTCGGAAAGAACAAGGAAATATCACAACAGACACGACCGAAATACAAAACACAATTAGAAGCTATTTTGAAAATCTATACTCCAACAAAATAGAAAATTTCGAAGACATCAACAGGTTTCTAGAGACATATGAATTGCCTAAACTGAACGAGGAGGACATACACAATTTAAATAGACCAATTTCAAGTAATGAAATAGAAGAAGTCATCAAAAACCTACCAACAAAGAAAAGTCCAGGACCAGATGGGTTCTCAGCCGAGTTCTACAAAACTTTTAAAGAAGAACTCATTCCAATACTTCTCAAAGTATTCCAGAAAATAGAAGAGGAGGGAACTCTCCCAAACTCATTCTATGAAGCCAATATTACCCTGATTCCTAAACCAGACAGAGACACATCGAGGAAAGAAAATTTCAGACCAATATCCTTAATGAACATCGACGCAAAAATTCTCAACAAAATTTTAGCAAATCGCATACAAAAACATATTAAAAAGATAGTGCACCATGATCAAGTGGGTTTCATCCCAGGGATGCAAGGTTGGTTCAACATCAGGAAATCAATAAATGTCATTCACCATATCAATAGACTTAAAGTCAAGAATCACATGATTATTTCGATAGATGCAGAAAAAGCATTTGATAAAATACAGCATCCCTTCATGCTCAAAACACTAGAAAAAATAGGGATAGTGGGAACATTCCTTAACATTGTAAAGGCCATCTACGCTAAACCCATTGCTAATATCATTCTAAATGGTGAAAAACTGAAAGCATTCCCTCTAAAAACTGGAACAAGGCAGGGATGCCCTCTTTCACCACTTCTATTCAATATCGTCCCTGAAACTCTAGCCAGAGCAATTAGACAGACCAAAGAAATTAAAGGGATACGAATAGGAAAAGAAGAACTCAAACTATCCCTATTTGCTGATGATATGATGGTATACTTAGAGGAACCAGGAAATTCCACCAGAAAACTTTTAGATCTCATAAGTGAATTCAGTAAAGTAGCGGGATATAAGATCAATGCACATAAATCGAAGGCATTTTTATATATAAGCGATGAATCTTCAGAAAGAGAAATTAGGAAAACTACCCCATTCACAATAGCTTCGAAAAAAATAAAGTATTTGGGAATCAATCTCACAAAAGAGGTGAAAGACCTCTACAATGAGAACTACAGAACACTAAAGAAAGAAATTCAAGAAAACCTTAGAAGATGGAAAGATCTCCCATGTTCTTGGATAGGAAGAATTAATATTGTCAAAATGGCCATACTACCAAAAGTGCTATACAGATTCAATGCAATTCCAATGAAAATCCCAATGATGTACCTTACAGAAATAGAGCAAGCAATTATGAAATTCATCTGGAAGAATAAAAAACCCAGAATAGCTAAAGCAATCCTTGGCAGAAAGAGTGAAGCAGGGGGTATCGCAATACGAGATCTTCAACTCTACTACAAAGCAATAGTAACAAAAACGGCATGGTATTGGTACCAAAATAGAAAGGTGGATCAATGGTACAGAATAGAGGACACGGACCCAAACCCAAATAAATACAATTTTCTCATACTAGACAAAGGTTCCAACAATATGCAATGGAGAAAAGATAGCCTCTTCAACAAATGGTGCTGGGAGAATTGGAAATCCATATGCAACAGAATGAAACTAAACCCATATCTCTCACCATGCACGAAACTAAACTCAAAATGGATTAAGGATCTCGGAATCAGACCAGAGACCTTGCATCTTATAGAAGAAAAAGTAGGTCCAGAGCTTCAACATGTCGGCTTAGGACCAGACTTCCTCAACAGGACTCCCATAGCACAAGAAATAAAAGCAAGAATCAACAACTGGGATAGATTCAAACTACAAAGCTTTCTCTCAGCAAAGGAAACTATCAGCAATGCAAAGAAAGAGCCTACAGAGTGGGAGAAAATCTTTGCCAATCATACTTCAGATAGAGTGCTAATCTCCAGAATCTATAAAGAACTCAAAAAACTCTACACCAAGAATGTAAATAATCCAATTGACAAATGGGCTAAGGAAATGAATAGACACTTCACAGAAGAAGATCTACAAGCAATCAACAAACATATGGAAAAATGTTCAACATCTCTAGTAATAAGAGAAATGCAAATCAAAAACACCCTAAGATTCCATCTCACCCCAATTAGAATGGCAATTATCAAGAATACAACCAACAACAGGTGTTGGCGAGGATGTGGGGAGAAAGGTACACTCTTACATTGCTGGTGGGGCTGCAAATTAGTGCAGCCACTCTGGAAAGCAGTGTGGAGATTCCTTAGAAAACTTGGAATGGAAACACCATTTGACCCAGCTATCCCACTCCTTGGCCTATACCCAAAGGACTTAAAATCAGCATATTACAGAGATACAGCCACATCAATGTTCATAGCTGCTCAGTTCACAATAGCCAGATTATGGAACCAACCTAGATGTCCTTCAATTGATGAATGGATAAAGAAAATGTGGTATATATATACAATGGAATATTACTCAGCTATAAAGAACGATAAAATTATGGCATTTGCAGGCAAATGGATGAAACTGGAGAATATCATGCTAAGTGAGATAAGCCAATCTCAAAAAACCAAAGGAAGAATGATATCGCTAATAAGTGGATGATGACACATAATGGGGGGTGGGAAGGGTTAGTGTTGGGGTTGGAGTTGGGTTTAGGGAGGGGGGCAGGAATGGAGGAAGGAAGGACTGTATAGATGGAGGGGAAGGGTGGGAGGGGAGGGGGGGAAGGGAAAAAATGGCAGAATGAATCAAACAACATTACCCTATGTAGATTTATGATTACACAAATGGTATGCCTTTATGCCATGTACAGACAGAGAAACAACATGTATCCCATTTGTTTACAATTTTATAATAAAAAAAAAAAGAAAAAAAAAGAAAAGCAGAAGTGGAAAAAAATAAAAATAAAACCTTTTAAACTTTTTGCATCATACAAAGTTTTTCATTTTCTGGATGAATTTTGAGCTTTGGAATGAGAAATTTTGTGCAGTGTTCTAAGAATTTGCCAAAAAAAATGGTGATGAGGAAAAAAATGTTAACAAAAAGAAAAAAGAAAGAAAAGGAAAAAGAAAGGTGAAATAAAGGAGAAAGCCATAAAAATCAAAATTTTATACACTGTTTGTTATAGTCCAAAACCTGTCCTCCTGGACACCATGAAGTTCTGAAGGGTCTTAGATCATCTAGAAAAGACCAGTATGTTTTTCTCCTCAATTCATGGGGTTAAGGGACTCCAAAAGGGAGAGCAGTGCTACATTGTCTCAGAGAAGAAGTATATATGACCCAAAGAACATCCAAATAGAAAGCCCTCAATACCATGTTCCTCAGAGTTATAAAATTTCTATGGGAATCATGGCAAATAGCAACTTCATTTGTTTTTAGCCATCCCACATTTTCATTAAAAAATTACACAATATTTTTGAAGGTTCCAAGTTGTCCAATTTTTACTCTTCCAAAAGGCAAACAAGCTTCTGTCAGGATCATAAAGGACTACACAGGAAGGAAGGAAAATCTCGGACATTAAGGATGTTTTAAAGCATTTAACTGTGCAATTTCAAGTGTCATTGTAAGAGGCAGGCAGAGACTTTACTTCTGTTATGGATCGGATGTGAGGGTCCCCCAAAAGCTTCTGGGTTAATTCAGGAATATTAAGGGTAAAACAATTGAATTGAGAACTGTAACCTAATCAGTTGATCTTAGTTTGAATGGATGAACTGGGTGGTAACTGTAGATAGTAGGAGCATGGTTGGAGGAGGTGGGTCACTGGAGGTGCATCCTGGAAGCATTCATCTTCCCTGTGGCCCCATCTCCCTCTCTGTGCTTCCTGGCTGCCATGAATAGAATAGTTTCCCTGCCACAGCCTTCTGCCATGATGTTCTGCCCCACCTTGGGCCAAGAGCAATGGAGTTGGCCAACCATGGTTTAAATCTCTGAAACCATGAACTCAAAATAAGCTTTTCCTCCACTAAGTTGTTCTTGTTAGGTATTTTGGTCACAGCGATGAAAACTGACTACATAAAATTAGGCAATGCAATGACGGAAGCTGAGATTTGAAGATTCTACTTTGCTAGCTTTGAATACAGAGGAAAAGTCTATGAGCCCAGGAAAGTGACTCTAAAAAGTGGGAGAAGTCCAGGAAGCAGATTCTTCCCTTTGCACTCTAACATGGCTTTTTGACACCTAGGTTTCAGCCCAGTGAACTTCTGATCAGAATTGTTGTTAGTATTGTTTTAAGTCACCAAGTTTGTGGAAATTTGTTACAACAGCCATAGAAATCTCATACCTACTTGATTTTATTCCTCTCTGTACCATTTTTCTCTACTCTTATCCACAAATATGTATATATATTCAATAATGCATATATTCAATATTTAGAGATATGTACTGAATATGTTTGAATATGTTGGTATATATTAAATATATGTGGAAACATGTTTAAAATTATATGATTCAAAATCCAAATTCTTGAGAGTATGTTATAATTGGTCTAATCATAGTAAGATGTTCACTCCTGATTCATTTATTTATGAAAAGAATGGGTTAGTAAGAAGTTATATCTCCTTGTGTCCACATAGCTTCTGAGCAGGTACTGTGAGGGCAAGCACTCTAAAAAAGTATGTGGCAACACAAGAAAGACAAAAGACATTTCTAACAGCAAAAATAGTCCTGGGTAGTGTGGTCATTGACTTTCTAGTTTTGTGATCAAAGATAGGAACCTTTGAAATTGGTGTGGAATCTTCTATGGAAGAGCAGGTAAAAAGAGTGCTACCTGAAGAATGGATGCATAATATTATAAGAGATCATAGTCCATCATGAGATAATATAATGGACAAATGTTTAAAGACAAAATGAAACAATGACTTTAAGAATGAAGTAGTCACATAATTTTCTGGAGATTGGGGAGAGAAGGGTGGTTAAGGGGAGGTACATTTGATCAGTGCATGCTATACGCATGTATGGAAATATAACACTTAATCTCATTAATATGTATAATTGATATATGTTAAGATTTTTTTTTAAAAAGAGTTAAATTTAGTGGGCTGAGAAATGAATTTACAATAACCTTCAATAATAGTGAGCACTAAAGCATCAATTAGAAATAAAAAGTTGATAAATTGTTTATATTTAATTTGAGTAGCTCTGTCAAACCAAAAGACATCATAAATAAGTAAAAGCCAAGAAATGACTGGAAAAAGATATTTGCAAGGTATATAACCACTAGTATTAGTTTCCAAGAATAGTCAACAAATAATATTTAAATGATACATTAGGAAAATAGCCAAAGAGTGACCCACAAAAGAGGAAGTCCAGGTGCTCAATAATTGAATGAAAAAGTGAGAAAACTCAGTAATTCAAACCATCAAAGATTGAATAGTTGATCAGAAAAGTGTTTGCAATGGCAAAGAAAACCATCTCATTTACTGCTGGCAGGGGGGTAAATTGGTGCAATCATTTCCCAGAGGATTTTGACAATATTGAGGCAACTTCAAAATGAAGATGTTCTCTGATGGGGAAATTCCAGACTCAGATAAACACAGAAGAAACTGTAGTTCATTCACAAAGGAGGCTATGTATAAGAATATGTATGGGGGTGTGTGGAATCCAAGATGGTTAACTAGAGGGAGACTGCATTCCTTGCCACTCCATGACTCGGGATTCAGGCAGAGGAAATACTTTCTCTGCAAGGCAGTCAACACTGCCCACTGGTCCCCTGCTGTTTACCCCCCATTTGTGCTCTGGGGTCACTGCTGTCTGCCTGCTTTTTGACCGCTGCCTATCATCTGGCATTTGCCCATTTGCCAGCCTCTTGCCTACCCATCACCTGCCTTCCACCTATTCATTGCCCACTGCCCAACATCCACCCATGTATCGTCCACCATTAGCCTGCAAGTCAGGATCACCCACTGCCCACTGTTGCTTGGAAGTCCATTGTCACAGTACTTGCAGGTTTGGTTATACGTGACTGCCACCATTTCGGGATGCTAGTCAGGGCCTGCAGGTTTGCTGCTGCCACTGCCACCAACCCAGGGTACAGTCACCTTGGTCTGGGGACACATGGCCAGGGCCTGGAGATATATTGGGGTACCTGCAGGTCTGGTTGCACTTGAGGTCTTTCTGCTGAGTATGTTAGTGGCTACCATCTGGCTTCCTCTTTGCAGGGTTGCTCCTTTGTGTGAGCACATCCCTGGTGGTCTCTCTGCAAGTTGAAAGGGTGTTGAGATCTTGGGACTTTAGCAAGGCAGAGCCTGGGGAAGTGAAGCCCAGGTCCTTCAGATTTCAGCTGCATCTGCTGTGGGCCAGTCTGGGCCTGACAAGCCTGTGGAAAGCCAGAGACTAGGGGAAGTTCCCTCAGGGGAGCAGAGGTTGAAGAAACTGGAGAAAACTGAGCTTTCTCCAGCTCACTGTGCCCTAAAGTGTGCAGGGATGGAAGAGGTGGGTTACAATGGGGGGGAAGAATGGAAGAGGGTGTGAGGACATCTTGCTATCTGCTTACCCAGCACACTGGTCCCGCACCCACTGGACTGGAGCTAACATCAAACTTCAGATAACCACACCTATCGGTGGAGAAGCTAAGCTGAGAAAAATTTGGAAAGCCAATTATCGCGTCCCCTCTGGCCGCAGAGAGAGACACGACAAATGTCTGAAGCTTTGGAAGTTTATTGTGCACAGTTCCTCTCCTACGCTTCTCTTACCCCTAGCTTCTGCGCACTCCCAGCTTCCCTTCTCCCAGCTTCTTCCACTTCTTCCGCGTACTCCCTGCTTCCAGCTTGGCTTCAACCTCCGCCTCCGCCTTCGCCGCTTCTTCCGCTTCTTCCGTCCCCGCCGCTTCTGCCTCTTCCTCAGCTTCTCCCCCCTACTCTCCCACCCACCAGGCTTATATACACTTCAACCAATCAGGGGAGAGTACACGAGATAAATGCGGACAGCTGCAAGCATAGGATGGGTACACGAGGGGGGCATGCTCTAGTCACATTGTTAACTAGCCAATCATTGGAATTCGCTGGTTGTTTACTGTATAGCTGGCCGCTTTTGGCTCAGCGTCAGGCGCCATCTTGACCATGCCTAAGGCTGGGGGTCCCGGAAACCCCCACAGATCCCCCTTCTTTACTATTAAACTAAGGCTCGGGACCGTGTCTGTCTTAGGCTGAGTGGTCAGCATATGTCCTTACCCGTCATCAGAGCCTGCAGAGCATGCTGCAGCTCCTGTCTTAGGTTGGTACACAGCCACCTCCTTCATTACCCGTCTTTGACTACCGGTCCAGCATCAAGAGCCATACGAATGGGGGGCTGTCGGCCTTTAGGGCGGTCATGGCCTGATGAAAGATAATTTGATCTCTCTATTGGCTAGCTTGTAGATGCATGCCAAAACGAGTGAAGAGAAGGAGGCCAAGGCAGAGGAATACCACCATAGCTCCTAAGCTTGCCCGCTGTTTGACAAATCTATAAACAGAGGAAAAACCATATAGCCATATTACAGAAACAATATACATCCCAATGGAGTTACAATATGGGTAACACAAAGCAGCTCTCAGGGAATAAACGCATCCCAGTCCCAAAAGTTCTTGCAGGGTATCCACTTGTTCTTATAATGAGTCCATTCTCTGATAGAGTCTCTATGGTCTGTAAGGCTGCAGCTGCATTCTCGGCCAAATGATCGTTGTTATGGTTGTGTCAATGCTGCTACTGCAAGGACTGTGGTGGCAATGATCACGGCTGTTGCAATGTCAAAGCCTCTTCTGTTTCTTGATAATAGCACTGGCAATTCTATATCTGCAACAGAAACTAGGACTGGTAGGAAGATAGAAATGTGCAAATTGCACGGATGACAAAAGAACCATTCCAGCATTGTGAGAGATAGCACACAGTTAGTGAACAGTTAAGAGGTATTATTAGAAATGTTAGTTGGCAGAAACATAAAAGGGAGGAAATACACAAGCTGACGTGGGAGGGAAAGCAATATCACAGCTAGGGTCAGCAGAACGAGTTGCTCTACTCTGGGTCTGATTTGTATTATGATTCCAACGGCAAAGTGCAGAAATTCCTCCTGTTAAAGCAAAGAAAGGCTAGAAATATCCTTATCTCCAAAAGCAGCACGACCTGAAAAATCATCAGTAGAATTGACAGGCTTATAGAGGAATTGGTGAAAAGCAAGAAAAGGAAGGATAAAAAATATGTTAGTTAGAAACGAAAAATATGGCCAGGCTAACAATGGCCCATAGGTTCCGGGTTTGCCTTTCCGTCTGAGTTTTTGTTATTGGAGGAAGGCTCAGACTCGCCATTGCGAGGAGGAGCAGCATCACTTGCATGCTGTAAGACTCTGATTAGCCTTTCTGGAATCCAGACTGGAGTCTGTTGATCCTGTGGGAAAATACAAACAGACCCTCGGACCCAACGAAGGACTGGATCCGGTCCTTTCCAACAACCTGTCAGGATATCTTTCCATTTTGCCCATACTTGAGGAGTATTATGGGGATTATAATGTCGATCAGCTGCAGAATGGCCGTCCCTATCCAGAGTTAAGAAATTTAGAATGAAAAGAACTAAATTAAGTTTATCTTTAGGAGACTTGTAGGAGGCTCCTATTCCCCCTTTTTGTTTATTTAGACAATTTTTTAAAGTAAGATGTGCTCTTTCCACAATGCCCTGTCCCTGAGGATTATAGGGGATGCCAGTGACTAATTGGATGTTAAATGTTTGTAAAAACAACCGGAAGCTTTTGGAAGTATAAGCAGGACCATTATCTGTTTTAATAACTTTAGGTATGCCCCAGCCAGCAAATGCTTGTAGGCAGTGTTGAATGACATCTTTTACCTTTTCTCCAGAATGAGCGGAAGCCATAATGACCCCTGAAGCAGTGTCTACTGACACATGTACATACTTAACAGTACCAAATTCAGAAATATGGGTTACATCCATCTGCCAAATATGACCAGGCAGCAGTCCCCTGGGATTAACTCCAAAGGATTGTACTGGGATTAAAGGAGCACAATGTTGACAATTTTTTACTATTTGTCGAGCCATACATTTAGATATAGGAAATTTTCTGCTCAAAGTAGTGGAATTTACATGAAATTTTTCATGAAAGAGTTTTGCTTGTTCCTCTATGGAAAAAACAAAAATTGATTTGGTGGCCATATCTACCAAGTCATTAGCATTGGCCAAAGGTCCTGGTAAATTAGAATGAGCTCTAATATGTCCTACATAGAATAGATGTTTACGCTGTAGGATAAGGTTTTGTAGCATAGTAAAGTAAGAAGCTATCGTGGACATGGAAGAAATATGGGGTACCGTTTCAAGAACCTGTAAAGCGTTAACGATATATAAGCTATCAGATAGAAGATTGAATGGCTGATTATCTGCTAATTTAAAGGCTAATATTACAGCTGCAAGTTCAGTAACCTGTGCGGAGTTGGGTGGAACTATTATGGTGTGAAGTTGTTTACTGATAAGTACTGCACCTACTCCATTTTTGGAGCCATCAGTAAAAATGGTTACACAGTCTTTAAGAGGCTGGACACAAGTCACTTTTGGAAAAACTATGGGAGTATTTTTACAGAATTGAATCCAGGGATGTTGAGGATAATGGTTATCGAACTGAGCTGAAGTGGAACAATATAATACTGACCAATCATCATCATTATTAATTAGCCATTTAATTTGCTGAGTGGAATAAGGAGTTATAATAATAGACGGATGGATTCCAAAAACAGTAATGCAAGATTCTATTCCCTTGAATATTACCTGAGCAATAGCTTGGGGATATGATTGCAATGTTTTAGCCGGAGAGCTAGGGAGATTTATACTTTGCAGAGGTCCTCCTTGCCAAACTATGCCAAAAGGGGTATGCTTCTCTGAGATTATGATTAGACTTAATGGTTGAGTAGGATCACAACGATCAACGTAACACTGCTGAAGTCTATTCTCTACTAGCTGTAAGGATATCCGTGCTTCGGGAGTAAGTTTCCTAGGGGAATTCAAGTCAGGATTACCTTTTAATATATCGAATAAAGGTTTTAGTTCCCCTGTGGATAATTTTAAATAGGATCTGATCCAGTTAATGTCACCTAAGAGTTTCTGAAAATCGTTCAAGGTATTCAATTGATCTGTCCTGATGGTCAACCTTATTGGTCTGACTGTAGTAGCAGTGAGCCTTGTACCCAGATATTCTTGGATCTCCTCTAATTGTAATTTTTCAGGGGCTATCGTTAGTCCTCTCTTTTCTAATGCTTGAATTATAAATTGTAATGCTTCTAACAAAACTTCTTTTTCTGGATGGCAAATAAGTATGTCATCCATATAATGATAAATCAACAATCTCTTAAACTTTTGTCTAGTAGTTGTTAACGCTTTATCTACGTATATTTGACATATAGTAGGACTGTTAGCCATACCTTGAGGCAACACAGTCCATTCGAATCTCTGGTCAGGCTGAGTGTGATTAAGAGAGGGCAAAGTAAAAGCAAATCTCCAACAATCATTTTTGTGTAAGGGTATAGAGAAAAAGCAATCCTTTAAATCCAGAATAATAGTAGGCCAATTTTTTGGTAGTGCAGTAACAAGAGGGAGTCCACATTGGATGGGTCCCATAGGGTACATTTGTTCGTTTATAGCTCTTAAATCATGTAACAACCTCCATTTTCCTGATTTTTTCTTTGTTAAGAATATTGGAGTATTCCAAGGAGAGGTAGAATGTTGTAAATGACCTGCTTGTACCTGCTCTTGTACTAACTTATGAGCTGCCTCTAGCTTTTCTTTTGTTAGGGGCCACTGTGGAATCCAGCGAGGCTTATCATCTTTCCATATTATAGGGATTGATGGTTTATCAGTGGCCCCTAGGAAAAACCCAATCCATGAGAATCATTTTTTGGTGGAAGCAAAGGCAGTGGTTGGGTAGATCCTTGACTATGTCTTCCTAATCCTTTTTTATCATCATAGTTCATATTTTGTAACATATTTCTTACAGGAGTCCCTTGGTAAATCTGATCAGTGGTGAGTTTCATATCCATTTGCTGCAGGACATCTCGTCCCCATAGGCTAATAGGAACATTACAGACATATGGCTGAAATATCCCTGTGTGTCCCTCTGTATCTTTCCACGATAATGAGGAAGCACTTTGATTGGGGCTCTCTGCTACTCCTAAGCCTCTCAAGCTCTGAGCTGCTGTGATCAATGGCCAGTGCTTTGGCCAGATCATTGCGCTAATAATACTTTTGTCTGCTCCCGTATCTAATAAACCTGTAAATTCCATATTTCCCACTTTTAATTTTAGGAGGGGCCTCTGTTCCATATCCATAGTAAGGTTTATTAAAGTGGTTCCTGTTGATCCAAAACCTCCTTGTCTTTTATTTGTATTTTTACTGGGCCACAAAGAATGTTGACTGGGCAATATAAGCATTTGTGCAATGCGATCCCCTGGAGAGATGACCGTAATTCCTTTTGGTGAAGAGACCAAGGCTTTTATTTGTCCAGTGAAATCAGGATCAATAACCCCTGGGTGTACTATAAGTCCTTTTAGTGTTGAGGAACCTCTACCTAGTAATAGTCCTACACTGTTCTGTGGGATTTTTTCATGCCAATCAGTATCAATCATCTGCACCCCCATATCTGGGGTTAGTATGAGTCTGGAGGTGGCACAGATGTCCAATCCGGCACTTCCTGAGGTGGCTCTGCGCTCCCCTTCTCTGTGGGAGGATACCACCGTCAGGGAACTTGTTGAATTACCCCGTATATCAGGCCCCGGGGAGGGCCCTGTCTCCTGTTTTTTTGAAGTTTAGGATTCGACCCTAGGAAATTATCCTCCCTATCTCTAATAGGCTGACAGGCACTATTCCAATGACTTCCTCTTCTGCATCTTGGACATAGCCCTGGGGCATAAGGTGTAACAGATTTTACTATAGTTATCTCTTATCTTTTGTTAGGGCATTATCTCCTTGCTGCTGATTTTGTGCATCTATTGAAGCGTATTGGCCTTCTCCTATTAACATTTCTATCGGAAAACCTTGCCACTATGTTTCTGCAAGCAGTTTCAACAGCTATTTCTTGCCACTGAGCTTCTCCAATTAGACATTGTTCTCCAGATAACACTGCTCTGCATAATTAGTCTTAACTGCCTCTTTAAAGTTTTTCTAATGGTTGATGGTATCTCCATTTGCTCCTCAAATACGGGCAGGTTCTACAAATTTTGAAGCTCTTTTTATTAGGCTTAGGTTTCTCCTACCTTTTTCCCTTGTTCTTAAGTTTTCACTACCACTTGGTTATTCCTTTTGGGGGTTCTTTGTGTAAGACTTAGTTCCCTTTTTTCCCTTGTTCTTAGATTTTTTGAGCAATTATTTTCTAGGTCACCACCACTCAATTTTTCCTCACTTTATTCTCTTTAAGCGTTCTTTTCTGTTACTATTAAATCCTGTTCATGAAGATCCCCCTTGTGGCACACTGAGCAGCTTTTCTTCTTTAGCTGTTTTTTTTCCCTTTAATGGCGTCCCATTGTTTTTTTAATAGTTCCCTGAGGGGTTGCTGCATTCAGACCCCATTGTTACTAATTTGAATAGCTTTAGTTATGGCAATTACAATAACAATGGCCTAGCTGCCAGGAGCAACGAGATTACTGAAAGGAAAACTATCAAGTGCGCATTAAAATTTTTATAGCGGCTTTTCACGTACTACCTAATTGGACCGCTTCAAACGTGTTTCTACTTTCACTTTAATTAGACCGCGTTCCACGCGTCAGGACCGCTGATGGCGTGTCCCGATACCCCCCAACCCGCGTTCTACGCGTTAGGATCCCGATACCCTTCAACCCGCGTTCTACGCGTCAGGACCGCTGATGGCACGTCCCGATACCCGCGTTCTACGCGTCAGGACCCCGATACCTTTCAACCCGTGTTCTACGCGTCAGGACCGCTGATGGCGCATCCCGATACCCGCGTTCTACGCGTCAGGATCCCGATACCTTTCAACCGGACCGCACTCCGCGTGTCCCCAGGACCGCCGATGGCGCATCCTGACACCCTTTTTTTTATAACCGGTTTAACTTGTATACAAAAAAATTTTTTTCAAATATCTTACCTCGTTTTCTTTTATAAGGCCTTCATCTTCCCGGGTTTCGGCACCAGTTATCGCGTCCCCTCTGGCCGCAGAGAGAGACACGACAAATGTCTGAAGCTTTGGAAGTTATTGTGCACAGTTCCTCTCCTACGCTTCTCTTACCCCTAGCTTCTGCGCACTCCCAGCTTCCCTTCTCCCAGCTTCTTCCACTTCTTCCGCGTACTCCCTGCTTCCAGCTTGGCTTCAACCTCCGCCTCCGCCTTCGCCGCTTCTTCCGCTTCTTCCGTCCCCGCCACTTCTGCCTCTTCCTCAGCTTCTCCCCCCTACTCTCCCACCCACCAGGCTTATATACACTTCAACCAATCAGGGGAGAGTACACGAGATAAATGCGGACAGCTGCAAGCATAGGATGGGTACACGAGGGGGGCATGCTCTAGTCACATCGTTAACTAGCCAATCATTGGAATTTGCTGGTTGTTTACTGTATAGCTGGCCGCTTTTGGCTCAGCGTCAGGCGCCATCTTGACCATGCCTAAGGCTGGGGGTCCCGGAAACCCCCACAGCCAATGGAAGCAATCATTCAATTTTCCATTGAGAATTTCCCATTTTTTCCCCTCTGTCTCACACCTCTACCATTTTTGAGTCCAAATATTATTCATGCATCAATTTATTGATGAATGGGATGTTTGAATAGTATATTATGGTTTTATTGTGTATTCTTGTACTTTTACTGTTTTTAAAAAAAATCTGTGTATATTTTTTTCTCTCGCCTATCTGTCTCCATGGATTCTCTTTTTCATTTCTCTCATATTAACAGCCAAACTCTATAAATTTTTTACCTTTATCTTTTCTCCTCCCTCATAAACATTACACCTTACACTACTTCTGTTCCTTCATTTTCCATCATTTGAAATGGTAAACCCTTTTAGCAAACTTACTGTTTATATTGTGGATAATAATTGAACACATCATTTCTGTTTATTATGACAAAACTGTAATCTCCTTAATAAGTGTTTTTTGGTTTAAGGTTGTATATTGTTTGCATTGGGTGCTGTTAATATTGGTCTTCCACTTAAAGGTGAGGTACTGGAAGCCTTCAGGGACACTATAAGAATACAGAGTAGAAACTGTACTGCTTCAGATCCATTCTGATAGATGGAAAGACATGCAAACAACATGAGAAAATAAGGGAACAAAGCTCCTCACAAAAAGATGTTCCAACAATAGAATCCATAGACAACATGGTAGAAGAAATGTCAGAAAAGGTGTTTAGAAGATGCATAGTTTGGAGAGAAAATACAGGAAGTGAAAGATGACTTCAATAAAAAGGCAGAAATTGTAAAAAGGAATCAAGCAGAAATCCTCAAAATGAAATAAACAATAAACCAAATTAAAAATTCAATGGAAAGTATCACCAACAGACTAGACCACTTGGAAGACAGAATGTCAGATAATGAAGACAAAATATATACTCTTGAAAATAAAGTTGACCACACAGAGAATATGATAAGAAACTATGAACAGAACTTCCAATAAGTATGGGATACCATGAAAAGGCCAAATTTAAGAATTTATGGAATAGACAAAGGTGTGGAGATAAAAACAAAGGAATGCACTATCTTTTCCATGATATAATATCCGAAAACTTCCCAAATCTAAAGAGTGAGATGGAAAATCAGCTACGAGAGGCTTACAGGACCCCAAATGCACAATATTACAATATTACAACAGACCCACACCAAAGCACCTTATAATGACAATGACTAAAATACAGAAATAGGGATAGAATTTTAAAGACTTTATGAGAAATAAACCAAATTACATAGAAGGAAGCCAATTTGGATTTCAGTTGATTTCTCAACCCAGACCATCAATACCAGAAGATTCTGAAATAACATATACCAAGCTCTGAAAGAAAATGGATGCCAATTGAGAATTTTATATCCAGCAAAATTAATATTCAAATTTGAAGACAAAATAAAAACCTTCCATAATAAACAAAAGTTAAAAGAATTCACAATGAGAAAGTCTGCATTACAGAACATTCTGAGCAAAATATTCTATGAGGAAGAAATGAAAAAACAAAACAAAACAAAACAAAGCAAAACAAAACCAAGGAAACCAGCAAAGGGAGGAACTACACTAAAGGAAAAGGAGAAACTAAGTCAAATTAAAAACCATAAGTACACTGAAATGACTGGGAATACAAATCATATCTCAGTAATAACCCTGAATGTCAATGACCTAAACTCATCAATCAAAAGACCTAGTTTGGCAGATTGGATTAAAAAAATAAAAGACCCAATAATATGCTGTCTTCAAGAAACTCATAAGAAAAGATATCCACAGACTGAAGATGAAAAATTGGGAAAAAACATCACTCACACAGACTGCTTAAATAAGCAGGGGTTTCCATCTTCATATCAGACAAAGTAGACTTCAAACCAAAGTTAGTCAGAAGCCATAAAGAAGGACATTTCGTACTGCTTAAGGGGATCATACATCAACAAGGCATAACTATTGTAACTATATATGCCCCAAACAATGGAGCATCTAGCTATGTACATCAAACAAACCCTTCTCAATTTCAATAATCAAATAGACCACAGCACAATTCTACTGGGTGACTTTAACACACCTCTTTACCACTGGATAGATCTTTCAGACAAAAGCTAAGCACAGAAACTATAGAACTAAATAACACAATCAATGATTTAAACTTAAAGGACATATATAGAGTTTTTCACTCATCACCAAGTGAATATACTTTCTTCTCAGCAGCACATGGATCCTTCTCTAAAATAGACCATATGTTAGGACACAAAGCTTATATAAAAACTCAGCAAATACAAAACTAGAAATAATACCCTGCATTATATTAGATAATAACAGAATGAAACTAGAAATCAACAATAAAATTTAAAAAAAATAGAATTTACTCCAACACTTAGACACTAAATAGCATGCTATTGAATGATGAATGGGTAGCAGAAGAAATCAGGGAAGAAATAAAAAATATTTAGAGGTAAATGAGAACATTGATACAACATATCAATATCTCTGGGACACTATGAAGACAGTGCTAAGAGGAAAGTTCATTGCATTGAGCTCATACATTAAAGTAATAAAAAGTCAACAAATAAATGACATAACAGTACATCGCAAAACCCTATAAAAAGAAGAACAAATCAACACCAAAAGCAGAAGACAGGAAATAATTAAAATCAGAGCTGAAATCAATGAAATTGAAACAAAAGAAACAATTTAAAAAATTGACCAGTTGGTTCTTTGAAAAAAAGAAATAAAATTGATAAACCCTTAGCCACACTAATAAAGACAAAAAGAGAGAAAACTTGAATTATTAAAATTTGTGATGAAAAAGGAACTATCACAGTGGACACAAGTGAAATACATAAGATAATTAGAAATTATTTTGAAAATTTACACTCAAATAAAATAGGAATACTTGAAGACATGGACAAATTTCTAGAGACACATGATCTACACAAACTGATGCAGGAGGACATACACTATTTAAACAGATAAATTTCAAGCCATGAAATAGAAGAAATCTACCAACCAAGAAAAGCCCAGGACCTGATGTATTCTCAGCCAAGTTCTATCAGACCTTCAAATAAAAATTAACACTAATACTCCTCAAATTATTCCATGAAATAGAAAAGGAGGGAACCCTTCCAAACTCATCCTATGAGGCTAGTATCACCCTAATACCAAAACTAGACAAAGGAACATCAAGGAAAGAAAACTTCAGACCAATATCCCTGACTAACATAAACGTGAAAATTCTCAGTAAAATTCCAGCAAATCCTATATAAAAACATATTTAAAAGATAGTGCACCATGATCAAGTGAGGTTCATCCCAGGGATGTAAGGTTGGCTCAGCATATGGAAATCAATAAACATAATTTATCACATCAATAGACTTAAAGACAATAATCATATGATCATTTGAATAGATGCAGAAAAAATATTTGACAAAATTCAGCACTCCTTCATGTTCAAAATACTAGAAAACCTAGGGATAGTAGGAGCATAACATTGTAAATGCTATCTATGCCAAGTCCAAGGTCAACATCATTCTTAAGGGAGAAAAATTGAGAGCATTCCCTCTAAAAAATGGAAGAAGATAGGGATACCCTCTTTCACCACTTCTATTCAACATTGTTCTTGAAACTCTATCCAGAGCAATTAGACCAAAGAAATTAAAGGGATACATATGGGAAAAGGAGAACTCAAACTATCCCTATTTGCCAATGACATGATTCTATATTTTAAAGGCTCCAAAAAATTCTACCAGAAAACTTCTAGAACTCATAAATGAATTCAGCAAAGTAGCAAGATATAAAACAACACTCATAAATCTAATGCATTTCTATTCATAAGTGATGAATCCTCTGAAAGAGAAATTAGAAGAGCTACCTCATTCACAATAGCCTCAAAAACAAAAAACAAAAAACAAAAAACTTGGGAATCAATCTAACAAAAGAGGTGAAAGACCTCTACAATGAAAACTACAGAACGCTAAAGGAAGAAATTGAAGAATATCTTAGAAGATGGAAAAATCTCCCACACTCTTGGACAGGCAAAATTAATATGATCAAAATGGCCATACTACCAAAAGTGCTATACAGATTTAATGCAATTCCTATTAAAATTCCAATAATATTCTTCATAGAAGTAGTAAAAGTAATCATGAAAAATAAGTAACCCAGAATACCAAAGCAATTCTTAGCAAGAAGAGTAAAGCAGGGGACATCATAATACCACACCTTAAACTATACTACAGAGCAATAGTAACAAAAATGGCATGGTATTGGCACCAAAAGAGACACGTAGACCAATGGTACAAAATAGAAGACACAGAGACAAACACAAATACAGTTGTCTCATACTTGACAAAGGCATCAAAAACATAGATTGAAAAAAAGATAGCCTATTCAACAAATGGTGCTGGGAAAACTGGAAATCTATATGCAGTAAAATTAAATTAAACCTCTATCTCTCGCCCTACACAAAAATCAACTCAAATTAGATCAAAGACTTATGCACTAGAACAGGGACACTGTGCCTAAAGATGAAAAAATAGGCCTGAATCTTCCTCATGTCAGTTTAGGACCTGACTTCCTTAACAAAACTCCTAAAATGCAAGAAGTGAAATTAATAATCAATAAATTGGATGGATTCAAACTAAATAGTTTCTTCTCAGCAAAGCAAACAATCAATAACGTGAAGAGACAGCCTACAGAATGGGAGAAAATCTTTACCACACACACCTCAGATAGATAGAGCACTAATCTCCAGGGTATATAATGAACTCAAAAAACTTAACACCAAAAAACAAATAACCCAATCAATAAATGGGCTAAGGAACTGAACAGACACTTCACAGCAGAAGAAATATAATCAATCAACAAACATATGAAAAAATGTCCATCGTCTCTAGCAGTTAGAGAAATGCAAATCAAAACTTCTCTAAGATTCCATCTCACTCCAGTCAGAATGCCAATGATCAAGAATACCAGCAATAAGAAGTGTTGGTGAGGAGGTGGGGGTTTCCTGGTGGTACTGCAGATGGGTGCAGCCACTATGGAAAACACCAAACAGTGTGGAGATTCCTCAGAAAACTTGGAATGGGATACCATTTGGCCCAGCTATCCCACTCCTCACTTTATACTCAAAGTACTTTAAATCAGCATACCACTGTGACACAGCCACATCAATGTTTAAAGCAGCTCCATTCACAATAGCTATACTATGGAAAGATGCCCTTCAACAGATGAATGGATTAAGAAAATATGGCACATGTACACAATGGAATATTACTCAACCTTAAAGAAAATTGAAATTATGGCATTTGCAGGTAAATGGATGGAACTAGAGAATATCATGCTAAGTGAAAGAAACCAAGCCCAAAAAACCAAAGACCAATTATTTTCTCTGATAAGTGGATACTGATCCATAGTGGGGGATGGGGGTAAGGAAAAATGAAGGAACTTTGGAGTATGCAGAGGGGAGTGAGGGGAGAGATGGTTCAGTGGGGATGGGAAGGACAATAGAATGAAAGACATTATTTTAAGTCCTTTGGGTATAAACCGAGGAGTGGGACAGCTGGGTCAAATGGTGGGTCCATTCCAAGCTTTCTGAGGAATCTCCATACTGCTTTCCAGAGTGGCTGCACCAATTTGCAACTTCACCAGCAATGTATGAGTACCTTTTCCCCCACATCCACGCCAACACTTATTATTGCTTGTGTTCTTGATAATCGCCATTCTAATTGGAGTTAGATGAAATCTTAGGTTGGTTTTAATTTGCAATTTTCTAATTACTAGGAATGATGAGCACTTTTTCATGTATTTGTTGATCACCTGCATATATTCTTCTGTGAAGTGTCTGCCCAGTTCCTTAGCCCATTTATTGATTGATCGATTGATTAATTATTCTTTGTATTTTGGGTGTAAAGTTTTTTAAGTTCTTTATAAACTTTGGAGATGAGTGCTCTGTCTGACATATGTGTGGAAAAGATTTTCTCCCACTCTGTAGGCTCTCTTTTTACATTATTGATTGTTTCCTGTGCTGAGAAAAAACTTTTTAGTTTGAATCTACCCCATTTATTGATTCTTGCTTTTATTTCTTGCACTATGGGGGTCTTGTTAAGGAAGTCTGGCCCTAAGCCAACATGATGTAGATTTGGGCCTACTTTTTCTTCTATTTGGTGAAGGGTCTCAGGTCTAATTCCTAGATCCTTGGTCCATTTCATACTGAGTTTTGTATAGGGTGAGAGATAGGGGTGTAGTTTCATTTTACTGCATATGGATTTCCAGTTTTCCCAGCACCATTTGTTGAACAGGCTATCTTTTCTCCATTGTACGTTTTTGGCACCTTTGTCTAGTATGAGGTTACTGTACTTATGTGGTTATGTCTCTGTGTCTTCTATCCTGTACCATTGATCTACCTGTCTATTTTGGTGCCAGTACCATGCCGTTTTTGTTACTATTGCCCTATAGTAGTGTTTAAGGTCTGGTATAGTGATATCTCCTGCATCACTCTTCCTGCCCAAGATTGCTTTGGCTATTCTGGGTCTTTTTTTCTTCATGATTGCCTTTTCTGTTTCTATGAGAAATGTCATAGGGATTTTAAGTAGAATTGCATTAAATCTGTATAGTGCCTTTGGAA
This sequence comes from Sciurus carolinensis, assembly GCF_902686445.1. NCBI lineage: Eukaryota > Metazoa > Chordata > Mammalia > Rodentia > Sciuridae > Sciurus > Sciurus carolinensis. Next base: position 122,570,851 of record NC_062223.1, read on the forward strand.
ATATGGCCATTTTGATAATATTAATTCTTGTTATCCAAGAACATGGGAGATCTTTCCATCTTCTAAGTTCTTCCTCACTTTCTTTCTTCAATGTTTTGTAGTTTTCATTGTAGAGATATTTTACCTCTTTGGTTAGAAATCAGCATACTACAGTAATGCAGCCACATCAATGTTCATAGCAGCCCAATTCACAATAGCTAGATGCCCATCAATTGATGAATGGTAAAGGAAGTGTCGTATATATACACAATGAAATATTACTCAGCCATAAAGAATAGTAAAATTATGACATTTGCTGGTAAATGGATGAAGTTGGAAAATATCATGCTAAGTGAAATAGGCCAAACCCAAAAAACCAAAAGCTGAATGTTTTCTCTGTTAAGTGCAAGACAATATATAACAATAGGGGGTGGCGGGGGGAAGAGAAGAATGAAGGAATTTTGGGCGGTGTAGAGGAAAAAGGGGTGGGAGGGGGTGGGAATGGAAAAACAGTAGAATGAAACAGATAATATTTCCCTATATATATGTATGATTACATGAATGGCATGAATATATATTGTGTTCAACCATAGAAATGAAAAGTTGTACCCCATTTGTGTACAATGAATCAAAATGTGTCTGTAAAAATAAAAAAAATATTTTAATAAATAAATAAAAACATGAAAAAAAATGAAAGACATTATTACCCTGTTTACATATATGATTACACTATCGGTTTGACAGCACCAGGTACAGTCAGAGGAATGAGAAGTTATGCTCCATTTGTGTAAAATGTGTCAAAATGCATTCTATTGTCCTGTTTAACCAATTAGAACAACAACAAAAAAGAGAATATTTAGAGCAACACAGTAACAAAATGAAAGGGAAATGAGTAAATGTCCATCAACAATAGTATGAATATTTTACTTTTTACATCTATGTTGGAATGCCTAATAGTTTAAGTGAATTGTATAGAACTAAACTCATAGAGTTGAGTGAACAAAGAAAACTGCAAAAAGTGATAGATATACATGGTATGATATTAAATAACTTTCATAAACTTGGAAAGCTAGTCCATGTAGTTTTTATAGATTCATTGCAGTAAAAATTGTAACATGAATGTAAAATGATCAAGGAATCCTTAAAAGTGCATTACAATGGAAAACAAGGGAGGAAATGAGATTAGAAAAATGTTTAGAGTAATATCATTTGTACCTACAAATTTAATCGAAAAATTTCTAGTAGAAATTATGGAAACAATAAAGGGTGCAATGCTAACTTTTCATAAAGAGGAGGGATGTGTGCACAGATGTTTATCATACTGCCTTGCATTTTTTCTTTTGTTCAAAATATTATACAATAAAATAAAAAGTATCATATGACACTGTAAATCTTTGTGATATATAGAGTTAATGCAAGAAATATTTATATGTTTATTTTATTAATAAAAATTGTAGAGAAAGATACTGGTTTAGGAGGCTAGGGTTAAAAAAGTGATCTGCTGAATCTTTTTACAGACCCCCAGCCGGTTCACAGTTATTTAAGTTATGCTGAACACGAAATGGTTGGAGATCCAGGCAGCACACAGAAAGACAGAGATGGGTGCACGCTGCAAGAGATAGATCGCCACATCATACAGCCCAGGTTACCCGGCGAGCTTGGACCTGTGGTTTGTTCACAGTTTCTTCGTTTAAGCTATGGGCGTGCATGCGAACAATGCTACGAGGCATTTCCTTGCGCTCCGGAAGTGAAATAACTTGGATGGAACTCCCACATCCTTTGGCAGATTTATGGATTTTCAGGCAGGTACAGACATTTGCAAACACCTTGTATTGCAAGAGAGAGAGGATACCTAGGGAAAGCACAAGCAAAGGAGCAGAATGAAGGGACAATGGAGAGTCACAGAAGCCCTTCCCTCCATGTTGCAGAAAACCTGGACCCATACCCATGACCGGAAGCCATCTGGGAAGGGAATGATTTAGTGGAGGAGACTGAAAACACATGCTTTAACAGCTTTCATGCTTCTCAGCTCGATAAAATTGAGAATTCTTTTTTGCAAGAAGATGTACTTCTATCTGATTTAGAAAGAGCAAATTTCAAAGAAATTTTACAGATTTCTTAGGAAAGGAGGAGCTCCTTTTAGCATCAGACACTGTTTCTCTCTTCCCTCAAACTGCCGGGGCACTGCAATGTACTGCCAGGGTCACTTATTTCTTCCCTAAAGTGGGGAAGGTATGAATGATAGAAGAAAAAGTGGAGATGAGGAACTGTCCTCTGAGACAGACATAGTGAACACTTCAACCAGGCCTGGTTTTCAGCTCTTTCCTGGTAGGAACTGCCCTTAGAGAATGAATTCAGAAGATTGTTAGTCTTTTAAAATGCAAGATTTGGCACTGTTTTCTCCATTCCCCTGTTCCTTCCTTTCACCCTCACCCTACCAGGAGTAGAATGGTTCTCCTCATTCTTCAAGGATCCTGAGGACACTCACCACAGGCTATAAGGAGGAGGATGGCGAAATAGGCAGTGATAGGGACCCAGGTGATCTTGAAACTAGAGAAGTACATGGATCGACCTTTCCTTAGCATACCATTATAGAGTAGGAGTGTAGAGAGCAGCAGGATACCTGGTGTCCAGGAAAAAAGAGAAAATGGTCTCAGTTTAGAAACTTTGATTCCTTTTTTGATTCTATGCACCTGATTTCCCAGCCCCCACCCTCTCCAACTGCACCTCAACCAAAGACTGATATCACTTTAGTAGGGGATCTAACATCGCACATACCTCTGAATCAGAGAACTGGGAAGGCTAGCTGGTCAGAGACTGTAGCCTGGGACTTACAAACCTACCATAGCTCCACACCTGTAATGGGAGAGCCAATTACCTGTGAAGAAATTGAAGAGGGTAATGATGAGGTAGATATATTTATTTTGAGGAATAATGTAGGTGACATACAATCCCAGGATGAAGTTAATGGAGCAGGAAACGACCAAGACTGATATCATCATAATCCTGATCATTTGCAGGCCATCTGTTAGAAAGCAGAAGCTGTATTGAGAGAAGGACGCATATTTCTTTTAGACTTCTTTCCATCTGGGACCTACAAATCTCTAGGGAAAAACTGAGAACAGAGTAAAAGATTTAATTAAATTAAGAGAGGAGAGGAAAAATAAAGAAGCAGATATCCTTAGGCTGGACAAGGGAGTCCAAAGAAAGAGTTTTCTACTGAGATGATTTCATATGTTTCTTTCTCATCTTTTCTTTTTCCCCCAGAACTAATTTCTTATTAAATACCCTAATTTACCTGTCCCTTGTAGTGGCAATATAACCTATTTTCCTTCTTGTCAGTTACCTTCTTTTCCATAGCCCCTACACTTTAGTTGTTCTAACCAACCTGCTGCTACCACATTGTTTAAAAATGCTTTCTCCTAAACATCCAAATGGTGAGATTTGGATCTGCGTTGATAATGGAAGTGGGCATACTGCAGTCTGAGGAATTGCTCCACAGAATACTAGGTAAGTTAGTGAGATGAACAGTCAAGAACAATGAAATCTTCCTCTTCACCCATCAATTTTCAAAGCATAATTCTGACCTTCTGGCCAAATAGCAGTACAGCATATCATCCATGGATTGTGGATAGTCTTATTTTTTGTTGTCTCATTGTTTGTTGTTTTGGGAACTAACTCAACCCATTCCTCAAAAATGATTCCTACCACCAAGAAGACTACAACCCAGGAGGACGTGAGTACGTTGGCGGCTAGGATATTCCTGTTTGACACAGGCATTATTCTGGGTGGAAATTCCTGGCTGAGACTACCACAAATATTTCATAAGTCTCCTCTCCAATATGTGAAGTCATAGGAGGAAAGGCAAAATCTTGATTTTTTTAGTGACTTCTGAGGTATGGGCAGTGGCAGAGGCTTAAGAAGCCTGTGGAACAGAGAATATAACTTCTCCTCAACATTCCTATACTGAGGGTGGTCTGTTGTCAGGCTACAAACTGCCATGGAATCACCTATTGGTTTGACCCTTGACCCTGGGGCATAGACAATGGAAGCACCAAGATGCTCAGAGGTCCTGAGAGAGCTAACAAAGAGGGAGATCTGATACACACACACACACACACACACACACACACACACACAGAGAGAGAGAGAGACACCTATCAGCTGTGGGGATAAACAGAGGCCTTGAAAGAAGTTAAGCACTCCTGACTACAGCAGTCCCATTTTAGAGTTAGAATTACATATTCCAGGATTAGTTGACATTTAGTAGTCTTCTGTGAAGAGGATATCAAGATTGTTTGATTGAAGAGTCAGCTAGCTAACACCACAAAAGGGAATGACCACTCCAAATCCAGAATCTGTTGAAGAAACACAGGACCTTATTGGGATTTCCCAGCATAGTTTATTTAGGGAGACATCCAAGAAATAGACCAGTGTTTTGAAATCCAAACAACTGGCCTGATACACTGAGCCATTATAGTTTAATATAACTTATAAGGTTTGTAACTTGGCAGAGAAAATATTTTTGTATTTCTTGAGTAGGCAACTATGGTATACACTAAGCAGAAACTGAGAGCTTGTACTGAAATCCCCCAATTTCCTTTTACTGAACTAACAGGAAATCCTCTCCAAATTGTTTTGACCCTCTTGCAGGTCACTTTCTCAGGGTCAAAATGGACTTCTTTCATCGCCTTAAATATGCTACATTGTCTTTCCCCAGCCCTTTGTATACATCTTTTCTTTTTTTTTTTCTTGTACTGGGGATTGAATACAGGGGTCTCTACCACTGAGATAGATAGATAGATCTTTTACTTTTGTTTTGAGACAGGGTCTTGATAAGTTTCTGAGGGTATCACTTGAGTCACTGAGGCTGATTTGAACTTGTGACCCTTCTGTCTCAGGCTTCCAAGTTGCTTGGAATATAGGTATGAGCCACTGTAGTCAGTTTTCAAACATCTTTTTTTTTTTCTACTCTTTTTATTTTATATATGTATATATATATATATATACGTATATATATATATATATATATATATAAAATTTGTTCTTATTAGTTATACATGGTAGTAGAATGTATTTTGACATATTATACATATCTGGAGTATAACTTTTCATTCTTCTGGTTGTACCTGATGTAGATTTACATTGGTCATTTAATCACATACACACATAGGATAGTAATGTCCAATTCATTTTATTGTCTTTCCTACTCCCATTCTCCCTCCCTTCCCTTCATTCCCCTTTGTCTAATCCAAAGTATTTCTATTCTTCCTATCTCCCCATTTATTAATTGGGAATTTTTTATTTTTGGTGTTAAGTTTTTTTGAGTTCTCTATATATCCAGGAGATTAATGCTCCATCTGAGGTGCTAAACATCTTCCAATAGCATGTTTCTTTACTTTTTAAAATTTAAACAACAATGCTCAACAGTGTATTTTCTCTTACTAGGAAGGCTTTAGGTAAAGAAAATGGATATCAGATCCTGGGTTTCAATCCTGGCTCCACTTAGAGTGATGTGGTCCTAGAGATAATAATACTTCTTACTACATAATACTTTTTGTAAAGATTAAATCTGTTTAGAGATATAAAGTACCAAAACATGTCCTTGCAAATAGTCAATAACATGTAAGCAATTTCTGTCACATTAATTTGGGTTCCCAGAAAGAGACTTGAAGGGAAATTTGTAGTGGGGCAGTTTATTGGGAAGTACACGCGGAGACCACATCTATAAGTTTCTAAGGGCAGCAGAATCGAGCTGAAGTTCAACTGAGGTATACTTGCCATAGAAGAAACCTTAGCCATTTCCATTAGTAGTGTCTGAACCCGGGCCATCCATCAGAATCATTCTGAACAGAGGCAAGAGAACTCAGATTGTTTTACATTGGGCATTAGTTTGTCTTTGAAAGCAGGCTACCTTGGGGTGGTATCTCCCTTCTGTTTCAGGGGCAATTCCTAATTCTCTCAGGAACCACAAGTCTCAGAGAGATTTCTCTACTCTAATATCAAGTTTGCTGTTTGAGTTGCCAACTGCCATGAAATCAATGTCTATTGCTTTGATCCTTGATCCTGGAAGGACCAAGAGGGTAGACAGGCAACTCTTATTGTTATGTTTTTATATATTGATGATTTTCTTTCTAAACCATAGATCCTTATAAGAAGGATGCCTGGACTGAAGATTTATGTCTTTTAAATTACTGTTTCTCTTTTTCTTTGTATACCTTATGTTTGGTATATGAACATTGCTGCTGTGCTGTATGGCACATAGATATTTGTAAATGTTTCATATTTTCATTGTGAATTGAAGCTATAATCTTTACTTGTATTTGTCACTGTCAATTATTTTGTTGTCTGATTCAACTTTGTTTGGCATTAAGATTTCCTTTTATTTGCATTTCTCTTGAATATTTTGTTCCTCCTTATTTTTAGCTTTTCTGTTTCAGTACATTTTAATGAACAGTATAAAATCGAATTTTGCTTCAGAAACCAATAAGAAAACACTTTAAAAACTATGGAACTTAAGCCCATTTACATTCAATATTTGAACTGTTCGATGCACTATTTTACATTCATTTTATTCAGCATGTCTCTGTATCTGATGAATATGTATAATGGCCATTTATATAATTTCTTTGCTATTTATTTTTTAATATTTTTGGCATTTAGGGAAACAATTTAATCTAAACTTTAAAAAGCCCTTTTATTTAATTAATGCTCTTAAATCTCTTCACTTCAGATATTTTTTTGGCTTTCAACTGTGAGATAAAATAAAATGAGCCCATAATGTCTTCCTACCTTCTCCTGTCTCTCCTTTCAGCCACCCGGTTTCATTGAATGTATTATCTATTGAACTGCTTTATCTTTGTACTCTTAAGATAATTAGTAGACTTCCATAATACAATATTGTTTTAAATTTTTCTATGATTTCCTTTAATCTCTAATTCTTACTCATAAGGTGTTCAACGAGCTTCAGTTTCCTCATTCTCTTCTTCTCCTGATCCATATTTACAATTTCATTATATCTAATTTGTGAGGGCAGGTACGGGTTGTTCCATCTATCCACTCACCTTTTATTTCATTAAAGATCTACAGTTACATCCAATCCTTACAACCTCTCCCCTTGCCAATATTGCCCTCTGCAACCCCTAGCCCTACCCCCTGGAGCCATCTTTCATGAAGACCCATCCTTTGATAGATATTTAACCAGGGCAGATAGCTAATATGTTTGGTGATCGCTGACATGCTTAATACTGTTTTCCAAGCCTTGGTACTTACAGAATTCTTAGCTAGGCATAATATTCTTCATTCACACTTTCTTTTCCTGAGTATCTTTTTTGTGTGTGTTACTTCAGTCTTTTACTTAATTTAAATGAATTTGTCCAGAAATTGATGTCTGCTTGTCTTTTAGTTTTTTTTTTTTTTGTTTTTGCCTGTATAAGAGACTTGATGTTTTTGCCAGGAATTCCAGAGGATTTTTACTGAAGCTTAAATTTTATATTTTTAAAACATGTTTTGGCATTGTGCATTCTGATTCAATTTTTGCAGGTTTAGGATCTGCTTTTTCAATATGTAGATGCAGATGTTTTCATTTCAGGAAAGTTTTGTGATTGAATGTTTATTTGTTTATTTTTGTTTTCTTTTTCATGAAATCCAATTGTTATATCTTTTTTTTTGCCTGTTTCCAATAGCTACCATTTTCTCCTAAATTCTTTTTTCTTGACATTTATTATTAGTATTCTATTTGGCTTTATTAAAATTTTGGACTTATGTGTTCTGTTTTGAAAATTTCATAGTTTGTTTTTATTACTGAGATAATTTTGCATTTACTTCAGTTTTTTTTTTTACCAGAATTCTGTCAGTTCCTATTTTATGTCTATGTAATGCTTATTCAATTTTTTCTAAGCTCTTTCTTTAAAGAAACTATTTGACATAATTTAATATTTAAAAAATCATGTTCACTGAGGTATAATTATATATAATAAGTCCAACCTTTAAAATATGCAGTTTGATGAGTTTTTATAAATTTATGTGGTGACATATAGTGGTTACCATTATTCCGTATGTTGAATATTTATCACTCCGAAAAGTTTCCTTGTGCTTTTGTGGTTGGCTCATCCCTTCTGATGAACAGTGATGTGTTTTCTATTTTTATGTTAACTTTTCTACAAAGTCATGTATTTGGGTTCATGAAGAATGTGGCCTTTGTGCTTGTCTGTTTTCACTTAGCAATATATTTTCCAGATGCGGAGCATAAGTATTTAGTTCCTTTTTTTTTATTCAATGTCATTGAATTGGATGACAATTCAATGGATAAAATGTATTGGATAAAATGTATTTATGCATTCCCATTAGAGGACATTTTAGCTTCTTCCAGTCTTGAATAAAGCTGCTATAAACTGTAGCATAGGAGTCTTTGTGTGTGTGTGTATGCTGGCATTCCACGTGAGGAAATAACTGGAAGTGTAAGAGTGCATTGTATGTATATTTTTAACTTTACAAGAAATTGCTAAACTCTTTTCCAAAGTGGTTGAATGATTTGATATCTCTAGGGCAATGTTTGATCCATATCCTCATTGTACATAGCACTGATAGTCTTTTTAATTTAAGTTATTCTAGTAGGTGTCTTGTAGTATCTCATTTTTAGATTTAATTTTCATTTACTTATGACTAATGACACAAAGTTTTCATATAAATATTGACCATCTGTATTTTTTTTTTTTTTTTTTTGTGGTGCTGGGGATTTGAACCCAGGGCCTTGTGCTTGTAAGGCAAGCACTCTACCAACTGCATCTGTATGTTTTTCATAAAATATGTGTTAAAATATTTTGCCCAATTTTTGAGATATTTGTCATTTTCAGTATTGTGACCTGAGCTTTCTGTTCTTATATAGTTCTTTTTTTCCTCAAGATAAGTAAACTGCAATTATTTGCATAATTTTAAAATTTCATATTGCCTTCATGCATAGTTTATCTCTACTTCATTAGCTGTGTGTATGTATGTATGTATGTTTTATTGTATGCTCAAAATTTTTTATTTTTGTCTTTTAAAAATTATAATATACTTGTAGGGATGCTTTATATTGACTTCTTATGGATATTGAATTTTTCTAACAGCAATGGAGGAGGTGGAAGAGGGGTTTATTTGTCTTCTCAAATTCTTAGAGGAAACTTTTCTATTTGGTAAATTTTTCTGTGTGAAGTTTGGTTTATTCTGATCCATTGATACTCTCTGTTTCAACAGAACACTTATCTTCAGCTGCATTCTTCTTTTCCTTCATGTGCAAACTCTGTGTGACTCATCCAATTTCCTAGGTGCCTGCTTTTTCTCCAGTAAAGCTGCCTTCTTGGACTCTGGTCCCAAGAACTTTATGAGCTACCTCCTTTTATTTTTCTGGCAGCTGGTACCTGTCAGATCTTAGGTTTCTTCTTAGTATCCCCTGATGGGAACCTCTACTTCTCTCCTCTATGTTCCACCAGGAGTTTTGATTGCAGAGGAGGAAACTCCAGTAGCAAGTGGCAAAGTGCTATACCACTGGTGTTTCAATAAAGATAATATAAGTTACTAAAGAAAAATATTGCCATACTTTAGATATTCTTACATAAATGTTTCAAGGAAAAGACCCTATGCCTACTATAATCTAGGTAATCCTCTCTAGACCTGACATCAGGCATCTCAGGATTGGTGGGAAGAAAGCTGAAGGTGAACGTTTAAAGAAAGAGTTTATACGCAACCTCATGAAGTAATCGGAGACTTACATTTAGTATTTTCCTTCATTTTATATACTTTCCCCCTATATCTATCCCTTTCAATTTATGTTAGAGTGATCTAACAAATCAGAGTGGTACCTCTTTCTCTTGCCTAACAATAAATGCAACTTTGTTTCAGACCACTATTTAGTGTGTTTCATTATCTCCTCCTGAAAAGACCAAAGCAGATTTCAACTCCTGCATCCGAGGGCTATATAGTAAGGATGTTCCTTCATGACATCCAGAAGAATTCATGCTTTTGTCCCATGGTAGAGCTGTTGATTGTATTTCTGCCACAGAGATAGCCTGTGACTAGGGAATAGATATTTGAAAAATACATAAACGACAGGGCACTAGTATCTGGAATACATAAAGAACTTCTATAGATAATCATGATAAAATCAAATCCCAATAAAAAACGTGCAAAATATATCAGCCAGACATGTTACAAAAATAGCAATCAAATGATCAGTAAGCATATAAAAAGGTACTCATCCTTATTTGTCATAAAAAACTGAAGATAATGCTGTCATGCTGAACAGTTTAGTGGTAAATGGAATCAAGATGAAAAATTATGGGACAAAGGCTCAATTTAAAACTGCCTGCATTAGTTAAACAACTATTGTGTACTTAGAGCAGATTTAGGGGCATTGAAAGTAGTTTCTTTAAGATACATCTACAAAAATTAGTGAAGAATGTTAAACATTTTCTTGTTCTCTTTGTATTAAGTTGGGTTCTGCCTTTTAACAAATCTACTGGGTTTCTCAATATGTCAATGTAGAATTAGTTTTTTTGCAGTAGGTAAGTTGTGAAGAACATCTGAAGAGGAACTTAGGTAAAAGCATGTATGAGTCAATGAAAGGGTGCTATAGAATGGTAAAAGAGACCAGGACTGTAGTTCCCATTCTGCCACTAACAAGCCATTTTTATTAGGAGGCAAGTTATTTTATTCTTTTTGAACCTCAACCTTAAATGAGATGACTTTATATGATCTCTCTGAATTTCTCCAGTAAAATCTTTTGTGATATTATTTGAAGTCATAAGGGACATTGCATCTCTGTAGCAAAGTTAAGATGACTTATGAATTAATTCATCATTTACTATGTACATGACTGAAATCAGGCCAGAGTATATTAGGACAGTCTTCCCTGCCCCGACGGGAAAATGTCTGTGTTTTTGGTATTGGACAAAGCAATCTAATATTAATTCACTTAATCATTCACTTTCAGGACTTATTTTTAAATAGACCATCTTTGTAAACATGTAGTACATATGTAATATTACATATGTAATATATGTAACTATATATTACATATAGTAATTAGTATGTCCCTTCTTTTTTTTTTTTTTTTCATCACCCTATGCATGCTTCCTGAAATTGTCACACAATGACAAAATATTTTGTATGGGTATACTTTTCTTTACCATAAACTCCTTGAAGACATTCCCCCTCTACTAGTTGTATTCTCAGATTTTGAAATAGAATATCTCATATATTAGAGATTTCTTGAGCAAATGAATTCCATGTCTCTCACCTTGATGTCAACATACTATCACCCATCTTTGTTCACCTACAAAATTCAGTAGGTGAATGCACTTGTGACTTAATTGAAGCAGTACTTTAAATATCTAACCTGTGGGTTAGAAAAGTGGGAAGGAGGAATTAGCAGTTTATATTTTTTAACCCTACTATATAGAAAGGTGATCTGGTATTTTGACAGTTACCAGAGTAATTTATGTTCTGCCTTTTGGATGTCTCTTCTTCTCAGTTATTAATAAGATGCTTTCTTTATTTCAAATCCTTTGCCTTCTCTCTCCGCTCTTCACTCTTTTTAGTGTGGTTTCTACCCTCTTATTTGGCTTTCTTGGGGGCTTTCTTTCCAAGATGATTGCTCAAGAAGAAATGTGAGAACCCAGTGATGATACAATAATCTCTGATCACAGCCTTGTATTACTATGAAGTTTGATTTGTTTTTAATTTTCTTGAGAACTGAAGACAGAGATCTTAGAGAATGTATCTATTGAAAAAGACAAAGAGAGATCTAAATTGTGAGAAAGCTAAAGCCTTTAAAATTATTAAAACGACCAAAAAAGAAAAAGAACAGAGAACAAAAAGATAAAAAATGCTTTTAAAAGATTCACAAATTTTTCTATCTTATGGTAGCAACTAATTTCCTTTTGCACATCACCTTCTGTTCATATGCATACATGTTCCAGATGGCTGCAATCAAAATATTTGTATTATATCTAGCTACTGGCCCAAGCACTTAGAAATGGTCTTTCGTCATTCATAGACCATTGTGTACAAAAGCATGTGATAATATTCTCCTGTATCATTTACTGTAACATTTAGTTTTTTTTTTTAAAGATTTTACTGAAATTCATCTTGAAAAATGGGGTGGAATCTGAGGAGTTAAGTGTTTCAATTCCCTCATTGTTTCCTCTTTCCCACAATAAACACCAATAAACACTGATAATAGCAGCAAACCTATGTGAAGCCCTTTATATTTTATAAAATACTTCTGTGCATTTTCTTATAGGACTTTCAAAAAATGCTTAACATTTAAATAGAACAACCATTCTTCCTATGTCCATCTTATCAATAAAGAAACTTTAAGAGGCAAGGTAACTTGCCCAATGACCACACAAGACTACTAAATAGCAGAAATGGATCTTTAGAGATCTTGAAAATGAAAAGTCCATGCATGCATTCTCTCTCTCTCTCTCTCTCTCTTTGAATATCTGCCCTATCCAAATAGTAAACCATTATATTAGTGGGGTTGACAAGAGAAATAAATATACAAGAATCATGAACCATGTCATCCTTGTAATAGATGACCATGAAGGGTTGGAGGATAATTTTAAAAACTGGAATCTGTTTGAGACTGTAAATACATATGAAAATGATTTCCTGCTTGTCTTTACCCTGGAAAGTAGAAACTATAATATTTTAATGATTGTAGAATTCACTTTCAAATTATTGTACATAGTCCCATCTGGGGCAATTAAAACCTTCCCCAAGTACCACAAGCCCTGGAGACTAAAGGAAAACGGAATGATTGTTAATCTAAATCAGTGTCTATGCCACGTAGCAGCCTGATTTATGTACCTCTGTGATCCAAACAGTAATTGCAAGAACAGGAATGCTAATAAGTTACAAGGAAACCCTTATGACTCTCTAAAACACAGCTGGGATTTTGTGGGCAAAGTTCAATTGTATTATTTCTGGGACTTTCACTTGGATACTTGTTTCTTTTATGTTCAAATGACAGAATAGTGTCCACCTCCATTTACTCCATCAGAAATACTCTTGGTCCTGGCATTGAGGCCCTGTGCTGCCTGCAGACCCTTATCTAAAGCCCAGTAGTTCAATTCCTGCTTGAGGTTGTGTATCCAAGACAATACTGCATCACACTGTCTGCTGTGGTTGAGACAACCATTCCTGACATCTTCCTGAAAGGAAATGCATCGTGTGGACATGAAACCTGAGGGCATTGATATGGAAATGGACAGCTTCTCGTCTGCCTGTTGGGCCTTCTTTGCAGGTGTTCATGGTGTTTGTAAATGACAGTATCCATACAACATATGTTTAGGGGAATGTATATTTCCTGTCAGATGCATTTTCTTACCACTTGGTTTCATATTCTTTTCTTTCCTGTCCAGGAATCTTGCTGAGAAGGGACATAGGGTCTTTAGGGTAGGATTCCCTGATGTGCAGAACTGGATGACGGCATTTTGCAACCCTATGTAATTTTTTGACTATGGTAACTGTCTGAAGCTTATTGAAATTGAATATTCCTTCCCAATCCCATATTTAGAGAATCAGAAATTTGGCAGGTAAGGTAGGGTGTGGAACCCATTTTTACCAGGTGCCCCAAATGGTTTTCTTAGCACATTAACATTGATTTTAATTTAGTTTTATTTTCATTGTTTGTAAATTTTTATTAATTATTTAACTGGTATATAAAAAATTGAGCTATTAATCAGGTAATACAGTTTCTGAGAGATGAATTTATTGACTAGGTTTAAATCAGCCTAAACCTATCTTTTCAAAACATTATCATTTCTTTAAGATAAGAACTTTCAAAGGTTCTTTCTTCTAATGTTTTGAAATATACGGGACAGTATTAGTGTCTACAATCCCTCTTCTGTGCAGCAGGACATAAAATGTCTTGCTTTCGTCTAACTGCAATTTAGTGCCCATTGATAGACTTTTTGGATACCCCCCTCCCTCCATCTCCTGCAGTCTCTGTTAATCCACCGTCTACTCTCAACTTTTAAAAATACATATATCCTACATATGGAGTGACACATATGTGGGGAAGCAAGCATGGCACAGGTATGAGAGACTCCTAGATTGCTTCTTGACTTTGCGACTTACAGCTGTGTGGCCTTGAGCAAATGTCATGATTACTTCAACTCCTGCAGTCTAACCAGCAAAATGGGGGTTAAATGTCATATGAGGAGTTACACAATGGGATATTCAAAATGACTGGACAAGTGATCTCCAAAATAACCCTTTTGCTTGCCTCTTCTTTCCCTACAGGTGTGTGTGTGTGTGGTGTGTGTGTGTGTGTGTGCGCGTGCGCGCGCACACGTGCACATGTGCACTTGCCCACATGGATGTCTGTGGGCAGAACACACATAGCTGGACATGAAGAGAATGCAGGAACTTGGTGTGTTTGATTCAGTAAAAAGTAATATCCACTTTCAGAGAGGTCTGACATCTGGGAACAGGATTCAGCTCTAGCTGTGATTTGCTTTTGGGCCATCTCCCACTGCAGTTTCATGTACTCAAGGAAGCTAAACACAAAAATTTGATTTTAGAATAAATCTCGGTAAGACACTGCAGCACTTTCTGGATAAAATATCTGACAAAGTAAGGAATGGGAGACCCAAGTAAAACAAGGCGCCTTAGGCACTATGCTCAGGTAAACTGGGGCTTCTGGTGGAGTTGCCACCAAGGCTGGTCTGCAAAGTGGAGATGGCTTTGTACTGGTGGATAGGAGTGGAACAGTGACTCTCCTTGGTGGTAGGAGGTGTTTTTCACGACTAATGATGTGGTAGTGAGGGTGGCAGGAGGGGAAAAATAGATCCTGTGGTTCTTCCCAAACCTAAGCATGTAAAGGCCCGAGGAAGCACTAACTGAAGGGTTAAAAAGTGAAATTACAAAACAAAAGAAAACACCACTGAAGTGTGTGTGTGTGGGAATATCCAAATAGCAGCATAGCAAAGCTACCTCTTTCTCTCCTGGCTTGATAGTTTTCTTTTTCCTGATCAAAGAATTCCTCTCCACACATGAGAGGACAACCTGGCATGGCTTGACTTTGCTTTAGCTAAGTCAACTTTGATGTTCTCACACTAATGGAGGAATAACAAATACTCTGAATATTTCTCTTTGCCTTGGATAATGTTTTCCCTTTGATTTTTTCTAATCAGCTATTTGACACATGATATTTTTATAGTAAATCACAAATAAATTTTAGTTCCAAATTCCACTGCTTACATGGTGAAGCAGCAGCATACACACACAATCATAGCAGACTGATATGAGATTTACTTTACTAAATGTGATTCACATATGTATAATTCACAGACTAGTCATGGATATCTTGACTATAAAGTTCTGTGGTTTCAAGTACTTGACCTCAGTAGATCTCTATGTGATAAACTGCTAGGACAAAGGGAAAATAGATTATTATCCATAGTACTTGGTTTTAAGGATAAGCAAAAATTTTGTGTTGTAATTGTCTACTCTTGTACTATAAAACTCATCTTTAATTACTGATTTCTTTTTATTAAGATTGGTCTCTTTTGGTAACTTATCTGGTAAATGAAGGTCATTCCCTATAAGCCTATTTTCATCATTTTTTTAGATCAATGTTTTCTAGACTGGTAGGAATAAAATACTCTGTTTGAAATAGATGCCTGATGTGGTTGAGTGTGATGCTGAAAGAATAAATTCAACTATATGCCAGGAATGGGGACTCAGTCTTAGGGATGTAATGATAAATGAGAAATAGTCCCCTCATTTCAATAAGTTCCTAAAGAGTAGGAAAATCAGCCACACATATGTGTATGCTGTAAGAAGCACTGAAGTGGAGGTCAATTACAAAGAGAGGACAGATAGAAGTGAGGACAGATAGCTAAAGAAGCAACTGGTGCACACCTCTAATCTCAGTTACTCAGGTTGAAGAAGAAGGATCACAAGTTTGAGCCCAACTTGGGTAACTTCGTGAGATCATGTTTCAAAATAAATATAGAAAGAGCTGGGGATGTAACTCAGCAGTAATGCATGCCTAGGTTCAGTCTATAGTAAAGCAAAAAACAAAAAAAGCAGCAGCAACAACAATAACAACAAAAAACTAAGGGAGGATGAATGATACCAAAAGCACTTTCCCTAAGAAAATAAGTTGATTTGAAAATATCAAATAGGGCAAAGGCCATGTTTTATTTACCTTTGCTCCACCTCCAGAAATTTTCATTTTAGCACAGTAGAAACTTCACCATCGATTCTGAGATAACCTGAAACAACTTCACAGTTTTTCCTAATGCTAGACCTTAAAACTGAATATTTATCCTGAAAATTTGGGGTTTCAAGTAGACAGGTTGTTTGAAGGGCACCAGACATGGCTCACATGGAGATCAACAGGCATATTCTGCAAATTGTCCTATAAAGTCACCACTAGGAACCAGAGGCCTAGATTCAGCTATCCCTGATAAAATTCGCTTCCCTCATTATCAGGCACTAGAAACACTGAATCCATGGGCCTTTATCCTAGGAACATGTCAGCCATTCTTAAGGTTCATCATAAATTCCTTCTGTTTTTACTTCTTAGTTCCTTTACTTGTGACCTGATCTACAACTCAAATATCCCTTCACATCCTCTCCGCTGAAGTGAATTGTTCCCACCTTTGGAGGCACAGTTTAAAATGACCCTTCCATAAGGACTGTCTTTATCCATCTCTGAGCTCCAACTCTACCTGTGAGCACAGAGGTGCTGTCTATAGTACTTTGTTTATTCAATAGTATGTCAGAGCAAGGTATGGGCTGGACAGTACATCAGCCCCCCTGGATGGCAAGATTCTGAAGGGACTCATTTTGAAGCATCGTTCAATGATCCTAACCTATGGCAGATGCTGCCCTGGCAGGTCCACTGGGAGACAGTTCTTATAAATACACAGGCTGCTAGACCTCATATAAGAGGTGAGAAGCTCTGGAGACTACTGGTCTTTATCATTCTAGACACAAAATATTAGAACTAAGAATAAAAGGTCTCAGCTTCTTGTTAGCTATGGTTGTTTAGACACTTAAGGAAGAAGGTATATTTAATTCATCTTCTCATGTGAGGAGGTCAGAAGAAAGAAGTGATGCAGTCTTCAGAAGAAAGAAGGTGAGGCTTAATGGTGGTGATATTATTGCAAGAAGATTAAAACGTGTTCTAAAAATTCCCTCATGATTGTCCACACGAGCTCTAGAGTTCCTAGATGTTTGTATTCAGCAAGTCCCAAGAGTGGAGGGAAGAGGCTATGGGCTTCCGCCTTAGACTCAGTTATGCCTTAGCCACTAACCATTCCTAGGTGCTTTTGTTTTTTATCTGAATTCATCTGTGAAAATCACCAGCTTTAAAAATATATTTCCAAATATATTCATGAAACCTTGATTCTGCTCGTACTTATTGTCTCATTTAATTTGTACTACAACCTATTGAAGTATTTATTATTATTATTATTATTATTATTATTATTTTTTTTTTTTTTTTGCACTGCTGGGGATCAAACCCAGGGCCTTGTGCTTGCAAAGCAAGCACTCTACCAACTGAGCTATATCCCCAGCCAGTATTTCTTATTTTTTCCAAATTAAAACATGAAGCTCACAGTGGCTAATGATGAGTCAAATGTTGCACTGTGAGTTTTAGACCTGGGCTTGAAACTAAATATTATGATTCATGGTTCATTGCTTTCTCTGTCACTTTTGTAATAATGGTGCAATTGGGATTACAGGTTTAGGAAAATATATATGCTAGCCTTATGCGCTCTAAAAGAAAAGTCACTAGTTATCAGTGGCTATTAAGCATGTGAAATGTGGCTTGTTCAAACGAAGCTGTAAGTGCAAAATAAACTGCGGATTTTAGAATTTTTTCCCATATCCACCCTAAAAACATCATAAAAATCCCATTAAAATTTTTCATATAGATTATGCTTTGGAGTGATAATATTTTAGATATACAAAGTTAAGCAGAAATTTTATTAAAATTGACTTCATCTGTTTTTACTTTTAAAACAATGGGCTCCTAGAACATTTTAAATATCCCATGACTGCATTATATTTCTGTTGGGCAATACTAATTTAGATTCCACATTCATAAAATAATTTCAATAGTCGCTTTTAATACTATGGAATAAACTGAAATTTTTAAAAATAATATGCTTTTAAATTCCTAAAAATACCTAAGACCTAGATCAGTCTGAGTCAATGTAGTAGACTATTTTAAGGGTGGGCAGATATACAACCTAATCAAACTTTATCCCTAGCCTAGCCACGTGGTTAAATCAAGTGGACACTGGTTACCACTGCTCATTTTATCTGAATTAAGATGTGATTTGTATAACATTTCTTCCTATATACACAAAAACATAATATAATGTGTTGTAATAAGCTCTTTGACATGAGCATTAATTACACTGCCATGGAATCTCTGAGTTCACACAGAGGTAACAAAATACTGAAATATAAAACTGGATATTCTTCATCCAAGAAGGCTTTTCAAAGATGGGCTTTGCATGATCAGGTAATGCTTTCTGTCACAGAGAGGAAACAAGATTTCAACTCTAGGGGAAAATAATCTAAAATAGCATCTCTCAAACTGTTATGTGCGCACAGATCATGTTGGGATCTTGTTAAAAAATGTGATCTTGATTTAGTAGCTGTGAGGTAGGACCTGAGGTGCTGCAATCCTAACAAGTTCTCAACTGGTGCTGATGCTGCTGGTCTATGAACCATACTGAGCGGCAAGGACTGGAAGCACAGAAATTCTTTGAGAAATTGGAAACCTAGGAAGGAGAAACATAATTACCTTGAAAAGGGGCAGACGTGTGCATGACACTGGAGTAAAACAAGAAACACGGGCAGGAGGAAAGACATTATACTTTAATAGAAAGTCCTGTAGGATTAGGGGATGTGGGACAAATAGAAATGATGTTGAGGATGGTCACTGTGTTTGTGACACTTGGGAAAGATTAAGGACATATATGGAAACACTCATGAGATTCAAGACAAAAATCTGAATATATGACTTTTCTTGGGCTTTTGCCATTTTTTTTTTATGTAGTCTTTGTGACTAGATTACACATGCACATAATGACAGGCAAGGGATGATGGGAAAGGAAGACCCCAGGGTACTTCAGACCAAGGCAACCAGATATACTCTTTTGCACATGATTCCCTATCTTCATCGCTTAGGACAAGAGAAGATCAGATACACCAAGACTTGTGTTTTGTAGATTTTGGAATTCTGCTCAGAGAACAGCTGTTCAGTGTCATGAAGCTTCTTTGTTTTAAACTGAGAGAGGGATCTGGGAAATAAGAGTTTTCTGCATCTTTGGAATTCAAGGGGTCAAAGGAAGTGTTCCTTGTCCTAATTAGGCAGTAATTCATTAGAAGCAAGAAGATAAGAACAACAGCTTCTTCTTCTTCTTTTTTTTTTCAATTTGGTATTTTGGTGGTTTTTTTTTTGGGTTGCTTGAGATTGAACCCAGAAGTGCTTAATCACCGAGTCACACACTCAACCCTTATATTTTTTATTTTGCGGCACAGTCTTCCTAAGTTGCTAAGGGCTGCACTAAATTGCTGAGGCTGGCCTCGAACTTGAGATCCTCCTGCTTTAGCCTCCTGAGACACTGGTATTACAGGCAGCACCATTGTGCCCCAGTAAGAACATCTTCTTGAAGAGCCAGGGAAAGAGGAACATCCTGGGCTGGGCAGGTTGAAAAATTTGTGACCCAGATATGTGAAGAAAGCTCATAACCTTTGGGCAAATACAAGACCAGAAAGGACTCTGTGAGCAGCTCATCATTAAATGTGATCAGATTTTTCAGAGACAAAGCCATACTTGAGCTCAGAGCAGACAATCCCAGATGGTACCATCTCTGCCTTTTCTGAGAACAGGAAGAGGTAGAGACAGGAAGTGCTATGTGGAAGCCTCCAAGTGGAAACACAAGTATCTGGGCTGTGGGCATTATGTTTTACTGAGTGGCCTTGGTGAGAAAGGAGGGCTTAGCCCAGATGGTGGCTGGAGGTTCAGAAGGCAGAAACAGTTTTGGCAAGTCAATCATTCTATAGTCATTAGTCTTACTGAAATCTAAGAAGAATAACTTCCTGCCTGGAAATCCATTTATGGTTAGATTATAAATAGAACACACAAATGAAGACATGGTTTTCCTATAATATGTCAAGTCACAGTAGTGCTGTGATATGCTTTAAAAAGAAGTGTGCAGATGCTCTGTCATTAAGTAAGTTGGGAAATATATGTTATATAGTAATCCTTCAGGAGGCCTGAGTCATCCTTCACTTACAAAACCCTGTTTAACTGTGTAACTCAGAATATTTGAATATGTGATTCATTTCGTGCAGTACCCATTAATTCTTTCTTGAATTAATATTCTGCTGACCACCATGGAGGCCTTGGTATAGAAAATCATAATTGATCTTAGCAATAGATATGTTCCATATAGAAATCTTGGAAGCGGGTTCTGTCCTGGTCAATTGTCATTGGCAAAAGTATTTTGGTACCATCTCTTCTTTATGTACCTCTTTTGCTAATTTTCTTTAGACATTGTTACCCACCCCCCACAATCTTTAAACATCATTCTTGTCTCTAACTCCAGTGTGAAAATTTTGTCCCTTGCTAAAAGTATCTGAGACTCAGAAATGTGTATTTATGGTTCATAAAATCTATGGTTGGTAGATGCTTTCTGATTTATTTTATCTAACACAAAGTCAGTATTTTCATAGCTAGAAATACCTTAGCTCTGGGGAACTGGAAAAAAGCTGGATTCTGCCTGTTTAATTTGACTTTTGCCCTTTCATCTCCACAGATTTCTCCAGGAGAATGGGTATAAGAAACGATTCCATGGTGACCGAGTTTCTTCTTTCAGGATTAACTGAACAACCAGAGCTTCAGCTGCCCCTTTTCTGCCTCTTTTTAGGGATTTATGTAGTTACCACGGTGGGAAATCTTGGCATGATCATGATAATTAGGTTGAATTCTCAACTTCACACTCCCATGTACTATTTTCTCAGTAGTTTGTCTTTTTTAGATTTCTGCTATTCTTCTGTCATTATCCCCAAAATGCTGGCAGGGTTTTTACACAGGGATAAAGCAATCTCTTATCCTGGATGCATGACTCAACTGTTTTTTTTCTGCATTTTTGTCATTTCTGAGTGCTACATGTTGGCAGCCATGGCCTATGATCGCTATGTGGCCATCTGCAACCCGCTACTCTACGGTGTCATCATGTCCCCTCGGGTCTGTTCTCTGCTTGTGGCTGCTGTCTTCTCAGTGGGCTTCACTGATGCTGTGATTCATGGAGGTTGTATATTAAGGTTGTCTTTCTGTGGATCAAACGTCATTAAACATTATTTCTGTGACATTGTCCCTCTTATTAAACTCTCCTGTTCCAGCACTTATATTGATGAACTTTTGATTTTTGTCATTGGTGGATTTAACATGGTAGCTACGAGTGTGACCATCATCATTTCATATGCTTTTATTCTCACCAGTATCCTCCGCATCCACTCTAAAGAGGGCAGGTCCAAAGCCTTTAGCACCTGCAGCTCCCACCTGGCTGCTGTTCTTATATTTTATGGGTCTCTCATGTCTATGTATCTCAAACCTGCTTCTAGCAGTTCTTTCATCCAGGAGAAAGTGTCCTCAGTATTTTACACCACGGTGATTCCCATGCTGAATCCCCTGATATACAGTCTGAGGAACAAGGAAGTGAAGGATGCGCTGATGAAACTTTTAAGAAGGAAGATAGCTTCATAATGAATGTGCTCTTTATTAAGATATATGTGTGTATTCATAATTGCATTTTTTTCTCAAATGTTTCACTTTTTTGTTCTTTTTATTTTAAAAAAATTTTTATTTTGTTCTAATTAGTTGTACCTGACAGTAGAATGCATTTATACATTTTGATAGATCATACATAAATGGAGTGTAATTTCTCATTTTTCTGATTGTACATATTGTAGGATCACAGCAGTCATGCAGTCATACATGTACATGAGGTAATAATGTCTGTTTCTCTCTACTATCCTTCCTACCCTCATACCTGTTGCGTCCCTTCACTCCCCTCTACTGAATATAAAGTAATTTTATTCTTCCCTAACCCTCCCATTGTGAATTATCATCTACATATCAGAGAAAATCTTTGTCTTGGTTTTTTTGGGTTGGCATACTAAACTTAGCATGATATCCTCCAACTCCATTCATTTACCAGCAAATGCCATAATTTCATTCTTCTTTAAAGCTGAGTAATATTCCATTAAGATGTTTCACTTTTAATAGTAGACACAGCTCCTTCATTGAGTTTTACAAAAAAGCATGTCTTTCAACATGCATCCAGTGTTCAATGTAATATGGCATGAGAGCAACATTTAATATAATTCAAATGCTTTCACCTAAATGCCCTTATTACTTAAGTGCATCCTACAATACAACTAACTTGAGAAAAGTTGAAAATAGTTGAACACTTATAGTTTACTCAACTTTGCTGTTATGTCCTGAAATACTGCTGTGTTAAAAAATACTGAACCTTAAGTCTTCCAGATAATCCTGATTCCCACTCATAGAGTAAGCATAAGTCACAAGCTTGGATTGCAAAAAATTGTTAAACTGAAGTTTTGTTTTTTCTTTAAAGAAAGGTGACCAAGAGTCAGAGATCAGGATTGAGTACATTCCTCATCCACCACTTATACTGGACATGCTAGACATCCCTCCCATTCCTTTCATGCTAATAGAAGAATAGTTTCCACTGCTGTAGTAGCTGTGGTTTTTGCTGCGTAGCTATCTACGCAATGTTTCATTGAAAATCACTGGAGTTTTCCTTTAAACTTGGTTGTATCCACTCATGCTGCTCTGGCCACCATAGCCACTTCCATAACCACCACTCAGCTGCTGGCTTGCTGGGTCAACATAACGGGACTGGTTTGACCAGCCCATGTCTCCCATCATTTGACTACCATAAGCCCCACCACTTGCTCCTATTGTGGAAGTCAAGAAGAGTTCTACATATCTGTGTTGCGTATTTGCTTTGTCTTTTGATATAGCCGCCATGGCATCTTCCTGAGTTGCAAACTTGACATCTGCTTCACCAGTTACTCTGCCATCAGGACTGATCTCCATAGGTCCTCCCACAGGGTTGAGCGGCGAAAAAAAATTATAAATGTCATTCACAGTAGCTCCGTAAGGTAATCCCCACATGTGTACACAGTGCCCCCTTGTGCTAATTGGACCCTTTAAAAGTAATCTGAGCTGAGATGAAATTATCTGTATATTCAGATTGCTGAATATATGTACATGTAAGATGAGTAAGATATAAAAAAAACAAGTACGAAAGTGAGAAGTAACGTATATTTTAAATGTAAAGTTTACTACCATTGTTGGAACTGCATATCAATTTGTATCCTTAGCTTCCTAAATCCAAATGAAAAAGGAAAAAAAAAAAAAAACATGGTGTACTACATAATCACCTGAAGAGATGAACTACACCAAAGTGCAAAAAGACATTTTTTTCTTATAGAAATTTGTATGGAAAACATTGAACACTATGATGAAAATCATCACAAACATTTTGTAGTAAATGTGGAAAAATTTTCTTGTTCATTTTTTATAAAGGGCTTGTAAAAGTCAATGATGCTATAAGGAGGTGGAATTCTATGATGAAGATTCAGCAAAGAATCAAGTTATTATGATCTCATTGAGCATATTGGGCATCTGGTGATTCAAAAACCCAACTTAGCATATGTGAATGAGGAAATGATATTTATAGTCTCATATAAATAGTGTTTTTTTCTTTTTGATCAATATATATGCTGATTTCACTGCATTCTGTTCATTTCTTTTGAGTTGCTGTTCTCTCTGCATGCTATAAACTATGTGTCTTTAATCTCCACCACAGGATGTTTTGACTTAAGCATAATGAAAAAGTTTATGATCTTTAAGAATGAACTTGTCAACCTAAAAAAGAGGTTGAAATATACTGATTATAGAAGAAAAAGTTCATATAGGCCAAAATTGAGAATGGTCACTGGGAAAAACACATTCTAAATTACCCAGAATAAATGCTCTGAAATGATATGCAAGTGGTCTGTTTGTAGAAATTAAAAAACAAAAATAAAACCAAAAAAGAAAGAATGCAGCAAACTATTTGTTAAATTGCATTGATTAAAAATAGCATAGACCATCAATTGGTTGTTACTCTTTATAGATTCCAGATAGGAATCATGATAAGTAGAAACAAGACAAATTCCAAATTATTTATTACCCTAATCACATCGGTGTGTCTACAAGGAATGAATGTGACACCATTAAAGGTTAAAAGTAACCAGATAATGAGGTTTTGGAGTAAGGAGGGCATGACTTCTATCCCATAAGCCATGTCTGCCAGACCCAATAAGAGTTTTCAGATTCACTTTTTAAAAATTTTATGTCTTTAAACTCTTCCATGATCAAAAAATATAATACAATGTATGAGCAATATGATACATTTATTATAGTAATTCATTTAATCAGATTAAATTTATGAACACAATGTGCCTGATACTGAGTGTTAGAATATTAGAGTGAATATGCTAGACAAGATCTCTCCTTAATTTTGGGGTTGTGGGAAGATTGGTAGATAATAAAGAAATAAATAAATGAGCAAACGTGATAATTCTAGACATAGACAAGAGCTTTGGAAAGAATGAGTCATATAATTTTCAAGGAACCAAAGGTTATAATCAATAGAGTTCTTTGAAGAAGGGACATTAGAGATGAACTCTAAGTGAAGAAAAAACTACGGTTGTGTCAAAACAGAACGGTGGCTGAAAGTCAAGAGTTCAAGATTAGAAGGAACTTTGTCCACATTGAAGAAAGAGAGAAGGCAGTATGACTGAGGCTTAGTGAAGAAGGGCGAGGAGCTTAAATCTTATTCTAAGTACCGCACCCAGAGAAGTCGTGGTATGTTTCAACAGAGAGGTCTAATCTGATCATCTTTGGTAATTGATTAGAAAGTAGATAGGTGTTTATGTATGTGTATGTGTGAGGGGCAGATTGGGTAGGGAAAATGTGCTATTGGCCAGAGCAGAATTAGAACACTCTTGAGGTCATTGAAATGTTCTTGATGAAGAATGATGTGATTTTAACTTAGAGTGATAAATGAAAAACATGGATGGAATAAAGACACTATCTTTCCTTCTCCTGCTTCCTTCATCCCATTTGCCTCTACACAATCCAAAGTTTCTCTATTATTCTCTTACCTCCCTTCCCCCCCTCCCCCCTTCATGTATCAGTATCCACTTATCAGAGGAAAAGTCGGCCTTTGGTTTTTTGAGATTGGCTTATTTCACTTAGCATGATATTCTCCAACTCCATTCATTTATCTGCAAATGCCATAATATTATTCTTCTTTATGACTGAATAATATTCCATTGTATATATATACCACAATTTCTTTAACCATTCATCTATTGTAGGGCATCTAGGTTGGTTCCACAATCTAGGTATATGCACTGAGCTGCTATAAACATTGATGTGGCTGCATTACTATGGTGTGCTGATTTTAAGTCCTTTGGGTTTAAAAAGAGGAGTGGGATGGGTCAAATGGTGGGTCTTACCCTATGTACGTATATGATTACATGAATGGTGTGAATCAACATTGTGTACAACCATAGAAATGAAAAGTTGTATCCCATTCATGTGCAGTGAATCAAAATGCAGTATGTAAAAATAAAATCAAAAAAATAAAAAAGAGAAAGAAAAAAATATTGTCTTTTGGAGGCAAATGCATCAAGCATTTAATATTCTTTATTCTTTTTCAAAATTGTATAAAATCAACAAGAATTATTTTTATACAAATTAGTATAAAACAGGTCAGTTATATCTTTTGTGTTTCATTTCAATTATGCTGTAATAGTATTAAAGTGAAATTATTACTAAAAAAAGAATATTTGAAGCAATTATGCCTAAAAACTCCCCAAATTTGATGAAAGATATGAATATACATATCCAAGAGACTCAATGAACTCCAAGTATGGCAAATATAAACAAAGTGATGCCAAGAAAAATTATAATCAACAAAACCAAGAGACAAAGGGAGAATTTTGAATATAGCAAAAGAGAAGCAACTGGTTACATACAACAGATTCTCAATAAGATCAACAGTCAATTTCTCATTGGAAAACATGGGAACCAGAGGGTATTGAAAAGACTGCCTATATATTTACAGTGCTGAGAGGAAAAAACAAACAAATAAAACTATCAACTTGCAATTTCTTATTTGACAAAATTGTTCTTTAAAAATGGAGGAGAAATTAAAGTATTTCTGGATAAACAAAACCTCAAGGAATCTGTTGCCAGTAGACCTTCCTAAAAGAAATGTTAAAGGGAGTCCTTTAGGGTGCCATGAAAAGACATGATCTTGAGTAGAAGTATAGTTGGGTCACATAGTAGTTCCATTCCTAGTCTTTTGAAGAGTCTCCATACTGATTTCATAGTGTTTGTACTAATTTACAATCCTACCAACAGTGTATAAGAATTCCTTTTCCCTCACATCTTTGCCAGAATTTATCATGACTTATATCCTTGATGACTGCCATTGTCATTGGAGTAAGATGGAATCTTGGTGTAGTTTTGATTTGTACTTTCCTGTTGGCTAAAGATGTGAACATTTTCTCATGTATTTGTTAGCCATTTGAATTTATTCTTCTGAAGAAATTAGTTCATTAGCCCATTTACTGAGTTATTTGTTTTTTTTTTTTTTAATGTTGAGTTGTTTTTAGTTCTTCTTCTATTCTATATATTCTCTGTCAGAAAAAAAGCTGGCAAAGATTTTCTCCCATTCTGTAGGTTTTCTTTTCATACTCTTATTTTCTTCACAGTGCAGAAGTGTTTTAATTTGATGCTTTTCTATTAACTAATTCTTGGTATTATTTCCTGAGATTTAGGATTTCTACTGAGAAAGTCAAATACATGCTACTCTTTGATATTTTTCCAAAAGAATGAAAGTCAGCATACTATAGCAATGTAAGCATATCCATGTTTATAGCAGTGAAATTCACAATAGTCAAATAATGGAACCAGCCTAGAAATCCATCAACAAATCAACATGTAAAGAAAATCCATCAACGAATCAACATGTAAAGAAAATGTGGCATATACGCACACAATGGAGTTTTATTCAACCATAAAAAGAAGTGAAAAGTATGTCATTTTCAGGAAAATTGATTGAACTGAAGAGTATCATGTTAAGCAAAATAAACCAGACTTAGAAAGTCAAGGTTTTATGTTCTCTCTCATATGTGGAAACTGGAGAGAAAAAAATTTAAAAAGGACCTTTTGAAAATAGAAGAGTGACCAGTGGAGTTGAGATAGGTTAGATAGGTTATTGGGGGAGGGAGGAGTGGAGTAAAAGGAAGGTACTAGGAATTGAAATTCCAAATTATTAAAACCAAATTATGTTATCTGCATGTGTGAATATATCATAATGCATCAATTAAAAAAAAGACCTAACACATTAATGCAAAGCTAAATGAAGAAATAAAGATCTCCAGTGAAGTATTATGTATTTGTTTCCTAAATGATTTAAAGACGATGCATAAAAAAATTGTAAATTTGTGTTAATAGGCGCACATATAAAGATGCAATTTGTGACTTCCCAAAACAAAAACAAAAACAAAAATCTTAAGAGCAGAAAGGATGGACCTATATATGGGAGTAAAGTGCATACTTTTGAAGATAAATCAGTATCAATTTAACCGAACTTGCTATAAATTTGAGATGTTAAATAAAATCCATCATTGTGATAAAATACCTGAGGAAGTCAACTTAAAGAAGGAAAGATTTATTTTGGATCGTGATTTCAGAGATTTCAGTCCACAGCCAGTTGGCTCTGCTGTTCTGAGGCTTGTGGTGAAGGGGAATCAAGGTGAGGGGCGGGTGGTGAAACAAAGCTGCTGACTTCACAGCAGCCAGGAAACAGAAAGGAAGGGACCAGGGTCCCAATATCCCTCTCAAAGCCCTGCCCCCAGTGACCTACTTTCTCCCACTAGACCCCACCTACTAAGGGTTCTACCACCTTCAAATAGTGCCACAGGCTCCAACCAAGTCTTTAGTATCTGGGTCTTTGCTGGGTGACACTTAAGATCATTTAAGTTCCAAACTGTAGCAACACAGTAAAACACAAAGATGAGTCATCCTCAGAATGAGTGGCAAAAAAGCTAGAAGATGAAGGAAACAAAATGAAAAAATGGCTGAAGTCCTTTCATCTGGGGTTGAAGTCCTTCCATCTATACTGATGAGACAATGTAGACTTTAAATCAAAATCTTGTAGGACACAAAAAAGAAAGTAATATATTGAGCGGAAGGGTCAATTTATCAAGAACATAACAATTACAAACCGAATAGCAGAGTTACAGAATACATGAGGCAGACAATAATAAATGTGAACAGAAACACAGACAGTTCTCTAATAATAAACAGAGATTGACTATCTAAATTTTAATAATAGAAAAATTAAAACAGGTCCATACAAAGATAAAGGAATTGAATGTCATTATAAATCCACTAGGTCTAACAGACACCTAGGGACATTCAACCTAACACCTAGAAACACTCAACCCATCAACAGCAGAACACACATATTTTTCTTAGTGCACCTGGAACATTCTCCAGGATAGACTACAGGTTAAGTCACAAATTTCAGTAAGTCAGAAAGCTTAAAGTATTCAAAGTGTCAACCACAATGGAATAAAACTAAAACTGAATAACAAAAGAAAAACTGGAAAATTCACATACATGTAGAAATTAAATAGCATGCTCCTAAGTACCTGATGGGTCAAAGAAAGAAATAAAAGAAATGAAAAAATACTTTGAGATGAAGGGAAAACAAAAGCATGACATACCAAAGCTGTGAGATACAGTAAAAACTATGCACGGAAGAACATAACTTAATTATGTATGTTAGAAAGAGGAAGGATACCTAACTTTATACCTAAGGAACTAAAAACAGAACAACCAACTCAATATCAGAAAAAAGGAAATAAGATTAGAGTGAGGCTGACACAAGGAATAGAAAACAATAGAGTTATCTAGAAAATGAATTAGCTCCAAAGAAGACCTACAAAATTGACAAAATTTTAAGAAAACAAATAATTAAATTTTAAAAGTCATATAATCATTCATTTGACAAAATTGATGATTCATTCATGAAAAAATCTTTTTTACAAGGTAGGAAATGAAATATGATAAAAGGTTTTAAAAAATTAACAACTTACATAACCACCTCTCTATAATAACTAAAAATCTTAGTGAAATGGATTAATTTTAAAGAAATTTTGTATTGCCTAGAAAAAAATTTAATGTACAAGTAAATAAAATTTTTATAGTTACAAGGAATTCTTTTCAGAATAAGCTCCAAGCCTGTTAATTGTCACAGGGAAATTCTGTAAAAGAGTATCAAGTAGTAAACTTTCCAGAACAGAAAAACTTGAAAGGAATCCCCTACTGATGAGGTCCAATCCTCCTCTCTTAGCCTACCATTAAGCATGCAAAGCAAAGGTTGGGACTGAGTTCAGCAATTAAGAGAGATGTGAAAGTCCTAAAACTGAGGCCTTCCATGTCCACGGACTATGCACCTGTGAATTCAACCAATTGTGAATCAAAACTATAGTTAGGCCTAAATGGTTTTGTCTGTATCCAATATTCATAAATTTTTTGCCCCTTGTTTTACTCCCTGAACAATGCAGTATGACAACTGCATTGTTCAATTACATCAAATTTACATTGTGTTGGATATTTTAAGTAATTAGAGATGATTTAAAATAAGGGAGTTGAACATTCACAGATTTTGGTATCTGAGGGAGTCTTGGACCCAAACCTATGGATACAAAGATATTGTATAAACAAACAAAAGCTGCAGCACATTAACATCTCATCTAGAAAGTTTAGAATCAGCTTAATTAAGAAATGCATCAAAATTTATTTCATATAAATTGACCCTATTGGAAAAGATTGATAATATCAATAAGCGCTGGATATTCCTTCAATTTCTGATTTGAAATAAAATAACCAACCAAACAAACAAAAAAACCCATCCAAAATCTTTAGTAACCTAGGAATAAAATTATCTTACCTCAACCAAGAAAAAACCATATTTAATATTAGAATGAGAAACACAAGAAAACGTATTTGTGATCACCTTTTTAACTAATATTTTTCTGGATTTATATTTAATATTTTTTAACAAATGAAACATACCTACATATTTTACTTTAAAAACAAGTAAAGCTAGGTCATAGTGGTAATAGAATTGATGGAATAATCAATGGAATCATATCAATATTCTTGCAACAAATCTTTACATATCAGAGAAAAACAGTATATGATTAAAACACACACACACACACACACACACACACACACACACACACATACACCAAAGGCAAAAGTCTAAGTTTTGGAAAATAATTTAGAAATTTAACTTGTTAGAAAAAAATATTTTGGGGCTGGGGAGATAGCTCAGGTGGTAGAGTGCTTGCCTTGCATGCACAAGGCCCTGGGTTCGATCCCCAGCACCGCAAAAAAAAAAAAAAAAAAAAAAAAAGAAAAAAATATTTTACCAATTTAAACAAAAACATAAAAATAAGGAAGAAAAACAAGAATAAGATCCAGATGATATAGGATGAATATTGGAATGAGACTTTTAAAATATAAAAGCAACAAAAAATGAAATAATACTTATATCAAAAAAACTGGTTCATGACTGCTAAACTGTTAACATAACTGCATAACTGTTAAGTGTTAAGTTATAAATGTATACACCTTACATTTAAAAGCATGCATACCTACTTATAGTATGTTCACATATACGTACAAGTAATATGTTTAC
This sequence comes from Sciurus carolinensis, assembly GCF_902686445.1. NCBI lineage: Eukaryota > Metazoa > Chordata > Mammalia > Rodentia > Sciuridae > Sciurus > Sciurus carolinensis. The sequence goes on from NC_062223.1 coordinate 122,601,723, forward strand.
TTTTTCTGTAAAAGGAGCTACTAGTCTTAATAAATAACTCACAAATTAGATAAATAAGAAAGCAATGCCAACATGAAGGTCATGGAAGAATTTTTAAAAGGCCAAAGAAATGTTCATCCTTAATAATAATAATTAAAAATTATATTAAAATTAAAACTTTAATAAATGAAAAATGAAGGAAAAATAGATAATATTTATTGATGGTAAGATTTCATCTTACTCCAATTAGAATGGCTATTATCAAGAGCACAAACAATAATAGATATTGGCGTGGATGTGGGGAAAAAGGCACACTTTAACATTGCTGGTGGAGTTGCAAATTGGTGCAGTCACTCTGGAAAGCAGTGTGGAGAATCCTTAGAAAACTTGGAATCGACCCATTTTTTGACTCAGTTATCCCACCCCTTGGTTTATACCCAAAGAACTTAAAATTAGCATACTACAAGTAATGCAGTCACACCAATGTTTATAGCAGCTCAATTCACAATAGCTAGATTGTGGAACAAAGCTAGATGTCCTTCAACAGATGAATGGATAAAGAAACTGTAATATATATACACAATGGAATATTATTCAGTCATAAAGAAGAACAATATTATGACATTTGCAAATAAATGGATGGAATTGGAGAATATCATGCTAAGTAAAATAAGCCAATCCCCAAAATCCAAAGGCCAAATGTTTTCCCTGATAAGTGTATGATGATGTATAATGGGGGTGGGGGTGAGAGAAGAATGGAGGAACTTTAGATTATGTAGAAGGAAATAAGGGGGGTTATGAAAAATCAGGGAATGAGACAGACATTATTACTCTATGTACATGTATGATTCCATGAATGATATGAATGTACATCATGTACAACCATGAAAATGAAAAGATGTACCCCATTTGTGTACAATGAATCAAAATGTAGTCTGTAAAAATAAAAAAAAAATTAAAAAAGACATCTGAACTGCATACATTTTCTTAAAATCAATATATGTCAAGCATTCAGTAGAATTTGCATGTCTCTGAGGAATATTTCTAAGATATTAAAAAGTTTAAGGATTATTTGTAGCATATAATTTACTTTATTAGCATGTATAAATATAATTAGCTATTTAAATTCCTTTAAAGTCTTCAGCAAGAATAACTGTGAGAAAACAATTAGGAGGGGTTGGGGGCATAGCTCGGAGACAGAATGCTTATTATGTGTGAGATCCTTGGTTTGATCCCTAGCACCGAAGGAAAAATAAAATTAGCACAGAACAACAAAATCAAATTGAGGTGTTTTTGAAGTAGTTGGTTGGATGCTTCTTTCTTTTCTGCATTTAAAATTAATCCATATAATAGTTTGGTATGGTTATATGAGAGAACATAAGAGAAAGATTTAAAAAAAAACAATGAATTTTGGAGACAGGTAACTAAAATTTTAATATTTGGGCTGTGATAAGGTGATGAGGGAGAATGGCTAATTTGTCCTACAGGGATGGCTAACTTGGGTCATTGCCCCTCCATGTCCTTTTCCCTGGTGTGGTCCCCAGTGACACTTGGCTTAGGAGAGCACCGGAGGTTTGCCTGCCCCTTGCCTGGCATTTACCTCCTGCTGTTGTCAATAATCCCTTTGCACTGGAGCTCACCAACTTCAATTCCCTAACCCTTCTCAAGGACCTGATGGAATCTTTGCAGCTTTAAAAATTTTGACTTAAATTGTATGCATTATTGCTACAGGGATATTTTACATGGGAAGCTCCAGGTGAGTGACTATCAGCTGTTTCACCTGTCTTAAGCATTATTTCATTCATTTGGAGTCTGAAATTACTATTTGGAAGAACACACTGGAGTGTAGTTCTGGCTGTGCTACTAACTGACCTTGAGGACTCAGTGTGTTGTTGAACTTCTCTGGGCCTTGGTTCTGAGCAACTTTATAATACAGACCACTTTTCCTGTTAAGATCTGTCCACTTTCAGGTTAAAGAATAAGATTAAAATTAGACTGTTTCCTCTCTAAATGGAAATACATGTTCATTTAAATAGTGATTCAACAAAAGGTTTAAACTTTATAGTTTTACAAATGAAGGATTATACCATAGTTTTAAATAATTACTTAAATCATTGCTTAAATTCAAGTCCCACACCCAGGAGGTACTAATGTATAGGTTTGATTTCCTGACTCCCTTGCTCAGAAACTCTACCTAAATAAGGGACTCCTTAGTCTAACATTTAATGTTGAGAACACAATCTGTCCTTTGTCTACTTTTCCAATATTGACTCTTACCCACGTTTCTATTTACAAATGAACATTTTGATCTTACCCATACATACATATCCTTCACTGTCAAATCTCCACATATTTTCTTAATCTAGCCCTTCCCTTTGAAATTCACTTTTCCCACCCTATTTCTGACAATTAAATATTCTTTCCAAATCTCAAGATATAGTCATAAATATATTCCAATTTAAGATATTGTTACCAAGAATTCTTCTAAATAAAGAAGACATCAGGCTAAATGCTTTTTATAATTATTGGATTTCATGCTTAACCTAACCTTAAAGGATATTTTATATTTTTGAAAACTGCAAGGTAGGCATTAATAGTCACATTTTGCAGATTAGACTCAGAGCATCTAACCCTAACCTTGGGTTCAATCCCTGGTACCAAATAAATAAGTTTATATTAATATTGGTGTCCATTTGCACTCTTTCCATAGACTGTGATTATTAGGTCTGGTTAGAGGACTGAATGAATGAATTGATAGGTTAAATTCTGAACTACCTTTAATTGATACTTTCAATAATTTTCTTTTTTAAAAATATTTTTATTTGTAGATGGATGCAGTATCTTTATTTTATTTATATGGTGCTGAGGATTGAACCCAGTGCCTCACATGTGTGAGGCAAGTGCTCTACCACTGAGCCACAATCCCAGCCCATGATACTTTCAGTAAGTTTCTAATAAGTGCATTTGATTTGTGACTCAGCTCAGAGGTAAAGAAGCAAGTTCTACTAGGTGAGTGTATTGATACAAGGGTCACAGAACAGGAACACAACAGTATACTTTCTTTGTGGATAGCCACCAATGCCAGAGATTCTACTTCACTCATTCATTCATTTAGCACATATTTACTGATTTCTTATTATGTGTATTGTGCACTTAATATTCTTGTTTGAGCTGGTCACAGTGGTCCACACTTATAATCCCAGCAGTTCGGGAAATATCCCAACAGGAGGATTACAAGTTCAAAGTCAGCCTCAGCAATGACAAGGCACTAAGCAACTCAGTGAGGCCCTGTCTCTAAATAAAATACAAAAATAGGGCTGGGGATATGGCTCAGTGTTTGAGTGCCCCTAAGTCCAATTCCTGGTACCCCGTCCCCCATGCAAAAAAAGATTCTTGTTTGAAAAAATAAATAAGAGAGACTGCATTTAAGATATTATAGGGTGGTGGGATAGGCAAACACTCAATTATTTGATTAAAAATTAAAGTATTTGAATTTCTTATCACATTATATAATTTCTTTTGGAAAAAGACTAAGAATCAGAAGTCCTGGGTTCTAGATTAGAATACCACTAACTGACAGTGTTTCTGGAAGTGCTACTTATTTATCAAACTTCTCTATTCTATTTTTAAATTATTTTTAGTTGTAGAGGGACATAACACCTTTATTTTATTTATTTTTACGTGGTGCTGAGGAACAAACCCGGTGCCTCATATATGCTAGGCAGGTACTCTCCAACTGCTACAACCGCAGCCCCGAACTTCTCTATTCTTAAACTAGCCCAGCCTGGAGAAGGGAACAATCGGAGCTGTACATGTTGGATAGATCACCGTGAAGAGAAAATGAAGGCTTCATTTTATTAATTACATTTTTAATTACACAAGTAATAAATGAATTCAGTTCAGCAAAAGCTAAATAATTGGAGATTGTGGAAGCACATGGAGTAAAATGTAGAACTGCCTCAGTCCATCCTCTCTCTGATGCCACCTGCCTCTCTAGATGTCCCCACTCTTGTAACAGTTGAGTCCTTCAGAAGACCTCTAAACATCTTCACAAGATATTACCTATACATTCTGTGCAATGCAAGGGATACAAAGCCGTATGATAAACCTAGGATTAACACTGATATAATGGACTTCTGCAAATCAATAGGAACAGCAACCCCCCCCACAATACCCATGAAGTACACGTACAAATAATTCACAGAAGTACCAATTAACAATGAAAAGATGCTCAACTGAGAAAGCAGTCCAGAATGTGTAACTTATCTAAAACAATAATATATTAATTTTAAAATTAATTATTATAAAGACAAAAATTTTAAAAGGCTAATAACCAGCATTGAGAAAGTATGAGAACAATGGTAACTTTCAAACATTTTGCAAATGTCAGTGGTGTCCTTTGGAAAGAAACTTGGCAGTTCCTACTCAAAATTTAGATAAGCATACTTTTTGACACAGCAGTTTCACTTTTAGATATCTAACAGATTCTAAGAGGTTCAGGCAATGATGAATAAAATAGGGTAATTGCAACCTTATTTGTTAATGGACAAAATAAATAAATTCTCATCATCAAGGAAAATTTAAAGAAAATTCTAGTAGATTATGGAAATTTTGTCAAACTAAGTATACAATATAGTCCTCTTGATCATGGCATATGACCTGTTAATGGGATGTTGAATTCTGTTTGCTAGTATTTTACTGAGAATTTTTGCCTCTCTGTTAATCAGAGATATTAGCTGTAGTGTCATTGTCTGGCTTTAGCATCAGAGTAATGCTGGTCTCATAGAAGAAGTTTGGAAATGTTCCCTCGCCTGTTTTTTAGAATAGTTTATGAAGGCTTGATGTTAATTATTCTTTGAGTTTCAGTTTAATTCATCAGTGAAGCCATCTGTTCCTGGGGGTTTCATCATTAGGAGAATTTTACTTTTGCATTCTCCTTGTTATTGATATGTTCAGTCTTTCTTTTTGATTTGATTTTGAAGGTTGCATAATTTAGGAATTTATCCATTTCTTCTAAATTATTCATTTGCTTGGTATGTGGTTATTCATAATAGTGCCTTATAATCCTTTTCATTTTTGAGACATCCATTGGAATGTTTCCTCCTTTGTTTCTGATTTTTTCATCTTTTTTCTTAGTTTGATTTTGTTTATTTTCCCAAAAAAGCAACTCTTAGTCATGTTAATTTCAGCATTTTACTTCAAGTATGGAAGTATGGAAGCAGTCTAAATGTCCATTAGTGGAAAAATAGAGAAAGTAAATATGAGAGGTGTGTTTTGTGTGTGTGTGTGTGTGTGTGTGTGTGTGTGAGAGAGAGAGAGAGAGAGAGAGAGAGAGAGAGAGAGAGAAACAGAATATTATACATATATACAACAAAATATTCAACCTTAGAAAAGAAGAAAATTTTTCCATTTGTGACAACTTGGAGGAATCTGGAGGATATTACACTAAATGAAATAAGCCAGATACAGAAAGATAAATTTTGCAAAACTTACCTTTAATGTTGAATCTAAAAATGTCATAGTCATAAGAACAGATAAGAGTGCTGACCAGGGGCTGGGGAGTAGGATACGGGTAGATGCTTATGGAGGTACACAGTTTCAGAAATGTAAATACATAAATTATGGAGAGCTAATGTACAACCACATGAATAGGGTTAACAATACCATATCGTACAGTTAAAATTTGCTGGAATGGCAGATATAAAGTGCTCTAACCACATGTCAAAAAATTATAAGGGCTTGAGGTGATGGGTTTATTAGTTGGTTTGATTATGATCAATGCTTCACTGTGTGTGCCTCTTGCAAATTATTTTTTTTACTGCTTAAATGTAAGCCTTATTATTCATTGTCAACTATACCTTAATAAAGTTGATAAATTAATTTATTGGAGAGAACTGAAGCAAAAATATTTATGTGGGCTTCATGATTTGCTTTTATTTAAAACATGACATTTGACTAAATCAATAAGTAAGTTTGTACAATTTTAGATTTTTCTTACATAGGTCTTAGACATACCTTGTAAGGTTAATTTCTGAGTATTCTTAGAGCATGTGGCACTATCTTGGAATGGTGAGTTTTAAATTTTAATGAATATTCAAAGCTTCCTCTTGTTTCCTGTGTGAGTAGGAAAGTATTCTTTGGGTTATGTTTCTGAAAGTGATATTGGTACTCAAACTTTTTGGAGGAGCTTAATATTATAGATCCCTCTTTTATATTTTCCTAGGAACTTAGAGTTTCTCTGGGTTTTTCCAGAGTCATAAGAAAGGAAGCTTTCTCTTTTGCAAGGTGGGTGTCCAATAGCACTGCTCATGTTATTGATATTCTTCCTATGGTAAATGAAACAATAATTGATCAGAGTGGGCAGAGAAAATTATTTCAGAGAAGTTTGCAGATCCCTTGATGAATATGTCCATTTCCTTTAACAGGTTCATATCTGGGGTCACACCAAGCAGATGAATCCATCAAATCATTCCCAAGTGACAGCATTTGTTCTACTGGGACTTTCTCAGGTATGGGAGCTTCGGTTCCTCTTCTTCATTTTCTTCTCAGCTGTGTATCTTATGACTGTCACTGGAAATCTCCTCATTGTGGCCATAGTGACCTCTGATCCACGGCTGCACACAACCATGTATTTTCTCTTAGGCAATCTTTCTTTCTTGGACTTTTGCTACTCCTCTATCACAGCACCCAGGATGCTGGTTGACCTGCTCTCAGGAAATCCCACCATTTCCTTTTCTGCCTGCCTGACTCAGCTCTTCTTCTTCCACTTCATTGGAGGCATCAAGATCTTCCTGTTGACTGTCATGGCATATGACCGCTACGTGGCCATTTCCCAGCCCCTGCGTTACACACTCATTATGAATCAGACAGTGTGTGGGCTCTTCATGGCAGCCTCCTGGGTGGGGGGCTTCATCCACTCCATTGTACAGGTTGCACTGACTATCCAACTGCCATTCTGTGGGCCTGACAAGCTGGACAACTTTTATTGTGATGTGCCTCAGCTGATCAAATTGGCCTGCACTGACACCTTTGTCTTAGAGCTTCTCATGGTGTCTAACAATGGCTTGGTCACCCTGATGTGTTTTCTGGTGCTGCTAGGATCCTACACAGCCCTGCTAGTGATGCTTCGAAGTCACTCTCGGGATGACCGCGGCAAGGCTCTGTCCACCTGTGCCTCTCACATTGCTGTGGTGACCTTGATATTTGTGCCTTGCATCTACATCTATGCAAGACCTTTTCGGACATTCCCTATGGACAAGGCAGTCTCTGTGCTGTACACAATGGTCACTCCCATGTTGAACCCTGCCATTTATACCCTGAGAAACAAAGAGGTGATTATGGCCATGAAGAAACTGTGGAGGAGGCAGAAGAATTTTATTGGTCCCCCAAAGCATTGACTCCCAGGTTAGCAGAGACAGTTCTGAGAATCTGAGAAATGCTTTGGTGTACCAACCTGCTTGAGAGAACACATAAAGTAGATAAAGCTCCTTTCCTCTTGCTTGTCTATTGTTTAGAACCAATTTCTGGTGACATGACTTTTAGCCAATCTAAAATGTGGGATGTCATCTAGAGGAAAAGTCTCAAGCTCCATACAGAAGTACCGTATGGTTCAGAGAGCACCTTTCTAGATGAGCCTGCTGTCCTTGCTAAGAAAGTTCCAGCTGCAGTATGCGTGGAGGTGATAAAGTTGGTGTCTTTCCTGATATCACTTCCTGGACACAAAATATATTTGAGGAGCTTGAAACGCTTTTCATCTTCTTGGAGATAGGATGGGATATTAATTTTTTCCTCATAGTTTCTCAAGGTTGTTGTTGTTGCCATCATCTTTATAGTTATTGTCATAGTCTTCCTTTTCATCATCATCATCACTATCATCATCTAAATGGCATTTGGTAAGAGCTTACTATGTAAGGCATTATATCAAGTGATTTATATTTATCATCTTTTTTAATTCTCCCAACATTCTTATGAGGGTCGGTATCATCCTCCTTTTCAAAGATGAGTCAATTGCAGGTTAGAGAATTTAATGACTTATTGAAGGCCACAGAACTTGTTTCTGGAATCCAAGGTAGGTCTACATAACTTTGAGGCCCAAATTATAGATAATAGCTAAACTTCTTAGTGCTTCTAAAAGTTAATATCTCTTTGTGAATTTTAGACTCACATCAAGGATAGAATTGGAATTTTAAATTGGACTAGGTCCAGTGTGGTTGTGAGATTCAGGCAGATTGGATATTGGAATATGCAGGGGGTAATTCATGGAGAATTGGACACATGAAAAATGTGGAATTGGGGAAGGAGGGCTAGAGAATCAAGGGAGAATTTTCTTGAGGGGACAAACATCCAGAAGACTTGTGTTGGTGAATAGGTTTTTCCCATACCCTTGCTCAAAAACTCACTCTTAAATTCAGCTACTTTTTAGGCTTTGCAGAAGCACAGTTGACTGCTTTGATAGTATTTCATTCTCTAGTTCTTAAATAGAGAGTGGTCTCTATTTCAACTTAAGAAGTTATAGAAAGTTGATTATGGACCTTTTTCATCTTCTCTATCCCCTTTTCTAATATCTTATTCCCTTCTTGATTCAGATTGCTATATATGCTTTTACAAAGTTGTCAATCAAGTCTTACCTGAATTGTGAGGTCTATACCTTTTTATCCCCACACTCATACATAAAAATCTTTTAAAAAATATAACAAAGCAAGGTTTTGCTTATTTAGCTTTTTGACTGATATAATCAATCAATCTGTGATACCCCCCATGGATGTGGGATGGGAAGAATGTGGCATTCAAGTTAATAAGTCTTAGCATTATGTCATTGTTCATCACTTACGTTTTAATAAGCCAGTATAAGCAAAGTTGCTTCCCACAATAACAGCCTGCTGAGAAGGAATGTTTAGATACAGGGATTAGAGCATGGGTCAGTCTCAAAATAGGAAAGGTCTAAGAGAAAAGGGAGTTGGGATATTGAAGGATAGCAGATGACAGAGTAAACACTTCATCTGTTTAAAGAGAGTGCACATTAGTGGGAAGGGAATTTTAGAGTCACAAGATCTAAGTCAGAGTTTTCTTCCCATAAAATTTAGTTGAGTCAAATTCTTTTCACTGTCCCATGAACTTGTAGTAGAACATATTCACTTATACAAAATCATATGCACAAATAAAATGTAATTTCTTGATTTTTAATTATTGATATTATTTTCTTTCCAAGGATTACTTGACTGGGCAATTGAGGAAAATTAGGAACATCTAGTACATTTATTTCTATGTATAAAATCAAATAGTTCTTTTAAGTAGGTGATCATTTTCTTTACAAAATAAAACAGTTTTTAGAATTCTGCCATCTGCCCTCAGACCTGAGCTGCCTTTTGGATTCACAACTGGACCTGAGAATAATTCTGTCTCTGTGTTGGCCCTGGATGCTAACACCTCTCCCTGACAATGCTTGCAGTTGGGTTTCTCTGTTTTGTCAGGGTTGGGTGATGCTCCAGTTCCAACAGACTCACCTGAGCTTTGGTTTAGGTTACAGACCCACAATGAGTCTCTTGACTTTCTCCATCATTTCCTGGCCATGGTTTTATTCTATAGGGCTCAATCATCTCACCCTTGTCACCGTGACCTCCATGACACACGCACTGATGTGGTTCACCAGACTACATCTGTACCCTGCCTGGGGGCAGGTAGAGTGATGTATTCCATCCACATCTCACGGAGACCCAGGCTGGCCCTTCCTTTTCTCACCATCCTGCTTCTCTTAAGACGACTTTAACAGTACCACGTACCAGCTCATTTGGTGGACAGCCTATGGGGTGAAGTCATTCAAGAAGTCTCTCTGTGGTGCAAGAAGAGGTCTCCTGACCTTGGTATTCTCCTCTGTGTAGCCCCAGAGGCAGCAAAGGAGCATCAGGAAGAACTCTGATCGTTCACTCCCCTGACCCTGTATTCCTTTATTTCCTTCTATCATTTCCTCTTTCTCTTCTTGTTTTACCAGGATCTTCTTTAGGTAGAAGTGTATGTTCAGTAAGTTATTCAGGTTTTGACCCTTATTGTGTTAAATTGACATTAAAAGGAAGTAGAAAATTCTTTCTCAGTCAAACAAACAGATTTCATGACTATTTTCTTGATATAAATATTGCAAGTCTCAAAAATTATTGATGTCTTCTTTGTTCCTGTTCTCTCTCTTTCTGGACTTTATGGTGAAATTTTTGGAGTATAAAGCTTAATGAATACATGATTTAAGGAGGCGATTTAAATGCTTTGGCTTATTGTGTAAAAAATATTTTCCCTTTGGACTACCAAATAGTTCTTGTAGACTATACAATCAATGTGTCTGAAGAGAAGTTATGGAAAAGCACAGAGACGATTATAAATTTAACAAAATGACTTTAGTTCAGTGTTAGTGCCTGTTTGAACTAAAAGGGTATTTAGCTCCTTTTGCTTGCAATGAAATTTAGGATGCTGAAGAATCTAAAGAGATTTATAATCTTTGAAATGATAGTTTTTTTAAAAAAGTTCATATATTTATTATTGAACCAACCAAAACCAGTACAGAAATGATAGGATTTTAAAGCTGCTTGACAGAGCTTAGTTTGTCTGTTTATTCTTTCTTTATTCTGAAAGTGAAATCTCATTTTCCAAGATGATTTGATTTAATTCATACACCAAAAGTGGCAGTTCAATGTCCAAAAGGCTGTTACCTTCCTATTATTGTTCTTATAAAAATAATTACTTAGCCTCTTTTCAAAATAGATCACTATATCTCAAGTGGACCAATGGGCACTGGTAGTGATTAGAATTTAGGATAGTAGATAGTAGGTGAATCGGGGAACAGGCTATCTGTCCATGCCCTGGCACATGCAACTTAAGAGCCAACTATGTTCAGAGTGTTATGGTTCTTCAAATTAACTTGCTTTAGGTATGGTGAAACATAAAGTCTTTCTTGTAGTAGTCAATAAAGTCTACTCACTGTGCCTCAGTTTTTCATACTTAATATGTGTAGGGTCAGATTCCACATCTTTCTATCACTCTCCTTATCCAGATATACTTTTATCTATTATTTATCTACCTACCTATCTTATATTTATACATCCATATTACTACTAACATAATACTAATGATGGCACTTGCTATCAGAATCTAAGAGTGAAGTGTGTTTGAACAGACCTAGATATAATCTGCAGTACTTTAAAAGTTATATAAAATTATAGATTTCTAGAGCCAAATGTAATTTCTCTTATCTAACTCAGGGTTCCAGAAGTGAGTTTAAGTGTTCCATAAACAACTTGAAATGCTATGCTAAAGTTTTATGTCTCTATATAATTTTTTTTGGAGGAAAGAGGTTATGAATTTCTTGAAATTCTCAAAAAGATATATGATCCCCCCAATATTAAAAGATATGCTATTGAATTTACACATGGGGAAGCCAAGGAAAAACAAGAAAGAAAGGAATTTGTATACTTAAATGTAATGCCAGTGATGTACTTGTTACCATTATCTGTCTGTGAAGTGTGTTTTAAGAGACCTAGATATAATTTATAATTCCTTCAGATCATACAGAATCATAGATCCCTAGAGTCAAAAACAATTTCTCTTATCTAATTTAGGGTTCTAGAGATGCACAGGGCAGGCAAGTGCATGGACCATTTTTACTAATCGGTGCTTCTTAAAACTTTAGCAACAGAGCTGCTTTGACTGGGTCCCGCTCACCTTTCCTTCTCCATGTCTTCCTTCTCTTTGCCTCATATGTGATCATATTGTACTTTGAGTTTCCTGAATATGCTTGGAGCACCTCTGAGTCTTTGTACCTGCAGCTTGTGCTGTAGGAAACACTGGTGGCTCCTTTTTTAATCTGGCTTATTTTTACCAGAATCAAAGAACCATTTATTATTGTAGACAGAACTAGATTTCTCAAAGCAGAGGTTCTGGTGAAATTGTTTGTAGTCCCTGTTCTAGTACAGAGTGTTCACCTGGCTTCTTACCTCTAAACACTAAGTTGAATTTTTTATCTTTTAGCTTACCCTAATTGGCAGTGTGATACATGGGACTGAAGCAGTGACAGGGGTTCTTCGGCATACATGTGGAAGAGAACCTGCCTCCCTGCATGGAGACCACACACTGACGCATGCTTTCAAATTCGAATATTCCACCTCAGAGGGAATGTGTCTTAATCAGAATTCTGAAATTTGACCAATTGGATTTGCCTTCTCTGTGGGGATGTGGAGACACTAGGGGGACTATAGGCAGAATGATGAGACTTAACTCTTACATTTTACATGGCATATTCATTGAGACTCTTGTTTTCCTAGTTGAGAAAGGTGTAGTGTGTTGCCTAAGTATTTTAAAATTCTAACACATTAAAGATATTTCCAATATATATTTAATTTCCCAATTTAATAGGGACATTTACTTTGACCTGTGACCCACATGGTTTCCTGGAAGCAGCGGACCCGTGCTGCCTCAGGGCATCTCTCAGCACCTGCTTCACCTTGTCATTGCGAAGGCTGAAGATAAACGGGTTCAGGAGAGGTGCGATGATAGAATTTAGGACGGAGACACCTTTGCTGAGCAGCGTGGATTGAGCCTCTGACAAACGGATGTAGAGAAAGATGGAGCTGCCATAGAAGATGACCACCACTGTAAGATGTGAGGCACAGGTGGAGAATGCTTTCCTTCTCTCAGCAACTGTGGGGGCCCTGAGGACAGTGGCCAGGATAAAGGCATAGGAAACTGAGGTCAAGGCCAGTGAACCCAGTAGCACCAATGAAGAGAGCAGGAAAGCCACCAGCTCCAGCAGGTGGGTGTCCCCACAAGAGAGCCTCAGCAAGGGCCAACTGTCACAGAAAAAGTGGTCAATCCTGTTGGGGCCACAGAAAGGCAGGCTGGCCATGAGAATGGTGGGGAAAAGTACCCAGAGGAACCCAGCTAACCAGGAGGCCAGTACCAACTGGGAACAGACATAACCACTCATCAGAGTCTCATAGTGCAGAGGTAGGCAGATTGCCAGGTAACGATCCAGAGACATGACCGCTAAGAGGAAGAAGTCAGTGGTGCCTAAGAGGAAATAGAGATAGGACTGGACGATGCAGCTGACAAATGAGATGGTATGATCCCCCGTGAGGAGGACGTCAAGCATCTTGGGAACCACAACAGACACCAGTAGCAGCTCCAGGAAGGATAGGTTCCGTAGGAAGAAGTACATCTGTGTGTGTAGACGGTGGTCCATCCAACCGAGCACTATGATCAGCAGGTTGCCTGTGACTGTTACAATGTATGTCACCATCAACCCCAGAAATAACGAGATCTGCAGGATGTGGCTACTGGGGAAGCCCAGTAGGACAAATCCTGTTACCTGGGTCCAGTTTTTAGGGCTCATCTCCAGTCACCTGCTTGGGAAATGAAACACAACTCATAAAATAGTTTATAGCTCCAATCATCATTTTATCAATAAATAAAATAGTACTGAGTACTTAATGCTCTCTTATATTCTGATAATGTATTGGTTTATATTTCTAAGTGGTTTGCAAAAGCAAACCAATTATGATAGCAGGCCATTAGTAATAATAACATGGATGATTCTGAACACCAGTTATGTATGTGGAAATTTATGAGCAGTATCTCCTCTTCAGTCACCCTTAACATTAAATTTTATTATTCTCAAGTAATAAAAGGATGTCTAAAGACGTTTAAGTGACTCTTCTATGAGCTAAAAGGGAGCAGTAGTAGAGACAGAGTTTCCCAGGCAGCCTCTGAGATTCCAACACACTTGTACTTAAGCAGAGAATCACATGCCTAGGTAGTGTGTCCTTGGAGGAATCTGCAGGAATAGAGGGATCAGAGAAAACCTTATAGAGGAAATGCACCCATGAGCAAAGGTTTACTTATACCAAGACCTCTTTTAGTACTTAAAGTCCTAATGTGTCTTGGATTAACATAAAATAACAAAAATTTTTAAAAATTAGGCTTTTGTGTCCTTGGAGATTTTATCTTCATTAATCAGCTGGGAAACCATATAGGATTGGACAGTACAAAGCTCCAATTCCATCCATAAGTGTTATTTTTCTCCTCCCAACCCTCATACTTTTGTCTGGAAGAAACCTCTCTTTCTGGTTTAAAATGTTCTAACCTCAAATGCAGCTCTTCTAACATTCAAGTTGCATAAAACAGGGAGAAGGAGGGAATGGTATCAAAGGAGATAGGATGTATCAACTTGTCTCCTCAATTTCTTGCCTTAATTTGGAGATATATTTATTTTGTCCTTGTGTTTTAGGTGTCTTGTGACATTCATCTAATGTTTTGAAGGATTGGGTTTCATAAGACATCTTGGTTCCAAGATACTTCTCTAAATACTCAGAATTGTGTAATTCTTGCCTATCAATAGGGAAAATGTTGTAAAATATTCTAATAGAAAGATAATGGAAGTAGTTATCAAATTACTATTTGACAAGGAATGAAGTGTCAAGAGTTTTGACAAAGTTTAATCCAGGATCATCTATTAGTCCAGGCTACAAATGTTAAAGATGAGAACCAGACATTTTCTCATTGTGTCTGAAGCTACCTTAACAAAGAACATTGACTGAGGTAAGTAATCCTTCAAGAATGAAGGAGAGAGGACTCAGGGAAGGTTCTCTTGGTATCAGTTTTGGCAGAAACAAGTCCTGGGTCTTAACTAACTAGCGAATTATAAAACTTCATTCTGCTGGAGACTGTATGTCTAAAATCAAAGAAATACCTTAACAAAACACAGAGAAGGATGCTTGAGCAGTATTGTAGGGTAACAATCACTTCAAATAAGGGACATGTGCTACTGTGGCTATTCTTTCTTTGTTAAATCTCTTAGCAACTACACAAGGCAGGTATTATTATTATCTCCATTCTACAGACAAGGAGTAAGTACTTACACTAGTCAGTAGTGGAATTATTGATTATAATTTTATTCTGTATTCAGAGCTTGCATTTTTAACCTAAAACCATTGTCTTATATGAGGGATATTTTATATAATACAAATAACTGTACAGTCGCATCAGAGCAGCAATAAAACAAATTTAATACCGAATTCTGTTACCTTACTTCGTTTGTCAACTGATGATAGGAATTCTGCACAGAGGAATTAACTGAGCAGTTTGAAGATTTGATCCTGAAAAAGAGAAAACACCTTCCAGATCCTCCTCCAGAGCAAAGACAGGTAGTGGTTACATCCCAAATATGCTCTCTCCACTCCCAGAAGATGGATAGCCTTCCCTAACTAGATCATAGGAATTTTTTTGTCCTTGTCCTTTAGGTTCTGTCACAGGCTATGTGAAATATATTACATAGAAAGGGACGGCATTCTGTCTGGACACAGAGATGAAGTATCAACAATGCTTTATTTCTAATCACTAATTCTTTATAGATCTGAAATCCAAGAAGTACCTACCTATTTTTATCAATACTCAGTAAATATTCCCTCATGGAATTTTGCTTCTTACCCTATGTTTGATGGACCATTAAAACCCTCCTGGAAGAAACTCTCCTGGCAGGGTTCATCGTAAACCTGTGCTTATCAGACCCTTTGTTGCTCTCCTCATCCTCAGAGACCATTTGCGTTCTGACCTCTCTCTTTGGCTAAGTGATGTGTGCTAACCTTGTTATCTCCCAGTCAGTGCCCTCTCATGCTTCTCTCAAAGTCTTCCTGACCTATTGATAACACCATGACTTGGTTTCCCTTTCCTCTTTTTGATATGCTTCTGGTGTCTTGAAGTTTGTATCAAATTAACACCCTATTAATCAAGTGTCATCGAATTTTTCCTGAGCTCATGGGAAACCTACATCAGAATCTCCCAGTTTGTTTCTTAGAAATATTGATTTCTAGTTTCTACCCATAAACATACAATCATTCTCTAGGTTTAGGACCCAGGAATGTAGATTTTTAACAATTTCTTTGAGTTCTTATTATCTTAAAGTTTGAAGAATACTGGTTTCGGAAAGAAAGAATAATGTAGAACAGGTTTAAGTGTTATTAGGGTAAAGAAATGTGTCAAACAGGAGGTGAAGATACAGAAGAGCTCAGCTATATGAAGCCTCATTTTCTAAACTAAAAACATCGACTTCCTCATGTGGTGATTCTTTACAGACACCCCAGAGCAGCAGTAAATTCAGGTCTTTGAATTCTCATAACATTATGGATGGCTGTCTCACGCTCCAGTATTTCCATGGGTTTGCAGAGATTATTTTTTTCAGGGGCTAGCTAAATATCTCCATAAAGGTGAGATGGAACACCTGCTGTGTGCCAGGTTCTACTAGGTATTGAAGGTACAAAGTTGAATAGTGTAATAAGGATTAGATCTATGCAAATGATAAATGCATCAGAACTCAATAAAGGCCATGATAAGAGTAAACCCAAAGTCTTATGGGGGCAGAGTAAAGGAAGGTACACAGTTTGGAGACAATATGAAATACTTCATAGGGTTGGTGACATTTAACTGGGCATTTAAGGATGAATTTTTCCACATCAAGAAGGGGAGGGAAGGCTGGGTATGAGAGCACATGTCTGTATCCCAGGGACTCCAAGAGGCTGAAGCAAGAAGGTTGTAAATTTGAGGCCAGTCTGGTTGACTTAGACTCTGCTCAAAACAAAAAATAAAAAGGGCTGGAGAAATAGCTCAGTGGTAGAGCACCCACCAGAGTTTGACCACAGTATGAAAAAACAAAAGACAACAAACAGACAAACAGATAACCCCCCACCAAAAAAAGCAAGTGAGCCTTTTAATTTTAAAGTAGAAAATCACCAACTGTTTTTCTAGTTTTTCGATAGGAAAATAAGATTCTCAAACTACTGTTTAAAACACACTCATAGTTATTACATAAGTCCATTCTGCTTAATGATAGCAAGAAGAACATACTATTTGTTCAAAAAGAATGATTTAATCCAATGGGCTTACAGGCTCAGAGAATAAACTGAGTTGACCCTTGAGACATAAGTAATTTAAACTTTATCTTTGGATCTTTCCCATTGCTACTAGTAGTGTCATATCACAACCATTACATAATATACTTTAAGGAACTGTAAAATAATATAATTAATATTATTTTAAAACATATGAATATTTAAAAATATCTGTATATGAACATTTAAGTCTTAAAAGTTTTAAGATAAAATGACCAGCACTACAACTGTGGAAAAATTTCCCTGAAATTATGCTGTTCTGGAAAGGATACTTTTGTGCTCTCAGTTATAATAAATCACCAGTTATTCCTCTGCATGTAAAATTGGATCTTCACATGAAACTTGTGAGTACTTTAAGGTTTTCTGAAAGCTGGAAACTTGATACTTCAGCCCCGAATAAAACAGAAAGTTGTAGGCTCATTTTCTCAGTACTCAAAAGATGAAAACCAGGTCTCTGCATAATGTAATCCTGTACTTCATGGACTCAAGTGTTGATCTGTGTAGAACCCAACAACCAAAGAGATGGAGAGTTCATATCCCTATCTCCTGTCAGTAAACAAAAATTGTATAAGCTGTGTACAATAAAATGTACCATCTTTTTCAGTAGCCCAAATATGTATGTCTTAAAGTATATATAAAGAGAACTCCTTAATCCCAATGATTAAAGATCTAAGTCAGGAGTAAGACTAAGTTTCAGGCATACAAATTTTCTTGAGACAGGAGGTTGATTAGTTGGTTCTTCTACCTGTTCCAGTACTGCATTTCATAGGCACCTTTCCTGGATCTGTTTGAAGAATGTGCACTCAGGCAAACTATATGGATTCTATTTATGATTAGTAGAGCACACATAGAAGGTTTCTTGCACCAAGGGATCTCCAGGCAAAAACTCCTTTACAGTGTTGAAAGAGAAGTGACTACAACTTTGCATAATTATTTCTTTCCACATCCAAGCAATTAAAATTGACTTAAAGTTGCTTCGAAGATTAATCTCAAAAGGAAACAACGTTGGACAAAGCATACCAAAAATAGCAATGTAATTAGTCCTTCAAGGATTTAGAGGAAGAGGTGTTTGAGATTTGAGATTTGTTATAGAGTGGCATTTACACCTTTTCAAACAAAAGACTAAGTTATTTCTTAGGTATAAGAATAGAAGAAAATTTGTTATTGAATTCAAACTTTGGGAAATTCTCTTAAACTTGTGAGGGACTTAGTGAGGCCTTGGTTATTTTGACTGTGTAATGAAATGATGAAATTTAAGTATGTAAGTTTTAGTCAGCTTTTTTTTTTTTTTTTTTCTGCTGTGACTAAAAAACCTGACAAGAACAATGTTAGAGCAGAAAAAGTTTATTTTGGGGCTCATGGATTCTGAGTTCCATCCTGGCAGAAGAGTGTGGCAGAGGAAAGTGGCTCAAGACATCACAGCAGGAAGCCAAGAGAGAATCCACTTACCACATACAAAATATATACCTCAAAGGCACTCACCCAATGACCCACCTCCTCCAATCATACTCTGCCTATAATGACCATCCAGGTAATCCCTATGAGGGGATTGATACACTGATTAGGTTAACTCTCATAGTCTGAATTATTTCACCTCTAAACTTTGTTGCATTGTCTCACACATGAACTCTGGGGGGACGTTTAATATCTAAACCATAATAATACATGTGTGATCAGTCTTTTTTATTTTTTTATTTTTACAGACTGCATTTTGATTCATTGTACACAAATGAGGTACATCTTTTTGTTTCTATGGTTGTGCACGATGTTGATTCATACCATTCGTGTAATCATACATCTACATAGGATAATGATGTCTGTCTCATTCCACCACTTTTCATACCCCCCTCCTCCCTCTCATTTCTCTCTACGTAATCTGAAGTTCCTCCATTCTTCTCTTACTCTCCAACCCCCTACCCCCATTATATGTCATCATCCTCTTATCAGGGAAAACATTCAGCCTTTGGTTTTTTGGGATTGGCTTATTTCACTTAGCATGATATCCCCCAACTCCATCCATTTATTCACAAATGCCATACTATTGTTCTTCTTTATGATTGAATAATATTCCATTGTGTATATTTACCACAGTTTCTTTATCCATTCATCTGTTGAAGGGCATCTAGGTTGGTTCCACAATCTAGATATTGTGAATTGAGCTACTATAAACATTGATGTGGCTGTGTTACTGTAGTATACTAATTTTGTATTTTGTGTAAAACAAAGGAGTGGGATAATTGGGTCAAAAGGTGGGATCAGTCTTAATAACATATAGCATAGAAAACTGAGTCATATATTACTTATAACATACTTGTATAAACTTGGATAAGTAAGTCACTTAAATATTCTAAGCTTCAATTTTCTTATCTGTAAAATGGATTTCACAGAACTTTTAAGAGCATGCATTTTGTACAGTTCGTACCCAGGTGATTAATACAAATTTGAAAAAAAAAAGCATTTGATGCTCATTACCAAGTAGAAAAAATAAAATTATCTTCTCATTTACATCAATTATATAAACTCAAAGTATCTACTTTTCCAATTCTCTTTCTACTCTTACCTCCCCCAACAAATGTTGAACTTAGAGCTCATTAAAACACACTGAACTGTTAGGAGCCTATACCTTTCTCTCTCTCTCATTTTCATTTCATTAAGATATTACCATCTTTTTAAAAAAGATCAGGATTCTTTGCTTCATAATGGCAAAAGTTACACTTTATTCACATAAACAAACATACTCATATTTTTCTTGAAACATGCAGCCTTTGAGTATCTTCTCCCTCCCATATGTAGACCATTTCATTCTTCTTCCTTCTTTCTTCCTAAAGGGAACCACAATCCTGAAGTTGGTATGTATTTGTCCCATCTGTTTTTACAATTTTTCTGAATTTGTATATACCCAGTATCTACTTTTGTTTGGTTTCAAATTTATGTAAATAACAAATCCTTTTGCTCTTTACTTGCATATTTATTTGTATGATTTTCTCTTTGCTATGCTAATCTTAGGGGTTTATGTGATAAAAGTGTGTATATTTCATTGTGGTTTAAAACATAAAAAGATAAGGGATAATTTTACACTGATCAGAATTATCTGTCTAGAGAAAAATTTCCTAACATTCTAGGATTCTTTTATCTTGCTTCCTTAAATAAGATAGGATGGTGAATTTAATATAAGCTAAACACAGTTAATATGGAAAACGGGAGTCAGGGAGGACCCTGTCTTGCTCTGATTTTCAGGAGCTACAGTGTACCCTAGAGTGTTGAATACTAGAGTGGGCACCTTGAACAAAATTTTCTATCTTTTATTGCTCTATTGGGCCAACTATATGCACTGCTGGAAGACAATGCTGGAGTCCTAGTCTAGAATACATTTTCTAAGTGTAGTTGGTGATTTTGTAAGTACTTAATTCCCTTTAATTTTTCTTGCTTAAAATTCCTAGAATAGTTTCTCTTTCCTTCAATGAATCCTAACTAATGCAAATCTCAATTAAGATGGACTTCTGTGAACTATAATAAATAATTTCCTTAACTAGAGGATATTTTGCCATTCTAATGTATTCCAAAGACTTATCTCATAGAAACAAGAGAAGAAACAAGAAATGGATCCTAAAGAATTGTTCAATGTCACATCAGGTTATATCTATAGTCATCCTGAGCATGAACAATATTTTATCTTAGAACAATGATCAGTTTGAGGGGGAATTGGTATCATTGCTATCTTTTAAAAAAGTCTATTTAATGGGTTAATGGAAATGGGTTAGGGGAAACGGAAATCTATCTATGGGTTATCTAAATTGCCCTAGAAACTACTTTAAAACATTAAATTATTCTATGGTAAGTTGCCCAAAATGAGAATCTGTGTATGTGAAATATATATCCTTCTGGACCCTTTTCTGGAAACTGATTATCCTCCTAAAGAAGAGATCATGTATTGGTATGTGTAAGTGCTATTGTAGAGTGCTGCTTGTCTTTTCCCCATTGACATTAAAATTTGCCTTTGTTACCTAAGTAAGGTATACATGTAAAAAGAATGGTTTACTGATTGTCCCGTAACAGTCTCAGAATTACTAGCATCTATGAAAAAAAAAAAACCCAGAAATTATGCTAAACGTCTATCAGATTGCTAAAATCTCAGGCAACTATAAGAATGAATGGTGATATCTACGGGCTGACAGAATAGGGAACTCCAGCCCTTATCTACCCCACAGAGGGACCAATTTTGGTAACCACCCAGAGAGGAGAATCATTTTTGGGAGCCATGGATTAAAAAATAAATTCAGGAGTGGACAGATTGAAGAGAATGGAAGAAAAGTTTCATTGCATCCCTGTCATACCTTCCCCAAGATGGGTCAGTGCTGAAAGGAGCTCCCTTGATTTGTGATTTTTCCCAGAGGAGAAAGACAGAGCAAAGTGAACTCCTGGCTTCTCCAGACTTCCAGGAAACGTCCCTAGAGGTCCAATTTGGTCTCACCTAACCCAGAACACTGAGGGAGTCACTGTGGCTAGTTGTCTAGGAGTAGTAAGAAGAGGCAGGGGCTCACATAAATCAGACCCTAGACATCAACAGCCTGCAACAAATATTACTAACTGGCTCATGGACTCACCAGGGGTACAACCCACAAACCTTGCCTGTGGACCCCTGGACTAGTCAGTGCACATCCCCAGTGCCTATGTGCTGCCTCCAGTTCATGCATACAGTACACCATGCATGCCTGTGTATGGCCTCCACAAATTCACACGGGTTATAACAGTAAGGGTGGATCTTAGTTGTCTGCTCGACTGCTGGTTTGGGAGCAGGTGCACAAACATACAGAAAATAAGCAAGAGGCTCTCAGGACAGATGTGGCTTGTGGGAGTGATGGAAGATGCATAATCCTGACTTTTCCTTTTAGAAGAAACAAGAGGAGTAGAGCAGATTATCTCCTGTATACTTCCATTTATATAATTTTGAGTGAAAAATGTACAGGAATGCAGACGTTGCCAGGAGGACTGGAGACACAAGGAACAGGGGCATGGCTATCAGAAGGGCAACTTGAAGAATTCTTGTAATAAAAATGTTCTTTAATTTTAATTAGTGTCAATAACCTTGCTGCAATTGCAAAAAATTAATCACACTCATCCGAGTATTTGATAGTTTATTTTTATTTAAAAAAACCATTTTATAATACATAACCTGAGTTATGAATTTACCTTTAAAATATTTTAATATTTTAATCTGTAGTAGGTTAGCCCAGTGTGACATAAACCTGCAAATTAAAAATCCATTTAGTTAAAAGGCATGCTTTCCTATTCTGCATCTTTATGATAATATCATGTAAAATAAAGTTTAAGTTACCACTGGCTTTGCTAAATTAGAATATACCAGACTTGAGGTACATAAACAAGAATCAAGAATGATCAAAAAGTGTGCAATTTTAGGCAAGATGGTGGATTAGAGGAAGGAGGCACTTCCTACTTGCTTTGCTGTTTGGAATTGAAATGACAGGAGTAGAGCTTCATAACAAGGTGGGCATCTGAAGAAAACCATTATAAATCAGTATTTGTCAGAGGCTGAGAGAAGCCCAGAGATTCTAGTGTAGTGAGTGAAGTGGCAGTAGTGTTATGTCACTCAAAGGGAGAGGCAACACAAAGCGAGAGAGCAACACCGGACAAATTTGGCACACAGACTCCTGTGGAAGGCAGTCTCTACCAAGCTGATACAAAGACTGCTCAGAGAGCTGGGGTTTAAAAGGCGCTTGGAGTTTCTCAAGTTCTAGGTGAAAAAATAGGTTGAAGATCCAGCTTGAGGAGTCTATGCTGAATCTTTTGCATCTGGGAATCTGAGAATCCCAAGCAGATATTTTCACAGTAAGTAATGCTTACTGTGTGACCTGAGGTGCACTTAGCAATTCATGATCCTGAATCAGTTATAGGGAATAGTGGATCCAGGGGGATTCAAGACAGAGGCACAAGCCAGGTGTGGTGGCATGTGCCAAGAGGATCACAAGTTTAAGGCCAGCCTCAGCAACTTAGTAAAGCCATGAGGACTTAGGGAGACCCCATCTCAAAATAGAAAATAAAAAGGGCTGGGGATGTGGTTCAGTGGTAAAATGCCTCTGGTTCAATTCCCAGTACCGAAAAAAAAAAAAAAAAAAAAAAAAAAAAAAAGAACAAGGAGTGCAACCCGAATGACCACTCCACTATATTGATGCAGACACCAACTTTCTTATCAAGATCTCTAAGGATCAAGAAATAAAACCAAGAATCACATTAAATCAGAAAACTTCCGCATAGCAAAGGAAACAAGGGCACAAGGAGAGAGACTACAGAATGGGAGAAAATCTTTGTCAGCAACTCCTTTGAAAATGGATTAATATCCAAAATATATAAAGAACTCGAAAAACTAAGCACCAAAATGAAGAACAAACAAAAACAAAAACAAAAATCAAATCAAACCAAACCACAAAACAACAAACCAAATAGCCCAATTAATAGATGGACACATTCTGTTACAACTGAATTAGGCCCATGTGACCATTATGCATAAAAGAAGGGAAAGAAATTATAATCATGCAATGTAAAAATCAAGTCAGAATTTCTCTGTGTTCATTTTGCATCTTCTCATATTTCTACCTATTACATTCAAGTTAAAATAATGAGCTTCATTTTAATTTCTGGCTTAGAGTCCTGGTATCAACTCTTCTTGGAATGTTATTTGGTATAATATAAACTTGGAGCATATCCTGTTCTTGCATTACCTAAATGAGAGTTCTTTACATTTCTATAGAAAACACACATTTTAATGAAATCACTATAGTCTTCATCACTGCTGTAGTCTAAAGAATGTGTCTTGTGGGATACATTTCAAATTCACTTTCAGGAAGTTTGGGTCTGCTAATGATTTTGAGGGGTCTGAGAATAATAAGTTCATCTTTTAGTAATGGTTGAGATTTGCATAATTCTAAGAATAATTGGGGGGTTTCCTGATTTTACTTTGTTCACAATTACAACTTATTTGGGCTTTTGCCTATTATTATAGCTCTACTTGAATATCCAATTGGCAACTCAATCACACTGTTTTCAAATATGAATGTTTAATTTTTGCCAATATTTCTATCTTTCTGTGTTCTATTTGTAACAACCTGATATACCCAAATACTGAGGCTTGTATCTTAGGAATTTTTAATTTGGGGGGGGGTTCTATTTCCATCCCCTTAGTAAGAAGTTCTGTTGACTCTTCCCTGGCAATGTTGTTTGCATTTTTTTTTATTTATTTCTTGGAACCTGTTAATTCAGAGCATTAAAAACAATTGTTCATTGTTGTAATTGCCTCCTGTGGCTCACCTTACCTCCGTTTCTCTAACTGCAGGCCTGCCTGCCAGTGCAACCATATTTATCTATGTAGGCCTTCACTGTGGTGATTTCTATGCCAAAATAAATAAAAAAGTAAAATCTTGAATGGCTAATGAACCAATCATAGTGAATGGAATCTTGATTTTGGCATTTGAGAACTTCCTGTCCTGCATTGTTCCAGACAACCTCTGATTTGAGTATATGCTGCCATTCTGTGGGGAGAGACATTGGCACCTCACAGAGAGCCTAAGTAAGTCCCCAGGGTGACATCCAGGGAGGAGGGAGACTGCAGTCTTTCTGTAATCTCAGTAACTTGAACCTGGAGTGCTCCTAGATGACCTTTAAAACTCCAGAAGTGGCCTTTGCATATCTTACTGATGTTTTTCCTGTCCAGAATTCTTGTGTACAAATAACAGCTTTGACACTATATAACCCTTTACCTATGGAGCAAGAATTCCGGGTAGAATCCAGTATAGGTTCCAGGAAACATAGGGAAGAGATTCCCATCTACTCAACTTTTTATTATGCAAATATGTGTTGAGTACTTATTATATATGTCAGGTTTGGCTCTAAGGTGATGCAGAAATAGCACTGAAGAAAAGACACAGTATCTCTGCAATTTTGAAGCTTAGATCCAAATGTATGTGGGTACATGAATGTGTGCTTATGTACTGTGAGAAGATAGAAGATAGAAACAAAAAATAGTATGGCATTTCACAGGTGCTGTGGGGATTTTATGGCACTAGATACTATAGATATAGGAAAGGTCATTTTGCTTTTCTGTTGGAGATGTGGCCATTTGGTAGGAAACCAAAACATATAAAATGGTGCAGCTCCAATAAGCCAATGTTATTATCATGAACTAGGTTGAAATGCAGGGTAGAAAATTCCTTTTAGCTGTAAGTGTTGATCTCTGGAGAAAATAAGTCTTCCAATATTTAATCAGGTCCCTAGGATTTTCTTACTCATAAGAACCCCTGGGGTCATATAAGTAGGTGGTTCTTTTGGCATCAGTAGATGCTATCTACCACCCCATTGGATGGAGAGGACACTCTAGCAGCCACTAGAAATCATGATTTGTGCCTCATGGTTTCTCAAACAGTCAGAGGCTAAGGGCTGTGCTCTGGCTCTCTCGATCCAAAACTCACCCCAAACAAAAATAATAATGACAACAATAGAGCAGATGTTTGTTCTGGACTGTTCATCCTTACAGTTAATCAGAGTTATTTGCCCCTCCATGAGATTAGGGAAGAAGAATTAACAAGAAATATTAACTTTTATGAAGTCCTGATGCAGACGGGTGAGTGCTGGATTCTACCTATCCTGCTAGTCTTCTTCAACCTCCTCTGTGAGTGCAACGAATCCTTGTAAAGCCTCATCTCTCTCTGCTGAGATCACCACTGACCCTGAGACTGGAGGAGGTGGTCACTGCAGAAATGGACTGGAGATGCTATAGAGTCAAGAGGTAGTTATTGGCTTCCTCAACCTTATCCCCTCAGAAATTTCTGTCTATGCATGTTTTGGATATTATTACCCTGTGTGCATATATGACTATACAACTGGTGGTGTTCTACATCATGTACAACCAGAAAAGGAGAAGTTATACTCCATGATGTGTCAAGGTACATTCTACTGTCATGTATAACTAGATAAATTATAAAAAAAAAAAAAAAGGCAAAAAGAACAATCTTGTAATCATGGCAGTTGTATTAAATTAAACCGTTATTAAATTAAAATATATTCATCTGTATACATTCTCTCAAGCTTACAAAGTAAAACAACAACAACAACAAAATGACAAAGCAGTGAGCTTGAGTTCATCTCCTCATCTGAATCTCAATCTTCTTATACTGGGTCTGGTAGAGACAGCTGGCTTCTCATTTTAATGTTACTATTTCTCCTTTTCTCTCAGACAGGTCCCAGGGAGGAATGGCCTCAGGCAATGGCTCTTCAGTGACCCAGTTTATCCTGCTGGGTTTAACACAACAGCCAGAGCTCCAGCTGCCTCTCTTCCTCCTCTTCTTAGCCATCTATGTGGTCTCTGTGGTGGGGAACCTGGGCTTGATTGTTCTGATTGTTCTGAATCCTCACCTGCACACTCCCATGTACTACTTCCTCTTCAACCTTTCCTTCATTGATCTCTGCTACTCCTCTGTCATAATCCCCCGAATGCTGATGAGTTTTATAAAACAGAACATCATCTCTTATGCAGAGTGCATGACTCAGCTCTTTTTCTTCTGCTTCTTTGTTATTGATGAATGCTGTATTTTGACATCAATGGCCTATGATAGATATGTGGCCATCTGTAAACCTCTGCTTTACAGGGTCACCATGTCCCATCAGGTCTGCCTCATGCTGATGGTAGGTGGGTATGCAATGGGGCTTGTGGGTGCCATGGCCCACACTGGATGCATGCTGAGACTCAGTTTCTGTGATGCAAATGTCATCAATCACTACATGTGTGACATACCTCCTCTTCTGCAGCTGTCCTGTACAAGCACCTCCATCAATGAGCTGGTTGTTTTCATCGTGGTGGGTGTCAATATAATAGTGCCTAGTCTCACCATCTTTATTTCTTACACTTTGATCCTGTCCAACATCCTTGGCATCCATTCTACCAAGGGCAGAGCCAAAGCCTTTAGTACCTGCAGCTCCCACATAATGACTGTTTCTCTTTTCTTTGGATCATCAGCATTCATATATTTTAAGTCTTCTCCTGGTGTATCTGGGGATCAAGATAAAGTATCCACAGTGTTTTATACCATTGTGGGACCAATGATGAATCCTTTCATATACAGTTTGAGGAATAAAGATGTTCAAGTTGCATTGGGCAAGACTTTGAAGAAAAAGGTGCTTGTCTAAGTAGAATTTATGTTGGTTATAAGTGGCAAATCTTAGTAAGGGTGCATTATATATAATACTATGAAGAAAAAGGTAAAAATCACAATAAAATGTAATATATTTAAATAACAGGGTAAATGAGTAGAGAAAGTTACATGATTTTAAATCCAGAAATGGCGAAGTTGTGAGATTTCTGACTAGGACACATCTAGAATTCCTGTGAAGCTGTGTCATGGAGATATTGACTTTGTCAGTCAATCATCTACTCATTCACTTAACAAATTTCTGTTACAAGTTATAGGGGATTTTATTTTGAGATATTCCATTGTTTTTCTAAAGAGGAGATGTATGGGGGTGCTTGTCTTATTTTGGTCTCTGGTTCCTTCTCAAGGCAATGTGGTAAAGAGAGGCCAAAAATTTTCTTGGGTTCTTAGTTCTTAAGGGCAGGAAACTGAAATAATCATTTAGAGTAGCGAGAATAAAGAGAGGCTGCACTGGATTTCATCTCAGGCAAGAATGTGGGTACAAGGACATGCTATGTTTTCATTGGGAAATTTATCAGAAAGGTTTTTGTTAATAATACCGGAGGAATTTTTGTCCTTTTCTCAAATAGACTTTAAACTCTACTTAATTATCAGTCTGCATGTACTCTCTATTATTTTCATTCTTCCTTTGTCTCAGAGGTTAATGTGTACTGGGAATGTGTTTATTTAATCTTGTAAGCTGCCAGGGTCATAATTTCAGGGTTCTCCTCCTGTGGGTCATCCTGCACATGCAGGCAGATCTGGCCCCTTTGCATGGAAAGGCTCTGGTCCTCATCCTGTTACTCTTTCCCTGGGGCAAGGCAAAGAATGCAGCTATTGCTTAGAAAAATAACAATGCACTTTGATTCATAAACCTCAACTTTGCTTTCAGGATAATATATGTAATATGTAATATTGGCCTTAAAATCTTATCATAAAGTTTCACTGATAATATTTTCAGTATCCTATTATGTTTCTAAGAGTTTCAGGGGCTTTTTACTTTAAAAAGAAGAAAATAGCCATTGTTTTTAACCTGTTTGTGGAAATTTAAATTCTCTCTAATTTTTATTTTTTGGTACCGGAGATTAAACCCAGGGGTGCTTAACCATTGAGCCATATGCTCAATCCTTTTTATTTTGAGACAGAGTCTCACCAAATTATGCTTAGGGTCTTACTAAGTTGTTGAGACTGGCTTTAAACTTGTGATCCTCCTGCCTCAGCCTTCAGAGCCACTGGGATTACAGGCATGCACTACCATGCCCAACTAAATTATTCTCTTAAATTGCACCTGGGTGCCTTTGTTCTAGAGGTGGTAAAGTGCAGTTGAAAGTACGTAGTATTTAAAGAGACTGAGGCTTTTCCTGTCTCAGGTATTTGTGTGTAAACTGAGCAGGCACTAACCTCTGTGTGAACCTGAGATTTCACATCTGTGAAATGGGGGTTACAAATGTGTAGCATGTCCATATAATTTGCTCTTTAAAATAAAAGTAAAGTGAAAATATACATTTGAGGTGTTCAGTGAATTATAGGAAATCCAAATTAAATAGATCCATTTGTTTTATTTTTCAAAATCTGAAACTTTTGAAAAGTTGATATATTTCATGAATTTATATTGTTTTCCTCCTCTCACTGATGTTTGATAGTACTGCCTCATTAAGTACCTGTTCATTTCAGTTATGTAAGTCGAATTAAGTCTCCACTATGGTTTCTTATTGGAGGAATATAAACATGAAGTAAACTGCACAAAATTAAAGTGTGCATATTGATGTTTTGGCATATGCATACACTTGTGAAACCATCATCACATTCAAATAATTCCTTCAGGCTGCTCTAACAGAAAAATCACAAACAACAGCCTTTTATGTCTTACAGTTTTAAAGTCCAGGAAGTCTAAGGTCAAGGAAAAGACACATTTGGTAAGGATTTTTGATAAGGCTTGCTTCCTGGTTCATAGATGACTTCTCTGATTTGAATATATCTTCCAAATTCAATCTGCAGTGTAACAGTAGTGGGAAATGGGACTTATGGGGAGGTACCTGGATAGTCAGGGCACCAGCCTCCATCCCTCATAGGGTGCTAGCATCTGACAAGGACCTTCCTACTGTGTCGTCACTTGGGGAAAGAGCACAGGGGCAGGAGAACCAGAGAGGGAGCGCACAGCCTCAGGTTTTTCAGAATCAGCCTTAATTCATTCTTGAGAACCCTTTCCTCATGATCTAATCTGCTCCCAAATCATCCCTGTGCATCTGGATGACCTTCCTTTCCCACCCTGTCCATCTCCCTGTCTTGTTCCTAAAATAATGCTAGCCAGTTTTCTGTCATTGTCAATTATTTTGCGTTTTCTGGTATAATATAGAAATGAAATCTTATCATATGCAATTTTTTTTGTCTGGTTTCCTTCACTTGCTGTAAATATTTTGAAATTCTTCCAAGTTGTTGGGAGTACTAAGCTACCAATAAACCCATGGATACTGAAATTAAAACAATATCAATTAGAATCACTAAAAAATTAATTCCACCATAATGTGCAACTATAAGCACAAATAAAAAATATGAGGAAATAAAACAAAATAAGGAGGAACAAAAAAATTAACTACCTAGGTGTAAATTGAATAAAACATGAGCAGGGTTAGCATGCCAAAAATTGCATGATACTTATGAAAGATGCACAAGATGTTTTAAATAAGTGGAGACACATCATTTTCACAGACTGAAAGACTTAACACTGTAAAGATATTAATTATCCTCAAATTAATGTGTAGGATAAAAAATTTCTATCAAAATCTCGGTAGAATTTTTTGTATAAGTTTTTCTACAACTTTATGTAGAAAAGCGAAGTACTAGAATAGCAAATAGACTTGAAAAACAAAGAGAATAAAATAGTAAAATACCATTCTGGTTGATTTCCAAAACTATATAGTTAATGTGGTCATGACTACATTGTATGAGTTCAGGGTAGATACATTGTTGAATGGGAGGGAATAGAAAACCCTAAAATAGACCCACAGAAATAGATTCTTCTCTTGTGCTGTGTTGAGTTCCAATGAGCTTGAGTTTTGGAAAAGGTGCAAAAGTTATTCAATGGAAGAAAAAGAATCTTTTAAATAAATGGTACTAGAGTGATAGGACATCTATAACCAAAAAAATTAACCACATTCTAAGTCACCTTATCAAAAATTAAACCAAAATGGGTTACAGACATATATAAAGCATATTCTATAGAACTCTTAGAAAAAGTAGGCTAAAAATTTTAAGATATAAGGCTAGGTAAAGTTTTAGATTTGACAACAAAAGCATGATCCAGAAATGGGAAAATCTCACAAAGTAGACTTTATCCAAATTAAAAAAACTTTTGCTCTATGAAAGACCTTATTTTAGGATAAAGAAGACAAGCAACAGACTGGGAGAAAATATTAGCTAACAATATATTCAATAAAGGATTTTCTGGAATGTGTCTAGAATATAAGAAAAAAATTCCTCAAAACTCTGCAGTCTAAACATAACAAATCTTGTTAAAAAATGGGCAAAAGATATGAAGACACAGTTCACTGAAGAAGACATACACCAAAACAAAAGCGTTGAAGAAAATATTGAATGAGAAAAAATATTCAATATCATTAGCCATTAGAGATGTAAAAATTAAAACCAAAACAAGATATCACAAAATGAATGGCACATAACACATGAAAAACTATCCATATTACTAGTTATTAGCAAAGCAAATTAAACCTGAAGAGAACCCATTATACATCTATTAGAATGTATAAATAAAGGCTCACTATGGTCATTTTCATGACTAAAATGGCTCAATGAGCATGGTTGTGGGGAACTGACCTTTCCCATACTGCTGTTTGCAATATAAAATGAAAAACACTTTGGTAAACAACTTTGAAGACTTTAAAAAAAACTAATTAAATATACATTTAACATATGACACTGATAGTCTACTTCTAGGTGCTTGCCTATGGGGAAAAATCCACATCAATACGAAGACTTGTGCACAAGTTTCCACTGCAGGTTTATTTGCAATAGAAAAACTGGAAATAATCCAAATGTTTATCTACAGGACAATGGAAAAGCATTGTAGCACATTTATAGAGTTTAACACACTCTGCAATAAAGAAGGAAATCATTCTAGCTATGCACATTTTACACTTTCAAAATTGTTTCAAAGTTATTGAATGCATGGCTATGTTTTTATTATTTTTCTTTTTCATTTAGAATTTGGGAAGTTTCTGTGAACTTATCTTCAAGTTCACCGATTCTTCTCTTAAGCTGTGTTGAGTTCAAATGAGCACATTAAAAGAAATTTTATCCTTTATTGAATGTTTAATACTTTGTTGAATATTTGATAGTTTATTGAGGTGTGATTAATATATAAAGAGTTGTACATGTCTAATATATACACTTTGATGAGTTTGGTAGTGTATACTTATACACCTGTGTAACTATCACTAAAATCAATTCCATGAATATGTACATTATTGCCAAAGGCTTCAATTGCCATTTAGTTAGCTAATTAATTAGTTTTTTTTATAAAATCTACTTTTAGGACCAGGGGTGTAGCTTAGTGATAGAACAGTTGCCCTGGATTCAATTCTCAGCACACACACACACAAACACACAATTAGTGGGGTGTGGTGGCACAAGCCTGCAATCCCAGCTATGTGGGAAGGTTCAAGGCCAGCCTGGGCAACTTAATGAGACCCTGTTTCAAAATAAAATATAAAAAGGGGTGGGAATGTAGCTCAGTGTTAGAGTACCCTTGGGTTTAATCCTTGATACAGGGTGGAAAAAATCCTATCCTCTTAAAAACTTTAACTGTAATAGATCTCCATAACCTCATGAATAACTTGAATTTTGTAAACTTTGACCACTGTCCTTTCCTTCTCTCCCCACAGCAACCATTTTGCTTCTTTAACTGAGTTAGACTATTTTTTTTTTAAGATTCCACTTGTGAGATTATGCAGCATTTGTCACCCTGTTTTTTCTTATTTCACTCATCATAAGGTTCTCCAGGATCATTCACTTTTAAGTCTGAATGATATTCTAATGTATGTGTATACCACATTTTCTTCATATAGTGACCACTGATGGACACTGAGGAGGCTTCCCTGTCTTGGCTGCAATGAGTAGTGCTGCAGTAAACATGGGAGTGCTGGTATCTCTTTCAGGTTCTGCTTTTAATTCTTTTGGATATATACTCACAAGTGGGACTGGTAGTTCTGATGGTAGTTCTATTTTTAACTTTTTATATGTATTCAATGCTTGCACTTTAGTTTTTTGAGAAAATGTATACTGTTTTCCATAGTAGCTGCATTTATTTTATATTCCCACCAACAGTAGACAAGGATATCTTTTCTCCACATTCTTGTCAATTGCTATTGTTTTTCTTTTTCATAAAAGAGGTATGAAGTGATATTTTGTTATGGTTTTGACTTGTATTTCCCAGTGATTAGAGGTTGCATAAGGTCAACCAGTCTGCATCTTGAGGATATCCAGGAATTCTAGTCATCTATATTCTCATTAGTACATACAAAACACTTAACACTTTGGAGATTCCAAGGGTTTTGGGTGCTCTGTGCCAAGAACTGAAGATGAAGAACAAATATATATTTCTTACTGTAAACTACATTATGACAATTATATTGAGCACCTATCTATACCTGTTGGTTATATGTTTGTCTTTATGGGGAAATGTCTATTTGGATCCTTTGTTCATTTTTGAATTGGATTATTTTATTTTATTTGTTATTGAGTTGTAGGAATTCCCTGTGTATTTTGGATATTTACCTTTTATCAGATATATGGTTGACAGATAGCTTCTGCTATAATTTCTTTTACTGTACAGAAGTTTTTTAGTTTGATGTAGTCCCAATTGCCTATTTGTCTCAGTCCAGTTTCTGTTGTTATAAAAAAATACCTGAGATCCCATCTTATAAAGAAAAGAGGTTTATTTAACTCATAGT
This sequence comes from Sciurus carolinensis, assembly GCF_902686445.1. NCBI lineage: Eukaryota > Metazoa > Chordata > Mammalia > Rodentia > Sciuridae > Sciurus > Sciurus carolinensis. The sequence continues at coordinate 122,634,786 of NC_062223.1, forward strand.
TTTGGAGACCAAAAGTCCAAGAGAAGGCAGTCCTATCTGTTTAGCCTTGACTGTGAAGGACTCCTTGACTGTGCCACTGCATGGTAAAGAAGGGAAAGAGTCATGTGCAGAAGAGGCTAAGTACCTGGGTAGCCTCACTTTATAACAACTTGTGGGGAGCCATTTATGACTGGCAACTAAAACCAGGCTTTGTGAGTTGTCAGACATGGAAATCTGGCTTTCAGGAACTGGCAATCATTGAGAGATTGTTCCAGATCATCTGAAGTATGTAAAGGCTCACCCACTAGAAATTTGCTGGTCCTACTGGAATGACCTGCTAAAACAGATGACTTCCTTAACTCTACCCCATCCTGATCCTCACAGAAGCTCCTCCTTGGTCCCCCTTTACCTGTATGACTATAAATAAAGGGAAGGTGGGCTCCTTCATCTTTATTAGAACCAGATCTTAGCATGGATCAGGTCCCTTTTTATTTAAAAAAGATAATTGTATTCTGTGGTTATTCTATTAAATAAGTTTCTTAGTGATTAATCTGCAGCTGGTTCATCCCTCCAACAAAAATCCTTTCCCTCACCCATGATGGACATGGAAGAAACCCTGCAACAACTTGTTTTTTGAGAACTGAGACCCCTTGAAAAGTACATCAATCCATCTTAAAGAATTACCTAATTACTTTCCACCAGGCCCCACTTTTTAAAGATTCTATCACCTTTCAGTATCTCCACACTGAAGGCTAAGCTTCACATGAACTTCTGGGAGATACACCCAAACCACAGCTCCATTTTCACTTCTGTTGGCAGTATTTTTGGGGTCTTTTCCAGGAACTTATTGCCAAAACAAATTTCAAGGCACTTTAACCTAGGTTTTATTTTAAAAGTTTATAGTTCTGAGTATTAATTTGAGATCTTTAATCCACTATGAGTCAATTTTTATGTGTGATGTGAGTATGATTTCATTCTTCTGCATGTGGACATGCAGTTTTTTCCAACACTATGTATTAAAGAGACTATCCTCACCCCATTCTGTATTCTTGGCACCCTTATTGAGGGTCATTTGACCATATATTAAAGGGGTTAGTGTCTGGGCTTCTCTGTTTTATTTCATTTATCTATAAGTCCATTTTATGTAAAACCATAATGTCTCAATTATTATAGGTTTGTAATCCATCTCATTCAAACTATAACATTCTAGCCCTAGCTCCCAAAAGCTCATGTCCATCTCACAATGCAAAATAGATTCAGTCCATCTCAAAGAGTCTATATAATCTTAACAGTTCCAGCACCTCTCAGAAGTCCAAGTCTCAAGTTTCCTCTGAAATTAAAGGCAAACTCTTGGATGTGGATCTTTATAAAAACCAAAAGCAAGTTTCGTACATGCAATATACAATGGCACAGAATAAAGATTTTTATTCCAAAAGGGAGGAATAGGGGCAAAGAAAGAAGGGATGGAACCAAAGTAAAACCAAAACCCAGCAGGGAATACATTAGGTCCTGTAGCTCCACATACAGTATCTGGGGCATATGGCAGTGAGATGTGATCTCCAAGGGCATTTTCAGGCTTTCCTTGGTGGTTAAAGCCCATGTGGCCTCTCTTTTAGTCTGGATTTTTCTGCAGTCTGCACCTTTCCTCAGCAGACTTTCCACGGTACTGACATTTCTTAATCCCTGGGGTTTCTGTTCCAACTTTGGATTCCTTCTCAGTTGCACTCATCACCCTCTTGGGGGCTGCTTTTCAGAATTTCAACCCTCCTACATTTTGCCTGGACTCCCAGTCTTTCCTTTAAAATCTCAGTGGAATCTTCCATGATCCCCAAATCCAGCATTCTCCATTCCAGAAGAACCAGTACCACATAGAAAATGCCAAGTACTGCCACCCTTTAACCAGCAGATGGGCTTCCTTGGACCATGACTGAAGTAGCCTCTGAATGCCTGAATGGCTGAGCACAGAGAATGAATCCTAGGGAAACAACTTTTCAGATACCATTGTGTTAGCTGGCATACCCAGGTTTTCTTCTCAAATGAGTTTTCTCTTTTGTTTCCTTGAATGTGCAATGGATGTGGTCTTGCTGATTCTTGAGATGTCATCAAAGCATCTTTCCTATAGTCTCTGTGCAAAGTATTTAGTTTTTCTTTAGTGGAGCTAATCTCTTTAGCAACCACATCTTCCTTGGTCCCTGTTTTATACATGCTTTTCTGGCCAAACTGCAAGTTTAAATAATTTTTATTCTCTGCTTTCTTCCCCTGATCACCACATTAGCTTGGCTAAAAGCTACAAGCAATACCCATGCCACTTCCTGAATGCTGTGGTATCTTGAAATTTCCTTTTCCAGATTAATTAGTTCAACACTTTTAAAATTAACCTCACACCAAGTATCAGGACACAGGCAAAATGTAGACACATTCTTCATCAGGATATAACACTACTGGTCTCTAGTCCAATTCTCAAATGAGTCCTCTTTTTCATCTGAAACCTGAGCACAGCCTGTACTACATACTAGTCTGAGCTTCAACCAGAATTGCCCATTTAGCTTTGCTTACAGCATTCTAAGTCTTCTGGAGCCTGCACTTACAAACTTTTCCAAATTCCTCCTGCAAACCAGTTCCAAAGGCTTCTGAACCACATGTTCAGGTTAGTCACAGCAACGATCCCGCTTTTCAGTACCAATTTCTGTGTTAGTCAGTTTTTCATCCCTATGACCAAAATATCTGGCAGGTACAACTTAGAGAAGGAAAAGTTTATTTTGGATTGTGGTTTGGAGGTTCTGGTCCATGGTCCACTGACTCCCTTGCTTTGGGTTCAAGGCTAGGAAGAGAAGGAAAAGGAGAAGCTGAAGAAGGAAGAAGGAAGAAGGAAGAAGGAACATAAGGAGAAGGAGGAGGAAGAGGAAGAGGAGGAGGAGAGGGGGAAGAAAGAGGGAAAGAGAAACTCTTCAGGGAAAAGATATAATCAACAAAGGGCATTCCCCAGTGACCTACTTACTCTAGCAATTCCCCCGTCTGCCTGTAGTTACCACCACCTAGCAATCCATTCAAATTATTAATCTACTAAATGATCAGTGCTCTGATTAAGTTACATCTCTTATAATGTAATCATTTCACCTCTGAAAATTCCTATGTTGTATATTACATGAGCTTATTGGGAGGACATCTTATAGCTAAACCATAACAATAGGGTTTGCACTCAATCTATAGCTTGCTTTGGGAAGTATGAACATTTAACAATGTTTAGTCTCCAAACCATATACATAAAATATTTTTAAAGTTATTTGTATCTGCTTTAATTTCTTTTTTTGAGTATAAAAACGATTTTATTATCATACTCTTAAGAAGATAATTGATCATATAAAGGAAAAAATCTGTAAAATATAAAATCTATAAATTTTGGTTAGAAAGAAAGAAATAGAAGCACATTGTTTTAAATTCTATACCAAAGTGGCATGTCATTTGCATACAGACCGGGATAAGTTGAAGATGTTTATTTTAAACCTGTTAAATTCACCTTTCTCGATGGGGAACGATAACAGGAGGCTTTTGTTTTTTAAACAAAATTATAGAGAACAATTTAGGAGTATTTTTCAGAATTTAAATGGCATACATATTTTGATTCAAATATTAATGCTTCAGAAATCTATTATATGGAGATATGAATACCTTTTTAATAAAGCAATGCCTCTGTATACATTTGATCTAAAGAAGAAATTACACAAGAACCCAGACAGGTAGAGAAGATTCCCATTCCAAGTGATTTGTTTAAAAAACAAAAGCCTCCTGTTATCTTTCCCCATTGAGAAAGGTGAATCTAACAGGTTTAAAATAAACATCTTCAACTTATCCCAGTTTATATGCAAATAACATGCCACTTTGGTATAGAATTTAAAACAATATACTTCTATTTCTTTCTTTCTAGCCAAATATTATAGATTGCCATTAATTCTTTTTTAAATGTTTGGTGTAATTCACCATTGAAGCCATTAGGTTCTGGATTTTTCTTTGATAGAGAACTTTTTATTACTGATCCACTCTCCTTACTTTATTTGTCTGCTCAACTTTTCTATTTCTTCATGTTTCCTTGTTAATAGTTTGTATGTTTCTAGAAATTTATGAATTTCTTCTAGGATATCCAATTGGTTGAGGCATAATTTTCATAGTAATCTCCTATGATGCTTTCTATTTCTACAGTACCATTTATATATTCTTGTTCATTTATAACTTCATACATTTTCCATTTTTTCTTAGTAAGTCCAGCTAAAATTTTGTTGAATTTTTTTTATATCTTAAAAAACCATAACTCTTAGTTTAATTGATCTTTTCTATTATTTTTCTAGTCTCTGTTTCATTTATTTATCCTCTGATCTTGATCATCCTTCACTCTGCTAGCTGGAGCCTGGAGTCTTAGATGCTAGTCTGAGACCAAGGTTTCTTGGGGACAGGTATGGTGCTAGGACTCACAGCAACGTGTGGTGCTAATGTCACTCTTCTAGCCCATGAAGATGGTACCTATTTGTCTCCTGACTGGGTAGTCTAGGTTTAGGGGAGGAGCGATGTGTGAAGTGTAAAATTGTTCTTACCACACTCTTCTTAGTTCTTTGGTCCACCTAGGTGTTGTCACCTGGATTCCTTAGCTATTATGAATATATATTTATGTGTGAATAATTGTTCAAATTGATGTTTCTGTAATAGGATGAGTAGATGTTACTTAAACTCTTATTCTGCCATGTTGATGACATTGTTTTCATATAATTTGTTAAACTGCTTATGAGTCTACATGTATCAAAAGATAAAAGTTTAAGACAAATTACATAAAGTTAAGAATTTTCCAGAAGTAGCAGTCAAAGGAATTCATCACCATCAGACTTTCAGTGCCAGAAGTGTTATAAGAAACCTCTTAAGACTTTGAAAAATAATGTTAGATTCAAACCTTTGTCTACATGAAGAAATAAAGAAAGCTAGAAATGGTAACAAGATGGGTAAATACAAATCCACTTTCACTTTATTTATTTGGTATTCAGGACTTGGTATCTGGGGTGCTCTACCATGGAGCTAAATCCTCAGTTCTTTTTATTTTTTATTTTGGGATAGAGTCTCGCTCTGTTGCTTAGGGCCTTGCTAAGTTGCTGAGGCTGGCCTCAAACTTGTAATTGTCCTGGGTCTCCTGAGTTTCTGAGATTATAGGAGATTACCATGCCACTGTGCCCAGCTTTAGTATCTTTTTGAAAATAATTACTTACTCAGATCAAGAAATATAACAATGTATTGTGGAATTGTTAACAATTGTGGAAATAGAACTACATACAGTGTGTGACATCAATCACACTACTGATTTTTTTTATATTTTGCACATTTTTATTTCTTTTTTTAATTTTAATTTTAATTTTTTTTTATTGTAAACAAATGGGATACATGTTGTTTCTCTGTTTGTACATGGAGTAAAGACATACCATTTGTGTAATCATAAATTTACATAGGGTAATGTTGGTTGATTCATTCTGTTATTTTTTCCCTTCCCCCCACCCCTCCCACCCCTCTTTTCCCTCTATACAGTCCTTCCTTCCCCCATTCTTGCCCCCCTCCCTAACCCTAACTCTAACCCTAAAACTAACCCCTCCCACCCCCCCATTATGTGTCATCATCCACTTATCAGCGAGATTATTCTTCCTTTGGTTTTTTGAGATTGGCTTATCTCACTTAGCATGGTATTCTCCAATTTCATCCATTTGCCTGCAGATGTCATAATTTTATCATTCTTTATGGCTGAGTAATATTCCATTGTGTATATATGCCACAGTTTCTTTATCCATTCATCAACTGAAGGGCATCTAGGTTGGTTCCACAATTTGGCTATGGTGAATTGAGCAGCGATGAACATTGATGTGGCTGTATCTCTGTAGTATGCTGATTTTAAGTCCTTTGGGTATAGGCCAAGGAGTGGGATAGCTGGGTCAAATGGTAGTTCCATTCCAAGCTTTCTGAGGAATCTCCATACTGCTTTCCAGAGTGGCTGCACTAATTTGCAACCCCACCAGCAATGTATGAGTTTACCTTTTTCCCCACATCCTCGCCAACACCTGTTGTTGCTTGTATTCTTGATAATCGCCATTCTAATTGGGGTGAGATGGAATCTTAGGGTGGTTTTGATTTGCATTTCTCTTATTACTAGAGATGTTGCACACTACTGATTTTTATCAGATGATTAAGGAAAGAAATAATGCCTTTTCTAGATAATTGATCAGCTTAGAATACTTACATCTCAGTAGAGGGTCAGTATTATTCTGATACAGAAAGTAGACAAAAGTTTGCAATAAATGACACCTGTAAACCAATATCCATCAAGAACGCATACACAAAACAGTGAACAAACATTTAGCATGTCAGATTCACCACTACATAAAAGGATAACATACGCTGAATGACTGGGATTTATTTAAGAAATGCAGATTGGTTTAGCATTGAAAATCAAATAGTGTAGCTCACCATATTAGCAGGTTTAAAAAATACATGATCATTTCAGTAGATGAAGAAAAAGTATTGGACAATATTCAGCATCCACTCATGATAGAAGTATCAAAAAATAAGAATAGAAAGAAATGGATAAATGGCATGTAGGAAAATCCTACTGCTAACATCACACTTAATTATGAAAATTTAAGTTATTTCCCCTAAGATCAAGAACGAGGCAGAGGTGGGTGATATTGGGGTGGCAGAAGTTGTTATCACTGGGAAAAATGAATTGTCTCAATATTTTATAATTTGATAAATTTTTGAGTATGTGTATAATGGAGGATGTTCTAAATTCAGCAATTCAAAGAGTGGGAATCCTTATCTCAGAGACAATCATCCTTAGCTAAAGAGTGGTGAAACTCATTCTACAACATTTGATTCTAAAGTTTATATAGTTCTACAATATTTCTGGGCAAATGTTACTGCATCAATGACTAACAGTAAGAATGGTTAGTCATCTCATAGAAAATCCTTCCCTGAAAACTGTCCTATTTAAATAATGCTTTTAATTCCTGTCCATTTGAAATCTATCTAGCATAGACATGAATATATGTTTATAACATCAGTTCTGGTACTGTTTACTTGTGGGGAGGTTGGGAAAATGATAAACTTATGTTGTTATCTTCCTTTTGTCAAATATGTTTTTCATTTTAATTAATTATTTGGTCCCCTTTCCCTTCAAATTTCAAGTGAATTTGTAATTGTATAGTTAAACCAAGTCTCTTAAATGTACCAATCAAACACAAAGAAATATCTGAAAGGAGAAAAAAATAAGGTTAATAATTTCTTTTTCTCCTATAAATATTCTTACTTGGAAACTGTTAGGAAGAGTGGATTTGTGCTTTGTTTTATTCCTGGATTCTGAATACTAAATTGAACAAATATAAACATTTTATATCTTCATTTGGAACATGTAACAGTTATAAGGAGTCTTAGCTCTTAAGGTTCTTACAATCTAGTCATAAATATTTAATAATTAAATAAGGCAGAATATCACTTAGTGCCATTATTAAGGCTTATACCAACCAAAATAATGGGACTGTCATGCTGCCAGAGAGGTAGATATGAATGGCGGAGGAGCAGAATTCAAGACAGTGAAGGATTACTGGACAGACATATATCAGGGTGGTTAAGACTGAACTTGAGAAGAGAGTAATATAAGATGGATTTGCATATTCACATCTTTTCCCTTCGTCTACCTTTTCATTTCTAGGAGGCAGCCATTTGGCAAGATTGAGGAATGGTGTAGAGCAGGACCGCAGTTTGCTTTAGCATCATCTCCTATTCTATATTTGACTCTCTACTATGTTGCACCTGTGCTTGAAGGCTACTCTGACAGGATTGATGAGTTTACCCAAGTTATGAGTTACTTCTGTTCTTCCTTCAGATAGTTCCATAACTAGAAGAGGGGAGACAAGTTCTGCATTCTAGGTGAATACTGCATCTGAACTGCAATTTCTTTTTTTCTTTCAAAAATGTGGGTTCAGACATCACATTTACAGAGCACTAGGGCACTATTCAAAGGTCATAGGATGCTTATTTCAAAGAGAATCCGCTTTGATTAATAGCCTAAACTGATCTTGAAAACTTTCATATGATTGGGCAAACAACGAGTACAGGATTTGTCTCTAAGATACTATCTTATAACTGAAACGTGTGGTCTTTGAAGTCATACGGATTTGAGTTGAAATTCTGGCTTCAACTAGTATTATTTGCATGATTATTGTACACACTTGACCATTGTGGGTCTTGATGACTCCATTTGGAAAATGTAAATACAAGCAAAAATATAGATAAGGCAACTAACACAGTGCCTTGAGACTGTGTATGTCAAGGATGATAATAGTTTCTATTCCTGTTCCAACAGTTCTGTATTTCCCTCTTAAAGCACCATTCATTGGAGATGGATGCCTGTCACTCAAGATACTGTCATCACTGAATGTAACAATGATTTTTTTTCTTATGTCTAGGATTTTATAATAGCTTATTCTAGTTGTTCTACAGAATGATCTCTTTTTACCATATTTCCCCTGTCTTCTTTCATTTTCTCCATGATTTAGCATTTAAAAAGCGGCTTTTCAGGATGAGGGCACTTCTACAGATGAAAAGGAAATGCATTTTTTAAAAAAGAGGCACAATGCCTGGTGAATAATAAGTTCTTCAGCTTGGCAGTCAAGACTTCTTTTATCCCAGAGTAATTGAAGGACATTCACTCATTCTAAGAACACAACTTCTCCTACTTATATAGCAAATTGCTTTAATTAGAACTTTGCATTAAATTTGTCACCTGCAAGGCTATATTATTTCTACTAATCAGTATGATCTTAGTTATCTTACTATGAGGAGTGGGAGAAATAAGATAATGGCACTTTCTAAATGACCTTGGGCAAATCATTTTTCTCCTTGCAGTTGTATTTTATCATTCTAAAAAATGTGGTCTCTTAAGCTGCATGATATTTTTATTTTCAGGATTCCTTAATGTGTATTCTACGTTCTTTAATGTGTATTCACGTACCTTTGAGTCAAGCAGCTTAGAGTTTGGGATAGTCTAAACATCAACTACTCCAGTTCTTTCATTTGATGGATGACGAGTTTGTGACAGAGACATGGAAACAGGCTACTTGACCAAAGCAGGGAAACGCGGCTGACAGAAACTCGGTTATTCTGACTTCAGTTCGAATGAGCTTCTCTGTTCATTTTGAGACTTGAATAACTGTTTTCCTGGTCAGCAAGTCTGGGGCGAGACAGCTCAGCTTAGTGGGGTGGGCTGCTTGCTAGAGACTCCCGGGAACCACAGCACAAGAGTCTCCGCAGAGCCCGCTTCACCTCTTTGTTCCGTAGAGTGTAAATGAAAGGGTTGAGCATGGGAGTGACTATTGTGTAGAAGACAGCAGGCGCCCCAGCTCCCACCCCGCTGGAGCTAGGCTGCAGGTAGATGCAGACAGGCGGCGTGTAGTACAGGAGCACCACTGTGAGGTGCGCGGTGCAGGTGGAGAAGGCCCGCTGCCGGCCCTCGGCGGTGCGCATGCGCAGCACAGCCGCCACGATGAAGACGTAGGATAGGACAATGAGGATCAGGCAGCCTGCAGCCACTATGCCAATGTTGGCAAGCATAACAAGCTCATTAATGGTGGTGTCTGCACAGGCCAGCTGCAGCACAGGGGGAATGTCACAGAAGAAATAGGCTATGTGGTGAGGCCCACAGTATGGCAGGTGGAAGGTAAGAGAGGTATGGATTGCGGAGTGCATAGCACCTGTGGCCCAAGTGATCCCAGACAGCCCTGCGCACATCCGCCTGTTCATGGCCACTGGGTAGTGCAGGGGTTGACAGATGGCCAGGTAACGGTCATAGGCCATGACTGTGTACAGGAAACACTCAGTGCTGGCCAGGAAATGGAAGCAGTAAAGCTGTACAGTGCAACCCTCAAAGGAGATCAGCTTTCCATCCAGAGTCAGCAGGCCAGCCATGACCTTGGGCACCGTCACTGTAGACAAACATGCATCCAGAAAGGAGAGGTGGCCCAGGAAGTGATACATAGGGGAACTGAGCTGAGGATCAGAGCCAACTGTTATGAGAATGAGGAGATTGCCCATCATGGTGACGCTGTAGATGAGTAGGAAGAGGAGAAAGAAGAGGCTAGGATGTTCAGCTGTGTATATCAGACCCTCCAGGAAGAAGTGGCTCACCACAGTCTGGTTGGGATATTCTGTCTTCACCGCCATCTTCTCACATACAGAATGGGTACTTAACCTCTGCAGCAAAACTGAGTTAACAGGGTCAATAGTTGTTTACTTTCCCCCTAATATCATTATCCATTGGGCCATAACATGGTGGTTTGTTCCATAAGTGAGAAAGATAGAATCTGGTTCAGGTTTTGCCTTATTCTTCTGTTTTCTTATTGCCCATTCTTTCAGAATAAATATTTCAAAGCATAATTTGAACTCCTTATGAAGCACATAAAGGACTGTAAAGATTATTTTCAGAAAAGTACTCCCTAAATTTTGGCTATATAAAAAAGGAGTATAAGTCCTGCTTTCATCGAGTATATATTTTATTGCACATATTCTAGAATATGCCTCTGCCCTCCTAATTTACTCTGTCATGCTTTTGAAGTGCACAGGCAGATTCTTATCACTGTTTGTCATCTGGGAGTTTCATCTCATCCGTGGGAGAACTTTGGTTAGATGTTGAGTGCTATTGCATCAGCTAGGAATATAGCATCCCCACCCAATCCTCACACAGAGGGAGTTCTTTGGAATTTCAGTTGCCCACAACTCTCAAGTGTATGATAATGAAACCCTGGAGTGTAGACTGAATAATTACAGAGCAATTTGTTCAGAACATTTCATACTCTTCCTGTAAAGTTTTGTCTGAAATCTTGGGAATTGTTTTCCTATTCCTTTCTTGTTGTTCCTTTCCATTGGACCAGAAATTTAAGATATCTCTTTGATTCATTTCATTCTTTACCTCCTAAGCCTAATTAGACATTGTAGTATGTGAAATTTTTCTTTAAACTCCTCCTCCCATTGTCTTCAGTTCTCATGAATTTTACCTAGCACAGCCCATATTCGTTTGTTTATTTTTTTATTTGGTGCTGGGGATTGAACCCAGGGGTGCTCTAACACTGAGCTATATCCCTAGCCCTTTTTATTTTTTTATTTTTTATTCTGAGACAGGTACTTGCTCAGTTGTCCATGTTGGCCTTGAACTTGCCATCCTTGTCCTTCAGCCTTTCAAGTGTCTGAGATTACAAGTGTGTGTCACCATGCCTGGCTGCCTTTGTTTATTTTATACCTAGATTTTCACAATGGCATTTTATGTGCAATCTTTTACTTAATCCCCAATATATTAAATGATTTTGTAGTCTACTTCTTAGTCAGTTTTCTGAAAACAACATACTTAATATAGCTTTCATGTTTATTGATCTGCACTGCCTGTAACATAGAGTGCATCTTTTTGTGATATTTGAAAATACTTATAAGCTCATTCCATTGTCACAAAATATCTCCTGTAGTCCTCTAAAGAAACTTCTCCTACCCAAGAATGCTATTTGCTCTTTCATCTTCTCCTCTATGTGCCATAATCTCTCCCTGATCCCCTTTACAACAGTCCATTTACAAACATAAATGGAATACTTTTGGTATCTGCCTTGCCAAATGTTCTCTCTAGGGTTCATTTTGAAACTTAATTCCTAGGGAGCCTTTTATTTATTTATTGATTGATTGATTTTTTGATTTTTTTCTTTTTCTTTTTTTTTATTGTAAACAAATGGGATACATGTTGTTTCTCTATTTGTACATGGAGTCAAGGCATATCATTTGTGTAATCATAAATTTACACAGGGTAATGTTGTTTGATTCATTCTGTTATTTTTTTCCCTTCCCCCCACCCCTCCCACTCCTCTTTTCCCTCTATACAGTACTTCCTTCCTCCATTCTTACCACCCTCCTTAACCCTAATCCTAAACCTAACCCTAACCCTAACGCTAACCCCTCCCACCCCCCATTATATGTCCTCATTCGCTTATCAGCGAGATCATTCATCCTTTAGTTTTTTGAGATTGGCTTATCTCACTTAGCATGATATTCTCCAATTTCATTCATTTGCTTGCAAATGCCATAATTTTATCATTCTTTATGGCGGAGTAATATTCCATTGTGTATATATGCCACAGTTTCTTTATCCATTCATCAATTGAAGGACATCTAGGTTGGTTCCACAATCTGAATATGGTGAACTGAGCAGCAATGAACATTGATGTGGCTGTATCTCTGTAGTATGCTGATTTTGAGTCCTTTGGGTGTAGGCCAAGGAGTGGGATAGCTGGGTCAAATGGTGGTTCCATTCCAAGCTTTCTGAGGAATCTCCATACTGCTTTCCAGAGTGGCTGCACTAATTTGCAACCCCACCAGCAATGTATGAGTGTACCTTTTTCCCCACATCCTTGCCAACACTTATTGTTGCTTGTGTTCTTGATAATCGCCATTCTAATTGGGGTGAGATGAACTCTTAGGGTAGTTTTGATTTGCATTTCTAGGGGAGCCTTTTATAAATATTTTTCCTCATGTTGATTTATTAATTCCTGAAGACTAATGGCAATCTTTATAATTATTAATAAACACCTAATTATGTTTTTCTTGGACTGTTGTAGTGGTCTATGTGCATGTGTCCTGTCTCCCTAGGAAGAACACAGGGAAAGAAACTTGCATTTTCTTTACTTTCTCATTAGCACTTTTGAAATAGAACAGTAGAAGTAGAAGGAGCCAGGTTTATTTGAGTTTCTATGAATTTAAGCTTCAGTCTGTGGCTAACAGTTAATTAGCTGAAAGATAAAGTAATAATGATTGATTTCTCTGTTCCTACTTTCCTTAAATTTAAAATGTGGATACTATCATTGGTTCTCATTAGTGTAGCAATTATTTTCTTTAGGATAGAGTGGGGCACATAGCACAGAATCTGTCACTTCTTCATATCCAGTCATTTATTATATGCAGTGATAATTGCTCTGATGTGTCTGATAAAAATGTTGTGCCCTCTGCTTGGACAAGCTCAGTAAATGACTAATCCATCCTTCATAACACAGTCCATACCACATTGCCAATATATTACAATGTTGTTTGTATCTGCTATATGTATTTATCTCTGATATTTCATCCAACAAAGTTTACATGTGCACATTTTATAACCACAGGAGCAGGTATGATAAAAAATGATAAAGACTAACAAATGTTATTGGATGTGGAGAAACTGAAATCACCATGCACTGCTAATAGAAATGAAAAAATGGGTAACCTGCTTTGAAAACAGTTTGGCAGTTTCCTAAAAAGTTAAAAATAAATTTACCATGTGACTTAGCATTTCCACTCCTAGGAATCTATACATGAGAAAAGAAAAGTTAGGTTCATACAAACACTTAGAGTATATAGTAGAATTATTCACAATAGCCAAAGCCTAGAGGCAAGCATGTTTTTATATTATTTGCATATAGAGATAGTTCTAGTTCTTATTTACCCACTTTTATTCCCTGAACTTATTTCTCTTATCTAATTGCATTAATTCATGCTTCTATAACAGTTAGATTTTAACAGAGGGAAATGTCTGCAGTGTCTTCCTCTTAAGTAAAATAGAAGTTATTTTAATACATATTCAGATGTCATATTAAATTTAATATATTAAATATTTTCATGTCTTATTTTCTTTTGAATAATTTTTATCATGAATGGGTGTTGAATTTTGTTAAAGAATTTTTAAGTGTCTATGAAGATAACTAGGATTTTTTTCTTTAATCTACTGGCATAACATATAATATTAATACATTAAGTGATATTACTCCAATTTTGTATGCCTATAACATATTTTACTTGGTCATGGTATATTATTTTCTTAATGTGATTTTAGATTGTGCTTGCAAATATTTTATTTGGTAAAGTTGAATTGACATTTATGATACTGCTTTGTGATTTTATTTGTACTGTGTTTATTTGGTTTAGTCTCCTTTTTATCATTTTGTTCTTTGCTGCCAGATTTATTACTATTTATGGTATCCACTAATGTGTATTTGTACTGTGCAACAATAAGCTTATTCTATTTTTTGCCTTCTCTTTCACTCTTCTTTCTCTCTCTTTTTTTATACCTGGAATTATTGAACCCAGAGGCATTTAACCAGTGAGCTACATCTCCAGTCTTTTTTTATATTGTACTTTGAGGCAGTATCTTGCTAAGTTGTTTAGGTCCTTGCTAAGTTGCTGAGGCTGGCTTTGAACTTGCAATCCTCCTGCCTCAGCCTCTGGAGTCTCTGGGATTACGGGTATATGACACCATACCTGGCTCTTTTCTCTCTTTTTTTACTTGAATTATTTCCACTTCATCAGAACATATGATATTTGTACATTAGTCTTGAATTTTCTTCCTGTAATTGTTTCAGTTGGGTGTATACTTTTGTAAATTAAACTATTCACTATCTGTCTTTATGCTGAAGTTCTCCTCATCATTTTTTGATTGACTGAAGTTCATTCTTTGGCAGATTCCTCCAGAGGGCTGACAAATGAAGAATTCTGTAAAGTTTTAATGTGTTGAGCATTGCTATCACATGGTCTTCTTCTTTAAAGGACTCATTAACTGAATATAAAATTATCCAATTATATTTTCTTTCACTAAATTTTGTGAAACATGTTGTTCCATGAATGGTTTGCTTTGTGCATTGGTCACTTTGAATGCTCCACTGCATGCCTGTTGCCAACTTTAATTCTTTTGCCAGAGGTCTGATGAATTTATATTTATATTTAAAGCAAAAGTTTTACTGGTATCTATCTTAGAATTGACTTTGTAAAATATTTTAGAGGTTGTATTTTTAAAAGCTCATCCATTAAGTTAGCATAAACTTATATTAATTAAAAAAAAGATAGTACATGAAAGAAATTATAAATTATTTTTATGAATATAGCTGCACATAATGGAAGCAAATACTTGTGATAGCTTGAAATTATATTGATAAAACAATATTTTAATGTTATAAAATCTTTTAATTCACTACATTAAGACATTAATTTGAAGAGAAAATATTCAATAAGTTCAGAAAAGTATGAAATAAAATTCAAAATTCATTATAAGAAAAGTATCAGTATAATAATAATAGAAAGGAATTTTAGGAAAACATGAGAAAGAATAACTAGCACAACCATTCTAGGAATATAATATTTAATAGTGAAAATTTAAGTCACTTTTGAGGCAGAGAAAAAATAAGCATTGCTATTTAAATTCATCCTACTCAGTATTTCTGAGCTTTCTAACCAAATGATAAGCTAGGAAAAAGAGAAAATGGTTATATGGAAGATAAAAGATTTGTTTTGCTTTTAGATAAAAAACAAACCAGAGACATATCTTAATTCTAAAAATCAGCAGCTGATTTGAGAAATTTCAGGAAAATTCTTTCTATATTATAATTTTTTATAGAACATATAAATATTACTTGTCTTACGTAACATAGAAGACAACCAAATTGTAAATATAAATGCCTCGATGTATGTTTATCATATACATTAAGAGTAATAAACAAATATATAATGAAATAAGGTTATTTTACTGTGAAAGAAAATTAAGATCCAGAAATTTTATCAAGACTATTGTTTAAAGGTACATGACAGGTGCTTTTATCTTTACAATATAGAGTCAGTTGGCTAACATTTATTCTTTATAGTGAATGAAAGAGAGAAGGAAATCTGGTATTTTGATTATAGCACCAGCAACAGTGAAATTTAATCTTGTGAAATCTTGCTTTTACTTGTTTAATCAGATTATCAAAACTCTTTGTTTAACGTCCATTTCTTTGTCATTATATCTTGTAGTACTGTCTGAATGAATCAAATATCTACAAGTTTAGTGAGACAGTTTTCTCTTCATGCAGAATAATTAATGTTCCTTTAAAATAGAGATTAAAAAGGACAATTGTAAAATATTTATTTCACATTTTTCTTTTTTATTCCAAATACCGAGTTTAAAGGAAAAAAATAAAGAGCACCTCCAAGCAAATAACTATAATAAGATAGCTCGACAAACATTTTGAATATGAAACCAACTTTCAAAAATTAAATACCAACTTTGTCCATAAAAATTGACTGCTAAAGCATGTGGTCCCCTACTATAAAAGTGTAGAAAGCTAGGCAAAAATCTATAAATCAACTATTTTCAACCATTGAACAAAATAAAGTACAGGGACATGTTTCCTGACAGAATGGAGACAAATGAGGTAAATTGTAAGATTGCTGAACTTAGAAGCGGTTACCTAGTTGCAGCGTGCCGTGACACCTGGAGAACCCTCAAAGGTTAATGAATTAGACACCCACCTATCAAGTCATGAATAAAAATTGATCCATACCTGTCATAAAAACCTTACGGAAAGACATATAATAACTGAAATGAAAAAGATGTTGAATAGGATTAATAATAGACATTATAGAAGAAAAGATGAGTGAACTTGAAGAAGTAATGGAAGAAATTATCAAAATTGAAGAATATAGAAAAAAATGACAAAGAAGAACAGAGTCTTAAGTACCTGTAGAACAATTTTAAGTGGTTTACTAATAATGCAGTTGGATTCTGCGGAAGACTGGGGTAGGTAGAAATAACATTTGAAGAAATTGTGGCCTAAACTTTTCCAAGTATTTGTAAAATCATCAACCATGGACAAGAGAAGTTCAATAAAAGAAAAATTCAATAAGCGCCAAGTGACATAAACGTAAAGAAAACCACACTAAAGCATGCCACAATCAAAATGCTAAAAATCATTGGTAGAGGAAAATCTGAAAAGCACACAGAGGAAAAGAAAACAATCATTATGCCCAAGGAAAAAAGATAAGAATGACATGAGACTCCTCATCAGAAATCTTGAAACCCTTAAAGACACTGGATCAAGATCTTTAAAGCAAGAAATGAAAACAAATATTGTCAACCTGTAATTACATGTCCAGTTAAAACATCTTATAAAAATGAAGTTGAAATAAAAGACTTTGATGGATAACTGAAAGCAGAAACAATTCATTGCTATTATAACACAATAGAAGGAATTCAACACTCATGTTTCAGAAAGTAAGAGAAAATATAGGAAAAGCGGCTGAGCCTGGTGGTGCTCACCTGGAATCCCAGCAACTTGGGAAGTTGAGGTAAGAAAATTGCAAGTTCAAAGTCAGCCTCTGCAAGGACACCTCAGCAACTAGATCCTGTTCAAAATAAATAATAAAAAGGTCTAGGATGTAACTCCATGGTAAACTATTCCTGGGCTCAATTCCCAGTACTAAAACAAACAAATAAACAAACAAAAACAAACAAACAAAACCCAAAAAGAAGTCAT
The DNA here is from genome assembly GCF_902686445.1 of Sciurus carolinensis. Lineage (NCBI taxonomy): Eukaryota > Metazoa > Chordata > Mammalia > Rodentia > Sciuridae > Sciurus > Sciurus carolinensis. The sequence continues at coordinate 122,652,128 of NC_062223.1, forward strand.
AAAATATGGGAAAAATCAGTAAAATATAGTAGACTGGAAAAATACTGTCAACTAATTTGAGCTAATTGACAATTACAGAGCCCTCTCCTAAATTCTGTAAATAAAACTTATCTACAAGTGATCTCTCTGTAGGAATATTAACTATCTTGTAATGCCAAAAAAATGATTGTGATGGGTTGTTGAGTTATTCTGGTACTTTCTTTTACATTTTTTATTTAATTTTTTTCTTTTTCTTATTTGTACTTTTTAGTTATGAATGACAGTAGAATGTATTTTGACGTATTATACATACGTGAATCATAACTTCCCTTTCTTGCAGTTGTACATGTTGTAGAGTTACAATGGTCAAGTATTCACTTATGAACCTAGGAAAGTTATGTCCAATTCATTCTATTGTGGTACTTTCTTCCCTGTATTTATTCACAGTGACTTGTCTTCTGTTTTAGTCAACTGCCTTGCTGCTGTGACCAAAAGATCCGACAAGAACAGTTTCAGTGGAGGAACAGTTTATTTGGGATTCATAGTTTCAGAGGTCTCAGTCCACAGATGACCAGCTCCATTGCTCTGGTCCTCAGGCAAGGCAGAACATCACAGTGGAAGAGTGTGGGCAGGAAAAAGCAGCTCAGGATATGACACCAAGAAGCAGAGAGAGAGAGAGCTCCATTCACCAGGGACAAAGCATAAATCCCAAAGGCATGCCACCAGTAACCTGCTGGCTGGCTATTAAGTAGAAACCTGCAATGGCGGATTAAGAAAGACAAACAGACACTTAAAGAAAGAAACCTGGGCCACGTGAAACATTGTCCTCTGATGGAGGAACAATGACCCAGAGCCAGCTCAGCATGTTTATTATAAAGGTTTTATCATCAAAAGGGTTTCTGTGAGAAGGTTTCTTCAAAGCAGGCAGGCTTGAAGTTTGAAGAACCTGCACACAATTATAATTATCTACTTGTGCTCTTAATTCTGTATACCCAGCAGCTGGTGTCTGGACTTAGGGTTGAGATTGATAGCTCTGTGCCTTGTGCTGAACCTCCTCAAGTTGTGCATCACCACATCAACTGGGTAGCCTTGACCTGCACTTTGCACAGGAAGTTCCCAGCACCATCAAAGAAAGCCTCCTGCAGTAAGGCAGTTAGAGACCATGATCCAAGTCACCGCTCTCCACACCTGCCTCCTCCAGCCAGTCTCTACCTGCACATAGTTAACACCCAGTTAATTCCTATCAGTGGATCAATCCACTGGTTAGGTCATATTGTCATAACCCAATCATGTCACCTCTGAATATTTTTGCTGTGTTTCACACAGATCAAAACCATAACATCTTCTAAATTTTTTTTATCTTTCTCTTATTTTCCAGGATTTCCTTTAAGGTCAAGTATCACTAAACTTTTGTTGAGTGTGGTATTTAGAAAAGTTATACCCATACAGTGATTATCCTGATTTTAAAGAGTTTCATATTGAAATGACAAAACTTATAGTCTGGAAGGAAATATTTTCAAGTCATATATATAATAAAGGAATTGTATGCAGGATACACAGAGAATAACACAGCTTAACAATGGGCAAAGGTTTGAATAGCCATTGTATCAAATAAAATATTTGAATTACTAAATAAGCCCATGAAAAGGTGTTCAATATTATAGTCATAAGATAAGTACAAATACAACCACAAGAAGATACCACTTCAAATCCACGAGGAAGGCTATAATAAAAAGGGAAAATAACAAGTGTTGGCAAGGGTGTAGAGAAATGCATGGCTGCTGAGAATTATTATGGTACTGCTACTGTGAAAAATGGCAATTCCTCCAAATGTAAACATAGAGTTGCATATGACATTTCACTCCTAAGTATATATTTAAGAGAATAGAAAATATATGTTTACACATAAGATTGTACATAAATATTCTTAGCATTACCCAGACTAGACAAAGCACAGAAACAATTCAACAGGTCAATGAAAAAACAAAGTGTGATAAATGCATATTATGAAATGCTATGTAGTTTAGAAAACAATGGAGTACTGACAGATTACACTCTGGGTGAACCTGAAAAACATGGCAAGTGAAAGATTAAAAAAAAAAAAAGGACACGTTTTATTGTGATTACATGTACAAAAATTAGATAAAGATGAAACAAATAAGTGGATGCTGGGGACCAGAGAGGGGATATGGCCTGACAGAAAGTAGGCACAAGGTGATAGAAATGTTCTGACACTGGAGTGTGGGGATAGTTTCACAATTGGTGTGATTTGTTAAAAATTATCAAAATGTATGCACAGAAGGAGTAAATTTTATGTCAGTAAAACTCAAAACCACAAAAAGTACAGCTTGCAATCCTCTGGTTAAGGAGATGAACTCACTAATGAAGGGATTACCTTTTGTGATTTCCAGGTACCCCGATGTGGTAAAGTGAGGGTAAGACCTGGATACTCTGTTTAAATCTGGCTTCATTTGAGCTGAGTAACCTGATAGGTTACCTTGAAATCTGAGTAAATTTGTAAATTTACAGTTTCCTCATCTGCAAATGATTTAAAAATAATTAATTGAACAATTTTTATAATTGATATAGTTGATATAATTGACAGTGTATATATATACACACACACATGTACCTCAATTCCACATCTTTAAAATGTAAATGAAATTACACAGGGGTTATCCTCATAGTAATAGCCACAAACCCTGAACAGCAAGCAATGTAGCATAAACTCTCACGTCTTTCTCAACCTTTTACTCCAACCACTGGTTTTTCCATGACACTTTCTGTAGGAAAGTATTTTTATGTCATAGAAAAGCCTATGCCAACATAGGATAGTTCATATGTTAAAATATCCTTTACATGTTTAGGGTACTTAAACTTCCAACAATTAGTTCTAACCTGGTCCTTTGAACACAGTGAAATAAAGTCAAAATGTACAATAAATGCAAATATAAATAATTTTTTTAAACAAATCATGCTCACTACATTTTACCACTAACATACAGCATATAAACAGTGGATGAAGAAATTCTGGCTAATGACTACTAACCTTGACAAAATTTGATATTTTGCTGTGATACCTCTTTTCTTATCTTCTTCCCAAGAACATTTTTCTCCATTACACTCATACCTGAGAGCATTTATCACACTCCTTCTTAAACATAGTGGGAAAGGGACAATTTTAGAGCTTTGGAATTTAAAATAACTTAGATCATCTTGCTAGAACTTAAATTTACAGAAAAAGAAAATAATCCTAAGGAGACTAAGGGGAGTTGAAGTGTTCCCTAGGAATTTAAAAATAAGGATAATCAGGGTTCTTTCTAAGGGCTAGAATTTAAAAATCAGTACAAAATTACTTGAGCAGATTAGATACAACTTAGGCAGAGTGATTTTCCAGTCATGATGAAATAATTTATTATCAAAGGTTAAGGTGAAGTGTGCCTAGCAGAACTTGAACCAGGAATCAGGGGTACCATGTTCAATAATAGGAAAATTGAATTTAATGTTGATTAAATTTCTAAAATTAATGTGAACTCAAGATACCAGAAATGATTTTGTTAGTTCACTACTTGACAAAATATTCTGAAATTAATCTGAGTAAGAGTAAGAAAGTAACTAGGAATAATATGAATGTGAGTAGAAAAGAGAGGGGAAAGAGCCCTAGTGGTTATTTAAAAATAAAGGTATAGCTACTTAAAAATTTGTTAATAGTGAATATGGATGTATATTAATGTATATGTGCAAATTTTGAAATCTGAATCCAGAGGATCGAAAGAAGCCCAAACACTTTACTACTGGAACTATAAACAGTAGCAGGTTCTTTTCTGTATTTTTAAGAATGGAGAAATATCCATATAGGCCAACACTACTTTTTCTCTCCTGTGTAGTTTTCTCATTCTTGAGGCTAGATGATCTTAAAACAAATTGAAAACACAATATTCTCTAAAGAGATGAAGTTGCATAAGAAAATATCACTGTGCAGTTCTTGCTGGTGGAAAGTTCAAATACTCAGAGATGAGTTCACCTACTAGCTCTGTTGTTAGTAAATAACTGTAGATAGACAATAAAATAAAGTTTTTGCTTGGTGTTTTTACATAGTAGTTTTACTTATAAAATAATAACATATTTTAATTTTTTTGTTGACTACAAAACAACCAAGTAAGAAATTTTCTATGTGACTTCATTTTGTGTGTGATGTGTCTGTCACTGGCTCTGATGACAAGAGAGGTTCTCATGTTTTCTTGTATCTGACTTCCAGGCAGACTCTGTTCTGGCTCTCTGGGCTTTACTCTCTACATTCTGCCTCACTTTGTATCACAGAGTGTTTAGGGGCCGGTGGTGCTGTGGTTGTGTATGTTTGTCAAAAAGAGTTTTAATAGTCTTGGGCTGCTCTTCCTAAGACAGTTAATTAGGCTTCTCTAGAGCATTCATTTAAGATTATCCCTAGAGGCTTATGTTCTGATCAATTGAAGAATTCTATGTGCTTGTCTCCTGTGAAGGTCTTAACAAGACTTACAAACCACACAGTGTCTTTCATTTATTATCTTACATTTTTCCAGGTAACCAGCATGATAAATTCCAGGCCTAATGATATCTTTCTCTCTTTTCTTTTCCAGAACAATATTTACTGGGCACTTATTTATTCTAATAGAGTCTTATTCAATTTTTGGTTCTGTACTTCATCTCTTTGCTTCATATGTAAATGCATTTTTCCCCCTTAAGATTAGAAATTTATTTGGAATGTACTACAATGTCACTTATTTGGGGTTATACTGAATACATTTGTGCTAAGTTGAGTTGAATTGACTGTTCTTGAATATTTTTCTGGTTACACTTGCATTTCTGTTGTTAAAATGGACAGAAAGGGAACTCCTAACAATCCACATTTCTTCTTAGAAAGTTTCTGGTGCATAGCAATCAGTACTCCTCTGTTACAGTTTTTTAATAAATGAAATTGGGTCTGGAGAAGATAGTGATTCTCTTGGGCTGTATTTGCCCATGAACTTTTGGAACATCAACAAAAGCATCTCCAGCACTTAGGGGGTCGTAGGAGTGAAGGATTAACACTAAGAGGCTGACAACATTCTTAGAAGAAAGGAGTCTAGGTGAACTTCAGAGGAGTTTGATCATTTACTTGTAACCAGATATGCAACCCATGGCATCCCACCTTGCACTTGTACCCAAAAGCTGTGTAAAAAATGCAGGAGTGTGACAGCATGTATACTAGCCTACCATCTCAGATGATCTGCTTCATTAACATCCCTGGAAGTGCAGGGAGACCTGGTTTATATTTGCAGAGCAAGGAAGTTTATCCTTGATATATCTATATCAATTTTACCACAGTGGAGCTTTGTTCAAGCTTAGTAGATTAGAGGTACTCAGTTCATGGCACAGTACACACGTAAAGACTCCCTCATATTAAGGTGAAATTGCTCCCTCAAGTTCAAGTCCATGTTCATCTTCTATGACAAGGTAAAAGGAAGAGAGAAGAAAATCTGAAAAATTGACTTACTTCATTGAATTTCAATTTCCCCACAGTTTCATGAGAATAATAATGTAGAACAATAATACCTACTTCACAGAGTTGTCAAGATCAAATCAAATGGTTTGCATGGAGATTATTTGTATCAACACAGGGATTAGAAGCAATCATGTGCATGGTGATGGATGCCACAGAGAGATGGAGCTTTTGTGTTGAAGTTTTCTTATCTTGGATCTTTCCTACAAGCTGCTACCTTTGCTAAGTGTCTTTAATTAGTTTTCAGTGATACTGAAGGAAGACTTACAAAGTCATGTTTGAAAACAGGTCACAATGTGGAACTTCCCAGCTTTCGCCTCCCTACCTAGGCATCCTTTACTCTCTGCATGGATCCTTCTTTCTCATTCTGTTGTACATCTTCCCAAATACTTGGTGTCTAATCCTTGCCTTGAGCTTCTGTGTCTGCCCCTGTCTGTGCTGGGTGAAGTCAGTGAGGCTGTATTTCCTTGAGGCCTCCCAGCCTCCGTAAGGCCGCCTTCATCTCTTTGTTGCGGAGTGTGTAGATGATGGGGTTGAGCAGGGGAGTGATGACTGTGTAGAAGACAGCTACCACCCCATCCAGGGGTTCCTGTGAGCCAGGCCGCAGGTAAATGAAGGTGCAGGGCACATAGTAAACAATGACCACAGTGAGGTGGGCGGCACAGGTGGAGAAGGCATTGAGACGCCCGTCTGCTGACCGGATTCGCAGGATGGCAGCCACAATGTAGCCATAGGATGTGAGAATAAGCATAAAGCATGTGAGGGCCAGGAAGCCAATGTCCACAAAGGTGACCAGCTCATTGATGGTGGTGTCAGCACAGGCTAGACGCAGCATGGCAGGGATGTCACAGAAGAAGTAATCAACTCGGTTTGGGCCACAGAAGGGCAGCCGGAATATGAAACTTGTTTGGAAAAGTGAATGGATGGTCCCTCCCAGCCAGGTGCCAAAAGCCAGGTAGTTGCAGACACTCCGGGTCATGATGGTAGCATAGTGTAAAGGCTTGCAAATGGCCAGGAACCTGTCATAAGCCATGAGTGTGTAAAGGAAGCATTCAGTGCAGCCCAGGAAATGGAAAGAGAAGAGTTGGATTACGCAGCCCCCAAAGGAGATAGCCCTACTATCCAAGAGAAAGCCAGCCAGCATCTTGGGGACAATGGCAGAGGAAATGGTCATGTCCAAGAAGGAGAGGTGACATAGGAACCAGTACATGGGGCGGTGGAGCCGGACATCCACCAAGACGGTGAGGATGATGAGCCCATTGCCAGACACAGTGAGTATGTAGATGACAAGGAAAGCAAGGAAGAGTGGTACCCCCAGGTGTGGTGGGTGGTGCAGGCCCACCAAAATGAAGTGCAACACAGATGTCTGGTTTCCACTTTGCATTTCTTTGCTGTTCACATCTGCCAAAAGTAGTAGCAGGAAGAAAGACTTAATATTCCTGTAAAATCTCTAAGCATGGCATATCTACACTGTGTCATTTTTAAACAGTCACAAGAGAATCTCTCTTTTCTTTCTAGCTAGCTCTTGCTCTTCCTCTTGCTTCCTTGCTTTTCATCATTTTTTTCCTTCTCTCACTCTCCCAGCTCTTGTTTATGGGTGTTTGCTAGGTTCCAGAGAACAGTTATTTACAGTAGTACCTCATTATCCACAGTTTCACTTTTCAAATTTTCTGTTATGGTCAACCATGGCCCCCAAATTTTATTTGTCTTGACTTTTTTGAGAGAAAAGAGAGAGAGAGATCGAGATAGATAGAGAGAGAGAGAGAGAGAGAGAGAGAGAGAGAGAGAGAGAGAGGAAGGAAGAGAGGAGAACAGTTCTTCATGATTTATAAGGTATATTATTATCATGCAAAGAATGACAACCTGGGGAAAAGAAAAGTAAAACTTTACTGAGCAGGCATCAGCTGAGTGGCATCTGAATGATAAATAGGAACTTTTTAGATATTAGAGAAATAGGCCATTCCAGATTAAAGATGCTGATGTATTAGGAAGTAGTAGAGGCATATCTTATTAGAGCCTGGTTTGTGGAATGGAGTTCTGAGAGACTACTAAAGTAGGTCACATTAGATTTGAAGACTTCTGTTCCCACAGGCCATGCTGGCAAGCTTGGACTATCCACTTGGGCAATGTTGTACCATTGCAAGTTGGTAATCAAGTAAGCACCTAGGAAATCACTAAGCATTACCTCATGTTTCAAAATGGATTTTACAACTATATTTTGGGAGATTATTCAATTTCTTTGCAGTAAACACTTATTTAGTGTTATCAGCTGTTTCTGTTTACCATCCTCATCTCAATTTAACACAGAAAGTGCTAAGTCCCCCAAATCACTCAGAACCTACCTAGTCAACTTGTCACTAGAAAAGTAGTCTCTGTGGCACTAAAGAGTATTGAGATGGTAAAATGACAGATTCATGGAGATCCATGGAGATCTACGGTGCAGGATAGAAAGTAGCCAGATGGTAGACATGGTTGCCACCATGGTTCCATTGGCCAGTTCAGTTGGCCAGTCCTGTATCATGTCACACCCTTTGAAGTCTTCTGAGTGATTCTGAGTTGCCTCGGAGCCTCTATGAAAGGGACATGCCATTTGGATGTTTGCTGCCAGTTTGTAAAGAGACTATGAGAGCAAATATTGGAGGAGAGAAAATGGCACTAGGAAGAATACTCCACATGACCCCTCACTGTGCAGAGCTCTGCCACTTTTCAGATACTTACTTCAGAATTGAGGCACCCAAAGGGCTGGGGAGATAGCTCAGTCGGTAGAGTGCTTGCCTTGTAAGCACAAGGCCCTGGGTTCGATCCCTAGTACCCGGAAAAAAAAAAAAAGTTGAGGCACCCATGTGAAGGCTGAATTTGCCTGATAATATAGGACTGCAACACATATTTGATAGAAAATTATATTTTATGTTTATTGAGTACTACTGTAAATATTTAATCCTCACAACAATCCTATGAAGTAGTAGTCACTATTAGTGTTCTACATACAAATGTAGATACAGACCAAAAAGGGAAATTTGCATTTCCAAGTAGAAGTAGAAGGGGTAGAATTTTTTTTAGCCCACTAAGACTTTAGATGCTGTGGTAAAGACACAGTATACTTCCCTACTGTGTGGATAGACAGACAGATAGATGGATAGTGGATGGAGAGATGGACTGAAGTAATTCAGAAATAATGAAAATACAATCAGGTGCTTTGGGGCTGGAATTTTATACTGCTTCACTATCAAGAATGATTTTAAATAAGATGAGCATTTTTATATAGAACTTTTGAAAATAGATATTTCTAGCTAAAATGTCAGAGATTCTAAATGTATTAGGTTCAATATATATTCTGCACATTGGGCACATTTAGACTAGGAAATTTGATTTGAACTCTTGTGTTCTGTAAGCTAGCTGCCTGGTATGCAAATCATAGATCAAACTGAAAGAAATCAACAGAACAGACATTTCTTCATTAACTGATTTTAAGTTTAGTGTGATTTTACTTCTTTCCGATTTGGGAAGCTCTGTGCATGGGTCTTTCCTTCTTTCTCCCAAACTAAATACAGTATCCTACCCATATCCATGGGGCATGGGTTCCAAAACCTCCAGTGTCTGCCTGAATAGTGCATGGCACCAGACCTTACGTCCCGATGTTCTTTTCTATATGTTCATACATGATAAAATTCAATTTTACCATGGTACTGAGTGTTCGTGTTTGTAACAGGCTTATAGAAAGCATGTTTCAACTTGCACGTGTGTGGCTATTTTCCCATTAGGCCTTAAGTTGCAAAAGGTCTTTGTTTTATTTTTTCTTTTCATTTCAATTTCATGGCATACATTTCACAGAAAGAGCCACACATAGTATTGAACAAATGAGTTTCCCTCTGTGTGAATATCCCTATGTTCTAGGCAGATAATATCAAAGATTTATCAGTTGGATCTTTTAATCTGACTTCTGAAATCAAATTAATTCCAGGATTGAGATATCACTTCTCTCCCCCCCCCCCCTCTCTCTCTCTCTCTCTCTCTCTCTCTCTCTCTCTCTCTCCCTCTCTATTTCTCTCTCTTTTGCTATATTATTTTTGGACAAATCTCTCAAAATTTCTGCTTTCAATGTTTTACTTAGAAGTGAAGTGGAGGGATAGGTGTAGATTCTCACCAAAAAAAAAAAAAAAAAAAAAAAGAAGAAAAAGAAATACCAATATCTTCTGAATCTATACCAAGTCACATAAAAATTTTTGTTCTTCTACAATGAAAATCAATTTTCCTCTTAATCAAAATTCTCTTTCATACCACAATTTCTTATTTCCTTAAATTCTCAGTTCTTATTTACTTTTGTAATGTACTGTTCTCTCTACAGAGAAATAATACTTTCATGCCTGGAAAGACAGAAAAATACTCCTTGTTTATCTACTGTCAACTAAATCCGCTTCAGAAATTTGGTGTATACATTTTAGCTAGTATCACATTACATTATCCACATAAGATATACACTGATCTAGGTAATGGGAAAAGAAGCAATTTGCACAAGAAGGCTTGGAGAAAAAAAAAAAAAAAAACCACTGGGACTTGAACTTCATCCAGCCTTTTCAAACCCAATGTGATATGAACTAGGCTTGAGGTTGACCTTGAAACCCATCTGGCTCAGACAATTCCATGACATATATTGATCTTTGGAAAGCAAACTTCAGACTTCTTTCCTGTCCATAGTGTCATTAGGAGGTCTCCGTTGCATTCTCTGTTCCCAATATCTTTAACATTTAATAATATATACCTCAGAAAAATCTCCATTACTATACCTCTATATCGTTTTTGCAGCCTTCTCTCCTAGTGACCACTCCCTGGGCACGAGTCTACACTGACGCTATTGCCTGCTTCCTCTTCTTCAGTCCCTTTTTGTGCTTTGCTGTTCCTTATGGAGGCCCAGTTTTGAGCTCAGCAGGTCACTGGTTTCCTCCTGATGTGCCTCTTCTTGCTTGTGTTACCTGTGCTACTTCTGTGTCCTTTTAGCCTCACCCCTCCCCTTTATAGTTTTGTGAAACTATTGGCAGTGGTGTCTCTAGGCTTTGACCTCCAGATTGTTGTTTTCTGTCAAGCAGCTTTTTCTTTCCTATAGTCCCCATGGGGTGGGAGACTAGGGGGCTGACACTCCTTGTGCTTCACCGAAAGGAATTAACTTACTACATGGTAATAAGTTGCACTGGGCTTTGTTAGGAGCAAACCCTGTACTATGACTGATGCAGGAAGTTCACTTAGTTGCTAGCACTGCCCTTATAGTATAGGATCCTTCTAAGCACAAATAATCAGGAATCAGGAGGCTCTCTCTGTTTCTTGGGATTAAGTTTTCTTACCTATAAATCAGTGATAATTATGCTTTACTCATTTATCCCTTTAAGATACAGGTTGCATCTGAAAGAACTTTAAAGCTAAAGGTACTTCATGAATAATACATATTTTTACTTAAAAAAAAATACCCTCTGATTCAATTTGGAGTAAGTTATCAGATCATTGCAATAGAGTAGACAACCTATTTTGGCAGAACTGTCAGATCATCTGTATACAAATACGAAAATTAAAACTGTGGCAATCCCTTAAAAATCAAACATATTTAGATTAGAGCTGGAAGAACCTCTGTAGAAAGGACCCAAAGTTCACCCTATTTTGTACTTGAATCAACTGAGTTCTAAAGAGAATAAGGACTTTTCCAATGGTGAAAGTCATTCTGCTTATTTAGTGGATAAAATTTACTTAAATCATGTTGATTAATGGTATGGATCCACCCAGCTCCTGGAATAGAGGAGTTTATGGTCCTAAACTAGTGCTGGGCAAACTATTGCTCAATAATTATTTGCTAAAATAGCTCTTGTAAATAAAAATTATGCAATTTTTTTGATATTGCTAATAAGTGGATGATGACACATAATGGGGGGTGGGAGGGGTTAGTGTTAGGGTTAGAGTTAGGGTTAGGGAGGGGGGCAAGAATGGAGGAAGGAAGGACTGTATAGAGGGAAAAGAGGGGTGGGAGGGGTGGGAGGGAAGGGAAAAAAATAACAGAAGGAATCAAACAACATTACCCTATGTAAATTTATGATTACACAAATGGTATGCCTTTACACCATGTACAAACAGAGAAACAACATGTATCCCATTTGTTTACAATAAAAAAAAAAAAGAATGGATGGGGCATGGAGAAGCAATATACTGACAGCTGGCACACCAGGTAACCTTAGCCCCTAGGTTCCAGCCAAGGGGAACACTGACTTGTCATTGCTAACCCCTGGGTTGTTTCACCAGTCTTTGTTGATTTTTGAGGGGGAGAGAAGGTACCAGGGATTAAACTCAGGAGCAGTCAACCACTGAGCCATATCCCCAGCCCTATTTTTGTATTTTATTTAGAGACAGGGTCTCAGTGAATTGCTTAGTGCCTCACTTTTGAGGCTGACTTTGAACTCGCAGTCCTCCTGAGCCGCTGGAATTACAGGCGTGCACCACTGCACCCACCCCTGTTGATTTATTGATTCTTTCATCATCTATGTTTAACAATTCCCAATAATAAATTCTTTCTTTAAAACAAACAAAAAAAATTATGCAATTTTTTAAAGAGGCATATGGGAGTGCAATTTTTTTAAAAGATCATATTGTGAAATATGGTCTATTTTTTGAATGAGCCAGTCTCCATTGAAAGAATCATATAATGTCAGCATCAAGTATTTATTACATTTCCCATAATTTCCTAGTTTTACTGTACTTCCTAATGATAGTGAGTAAATAAGATTTAGGGTTTTGCTAGTGAATAATTCTACATAGAGAAAGGAAGATGAAAGGATTTAAGACTGTAAATACCTAATCCTCCCATTATAGGGTGTTCTTGTTTTGTGATATCCTTGAAGGGAACATATATTTCCAAAGAATAATAATGGCAAAGGAATCCTTGGTTAAAACTAGACTTTGTTTCCAAATTCCAGTTTGGATCCTTGGCCTTAGGAAGTTAAAAAAGAAATATAATCTATTTTAGGAAGACTAAGTGGTTGTTTTTCACACTAGACCTCCCTTTGCTTTCAATTTGATTTTCTATGTAGTAGGGTACATGGAAGGGGGTGGGAAAATTTCTCCTGAAGTGGTGCCATTTTATCTTCCACTTTTGAAGTAGAAGGGCTAACAGTAGAGGGTGTGTTAAGCAGGAGAAAGCATTTAAAGCAGCAAATGCCAAGTCTTAGTGGTGGCAGATCCAGTTTACCAGATCTCTCAGCCTGAGTGGGAGGAGCAGATTAAAAAAGATCATCCTTAACTGATATTGAATATTCAGTTAATCCCTTTGCTAAAACATTGGACTTATTCATTCCTGTGAAGGGTCATAACATTCCCTGCAATCTGGCAAAAATATTTATTAGTTCCTCCTTTGGGAATGGGTGTGGAGGTTCTGCAGGAAGTTTGTGGTGGGGGGGGCAAGGGAATCTCTCTAGCAAAAGGCAATCATATAGCCAGCCCTAGTAGCAGAGGCCTTGGGGCTGCAGCACAAAAACTGGGAGGTGAAATGGAGTTGGAACACAACATACCTAGTGTCTCGCACATAATGATAAACAAGTAGTAAATGTGTTTGAAGTAGAATAATTGAGAAGCAAGAAGGAAGGGAAAAAAGAAAGGATGAAAGGACAGAGGGAAGGAAGTGAAACAGACTACCTTTGAAATTAAAAAGCAACTTCCTGATAATTACTTTCCTGCATCCCACAGTTGCTCATCCTGAGGACAGAACCAAAGCAATTAAGACTGACTTATTTTCTGTTTAAGCATAGCTGTATTTGTATATGTATATACCTGGCTTTTGTTTGTGTTAATTGTATCCATTTCTTGGGACCAGCAGAGAAGTAATCTTGGTGCTTCTCCCCAGTTTAGTCAAACTGCATAAAATTCGGTTTTCCTTTGTTTGCTTTTTTCTCATGTGGGAAGGCATCTGGCTATCAGAGATCCAGGCAGGCTCCCTGTTTGGGCTGCCCACAACAGAGGGAATGAGAAAATGAAGAAAAAAGAACAAGAGTGAAGTTGGAGGAAGGAGAAGGACATCTGAGATTTATGAGATTGGAAAGAGTCTTAGAATTTGAAGGAGGATGATACAGTGAAGAGACCAGGGGGCAAAATTTTCTGGAGGATGAAAAGGGGTTTGGCTAGGTTTGTGGGAATGGATGAAGGCACTGTCAAGGAATCAGAATTGTAGAATGGTGTTCAGGATCCCCAGAAACCTGCCAGAAGGGGAAAGTACAAGGAGATAATGACAATAGGGTCGTTCTGAAGTTGAGGTCTTACCAGGTGAGAAGGTGATTGCAGGTATCTGCCTAAATGATGCTTATCACTCAGCAATTCCACTCCTGGGTGTATGTGTGTCCATAGGTATCTGACAGAATTATGTATCTGTACAAATTCAAATGTGCATCCAAAAGAAAACATAAATAATATACAGTGCATACATGCCAAAGGAAATTCCATAAATATACAGTATTTATATCTGCACCTGTATTCAAAAACGTGTATTCCTGAAGTTTATTGCAACACTAATTTTAACAGGCAAAAGTTGAAAAGTTTTCAAATGTCTAACAGCTGAGTGAAAATAAATTGTGGCACATTGACGTGATGAAATGCTCTACAGAAAAGATAACACAAGCTCTACAACAACATGTAAAATGATTTAGGTTATCATCAGTGCCCACCGATGTATGTTTCTTAAGATTCAATAGAAGAAGTAAAGCATCTACTAATTACCTAGACGAGAGGGTCTTGATTAGGGACAATTTTGCCCCATAAAGGTAATTGGGCAATGTCTGAAGATATTGTTGAGGTTACAGATAGTGGCATCTACTGGCTGGAGGTCAGGGATGCTAAGGAAGTCCCACAATGCACAGAACTGACCCTTTTGACAAGGCCTATTTTGCCCAAAAGGTTAATAGTGCTGAGGTGGAAAGCGCTTTCCTAGATATGTGGATTCTAAAGTATATACTGTGTTGAATTGAAGTAGGTTCCCCAGATGGTCAAAGTAGTCTTGAAGAAATAAAATGAACTGGAAGACTCTTAACATCAGATGTGAAAACTGACTGTGGAGCTATAGGAGTTTCGAGTGTAGTATTTGTATCATGCTAAACAAATAGAAAAATGGAAGAGAATAAAGCATAAATAGACTGATACACATTCATACAACAAAGACAAACTATAGGAAAGAGAGTTTTCTTCAATAAATTATTTTCAGTTATTTGAATACTCAGATGAAAAAATAATCCTGATACTGTTTCACAAGTATACATAAAAAAATCAAATACAGATGGATTAAGGATATAAATGTGGCAGTCTTTATAATATTAAGTAAAAAAATTCATGAGAAACAAACAATAAAAGAGTCTTATAGAAATGATACATTGGATTAAAATTATTTTATTTTAAAAGATAGTTTGCAGCAAATTTTCTTTGATCATAAAGTAAAAAAGCTGGCGTACAAAAGCAAATTATTATAAAGAAACTCTAACAGTTGGAAACTTACACCAAATTTCTACAAAAAAGTTTTACTTAATGAGGAAAAAAAATCCTTATGTTAGACCTAAAATATTCTTATGTCCTATCTAAATTAAAATGAATTCCAAATGAAGTGAAGAAAAAGTACTCAAAAACTGGACATTCTTTGAATAAAAACTAATAAATGTTCAGTGTAAGAAAAAAACCTTAAGTAACATACCAATATAAAAATCAATCTCTTCATGGAAGAGGATAAAATTTCCTAGATCATAAAATATTAGCAGAAGCAAAGTAATTTAAATTTGAAAGCAAAATAAAATTAATGATAGAAAAATGAATTAAAATTTTTAATTTGTAAAAGTTCAGACAAAGCAATAAAAGGCTATTACCTCAAAAGAAAAAAAATGAATAAAAATTTTTAATTTACAAAGGAGACTATACCTTTGTAATGTCATAAGGGTTTTGTAATATTTGTAAAAGTAATGAAGATTATGGGAGCACTAAAATCTAATTATTCTTATACAGTTGGGAAATTATTGTATATTTGTAGGTGTTTCTTTGGGAAAAGGGAGTATGAGGCCCTAAACAACAACAACGAAGCTTGGGAACTGGCATGCTGCAGCTCTCTATAGAAGGATGGTGGGAAAGACAGAGACATTGAGCAGGAGAGTGCAAACAAGTGATGCTGGTATGGATTCTGGACAATTTTAATTGAGAATAAGCCATTGTGAGTGTCTCTCCATCACTGGTGAGGGAAGTCCCACTTCCCTCCTCTGAGGTATGAAAATTAGTTCCAGAGGACTTGAACTATCCCAAGAGAGTGCAAATAAGTCACAGGTAGAGAAATGTGCAGGCTTTTGGGAAACTTTCACTGGTCTCTTCCTGTTGTTTGTGCTCATCAAGGGATCCTGGAAAGCCACAAGTAATGCTGTCCCCTGAGACTCCAGGTGAAGTTCAGCTCCTGCCATTTAGCCTGGTTGGTTTCCATTCTCTGCACTTGAGTTAGTTTGGTTCTTGGTTAGAAAGGGACTGCTCTTTCTCAACACAGTGTGTCAGTTCTTGGAGTGACAGCTTGCAAAGTTGAGCCTGAGCATGTAGAGAGAGGAAAGAAGAGAGGAGAAAATTTGTAGGAGAAACTTAGGCGAGTTTGACAACTGAAATGAATCCCATCCTGTGGGGTGAGTTCTTAAAAATGGAGTTTTCACTTATTTCCCCTGATCTCCATCCTTTGTTTACCTCCACATTTCATGCACTGAGTTGTCACTTGGAAACTGTTAGACCTCCCCCTGATTTTAGTTATCTAGTCTCTCTTGATAGAAGATAGAAGGATAGATGGATAGATTGATACAGCAATTGGGTGGCTCCATATTGGCTAACACCCTGTTACAGAAGAGGAGAAAGTCAAACTTTGATCCTCCCCTCTCCCACGGCCCAGACTGAGATTCCTTCCTTGTGTCTTGGCCCTCAACCTACCTTGGACTTTATCTGAGGACCATTTGCATATGTCATCAGATCTGAAAATGAAGTTATCCTGGTGATTAAGTTATGTTGGTTCAGTAGAAATTTCAGAGTTCACAGTTTTCTTCACTGTTGAAGACCTGACATTCATGTTGGTGATTATAATAGTCCTGTTTCTACTATTTATTCCATATTTGAAAAAAATATAGCTTTCATGTTGCTTGAGCTATGTTCCTTGGAGATAGAACACATTTTATCTCATCTCTGCTAAGAGCAGTTCCTGGTTTCTCTGCAATGGAGACAAGTTTCTTATCCTTCACTTAGAGGAAATAGTGAGTATTGTAAACTCTAGACAATGTTTTTTTTTTTTTAAGCAAAAACCACAATTTCTGCATTAGTTGTAAAAAAAAGAATCACATCTTTTCTTGGCTTCCAACTGATATGGTTCCCCCCTGCTTGCATAGATCTTGTCTTTCCTGTCTCATAGTTGGTGTTAATTAGGAAAAATAGACTTGTTTGAATTGTCTCCTATGACAATATTGTCTGGGTTTATGAGTATGAGGGGTATAGAAGGTGAGAGGGGAAAATTTGTGATTTCTAACAAGATCAATATTAGAAAATGTTTAGCTATCTAAAGTGGAAGCACATATAATGAATAACTATCCTCAATCCCACAGATGGTGGCTGGGACAGCACATTCGAAATTCTATTTTTAGAGCCTTACAAGGGATGATCAAGTGGAGAAGAAGCAGGGGATTGGCTATGTATGTTCTGTGAATCGTGGGAGGCTGTGAGGACTCCTGCTGTGGAGGGTGACTGATATTCTTACTTGCTCTGAGATATCAGAAAAAAGTCTTTATATAAAGAGGTGGTAGTGGTGACTGCAGAAACTCAACCAAAGATGAAGGCATCCTCGAGAACTAGCTTTGAAATTGAGAAGTTGCCTCAGGAAGCACAGAAAATTTACTTATTGTCTTTCTATCTAAAGCAAAAAGGCAACTATGCAGTAAGGCTGCACAAGGTGACATGCTCTCTTCTACTAGTTCTGACATGCCAAGCTGTGCAGTAAGTACTTTACATGTATCATCTTATTTAATGTCTGTAATTTCACAGTGAGCTAGGTGATGTTAGTGATGTCAGGTAACATAGGAGGATCCTAGAAAATCATTTAAGTATACTGTGAATTTAAGAAACATTCATTGTTAATGAGAATTAAGTCTTTGGCTCTAAGTTTCCCCATGAAACCTTGGAGAGAAAACAAAATGTGATAGCCAGAATCCAAATCACCTGCAAGACTCTCTGACTGGGGTACTCTCCCTGTTTAATCACCTCCCTTTGAATGAGGTACAGGCCTTTGAGTACAATGGCATGTCTAACAGAGCAATACTGTCTGTTGCTAATGCCGTATGTCATGAGATAAATTGTAATCAATACATGACACATTGTCATAGCAAAAGGAGAGTGATTTTTCTTCTGGCTCTGAAGAAGGTGTGGCAATATTTTGAGAAGGCTTGGTAGCTAGGACCTCGTAGAACCTGGGGTGTCTTCTAGAAGGCTTAATTGATGTGCCCTGCCAAAAGAAGCAAGAAAATTGAGACCACATCCTAAACTACAAAGACATAAATCCTATCAATTACTTTTAAAAACTTGGAATAGGATCCTGAGCTATACAGGAGATTGCATCTCAGTTAATACCTAGAGACTATGAGATCTGTCACCAACTGACATGACCAACAAACAGGATAAGAAAATAAATTTACTTGTTTTATGTCACTAAGTGGGTTGTAATTTATAAGTCATCAAAAGAAATCTAAGAATGATTTTCTCTTCTTTCCTTCTGTCTATGTATTTGTGTGCATCTTTGTGTGTGCACCTGGGTGTGATAGAGAGATACTGAGTCATCCCAACACCTTTACCAAAGATTTACACAAAGTGAAGTACTACTCTGGAAATTTCCACCATGGATGATGCAGTTGCCACATAGAGAATGGATTCTCAGTTCTCAGTGAAATACTAAAGGTTGGGTGCTCCTCATATGTCCACAGGCAGAGTGACCAAGAGTGAGAAGAAATGCTAAATGTGAGCCTTGTGACAACCTTCTTCCTCACTGGCCTTCCCCATGCTCCAGCGCTGGACACCATGCTCTTTGGCATCTTCCTGGTGATCTACATTCTCACTGTGCTGGGGAACCTCCTCATCCTGCTGGTGATCAGGGTGGATTCCCACCTCCACACCCCCATGTACTACTTCCTCACCAACCTGTCCTTCATTGATATGTGGTTCTCCACTGTCACGGTGCCCAAAATGCTGATGGCCTTGGTGAGCCCGGGCGGCAGGGCCATCTCCTTCTACAGCTGTGTGGCCCAGCTCTATTCCTTCCACTTCCTGGGGAGCACCGAGTGTTTCCTCTACACGGTCATGTCATATGATCGCTACCTGGCCATCAGTTACCCACTCAGGTACTCCAGCATGATGAGTGGGAGAGTGTGTGCCCTGCTGGCCACGGGCACCTGGCTCAGTGGCTCCCTGCACTCTGCGGTCCAGACCACGCTGACATTCCGCTTGCCCTACTGTGGGCCCAGCCAGATCCAGCATTACTTCTGTGATGCACCACCCATCCTCAAGCTGGCCTGTGCTGACACTTCAGCCATTGAGATGGTCATCTTTGTGAACATTGGGGTGGTGGCCTCAGGCTGCTTTCTGCTGATAGTTCTGTCCTACGTGTCCATTGTCTGCTCCATCCTGAGGATCCGCACCTCAGAGGGCAGACACAGAGCCTTTCAGACCTGCGCCTCCCACTGCATCGTGGTCCTTTGTTTCTTTGTGCCCTGTGTTTTCATTTACCTGAGACCTGGCTCCAGGGACCTCATGGATGGGGTTGTGGCTGTTTTCTACACTGTACTGACACCTCTTCTCAACCCTGTTGTGTACACCCTGAGGAACAAGGAGGTGAAGAAAGCTCTGTTGAAGCTGAAGGACCAAGTGGTCCATTCTCAGAGCGAATAAATGCTAGGAAATAGATATGTTCATGATTTCAAAATCAGTACTCTAATAAGATTGTAATTTTCTGTGAGTAAAGCTCTTCAAATGTTTTAATCTCTTCATTGCTTTGTGTTTGTTTCTTTTTAGAGGAGTCCAAAGATACACTCAAACAAAATCTTTCAGTATGTTAAGTTATGTTTGCTAAGGATATTTTCATATTGATATATATCTATGTATATATGTATATCTTTATCAAAAACCATAATTTCTGTAGATACTGTTTAGTAAGCAAGAAATAGGAAACTAAGTGCTCATTAATAATTGAATTAAAAATAAGGTTTTGTATATTCACATATGAATTTATATACAATGATGATGTATAATCTATAACATGATGCATAAAATCATTTCTGACAGTTTGATGTTAAGACTCAAGATAGTCAAATATCTATTCTACATCTAGAGTCATGGTTTCCAAGAGGGGCAATTTTTCCTCACTACAATCATTTGGCAAGTCATGGAGGTATTTCTGAATGGCACATAGGTACTGGCACATAGTGGTTGGAAGTCAGAGAATTAGTTTATTCCACATGCACAGTGTAGCCCCAGAACAACACTTTTCTTACCTGAAAGGTCAAAAATATGGGGATAAGAAACCCTTACCAGACTGCAAACACGAGTAAGTCTTTGACAATAGAATTAACAAAACACTTTTGAGAAAAATACAAAAGTTGTTGAAGAAGTGGAAAAGTATGCTGTGTTAATAGATTTGAGACTCTGTATTTTAAAGATTTCAGTTCTCCTCAAATTGTTCTATAGAGTCACTGAAATTCCACATAGAATTCCAGCATTTTATTCTGTTCATATGGATATGTGGATCCTAAAGTGTATGTTGACATGGTTTTGGAGTGATCATGATAATCTCAAAGAAATAACACAAAATGGAGTGATTCATAACACCAGATATAAAAACTCCAACTATGGCTCTACAGTTATTCAGAGCAACTGCCTTTTTATGACTCTAGACCAGTAAAAAGGTGACAGAAGAGAGAATAAAGATATAGACAGATATATATTTATATGACAAAGCTTACTTGTGCACAGTAGAGAAAGGTGGACTTCTTCAACAAATTATTTGGAGATATTTGGGTTTTATTTTGAGATATTACAAAGAGTAAAAATGAATCTTGACCCAGTATTGATTGCAATATGCACAACAGAAAAATAAATTATAGCACGATTTCAAATATAACTCTGGCAATCATTGTGATTCTTGTTTAGGCAAAAATATTTTAAAGAAAACAATTAAAAGAGGGTAACCTCAAAAATGATACATTGGAGTAAAGTTCTTACATTAAAATTACAACTTTTGGAGGTTTTTTTTTTTTTTTCCATTGACCACTGTGTAAAAATTAGTACATATGGAGAAAATAAAAAAACTAGTACATACAGAGAAAATAAAAAAAAAACAGTTGGGAAGTTAAATAAATTTCTTAAAACATGACACTAATTAAGCATTTATAGCTATGATCTCAAGTTATATAGAAAATTAAAATCTTAAATCACACCAGAAGTAAAATTAACTCCAAGTGTACTGAAGATTTTAATGAGGGTGGAAATTCTCTAAACCATTAAAATATTATATAACTGAAAATTAATAGAACTTTTATGTAAGAAATCTCTTTTTAAAGCAAAATATCAAGGTCAGAAACCAAATTAGAAACAATTGATAAATTTTCCTACATTAAAAAATATATATGTGGCTAGGTTTGTGAGTCAGTTGTGAAGCACTTGCCTAGCATGTGTGAGGCACTGGATTTGATCTTCAGCACCACATAAAATGAATAAATAAAATAAAGGTAATATGTAGATGTACAACTAAAACAATATTAAAAATATACATGCATATCTAAACAAAAAAATTCTTCAATTAAGAAATAATGAAATCATATTTTACATTGCAATAAAACATGAATTAATATTCTCAATTTGTAAGAGATCAGACAATAAGGTAAAACTACTATCTCAGAAGAAAAACAATGAATAAAATTTCTGAAGAGTTAGTTTACAAAAGAAAATAAAGTTTTTGCAATACTAGTATTTACTAATGCTTGTAAAAGCAATGAAAATTATGACACCAATAAAATATGTAATATACACAATAGGAAATCATTATGTATCTGTAGGGGTTTCTTTGGGAAAAGGGAGTGTGAGGCCCTAAACAACAACAACGAAGCTTGGGAATTGGCATGCTGCAGCTCTCCATAGAAGGATGGTGAGAAAGACAGAGACATTGAGCAGGAGAGTGCAAACAAGTGGTGCTGGTATGGATTCTGGACAATTTTAATTGAGAGTAAGCCATTGTGAGTGTCTCTCCATCACTGGCGAGGGAAGTCCCACTTCCCTCCTCTGAGGTATGAAAATTAGTTCCAGAGGACTTGAACTATCCCAAGAGAGTGCAAATAAGTGACAGGTAGAGAAACGTGCAGGCTTTTGGGAAGCTTTCACTGGTTTCTTCCTGTTGTTTTGTGCTCATCAAGGGATCCTGGAAAGCCACAAGTAATGCTGTCCCCTGAGACTCCAGGTGAAGTTCAGCTCCTGCCATTTAGCCTGGTTGGTTTCCATTCTCTGCACTTGAGTTAGTTTGGTTCTTGGTTAGAAAGGGACTGCTCTTTCTCAACACAGTGTGTCAGTTCTTGGAGTGACAGCTTGCAAAGTTGAGCCTGAGCATGTAGAGAGAGAAGAGAGGAGAAAATATGTAGGAGAAACTCAGGCGAGTTTGACAACTGAAATGAATCCCATCCTGTGGGGTGAGTTCTTAAAAATGGAGTTTTCACTTATTTCCCCTGATCTCCATCCTTTGTTTACCTCCACATTTCATGCACTGAGTTGTCACTTGGAAACTGTTAGACCTCCCCCTGATTTTAGTTATCTAGTCTCTCTTGATAGAAGATAGAAGGATAGATGGATAGATTGATACAGCAATTGGGTGGCTCCATATTGGCTAACACCCTGTTACAGAAGAGGAGAAAGTCAAACTTTGATCCTTCCCTCTCCCACGGCCCAGACTGAGATTCCTTCCTTGTGTCTTGGCCTTCCGACTACCTTGGACTTTATCTGATGAACATTTGCATATGTCATCAGATCTGAAAATGAAGTTATCCTGTTGATTAAGTCATGTTGGTTCTGTAGAAACTTCAGTTATATATTTTTCTTCATTGTTGAAGTCCTGATTTTCATGTTGGTGATTACTATAATTCTGTCTCTACTACTTATTTTCCTATTTGATCAAACACAACTTACATGTTGCTTAAGTTATATTTCCTGTTATATTTTTTACTCAGAGTAGATCCTATTTTTTCTCCAATGGTGAACTGGTTTTATGGTCCTCTACTACAGAAGAATTAGTAACTATTGTTATTTTAATGATATTAATATTATACTATTATTAAAATAATTTGTTATTAATTGCTAATACAAAATAATGTAATAATTTACAACAGGCAGTAATTTGTATTAAGTCAAAACCACTTCTGTCTAAATTTCAATTGTACAGATTCCCAACTTTTCTCGATATCAAGCTGACATAGGTCCCTTCTGCTTGTATTCATTCCATTTTTCCTATCTCAGGTTGTAAATGTTAAAGAGGAAAGAGACTGGCTAGAATTGTCTTCTTCTATGACAGCATTGTCTGTGTCTATGAATACAAGAAATAAGAGAAATGGGTGTGGAGCAAAATTTGACCTCTAACAAACTGATATTAGAAATATTTAGATATTGAGGATAGAAGGTTACATAACAGAAATTTCTTTTATACCCATGGATTATAGCTGGTAGAATACATATGAGGTTTATGATATTAGAGCCTCATAAGGGATGCTCAAGTGGAGGAGAAGCAGGGAATTGGTCAAGTTTGGGGCTTTGTGTTTTCTGGATCTTATGGAATGTTGTGGCAGATCCCTCTATAGTGGCTGACTGACATTTTTATTTCCTCTGAGAGAAAAGAGAGAAGCCCTAATATAAGCAGGCAGTAGTGGGGGCTCCAGTAACAGTACCACGTATGAAAACTTCCTCAAGAGCTATCTTGAAAATTGAGAAATCTCTGTGAACACACAGAAAATTAAGTTATTCTAAGCTCAAAAATAATTCTGCAATATTTTCACCTGTGAAACAGCCCTGGACATGCTGTTTGACACATTTTCACTTATTAAGCAGTTATGACATGCTCACGCACTGTACTAAGTACTTTTTGTGTATTATATTTTTAATAACTTCTTGGTAATTAATGTGAGATAACATATGAGAAGCCTAGAAAATGATTTAAATTTATTGTAGACTTTTGAAACATTCATTGTCATCAATAGTTAAATTTTTGGTTCTCCAAATTTTCTCATGAATTTTGGAGAAAAAAATAGAATGTAGTAGGTGGAATTCCAAATATCCTCCAAGACTTCTGCCAGTTGGTATGTATTATGTTTTATTAGCACCTCTTTTTGAGTGTGCATGACCGTTGTGAATGTGATGGGACTTCACTCCATTGATTATATTCTATCACGTAACACTTTGTCTTAGTAAAGCAGAAAGAAGTCTCCTGATGGCTTTAAAGAGGTCCCTGCCAGGGTGTGAGTAGGGCAGATGACTGGGCCATCCTAGAACACAGTGGCCTCTAAATGCCTAACAGGATATACTCTGCAGCAGCCATCAAGAAAACTGGGACCTCATTCATAAAATTGCAAGGAATTAAAGTCTGCTAACAACCTTAATAAGATTGCAGTAGAATCCCATGCTTCATATGAGATTACACCTCCAGTGCATACCTTGATTAAAGCTTGATGAGAACTTCAGCCGAAGCCCCAGCTGATGTCACCCACATAAAGAGTGGGACAGTAAATTTTTATGTTTTAACTTACTAAATTTGTGGTAACTTATAATACATTAATTGCTATAGTTTGGATAAGTGTTCCCCAAAGGAAAACATATTAAGGGCTTGGTCCCCTCCTGGGCACTATTGGGAGATGGTGGGAGCTCTAAATGGGAGGGTCTAGTAAGAGGCCACTTGCCTCACTATTTTGGGTCCTGGTCATGAGGTGCATGATCTTACCATGGATCGCTTGCATGATGGGCTGCATCACACAGGAACAAAATCAATTGAATCAATAAATCATGGACTGAAAACCCCAACTGTGAGCAAAAATAAACCTTTCTTTATAAGATGATTCTATCTGGTACGTTACAGTAATAGAAATCAGACTAGCATCCCAATACAAAGGTAATATGACTTTCTGTTCATTTCTTCTGTCTCTCTCTCTGCCCGCATGCACCTGTGTGTGAAAGAGAGATGGTAGACCATTCCAACACATTTACCAAGGCTTTACTACACGCAAACTTGGGTACAACTCTGGAATGTTCCACCATGGATGATGCAGTTGCCACATAGAGAATGGATTCTCAGTTCTCAGTGAAATGCTAAAGGTTGGGTGCTCCTCATATGTCCACAGGCAGAGTGACCAAGAGTGAGAAGAAATGCTAAATGTGAGCCTTGTGACAACCTTCTTCCTCACCGGCCTTCCCCACGCTCCAGCGCTGGACACCATGCTCTTTGGCATCTTCCTGGTGATCTACATTCTCACTGTGCTGGGGAACCTCCTCATCCTGCTGGTGATCAGGGTGGATTCCCACCTCCACACCCCCATGTACTACTTCCTCACCAACCTGTCCTTCATTGATATGTGGTTCTCCACTGTCACGGTGCCCAAAATGCTGATGGCCTTGGTGAGCCCGGGTGGCAGAGCCATCTCCTTCTACAGCTGTGTGGCCCAGCTCTATTCCTTCCACTTCCTGGGGAGCACCGAGTGTTTCCTCTACACGGTCATGTCATATGATCGCTACCTGGCCATCAGTTACCCACTCAGGTACTCCAGCATGATGAGTGGGAGAGTGTGTGCCCTGCTGGCCACGGGCACCTGGCTCAGTGGCTCCCTGCACTCTGCGGTCCAGACCACGCTGACATTCCGCTTGCCCTACTGTGGGCCCAGCCAGATCCAGCATTACTTCTGTGATGCACCACCCATCCTCAAGCTGGCCTGTGCTGACACCTCGGCCAACGAGATGGTCATCTTTGTGAACATTGGGGTGGTGGCCTCAGGCTGCTTTCTGCTGATAGTTCTGTCCTATGTGTCCATTGTCTGCTCCATCCTGAGGATCCGCACCTCAGAGGGCAGACACAGAGCCTTTCAGACCTGCGCCTCCCACTGCATCGTGGTCCTTTGTTTCTTTGTGCCCTGTGTTTTCATTTACCTGAGACCTGGCTCCAGGGACCTCATGGACGGAGTTGTGGCTGTTTTCTACACTGTTCTGACACCTCTTCTCAACCCTGTTGTGTACACCCTGAGGAACAAGGAGGTGAAGAAAGCTCTGTTGAAGCTCAAGGACCAAGTGGTCCATTCTCAGAGCGAGTAAATGCTATGCAGTAGAACTTTCATATTTTCAAAATTAATAATATACAATTTATTCACATAAAATTTATTGCATGTGTAGTTTTTAGTGTTAAACAATGTTGGAAACCATCTATTCATGACTATTTCTTCCATGGATTTTTTAAAGAATTCTAAACATCAGAATTTTGGTTAATACCGGACATTCTGATATCTAGACTCATTTGTTTGCAAGTTCTCTTTCAAAAGTAAATTTTCTAATTGCACCTTAGATACTAAGTGGTGAATTATTCATGTATTTGAATTACTTTTTTATGGGGTTATTTTTCTTGCATGCAAAGTTTGGATTTTTACAGTTATTGGGATAATGCTCAAGGATAGAAATAAGTATCAGAGGTCATTTATTTTTGCTGAAATTAAGCAAATGACTTTTTATCTCTTATAACTGCTGTATGTTTGTGTAAGTATGTAAAATATGAGGTTCCCAAAGTGGCTAATCTCTTTACTAGCACTTCTTGACCAAGTTGATTGTTTCCACGTAGAAAAGTATCAATCTCGTTTTCAGCAATCTCTGTAACTCCCACTACCTAGACAAACTGAGAATGGTTTTTACCTTGAAAGAGACCTGTAAAAATTGTATGTTGGTGAATGGGTTCAGGATGAATAAAACAACAGATTCCTCTAACCTTAATCACATAATCTGACCAGGAATACCTTATCCTACCTTATAAGATGTTCATTTTGCATAGGATTTTTGTTTTAGATTGTGGTGACTGATCATATAGTTCAGATATTTCCTTCTGCTGCCACTTAAGAGTCTTGGAAATTTGGCAAACTTCTTCCCACTCTGGGACAGGGATGACCTACATTATAGGGAGTGGCCAAGGGTGATTTTTATTTAAAAAGCAGAAAAGAGAATATATAATCAGATAATTTTCATTGCAGCATTTCAACATCTTTCTGTTATACGAGAAAAACATTCACCTATCCAAACCCAAAGAATGGACTAAGAGACACAAACTATAGCAAAAAGTTGGATTTTGCTTTAATGATGGTGTTGCAAGATTTGGTGTCTTGCAAGATCAGGTGTATGGGGGAAACAGGCATACTCAGAATAGGTACAATCAATATTTTATGGCCAAGTGCGAGGTCCCTCACCTGGTTCCTCAGTGGCTGAGTACTGTGGATGCACGGTCTTTCCAAACGTTGCCTAGATTTTACTGTCTCCTATTGGGTTATTTAAAGAAATATACCTCTAGTTGTTTCCACTTCTGTTTGTTCTTCTTTGGCTAGAAAGTCTTCTTGTGGTGAATGTGTTCTGACAAGTACACACATCTTACTGCTTTATGAAGTTATTGTTTCTTAACAGAGAGATTTCTATCTTTGTTGGTGAGGCTGACTCCTTCTCCCACTTTCTGTTTGTCAAGGGGCTGTTGGGGTGCATGGACTTTAGATCTGCCACATTCATAGGCTATGGTGTGATCGTGCGAAGTAAGTGCTTGTGACTTTCCATTCTGCTCTGTCGCCCCCTCCACCTCTGCCCACCCCAGCTGCCTTTCTTTCATACCAGTTTTACATTTTAGGCTAAATACTGTATTCTGAAAATGGACCACCAAACTTTCTATTTCTCACATATTACAGTTAGAAAAGTAAGACTGGAACAAATAAGATACCACCCCAAACATAATGCATAATTACATAGTCAGCACA
The DNA here is from genome assembly GCF_902686445.1 of Sciurus carolinensis. Classification (NCBI taxonomy): domain Eukaryota; kingdom Metazoa; phylum Chordata; class Mammalia; order Rodentia; family Sciuridae; genus Sciurus; species Sciurus carolinensis. The sequence goes on from NC_062223.1 coordinate 122,679,689, forward strand.
CACAAAGTCCATACTTGTGAACATCTCTATTTAATGGACTGCACTTTAGACTTTTTGATCACTGCCACCATTATAGGTGTGAGAGATATTTCAGTGTTTTGATTTTTTACTTCCCTCATGATCAGTGCTGTTGGAACAGTGTTTCATATGCCTGTTGGCAATTTGTATGTCTTCTTTGGAAAAATGTCAATTCAAGGATTTTGCCCATTTAAAAGTTATCTTCTTTTTTGTTTTTCTTGTGGGGGGTGATTACCAGGGATTGAATTCAGGGGCACTTGGCTACTGAGCCACATCCCCTGCCCGATTTTATATTTTATTTAGAGACAGGGTCTCACTGAGTTGCTTAGTGCCTCACTTTTACTGAGTCTGTCTTTGAACTCATGATCCTCCTGCCTCAGCCTCCTGAGCTGCTAGGATTACAGGTGTGCCGCCTGGTGCCAGCTTATTTTTTTCTTTTATTGCTATTGAGTTGTATGAGTTCCTTGTATATTTTGGATATTAAGTTTTTATCAAGTATATCAATTGTAGAGATTTTTCTTCCATTCCATAGATTGCCTTTTTATTTCTGGTGTTTCCTTTGCTGTGCAGAATCTTTTGTTTGACATACCTCATTTGTTTATTTTTACTTTTGTTGCCAGTGTTACATAGTATTTTTAAGGATGATAAATCATTTGATAAACTTGATGTTCTCATGTTTATTTATATTTTTCAAGAATTTAACTATAATTAAATACATGAAACAATAAAATCGCACTGTTATTCAGAAACAAACCAATAAACGTTATTGAGTTTGAAATTAGTTACACTTTACAAATGTTATCTTAATCCACTCTTACAATAAATGCTAAGAGACACATGCTGTTATATAAATTCACACACCTATTGAGGAATATGGTCAAATTCTAATCTTAGACTATCTGCAAACAAAGCACATGATGTTAAACTCCAAGTTACTTTCATGTAATTTTAGGAACTTTCTGTTTTGGGAAGATAGGTTTATTAATGAATATGAATAACAACTGAATTAACAAAGCACATATTTTTATGCAGTTACCTGCATTTTATATATCAATGTAGGATTCTTAAAATAAACTACATTTTACTTTCTTGACTTGAGCCCATAATTTTATTTTTCTAGGGACTTGCCTTTGGAAAAAAGGCTATTCCATCCAACTCTGGCAGATCTTGCAGATTAACAATATTTTTCCTCTTCAATGCTACTTCTCATAGGGCATGAGAAGCCTAAAAAAAAAGCCTAGCCTAAAAAAAGATATGTGAAAGTCTAAGGATCTGCCTGTACTCCTTCCTTGGCCATGTCTTCTTCATGCAGTTGAAGATAAAGTAAGAGAAGAGATAAACAGAAAAAGATGAGGCAGGTAGGATGACAGAAAACATTAGCAAAAACTCTGGAGAATAAAGAAAATAAGGAATGATTTTAATAGTTCAGTAATGAATCTTTTCATTATCAAATAATAATTAGGACACCTCATTTTGTAAACTTCATTGTGTCATTATTATGCTCCCAGGGCTACCAGGACTGTTTTCAAAAGGGAAAAATTAAAAACAAAAGGCTTTGATGTTTGCATTTCACCCAGGGGATGATGAAACCTCAGCTCAGCTTCCTTCCCCTGATTTCAGATCTGGATCTGTTCTCTCGGGTTTCTTCTCCACAGTGCAGCTCTGGAGCACTGCACTAGATGCTGTCTGCTGAGGGTCCTCACTAGTGCTATCGCTTCCCTGATCCCTGCTATTTCCAAAGTACTGTGTGGTGTGGCCGTGGTGCATCTGATTGATTCCCCAAGCCACGACTGATGAGTTAACTAGTGGTTGAAAATGGTTTTATGAACATTGATGTGGCTGTATTTCTGTAGTATGCTGATTTTAAGTCCTTTGGGTATAGGCCAAGGAGTGGGATAGCTGGGTCAAATGGTGGTTCCATTCCAAGCTTTCTGAGGAATCTGCACACTGCTTTCCAGAGTGGCTGCACTAATTTGCAGCCCCACCAGCAATGTATGAGTGTACCTTTTTCCCCACATCCTCTCCAACACCTATTGTTGCTAGTATTCTTGATAATTGCCATTCTAATTGGGGTGAGATGGAATCTTAGGGTAGTTTTGATTGTGGAACCAACCTAGACGTCCTTCAATTGATGAACGGATAAAGAAACTGTTGTATATATATACAATGGAATATTACTCAACTATAAAGAATAATAAAATTATGGCATTTGCAGGCAAATGGATGCAGTTGGAGAATATCATGCTAAGTGAGATAAGCCAATCTCAAAAAACTAAATGATCTCACTGATAAGCGGATGATGACACACATAGGGGGTGGGAAGGGGGCAAGAATGGAGGAAGGAGGGACTCTATAGAGGGATAAGGGGGGAGGGGTGGGAGGAGAGAAAAAAAATAACAGAATGAATCAAAAACTATTACCCTAGGTCAATGTATGATTACACAAATGGTATGCCTCTACTTCATGTCCAAACAGAGAAACAAGATGTATCCCATTTGTTTATAATAAAAATAAATTTAAAAAATAAAGAAAGTGGTTTTAAGTTATAAGGAGTGAAGAGCTAAAACTGGAAGAATCTGGTTCAAATCCTGAAGTAATAGGGTGATGTTTATAGTGATCCCAAAGCTGATACTTTGCCAGTTCAGTACTGTTTTGTCAATAATTAATCAATGCAATACCTCCACCATTTTAACTAATTGATTACTAAACTTCAGGTATGGAACACACAGAGCTTTAAAATAGGATTTATACTTCAGAACCGTTGGGTTCCATAATAAATGGATGGATTTTAAAGTGTTACAAAGTATATATGAGGTGCCATGCTAAACCCCACCACATCCAACACAGATTAAGTAGAGTGAATCAACAATTGAAGGCGAAGAGAATTACACATAAAAAAACAAAGGCAAGCTCCAACAATATAACTTAAAATATTTCACATGTAGAATATGAATAATATAAAGTTTGTATGTTTTGGGATAAGTTGGAAATTTATAGAGCTTGTTTCCCTGGCCAAATAGTATTGCATTTTGAATTTTTTAATTCTGGTGAGAGAAAATTCATGCAGAAGAGAACAAAAAAAATTTTACATTTGTTTTTATTTCTTAATAATCTCAGGGTTCAGACTATGCATACATATTGACCAGGATCTTCACCCAACCAACTGTAAAAAGAAGGGGACTTTCTACTCTGCTCCTGTTGCTAGGGAAAAGGGAGCATTAGGTGGACTGCATTAAGGTGTTATTTCAAACATTTATAGTGGGACTCAACTTTCTTACAATGGGCAAAATTGTTAAAACAAACGTATATCTGTCCTTAGCCTTGGTAGAATAGGACCTTTCAAAATGAGTGTTATTATTCCCCCTTTCAAAGTTATCTTGGGAAAATATTTTTATATTATGGTCTTTATTTTCAGATGTTCGATAACCATACTACCAAAAGCAACTGGATTGCATGGATATTAGACTGAAAAGAATATAGTGAAGCCCTAAAGGTTCCGTGTCATCTAATCTATCCGATTTATTCACAGTTGGCAGAAGCAGTGGAAACCCAAAATGGAATTTTGAAAATTTGATTGAGATTTGTGCAGTTACAGCCTGGAGTGGTCAGACATCCTGCCGATAGCACCTAAAGCGAAGACAGAGACTTTTATGAGGTGAAATGTTAATGAACAAACCTTGAGAGTTTGTTATTCCTCTGTCATGGTCTTAGAGTAGTTAAAAGTTCAGTGAGGGGTGCCCAGCCATTCACCGTGGGCAAAGTTCAGAGTGTCAACACAGAAGGTGTCAACACCATTACAGGCTGCCTGATGTATAGTCATCAGACTTTACTGACAGAACACATACCAAGTTCACTCAGCATTAAGAGTGCGAGGTGGGCTTCTTTTGCTTAGCATAATTGTCTCCAGATTCCTTTTCTGGCAAATATCATTCTTTTTATGGCTGAGCAATAAACCATTGTGTATATGTACCACATTTTCTTTATCTACTCATCTGTTGACGAGCGCCTAGGTTGGTTCCATAGCTTAGCTATTGTGAATTGAGCTACTATAAATATTGATGTGGCTGAATCACTGTACTATGCTATTTCAAATTTGCTACTGTCATAAAGCATAAAGAATATAAAATTCTAAAGAACATTTTTTCAAGGAAGATTATAAAGTTCTAAATATTTCTTCATTTGTTGCAATGATATGCCTTATTAATTATTTGGTTTTCTTTCTACATTCGTATATTTTCTTTAAGAAATATAAACAACTGTTCTGGGTAAATGTTCAAATGTTTAGGTAAATTTATGTTCCTCTACATTTTATGTGGTTAAAATTTATGTTTAAAGAACAAAGGAGTTCTATTTAGGTGGAAAAAAATAAAGTGTGGAATGCAGGGATGGCTGGTGTGCTTTCTATTGTGTTCAAAAATGTTTCTGGGTAGACTGCAAGGATTCTTTACTATTATAGGTCTACTCCTACCCAGATGCCATTATTTAAACTAAAAATTGTTGACAGATGGGGCAGATTTTAAGCTCATAAAGAAACTCTTCTTTTCCATTAATAATGAGTTTTTGTTTGTTTGTTTTGCTTTGTTTTCAGTACTGGGGACTGAAAACAGGGGCACTCTATGACAGAGCCACACCCCCAGCACTTTCTATTTTTTATTTTGAGATAGGGCCTTGCTAAGTTGCCAAAGCTGGTCTTGTATTTGTGATCCTTCTGCCTCAGTTTCCTGATAAGCTGGAATTACAGGCAATTGCCACTATACCTGGTTTTATATGGTTTTTGATTATAGCATCTTCTTTTGATTCAACTGTCAAGTTTCCATCTACATTAATACTCATCTGTTCTTTCATGTTGCTTAATTTTTTCTATTAGAGTTCTTAATATTAATCATAGTTATTTTAAATCACCTCCCTGAATGAGATCTGTGGATTATGTTAATGTTAATATATTAGTTGTGATATTATGCTATGATTTTGCAATTTGTTACCATTGGAGGAAACTAGGCAAAGTAGAGAAGAACTCTATAGCACTTTATAAACTTATATATTTCTACCATTGTTTTAGTAATCTTTTCAAAGAAACAAAATATGGGTATTATCATTAAAAATTTAAATTAACTTAAACATGGTTTTGTGCAATATACATTATTATATTTGAATCTGTCAGCATAATTTCAATGTAAAACTATAATGAATCTCTTTGGACATTTACCACAATGTACCCTGCATGATGCTACATTTGTTCTCCTGCATTGCTTAACAGTGACCTTGGTGAATACAGACTCTGCTGTTCTTTTGTCTATCTAATGTTTATCATGTACCTACTACTCAATCAATGTCCCGGAACACTTATGTTAATTATAAATTAAATAAAATAGTGTGGTGTTACCAGGAATTAGAAAAAAATCAAAGTGAATCCAATGCCTAAGTGATTGCTTATCTCTATATTAGTTTCTCCTTTGCAAAATGAATTGGTTTATATAGTGGGTTCTTGTCAATCTGGTTTACTGGAATAAAAATCAATAATTAGCCTTGTACATATATTAACTGTTTCATGCATGATTTATGTAGGTCAAGTTCGTGTTATCTTTTTTCAGCACAGCCTCACAACTTAACTTAGATGTAGTTATGGCAAGCTGGCACAGTAGGTGTGTTCTTGCTCAAGCATCTCTGAGATTAAGCTGGTGTAAATGTGAGAGATGCTCTTCAGTACTAGCTTACCAACTTTCTCTTCTTGGTCTGCTAGGGAGAGTTGGTGTGTATTCCATTAATAGGGTACAAGTGGCATTTAATTAAAGCATTTATTTTTAGAGAAGTTGCTTTACATTTTTAATATATGCATAAAGGATTGTGAGGTTCATTACCCAAGTCTTATCTCCCCAGATAGTGTCTATAGTTCATTTTATATTTTAAGTCAAGCAAATGTGATTTATAGACATCGTATAATTACATGGGAAGTATTGCCTTGTAATTTAATATAAATTTGGGGATGCTCTCAGTATTTTTGATTGTATATTTTTCTCTCTAAGATTATTTACTCATTTTTAGTATATTTAGTATTTGTCCCCTGATTTCTTCCAAAAATAAACTTAAGATCATTGAAATAGACACATTTCATTCAGGATAAAAGATCAAGAGTTTTATAAATATAAAAGAAAAATCTCAATAGTTGTTATCTGTGACTAATACAATACATGCAATGCATATGGTGCATAAAAGGATGAATGTTTACTATCAAAAATCTTGGAAGCCAAAGTAAAAAAATTAAACTTATGCAGTTTTCATTAGCTCAGAAAAGTGAATAAAGGCATTCTTTGTGAGAATCAAACATTTTTTGTCTAGTATTTTCTTTTTTTTACTTTTGGTACTAAGGATTGAACCCAGGGACACTTAACCACTAATATACATCTTCAGCCCTTTTTATATTTTATTTAGAGATGAGTACTGCTGAGTTGCTTAGTGTCTCACTAAGTTGCTGAGGCTGGCTTTGAACTTGCGATCCTCTTGCCCCGGCCTCCCGAGCTGCTGGGATTACAGGCATGTGCCACCATGCTTGGCTCATCTAGTGTTTTCTAAAGAAAAAAATTTTATCATATGGATACTAAAGTATATGGTGAATTATAAATATTATGAATAATTTTTTCAATATAGAAAGTTAAAAATACAAACAAATATTTTTAAAGTATTTACTTAAATGAGATGAACTATAAGAATATTATACTACATAAAAATTCTGGAAAATATTTACATGGTAAAAATAAACCCCTTTCTAATGATTTACTTCATGGAACATAAAAGCAAGATGAGATTTTATCCTTCATAGATTATTATCATTTGACAGGTGTTTTAAATGGGATTCTGACACATGTTATGCAAGAAAAAATAGAAAATTTATTAGCAATCCCTCAAAAATTAAGTAGATATTAGGAATTCCTTTTTCAAGTGCCAAATTCATGCTGAAAGTTTAATTATAAAATTTAAAAGAAATTAGGAATTTGGGCCTTACTGTATTATTTGCTCTGAATAAACACTGACCCGTTTTTCAGCTTTGACAGAGCCTTCTTCACCTCCTTGTTCCTCAGGGTGTACACAACAGGGTTGAGAAGTGGTGTCAGCACAGTGTAGAAAACAGCCACAACTCCGTCCACAGCATCCTTAGAGCCTGGTCGCAGGTATATGAAAAGACCAGGGCCAAAGAAACAAAGGACCACGATGCAGTGGGAGGCGCAGGTCTGAAAGGCTCTGTGTCTGCCCTCTGAGGTGCGGATCCTCAGGATGGAGCAGACAATGGACACATAGGACAGAACTATCAGCAGAAAGCAGCCTGAGGCCACCACCCCAATGTTCACAAAGATGACCATCTCGTTGGCCGAGGTGTCAGCACAGGCCAGCTTGAGGATGGGTGGTGCATCACAGAAGTAATGCTGGACCTGACTGGGCCCACAGTAGGGCAAGCGGAATGTCAGCGTGGTCTGGACTGCAGAGTGCAGGGAGCCACTGAGCCAGGTGCCCGCGACCAGCAGGGCACACACTCTCCCACTCATCATGCTGGAGTACCTGAGTGGGTAACTGATGGCCAGGTAGCGATCATATGACATGACCGTGTAGAGGAAACACTCGGTGCTCCCCAGGAAGTGGAAGGAATAGAGCTGGGCCACACAGCTGTAGAAGGAGATGGCCCTGCCGCCCGGGCTCACCAAGGCCATCAGCATTTTGGGCACCGTGACAGTGGAGAACCACATATCAATGAAGGACAGGTTGGTGAGGAAGTAGTACATGGGGGTGTGGAGGTGGGAATCCACCCTGATCACCAGCAGGATGAGGAGGTTCCCCAGCACAGTGAGAATGTAGATCACCAGGAAGATGCCAAAGAGCATGGTGTCCAGCGCTGGAGCGTGGGGAAGGCCGGTGAGGAAGAAGGTTGTCACAAGGCTCACATTTAGCATTTCTTCTCATATGGAGGACTCTGACCCTGCACATAGGAAGGCAAACCTAGTATTTATGGAGAGCATATTTTGTATGAAATATGGCAACTGCTTTTTCTGTGGTTCAGTTGTCATCTATATTTTATGCATCCCCTTCACATGGAAGGCAGGCTGTCAGGAGAAATGGGTTCATCCTTATTGCAATACCAAACTCAGCCAATTAGAAAAAAGAGTGAATTCATGTGAAGTCAATTAAAATTCAAAAAGTGGAACAAATATTTTTATTTTGCAGTGAAATTTGAAAAGATAATTCAGGGTAATTTCTACCTAGCAATTAATCCTTTATTCAAGTATGTCTCTCCTTTCCTGACATATATGCAGACACACACACACAGTTACACACACATACATGGATTCACATGGACCTACACACCTCCAAACATTCAGTTCTCGGATCATCAAAGAATTTCTATTTCAGTACAATCTATAAAGCAATCTACATCCTGGATGGCTGAGGGAAAACTGTCTTCCTACATATGGTCAGCAGCAGTTGGAGTAAGGAGCAGTGGCCGACCATTGCTGGTGCCCTCCTTCCGTTCCTTTGTACTGTCTAGACGATGCCACCCTAGTCATATGAAAAATCTAATACATACTAAACTAATGTATTGATGGACAGAGTATCATTTCTTTTCTCAACTCCTCTTACCTTTGACCATTCCTATTTATATATATATTTTCCTGTTTATAATATTTTGTTACTTCTCCCTTCAGGATATTAAATAATTACACACATTCCTGCTAAAGCATGTTCAAATCATCTCATAATGTATTTTGAAATATGCAAGAAATATTAGATCTAATTATGTAGTAAAGTGATCTACGCAGGGTCTCTGGTGTTGGATTTTTCAGGACTGAATTGAATACAAATATATTCTTACTATGAAACAAACAATTGTGCCTCTGAAGTAGAAATTAGTGCATAGTCTGAAATTATTCTTAATGTTTCTGAGATTTCTATTACTCCAATCTCAGATTCATTTTTTTTTCCTTCAGTGAGAAGACTGGATGTCCCAGAATTATTTTTTCAAGGAGAAAAGTAAGAAAAATCTATGAAGAAATGTCAGGATACCTGGTTGAAGACTTGCATCTCTCCAATAAGAAAAGGATCACGTTTTCACTAAATTCCAAGATGTTTCTGTCATGCACACATATCTGTAACAATTTTCACTTTGGGGTCTCTGAAAGAAACACACTTTTCCATTGCAAAACTCAGTTGGAACTGAGTTGGATGCTTCATCATAATATCAAGGTTTTTGAATAAAGTCCTTTATTCATTTATGGCTTTAAAGAATGTAGAGTCCTTTATGAAACCATTCAATGTTGACTAAGGCAACCCAAAGTTACAGAAGAATGAAGAAAATCAAAACTGTGAGCACATGTGGTAAGAATGAAGGAAAGAAGGACTGTATAGAGGGAAAAGAGGGGTGGGAGGGGTGGGGGGGAAGGGAAAAAAATAACGAATCAAACATCATTGCCCTATGTAAATGTATGATTACACAAATGGTATGCCTTGACTCCATGTACAAATAGAGAAACAACATGTATCCCATTTGTATACAATAAAAAAAAAAAAAAACTGTGAGCACAAATACATTGTAATCACTCCCAAAATGCTCAGCAATGAAAAATACTGAAGTTTTACATTTTTGGCTACTTACCAATTTTACGACTAAACTTCGAATCATAAGGCAGAATTCAAAGCTTACAGAATTCTCAGTCTTTGATGAGCACTATTATTTTTTTCTTGCATAGTTGAAAACAAAGAAGAAAATATTACAGAAACAAACTCTTTTTAAATAGAACTTAAAATATGTTTGATAACTCAGGAGGTATTGCCTTGGCCTTAGATTCCTCATTGATGAAAATAGTGTTTCTACATTGTGATACATACTCAGAATTTTATCCAAGTGTGTCTATTAAAGTTGCTTCTGCTTTGATGGGGCATCATTCTTTAAGTCATTCTATTTATCCAAAAATTAATTTCCAAAATAAATAAACCTGACACTCTAGATTGAAGACTTCTTTTGCAGGGAGTGATTAACTTTTTTCCTGATGTCTTGTCCGATTTCAAAAGTGGAAAATACGGCTGTGTTACTCAAAGGGACAATTCTCTGGTGAGGTTCATAGTCTTTTTGACACATCCTTATCTCTATGGTGATTATGAGCCATCACAAAAAGACGCTGTGGATCAGTTGTGCTCCAGGGATAATCAGAGCACTATTCCTTCTTAGGTAAACTTCATACTAATTAAACTTCCTCCCTGGGGAGCTTGGCAGGCTTGCACTATGCATGTCCTAGGCTAAGAATGGATGCTGTCATCTTGTCTTGCTCAGAGATTTCCTCTTCTCCAAGACTTCAGTCTTTATACCTTCACTCCTCTAACCTTAGGATATGTTTACATTTCCTTTGAAAGTTTTTTTTTTAATCTCAACTTATTCTGACTAATTATTCTGACTAAAGAGAGAGAAGGTGTATGTCTCTTCATATTTTCTTCTGCAGTAATGTGTGTTTTAGCTACCAGGAAAAGGGTTTGTGAAAACAAGAAAAACTGATTCGATGTGTTAGAAGCCCAAAGAACTGTTAATTTTAAAGAAGGATAATTGCAGCTTTGTGTGCCTTTTATGCTAACGGAAATGCTACAGAGAATAAAGATCCTTACAGAAGGTATTTTGAAAAAATGAAGTCCTCTGAATTCATATTTCTGCCTGTGTCTAAATCACCTCTCACAACTCCCCATTTTCTGACATTGAGTGTTCATTTAAATTAACACATATTTAATCCATGTAAAATCACCAGACTTCCTTTAAATTCTATTTTAATAATTACTTGAGATTTAGCTATGGTTAGTATATTTTAAAATCTTTTTATGAAATGCATGCTATTAATTTTGGTTAACTTAAATATCTATTTACTCTCTATTAAATACATTTATGAATGCTATTCACTTCCATTTCATTGTCTTGGATTGTAAGGTATGGAATTATGTGTTATCTTTGTGAAATATTAATTATGTCTTTTCCAAATTAAGTGCCAATTAATTTCTTCCCTTATTGCAATGGAAGAAAACACTATTGCTGCCCACATATCTGTTGTTCACAGATTAATTAGATCTCTTCTGAGTGTTGAATAACTTGTGCCTTTTTCTATCAAGAAGTCAGTAGTGAATGCTGAGTTTTACCTTCTTCAAGATTAATAAAGGAGGGCTGGGGAGATAGCTCAATGGGTAGAGTGCAAACCCTGGGTTCAATCCCCAGTACTGCAAAAAAAAAAAAAAAAAAAGATTAAGAAAGGAATGATTTTCATTCCCACAAAAATAGAAGGGAGAACAATAGAATAGAGGAAGGGAATTAGGAGGGAGGGAGGAGGGAGGACATGGGAAAGTACTAGGAAACAAAATCTGCCAAAATGTGTTGCGTGCATGTATGAATATACCACAACCAATCCCTCTTATATATCATTGTCACGTACGAATGAAGATGATAATAATCAATAATAATAATAGAAAGAATTGTAATAGAATAGAGCAAGCAGATTAGGGAGAATGAGGAGGGGAGGGAAAAGTGCTGGGGAATGAGTTTTATCAAATTATGTGATGTATGTGCATGTACAAATAGGACAATAATGAATCTCACTATTGTGTATGATTATAATGAACCAATAACATAAAAATATAAGTAAGAAGTAATCCATTTTGGGCTTCCTTTCACTAAAGCTCAGTGAGATTCTACGCGATGGACAAGTTAGAACTGTTTTTTTCTTTATTTTTTCCAGCTTTATTGAGTATTAACTGACAAAGTGGCGTACGTTTCAAGTGTACAATGCGATGATTTTGAGACATGTACACATTGTGAAAGGGTTGCCACAATCAAGTTAATTAACACAGCAGTCAGTTCACATTGTTACCATTGTTTTGGGTTGAGAGTATAGAGGATCTTCTTTCTTAGCAAATTTCAAGCACGTGACCCAGTATTATTACTACCGTCACCATGTTTTATTAGATTCCCCAAACTTGTCCGTCTTGTAACTGAAAGTTTGTGCCACTTGATCCTTTACCCACCACTGCCAGTTCCCCACTGCTGTCCTAGTTTGCCTTTTTATAGATTTGAAACATAAGCGAGGTTATAGAGCAGTCATTTCTACACTTAGTTTATTTCATCAAGTATAATGTCCTCCTGGTTTACCCACACTGTCACAAACATAGAAGTTTCCATCATTTTTTATGGCCAGATATTCCACCACATAAGCACACATTACATGCACACACACACACACACACACACACACACACACACACACACAATTTCTTCATCCATATATCTGTTGATGGACACTGAGTGGTTTCCTTGACTTGGCTACTCTGAATGATACTGCAATCTACATGGGTGTGCAGGTATCTCCTTGATGTATTGACTTCATTTTTTTTTTTATTTTTTTGATATCCTGACTTGGGATAGCTAGATCTTATACTAATTCTGTTTTTTAAATTTGTTCTAATTTGTTATACATGACTGTTGAATGCCCTTTGATACATCACAAATATATAGAGTATAATTTTTCACTCTTCTGGGTGTACATGATGTAGAATCACATTGGTCATGTAGTCATATATATATGTATATACATATATGTATATATATATATACACACAGGGTAATAATGTTCAATTCATTTCACTATTCTTTCTTCCCCCATACCACCTACCCTCTCTTCACTCCCTGCTACCTAATCTAAAGCAACTCTATTCTTCCCTAGCCCTCTCCCCTTATTGTGAACTAGCATCCACATATCAGAGAAAACATTTGATCTTTGGTTTTTATGGAATTGACTTATTTCACTTAGCATGATATTCTTCAGCTTCAACAATTTACTGGTAAATGCTATCATTTCCTTCTTCTTTAAGACTGAGTAATATTCCATTGTGTATATGTACCACATTTTCTTTATCCATTCATCTGTTGAAGGATACCTAGATTGGTTCCAGAGTTAAGCAATTTTGAGTTCAACTACTATGAACATTGATGTGACTGCATCACTGTAGTATGCTGATTTTAAGTCCTTTGGGTATAAACAGTGGAGTGGGATAACTGGGTCAAATGGTGGTTCCATTCCAAGTTTTCTTAGGAATCTTCATACTGCTTTCCATAAAGGATTCCACCAATTTGCAGCCCCACCAGCAATGTATCAGTGTACATTTTATCCCACATCTTTGCCAACATTTACTGTTGCTTGTATTCTTTTTTTTTTTTTTTCATGTAGAACCACAGGAAAGGGAAGTTTTATTCCATGTATATAAAAATAGTCAAAATATACTATACTGTCATGTATAACTAAAAAGAATTAATTTTCTTTTTTTTTTTCTGGACTTTTAAAAAAATTTTTTTTAAAAATTTTTATTATTATTGTATACAAATGGGATACATGTTGTTTCTCTATTTGTACATGGAGTCAAGGCATACCATATGTGTAATCATACGTTTACATAGGGCAATGATGTTTGATTCATTATTATTTTTTTCCCTTCCCCCCCACCCCTCCCACCCCTCTTTCCCCTCTATACAGTCCTTCTTTCCTTCATTCTTACCACACTCCTTATCCCTAACCCTAAACCTAACCCTAAACCTAATGCTAAGCCCTCCCACCCCCCATTATATGTCCTCATCTGCTTATCAGCGAGATCATTCGTCCTTTAGTTTTTTGAGATTGGCTTATCTCACTTAGCATGATATTCTCCAATTTCATCCATTTGCCTGCAAATGCCATAATTTTATCATTCTTCATTGCGGAGTAATATTCCATTATATATATATGCCACAGTTTCTTGTCATTCTGACTGGAGTGAGATGAAATCTTACAGTAGTTTTGATTTGTATTTCTCTAATTGCCAGAGATGTTGAACATTCTTTAATGTATTTGTTGATTTATTGTATTTCTTCTGTGAAGTGCCTGTTCAGTTCCTTAGCCCATTTATTGATTGAATTATTTGGTTTTGGGTGTTAAGTTTTGTGAATTCTTTATGTGTCCTGGAGATTAGTGCTTTGAGGTGCATGTGGTAAAGATTTTCTCCCACTCTATAGGGTCTCTGTTCACATTATTGATTGTTTCCTTTGCTGAGAAAAACTTTTTAGTTTGAATCCATCCCATTTATTGATTCTTGATTTTACTTCTTGAGCTTTAGTTCTTATTAGGGAAGTCAATCCTAGACTGACATGAAAATTTGGGACCACTTTTTCTTCTAGTAGTCACAGAGTCTCTGTTCTAGTGCCTAAATCTTTGATCCACATTGAGTTGAGTTTTGTGCTGGGTGAGAGAAAAGGGTTTAATTTCATTTTGTTACATGGGAATTTCCAATTTTCCCAGTATCATTTGTTGAATAGGCTATCTTTTCTCCCAGTATCATTTGTTGAATAGGCTATCTTTTGGCACCTTTGTATAGTATGAGATAACTGTATTTGTGTGGGTCTGTCCTGTCTCTCTCTTCTATTCTGTAACGTTAGTCTATGTGTATGATTTTGTGCCAATACCATGCTGTTTTTGTTACTATATCTCTGTAACATAGTTTAAGTTCTGGTATTGTGATGCCTCCTGCTTCTTCTTGCTAAGGATTGCTTTGGCTATTCTGGTTCTCTTATTTTTCCAAATTAATTTCATGATTGCTTTTTCTAGTTCTGTGAAGAACGTTGTTAGGATTTTAATAGGAATTGCATTAAATCTGTATAACACTTTTGGCAATATTAATTCTGCCTATTCAGGAGCATGGGAGGTTCTTCCATCTTCTAAGGTCTTCCTCAATTTCTTTCTTTAGCGTTCTGTAGTTTTCATTAGAGAGGTCTTTCTCCTCTTTTGTTAGATTGATTCTCATTTTTTTTAGGCTATTGTGAATGGGGTAGTTTTCCTAATTTCACTTTCAGTAGATTCATCACTGATGTATAGACATGCATTTGATTTATGAGTGTTGATTTTATATCCTACAACTTTGCTGAATTCATTTATTAGTTCTAGAAGTTTTCTGGTAGACTTTTTTGGATCATCTAAATATAGAATCATGTAATTGGCAAATAGTGATAGTTCGAATTCTTCCTATTCATATCCCTTTGATTTCTTTTGTCTGTCTAATTGCACTGTCTAGAGTTTCAAGGACAATGTTGAATAGAAGTGGTGAAAGAGGGTATCCTTGTTTTGTTCCTGTTTTTAGAGGGAATGCTCTCAATTTTTCTCCATTTAGAATGGTGTTGACTATGGGCTTAGTATAGACAGTTTTTACAATGTTGAGGTATGATCCTACTATCCCTAGTTTTTCTAGTGTTTTGAACATGAAGAGGCGCTGTATTTTGTCAAATGTTTTTTCTGCATCTGTTGAGATAATCATATGATTCTTGTCTTTAAGTCTATTGATGTGTTGAATATGTTTATTGATTTCTGGATATTGAAAGAACCCTGCATTCCTGGGATGAACCTCACTTGACCATGATGCACTATCTTTTAAATATGTTTTTATATGCAATTTACCAGAATTTTATTGAGAATTTTTGCATCTATGTTAATCAGGGATATTGATCTGAAATTTTCTTTCCTTCATGTATCTTTGGTTTTGGAATCAGGGTGATATTAGTCTCATAGAATGAGTTTGGAAGGGTTCCCTCCTTTCTATTTTATGGAATACTTCAAGGAGTATTGGTGTTAATTCTTCTTTGAACATCTTGTAGAATTAGGCTGATAAATCATCTGGTCCCGGGCTTTTCTTGATGGGTAGATTTTGATGGCATCTTCTATTTTGGGGCTTGAAATTGACCAATTGATCTCTTTAAATTGTGTATGTTTTCCTACTTCAGTTTGGGTGGTATATAGCTCTAGAAATTTGTCAATGTCTTCAAAGTTTTCAATTTTATTGGTGTATAAATTTTCAAAATAATTTCTTATTATCTTCTGTATTTCAGTAGTGTCTGTTCTGATTGTGATGGACTGACAGATATGACTCCATGAGAATGTTATAGGCCAGACTCTAAGGGAAATGACTAAACAGACTCCATTTTGCTCTGAGACTCCATGTTATGTTGGAAATAAGCTTCTCCAATGGGAACACCCTGCCTCTGTACCCATCATCAGTTACTTGGTGTGACATGTTTAACAATACAGAATAATTCCTATGTAAAGAAACATTGCTCTCTTTTGATCCCTATTGCTCCTAAACAACGTACCATGTGAACAGTGATTATGTGGATGTTAGTAACCATTCTTTAGTTTGTACCTAGGTAAGGGTCATTTTGACCCACTTCCCCCTTTGTTGATGATCTCATGATGTTAGTTTGTAATTTCAAATCATAGCAACAGACTCTTATGATTGATGTGATTTTTGGTATAAGAATCCCTACAACCCTGTGGTTGGGGTTGTTCTCCCAATAGCCATTTTTGGGGGCATTGTGTGAGACAGTCAACAGGTCGGCTTAATAAAGACTCTCAAATTTGGACATCTCAGGGGTGATCGGTCTGTTCTTAAGTTGTGCCCCATAACACTGATATTTCCTTTTTTCATTGCATATTTTAGTAATTTGAGTTTTTTTTTCCTCTTCAGTAGCATGGTTAGTGGTTTATCAATTTTTTTTCTTTTCTTTTTTTTTATTGTAAACAAATGGGATACATGTTGTTTCTCTGTTTGTACATGGCGTAAAGGTGTACCATTTGTGTAATCATAAATTTACATAGGGTAATGTTTGATTCATTCTGCTATTTTTTCCCTTCCCTCCCACCCCTCCCACCCTTCTTTTCCCTCTATACAGTCCTTCCTTCCTCCATTCTTGCCCCCTCCCTAACCCTAACTCTAACCCAAACACTAACCCTCCCACCCCCCATTATGTGTCATCATCCACTTATCAGCGAGATCATTCGTCCTTTGGTTTTTTGAGATTGGCTTATCTCACTTAGCATGATATTCTTCAATTTCATCCATTTGCCTGCAAATGCCATAATTTTATTATTCTTTATGGCTGAGTAATATTCCATTGTATATATATATACCACAGTTTCTTTATCCATTCATCAATTGAAGGACATCTAGGTTGGTTCCATAATCTGGCTATTGTGAACTGAGCAGCTATGAACACTGATGTGGCTGTATCTCTGTAGTATGCTGATTTTAAGTCCTTTGGTTATAGGCCATGGAGTGGGATAGCTGGGTCAAATGGTGGGTCCATTCCAAGTTTTCTAAGGAATCTCTATACTGCTTTCCAGAGTGGCTGCACTAATTTTCAGCCCCACCAGCAATGTATGAGTGTACCTTTCTCTCCACATCCTCTCCAACACCTACTGTTGCTTGTATTCTTGATAATCACCATTCTAATTGGGGCGAGATGAAATCTTAGGGTGGTTTTGATTTGCATTTCTCTTATTACTAGAGATGTTGAACATTTTTCCATATGTTTGTTGATTGCTTGTAGATCTTCTTCTGTGAAGTCTCTGTTCATTTTCTTAGCCCTTTTGTCAATTGGATTATTTGCATTCTTGGTGTAGAGTTTTTTGAGTTATTTATATATTCTGGAAATTAGTGCTCTATCTGAAGTATGAGTGGCAAAGATATTCTCCCACTCTGTAGGCCCACTCTTCACATTGCTAATAGTTTCCTTTGCTGAGAGAAAGCTATTTAGTTTGAATCTATCCCAGTTATTGATTCTTGCTTTTATTTCTTGTGCTATTTCAGGGAGTCCTGTTGAGGAAGTCTGGTCCTAAGCCGACATGTTGAAGCTCTGGACTTACTTTTTCTTCTATAATCTGCAGGGTCTCTGGTCTGATTCCGAGGCCTTAATCCATTTTGAGTTTAGTTTCGTGCATGGTGAGAGATATGGGTTTAGTTTCATTCTGTTGCATATGGATTTCCAATTCTCCCAGCACCATTTGTTGAAGAGGCTATCTTTTCTCCATTGCATATTTTTGGCCCCTTTGTCTAGTATGAGAAAATTGTATTTATTTGGGTTTGTGTCCATGTCCTCTATTCTGTACCATTGATCTACCTTTCTATTTTGGTACCAATACCATGCCGTTTTTGTTACTATTGTTTTGTAGTAGAGTTGAAGATCTGGTATTGCTAATAGTTTCCTTTTCTAAGAGAAAGCTATTTAGTTTGAATCTATCCCAGTTATTGATTCTTGCTTTTATTTCTTGTGCTATTTCACAAGGGGATACCCTGCTTCACTCTTTCTGCTAAGGATTGCTTTAGCTATTCTGGGTTTCTTATTCTTCCAGATGAATTTCATAATTGCTTGCTCTATTTCTGTAAGGTACGTCATTGGGATTTTAATTGGAATTGCATTGAATCTGTATAGCACTTTTGGTAGTATGGCCATTTTGATAATATTAATTCTTCCTATCCAAGAACATGGGAGATCTTTCCATCTTCTAAGGTTTTCTTTAATTTCTTTCTTTAGTGTGCTGTAGCTCTCATTGTAGAGTTCTTTCACCTCTTTTGTGACATTGATTCCCAAGTATTTTATTTTTTTGAGATTATTGTGAATGGGGTAGTTTTCCTAATATTTCTTTCCAAAGATTCATCACTTATGTATAAAAATACATTAGATTTATGTGCATTGATCTTATATCCTGCTACTTTACTGAGTTCACTTATGAGTTCTAAAAATTTTCTGGTGGAATTTCCTGGTTCCTCTAAGTATATAATCATATCATCAGCAAATAGGGATAGTATGAGTTCTTCTTTTCCTATTCGTATCCATTTAATTTCTTGGGTGTGTCTAATTTCTCTGGGTAGAGTTTCAAGGATGATATTGAATAGAAGTGGTGAAAGAGGGCATCCCTGCCTTGTTCCAGTTTTTAGGGGGAATGCTTTCAGTTTTTCACCATTTAGAATGATATTAGCCATGGGCTTAGCATAGATGGCCTTTACAATGTTAAGGAATGTTCCCACTCTCCCTATTTTTTCTAGTGTTTTGAGCATGAAGGGGTGCTGTCAAATTATCAAATGCTTTTTCTGCATCTATCAAAATAATCATGTGATTCTTGACTTTAAGTCTATTGATATGGTGAATTACATTTATTGATTTCCTGATGTTGAACCAACCTTGCATCCCTGGGATGAAACCCACTTGATCATGGTGCACTATCTTTTTAATATGTTTTTGTATGTGATTTGCTAAAATTTTGTTGAGAATTTTTGCGTCGATGTTCATTAAGGATATTGGTCTGAAATTTTCTTTCCTCGATGTGTCTCTGTCTGGTTTAAGTATCAGGGTGATATTGGCTTCATAGAATGAGTTTGGGAGGGTTCCCTCCTCTTCTATTTTATGGAATACTTTGAAAAGTATTGGGATGAGCTCTTCTTTAAAGGTTTTGTAGAACTCAGCTGAGAACCCATCTGGTCCTGGACTTTTCTTTGTTGGTAGACTTTTGATGACTTCTTCTATTTCATTACTTGAAATTGGTCTATTTAAATTGTGTATGTCCTCCTGGTTCAGTTTAGGCAATTCATATGTCTCTAGAAACCTGTTGATGTCTTCGAAATTTTCTATTTTGTTGGAGTATAGATTTTCAAAATAGCTTCTAATTATGTTTTGTATTTCAATCGTGTCTGTTGTGATATTTCCTTGTTCATTCCAAATTTTAGTGATTTGGGTTTTCTCTCATCTTCTCTTTGTTATGTGGCTAAAGATTTATCAATTTTTTGTTTTTTCGAAGAACCAACTATTTATTTTGTCAATTTTTTGAATTGTTTCTTTTGTTTCAATTTCGTTGATTTCAGCTCTGAGTTTAACTATTTCCTGTCTTCTACTACTTTTGGTGTTGGTCTGTTCTTCTTTTTCTAGGGCTTTGAGCTGTAGTGTTAGGTTGTTTATTTGTTGAGTTTTACTTCTTTTATTAAATGCGCTCCATGAAATAAATTTTCCTCTAAGTACTGCTTTCATAGTGTCCCAGAGATTTTGATATGATGTTTCTTTGTTCTCATTTTCCTCTAAGAATTTTTTTAATTTCCTTCCTAATATCTTCTGTTATCCATTCATCATATAATAGCATATTGTTTCATCTTCAGGTGTTGGAGTAGTTTCTGTTTTTTACTCTTTCATTTATTTCTAACTTCAATCCATTATGATCTGATAGAATACAAGGTAGTGTCTCTATCTTCTTGTATTTGCTAACATTAGCTTTGTGGCATAATGTATGGTCTATTTTAGAGAAGGATCCACATGCTGCTGGGAAGAAAGTGCATTCGCTCTTGGTTGGATGGTATATGCTATAAATGTCTGTTAAGTCTGAATTGTTGATTTTGTTATTGAGATCTATGATTTCTTTGTTCAATTTTTGTTTGGAAGATCTATCCAGTGGTGAGAGAGGCGTGTTGAAATCACCTAGTATTATTGTGTTATGGTCTATTTGGTTTCTGGAATTGAAGGATTTGTTTGACATACATGGATGAGCCACTGTTTGGGGCATAGATGTTTATGATTGTTATGTCTTGCTGATTTATGCTTCCCTTAAGTAGTATGAAATGTCCTTCTTTATCTCTTCTGACTAACTTTGGCTTGAAGTCCACATTATCTGAAATGAGGATGGATACCCCAGCTTTTTTGCTGAGTCCATGTGCATGGTATGTTTTTCCCCATTCTTTCACCTTTAGTCTATGGGTATCTTTTTCTATGAGGTGAGTCTCTTGCAGGCAACATATTGTTGGATTTTTCTTTTTAATCCAATCTGCCAGTCTATGTCTTTTGATTGATGAGTTCAGGCCTTAACATTCAGGGTGCTTATTGAGATATGATTTGTATTCCCAGTCATTTGGTTCATTTTAAAAATTTTATTTATTTATTTATTTTGACACGACTTGATTCCTCCTTAATTGACAATTCCTTTAGGATAATTCCTCCCTTTGCTGATTTTCTTCTTTGTTTTTCATCTCTTCTTCATGGAATATTTTGCTGAGAATGATCTGTCATGTTGGCATTCTTTTTGTAAATTCTTTTAGCTTTTGTTTATCATGGAATGATTTTATTTCATTGTCAAATTTGAAGGTAAGTTTTGCTGGGTATAAGATTCTTGGTTGCCATCCATTTTCTTTCAGAGCTTGAAAAATGTTGTTTCAGGCCCTTCTAGCTGTTAGGGTCTGGATTGAAAAATCTGCTGATATTCGTATTGGTTTCCCCCTGAATATAATTTGGTTCTTTTCTCTCACAGCCTTTAAAATTCTGTCTTTATTTTGTATGTTAGGTATTTTCATTATAATGTGTCTTGTTGTGGGTCTGTTGTAATTTTGTGTATTTGGAGTCCTATAAACTTCTTGAACTTGATTTTTCATTTCATTCTTCAGATTTGGGAAATTTTCTGATATTATTTCATTGAATAGATTGTTCATTCCTTTGGTTTGTTTCTCTAAGCCTTCCTCAATCCCAATAATTTTCAAATTTGGCCTTTTCATGATATCCCATAGTTCTTGGAGATTCTGTTCATGATTTCTTACCATCTTCTCTGTTTGTTCAACTTTGCTTTCGAGGTTAAATATTTTGTCTTCAATATCTGAAGTTCTGTCTTCCAGGTGTTCTATCCTATTGGTTATGCTTTCTATGGAGTTCTTAATTTGGTTTATTGTTTCCTTCATTTCAAGGATTTCTGTTTGTTTTTTTTTTTCAATATCTCTAACTCTTTATTGAAATGATCTTTTGCTTCCTGAATTTGCTCTTTTAACTGTCGATTGGTGTGATCATTCAATGCCTGCATTTGCTCTTTCATCTCATCGTTTGCTTCTCTGATCATTTTAATTATGTACATTCTGAACTCCCTTTCTGTCATTTCTTCTGCCATGCTGTCGTTGGATTTTATTGATGTAACATCTAGATTTGTTTGGGGCATTTTCTTCCCTTGTTTTCTCATATTGTTCAGGAATCAGTGCGTCATTAAGCTATTGCAGATTTCCTCTATTGACTTATAATGTCCCTAAAGATTGCTAGTATATCCCCTCTTATCCTTCAGTAGCCTGAAGTCTTAGAGGAAGTTGATAATGTGGTGCTCCACACGGAAGCCTCCTCTCTAGGGGTGGTGACCCTCAGGTGGGGTATATTCCCTGATAGTGGGCAGAGGTGCCTCCACTTGTTGACCAATGGTCATCCAAAGGGGAACTAGGCTGCAGGCTGAGGGAAGGCCTGTTTGTGCCTGTGTCTCTGGTTTTACCATCCTTGTGGGAAAACCTCACCTGGCAGGGAAAACTCACCAGTGGGGAGGTCTCGCTGGTCAGTTCCCCTCCTAGAGGTTTCCCTCAATCTACAACTACAGCCTGGGCTGGGTTGCCTTCCTCTGCAATGTTCCCAGGGGCCTGGACCTACCTCCTGGGCCTGGGAGCCTCACCCTTCGCAGACGAGTCTCCTTAGGCTGCCTGTCCTCAGAGAATCTGCCCACAGTCCTGGAACCTTCGCTCCACCCCTAGGTGTGTCTCTGTGCGGCTCTTCCACCAAGAAGCCGCCTAGGTCCTGGGACCCTGCTCTTCACCTAATTGCCTGGCTATGTGGCCCCTCCTCTGAGCCGCCACCTGGAGCCCCGAACAGTCGCTCCAAGTCCCAGCAACCCGCCACACACCTCTTCCTCCGGGTAGCCGCCCGGTGTTCCCGTGCAGTTGCCAGGAGTCCAAGCAACTCCCTGTTCACCTCCTCCTCCCACCAACCACCTATTGCCGTGGTGCAGTCACTTTGAGTCCAAGTGACCCGCTGCGCTTCTCCTCTTCCCGGCAGCCCCCTGGGTGTTCAGGAGTGGTTGCTCTGAGTCCAAACAGCTCGCCGCGCAGCTCCTCTTCTGGGCAGCCGCCTGGAGCCCCGTTGGGTTGCTCCAAGTCCAAGTGCTGTGCTGAGTGCCCTCCTCTACGATGCTCCCAGTTGTCCGAGTTCACTGCTCCAGCGGAGTGAGGGGTGTCTCATTGGGCAACTCTACTTCACCAAGTTCCCTGTGTTCTGGGACTACTGCCCCATCCAGGATGCCTCCCCAATGGGAGAGACTCACCCGGTGGCTTTGAGTTGGTCCCAAGTCTCTCAATATCTCCTCTTTTGAATCCTGAGTCCTCTGGAAACTTTCTGCTTAAAGCTCCCTGCTTTCATTCAGGGCAGTGCCTCTCCAGTTTTTTGAACCAATTCTGGGTGTTCAGGAGCCAGTCTTTCTCCCTAGAGTTCTTCAGCCCCTGCAGAGCAGAGCAACCTGGGGCTCTTAAGAAGGAGAGTTGGTTTATCAATTTTTTGAATTGTGTTTTTTGTTTCAATTTCATTGATTGCACCACTGATTTTAATTATTTTCTGTCTTCTACTACTTTTGGTGTTGATCTGTTCTTTTTCTGGGGCTTTGAGATGTAATATTAGGTCATTTATTTGTTGACTTTTTATTGTTTTATTGAATGATCTCAGTGAAATGAACTTTCCTCTTTGCACTTCCTTCATAGTGTCCTAGAGATTTTTATATGTTTTATCAGTATTATCTTTTACTTCTAATTATCTTTTTTATTTCATCCTCGATTTCTTCTGCTATCCACTCATCATTCAATAGTGTATTATTTAGTCTCTAGGTTTTAGGGTAGCTTCAAATTTTTATTTTATCATTGATTTCTAATTTCAGCCTGTGATGATTTGATAGAATGCAGGACATTATCTCCATTTTTTGTGTTTACTAATGTTGGATATAATCTAGTTTAGATAAAGATTCAAGTGCTGCCAAGAAGAAAGTTTATTTGCTGTTAATTCTAAATTTTTGATTGTATTACTTAGTTCTATTGTTCTTTACTTAGTTTCTGTTTGGAAGATCTGTCCAGTAGTGAGAGAGGAGTGTTAATGTCACCCATTATTATTATGTTGTGGTCTGTTTGATCCTTGAAGGTGAGAAGGGTTTGTTTGACCTGCATAGATGCTCCATTGTTTGGGACATAAATATTTATAATTGTTACGTCTTACTGATGTATAATTTCATTAAGCAGTATGAAATGTCCTTCTTTGTCCCTTCTGACTAACTTTGGCTTGGAGTTCACTTTATCTGATATGAGGACCAAAACCCCTGTTTACACATTCCATGTGAGTGATCTGTTTTTTTCCCATCCTTTCACCTTCAGTCTGTGAATGTCTTTGCCTACAAGGAAGTCTGTTGGAGACAGCATATTATTGAGTCTTGTTTTTAATCCAATCTGCCAGTCTATGTCTTTTGATTGATGAGTTTATGCAGTTAACATTCAAGGTTATTATTGCAATGTGATTTGTGTTTCCAGTCATTTGGTTTATTTCTGGTTTTTAATTTGATTTAGTTCTCACTGTGACTTGCACAGTGAGGGAATCAGTAAATCCTATGGAGGTGTGGGCTAGTTGGAATTAAAAGACTGAAAAAGAGTATTAAGAAGTAAAGACAAAGGACACAAGAAGTATAGTTAAAGAAATAAAAGGCTGAAAAATAGTATTAAGAAGTAAAGACAAAGGACACAAGAAATATAGTTAAAGTAGGAGTTTCATGGGTGGTAAAGACTTGAAGGATCTGATCCTAACAAAGGGAAAAATCTGACAAATGCTTAATTTATGCTGAAACACATCAAGGGGAGATTTATTGTGAGAAAAAATTTTTCAAGATAAACTAGAAGCAAGCACCTGTAGGAAATTGACCTGAATGGAGACTTATCACTTGTGCAGTAATTCTTCCTGCACCAGGCAGCTGGTGCCTCATGGCTATTTGGGTGCTCTGGTATTTATGTCCACCTCTGGGGAGTTGTGTTTGAACCTAGTGCTATCTGAACCAATAATTCCACAGAACTCTCTTTGAACAGGACATTGCCAAAGCAACGGAGTGGTCTCAGATAAGAGAGATGACACTGAGAGTTCTCTCAGGGGCACACCTCCACTTAGAGATGACTCAGACAAGCCCACAGTTCATTCACAGCTCCCCATATTTAGTGTCTCCATTTACTGACTCTCCCTTTAGTGTAGTTTCTCCCTTTGCTGGTTTCCACTTTTTTTGTTCCATTTCATCTTCATGGAATAGTTTATTGTGAATGTAGGTGTTTTTGTTGCAAATTCTTTTAACTTTTGTTTATCATGGAAGATTTTTATTTCATCTTCAAAACTGAAGTTTAATTTTGCTGGATACAAAATTCTTGGTTGGCATTCATTTTCCTTCAGAGCTTGATATATGTTTTATTAAGAATTTTACTTGAGCCAGAAGGGAGAATCAGCAACAACCAAGAGTGTCAGGCTGTCTCAAACAAAGAACAAAGGTATAGTTTTCACAGCATCTCTGAGGTACAGAAGGAGTATCTTTTAGTTGCAACTGTACTCTCCTTCATCATGTCTTTTCATGAGACCCATTTCTCATTAGGATTCTAAGTCTCCATTTTTACCCTGCTAATAAGGTAAAGGTAGCTGTGAATTTACTTCAGTGATTATTCTATGCATGTATTTGCCCCTCACAAGCTGGAATCTGTCCCTTATCATCTGTAGAAATCTCTAATATTATTTTCAGAATAAAATGAACTGTTTTTCTGTCTTGATGGGTTGTTTTAATGATCTTGCTTTGTCTGATTTCAGCATCTTGGCATTTCTGCTGACCACAAAATCTCATAAAGTTGAGTTGACTACTCAGACTCCCATCTTCAGGCAAGTCTCATCAACCTATATAGTTGGAAATTAATGTTATAGATTCCAATGTAGACACTGGACATTTATCTTAAGGAATACATCTGTTGCTGACATTAATGCCATTCCTGGATCCCCCCACCCTCTTAAAGAGGCTAGACAACGATTGGGACAACTGAAGCAGGGAATGGTGACAAACACCTGTAATCCCAGCAACTCCAGAGGCTAAGGTAAATTTGAGGTCAGTATGGGCAACTTAGTGAGACTCTATCTTGAAAAAATTAAAAATAAAATGAGATTATATAATGATACTAACCATCTCAGAGTATTAGTGCAAGAATCAAATTAAATAATGTTAAGAATTCATAACACACAACAGCTGTTCAATAAATATTCATAAAAAAGGATGTCAGAGTACAGATTCCACTGCTAAAATGTATTCACATCTCAACCAAGCTCCAATTAGTCTCACCCCACAAACAATGTAGTCCCACCTGAGCCCTGACATTACTCCAACTCAAAACACTGAGGAGACAAAACCCCAAACCAATGACCAAGGCCCAAGGAAGAGCAATCAAAGAGGGACCTCAGGTCCCTCCCCTAGAGATCTACTCATGGAAAACAGAAATAAGTCTCATAAGAAATAAGATAATTACATGCTAAAAGATGCACATTAAAAAAAAAAAAAGGTAGGGAGACACACCTCAGCTGATGCACAGGTACAAAAACTCTGAAAACATGAGAAAATAGGCAAACAAAGTTGTCTCCCTAAACCTAAAATCTGCCAATAAAGATCCCATTGAAAATGATGTGAATCCAGAGAAAGATTACAACAAGCCTGATTATTAAAATGTTTTGTGTTCAATCAACTAAAAGACAATCTAAGAATTGAAATAAGAGAGCAAATTCAGGAGATGAAAGATCACTTTAAGAAACAGATAGAAACATTGAAAAGAAACCAGTTGGAACTTCTACAATTGAAAGACAGAATCAATCAAATTAAAATTCACTTGAAAGCATCACTTACAGATTAGATTGCATAGAAAATAGAACCTTAGTCCTTTATGACAGAACTTCAGGCTTTGAAAACAGGGCATATAAACTTGCATACAAAACAGTTCAATAAAGGGAAAATGAGAGGACATGATCAGAAAATACAAGAATTCGGGGACAATATCAAGAGACAAAGTTTGAGAATCACTGAGATAGAAAAGAACATAAAGATACAAGTTAAAGGCATTAAGAACAATGAAACAATTGCAGAAAACTTCTCCCATATCAGAAATTAGATAGACAGGCACATACAGGAGGTATACAGAACCCCAATAGACCTAATCATATGAGAATTTCTCCCATACACATCATAATCAAAATGTCTGACAGAAAATAAGCAAAGAATATTAAAAGTCACAAGAGAAAAAGCATTGGGTCACATTTAGAAGCAAACTTATAAGAGTCAGGTTCTGATTTCTTAAATCAGACCCTAAAATCAGAGAGGGCCTGGAATGAGATATTCCAAACTCAAAAAGAAAACAACTGTTGTCAAGTTTACTATGCCCAACAAATTTCAGGGGGAAATAAAAGCTCTCTGTGACAAGAATAAATTAAAAAGAATAAATAAATAAACAAAAATTAATGACCACTAAACCAGTACTACAAAGAATACTCAAAGATAAATTGCACAGAAATGAACCAAAAAGCAAACCCCATCCATATAGATAAAGATCAATAGAAGAGTAACCTATCAAATGAGAATCAAGACAGTATAAAATATAGCAAAACATCAAAATGGCAGGAAAACACAAACACATATCCATACTAACACTGAATGTTAATGGTCTCAATCCCCCAATTAAAAGACATATAATGGATCAAAAAAATACCCAACTATATACTGTTTATAAGAGACTCAGATTGTAAGCAAAAACACCCATAGTTTGAAGGTAAAAGGAAAGAAAAAAATATTCCATGCAAACAGATTCCAAAAACAAGCAGGAGGAGCTATTCTCATATTTGCCAAAGCAGATCTCAAACAAAAAATAATTAGAAGAGACAAAAAGACCACTGCATCCTGGTAAAGGGAAGAAGTCAACATGAAGATAAAATGATAGCAAATATTTATGTCTCAAATATTTGTGCACCCATTTATATAAATAAAATACTCCATGACAAATTCTGACACACCCAACATGATAATACTGGATGATTCCAACACAACCTTATCATCAATAAACAGGTCATTAAGATATAAAATCAGTAAAGGTATTTTTAACCTGAATAAAACTATGAATCAAATGGACCTAACAGACATCTACAGTATATTTCACCCAAACCAACTGAGTTCACATCTTTTCTGAGTCTGTCTCTTTTTCCGAAATAGATCATGTTCTAAGTTGCAAAGTAAATCTTAGAAAATACAAAAAAGAATAAAATCCCATGTATTCTATCAGATCATAATGGAGTGAACATAGATATCAATAGCAAAAAAGTAATAGAAACCACATAAACACAAGAAGAATGGATCAAAGAAGAAATGAGAGTAGAAATGAAAAAAATTCTTAGAAATGTATGAGAATAGAGATACATATATCAAAATCTCTGGGATAGTATGAAAACTGCGCTAATAGGAAAATTTATAGCACTGAGTACTTAAATTAAAAAAGAATAGAGAGAGAACCAAGATGGCGGACTAGAGGGAGGCTGCGTTCCTTGTCCCTCTGTAACTCCGGTTTCAAGCAGAGAATATCTATTTCTTGGTGAGGCAGTTTTCACTGCTTATCGATCCTCTGCTGTTTACCCCGTTTGTCTGCTGTGATCACTTGCAGTCTGCCAGGATATCAGCGCCTTTTTTGAGTGCAGAATGCTCACTGTCAGGCACCTATCATCTGCCATTTGCCTGCCTCTTGCCTGTCCATCACCTGTCTTCCATCTATCCATCACCCACTGCATGAGGTTCACCTCCCAATCTTCTGACAAGAGTCAGCAAACTGATTGCCGACCTCCAGTGGAGCACCAGCTGCCTGCTGTTGCCTGAAAGTTCACTGTAACAGTACCTGCAGGTTTGATTACACGTGGCTGCCACCATTTTGAGACAACAGACAGGCCCCATAGGATCCCTCAGCCTGACCGATCACTCCCTGCCTCTGGGGCCCTCACATTGACTGACTGCTTCCTGCCGCCAGGACCCCCAGACAAACTGACTGTGCCCAATCACTGGGACCCCAGACTGACTGATTGCAACCAGCCTCCAGGATTTCACAACCACACCAAACACGCCTGACCTCCAGGAAACCTGACTGCCTAACCACACCCCACCTTCAGGACCTCCAGCTGACCATGGCCACACCCTGAGCTGCAGCTCTCCATTTGCCAACACATTTGGAAGCCAGAGCGGCCATCTTGGATAATCCTGGAAGTCGTAGCTCCGATCTTTAGGTGGGACAAATCCCATCCTGAGATGCCTGCTGGAGGCTTGAAGCTCATTGTCAGGTACCTCTCACGCAACAGGCTACTGAACTCTGGGAGGTTTTATTACTATATGACCGTAATACTGTAGATTTTCTTTTTTCTCCTTATTGAAAAAGTTTAAATTTTTATTTCTTTACTTTTCTTGCTCTCTTTTCCCTTTTGTATACTTATTCCCTCAGAGTCTCTTTCTCCCTTTTTTGCATGCTAACATCCAATTTCTTTTGATTACACTCTCACCCTTTCTATTATCTAGAACTTCTGTATATTCTTTTCTTATCCCATTAACAACTACATTCTACATCCCTCTGCATCCTCTTTGTCCTCCATTAGAGACTGCAGACCTTATTGCAAATCTGTTTATTTTACTGATGATAATATTTGAACTCATTCTGTTTATTACGACAATATTGTTATTGTCCTCATAAGGGCTATTTGGTCTAGGATTGCATAGTGTCTGAATTGGGCACTGCTAATATTGATCTCCCCTTAAAGAAAAAGTTTTGGAAACCTATAGGGCCACTATAAGCCTATAGGGGGAAATCTGCAATACCCCAGATCTGCACTGCTAGAGGAGAAGATACATGAATGACATGAAAAAATAAGAAAAGAAAATGATCCAAACAAATCTAGATCTAAATTAATAGAATCCAATGACATATGTTAGAAGAAATGTCAGAAAAGGACTTCAGATTATACATGATTAAGATGATTTGTGAAGCAAAGGATGAGATAAGAGAGCAAATGCAGGCAATGAATGATAATACCAATAAGCTGAAAGAGCACCTGCAGGAAGCAAAAGATCATTTCAACAAAGAGATAGAGATTCTCAAGAAAAACCAAACGGAAATCCTTGAAATGAAGGAAACAATAAACCAAATAAAACCTCAATGGAAAGCATCACCAAAAGACTAGACCACTTGGAAGACAGAACCTCAGACAATGAAGACAAAATATTGAATCTTGAAAATAAAGTTTCCCAAACAGAGAAGATGGTAAGAAATCATGAACAGAATCTCCAAGAACTATGGGACATCAAGAAAAGACCAAATTTAAGAATTATTGGGATTGAGGAAGGCACAGAGATACAAACCAAAGGAATGAACAACCTATTCAATGAAATAATATCAGAAAAATTTCCCAAACCTGAAGAATGAAATGGAAAATCAAGTACAAGAGGCTTACAGAAAATCAAACACAAAACCACAACAGATCCACACCAAGGCACATTATAATGAAAATGCCTAACATTCAAAATAAAGATAGAATTTTGAAGGCCGCGAGAGAAAAGCATCAGATTATATATAGGGGAAACCAATACGGATAGCAGCCAACTTCTCAACGCAGACTCTAAAAGATAGAAGGACTTGGAACAATATATTTCAAGCTCTGAAAGAACATGGTTGCCAACCAAGAATCCTATACCAGGCAAAACTAACCTTCAGATTTGAAGATGAAATAAAATCCTTCCATGATAAACAAAAGTTAAAAGAATTTACAAATAGAAAGCCTGCACTACAGAATGTTCTCAACAAAATATTCCATGAGGAGGAAATGAAAAGCAATGTAGGTCAGCAAAGGGAGGAACTACTTTAGAGAAAACCACTCAAAGGAGAAACCAAGCCAACTTAAAAAACAAAAATAAGCCCAAATGACTGGGAATATGAATTATATCTCAATAATAAACCTGAACATTAATGGCCTAAACTCATCAATCAAAAGACATAGACTGGCAGAATGGATTAAAAAGAAAGATACAACAATATGCTGCCTGCAAGAGACTCATCTCATAGAAAAAGACATCAACAGACTAAACGTGAAAGGATGGGAAAAAACCTACCACGCACATGGACTCTGTAAAAAAGCAGGGGTTTCCATCCTTATATCAGAAAAAGTGGACTTCAAGCCAAAGTTAGTCAGAAGGGATAAAGAAGGACATTTCATACTGCTTAAGGGAAACATAAATCAGGAAGACATAACGATAGCGAATATTTATGCCCCAAACAATGGTGCATCCCTGTACGTCAAATAAATCCTTCTCAATTTCAGCACTCACATAGACCACAACACGATAATTCTGGTGACTTTAACACACCGCTGTCACCACAAGATAGATCTTCCAAACAAAAGCCAACCAAAGAAATCATAGACCTCAATAACACAATCAATAACCTAGACTTAATAGGCATATATAGAATAGTCCATCCATCAACGAGCGGATTCACTCTCTTCTCAGCAGTACATAGAACCTTCTCGAAAATAGACCATATGTTATGTCACAAAGCAGCCCTTAGGAAATGCAAAAAAATAGAGATACTGCCTTGTGTTCTATCAGATCACAATGGACTGAGAGTAGAAATCAATGAAAAAATAAAAAACAGAAATTACTCCAACACCTGGAGACTAAATAATATGCTATTGAATGAAACATGGATAACAGAAAACTTCAGGGAGGAGATAAAAAAATTCTTAGAGGTCAATGAGAATGACCATACAACATATCAAAATCTCTGGGACACTATGAAAGCGGTTCTAAGAGGAAAATTCATTGCATGGAGTGCATTCCAGAAAAGAATGAAAAGTCAACAACTAAATGACCTAACATTACAGCTCAAAGCCCTAGAAAAAGAAGAACAGAATAACAGCAAAAGTAGTAGAAGACAGGAAATAATTAAAATTAGAGCTGAAATCAATGAAATTGAAACAAAAGAAACTACTCAAAAAATTGACAAAACAAAAAGTTGGTTCTTTGAAAAAATAAACAAAATAGACAAACCCTTAACCACATTAACAAAGAGAAGGAGAGAGAAAACTCAAATTACTATAATTTGTGATGAAAAAGGAAATATCATGACAGACACCACTGAGATACAGAACATAATGAGAAGCTACTTTGAAAATCTGTATTCCAATAAAATAGAAACTAGTGAAGACATTGACAAATTTCTAGAGACATATGCTCCTCCCAAACTGAACCAGGAGGACATAAACTTTTTTTTTTTTTTTTTTGCGTTGCTGGGGATCAAACCCAGGGACTTGTGCTTGCAAGGCAAGCACTCTACCAACTGAGCTATCTCCCCAGCCCACATACACATTTTAAACACATCAATATCAAGCAATGAAATAGAAGAAGCCATTAAAAACCTACCATACAAGAAAAGCCCAGGACCAGACGGATTCTCAGCCGAGTTTTACAAGACCTTCAAAGAAGAACTCATTCCAATACTTCTCAAAGTATTCCAGGAAATAGAAAAGGAGGGTACCCTACCAAACTCATTCTATGAAGGTAATATCACCCTCATACCCAAACCAGGCAAAGACACATCGAGGAAAGAAAATTTTAGACCAATATCCTTGATGAATATTGATGCAAAGATCTTTAACAAAATATTGGCAAACCGTATCCAAAAACATATTAAGAAAATCATGCACCACGATCGAGTGGGGTTCATCCCTGGAATGCAAGGATTGTTTAACATTCTTAAATCAATAAACATAATTCATAATGTCAATAAACTTAAGGATAAGAATCATATGGTTATTTCAATTGACAGAGAAAAAGTGTTTGACAAAATACAACATCACTTCATGCTCAAAACACTAGAAAAAATAGGAATAGGAGGAACATACCTGAACATTGTAAAGGCTATTTATGCTAAGCCCATGGCCAACATCATTCTTAATGGAGAAAAACTGAAACCATTCCCTTTAAAAACAGGAACAAGATAGGGATGTCCTCTTTTACCATTTCTATTCAACATTGTCCTCGAAACTCTAGCCGGAGCAATTAGACAGACTAAAGAAATTAAAGGGATATGAATAGGACAAGAGGAAGTTAAGCTGTCACTATTTGCAGATGACATGATTCTATATTTAGAGGATCCAAAAAACTCCTCCGTAAAACTTCTAGACCTCATCAATTAATTCAGCAAAATAGCAGGCTATAAAATCAACATGCATAAATCTAAAGCATTTTTATACACAAGCAATGAAACATCTGAAAGGGAAATGAGGAAAACAACTCCATTTGCAATAGCCTCAAAAAAATAAAATACTTGGGAATCAATCTAACCAATGAGGTAAAAGATCTCTACAATGAAAACTACAAAACATTGAACAAAGACATTAAAGAAAACCTTAGAAGATGGAAAGATCTCCCATGTTCTTGGAGAGGCAGAATTAATATTGTCAAAATGGCCATACTACCAAAAGTGCTATACAGATTCAATGCAATTCCAATTAAAATCCCAATGATGTACCTTACAGAAATAGAGCAGGCAATTATGAAATTCATCTGGAAGAATAAGAAACCCAGAATAACTTCAGCAATCCTTAGCAGGATGAGTGAAGCAGGAGGTATTGCAATACCAGAACTTCAACTATACTACAAAGCAATAGTAACAAAAATGGCATGGTATTGGTATCAAAATAGACAGGTAGATCAATGGTATAGAATAGAGGACACAGACACAAACCCAAATAAATACAATTTTCTCATACTAGACAAAGATGCCAAAAATATGCAATGGAGAAAAGATAGCCTCTTCAACAAATGGTGCTGGGAAAACTGGAAATCCATATGCAACAGAATGAAACTAAACCCCTATCTCTCACCCTGCACAAAAATCAACTCACAATGGATCAAGGACCTTGCAATCAGGCCAGAGACCCTGCATCTTATAGAAGAAAAAGTAGGTCCAAATCTTCAACTTGTTGGCTTAGGATCGGACTTCCTTAACAGGACTCACATAGCACAAGAAATAAAAACAAGAATCAATAACTGGGATAAATTCAAACTAAATAGCTTTCTCTCAGCAAAGGAAACTATCAGCAATGTGAAGAAAGAGCCTACAGAGTGGGAGAATATCTTTGCCACTCATACTTCAGATAGAACGCTAATTTCCAGAATCTATAAAGAACTCAAAAAACTCTACACCAAGAATACAAATAACCCAATTAACAAATGGGCTAAGGAAATGAACAGACACTTCACAGAAGAAGATCTACAAGCAATCAACAAACATATGAAAATATGTTCACCATCTTTAGTAATAAGAGAAATGCAAATCAAAACTACACTAAGATTCCATCTCACCTCAATTAGAATGGTGAATATCAAGAATACTAGCAATAATAGGTGTTGGAGAGGATGTGGGGAAAAAGGTACACTCATACATTGCTGGTGGGGCTGCGAATTAGTGCAGCCATTCTGGAAAGCAGCGTGGAGATTCCTTAGAAAACTTGGAATGGACCCACCATTTGACCCAGCTATCCCACTCCTTGGCCTATACCCAAAGGACTTAAAATCAGCATACTACAGAGATACAGCCACATCAATGTTCATAACTGCTCAATTCACAATAGCCAGATTGTGGAACCAACCTAGATGTCCTTCAATTGATGAATGGATAAAGAAACTGTGGTATATATATACAATGGAATATTACTCAGCTATAAAGAATAATAAAATTATGGCATTTGCAGGCAAATGGATGAAATTGGAGAATATCATGCTAAGTGAGATAAACCAATCTCAAAAAACCAAAGGACGAATGATCTCGCTGATAAGCGGATGATGACACATAGTGGGGGGTGAGGGGGGCAAGAATGGAGGAAGGAGGGACTGTATAGAGGGAAAAGAGGGGTGGGAGGGGCAGGGGAAGGAAAAAATAACAGAATGAATGAAACTTCATTACTATGTAAATGTAATGTAAATGTATGATTACACAAATGGTATGCTGTTACTCCATGTACAAACAGAAACAACATATATCCCATTTGTTTACAATAAAAATAAATTTAAAAAAATAGAGAAATCCCAAATAAATAAACTTATGCTCCATTTCCTTAGAAAAATAAGAGCAAACGATTCCCAAATCAGAAGACAGAAAATAATCAGGATTAGAGCTGAGAGAATTAAGAAACAATACAGAAATGAAGATTTGGTACCTTGAAATGATAAATAAGATTGAAAAACCTTTAACCAAATTAACCAGAAGAATGAGAAAGATCAAAGAAATAAAATAAGATGAAAAAGGAGATATCACCCCAAACCTACTGAAATCCAGAGGATCATCAGAAATTACTTTGCAAAGTTTACTCCAATAAACTGAAAAATCTAGAAGACATTGACAAATTTCTTGACACACATAACCTACCCAAATTGAACCAGTAAGATATAGAAAACATAAATAGTACAATATCAAGTAATGAAATAGAAATAGTAATTAAAAGCCTTCCAAAAAAGAAAAAGTCCATAACAAGATATATTCTCAGCAGTGTTCTACCAGACATTTACAGAAGAAATAACACCAGTATTTCTCAAATAATTTCATGAAATTGAAAGGAACACTCCCAAATGCATTCTATGAAGTCAGTGTAACCCAGATATCAAAAGTAGGAAAAGACCCATCTAACAAATAAAACCACAGACTACTATCCCTGATGAACAGAGATGCAAAAAGCTTTAATAAAATATTAGCAGAACACATTCAAAAGCATGTAAAGAAGATAATACAAAATGATCCATTGGGTTTCATTCCAGGGATGTGAGGTTGGTTCAACATATGCAAATCAATAAATATAATTCACCATTTAAATGGAATGAAGGACAAGAATCACTTGATAATCTCAAGAGATATAGAAAAGGTCTTTGATGAAATCCAGCACCCATTCATGTTAAAAATACTGGAGAAAATAGGGATGGAAGATATTTACCTCAACATCATAAATGCTATTTATGACAAATCCAAAGCCAAAATCATACTGAAAAGAGAAAAATTAAAGGCTTTTCCACTAAAGTCAGGAACAAGACAAGGCAGTTCACTCTCACTACTCCTATTCAATATAGTCCTGAAAGCGTTAACCGGAGTTATCAGGTGAGAGAAGAAAATCAAGGGGATTCAAATAGGAACAGAAGTCAAACAATTTGTTTGCTGATGACATGAACCTATATCTAGAAGACCCCAAAAAACTCTAAACACTCCACCAAAAGACTTCTAAAGCTTATAAATAAGTTCAGCAAAGTAGCAGAATACAAGCTCAATATTCATAAATTAATGACTTTCCATTAGTTGAGGAAGAAATCAGGAAAGTCATTGCATTCACAATAACCTAAAAAACTGAAACATCCAAAAACTACCACTACCACCACCAACAAAACCATTTGGGAATTAATTTGACCAATGAGGTAAAAGAGCTTCATAATGAAAATAATAGAATACTAAAGAAAGAAATTGAAGAACTTAGAAGACAGAAAGACCTCATATTCTTGGATAGGCAGAATTAATATTATCAATATCACTGTACTACCAAAAGTGCTATACAGATTCAATGCATTTCCCATCAAAATATCAAAACCACCCTTCTTCTCCTCCTCCTTCTCCTCCTCTTCCTCCTCCTCCTCCTCCTCCTCCTCCTCCTCTTCCTCCTCTTCCTCCTCTTCCTTATTCTTCTTTTAGTACTGGGGATTGAACACAGAGGTGTTTAGTCCCTGAGCCATGTCCCCAGTTTTCTTTCTTTCTTTCTTTCTTTCTTTCTTTCTTTCTTTCTTTCTTTCTTTCTTTCTTTCTCTTTCTTTCTTTCTTTCTTTTCTTTCTTTCTTTCTTTCTTTCTCTTTCTTTCTTTCTTTCTTTCTTTCTCTTTCTTTCTTTTTCTTTCTTTCTTTCTTTCTTTCTTTCTTTCTTTCTCTTTCTCTTTCTTTCTCTTTCTTTCTTTCTTTCTTTCTTTCTTTCTTTCTTTCTTTCTTTCTCTTTCTCTTTCTTTCTTTATTTATTCTTTTGAGACAGGATCTTGCTAAGCTGATTAGGGCCTCACTAATTTGCTGAAGGTGACTTAACTTGTGATCTCTCTGACTCAGTCTCTGAGTTGCTGGGATTTCAGGAATGTGCCACCATGCCCAGTCCCAATATCATTCTTTACAGAGCCATCCTTCAATTTGCTTGGAAGAATAAGGGACCCAGAATAGCCAAAATAATACTGAAAGAGAAAAGTGATGCAGGAGGCATAACAGAACCTGATCTGAGGTTATACTAGAGCTGCAGTGTCAAAATCAGCATGGTACTGGCATCAAAATAGACATGAAGATCAGAGTAAGAGAACAGAAGACAGATAAGCTCACATACTTAAAACCATCAGATACTTGACAAAGGGGCATATATTTTGGAGAAAAGACAGTCTTTAATGAATGGTACAGTGAAAACTGCACAGTTATATGTAGAAGAAAGAAACTAGATCCTTATTTCTCACCCTGCACAAAAATAAAATCAAAATGGATCAAATACTTAGGAATTAGGCCAGAAATCTTGAAACTTCTCTAAGGAAATAGTCTACACTTATATTGGTTTGGGCATCAGCTTCCTAAAAAGTCCCCAAAAGTGTAATAAATAAAACCAATAATCAATAAGTGGGATACCATTAAATTAAAAAGCTTCTGCACAGCAAAGGAAACAATTAATGGCACAAAAGAAAGAGATGATAGAATGGGAGAAAATATTTGTCAGTTACTCTTGTGACAGGGATTAATGGTCAAAGTACATAAAAATCTTGAGAAACTCAACACCAAAATAACAACTAATCCAATCAATAAATGGGTAAAAGAACTAAACAGAAACTTCCCAAAAGAATAAATACAAATGGTCAATGAATATATAAAAAATGTTCAACACCTGTTGAAATCAGGAAAATGCAAATCAAAACTTCATTAAAATTTCATCTTACTCTAGTAAGAATGACAATGATCAAGAATATGAACATTAATGAATGGTGAGAAGGATGTGGGAAAAATGGCATACTTGAAGATTGTTGGTGGGACTGCAGACTAGTACAACCACTCAGGAAAGCAGTCTGGAAATTCCTCCGAAAAGTACAGATGGGACCACCATCAGACCCAGCTATCCCACTACTTGCTATTTTCCCACATGAAGTAAAATCAACATATTATAGCCATATAGCTACTTCAATATTTATAGCAGCATGATTCACAACAGGTAATTCATGGAGTCAACCCAAATGCCCATCAAAAAATAAATGGATGAAGAAAATGTGGTATATATACACAAAGGAATTCTACTCAGGCATAAAGAATAAAGAAATTATGACATTTGATTGTAAATGGATGGGAATGGAGAACATCATTATAAGTGAAATAAGCCAGACTCAGAAACTCAACAGTTGAATGCTTTTTTCTCATGTGGAAACTAGAGTAAAATAAAGGAAAGGAGGGAAGGACAGGATGTCATAGAGATACAGGGAAGATCAGTAGTAGAAGAAGGAGATCAAGAGGTAGAGTGGAAATTTGAGAAAGAGTAGGTAGGTAATGTGGAATGAATTCTAAAAATATTATGTTATATGCATATGTAGATATACCACAGGGAATTTCACCTTTATATATAAGTAAAATGAACCAATCAAATGTAGATAAATAGATGAGTGAAAGGAAGTCAAGTAACGTACAGGAAAAAGGACAGGCAAGGAGAGAGATGAAGGAAGAAAAAAAAAGAGGAGATGGTGAACTGAAATTGAATTTTATATATGTATGACTTTGTCAGGGGGAACCCAATTACTATTGAGAATGGTAAAACTCTAATAAAAAAAAGTTGAATTGTTTTTCTTACAAATTCAAGTTTATAATACCCTTGGAATTGATTTTAATCCTATGTATGATACTTGGTAATATATTAATTTTATTTTTTTCCTTGTTGATTCAACTGTCCAGTGAAATTTACTGAAAAAAAAATTCTATGACTGTTCATTACACCTGTGAATTGAATCAATTTTTTATATATCCAACAGCTGTGTTTTTAT
Organism: Sciurus carolinensis; assembly: GCF_902686445.1. NCBI lineage: Eukaryota > Metazoa > Chordata > Mammalia > Rodentia > Sciuridae > Sciurus > Sciurus carolinensis. Next base: position 122,718,525 of record NC_062223.1, read on the forward strand.
GCTTTCTACTCTCTTCCATTTGTCCATTTTTTCTTACCTTACAATCCACACCATATAGTTTTAGTTGTTATAAAGAAAAATAATAAATAGAAATTTGTAATTATCTTTAACCTGAGGAGTAACCAAAAATGCATTTTAAAAAACAGTTGGTTGACAATTTTTTATGGAAAAAAATTGACATTTTAAAATTGGTAATAAATACTACTAGTAAAGTCTATCATTATAAGTACTGCTGCTAACAAAGTTATTAGACAATAATCTTAAAAACTATAGTAATTATAAATGTTATAGTATTACTAATTTGGTGACAGGAGCCTTAAATAGAGACAACAGTATGGTGAAGACGTTTATTATAATTTATTATACACACATGTCTATGGATCTATCCATGTGGCTAGCTGTTTATCCATAGATCCATCAATCCATTCATACTCCTACCTATCATTCTATCTGTATTTGTTTATTTGGATAATAAATGGAAAACAGTTAAAAATTAAATGCTCAGAATACTTAAGATGGTTGATTAAGTGGGTATGCATATCATATAGAACAAAAGCTATTGTAAAATGATTGTAACAATTGAGTGATATAGAAAATATTTTTGAAAAATTAAATTAAAATCATGTTAAACAAAAATAAGTAAAACTATATATATAAGATACTTTTATGAATCATGTGGTGGTGTGATTGGAAAGAGCCCACTTTCCAAGGTAGAGGGAGTGTGGTATTTCTATTGCTTTCTGACAGGTACTCAAATAGGTTACACATTTTCAAACTACTTCCTTAATGAATAAATCAAATTATAAAATAATGAAGCAGAGAGTGAACCAGGGATAAGGAAGGAGATGAAAGTCTCTAATTACTCCCTTTGCTCCTTGCTTTGGAGGACTGCACTATTGGGGATATTGTCTCCAAAGAGTTCAAGCCCATTATTACTCAAAGTCATTATGAATTTAGAATTTAAGAATCAAATTGATACTAGGGCTGAATAAGGAACATATGTCTTGGATTCAAGAGGATAAAGCACAGAATCTTGGCTCTACACCATGGCAAATTATGCAAAGTAGAGTTCAGGCTTTTTGAACTCATTCTTCTTGTCCAGAAACTTTAGGAAAAACCTGTACCCACATCACAAGTGCTTTCCATCAGCTGGTAGGTGTCTGAAGCTCTGCCTGCTTCTGTTCATCTTGTTCAGTTCACACAGCTTTCTTGCTCTCCTCCATCCTTCTGAGGTGCTCTGTGTCCTGGTCATTTCACCTGCTCAACCAAGGCAAGGAGGAGACTTATGGGCCTGAAGAGAGTCTTACCTGTGGTGGAGTTCAGTGACTCAGTAATGAGCCAGCACTGAGGAAGCCATGGAGCAGGAGGGGTGTGTGTGGTGTGTGTGTGTGTGTGTGCAGAATGGTTTGTAGGGCGAGGTGGGTGATATGGAAGGAGATAGGTATTTGTTCAGGAATTTTATTTTATTTTTTAATAATCATTCCCACTCGACATCTATTCATTTTATCAATAAGACAACTTTCTCTAACAGATGTTATATATTTTCATTTGTTACTAATGACAAAGGGATAATGCAAAAATCAGTGAGTTTATTGATAATAAATAACTCAAAAATTTTATCAAAATCTAATATAAAATGTTAGGGTTTAATGTTAGGAAAAAATCATCTAGCTTGCCCTCTTTGCAGGAGGATGACTCTATCTGTTTCCCTGAAAGTTGATCCTGCATATTTTACTTAAAATATTCTGTGGCAGAAACTGAGTGCTTCCACTCAAGTCAATGACTGTTTTCATGATGAGGTGAAGACTGTGTTTGGATATTTTTCTCTTGGCTGATGTGAGATCCTTTCTTGAGGACAGGTGTTCATGAAGGTGTGGTATGAAATCCTCCCTGAAGAGGACATATGAGAAGAATTTTAAGATACCAAGGGAATTTGTGATATTTGCACTTTGCCTGCACGCTTTTGGGCCAGACACCTGTGCCATTTAGCAGAGTGAATTTGGTTACTGGAAACAGAGAGGTTCTGATTAAAGGGAGAGTATATGATTATCTAACCTACAATATGTTCTTTTAATTCTGCCAGTTTATTTATACGACAAAGTTTGAGAGTCTGAAGAACAACATTTTCCTGACCCAAATGTCTTTCTCTGCTTTTTAAAAATCCTATGAATCCTTCAGAATCCATTTCTAATTATATACTCATCACAACTGTAATGATTTTGTTATTACTGCATTATCACACTTTCCTTAGTCTTTTATGCACAAGGATTAGTCGACGGCAGTTTTATTAGTTGTTTGCAGCTAAGTGCCAAACACCATACAAGGCATTTTATATTCATTGTTTCACTGAAGTCTCACAAAGACCTATGAGATAGAAAATATTATTACACGTTTTTCTTTTGAGCAGAGAGGTTAAATAATTTGCTCAAGGACACAGAAGTAGTAAATGGAAAAATCGGGTCTGGTTAGAAATCATTTAATGTAACTCCAGAGTGAGATTTTCATTATTTTATTCATCTTTATATTTCTGCTAGGCAAATAGAAAATGAATGTGTGAGAGATTATGTTGATTGTCAAGGCCCAAATTAAAGTTTGAATAGCATCCTGGGCTGGAAAGGAGCCTCTTTGTGTTGCCTGTGCCTTGCTGGGTTCTCAGTCCAGTCAAACATTGGTGAGGACACCTCACACGGGCTGAGTGGTAGGCTGATGACGGCAGTGGTCTGAAGACTCCCACTTTCTTCACACCTGCATTACTGCCACTAAGGACACCCCCCAAGATCTTGTTCACAGTGACAGTCTTTATCCTCATCAAAACTGAAGTCATGCAGGACAGGGTAACAGAGCAGCAAGCTGAAGCAATCTGAATAGATTTCTTATTTTGTGTTAACAAACCCCGCTCAGAGTAGAGGGAAATTTGGCATCGCCGGTGGTGATACATGGTAGGTAAGATGCAAATAAGATGGAAAAAAGAGAAATGAGAAACTGGGGTTTCAGAAAATGTAATTCAGATTGTACCTTAGTTTATCTAGTTCTGAGAGTAGTTAATAAAGCTTAATATTAGTGATACTATTGGAATTTGCAATCATGAGGTCGGCAGTGTAGAAGAAAAGTGAGCTGAGAGCAGAATTTCCAGTGGGATGCTGTAGTTATTTATATCACCCATGCAACACCTTCTAGGCTCTGTGAGTTTTGCATGTGTGAGCAGGTGTTGGACATGAATCATATTCTTTTCAGTTGAATATAAGTGAAAGAGAAAGTGAGTATTACTGAAGTTAAGGTAAACAAGTCACTGTATACAATTTGCTTATTTTTTTCTGTGTATGTGTTTAGGTAGTTGGCTATTTACAAACAAGCTATGACTTGGATGATACTAAAATGATATTGTACCTATAATAAATCTTTCTTGGAGATGGCATTGAAATGTGCAAGCGTGTTTGATGATGAAACAGACAATTTAAATTCAATTGGTGATAAGACTTTATTAGATTACTGTAAGACATTTGCCAAGTATAAATTATTCTCTCATATCACTTAACTTGGAAAAAAAACACAAACACTCCAAGACCAATTTAACACATTACTTAATTTGAGTCCAGATTTATTGCTGGTCTCTTTCCCTCCTTGGACTTCTTGCTGGCAGCCACTCCTGAGGGGGAGATCACTCTGGGGAAGGTGTTCTCAGATCCTCCTGGGCTTATGTCACCATTATTGCTTTGCTTCAGGCCTCCCTGCACCCGAGCATGAACAACTACACCTCCGTGAAGGAGTTCATCCTGTTGGGACTTCCTCACACTGAAGGGCTGGAGAACATGATCTTTGTCCTGTTTCTGGCCTTCTACCTCTTGGCCCTGCTGGGGAACCTGCTCATCTTGGCCACCATTCTGGCTTCGTCCAGCCTGCACACCCCCATGTATTTCTTCCTGGGAAACCTGTCAGTGTTTGACATCTTCTTCCCTTCTGTGAATTCCCCCAAGATGATGGCCTCCCTGGCGGGGAGAAGCCACACCATCTCTTACTGGGGTTGTGCCTCCCAGGTCTTCTTCTACCACACCCTGGGTGGCACCGAGTGCTTCCTCTACACGGTGATGGCCTATGACCGCTTTGTGGCCATTTGTCATCCCATGCGCTACACAGTCATCATGAGCCACAGGGTGTGCACCAGCCTGACAGTGTGCACGTGGCTGGGGGGCTGTGTGCATGGGAGCGTCCTGGCGTTCCTCATCTTTAGGTTGCCCTACTGTGGGCCCAATGAGGTGGACAGTTTTTTCTGTGACATTCCGGCGGTGCTGTCCCTGGCCTGTGCAGACACTTCTCTGGCACAGATGGTGAGTTTCACCAACATAGGTGTGGTTGCCCTGGTGTGTTTTCTCCTCATCCTGACTTCTTACACCCGCATTGTTCTCTCTATATTGAAAATCCGTTCCTCTGAAGGCAGGCGCAGAGCCTTCTCCACCTGCAGTGCCCACCTGACCTCCATCCTCTTGTTCTATGGACCGGTGTTTCTCGTCTATCTCAGACCTGCTTCCAGCCCCTGGCTGGATTCTGTTGTTCAGGTGTTAAACAGTATTGTCACCCCTTCCCTCAATCCTTTGATTTATTCCTTAAGAAACAAGGATGTGAAAGTGGCCCTGAGGAAAGTGTTATTTCAAGTGACCCATCTTTCTGGGTTATAAGGTATTAGAGTAATTCTTCTCTGAGATGCTTTGGGAATTTGCTTCTGGTTCACTTCCCTTATATCAGAATCATTGCCAAATAGTGAGCTGGGAAAAGGAAATATCTATCATTAATTCAGAATCATATATATCATGGGGTAGAGAATTGTTGGACTGAAATACCAATTTCCCCTTTTAAAGAAAATTTTCTGATTAACTCAGGCTTTTCTCCTTTTTTAATTTGCCAAAACAACATGACTTTTCTGTTCCACCAGGTCTGTCCTTGTGGAACTCTATTTAGATCATTTATTCTATGGCTTTAAGAATTTTTTAGGTCATAGACTATCTTATCCTTGCATCTACCCCCACTTTCCTTTCTTCCTTTACAAAATTTGTGCCTTATTTTATTCTATTACAGTATCACTCTGGTCTTTCTTTTATTTCTCAATTAATTTTTCTATTAGAGCTTTATAGTTATACATAATAGTTGGGTTCATCCCAACAAACTCATACATGCATGGAAATCCTTTTCACTCTGGAGTTTCAATGAAGGTGTATTCTATAAGGAATAAAATTTAAAAGTAAGATTGCACAGTTTGGTAAATATGGTAAATATGAGTTTGTACTGTCAATTGATTTAAAAACCATCTAGTCAAGAACAAGGAAGAGTACTTTTTTTGCAGGGAGAGCTCTTAGGATTTAAAAAAGAAGACACTGAATCAAGCATCTTTGAATATGGGCATTGGGAAGTCTCAGGAAGCAAGGAGAATGTTTCACACACTGTCAGGACAGCTCATGTATTTCATTCCAGAAGTTGCAGTTTAGCCCTGCTCCCCAGGTCAGCATGAAACCAGGTAGGTTTGTACAGACAAGTCTGTTCAAAAGTTCAGCCATGGATATGCCTAGGATTAGGTTTAACAAGGTCCTTTGACACTGTTTTACATGCCCCAGGCTAAGATGTTTCACTTTTCTACCTGACAACACTCAGTTTGCAATCTCTTTGGCTTTAGGCATATCTTCAGGTTACAATATAATTCAATTTGGAGCATTTTTTTTTTTTTGATGTTGGACATGGTTCATCATTTCTCAGAGAAAAAGTTGGTTAATCAGTATGGAAGTTCTCCAAAAGACCAGTCCTGGAAACACTATATGACCCAGTTACACCATTGGTATTTATCCGAAAGAACTGAAGTCAGCATACTAGAGTGACACATGCATACCATGTTTACAGCAGCACAGTTCACAAAAGCCAAACTATGGAATCAACCTAGGTGCCCATCAACAGATGAATAAATAAGGAAAATGTGTTACTTATACACAATCGAGTTTTTTTTCAGTCATAAAGAAAAATGAAATTGTGTCATTTACAGAAAAATGGATGTAACTTAAGACCATTATATTAAGTGAAATAAACCAAACTCAGAGTGTCAGGGGTCATATGTTTTCTCTCATATGTGGAAGTGAGGGAAGAAAAAGGAAATAAAGGGTAGGGGATGATCACATGAAAAGCAAAGGGAGATCAGTAGAATAGAGGTAAGTTACAGGGGGTGGGGAGAAGCAAGGAGGGGGAAATTGCTGGTGAGGGACATTGGCCCAATCAAATTGTTATATTGTGTGTATGTACAATTATGTAACAACAAATTTTATTATTATTTGTACAATTATAATGCGCCAATAAAAATTTGGAGAGAAAATACGAAAAGAAGCTGGTTCATCTATTTGTATAAACTGATAAAATGAATTTTGTAAATTTGCAGAGGAAAGACTTTTACAAAGGGATCTAAATTTTTGTAGGAACTGTATTTCTCAAACATGTTACGTGTGCAATAAATTGAAATTAAATACTAACAAGTTTATTGCTTATTTTTGGAATAGTTCAACAGTTGTCTTTCTAAATTGAATCAGATTTATTTCAAGGAAGAGACACATGGATTTAGATTTATCCAAACACTTAGAATAAGACTGAGCATTGAAAACTTTATCAATCAGTATATGACAGTGTTCAAAGTACTTAACATTTATTGACTAAATCACAGAGTCCCAAGATTTAAAAAAATATTTGTTGTTGCATATTGATTATACAGAACAGTGGGTTTCATTGTAGCATACCTGTATGCATATAACATAGATCCTCTCTTTACCATCCTTTCTCCCTTCCCCTTGCTTCTCTTCCTTTACCCTAATCGATTTCATGGTACTTTCTAAGAGGCAGAGTCTATGATATATTCATTTTAAAGTAAGAAAACTAAGAACAAGGAAACATTCATGGCCAGGATGTCTGAACTCATAGCCAGACATTCAGCTTTTCCTATGTCATACTGCTTTATGTGGAGGATTGAAGAATCATAAATTCTGAATAATGACATCTGTCTATATATCTTGGTCTGTGTCATTCATTGTTATGCTGATTTGCATATATTAGCTAATACAATATAATACGTATATTAGCTAATACTGCCTCTCTGTTGGTACAATTATTGTTCTCGATTATCATCCTATTTGAACTGTGTCTCTATTTGTATGCATGATTTCTGTCCTCAAATATATGTGGAAGAACTAAGGCAGAGTGTGGTAAAGTAGCTGCATATAGACAATGATGGTATAGATAGGAAAGCAGTCTGGGCAACAATCATAGAAACAGGTAATGACTGAAAAATAATAACTGTCTTTTCCACTTTATAATAATATCCATTCACTAAGACACTGATAAGCCACTAATTCACTGTTTAACTTAAAACTCTCTGGTTTCAGAAGGGCGATAATGTTTGCTAAATGTCCCTTACAAAGATTAAAAGAGGAAAGGTATTTAGGGGAATGACATATAGGTGTCTGTGATATAAATCAAGCTTGTATATGCGATCAGCTGATTTACAACTAAATTGCTAATTTGACGACATTGTCTTTCACTGGCAACTTTATTGCCCTTATTGGAAAGTTCTTGGATCTTATCCACCAACTTCAGTATTAGGTATCTATTGTGGTGCATTGAATTCCTCTAAAACTTGGCAGCTTAGAACAAAACAATTTATTGTCTTAGACTGCTTCCAATAGTCAGGAACACTGGAGTAGCTTAGCTGGATGGTCTTAGCTCAGAATCTAAAGTGGCATTGCAGATGCAACTCTCTCAGCCAGGGCTTCAGGCATCTTGTTACAGAGCAAGGGCCTTCTGCAGAGCCAAGGCAGCCATGGTGGCCATTGTTGATTGGTTCTAATGATCATGCTGGAAAGATTTCTGATATGTTGCTCAGAGTAGCAGGCATGAGTTTATTAGAAGAATCAGAGAAAGGGAAAAAGGAAACATTCTCGAGGGAGAGAGTGGGCCCTCAGAAAGGATAAGGAGAGAATTCCCCTCTTACCTCCTATATTATTGGAGTTGGAGGGAACTTTCCAGAGAGTCCTAACCAGAACTACCTTTTGACTTCTGACTGACAGCAGAATTATGTAAGACTGTTCAAGTCCCCTTTGCACATGGTCTTACCCTATGGAGGGAAGATTTTACTGTTATAATGATATGCTAAAAATCCAAGATCACTCTGTGTCACTTTGGCCCACACTAACTGGTTCTAACTGGAACTTGTTCTTACAGATTTTATGGTTGGAGGGCTTGCTTCTAATCATCATCTCCCTGAGTTCTGGAATCTGGTCTGTGTAAAGGTCAAAAAAAGTCTCTTCTAACTTCTTTCAGGCTATCTAGTGTTCCCATTACTATCTGGGAGGAATCTTTTGGGGCCTGTATTTCTTCTGCAACAACAGGTTATTAGGTGAGGAAAGTAACACATCCCATTGAATTAAACCAGTCAGGGCTGCAAGTAAATTGCTTTTTAAAATAAAACATGTGAAGGTCATCACAATAGGTCCAGTTTACAGGATTATTCCCTTCTAATTTCATGTTCCCATCATTCACATCTGTCTCTTATCTATCAGTATCATCCTTTATGGTTGCTCAAGACAGAGCTATTAGCAGGAGGCCTCGGTTCCTCATCACTACAGGGGTCTCTTCACATAGCCACCTACCTGTCCTTACATCACGGCAGCTGCCTCCCGCCCTGTGAGTGATCCAAGGAAGAGTCTAAGCAGGAGTCTTCAGAGTCTGTCTCCAAACATACCAGCATCCTGTGTATTGTTTTCTCTGTTGAAAGGGAGAGATGAAGTTCAGCCCCCTCACTGTGGGAGAGAAATTAGTTCTTACTTTCTGAAGGGATTGTCAAAAATTTTATAGACACATTTATAACCACCATTGGTATATATTCACCTTATTTAAACTTCTGTGGTATTTCTATTTGGAGTTATTTCACATACTGAAGACATATCCTGCAATATGTATTTCCGTGCACAATTTTCTTTATTTAAATTTCCTACACTGTAAGATTTACCAATTTTTCACTTATTCCACAAAGACTTTTTTCTTTTATCAGCTAATAGTTTTTATTGTTTAATTAATGATCTTGTTATTAAGGAATATAAAACTAGCAGCAAATGTTATATCATCATTTTGAATTGTTACTTGACTCACACATTATTATTTAACATTTAGTCAATGAATGGTCTAGAACATAATTAAATCAGAACGGCAGTCTTTAACATAACACCAATGATTTTTTTGAAGTTCCACCAGTAAGATATAGTAGTGGGTAAGACAGATACAATCTCTGTACTGAGTTAAAACTTACTAGACAAGATAGATATGGAGCACTGAGTCAACATATGATGGAGATAAAGATAAAGATAAAAGATAAAGATTTTAAATAACAATAGAAGTTACTGTCCAGGGAGAGCAAATACCAACGAACAGGGACAGTTTGACCTATTGACAGTCATACTGACGTGGTGAAGAAAATTGTGTCTAATTATTTTAACAATGAAGAACTTGGTTATAAACAAGTTCACATTGGTTTAACTTTAGACTCACCAAGAAGTGTTCAGAGAGAGTAGTTTGCATTGAACATTTACATACAGTAAAATATTCTGACCCAGTAACACATGCATTCTAGTGAACATAATATCTTATTTATCCTTATATATCATACATTGGTCTTATTATATGTTGCATAAAATGATATATCTATAAATTATTATATAAATCATGTATACGTTTTTAAGAGTAATATCTATGAAATTGATTTAATCTGACCAGTTGCCTAAATATTCTGTGGTAGATATTTGTTCAATGAATGATTTAAGGGATTGAGACGCACACTTATAACAAATGATGCAATTTGTTATAAGCAATTCTTTGAAGTTGAAATGGGATGTTATGTACACAGTCTCATATTTGATTGTATATTTTTCCTGTGTGTGTGTGTGTGTGTGTGTGTGTGTGTAAGAAAGAGAGTATGTATGAATGGTGGATAGTAATTATGACATGTGTAAAGCCCTTGAAGAATTAATTCTTGGAATAACTTATATGTAAAATAAAATATTCAGTTTGTCAAAAGTGTAATTAAATAAGAGATGACTGGGGAATATCACTAATTACAAATTATTTCAGTATTGTTGTGATTTTAGCTAACTCATAATTGCTTTTCATAATGACTCAGAAGGAAGAAAGCAAGATAAAGAATTGAAACTAGAATGAAATATATGCTATTTCCTACAACTCACATAGAGAAATGTTTCATATGTGACACAATCCAAAATAATTCATTTTTACTATATGATGATGATGATGATTTTGAGATCTTCAAAATGTTTCTAAATTTTTACCAATAATCTTTTAGGGGCCTATGAATGAAATATAATTTTAGCTTATGGTTCAGGAAATAGAAATATGTTACTATGAAAACTTGCTCATCAACAACAATAATACAAATACTGCTGCTGAATCTGTAATAGCAATGACGAATTTCCAAGTATTATGCTCAGTTAAAGAAGCCTGATCAAAAAAGTTATTTTTATTCTATTAAATAAACACCCTAAAAATATGTCTACAGAGATAGAAAGAACGTTACTGATTTCCAAGAGCTGGTGGTATGAATGATTGCAAATTCTTTTTAGGGAGAGAAATGTTATAGACAATGTTCTAAAATTATGTTGTAGTGATAACTGTATAGTTCTGTAAATTCATATCTGTAAAAATATACTCACTGAGTTGTACACTTAAAAGATGTTTTACAACATGTGATTTATATGTCAATAAAGTTGTTCAAAACCATCATTGTTGGTCAAAAAAATTAAAGCTCTTATGACGACCTGTTTTCTCCTTTTACCTTTTTATTTTGGTATTGAACTTGAATACAAGGTTGCCTAACCTTATCACTGAGCAACATCTCCAGCCCTTTTTACTTTTTAATTTATTTTTATTTGTTCTAATTAGTTATACATGACAGTAGAATACATCTTGACACATGATACATAAAGGGAGTATAACTTCTCATTTGTCTGGATGTAGACTTACACAGGTCATGTAATTACATAAGGACATAGGGTAATAATGTCCAATTCATTCTACTATCATTACAACCACCATGCCCCCTGCCTTCCCTCATTCCCCTCTGTCTAGTCCCAAAATACCTCTATTTTCCCCCCTATGCCTTATTGTGAATTAGCATCCACATATCAGAAAAAACATTCAGTTTTTGGTTCTTTGGAATTGGCTTATTTCACTTTAGCATACTACTCTCCAGTTCTATCCATTTATGGCCAAATGCCATAATTTCATTCTTCTCCCAGGCTGAGTAATATCCACTGTGTATATATACCACATTTTCTTTATCCATTCATTTGTTGAAGGGCACCCTAGGTTGGTTCCATAGTTCAGCTATTGTGAATTAAGCTGCTATAAACATTGATGTGGCTGCATCACTGTAATATGCTGCTTTTAAGTCCTCTGGGTTTAATGCGATGACTGGGTCAAATGCTGATTCCATTCCAAGTTTTCTGAGGAATCTCCCTACTGCTTTCCATAGAGGTTGCACCAACCTGCTGTCCCACCAGCAATGTATGAGTGTACCTTTTTCCCCACATCCTTGCCAACATTTATTATTGCTTGCATTCTTGATGCCCTTTTTATTTGAGACAGTCTCACTAAGTTGCTTAGGGCCTCACTGAGTTGCTGAGGCTGGCCTTGAAATTACAAGTCTCGTGAATCACTGAGGTTATAGGCTTGTGCTACCATGTCTGGCTACTCTCTCCTTTTTGAAAACAAAGCTAAAGAACAGGAAAATGGACATGAACATATGACTCAGCATGTTTTCTTTTTTTCAAAATTAGGACTCAAACTATTTATTCCATTTAGTTAGAACTGAGGACAACTTGTGAATTAGATAGACTGAAATTCAAGTACAAGGCCTACGATTGATTTTGGAGTAGATTTTGGCAATGACTGGAGCTTTCTAAACCCTATTTTTTAGTTTAAAGAAAAGTAACATCTAACGAGGATATGCAGAGATGAAATAAAAGGGCCTTGAACAACCTGTCGGCATGAGATGTTAGGGGAAAAAAGATTCCTGTTATGCAGCAGTTATTAATTCAGAACTGTGGAGAGGGAGCCTGTATTCCTCCTGGCATTAAGAAATGCAGCACTTGTAAGAATGTCTTTAATGTTCCATAAACCTCATTACAGTGACCATGTTTTTGCTTTTGCATTATGTCAAAAGGGGGGTTAGCCATAACATATCTCATAGGTCTATGTGCTTGTTTTGTGGGCAGCCAGTAAAAGTAATTTGTTCACAGACTTCCTAATCTACCTTTGTGCACTCTGACAACATCTCATTTTTCATTTTTTTCAACTTTTTTTTTTGGGGGGGAGTACCAGGGATTGAACTCAGGGTCACTCAACAACTGAGTCATATCCCCTGCCCTATTTTGTATTTTATTTAGAAACAGGGTCTCACTGAGTTGCTTAGTGCCTCGTCCTTTCTGAGGCTGGCTTTCAATTCCCAATCCTCCTGCCTCAGCCTCCCAACTCACTGGGATAACAGGCGTGTGCCATCAGGCCTGACTTTTCGACTTATTTTTAAACTCATGCATAAAGATATAAGGAATCGTATGTATTAATGGGCACCAGGATATGTTCAGATACATGTATACATTATATGTTTAATCAGATTAAACATACCTACCTTCTCATTTATCATTTCTTTTTTTTATTGTAAACAAATGGGATACATGTTGTTTCTCTGTTTGTACATGGCATAAAGGCATACCATTTGTGTAATCATAAATTTACATAGGGTAATGCTGTTTGATTCATTGTTATTTTTCCCTTCCCCCCCACCCCTCCCACCCCTCTTTTCCCTCTATACAGTCCTTCCTTCCTCCATTCTTGCCCCCCTCCCTAACCCTAACTCTAACCCTAACACTAACCCCTCCCACCCCCCATTATGTGTCATCATCCACTTATTAGTGATATCATTTGTCCTTTGGTTTTTTGAGATTGGCTTATCTCACTTAGCATGATATTCTCCAATTTCATCCATTTGCCTGCAAATGCCATAATTTTATCATTCTTTATGGCTGAGTAATATTCCATTGTATATATATATACCACAGTTTCTTTATCCATTCATCAATTGAAGGACATCTAGGTTGGTTCATTTCTTTAAGGCAAAAACTTTAAAAATATTTTCTCCTAGCTTTAGGAAATGTACAGCCTGGAATTGTTTTCTATAATCACCCAAGAGGACAAAAGCACAACAGGACTTCTTATTCCTGTATAACTGTAACTTAGTACCCACCGGTCAGCTTTCACCTCCCCCATCTACCCTTCCTGTTCTCTGGTAACCACCTTTGTACTTTCAACTTCCGTGAGATAACTATTTTAGGTTCCACACAGGAGTGAGATCATGTGGTACTTGTGTTTCCCTGTGTGGCTTATTTCACTAACATAGTGATCTCCCATTCCAATCATGTTGCAAATGATAGAACTTCAATCCATTTTTTTGTGGAAAAATTATGCAACAGATTTTCTTTATTCTTTAATCAGTTAATGGACATTTAGGTTGCTTCTGTTTCTTGTCTACTGGGAATAATGCTACAATGAATATGTAAGGGAAGATACCTCTTTGATTTACTAACTACATTTCTTTGGATATATTCCCAGTGGCAGGATTGCTCAATCCTATGGTAGTTCTATTTTTAACTTTTGGAAAAAACTCCAATGATATTTTTCACAATGGTTGTACTAATTCACATTCTGGCCAATGGTGTGCAGAGGTTCCCTTTACTCTGAATCCTTATCAGCATTGGTTTTAGTCTTTTCAATAACAGCCATTTTTACTAGGCAAAGTTTGATTGATGGGGCCTAAATCACAAATAGTTAGGCTCAAGAAGCTCTGATGTACTATTGCACTATAGGGTGACTATAGATAACAACAATGTATAAATACATTTCATAAACTAGAAGGTTATAAACATCTATACTTTCACAATCAATATGTCAGATTGTAAAATAATGGAGGGAAAGGGATAAGCTATAAAGGAAGAAACAAAAGTTTATAATTATTCTCTTTGCTCAAGACTCATTAGTCTTGAGTCTGGGGATTAGGACACTGGAGATATAGTCTCTGAAGAATCCAAGTCCATTAATACTTTCCAGTTAAAAGTTATTATACATTCAGAATCTAAGGACCAGACTAATTTCAGCTGAGTGTAAAATGTATGTCTTGGATTCAAGAGGATACAGCACAAAATCTTGGCTGTATGGCACAGAAACTTATGCAAAATAGTTTCAGCTTTATGAACTCAATCTTCTTGCCTATAAACTTAAGAAAAACCCTCTCTACCTGCATCACAGTGCTTTCCATCAGCTGGTAGGTGTCTGAAGCTCTGCCTGCTTCTGTTCATCTTGTTCAGTTCACACAGCTTTCTTGCTCTCCTCCATCCTTCTGAGGTGCTCTGTGTCCTGGTCATTTCACCTGCTCAAACAAGGCAAGGAGGAGACTCATGGGTCTGAAGAGAGTCTTACCTGTGGTGGAGTTCAGTGACTCAGTAATGAGCCAGCACTGAAGAAGCCATGGAGCAGGGGGTGTGTGTGGTGTGGTGTGTGTGTGTGTGTGTGTGTGTGTGTGCAGAATGGTTTGTAGGGAGAGGTGAGTGACATGGAAGGAGATAGGGTATTTGTTCAGAAATTCTACTTTTCAGTAAAATTAGAAGTTATTGCCACTCTTAAATTCTACGGATCTCATGCACATGAGAACTTCCTTTAATAGGTGTGCATATTTCCATTATCTTATTAAAGACCAGGTGATATAATGCAAACTTTGGTGAGTGTGGTGATGGGCAAACTTGAAAAGTTTATAAATCATATAAATTTTAATACTTAGAATTGAAGAAAGCATATAGTTAACTCTTTCTGCAGGAGAACAATTCCATCTTCTGTTGCTCTGAGAAATGATCCTGTGAGTTCTACTTTAAGTCTTCTGAAGTAGAAATTCAGTGTTTCCAAATGACCCTTCTCAGGATGAGGTGAAGCCTGTCTTGGTAATTTTTCCTTGAACTGTGGCGAGATCCTTCCTTGAGGACAGGTGTGCATGCAGCTGTGGTGTAGAATACTGACTGCCCAGGACATGTGAGGAGAATTTGAGTGAATCTAAGGTAATTTGTGATGTTTGCACTTTGCCTGAGGCAGGTTTGGATCAGACACCTGTACCCTTTAGCAGTGTGAGTTTTATTACTGAGTCAGAAACAGAGAGGTTTAGATAAAGGAAAATCCAGGCATTTTTAGTTCACAAAATGTTCTTCCAATTCTGCCAGTTTACACAGCACAATGTTTGAATCTGAAGAAAATAGCGTTTTCCTGCCCTGTGTATCCTTCTCTGCTTTTTTTTAATAATTTATTTTTTTATTGTAAACAAATGGGATACATGTTGTTTCTGTTTGTACATGAAGTAGAGGCATACCATTTGTGTAATCATACATTTACATAGAGTAATGGTGTTTGGTTCATTCTGTTATTTTTTACTTCCCCCACCCCCTTCCACCCCTCTTTTCCCTCTATACAGTCCCTCCTTCCTCCATTCTTGCCCCCCTTCCACCCCACATTATGTATCATCATCCGCTTATCAGAGAGATCATTCATCCTTTGGTTTTTTGAGATTGGCTTATCTCACTTGGCATGATATTCTCCAATTTCATCCATTTGCCTGCAAATGCCATAATTTTATTATTCTTTATGACTGAGTAATATTCCATTGCATATATACACCACAGTTTCTTTATCCATTCATCAATTGAAGGACATCTAGGTTGGTTCCACAGTCTGGCTATTGTGAATTGAGCAGTTATGAACATTGATGTGACTGTATCTCTGTAGTACGCTGATTTTAAGTCCTTTGGGTATAGGCCAAGGAGCGGGATAGCTGGGTCAAATGGTGGTTCCATTCCAAGTTTTCTAAGGAATCTCTATACTGCTTTCCAGAGTGACTGCACTAATTTGCAGCCCAACCAGCAATGTATGAGCCTTCTCTGCTTTTGAAAACATTAGAATTGCATAAGTATATGCTGTTTTTAGGTGTTAGTTTAAAAAATAAATAAAAGAATAAAATATTTTAAAAAATCCTAAGGACCCTTCGAAATCCATTTCTAATTATATCTTCATATCAGCAATCATTTACTATTACATTATCACTTTTCCCTCAGTCTTACATGCACAAAGTTTAACTGTTAAAGTAAATATATTATTACATTTACTACTTAGTGCAAATGACCGAGTGAAATATTTCATCTTCCTTCTCTCAATCCTCACAAATACTCTATAAGGCAGAAAATATTCATTTTTTTTCTTTTGAACAGATAAAGCTCAGAGAGGCTAGTTTGCTCAAGTCCCCCAAAGCAATGGGGTAGTCAGATTAGTGTGAGGCAACAGTTTTATATAACTCTAAAGTGATCTCTCCAAGGAATGGCTAGTTATTTTATTCATTTGTAATTTTTATCAGAAATACAGAAAACAAAATGTAGGAAATTGAATAGCTTGCCAAGGCCTGAAGTTGAAGTGTGGATAGTGTTTGGGCTGCAAATGAGTCTTTTCACACTCTGTTGTTACCTTTGCCAGGATCTCAGACTATTCCAACAGGTAGGTCAGGACCAGCCTGCACAGGACCCGGCTGAGCACAGCCATGGTCCGAGGAGCTCCGGCTTCCTTTACATCTTCATTCTTTGCCATTCATTGTATTTAGTGAGAGTTTTATCCGTGACATAAACCTTGACCCTTGTCAAATTGAAATGGTGTAGGAAATGAACAGAGCTGTAGTCTATAAGATAATACACTCATATTTATCATAGTTTTTGTTGAGCAGGTACTTGTCACAGCAGAGGAAAATTAGTTATATTTTGTGGCAACATATTGATAATTTGGATAAAGTGGAATCCTAAAAATGAAGAAACTGTAACTTGAGAATAATGTAATTCAAGTTGTTTCTTAGGACTATCTAGTACAGATATTAATTAACAAAGCTAAGTAGTTCTAAGACTATTAAAATTTGCAACCATTTGTATTACAGAGAGAGTCACTGAGAACAGAGAATTTCTAGAGTGGTGCTGTGGTTATTTCTATCACCTATGCAATACCTTCTCCTAGACTTAGTCTACTTTCTGTATGTGTGTGAGCAGATTATAAGTGTGATCTGCATGCTCTTTCTTTTGAAGATTGGTTAATCCTTTTTAAATAAGTATTTGATACACCAAGATATGTCATCTGCATGCATCATAAAACATACTAACAGAAAGAATGCCTGAAGAACTGTCACTCATTTCAGAATGCCAACACTATCTGTGCCACTGGAGCTACCTGTGTATTCCTTTTTTATTTTATATATATATTTTTATATTTAAAGAATGCATTTTGATTCATTACACAGATGGAGTACAGCTTTTCATTTCTATGGTTACACATGCCATAGATTCATACCATTCATGTACTCTTGCATGTACATAGGGTAACATTATTTATCTCATTCTACTATCTTTTCTTCCCTCGCCTATTCCCTTCCCTTCACCTCCCTCTATGCAACCCAATGCTCCTCCATTCTTCTCTATTCTCCCTCCCCATTATATATTAGTATCTGCTTTCAGAGAAAACATTCGACCTTTGGTTTTTTGGAATTGGTTCATTACACTTAGCATGATATTCTCCAACTCCATCCATTTGCGTGAAATGCCATAACTTCATTCTTCTTTATGGCTGAACAATATTCCATTGTGTATATATACCACAATTTCTTTATCCATTCATCTATTGTAGGGCATCTAGGTTGATTCCACAATCTAGGTATGTGAACTGAGCTGCTATAAACATTGATGTGGCTGCATTAATATTTTGTGCTGATTTGGGTATAAACCGTGGAGTGGGATAACTGGATCAAATGGTGGTTCCATTCCAAGTTTTCTAAGGAATCTTCATACTGCTTTCCAGAGTGACTGCACCAATTTGCAACTCCGCCAGCAATTTATGAGTGTGTCTTTTCCTCCACATCGTCTCCAACACTAATTATTGCTTGTATTCATGATAAGAGCCATTCTAAAGAAAGAAATTAAAGAAAACCTTAGAAGATGGAAAGATCTCTCATATTCTTGGATAGGTAGAATTAATATCGACAAAAGGGCCATAGGACCAAAAGTGCTATACAGAATTCATTGCAATTCCAATTAAAATCCCAATGACATACCTCATAGAAATAGAGAAAGCAATCACAAAATTAATTTGGAAGAATAAGGGACAGAGAATAGCCAAAGAAATTCTTAGCAGGAAGAGGGAAGCAGGAGGTATCACAATACCAGATCTTCAACTATACTACAGAACAATAGTAACAAGAATGGCATGGTATTGGCACCAAAATAGACAGACAGACCAATGGAGACAAACCCACATACATACTTTTATCTCATACTAGACAAAGGTGTCAAAAACATGCAATGGAGAAAAGATAGCCTCTTCAACAAATGGTGCTGGGAAAACTGGAAATCCATATGCAGTAAAATGAGATTAAACCCCTATCTCTCACACTGCACAAAACTCAACTCAAAATGGATCAAGGATCTAGCAATTAACCAGAGACCCTGCACCAAATAGAAGAAAAAGTAGGCCCAAATCTTCATCATGTTGGCTTTAGGACCAGACTTCCTTAGCAAGACTGCTGGAGTGCAAGAAATGAAAGCAAGAATCAATAAATTGGAAGTATTCAACCTAAAAACATTTTTCTTAGAAAAGGAAACAATTAGGAATTTGAAAAATGAAATTACAGAGTTTCCATATGCACTTCAGACAGAGCACTAATCTCCAAAATTTATAAAGAACTTAAAAAACATTACACCAAAAATACCAAGAACCCAATCGATAAATGGACTAAGGACAGACACTTCGCAGAAGAAGATATACAAGTGATCAACAAATATATGAAAAAAATGTTCAACATCTCAAGTAATTAGAGGAATGCAAATCAAAGCCACCCTAAGATTTCATCTCACTACAATTAGAATGACTTAAGCTCTTCTCTTGAATGCAAATGATGAAGGAGGTCAAGAGTATGGTTGAGAGGAAACATGAGTAGCAAGGTGTATATCATTTCTGATTGGGTTCAGATTTTTCTGTGCACATATTTGGGTAGTTGACTTATTTACAATGATTTGGCTGATATTAAAAGGAAGTCCCTGAAACAAACTTTTTTGGGGGAAGGCAGGGGACTCTGAAATGTGCAAGTGTGTTCTATAACAAAACAGATTGGAAGAACCTAAATTTTTTTTTTTTATTATTGTAAACAAATGGGATACATGTTGTTTCTCTGTTTGTACATGGCGTAAAGGCATACCATTTGTGGGAAGAACCTAAATTAAACAGATAATAAGACTAATTATTATTAGTCTTGATATTAATTATCATATTGTCTCATTTAACATATGAAAAAGCTGAGACCAAATTTAACACACAATTCAACTATGAGGCTAGATTTATTGCTGGTCTCTTTCCCTCCTTGGCCTTCTTGCTGGCAGCCACTCCTGAGGGGGAGATCACCCTGGGGAAGGTGTTCTCAGGTCCTCCTGGTCTTATGTCACCATTATTGCTTTGCTTCAGGCCTCCCTGCACCCGAGCATGAACAACTACACCTCCGTGAAGGAGTTCATCCTGTTGGGACTTCCTCACACTGAAGGGCTGGAGAACATGATCTTTGTCCTGTTTCTGGCCTTCTACCTCTTGGCCCTGCTGGGGAACCTGCTCATCTTGGCCACCATTCTGGCTTCGTCCAACCTGCACACCCCCATGTATTTCTTCCTGGGAAACCTGTCAGTGTTTGACATCTTCTTCCCTTCTGTAAATTCCCCCAAGATGATGGCCTCCCTGGCGGGGAGAAGCCGCACCATCTCTTACCAGGGTTGTGCCTCCCAGGTCTTCTTCTACCACACCCTGGGTGGCACCGAGTGCTTCCTCTACACGGTGATGGCCTATGACCGCTTTGTGGCCATTTGTCACCCCATGCGCTACACAGTCATCATGAGCCACAGGGTGTGCACCAGCCTGACAGTGTGCACGTGGCTGGGGGGCTGTGTGCATGGGAGCGTCCTGGCGTTCCTCATCTTTAGGTTGCCCTACTGTGGGCCCAATGAGGTGGACAGTTTTTTCTGTGATATTCCGGCGGTGCTGTCCCTGGCCTGTGCAGACACTTCTCTGGCTCAGATGGTGAGTTTCACCAACATAGGTGTGGTTGCCCTGGTGTGTTTTCTCCTCATCCTGACTTCTTACACCCGCATTGTTCTCTCTATATTGAAAATCCGTTCCTCTGAAGGCAGGCGCAGAGCCTTCTCCACCTGCAGTGCCCACCTGACCTCCATCCTCTTGGTCTATGGACCTGTGATTCTTGTCTATCTCAGACCTGCTTCCAGCCCCTGGCTGGATTCTGTTGTTCAGGTGTTAAACAATGTCATCACTCCTTCCCTCAATCCTTTGATTTATTCCTTGAGAAACAAGGATGTGAAAGTGGCCATGAGGAAGATGGTAACTCAACTGGCTCACCCTTCTCTGCTGTAAGGTCCCAGAGTAGTTATTCTCTGAAATCATTTGGGAAAATCCTAACGACTAAATCCTTGTGTATCTGGTTTATTACTAAATGGTGAGTTGGGCAAAGTTACTCTCTCTTTTATCTTAGAAGTATTTATTATTATAGTCACATGGTAAAGGATGAATAGTCAGAGAAGTGGATTACAACTTTTACAAAGATTTTTTAGATTAAACCAGCATTTCCTCCTTTTTCTATTTGCCAAAAAAAATGTATATTTTCTGGTTCATGCACTTTGTACTTGTGAGAACTCTATTTTTATTGATTATCATATAGCCACCATTTTCTAGAAACCATGAGTCTTTTTCTCTTTCTCCCTTTCTTCCTTCCAAAATTTATGCCTTGCTTTTCTATTTTTATTTTTTATTATATCTCTCAGTACACAGTAAACCTAAAAATTAGGGTTGACAAGGTGTCAAATTTAAGAGTAGTATTGTATTGTTTGGTAAATGTAAGTTTATACTCATTGTGTAAGTTCTTTGGGGATTTAACTATGTCTTTCTTTTACAAAATAATTTAATTTATGGCTTTTTATCTTTGACTCTGGAGAAATCTGGTATCAACTTCATAGAATCTCAATTGAATTCTCATCATGTCAGAATGAAGTTTGTAAATCTGTAGACTTTTTGAGCCTGCTACTTCTATCCACTGAGGTACTTTCCCTTTCCTAAAAATTGAATATATTTGAAATTAATTGAAATAAATACTAATATTTATTATTTGGTTTTGGAATATTTTAGCATTTATATTTTTACATTTAATCTAATTCTTTTCAAGCTAGAAATCTATTTGAATTTATCCACTCAAACACTAAGAGCTAAAATTTTAGTTCTGCTTATTATGTATATGATAATGAAGTTATGTATATGCCAATAAAGTTTGCATGTATTGTCTAAGTTAATTCACAGAATCCTAACAGGTAGGTTCTAAGACATGTTACTAGTACATAAGAAGAAAGTGAATAAAGGTTCTCTGAAACTATATCTAACCCTTACACTTTCTTGTGGTATATTACTTTAGAAGAAGAACTGAAAAATAAAAAATTCTGTATAATGACACCTGCCTATGCACAATTTATAGTTCTAAATATTTTGTATATGTTAATAATGCAGACCGAACATCATTTCTGTTATTACATATTATTACTGTCCTCATTTGCATATGGGAGAAAAGAAAGGCACAGGGTAGTTAAGCCTTGCATATCAATAGTAGTAATGTTCTGCGGGTAAGTAGGGAAGAAGTCTGAGGAACATTCACAGATATAAACAATGACTGGAAAATAATAACGCCTACTTTTACCACTCCATAGTAATATTCATTCATTCAGTGAATCATTGATTCATTGTTTAACTTAAGACGATACAAGTGGTATCTGATGGGACCTGGGTAGAATATCTTCCTAATGGTCCATACAAATACTAAAGGGAAAAGGTATTTGGGGGAACAACACCTAGCTGTCTATGATATAAATCAAACTTGTATATGCAATCACCTGATTTACTACCACAGTGTCTAATAGCACCACTTTGTCTTTTCAAGGCAACCTTATGTCCCTTATTTGGAAGTTCTTGGATCCTCTGCATCATCTACATGGGGTATTTTATTAGATATCTATTGCAATGCAATGAATTCCTCTAATATTTGTTACCTCAGAACAAAATAATATATTTTCTTAGGCTGTGTCTGATGGTAGTATTTCTGGAGTAGCCTTCTGGGATCTCTCTTGGGTTTGTAGTCTCTGTCATCCAGGGAAGTAGTCATCCGACATAAGATCTCCTTGCAAGGCAGCTGTTTGGTACTTGGATGTTAGCAGGAGGCTTCAGTTCCTCCTTACTGCAGGGACCTCTCCATATCCTCACACCATGGAGGCTGCTTCTCTCACAGTAAGTGAGTTAACAGGGGTCTCACCAGGATCCTCTAAAGCCTGTTATGATCTTGTCTCCAAAGATGTGTATCAGCACCCTCTCTTTTATTTTTATTTGTTAGAAGGGAGTAACTAAATCTAGCCCACATTCAGTGGGGGAGAAATTAGGCTCCACTCTTTGAAGGGAGTGCCCCAAAATCTGTAGACCATTTCCAACCACCACAGATATAGTACTCTTTATTTAAAAGTATTCCTTAAGGGAACTGTCCTTTCTCCTTTGAATTATTCTTAAGCTAACACGTGTTCTGTATGACTTTGATTTAAAAAAAGTTTTCTTTAATCTACTCTGTTTTTGTGAAAATCATGTCTTATATTTTTGTTCATCTTCTACCATTTCAATAATATCTTCTCTGAACATCCCATTCCACAGTGATTCTTTTCATCTGTCAGTTAATAATTTGTATTGCTGAAATTAATCAATTTGTCAGTAAGGAATAAAGAAATTGTGACAATTCTCACATCATCATATTGGATTATTACATGATTTATATTTTATTGAAACTTTTAATCAAGAACTAGCTTGGAACACAAGTCAAAAGGGCAGACATTAGAGCAACATCAAATATTAATTACTTGTTTACTATTTATGAAGCCTAATGCTAGCCAAAGCGTATATAGTACTGAATGAGATAGTTATGATCTCTGCATCTGTGGGGTATAAGACATACTGGAGATGACTGACCTGGAACAAATAGTCACTATGTGATTGGGATAAAGTCTTTCAATAAAGATACAAGAGGGGACTATAAAAACCTAGGTTTAGATTAAAATGCCAAGGACAAGGAAGGAAGAATCCTAGAAAAGTGAGCAAAAGAGGAACCCAAAGTGTTTGCCTGGAAATGAGATACATCACAAATATTATTCCATTTCAGCTCCTATATCATCAAACTTGACTAATTTGAGCACTCTTACTCCTCCAAGTTGGCACTGGGAAATAAATGAGATGGCACCTTCAGAAATACACCCTGATGAAAATGTTCTTAAAATATGTTGAAAAACTTAGTAGACCACAATGACCGTTGCTGAGTGTTTTTGTTTTCAAGGAAAGAAGGGTTCCGTACAGAGAATTATTATTTTAGCAAGTAAAATGGCAGATAATTTAATGAATCACCTATTTTTCAACTCTCCCACAATCTTACTGGTACAAAAAAAAAAAAAAAAACTTATGCAGAATAGCTCTTTATTTCTTTAGTGTGCTTTATACAATGTTCTTTGCATTGTAAATGCCTTCCCAAATCTACTCTAAACTTCGAAAATGTTATCACTGTTTAAACCAGTGAATCAGCTAACAGCAACTGTGGGTCAAGACTAACAAAAGGACGTTCATTATCTTTATAATAAAATTTTGCTGTAATAAAGCTCTAAAGGACAAACTAGTCTCAGCTGCCTCTGTGTCTGTTTGGTTGGAGACTCCCTTTGGTTCTGGGCATCTCAGTCATAATCCTTTATGTTATCCCAATACAGTCACAAACATGGGCCACCAAGTCAACTCTTACTCAAAAGTACTCAAAAATCCTGCTATACACTCATCCTTTTTTTTTTCTAAAATGTTCACAATTTCATCCTTTTCTTCTGTGATTACTATTCCTGACTTCCTGATGTTTGAGGAGACCAAACATTTCCCTCCCATGTCCAGAAATGATTGAGATAAAACAAATGGGCCAGACTACATCAAAATATCAATTTAATTACTGATAAATAAGTTACATAATTACTAAATTGAAGCTTGTGTTTTACTTCTGAGCCAAAACTTTCTTAAACTCTTCCCTAGTGAATGCATTTGGCTTCCTTTCATCCCAGTGTCTGGAATCCCTCTCAGAGATTTCAGTTTAGATTTCCTTTTCCCTGGTATCAAAATGTGAGTGATGGTCTGGGGAGATAGCTCAGATGGTAGAGTGCTTGCCTCACAAGCACAAGGTCCTGGGTTCAAACCCCAGCATCATAAAAAAAAAGAAAAAAGATATAAACCATACAGTAGTATGATAGTCCTACTATTAGTTAGCAAGGTGGGCATCAGGGACCCATCTATATCTATGGATGTTATACTTCAAAACACCAAGGGTATGGAGGATCCCAAATTTCAACTCAGTGATTGTTAAAATTGAATCAGTGATTGTTAAAATTGAAGAACTTCTATTTCCATGAATTGCAGTTGAAACGACTATGTCTGAAATGAAACTAGATATTGTTGCCTAGGTACATAGACCATATTAATATAGACCATATGCA
The DNA here is from genome assembly GCF_902686445.1 of Sciurus carolinensis. Classification (NCBI taxonomy): domain Eukaryota; kingdom Metazoa; phylum Chordata; class Mammalia; order Rodentia; family Sciuridae; genus Sciurus; species Sciurus carolinensis. The sequence goes on from NC_062223.1 coordinate 122,743,313, forward strand.
AAGATCTATATTAATCTGACAAAATGGACCAGTAGGAAACAATACCCTTTGGGACAGTGAGTAGTGAAAATAGATAGGTGATGAGATTAGGTGTCTAAAGAAGTCATTCTACATCATAGTTTGATTTTATGAGGCTTATCATTGATGCCAGAAAGAATATATAACCACTTCATTTGAGTCTCAAAAAATAACTTACAATCTTGGGTCACAGACAAAAATTAGATATAAGCAAAGATTCATACGTGGATGTTCATAGGAATATTATTGCTAATATCAAAAAACTGGAAACATCTCAAATGTTTGTCATCTGATGAAGAAATAAACAAGATGCCATATTGTCATACAATGAATGTTATTAGCAATAAAAAGGAAAATTATTTTTACATACTACGACATGGGAGAAACTCGGTAACATTGCGGTAGTTGAAAAATTCATATTTAACTGTCTGTGTATCATTCCACTTAAATGAAATGCATAGAAAAGACAAATGTATACAGATCAAAAGACCAATATGTTTTGTTGGGGAGTAGGAGTAATAATGGATTACAAGAGGACTCTGGGAAATTTGGAGGATGATTGAAATGGCTTGGATTTTGTCAATGTTTCATATCTACTACTAAGTGATTAAGTTTACACTTACAGCAGGTGAATTTTATGGTCTATGAATTGTATCTTGATAAAACTCTTGAAAAGTAAAAGTGAAGGGAACTGTGAAGAAATATGTAGTATATCTCCAGTGTGCAGGGGAGAGGAAATACCAACTTTCAAGGATATTTCAAGCTATTGGCAGGTACACCCACATGGCAAAGAAAGTTTAAATTATTGCAGAAGGAGAGTTCTTGATTATAATCATCAGGTTCACTCTGCTTTAGCTTTATATTCACTAAGCAGCTTCCTAAGAAAGTATTTGGCTTTGAAGGTAAAATTTTTCTATTTATGAAAGAATATGCTGGTCTACTAATGTATGTATTCTAATTGGTTATAATTTATATAGAAAGTGTCTTCCAGAAAGTTAGGCATGAGACAAAGCAACAATGTTCAGAGTGAAATGATTACATCATGGGAGATATAATCTAACTAGTGGGTTAATCCACTGGTATGGATTAACTTGGTGGCAACCAAAGGCAGGTAGGGTGATGGCAGGACCCAAGTCACTGGGGCTATGCCTTTGGGGTTTATATTTTGTCCCTGGTGAGTGGAGGACTTCTTTCCCTGCTTCCTTGTTGCCATGTCTTGAGCTGCTTTCCTCTGCCATGCTCTTCTGCCCAAATGTTCTGCTTCATCTCAGATATGCAGCAAAGGAGTAGGATAAGCATGCCCTTGAACCTAAATGAACTCTTCCTCCTTTAAGTTGTTCTTGTCAAGTCTTTTGGTCATAATGATGCAAAAGCTGATGAAAATCGTAGTGAATGTGGTTTTCCATTTCTTGTAACTTTGCATATTAGTTTTAATATTTATCTTACACAGATGACATAGTCATCAATTCTTGCTTGAAAGCTGTGTGTTTCTATCTTGATGGTGAATGTCCTGGGAAAATGATTTAATTTTTCTAACTGACCGACATGATATTTCTGTCATGGATACTTGTGGGGAGCCATCCATGTCTAGCAGAATCAGACTTGGCTGAGCCATCCTATACAGGAACACTTACTCCCTGGTGGTTTGAAACAGTCTCCCAGGTCTGTCTGTTGGATTTGGTGATATTTGTACAACTCTGTAATATATACTCTGCATTGAATTGTATACTTAAAATGTGTAAGTTTTATGGCATGTGAATTGTATCTCAATAAAGTTGTTTAATATATATATATATAGAAGTTATTGCTGGTCAAAAAAATTAACCTCTTTTGATGATCTAATCCTTTGGTTTTGAAAACAAAACTCAAGAACAGGAGATGGGTAAGAATGTATGACTTAGAATGTTTACTCTTAAAATTAAGACTTGAATATTTATTCTTTTTAGTTAGAATTGAGCAAATTTTTTAAGTACAGAGAGACTGAATTTCAAATTCAAGTTCTATGATTGATTTTTGGAGTAAATTTGACAATTATTTCAACTTTCTAGCCTCCCTTGCCCCCCATTGTTTTTTTCATTTAAAAGTAAAGTAACATCTAACAAGGACAAAAGGACCTTGAATAGTTTGGTTTAAGAAAAGATCTTTAGTAGGAGTAGTTATTAATTTAAAGTCATAGTCCTGTTTTCCTTCTGGCCTTATGAAGGGCAATGATTATAAGAACATTTTTAGGACTTTTAAACCTCATTAAAGTTGTCATTTTGTACCTTTTGCATTGTTTCAAAGGGAATTTATCCAAACATTTTAAATAGGTTTATGTACTAGTATGGTGGATGTGTGCTCAGAGACCTGCTAATTCACCCTATGTGCAGTGTCCTATTCTTTATGCAGAGGGTTCCTTTAAGTATACATTAAACCCATGACAATGATGAAAGTGTACTGAATTAAACATTAGTAGAAGTCTTAAGGGAAAATAAAAGGAGGGAGTTTTCAGACAATAATAAAATTTGAATACAACCAGTTGTATAAGTCCTGATGGGGGAATTACAGAGGTAACCATGGAAGACAGTTGCAGGGATATGTTTTGTGTGTTGATTTTAGAACCAGACGGGGTCGTTGCTTCTTTTATCTAAGTGGTTTCTTTCCTAATCTCCAGCTCTTTCTTTACATCCAGATCCTCCCAGCACAGGATCATAGGGAAATCTCAAGTATCTGAAGCAAGGGATAGCTCCACTAGAGGGAAAACAAAAGCTTCTTCACAGCAAAGGAAACAATCAAGAATGGGAAGAGAGAGCCTACAGAATGGGAGAAAATCTTTGCCTTCTGCTCCTCAGATAAAGTATTAATTTCCAAGATACATAAAGAACTCAAAAACATTAACATCAAAAACCCCAAATAACCCAATCAATAAATGGGCAACAAAACTGAACAGGCACTTCACAGAAGAAATACGAATGGCTAACAAATATATGAAAAAAAAATGTTCAACATCTCTAACAGAGAAATGCAAATTAAAACTATACTGAGATTTTATCTTACTCCAAGGACCTAGGTTGACTCCATAGTATAAGCAAAAATAACTGAGAACAGTAGCAGACTTTGGAGCAGCAAGTATTAAGCAGCCGTGGGATGGAACATTTTCAGGGGAGAAAATGGCGACTGGTTACAAGAGAGGTATGTTTTTACAGGTCTTAACGAGAGTTAATCATAGCAGAATGTTTAGTGTGACTTACTCATTAGAGACTGATAATCTCTGACTGGGCTGTCAGGAAATTAGTTGTGCAGGTTAAAAATTTAATTCAGGTTAGAAGTAAAAACTTGAAACTTATTGTTAATGGAATAAAAACCCAGAGCCCAGAACCCATTTGTTTGCCTTCCGTTCTTCCTCTCCCAGATCACATTGTCCTCCTTTTCTCCCTGGGAGTTGTCATTTAGCAGTTCTTAGGGGATGTTGTTTTCCATATCCTGCAGATAGCTTAGCTATTGTAAATTGTACTGCTATAAACATTGATATGACCATATCACTGTAGTATGCTGATTTTAAATTCTTTGGATATGTATGAATAACTGGGTCAAATTGTGGTTCCATTCCTAGTTGTTTGGGAGTCTACATACTGCTTTCCAGAGTGTTTGCACCAATTTTCAGTCCCACCAACAATGTAAAAATAAACCCTTTCCCCCACAATTATTGTTACTTGTATTCTTGGTAATTGCCATTTTGACTAGAGTGAGATGGAATCTCAGTGTAGTTTTAATTTGCATTTCTCTAATTGCTAGAGATATTGAACATTTTAAAATACATTTGTTGACCATTTGCATTTCTTCTTTTGAGAAGTGTCTGTTCAGTTGCTTTTCCCATTTATTGACTGGGTTATTTGTTTTTTTGGTGTTAAGTTTTTTGAGTTCTTCAAATATCCTGGAAATTAAAGCCCTATCTGAGGAGCAGATGGCAAAGATTTTCTCCCATTCTGCAGTCTCTTTTTTCATGCTCTTGATTGTTTACCTTACATTGGAGAACAAATACTCTTTTCAACAAATGGGTGCTGGGAAAGTTGGATATTCATTTGCAGTAGAATAAAATTTAACCACTGTCTCTCACCCTGCACAAAACTCAACTCAAAGTTGATCAAAGATGTAGGAATTAGCCCAGAAACACTGTACCTGCTACAAGAAAATGTAGGCTGAACATTCCAATGCATCAATTCAGTGACTGACTCTTAACAAGACTCCTCAAGTAGGAAGTAATATCAAAAGTCAATAAATGGATGGCATCAAATTAAGAAAACTTCTTCATAGCTATGTAATTCTTTTCCACCATTTCCCCCTTTCAAATTTTTTTTTTTTTTTGTCCCCTCTGAGGGGCTGGGGATTCGAACTGGGGTCCCTGCACATGCTAGGCAAGCACTCTCCAACATGAGCTATTTCTTCAGCTCCTGGAATATTTTTGTTATACCTTTTACATATATGTGACTGTTACAAATCAACAATACATTACTATAATAATCTATAAAATATTATGTCTTTTAAAATAAAATACATTTTTCAATACTTCTTATAATAATCATTTATGTTTCTCTTCATCTCTTTGTGGATTTGAATTACCATCCGATGCATTTCTGTTTTTATAGGCTTCCTTTTTTTTGCAAATGTATTGCATTTCTGCATGTTGCATGTCCCTTAGTACTGGATAGAGGCAATTGCTTTTAAATAGGTTAGGAAAAGTGAAAAAAATATGCATTGAAATGGTCTTTTATACTTACATAATTTCTGCTACCTGTGCTTCTTTATATTGTGAATTCAGATTATTGTCTGTAATCACTTGTTTTCAGCTTAAACAACTTCATTTATTTTTTCTTGTAACATGGGTCTGCTTGAAGCAGTTTTTATCTGTTTTGGTTTATCCGAGAATGCTTTTACCTTTATGTTTTAAAATATAGCTTTGTTGCATATAGGGTCTTGGTCAATTATTTATTCATTTATATTTATTATTTTCACTTATTATTTTATAATATAATTATTATTGATATAATTACATTGTTTTATAATATAATTATTAATGTTATTAATAAGATAATTATATTAAGAATTAATAATATTGACATTAATATTATTTTTATATTTGTCACTTGGACAGTTATTTTACTTCCTACTGCCTTTACTTTCTTACGACAAGTTAATTTTAAGGTTGCTTTCTTGTAAGTGAAAAACAATAGAAAAATAGTTATATTTTCCTTGTTGGAAAATGGCATGACAAATTTTACAATTTGTAACTGATTTAGGAGTGCTATGTCTTAATACATAGTCAACTTGCATCATTGTTCACGTATGCCAGCATCTAAACCAGACTTACAAAATACAAAAATTTTAAAACCAATTTAAGCTGCACAATTCAATTACTTTAATTATTTCCCAACTTGTTTCTTGTCCATTCCTTTATACTACAATATTTAACTGCTTTGGTTTCCTAAACTGTGATAATATGTAAATTTGGAACACATAAATTATTAATCTATCATGTAACTGCAGAGAGGAAAAAAGTCTTTAAATTCCAGTATTGGATTTCTAAAGAGACACTTTTATATATTAACCAATGCCATTTTCCTCCAAACCTGTTATCTCTGACTCCTTTTTCTTCTTACCAGAGACCCTGTCTTTCTTACCTGTATCAACTATAGTACATTATTTGCAGATGATTTGTCCTCATTTTTGCTGTATGCCTGAAGGCCCACCTGTTTCTCCCTCTTTCTCCAGCTATCCTGCTATGTTGTATACTAAACATTGCTGTCTCCAAAGAGCTGTAGAAAGGAACATTGGTGTAGAAGAGTGCTTAAGGGAATGGTATTGTGGACTTAGGAGGATGCATAGAACCCTGGGGTGGGGAGCAGACAGTGGCATTTTCTTCCTTATTTTCTCTCCCTGCTCAACCTGCATTTTTATCTGAGCTCAGTTCATGCTTAGGTTCTGATTTCTCTCCATCACTCTGATTTAAATCGTTGATCTTTGCATTCTTATTATTTGGAAATTGTCCTCAGATCCTGAGATATCTGTTCAAAGTTCTTTTTATATTATTGATTTCCAGCATAATTCAAGTTGGAAAATCATTATCAGAATTTTAATAATGAGGTTATTAATATAAAGCATGGTCAATCCACCACCCCATGGAGTCACAACCTCCACAAATAGAAACATGTTATTGTAAAATGTACTTCCTCTTTGGCGAGTCTCACTTTTAGACTTATTCCAGCTTGGATTTGGTGGGGAATGTGCCAGATTTCCATAACTGAATGTAATAAATGTTTTACTATAAATATTTAGATGGTAGACTTTCAGAACTTGAAACAGTTCTTCTGTATTTACACTACTCAAAGAAAAAGAAAAGAAGCTCATTAATGTATTTTCAACAAAATAATGTTTTTATATTATTTCTGTTTAGTTTCATGTTAATATATCATTAAATTAAGTCCAACAAGTGAAATGAATTCATTTTACATGGTTGGTCCAATTTTACTGAAGTACTACTGAGAGGCTGGGGATGTGGCTCAGTGGTAGAGTGGTCGCCTAGCTTGCATCAGGCCCAGGGTTCAAACCCCAGCACTGCCAAAACAAAAGCAAAACTCTACTAAGCAGTCATATGATATGAACTAGAATATAGAATCATAACACCATATGATATAACCTAGAATAGCTAAACTCTCTCAAATTGTGAGTCTGGTTTTTTTTTTAAATTGTAAACAAATGGGATACATGTTGTTTCTCTGTTTGTACATGTAGTCAAGGCATACCATTTGTGTTATCATAAATTTACATAGGGTTAGGTTGTTTGATTCATTCTGTTATTTTTTCCCTTCCCTCCCACCCCTCCCACCCCTCTTTTCCCTCTATACAGCCCTTCCTTCCTCCATTCTTGCCCCCCACCTTAACCCTATCTCTAACCCTAACACTAACCCTTCCCACTCCCCATTATGTGTCATCATCCACTTATTAGCAATATCATTCCTCCTTTGGTTTTTTGAGATTGGCTTATCGCACTTAGCATGATATTCTCCAGTTTCATCCATTTGCCTGCAAATGCCATAATTTTATCATTCTTTATGGCTGAGTAATATTCCATTGTACATATATATACCACAGTTTCTTTATCCATTCATCAATTGAAGGACATCTAGGTTGGTTCCACAATCTGGTTATTGTGAACTGAGCAGCTATGAACATTGATGTGGCTGTATCTCTGTAATATGCTAATTTTAAGTCCTTTGGGTATAGGCCATGGAGTGGGATAGCTGGGTCAAATGGTGGTTCCATTCCAAGTTTTCTAAGGAGTCTCCACACTGCTTTCCAGAGTGACTGCACTAATTTTCAGCCCCACCAACAATGTATGAGTGTACCTTTCTCCCCACATCCTCCCCAACACCTGTTGTTGCTTGTGTTCTTGATAATCGCCATTCTAATTGGGGTGAGATGGAATCTTAGGGTGGTTTTGATTTGCATTTCTCTTATTACTAGAGATGTTGAACATTTTTCCATATGTTTGTTGATTGCTTGTATATCTTCTTCTGTGAAGTGTCTATTCATTTCCTTAGCCCATTTGTCAATTGGATTATTTGCATTCTTGGTGTAGAGTTTTTTGAGTTCTTTATAGATTCTGGAGATTAGTGCTCTATCTGAAGTATGATTGGCAAAGATTTTCTCCCACTCTGTAGGCTCTTTCTTCGCATTGCTGATAGTTTCCTTTGCTGAGAGAAAACTTTTTAGTTTGAATCTATCCCAAGTTATTGATTCTTGCTTTTATTTCTTGTGCTATGGGAGTCCTGTTGAGGAAGTCTGGCCCTAAGCTGACATGTTGAAGCTCTGGAACTACTTTTTCTTCTATAAGATGCAAGGTCTCTGGTCTGATTCCGAGATCCTTAATCCATTTTGAGTTTAGTTTCGTGCATGGTGAGAGATATGGGTTTAGTTTCATTCTGTTGCATATGGATTTCCAATTCTCCCAGCACCATTTGTTGAAGAGGCTATCTTTTCTCCATTGCATATTTTTGGCCCCTTTGTCTAGTATGAGAAAATTGTATTTATTTGGGTTTGTGTCCATGTCCTCTATTCTGTACCATTGATCTACCTTTCTATTTTGGTACCAATACCATGCCGTTTTTGTTACTATTGCTTTGTAGTAGAGTTGAAGATCTGGTATTGCGATTCCCCCTGCTTCACTCATTCTGCCAAGGATTGCTTTAGCTATTCTGGGTTTTTTATTCTTCCAGATGAATTTCATAATTGCTTGCTCTATTTCTGTAAGGTACATCATTGGGATTTTAATTGGAATTGCATTGAATCTGTATAGCACTTTTGGTATTATGGCCATTTTGACATATTAATTCTTCCTATCCAAGAACATGGGAGATCTTTCCATCTTCTGAGGTTTTCTTTAATTTCTTTCTTTAGTGTTCTGTAGTTCTCATTGTAGAGTTCTTTCACCTCTTTTGTGAGATTGATTCCCAAGTATTTTATTTTTTTTGATGCTATTGTGAATGGGGTAGTTTTCCTAATTTCTCTTTCTGAAGATTCATCACTTATGTATAAAAATGCATTAGATTTATGTGCATTGATCTTATATCCTGCTACTTTACTGAATTCACTTATGAGATCTAAAAGTTTTCTGGTGGAATTTCCTGGTTCCTCTAAGTATATAATCATATCATCAGCAAATAGGGATAGTTTGAGTTCTTCTTTTCCTATTTGTATCCCTTTACTTTCTTTGGTCTGTCTAATTGCTCTGGCTAGAGTTTCAAGGACGATATTGAATAGAAGTGGTGAAAGAGGACATCCCTGCCTTGTTCCAGTTTTTAGGGGGAATGCTTTCAGTTTTTCACCATTTAGAATGATATTAGCCATGGGCTTAGCATAGATGGCCTTTACAATGTTAAGGAATGTTCCCACTATCCCTATTTTTTCTAGTGTTTTGAGCATGAAGGGGTGCTGTATTTTATCAAATGCTTTTTCTGCATCTATTGAAATAATCATGTGATTCTTGACTTTAAGTCTATTGATATGGTGAATTACATTTATTGATTTCCTGATGTTGAACCAACCTTGCATCCCTGGGATGAAACCCACTTGATCATGGTGCACTATCTTTTTAATATGTTTTTGTATGTGATTTGCTAAAATTTAGTTGAGAATTTTTGCATTGATGTTCATTAAGGATATTGGTCTGAAATTTTCTTTCCTCGATGTGTCTCTGTCTGGTTTAGGTATCAGGGTAATATTGGCTTCATAGAATGAGTTTGGGAGGGTTCCCTCCTCTTCTATTTTATGGAATACTTTGAAAAGTATTGGGATGAGCTCTTCTTTAAAGGTTTTGTAGAACTCGGCTGAGAACCCATCTGGTCCTGGACTTTTCTTTGTTGGTAGGCTTTTGATGACTTCTTCTATTTCATTACTTGAAATTGGTCTATTTAAATTGTGTATGTCCTCCTGGTTCAGTTTAGGCAATTCATATGTCTCTAGAAACCTGTTGATGTCTTCGAAATTTTCTATTTTGTTGGAGTATAGATTTTCAAAATAGCTTCTAATTATGTTTTGTATTTCAGTCGTGTCTGTTGTGATATTTCCTTGTTCATTCTGAATTTTAGTGATTTGGGTTTTCTCTCGTCTTCTCTTTGTTACTGTGGCTAAAGGTTTATCAATTTTGTTTATTTTTTCAAAGAACCAACTATTTATTTTGTAAATTTTTTGTATTGTTTCTTTTGTTTCAATTTCGTTGATTTCAGCTCTGAGTTTAACTATTTCCTGTCTTCTACTACTTTTGGTGTTGGTCTGTTCTTCTTTTTCTGGGGCTTTGAGCTGTAGTGTTAGGTCTTTTATTTGTTGAGTTTTACCTCTTTTATTAAATGTGCTCCATGAAATAAATTTTCCTCTAAGTACTGCTTTCATAGTGTCCCAGAGATTTTGATATGATGTTTCTTTGTTCTCATTTACCTCTAAGAATTTTTTAATTTCCTTCCTAATATCTTCTGTTATCCATTCATCATATAATAGCATATTGTTTAATCTCCAGGTGTTGGAGTAGTTTGTTTTTTACTCTTTCATTTATTTCTAACTTCAATCCATTATGATCTGGTAGAATACAAGGTAGTGTTTCTATCTTCTTGTAATTGATAACATTAGCTTTGTGGCACAATATATGGTCTATTTTAGAGAAGGATCCATGTGCTGCTGAGAAGAAAGTGTATTCGCTCTTGGTCGGATGGTATATTCTATAAATGTCTGTTAAGTCTGAATTGTTGATTGTGTTATTGAGATCTACAGTTTCTTTGTTCAATTTTTGTTTGGAAGATCTGTCCAGTGGTGAGAGAGGCGTGTTAAAATCACCTAGTATTATTGTGTTATGGTCTATTTGGTTTCTGGCATTGAGAAGGATTTGTTTGACATACATGGATGAGCCACTGTTTGGGGCATAGATGTTTATGATTGTTATATCTTGCTGATTTATGGTTCCCTTAAGCAGTATGAAATGTCCTTCTTTATCCCTTCTGTCTAACTTTGGCTTGAAGTCCACATTATCTGAAATGAGGATGGATTCTCCAGTGTTTTTGCTGAGTCCATGTGCATGGTATGTTTTTCCCCATCCTTTCACCTTTATTCTATGGGTATCTCTTTCTATGAGGTGAGTCTCTTGCAGGAAACATATTGTTGTATCTTTCTTTTTAATCCAATCTGCCATTCTATGTCTTTTGATTGATGAATTCAGGCCATTAACATTCAGGGTTATTATTGAGATATGATTTGTATTCCTCGTCATTTGGTTGTTTTTTTAAAATTTTCTTTCTTTCTTTCTTTTTTTGACACAACTTGGTTCCTCCTTCATTTGACAGTTCCTTTAGGATAATTCCTCCCTTTGCTGATTTGCTTCTTTGTTTTTCATCTCTTCCTCATAGAATATTTTGCTGAGAATGTTCTGTAATGCTGGCTTTCTTTTTGTAAATTCTTTTAGCTTTCGTTTATCATGGAATGATTTTATTTCATCGTAAATTTGAAGGTAAGTTTTGCTGGGTATAAGATTCTTGGTTGGCATCCATTTTCTTTCAGAGCTTGAAAAATGTTGTTCCAGGCCCTTCTAGTTTTTAGTGTCTGGATTGAAAAATCTGCTGATATCTGTATTGGTTTCCCCCTGAATGTAATTTAATTCTTTTCTCTCATCGCCTTTAAAATTCTGTCTTTATTTTGTATGTTAGGTATTTTCATTATAATGTGCCTTGGTGTGGGTCTGTTGTAATTTTGTGTATTTGGAGTCCTATAAGCCTCTTGAACTTGATTTTCCATTTCATTCTTCAGATTTGGGAAATTTTCTGACATTATTTCATTGAATAGATTGTTCATTCCTTTGGTTTGTTTCTCTAAGCCTTCCTCAATCCCAATAATTCTCAAATTTGGCCTTTTCATGATATCCCATAGTTCTTGTAGATTCTGTTCATGATTTCTTACCATCTTCTCTGTTTGGTCAACTTTGTTTTCAAGGGTAAATATTTTGTCTTCAATATCTGAGGTTCTGTCTTCCAGGTGTTCTATCCTATTGGTTATGCTTTCTGTGGAGTTCTTAATTTGGTTTATTGTTTCCTTCATTTCAAGGATTTCTGTTTGTTTTTTTTTCAATATCTCTAACTCTTTATTGAAATGATATTTTGCTTCCTGTATTTGCTCTTTTAACTGTCGATTGGTGCGATCATTCAATGCCTGCATTTGCTCTTTCATGTCATCATTCAATGCCTGCATTTGCTCTTTCATCTCCTCATTTGCTTCTCTGATTGTTTTAATTATGTACATTCTGTACTCCCTTTGTGTCATTTCTTCTGCTATGCTGTCGTTGGATTTTATTGACGTAATATCTAGATTTGTTTGGGGCAATTTCTTCCCTTGTTTTCTCATATTGTTCAGGAATCAGTGGATCATTAAGATATTGCAGATTTCCTCTATTGACTTATAATGTCCCTGAAGATTGCTAGTATATCCCCTCTTATCCTTCAGTAGCCTGAAGTCTTGGAGGAAGTTGATAATGCGGTGCTCCACTCGGAAGCTGCCTCTCTAGGGGTGGTGACCCTCAGGTGGGGTATATTCCCTGATAGTGGGCAGAGGTGCCTCCACTTGTTGACCAATAGTCATCCAAAGGGCAACTAGGCTGCAGACTGAGGGAAGGCCTGTTTGTGCCTGTGTCTCTGGTTTTACCATCCTTGTGGGAAAACCTCACCCGCCAGGGAACACTCACCGGTGGGGAGGTCTCACTGGTCAATTACCCTTCTAAAGGTTCCCCTCAATCTACAACTACTGCCTGGGCTGGGCTGCCTTCCTCTGCAATGTTCCCAGGGGCCTGGACCTACCTCCTGGGCCTGGGAGCCTCACCCTTCGCAGACGAGTCTCCTTAAGCTGCCTCTCCCAGAGAATCTGCCCGCAGTCCTGGAACCTTCGCTCCGCCCCTAGGCGTGTCTCTGTGCGGCTCTTCCACCAAGAAGCCGCCTAGGTCCTGGGACCCTGCTCTGCACCTAATTGCCTGGCTATGTGGCCCCTCCTCTGAGCCGCCACCTGGAGCCCCGTACAATAGGTCCGAGACCCAGAGACCTGCCACACACCTCCTCCTCCGGACAGCTGCCCTGTGTTCACTAGGAGTCCAAGCAACTCACTTCGCGTCTCCTCCTCCCGCCAACTGCCTGTAGCCCTAGGCAGTCACTCCGAGTCCAAGTGACCCGCCCTGTTCCTCCTCCTCCTCGGTGTAGCCCCCAGGTGTTCAGGAGCGGTCGCTCGCAGACCAAGTGACCCACTGCGCTCTTCCTCCAGGCAGGACACCGGTGTTCAGGAGCGGTCACTTTGAGTCCAAACAACTCACCACTCGCCTCCTCTTCTGGCAACCGCCTGTAGCTCTGATGCAGTCACTCCTAGACCAAGTGACCTGTCATGTTCCTCCTCTTCCTCTGGGCAGCCCCCCGGTGTTCAGAAGCGGTCGCTCTGAGTCCAAACAGCTCGCCACACAGCTCCTCCTGAGGCAGCTGCCCGGAGCCCCAGTGGTTGCTCCGAGTCCAAGCGCTGTGCTGAGCAGCCACCTCTACGATGTTCCCAGTTGCCCGTGTTTACCGCTCCAGTGGGGGGATGGGTGTCTCACTGGGCAACTCTACTTCACAAAGTTCACAAAGTTCCCTGCGTTCCGGGACTACCGCCCCATCCGGGATGCCTCCCCAACGGGAGACTCACCCGGCAGCTTTCAGTTGGTCCCAAGTCTCTCACTATCTCCTCTTTTGAATCCTGCGTCCTGGAGCAACATGAAATGCAGCCGCCCTCTAGTCCGCCATCTTGAAAACCAACCTTGTGAGTCTGTTTGCGACACAAATTAAAATTTCAACATTCTTTAGCAACTGTATAAACTTTTTCATCATCTTTCCATTTTATTATAGTCATAAGCATAAAAGAGTTGGTGAATATAAACACAGAAGACTTTTCTTTAGCCAGCAGTATTTGAAAGCTTATAGTATTTATGCATGAATGGAAGACTTTTAACTTCCAGAATCACTTGAACTATGACACTACAGAAGTGCCAGTTCGTTCTAATCCCAGTACTTCACAGATACTGTTGTTTTCTCCTAGTTCAGCCCAAGCCTTGGTTATAATTTGTTTGTATTTACATAAAACCTTAGATTACTTTAATCCTATGCCATTCTTATCATTGTAAATTGCCACCATAAATACAACCCCTAACTCTACCCCCTGTGCTCTGCACCTTCTTCCATACTAAAATACTCAGCTGCTCTACTCTTCTTCCACATGATTCTTCCATGGGTTCATTAACCCTCTACCTTTCCTCTTGTCTCTTGCAAAAGTGCTTTGGACAAATGCAGTATCTCCTGGACACTAGATCCTGTCTTATTTTATTTTCCTGGAACAAAGGAAGAGAGTTTTTCTGACTCCTTGAGGGCTGCTTTGGAACCTGTTCTTGGCTTCTTTCCCTCAGGATGTGCACTGAAGTGATGCCAGCCACTCTGGAGGGTGGCATATTAAAACAACCTCAGTGACTTTCTCCTCCCCATGGCATGGGAACTCTAGAAGCCATGGAAGCAGTTCCCCATCCTGTATAAAACTTTCCATGGCTAAAAAATAGATCTGTAGTGTGTTTGCTGAACTCTTGAGATTACTTCCTCTCACGACATAGCCTACTCTACACTGACTAATTTAACTCCTTAACTCCTTGGATTTTATTGCTATTAAAGGTTCATACATCCTTACCTTTTTCAGATGTTACTTCACTTCTAGTTTTAACTGATGGAAGATTCTTCCATTCAGCAGAACTTATGTTTGTTCTGAAATTCCAGTGTATAGCCAAAAAAGAAAAAAAAAATAAAAGTGAGCTACTTGACACATTGGTAGGCAATTTAGAAGGTGATAGGGCCTCCAATTCTGTCAAATAACCCCCCAATGCAGATAATTTGTGTAAAGTTGGCCCCAATTTTAAAATATTGCAACTGAATTAATAGAACATGTAAATTGATTATTTAAAATCTACACACAGAGGGTTAGTTTTGAACTTCCCTGGTTCATTATTTGTATTCCTCTGTCCAGTCTTTTCTTTTGTGGAAATCTTAGCAGCTTTTCTATCTTCATTCCCTTCTCAGTTGGTTTCACAATGTAACTAAAACTTTAACTGAAATTTTGGGTAGAAAGAGATCATTCTCTCTGTACCTAAACTTATTCTGATTGTGGGCAATTTTAAGCCTTCAGGGTTGATTCTTTAATAGTCTTGGGCTCAGAGTTCTCATGCGTGTGCTCTTATCTCCACTCTATTTCAGGACCCATTCCAGGGTCATCCTTAGAGTCTGCCCTCACCCATTCCTGCCCCACTTTTGTAGTTCTCTCTTTTTTCTTCCTTTCCCGCCCCTTACCTTGTCCCCCTCCTTCCCTCCCACCTTCCTTCCTTCCTTCCTTCTTCTTTCCTTCCTCTACCTCACTCTCCTTCTCTTTCTGCCTCTCCCTCTTTTCATGCTAAGCCTCTCACAAGTTAAGCAGGAGCTCTTATCACTGAACCACTCCCAAGTTCCTGCTTCTGAAATTTCAAATTTGAACCTGTGTCTCTCTCTCTCTCTTTCTCTCAATCTAACTTTGTCACTCCATTCTCACTAGACTTTCTCTTCTGCCTCACTGAAATCTTGTCAATGGAGTTTCTGTTTTTCAACTTTCTCATGATTTTATCATTTCTTTTCAATTTTGAATATACCTCTCCCCTAGTTCTACTATCCATAGTAGTTGGTGTATGTTTATTGATTCCTAGCTCCACTGCCCTCCATTCCTCCAGCCTAGGATCTCATACAGCATGCTCTATGCCAGCTCTTCCTATACTTATCACAAAGAAAATTCTGTCTGAAGAGAAGTGTTCAAAACCCTTCTTAGACCAGCCTCCTGCTTTGCTGTTTGTCTGCTTTCATATGTGATCCCTCCTCTCATGCACATTCATGCTTCAGCATTTCAAATTATTCAAACTCTGGAAGAGCTATTTCATTTTTTGAGACAAGCATCCTTTTCTTCCCCTACTGCACTCTTGTGGATACAAATGATGAGTCAGTCATGTGAACTTCAGAGGCCAGAGGTTGTGCCTTTTGATTCTAATCTCATTATTCTTAGATTCCCAGTACATCACTTATAAATTTGGCATTATCATTCATAGTGTCTTACTGTTGAAAGAATTAAATGAAATAATTGGCACCAATGATCTTACACACTGTCAGGCCCATGGTAGACTCTCAGGAAGAGATAACTTACTTTTATTTTCATTCTTACAGCACAGCTCTATTATCTTCTATTATGTAAAATTGTCCCTAAACCAGCCTAAGTGCATGGATGTCACCTTGCTTTCTATCGTTATAGCTAGTATGTAATTGTTGAACCTAAAATAATGCTTTGAAATTTATTGATGTAACCCTCCCCATCCCACATTCACATAGGTACTGTACTGTGAATTCCTTGTGGACAGAGGCCTTATCGTATTAATTCCATAGCTCAGGCATCTACCTCAGTACTTGGAACACAGAAGACGCTAAGTACATTTTTAAGTGAAGTGGGATTAATGGCATCTGTACGTAACCTTTCAGCTTTGTTTCATTTTCTCATTTCACATTGTTTTAAGACCTATTAATTAGTGTAAATATCAACCTTAAAAACTGAATTACTTAATAAGCCTACTTTCTTAAGGCACTCATTCACACATTTCTTTCACTGAGTAGATGAGTGTCTTAAATCTTACCTGCCATTGTGGGAGTCACCAAAACCCTGTCTGACTGTGTTCTCCCATTCCAAAGTGGCATTTCTAGTGCTAGAACTAGAAATATGTGGTTCTCACTTCCACGGTTAGCTCTGTGTCATAGCTACTACCTGAGGTTTTTCTTGAGTGCCTTTCTTCCTATTCCTTGATGCTGGTTCCATTGTCCAGGATGGTGACAGGATAAAGTTCAGGATGTCCACCTTGCGTTGACAGTAGAAAGGAGTCATCCAATGTCCTGTAAGAAGAGAAGGGAAATGGGGATCAAGGATAATGGCAGAAGGAAATGAGGTATGGATCCCTAGCATAGAGGACACAGAGGTGAGCAGTTAGCGTAATATAAGAGAGTGTATCAGAGACTGAAAGGGAGGAGGTGTGAAGAGCCACACGTACAGGTCTAACTTTCTGACTCATTCTTTCCCAGATGAACAAAATCAGAGTCCTTAGCTTGAGAAGAAAATGAATCTTACCTAAATATGAGGAAAATTATGTAATGATGGGTGAGCAGGAATAATGGAAAGTTGAGTGATCAATTTCATTAGGCCATAGAAAGCACTATTCCACATTGGGACTGGATTATATACCTGCATGACTTTGAATAACAGGAAAAAAAATTGTACTGATGAAAACATTGCAGAAATACCATCAACTATGTCAGGGTGTAACAAATGTTCTGGGATTATTTTATTCTACCTGTTCTATCTTCCCTTATGCACTCTTTTTCCTCTTAATCCTGCCTTCTCACTTAATAAACTTAAAATACATCCCAAGTGATTATGTGCTATGCTGAAAGACTGAATTAAGAGACTTCCAGTTAACAGATCATCAAAACTTATTCAGTCCGTTTCCCCTAGTGATAGAAACCACTGTACTTCATCTTCATGTGTATTTTTCTACCATCAAGGAAGCAGAAATTTTAGACCATTGACCTAGTTTGTAGGTCATATTTATGAACACACACGTACTTAAACAAATGAACTTGTGTTGTAAACAAAAGAAACACTAACTGAATCTACTTAATTATACCAAAAATAAGGTTTACTTATTCTGTTTTATTTTGAATTGATAAATAATAATTACACATTTATGAGATACAGTATAATTTAAATATGTATACACTGTGTAATGATCAAATTAGGGCAATAGCATATCTATCACCTCCAATTTCATTTCTTTGAGATGAGGATCTTGAAAATTCTCTCCAAACTACTTTAAAATAGTCTATTTCAAACTCAATTCAGTTGTTGAGATTTCTGTTTAAGATTTTAGAATGCTCTTGTTAAAAAAAAAAAAAACAAAGAAAAGAAAATGTCTATTTTATAATAATGCGATTTGTGTAGGGTTTCAGTTTAGAAATTTAATTCTCATTTCAAGAGACTTTCTGATTCCAAGCAGAACATCTTTTTGTACTATGAGTGTGTGTGCATGTGCTCACCTGCATCCTTACTTCCGTTCTTTTTTATTCTTTTATTGATAACAGAAACTCACAGTTTGAAAGGAAAACATAACCCTCAGAAAAAAAAGGTAGACTTCCCCAAGAGGGACAGAATCTTTCTAGTGATTCCCAAATAGTATAGTGGAGGAAAGTAATAATAGTGTTCTTTCACCATGGCCTTTAATGAGGAAATGGGAAAGAGCAGAAATGTCTTTTACCCAAAGACATAATGTACAAAGCAATTTTATAACAACCAGCAAAACACCCAGGCTCTGGTGGAAGTGGTTGTCCTAAAACATGCTGTGTGGCCATGCACAAGCCATCCTACATCAATGGCCCTGGTTTCTAACTCCTAAACTGAAGAGGTTGAACTTCATAATTTTTAAGGATCATTTCAAATCTAAAAACTGCGTGTCATTGTAGGGATAAGTATTTAAAAGGAGTTGGTCATGGCTTAAAAATGTTCCCAGAGGTCTTTTGATTTCTGATTTTGGTGGGCACAATGATTTCCATTTCCTGCACTTTTGGCTGTGAAATCATGTGCTTTGCCTGTGCATCAAAGTGAAGTTCCTACCTTTGGCCGGCAGATGGTACTATTAGGACAGGACACGACAGATTCGTCACTGCAATGAAGACTCTGAAACTGAATTGATAGGACGAGAAGAACCGTTGAAAGGAGGGGAGCTGTGCAAGAGGTCAGCCACACTCTTGGCTTCGGATGGTGCCATGGTGTGTTGACTTCTAGAGAGAAAGGTTCAACGAGCTATTATATTACTATCACGTCTACCTGTGCCTGACGCCATATATGCCCTGCTATGAGCCCACAGTGAGTAGGAGATGCAATTCCGGTGAGAGGCGAGCAAAGCCTTGATGGAAACCTGGCTTGCAGATGTCAAAGAACTCCACACCATGGTTACAGACAGCTGAAGAACCACCTGGATCAGCTTCAGCACACGCTCATTCCTCCTCTTAGCCAGGAGGGAAAGAAATTGGACATCATCACCATAAAAATGGGTTTGAACTCCTTTTTCAAAAAGTCCCAGCGATGACTTCAGTTTAGGAAATTGTGTGATGATAACATGGTAAAAGTTTTAAATTCAACAAAAGGAAATAGAACAAAATGAGTTTTCTGGCTACATATTGTTTCTTGACATAAAGGTCAATAAAATTTACACGAAATTTGACAGAAAGTTTTGTGATGGGAAAGAAAGCCCCTGTCCATTGATCTTATTTAACTCCATAGGTAGAAAATGAATTGCTATCTTTCCACTCCATTTTGTTTTACCTTCTTTTGTTTTTCCACAGTTCATCTTGAGTTTCTGTTTATTCTTGTTTTTTAAAATATTTTTGTTGATTTTATTGCTCTTAAAATATTCCTGATACACATGTTTTTCTCTCTCTTCTTCAAACCCCAAATTCTCAATAGACTTAGAATTTATAGAAGAAACGACTTAGTTTTCCTCCATTTTGATCCTGGTTACAAGTAAAAACAGATGATCATCATCACATACTCTCCTTGTTAAAACTTTTTCTGTCCTTTTCATTTCCCATATTTAAAGTTTTAATATTTTTTGTGCTTAAATTATGGAACTTAAGCTTAATAGTTTAATCTTTTCTGTTAACAATTGTAGAAAAAGGATTCTCAGAAAAACTGAAAAGGGGAAGAGGGGTTTTCTTTCTCCCCACAACTGTAGCAATAGATACCACTCGGAATTGTTAGGTACCTTCTGATAAAATAATAAATGCAAACATTCACAAACTGAGACTTAAAAAATGCTCAATATTACACTTCTGATTTTGAATTTTATGAAATTGTTCTTGTAGAAATTAATAATAGAAAAATTGGGGACACTCAGTTGAACTGAATAAATAATTCTACATTCTCTCAATGTAAAATTTCAACCATAAACTATGTTTATGTTTGTTGATAATTTTTTTGCCTTAGCTTTAGCAAATACACATACATTTTTATTTCCTGAAAGCATAAATATACTGCAAGTCTTTTATTAGACACGTTTATTTTCTTCTCCCTTTAACCACAGTCATTATTTTTAAATGATAGGTTTTCCTTTGTAATAATGTGAAAACACTTTGGGAAAAGCTCTGAGAATATAGCCATGTTCTCAAAATATTGTTATGAGGATTAAGTGAGTTAATAGAAGTAAAAGTGGCTTGAACAAGTGACTTGAATCAGCATTTGTAATAAATTGTTAATAAATGTTTTAAAATTCAAATCTAGGGCCCCCATCTAGATAACTGGCCTGTGAGAATCATTCTGTTAACGAATTGTTTCAATGCTGTCCTTGCCATTTGTATGATAATTTTATTTCTTTTACTAGCATTATTGGCATATGATTGACAAATCAAAGTTTTAAATAAATTTACAGATTACAACATGTTGATTTGATACACATATTTATTTTGAAATGATTATCATAATCAAGCTAATTAATAGGTAAAGCACCTCACGTAACTTTTTTTTCCCTTGGTGATGAAACACTTGGGTCTACATAGTTAGTCAAAGTCAAGTATACAATACATTATCATTAATCATAATCATTATGCTGGATCTTAGGTCTCCAGAACTTATTTAGCTCATAAATGAAAGTACATACCCTCTGATCAGTTTCTCCCCTCCTCCTCCAACCTTTAGCCCCTCTTATTATCATTATTTTTTCTGAGTTTGACTTTTTTCTAGATTAAACATGGAAGTGAAATCATACAGTATTTATCTTTCTTGGCTTATTCACTAAGCATAATGGCCTCCAGGTTCATCTATGCTTTCACAAAGGGCAGGGTCCCCTTCGTATGGAGGGTTGGATAATATCTCAATGGTATATGTGTCCATGCCTTCTTTGCCATTCCTCTGTTGACAAACACTTACTTGTATATTGCTGCAGTGAATCTGGGGGTGCAGACAAATCTTTGACACCCTCATTTCACTGTCTCTGGTTGTATATCCATAAGTCAAATTGAAGTATTCTATGACAATTATATTTTTAATTTTTTGAGGCACCTCCATAGTTTTTTCTAGTGGCTGCACCAATTTTCATTCCCATCACAAACGTATAGGAATTTCTCTTTTTGACATCATCATTTATGTTTTGACTTTTTGATAACAGCCATCCTAAGAGATGAGTAATATTTCATTGTAGTTTTGACTTGCATTTTCCTGATGACTAGTGGTGTTATCCTTTCATATGTTTGTTGGTAATTTTTATGTCTTCTATGAAAAAAAAAAAACTCTCTTCAGGTTCCTTGCTTGGTTTTTATTTCTGTTTATTTTATTTTGATTATTATTAATTTTTGCTATTGAACTGTTCAAGATTTTTGTATAATCACATGTATTTTATATATCAATATTGGGCTTTTTTTTTTTTAAATCTTCCCTCACAATATAAAGCACCCTTCTCCACTCCATCCAGTTTTATTCACTTCATCAGAATATATCATCCCATCTGTTTATTTATGTGCTCCACATTAAACTCCTCAGTGAAAAATATGGTCTTAGCTTTATAGTTATCTGCCTGTATGCATCTTGGTCCATTTTCTATAGAATGTTTCTCTGGAAACTGATTTATGTATCTTCTCAAATATTTTCTGAGTTTTCTAGGAACATAACTTTGGACACATATTCATAGCATTATTTATTACTCCTACTGAATGACTTCCTTTTGTACCCATCAAGGTCCTAACTTCTTGGTGTGAGTGCATCATAATTTTAGTTTGCTAGAGGTTTTCCTTTGGATATAGATCTGTTCCATCAAACTCTGCCCATCTAAAACAAACCTTTTTTCCTTCCTTTTCTGTTCTGTTTCTTTTCATAAGTGCCATGACTGACCTGATAAAGATTATGTGAAATTCTAAGGGCCTGCCTATAATTCTTCCTCAGACATAATCTTCTTCATGCAGTTGAAGGTAGAGTACAATAAGAGATAAATAAAAAAGACAGGGAGGTGGGTAGGGTGACACAAAATGTTAACAAAAGCTCTGCAAAATAAATAAAATATGACATAATTCAATAGCTCAATAAGGAATCTTTTGCATTATCAGATAATAATTAAGACAACCCTCATTTTGTAAATACCTCATTGCATCTTTATTATGATCTCAGAGCAATCAGTATTATTTTCAAAAGGGAAAAATTAAAAACAAAACTAAACAAAAAAACCCAAAACAGGCTTTGATGTTTGCATTTCACCCAGGGGATGATGAAACTTTAGCTCAGTTTCCTTTCTTTGATTTCAGATCTGGATCTGTTCTCTTGAGGTTTCTTTCCCACACAGCAGCTCTGGAGCACTGCACTGGATGCTGTCCATTGAGGATCCTCATTAGTGCTGTTTCCCTGATCACCAGAATCTCCAAAGTGTTGTGTGGTGTGGCCTTGGTGCATCTGATCGGCTCCTCAAGCTACAATTTCTGAGTTGACTAGTGATTGAAAAGGCTTTTAAATTATAATGAATGAACAACTAAATCAGGAAGAACCTGGTTCAAATCCTGAAGGAATAGGGTGATGTTTATAGTGGTCCCAAAGCTGATGCTTCGTCAGTTCAGTCCTATTCTGTTAATCATAAATCAGTGCAGTATTTTGTACATCCATTTTAATTCTCTGAGTACTAAATTTCTGGCACAAAGGGCCCAGATCTTTAAGATAGTATTTATACTCCAGAACTCAGGAGTTCAATGGGAAACTGAAGGATTTTTGGAGTGTTATAAATATATGAGATACTGACATAAAATAATTCCTGATTTAAAGAAAATAGGTTTGTTTTTGTGAGCCAAATGTAAGTGGCTAAGGCCTGGGAACCTGTATTCAAGTTACCCCATGAACTTTTATAGCCACAGAACAAAGAAAGTGATAAAGCAATAATTCAATAATACGTTGATGCTGGCACAGACAGGCAGCTACTGCTGAGTGGGGAAATTTTTTTGTAGTTTTTGCATGCTGTCTTATAGCATTCTTAACCTGAAGGTTGGTGGAGGCTGAAGGACTACTGAGATTAATGGTATATTCCAAACATTTTTTTTGATAACGATGAAGATGTTAGGTCAGATACTGAAGTTGAAACTCAGTGGCTATTAAAATGACCAAAATAGACCAAGATAATCTTGGTTCTTGACCAACAGCATACCATCTCTCCACAACCACAGTATTTTAGTTAGCTAAGATCAACAGTCTGCAGGATCTTTCATAAAGATGCAGTTTCTTCAGAGAACCTCCGTACACAAAGGTGTTATTAAGTCCATGTTAAAATATACCTGGCACAGGGTTTGGAATGTGGCTCAGTTATAGAGCACTTGCCTAGCATGCTCAAGGCCCTGGGTTGAATCTCCAGCTCTGGTAAAACAAAGAAAAACAGGAAAAGAAGGGAAAAAAGAGGCCTAACCTAGACTTAGTGGAGTGAATCAGCATATGAAAATGAGAATTATACATGAAAATGGCAAAAGCATGCTCCAACCTTATAATAATTATTATTATTATTTATTTTTTTAAGAGTAGAAAGTAAACTTTATTAAAGAAAAGTAAAAGCAGACTTCTCCTGGGTGGAAGAAGGGGACCCAAAGGCAGAATCCACCGGATTGAGCAAACCTTGTCCTTTTTATAGGTTTTATTCTCCTGTTCTTTCCACCTTATCTCTTTCCTTCCTGCCTACTTGATTAGGCCCAGATTTGCATAAAGTGAGAAGCCATGGGCAAGGGGAGGGCCAAGGTGATTCAGGCAGGTAAGGGCTCAGGGAGCATTAATTAGCATCTCCTTGCCTGTAGTTCCTGACAAGGGCAGGTAAATTTAGTTATCACTGGGCTCTGCAGGTCCTTGACATTCCATTCTCCCAGGACAGTCTCCAACTTCCAGAGGCAGATGGCTTTCATGGCCCCCATTTCCTCGATCTGACCTGATCCCCTATTTCTACACTAACTGCCTGTCCCCAATTCTGGCTTCATTACCCTCTCTAGTTTTATGAACTCCCTACTGCTATAAGGAAAGGGAGCAACAACTGCTCTGGCTGCTTTGAGCTGGAAGCAGGCAGCGTGGGCCAAGCAGTTTGGAGTTCCCTTTTAGAAATTGGGTCGATCAAGGGGTCCACAGTAAAAGTCTGGTTGAGAAGTAATCGGCTGGAGGGTCATTTGAGAAATGGGTGGTCTATAAGAGAAACAAGAAATTATGAGTACTGGGATAAGATTACTGCAACAGTAATTGTCACAGCATAGGAACACGCCAATGAATATGATGGTGATGACAGAGACAAATAATGTTTTCCACCAAGAGGTACCAGAGAACCAGGAGCTAAGAATTTGTTCCCATAAGTCTGGGGAGGACATGGCCTCTATCTGCCAGTGTAAATCTTTAAGGATGTCAGTTACGTTGCCAGAGGTGTCCTTACTGAGATAGGCTACTGGCTATTGAACAGGTCCATTCTTTTGTGTTACCACTCCTAGGGCTATTCTTCCTCCTTCAGTGACAAACAGGTTAAATTTTTCTTTGGTAGATAAACTAAGGGCAGGGACTGAGAGTAGGGCCACTTTTAATGTCTTAAAGTTTTAATATATTCTAGTTCCCATATTAGGGTGATTCCTCCTTGGTGTAAAGTTTCTTTCAGAAGGCTGTAAAGAGGCTTAGCTAATTTCTCATACCCAGGAATCCAAAGTCTGCAGTATCCAGTTATTTGTAGGAAGTCTCTGAGATGCCTTATGGTCTGAGGCAGAGGATATTGTCCTATGGGAGTTATTCTTTTCCATCCTAGTTTCTGGATTCCTTGAGATAGTTGTAATCCTAAATATTGAACCTGATGTTGACATAATTGAACTTTCTTTTTTGAGACTTTATAACACTGAATGGTTAAGAAGTTTAAGAGTTCTGTAGTAGTCTTTTGACATTCCTCCTGGGTGGAGGCGCATAGCAGGATGTCATCCACATATTGGAGAAGAATTGCAGATGTCTTATCTCTGAATTTTGTTAAGTCCTTAGCCAGAGTATGTCTGAATAGGTGGGAGCTATCTCTAAATCCTTGGGGAAGTACTGTCCAGGTTGAGATCCACTATCTAGTTCCTTGAAGGCAAACAGATACTGAGACAGAGTCCAGAGGTATGCAAAAGAAGGCATCTTTTAAATCTAACACTGTAAACCAAGCAGCAGTTGCTGGAATCTCAGATAACAGAGTATATGGATTAGGAACTACTGGGTGGAGGGGAACAACTGCTTCATTAATTATTCTGAGGTCTTGGACTAAATGCCATTCCCCATTCGATTTTTGAACTCCCCAAATCAGTGTATTGCACAGACTGTTACAAGGTACTAAAAGTTTCTGCTGTTTGAAGTTCTGGATGATCTTTAATAAGCCCTTTTTTGCTTCTGGGTGTAGTGGGTATTGTCTCTGATGTGGAAAGACAGAGGGATCCTTTAAAACTATTTTAATTGGGATTGCACTTTTTGCCCATCCAATCTTGCCTTCAGTGGCCCATACTTCAGGGTTTATATCACATTCTAATAGAGGTAAACATAATGATCCTTGTGGTCCTGAATTCATGGTAATGCAAGTCTGAAGTTTTGAAAGTAAGTCCCTTCCAAATAAAGGGGTAGGGCATTCTGGGACTATCAGGAATGCATGAGAAAACGTCATCCCACCCCATTCACAACTCAGTGGGGGAGTAAACTTTCTGATAGAGGCGGTCCGGACACCCCTTGCACCATTATAGTACTAGAGAAAAGAGGTCCAGGATAAGAGGTGAGCACCGAAAAACTGGCGCCGCTATCTAAGAGGAAGTTGACCTCTTGACTCCCTAGGGAGAAGCATATCTGGGGCTCATGTGTAGTGCTAGGAGTTATTGGAGCCATTAGAATTGACCCTGGGCCCTATCAGGCCTGTGTGGAAGAGTCTGGCCTCGAGGACTTAAGCCCCTGAGGACTGTCATTTTTCCAATGATCGTCTTGACATTTAGGGCAGGGCTCCAGAGGTGGCCGTTTGGCTCTGGGACATTCCCATTTGAAATGTCCCTCCTCTCCACAATGGAAACAAATCCCTTTTGTGGCCTGAGGTACATTCCATTTTTCTCCTTTTTCACCCGGGAAGCTAACTCCTCTTAGGGCTAAGACCAGCGCTTCAGCGTTTTTCTTGACTCTATGCTCTCTTTCCTTCTTTTCCTCTTCATCTTGATTACAAAAAAAAAAAAAACCAAAAAACGGAAGTTGCAAGTCGGAGGATATCATCTAAAGATTGATCAGGGCCATATGCCATTTTCTGTAATTTCCTCTGAATGTCTGGGGCTGACTGGAAGATAAATTTGTCCTTTAAAAGTAAGTGGCCTTCTGTGGATTCAGGATCCACAGTGGTGTGTTTTCTCATTGCCTCCCTGAGTTTCTCCATGAAAATAGGCAGGCTTTCCTGGGGACCTTGTATAATGTCAGAAATCTTAGAATAGCTAATAGGCTTCTGTTTGATTCTCTTAAGGGCCTCAAGGACTAACACTTGGAAGTGTCTGATCTTCCAAGTATCCTGTTCATCATTTGGATCCCAGTCAGGATCATTTCTGGGAATTGCCTGTGCTCCCAATGGATAGTTGGGTTTAGATCTAGTTTGGGCTCCTGGGGCATGAGCAAGGTGTAGGTCATCCCCAAACTGTTCAGCTGCTTTTCGGGTGGCTTCCTTCTCATTGGAGGTTAAAGTCTGGTTAAGTAACAGTATAATATCTTTCCAGGTGAGGTCAAACACTTGACCTAGGTTTTGAAATACCTCAATATTTTTATCTGGATCTTCTGAAAATTTCCCTAGGCCTGTTTTTAATCTGTCTTAGATCTCGGAGGGAAAAAGGATTGTATACATTAATTGGTCCAAATTCTCCTCCTGGCATCTCCTGGAGAGGAAGTATATTTGATCTGTCCATTGGGGCAGATGGAGAAAGGCCAGGGTATGCAGGACAGGAGGTCTGCTGATGGCCATTAGCAGAAAATGGAGCTTTGGGGGTCCCCATGATTCCTTTCCCTCAGTAGATGATTCTTTAAGGTTTCTTCCCTTATGGCAGTGGTTATGGCTGAGTCTACTTTACATTGTTGGCATAATTTGGGGTTTTCCCTTAGGGTAAAGAAGGTTTGAACATAAGGTACCTCACACCACTTTCCTTCCCTTTTGCAAAATCTACCAAGCTGTAAAATGGCATTAAAATTTATACTTCCCTATGGTGGCCAGGATTCTCCATCAGAGAGTTGGTACTGAGGCCAGGCCTGGTGGCAGAAGAAAATGAGGCACTTTTTCTTGTACCTGTGGGTCAAATTTGTCCCAGTTTCTCAGTATGCAGGCTAGTGGTGAACCTGGTAATACTGTTGAGAGTGAAGCTCCCATCGGAGTGGAAGAAAAATAGACCTCAGGTGCCCGCACCGGAGACCATTTTTAGGGATGTCTCCCTAAGTTTGAGCTTCAATCAGGTCCAGAAAATCCATTTCTCACTACCTGACTTTGCCAAAGTTATTTATGTCCTTCTTTGGCAAAGTGCTAGGGTCCCAGTTTGCCCTGTGCTAGAGACCCTTAGAGGATTCAGACTTAAGGGCATTACTGCTTTCCTCCCTGCCACTATAAATTCCTAATTAAGAGAGATGCACAACAAAAGAAAAATTGCACATCTTCTTGCCTATTTTTGTAGACTAAAGGAATCTCCTGAGGGTGAGGGGACACCTATTGGTTGTTAGGCATACAATACCCTGTTCTCTGAGGGATTCAAGGGAAGAAGGTTTGATTTAAAATACATCCTCCTTGCAGTTTAGAACACGCTGAGCACATTTAAGCACAGGAAAACTCTAAACAAACTAGCAAAGGCTAAATATGCAAACAAAGGTAATCTGGGCCTTTTCTTACTAATTGTCCCATGTCATTCTCTCGATCCTACCATTTGAATGCTTAATGTCTGATCGGTGAGTGAAGGGGAAACATCCAGGAGGGAGAGGATGTGGGGGAGTGTTATGCAGACCATATGAAGGCAAAGGTAATTGGCGCTTTCCCTCAGTGCCATTCATCAACCAAACACCCTGGATACCCCTTAGGGTGGTTGGAAGGGGAAATCCAGAGAAGGAACCTTTGGGGTCAGCCTGAGAGTAGCCTGGGCCAGAGAACCCTGCAGTTGTTCCAATCTTTCCTCCGCCTACATGCATCCTGGGTAGTTCAGGACAAGGGGCACTGTGTACTGAAGGCAATTGTGCTCCAGCCCTGGACAGAAAATTAGGAAATGGCTTCGGCAGAGTCCAACATGCCTGGTCTGCATAGAGTAGGTGATTAGGAACTACTTGGGCCGGGAAACCTTTCACACGAGTCTTGAAGGATGGGGCTGCACTGACTGCATTTAAGTAGCTGACAGGTGCCCATTTTGCCCTCCAGAAAGAAAGAGATAGAAAGATGCACCTCAGACAGATGTGGGGTGCACGGAGAGAGAAGCTCACTTACCTTGGCATAGATCTCGGTGGGACCTCCAAATCTGATACCACCATTTACCGGTGACGAGTACTGCTTCCTCAGGTGTTGAAGTATAACACCAGAGAAGCATGCAGAGGCAAGCGTAGAATAGAAAGTAAGAAGCTTTAATAAAGGAAAGTAAAAGCAGACTTCTCCTGGGTGGAAGAAGGGGACCCAAAGGTGGAATCCCCAACCATATTATTTATAATAATTTACATGTAGAATATGGATAACATAAAGTTCAGGGCGGTTCATGTTTCAGGGTGTGTTCCAAATTCACAGAGCTTTCTTTTCCTATACTAAATCATACTGTATTTTGAATTCTTTAATTCTGATGAAAGAAAAATTGGGTATAAGAAACCAAAACCAAAATATTTTACAATATTTTTATTCCTTAATAATTTAAAAGTCCAGAACATGCACATATTTTGACCAGGACTTATAGCCACCAACCAGAACCTGCAATCCTACCTTGTCCTTGCAGGTGGAGAGGAGGGAGTTTTATGTGGACTCATTAACTCAAAACTTCACAGTGTGGACATGGGAAAGCAGATGTGTCTTCAACACACTGATTTCATTTCCTTTGGATATATACTAGGGATTGGGATTGTTGGATCACATGATTGTTCTATTGAAACTTTTGTGAGGCAACTCTATACTGTTTTCCATACTGGTTGTACTGGTGCATGACTATTTACATTCTCACCAGCAGTGTGGAAGCATTTGCTTTTCCCAACATTCTCTCCAGCACTTTCTATCTTTAGTCTTGTTGATAATATCCCTTCTTACTGGGGAAATGGTGATCAGTGGTTTCTAAGTTATAGGTCAATGGGAGCAAGAAATTCTGTGTGCTGTTGTACTGCAGGGTGACTGGATAACAGCAATGTACTGCACATTTTAGAAACCTGGAAGAAAGGATTTTGAAAGTTTTCACCATAAAGAAATGATAAGTATTTGAGGAGACAAGTTTAACCAATTTAAACATTACACAATGTATCAAAAAGTACATGGTTCCCCAATAATGTGTGCAATTTATGTTATAATGTATCGATTGAAATGCATTTAAAACTTTTATAGTATGATTCAATTGTTCTCACACTGTGGAAGATTGTTAAGACAAAAGGTTTTCTTAAGGCTATTTTGAAAATGGGTCTTATTATACCCTTGTGGAAAGTTATCACCAGCAAAATATCATCAACCTATTCTATCAAAAGCAACCTGGGTACATGACTATTAGATCAAAAAGCACACTGGGAAGCATTAAAGATTCATTATCTAATGGGGGATAACATACCCACATGGGGGCAGGGAGTATGGAAAATCTCTGGGCCTTCCTCTCAATTTACTTTAAATTTAAATTTAATTTGCTGTTAGTTTAATTTAAAACTGCTTTAAAAATTAAGGTCTTCAAAAAATAAATAAACATATATACATACATACATATAGATAACATCCCTACCAGCTGTATATTGATTGTTTTTGGTGACCCTACATTGAAACATCATTGTCATGCCAAGTCCATTGTTTACATTAGCATTCTCTCTTGGTGGTGCACTTTCTATGCATTTGCACACATCTATAACAATGGGATCCCATCATGGTAGTATCATGTAGACTGTTCACTGTTCTAAAAATGCTTTGTGTTCCCTCTATTCATAAAAAGTTAGAAAACCAGGAAGGTTTCCATCCTTGGTTTCCAATTACTTTGGCCTGAGAAAAATTGGGTCTTTTCTGTGTTCTCCAAGTGATGGTAACTGCTAAATAAAAAACCTTGTGATCTTTCTATAGGAACATTTTAAATTCTTTAAAAGTCCTTTAGCCAATATTGCTCAGTGTGAAAATTAATGTTCTTATATGACGATGATCATAGAAAATGATTTTTCCTATTGTTAAAATGTGTAAGTCTTCTATCAGTGACACACTCTTCCTTTTATGATGCAAATAAAAGTATATAGTGCAAAAAAAAAAATCACTATCATCTTATCCATCAAATTCATCCACAGTCAACAGAAGCAGTGGAAAGCCAAAATGGAATTTTGAAATTTTGATTGAAATTTGTGCAATACAAAAATCAGCCCAAAATGGATCAAAGACTTAAAGATTAGACCAGAAACCCTATACTTACTAGAAGAAAATGTAGGCCCAACTCTGCAACACATTAGCTCAGGAACTGATTATTTTAACAAGACTCCTAAAGTACAAGATATAAAATAAAGAATCAATAAATGGGACAGAATCAAATCAAAATCTTCTTCACAGCAAAGGAAATGATCAAGATCATGAAGAAAGGGCTATAAAATATTAGAAAATCTTTGCCACTTACTCCCCTAATAGATCATCAATTTCCAGGATATACAAAGATCTCAAGAAATTTAACATAAAAAAAAAATTGATAAACGGGCAAAGGAACTGAACAAATCCTTCTCTAAAGAAGAAATATAAATGGTCCACAAATATTGGAAAAACTGTTCAAAATCTCTAGCAACTAGAGAAATTCAAATAAAAACTACACTGAGATTCCATCTCACTTCAGTCAGAATGGAAAGTATCAAGATTACAAGCAACAATAAATGTTGGTGAGGATGTGGGGAAAAGGATATGCTCATACATTTTTGGTGGGACTGCAAATTGGTACAACCACTCTGCAAAGCAATATGGTGATTCCTCAAAAAGCTAGGAATGGAACAACCATTTGTCCCAGTTAGCCCACTCCTCAGCATACACCCCCAAATTTAAAATCAGCATACTACAGTGAAGCAGCCACATCAAGGTTTATAGCAGCTTCATTCACAATAGATAAGCTATGGAACCAACCTATGTGCCATTTAACAGATGAATGGATAAAGAAATTGTGGTATATATACACAATGGAACATTACTCACCCATAAAGAAGACTTCATGGCATTTGCTGGTAAATGGATTGAGCTGGAGTTTATCATGCTAGGTGAAATAAGTCAATCTTGAAAAATCAAAGGTGGAATACTTTCATTGATATGTGAAAGCTAAACCACAATAAAGGGATGGAGGAAGGAAAATTCAGTACATTTGACAAAGGAGAATGAAGGGAAGGGAGGGTGGATAGGAATAAGAAAGACAGTGTAATGAATTCAACATAATTTTTCTACATAAAGGAAAAAAAAATCTAAGTAAATTCCACCATCATATAAATCCGCAAGAATGAATCTCTTTCTCCCTATTCTCATGCTAAAGACCAACTTCTTTTGATTACATTGTCACTCTTCCCTTGATCTGGTAACTGTATTTACTCACTTCTTATCCCATTAATGGTTATATCTTACACCGCTCCCCATCCTCTTCATCTGCCACTAGAAGTTGTAGAGCTCATTGCAAGCCTATTGGCTATACTGTAGAAAAAAATCAAACTCCTCCTGTTTATTACAATAATGTTAATGTCTTTATAGTGGCTATTTGGTATTGGACTGCATACTGTTTGTATTGGGTGCTGCTAATATTGATCTCCCTCTCAAAGGGGAGGTATTGGAAATCTGTAGGGTTACAATAACACTACAGGGGGGAGTTGCGATACCTCAGATCTTCACTATTACAGGTAAATATTCAGAAACGATATGAAAAAACAGGGTAAGAAAATGTCCTTAACAAACCAAGATCCTATTTTGATAGAATCCAATGACGGCATGGCAGTAAGAATGACAGAAAAAGCGTTTAGAATCTGCATAATTAAAATGATCCATGAGAGATCCAAGATGGTGGACTAGAGGGTGACTGCATCTCCCGTCATTCCAGAACTCAGGATTCAAGAAGGGGAGGTATTGAGAGACTTGGACCAACATAGAGCCACGGGGTGAGTCTCTCCCACTGGGTGAAGCTCAGCCTGGGTGGCAGGCCGGGACAATGGGCAGCTTCTTGGAGCAGAGCAGGGCAGTGAGAGTCTTTCCCAAGCAGCCCTGCTCCCTCTGGCGGCAGGCACGATGCACAGCCAGCTCCTCCAAGCAGGCCGCCCAGTGAGAGCTTTTCTGCCCAGAGCCAACCCCAAGCCCCGGACCCAGCAGCAGGTCCTGGCCCACAGGCGGCTTCTGGGATCAGGGCAGGACAGCGAGAGACTTCCCCAAGCAGCCCTGCTCCCTCCCCCGGCAGACCCGGTCCACAGCCAGGTTCTCAGAGCAGGTCGCCCAGTGAGAGCTTTTCTGCACAGAGCCAACACCAAGCCCTGAACCCAGTGGCAGCCCGCCCGCAGGGTCTCCTGGGACCAAGGCAAAACAGCAAGAGGCTTTCCATGAGCAGCACGGCTCCCTCGGGTGGTGGCAGGCCCTGTTTACAGCCAGCTTCTTGGAGCAGGCCTGCCAGTGAGAGCCTTTCTGCACAGAGCCAGCCACCAGCCCAGGACCCAGTAGTGGGCTAGGGGCAGCTTTCTTTGGAAGCATTGCATTATCAAGTTCCTCCAAGACTTCAGGCTACTGAAGGCTGGGAGGTGATATACTGGAAATCTATAGGGACACTATAAGCTAATAGAGGAAATATGCAATATCTCAGAGTCCCACTGACATCTGACCAATATGAGAAAATAAGGGAAGAAAATGTCCCAAACAAACCTAGATACTATATCAAAAAAACCCAATGACAGCACAGCAGAAGAAATGTCAGAAAGGGAGTTCAGAATGTACATAATTATCAGGGAAGAAAATGAGGAGATGAAAGAGCAAATGCAGGCATTGAAGGATGAGATGAAAGAGCAAATGCAGGCATTAAATGATCATACCAATCAATAGTTAAAAGAGTAAATACAGGAAGCAAGAGAGCATTTCAATAAAGAGTTAGAGACACTGAAAAAAAAAAAAAACCAAACAAACAGAAATCGTTGAAATGAAGGAAACAATAAACCAAGTTAAAAACTCCATAGAAAGCATAACCAATAGGATAGAACACTTGGAAGACAGAACCTCAGACATTGAAGACAAAATATTTAACCTTGAAAACAAAATTGACCAAACAGAGAAGATGGTAAGAAATCATGAACAGAATCTCCAAGAACTATGGGATATCATGAAAAGGCCAAATTTAAGAATTACTGGAATTGAGGAAGGCTTAGAGAAATGAACCAAAGGAATGAACAATCTATTCGATGAAATAATATCAGAAAATTTCCCAAATCTGAAGAATGAAATGGAAAACCAGGTACAAGAGATTTATAGGACTCCAAATATACAAAATTACAACAGACCCACACCAAGGCACATTATAATGAAAATACCTAACATAAAAAATAAAGACAGAATTTTAAAGGTCATGAGAGAAAAGAATCAAATTACATTCAGGGGGAAACCAATAAGAATATCAGCATATTTTTCAATCCAGACCCTAAAAGCTAGAAGGGCCTGGAACAACATTTACCAAGCCCTGAAAGAAAATGGATCCAACCAAGAATCCTATACCAAGCAAAACTTACTTTCAGATTTGACAACGAAATAAAATCCTTCCATGATAAACAAAAGCTAAAAGAATTTACAAAAATAAAGCTGGCATTACAGAACATTCTCAGCAAAATATTCCATGAGGAAGAGATGAAAAACAACGATGCAAATCAGAAATGGGTGGAACTAGCCTAAGGGAATAGCCAAATAAAGGAGAAACCAAATCATGTCAAAAAACAAAAATGAGTCAGATGTCTGGGAATACAAATCATATCACAATAATAACCCTGAATGTTAATGGCCTGAACTCATCAATCAAAAGACATAGATTGGCAGATTGGATTAAAAAGAAAAATCCAACAATTTGCTGCCTGCAAGAGACTCATCTCATAGAAAGAGATACCCATAGACTAAAGGTGAAAGAATGGGGAAAAACATACCATGCACACGGACACAGCAAAAAAGCTGGGGTATCCATCCTCATTTCAGATAATGTGGACTTCAAGCCAAAACTAACCAGAAGGGATAAAGAAGGACATTACATACTGCTTAAGGGAAGCATAAATCAGCAAGATATAACAATCATAAACATCTATGCCCCAAACAGTGGCTCATCCATGTATGTCAAACAAATCCTTCTCAATTCCAGAAATCAAATAGACCACAACACAATAATACTAGATGATTTTAATACATCTCTCTCACCACTGGACAGATCTTCCAAACAAAAATTGAATAAAGAAATCATAGATCTCAATAACACAATTAACAATTTAGACTTAACAGACATATATAGAACATACCATCCAACAAAGAGTTAATACACTTTCTTCTCTGCAGGACATGGATTCTTCTCTAAAATAGATCATATTTTATGCCACAAAGCTACTGTTAGCAAATACAGGAAGATAGAGATACTACCTTGTATTAAATCAGATCATAATGGATTGAAATTATAAATTAATGACAGAATAAAAAACAGAAACTTCTCCAATACCTGGAGATTAAATAATACACTATTATATGATGAATGGATAAAAGAAGACATCAGGAGGGAAATAAAAAAATTCTTAGAAGTAAACGAGAACAGAGACACATCATATCAAAATCTCTGGGACACTATGAAAGCAGTACTTAGAGGAAGATTTATTTCATGGGGCGCATTCAACAAAAGAAGAAAAAATCAACAAATAAATGACTTAACTCTACAGCTTAAAGCCCTAGAAAAAGAAGAGCAGACCAACACCAAAAGGAGTAGAAGACAGGAAATAGTTAAAATTGGAGCTGAAATCAACGAAATTGAAACAAAAGAAACAATCGAAAAAATTAACAAAATAAAGAGTTGGTTCTTTGAAAAAAATAAACAAAAGTGATAATCACTTAGCCAGACTAACAAAGAGAACGAGAGAGAAAACTCAAATTACTAAAATTTGGAATGCACAAGGAAATATCACTACAGACATGAGTGAAATACAAAACATGATTAGAAGCTATTTTGAAAATCTATACTCCAACAAAACAGAAAACCTCAAAGACATCAACAAGTTTCTAGAGACATATGAATTACCCAATCTGAACCAGGAGGACGTACACAACTTAAATAAATCAATTTCAAGCAATGAAATAGAAGAAGTCATCAAAATCCTACCAACAAAGAAAGTATTTTTCTTGATGTATTTCTTTTTCCTTTGCTTTTTCCTTTGAAACTGGGCAGAAAGGAGAGGAGCTTTGAGTTTGAATATTGGCTTTTGCATTCACCATCAGCTGTAGGACCTCAGGCAGTTATCTCTACCTTTCTGAAATTTATAGAGTTCCTCTTGTAAAATGAGCATCATGATACTGTTGCTCTGAGGACTAAGTAAGAACTGTTGGGAACATAGTGGATACTCAGAATAGTTGTTATTTTTCTCTTTTCCTGTGAATGTTTGTGTTTCCTGATGCCATTTGTTCATTTTTGTCTGGGTTGGTGACATTTCTGCCTCTACCTGCCATTCTGTCTTTTCTCTGCTTCATATCTGTCTTGCCTTATAAGTCACTTCTCCAGGTGCCGTGTGCAGGCTTTCTCTTCCCACGTGTCTTACACAGTTCATTTTCATGGGGCACATTGCTGAAATCTGTATTGTTTTGAACCAAAAACATTAATAATTTTTGGTGGAGGGAGAGTTATAGTAGGGTTCTCTGTGAAACAACTGGTAGGATATACAGATATATAAATGGAGATTTATTATAGGAATTGACTCATGCAATTAGGGGGCTTTTAAGTCCTTGTTGGTGGGGTTGCAAATTAGTGCAGCCACTCTGGAAAGCAGGATGGAGATTCCTCAGAAAGCTTGGAATGGACCCACCATTTGACCCAGCTATCCCACTCCTTGGCCTATACCCAAAGGACTTAAAATCAACATACTACAAAGATACAGCCATATCAATGTTCATAGTTGCTCAATTCACAATAGCCAGATTGTGGAACCAACCTAGATGTCCTTCAATTGATGAATGGATAAAGAAACTGTAGTATATGTATACAATGGAATATTACTCAGCTATAAAGAATGATAAAATTATGGCATTTGCAGGCAAATGGATGAAATTGGAGAATATCATGCTAAGTGAGATAAGCCAATCTCAAAAAACCAAAGGACGAATGATCTTGCTGATAAGCGGATGATGACACATAATGGGGGGGTGGACGTGGGGCAAGAATGGAGGAAGGAAGAATTGCATAGAGGTAAAAGAGGGGTGGGAGGGGTGGGAGGAAGGGAAAAAATAACAGAATGAATTAAACAACATTACCCTATGTAAATTTATGATTACGCAAATGGTATGCCTTTACTCCATGTACAAACAGAGAAACAACATGTATCACATTTGTTTACAATAAAATAAATAAATAAAAGAAAAGAAAAAAGAAAAAAACAGCAACCACATAAGGCTGAAAATGGAAAAAACAACAGCAATTGGAATCAAACTGGATATTTTATCCAGTCAGATGGACTTTGTAAACTTTCAATCAGTCACTGAATTTCTCCTTAGTCCTTATGTATCCCATTTGTTTACAATAAAAAAAAATCCATGAAGCAAAAGATGAGATAAGAGAGAAAATGCAGGCAATGCATGATCTCTCCAATAAAGAGTTAAAAGGGCAAATGCAGGAAGCAAATGATCATTTCAATAAAGAGATAGAGATTTTGAAACAAAAACCAAATAGAAATATTTGAAATGAAAGAAATAATAAACCAAATTAAAAACTGAATAGAAAGCATTACCAACAGAATACATCTCCTGGAAGACAGAATCTCAGACAATGAAGACAAAATATTTAATCTTGAAAATAAAGTGGACTAAACTGAGAAGATGGTAAGAAATCATGAGGGGAACTTCTAAGAATTATGGGATATCATGAAAAGACCAGATTTAAGAATTAATGGGATTGAGGAAGGCACAGAGATACAAATCAAAGGAATTAACAATCTGTTCAATTAAATAATATCAGAAAATTTCCCAAACCTGAAGAATGAAATGGAAAATCAAATACAAGAGGTTTATAGAACACCAAATGCACAAAATTACAACAGATTCACACCAAGACACATTATAATGAAAATACCTCACATACAAAATGGGACAGGATTTTAAAGTCTGCAAGAGAAAAGCATCAGATTACTTACAAGGGGAAACCAATATGGATATCAGCAGATTTCTCAGTCCATACCCTAAAAGCTAGAAGGACCCAGAACAATATAGTTCAACCTCTGAAAGGACATGGATCCTAACCAAGAATCTTATACCTCACAACACTAACCTTCATATTTGATGATGAAATAAAATCTTTCCATTATAAACAAAAGTTAAAAAATTTACAAATAGAACACCTGCACTATAGAACATTCTCAGCAAAATATTTCATGAGGAATAAGTGAAAAACAACAATACAAATCAGTGAAGGGAGGAACTACCCTAAAGGAAAAGTCAATCAAAGGAGACACCAAGCCAAGTTAAAAACCAAAAATAAGCCCAAATGACTGGGAATACAAATCATATCACAATAATAACCCTGAATGTTAATGGCTTAAACTCATCAATCAAAAGACATAGACTGGGAGATTAGATTAAAAAGAAAGATAACCCCCAAATGCTGCCTTCAAGGGACTCATTTCATAGAAAAAGACATCCACAGACTAAAGGTGAAAGGATGGGGGAAAAACATACCATGCACATGGATTCAGTAAAAAGCCAGAGGTCTCTATCCTCATATCAGATAAAGTGGACTTCAACCCTAAGTTAGAAAGGATAAAGAAGGATATTTCATAAACATAAACTAGGAAGACATAACAATTTTAAATATTTATGCCCCAAACAATGGAGCTTCTATGTACATCAAAAAAACCCTTCTCAATTTCAAGAATCAAATAGACTAAAACACAATAATACTGGGTGATTTTAACACACTGCTCTCACTATTGGATAGATCCTCCAAACAAAACCGAACAAAGAAACTATAGAATTTAATACAATTCATTACGTAGACTTAATGAATATGAATAAATCCACCACTCAGTGAATAGACTTTCTTCTCAGAAGCTCATGGATCCTTCTCCAAAATAGACCAAATGCTATGCCACAAAGAAGCCATTAGTAAATTCAAAAAAAAATAGAGTACCTCGTATTCTATCAGACCATAATGGAATGCAATTAGAAATCAATGATAAAAATAAAAACAAAAACTACTCCAACACCTGAAGACCAAATAATATGCTATTGAATGATACAACGATAACAGAAGACAGGGCGGAAATAAATATATTAGTGGTAAATGAGAACAAGGACACAACATATCAAAATCTCTGGGACACTCTGAAAGCAGTACTAAGAGGAAAGTTCATTGCATTGAGCTCATAAACTGAAAGAATAAAAAGTCAATAACTAAATAATTTAACATTACATCTCAAAGCCATAGGAAAAAAAGAACAGATCAACACCAAAATTAGTAGAAGACAGGAAATAATTAAAATCAGAGCTGAAGTCAATGAAATTGAAACAAGAGAAACAATTTAAAAAATTGATGAAAAAGTTGGTTCTTTGAAAAACTAAACAAAATTGATAAACCCTTAGCCACACTAATGAAGAGGCGAGAGAAAACTTAAATTACTAGAATTTGTGATGAAAAAAGGAAAGATAATGACAAACACCATGAAATACATAACATAATTAGAAACTACTTTGAAAACCTATAATCCAACAAAATAGAAATAATCGAAAACATTGACAAACTTTTAGCAACATATGATCCTCCAAAACTGAATCAGGAAGACATACACAATTTATTTATTTATTTATTTATTTATTTAATTTTTTTACTGACTGCACTTTGATTAATTGAACACAAATGGAGTACAACTTTTCGTTTCAATGGTTGCGCATGATGTGGATTCATACCATTCATGTAATTATACATGTACATAAGATAATGATGTCTGTCTTATTCCACCATTTTTCATATCTCCACCCCCTCCTTGCTCTCATTTCCCTCTATATAATCTAAAGTTCCTTCATTCTTCTCTCACCCCCTACCCCCTGCCCCCATTATATATCATCATCCACTTACCAGGGAAGATTCAGCCTTTGGTTTTTTGGGATTGTCTTATTTCACTTAGCATGATATTCTCCAATTCCATCCATTTATCTGCAAATGCTATCATATCATTATTCTTTATGGCTGAACAATATTCCATCGTGTATATATACTACAGTTTCTTTATCCATTCATCTGTTAAAGGGCATCTAGGTTGGTTCCATCAATCTAGCTAATGTGAATTGAGCTGCTATAAACATTGATGTGGCTGTGTGACTGTTGTATGCTGATGTTAAGTCCTTTGGATATAAACAAAGGAGTGGGATAACTGGGTCTAAAGATGGGTCCATTCCAAGTTTTCTGAGGATTCTCCACACTGCTTTCTAGAGTGACTGTACCAATTCGTAATTCCACCAGCAATGTAAACATGTGCCTTTTTCCCCACATCCACGCCAACATCTATTACTCTTTGTGTTATGAAATCTTAGAGTTGTTTTAACTTGCATTTCTCTAATTACCAGAGATGTTGAACACTTTTTCATATATTTATTAGTTTTCTGTATGTCTTCTGTAAAGTGTCTGTTCAGTTCCTTGGCCCATTTATTGACTGGGTTCTTTGTATTTTTGGTGTAGATTTTTGTAAGTTCTTTATAAGTTTTGGAGATTGTGCTCTATTTGAAGTCAAAAATGGCCATTCTACCAAAGTCACTATCCAGTTTCAATGCAATTCCAATTAAAATCCAAATGACATTCCTCATAGAAAAAGAGATAGCAATCATGAACTTCTTCTGGAAGAATAAGAGACCTTGAATAGCCAAAGTGATCCTGAGCAGAAAAAATGAAGCAGGAGGTATCACAATACCAGATCTTAAACTATACTACAGAGCAATAGTAACAAAAATGTAAAAAAAATAGTAACAAAAATACTAAAAAATCTTCAAAATGATAGTATTCATCAAATTTGTAGTATCTATATGTTGGTGAAATTATCTTCAGTGCAGTCTTATAAATAGACAACTAAATTATCGTATTTCATTATGAATACATATACATCTATTCATATATTTTTCTGCCTGAACTTTTTCACTTTGAGCAATCAGGAGAAACTACTGAATAACTAAACATCCAGAAAAATTAAGATGGTGGAGTCAAGGAGACATAACATGTAGAAAAAAGGCCGCCATTAACAATGATAGCTGTAACAACTAAGTGATACAGAGGATATTTTAATAAAATTTGGAATCAAAGTTAGGTTGAACAGAAAGATGGAATACTGCATACATAGTGTGATTGTACATAGTTAAAAATATACTACAACCATGAGGTGGAACGATTAGAAAGAAGACTCTAAAATACTAATATGGGTAATTAAAGTACAGAAAATGTGGGATTATTTGTTGCTTTTAGAATATGTACCAAATAATTTATAAATATTCACACTACTCCCAAAACAATTAAGCCAGATTATAAAATAATGGAAATGGGAATGGAAAGAGATGACATTCTGTAATTACTCCCTGTGCTCCTTCATGCTTCTTGAGTGTGGGAATTAGACTACTGGGGATATTGTCTCAAAAGAAACCCAGTCTGTTAGTGACACTAATAACTTCCAGTTTGAAGTCATTATAAATTCAGAATTTAAGGACCAGACTAATACCTTAGGACTGAGTGAGAAATGTATGTCTTGCATTCCAGAGAAAAAGTTGCAAAATCTTGGCTCTACACCATGGCAACTTATGCAAAATAGAGTTTCAGGCTTTAAGAACGCATTCTTCTTGCCCAGAAACTTTAGGAAAAACCCTCTCAACCCACATCACAAGTGCTTTCCATCAGCTGGTAGGTGTCTGAAGCTCTGCCTGCTTCTATTCATCTTGCTCTGCTCACACAGCTCTCCTCCACTCTCCTGAGGTGCTCTGTGTCCTGGTCATTTCACCTGCTCAACCAAAACAAGGAGGAGACTCATGGGCCTGAAGAGAGTCTTACATGTGGTGGAGTTCAGTGACTCAGAGAAGCCACGGAGCAGGAGAATGTGTGTGTCCGTGTGTGTGTGTGTGTGTGTGTGTGTGTGTGTGTGTGTGTGCGCGCGCGCTTGCTTGCAGGCGCATGCGTGCAGGTAGAATGGTTTATACGGCAAGGTGAGTGACATGGAAGGAGATAGGTTCTCTGAATTCGGTAATCCTATTTTGCAGTTAGCATAAAAATTAGAAATCATTGCCCCTAAACATCTATTCATTTATTAATGAGTTTCCTTTAATCCTCATATGTATTTTTGAAAATATCAGAATATGGTAATAGACTCAAAAAGTTTATCAAAAGTGAATGTTTTAAACTTTAGAATTTAGAGTTAGAAGAAAACTCTTTGCAAGAGAATGATCCCATTTGTTGCCCTGACGGATGACTCTCATATGCTCTGTGGTGGAAATTCAGTGTTTCCCTGAAGACCCTCTTTACAATGAAGTAAAACCTAGTCCTAGATAGTTTTCCTTTGACTGGGTCTTTTCTTGAGATAAAGTTTGGATGAAGATATAGTATTGAATACTGTCTGCAGAGGGCAGCGAGGCGGATCTTGAAAGTGTACCTACGGCAACTTGTGATATGTACACTTTGCCTGGTGCAGGTTTGGACCAGGCATCTGTGCTTGTAGTGGTAAACACTGGTTAGTGAGCTCAAAACAGAAAGGTTCAGATTAAAGGGAGACTTTATGCACCTCTAGCTTACAAAAAGTTCTTTTAATTCTGTCCGGATATTTATATAACAGTTGTTGAGTGTGAAAAAATAACATTTCCCTGACCTGTTTTCTTTCTCTGCCTTTTAAATCATACAAATCCTATAAATATGCACAGTTTTCATGTGACAATTAAAAAATAAATAAAATCTTTTAAAAATCCACAGGTTCTTTAAAGTCCCTTTTAATTGTTTCTGCATCACATCTCAAAGCTTTTGTTGTCCCCACAGTATCACTCTTGCCTCAGTGTTGTATGCTTGAGATTTATTTGTTTAACCTCATTTCCTATTTAGTACAAGAACCGATTCATTATCTCAGTCTTCACGAAGACCCTATAAAGCAGGAAGTATCCAGTTTTCTTTTCAGCAGATGAAGCTCAGAGAGGCTGTTGCTCGAGGTCTCAGAGGAAGCAAGTAGTAGAGTCAGGTTATGTTTAGAAACCAGTTTCCTGTAACTCCAGAATGCGCTCTTCAAGAGACAGTACTTTATTTTATTCGTCTTTCTATTTCTAGCAAACAAAGAGGTAATAAATGTGTTTGGTATTAAATTTGATTGCCATGGCCCAAACTCAATGTGAATAGCATTTAGGTTGGAATGGAGACTTCCTGTCTCTGTTTTTGCTGGAATTTCAATGGATTCAAAAGCTTTTCATGCAACCAGCTTCACACAGGCCTGGCTATTAGGGTGAGAACAGCGACAGTCTGAGCAGATCCAGCCAACTTCTCTTCTTCTTTCTTTCTGTAATTACTCATACTGAGATTTTATCTACAGCATAAGACATTGTTCTTGTCTAAATAGGAAAGACTAACAAAGCAGAAACCTAAAAAGCAGTGTTAATAGATTTATCAGATTATTTCAGAGTACAAATCCTGTTCACAGGTAAGGAAAATTAGCTATATCTGGTGGAAATAGATGGAGGGTAAAATAAAGTGAGATGAAAAACAACCCCCAGAAATTAAGGCTTCAAAAAATATAATTTAGGTTGCTTCCCAAGTTGAGTGCATATATTAACTAATACACTAAATAGTAGGTGTGCTTTTTAACTTGCCATTGCTTGACCTGTATGAAAGAGAGAAACCTCACTGAGGACAGAATGACTAG
Source organism: Sciurus carolinensis (assembly GCF_902686445.1). Lineage (NCBI taxonomy): Eukaryota > Metazoa > Chordata > Mammalia > Rodentia > Sciuridae > Sciurus > Sciurus carolinensis. The sequence continues at coordinate 122,786,267 of NC_062223.1, forward strand.
TGGGGTGCTGTGGTTATTTCTATCACCTCTGCAATGTCTTCTTCCAGACTCAATTTATTTTCTGCAGGGGTGTGAGTGGGTTGTGATCATGAATTGTATGCTCTTGTTTGAATACAAATGATGGAGTATGCAGACTATTGATGAAAGTACAATAAGTAATTGTTACATCATTTCTACTTGGGTTCAAACTTTAATGTGCATGTATTTCAGTCACTGCCTTTTTACAAACTATGGCTTGACTGATTCTAAAATGGCATTGTACCTGTAACAAACAACTGTAGCAAATTTTTCCTGGCTCTGAAATATACCAGTGTGTTTGTCGATGAACCAGATCAGGAGAGGGTATATAAACTGGAGATAAGTTTTGATTACTATAATATATTTGCTGACTATAAATTAGTTGCCTCATTTAACAGGAAGAAACTGAGGTCAAATTTAACACACAATTCAACTACAAGGCTAGATTTATTGCTGGTCTCTTTCCCTCCTTGGCCTTCTTGCTGGCAGCCACTCCTGAGGGGGAAATCACCCTGGGGAAGGTGTTCTCAGGTCCTCCTGGTCTTATGTCACCATTATTGCTTTGCTTCAGGCCTCCCGGCACCCGAGCATGAACAACTACACCTCCATGAAGGAGTTTGTCCTGTTGGGACTTCCTCACACTGAAGGGCTGGAGAACATGATCTTTGTCCTGTTTCTGGCCTTCTACCTCTTGGCCCTGCTGGGGAACCTGCTCATCTTGGCCACCATTCTGGCTTCGTCCAGCCTGCACACCCCCATGTATTTCTTCCTGGGAAACCTGTCAGTGTTTGACATCTTCTTCCCTTCTGTGAATTCCCCCAAGATGATGGCCTCCCTGGCGGGGAGAAGCCACACCATCTCTTACCAGGGTTGTGCCTCCCAGGTCTTCTTCTACCACACCCTGGGTGGCACCGAGTGCTTCCTCTACACGGTGATGGCCTATGACCGCTTTGTGGCCATTTGTCACCCCATGCGCTACACAGTCATCATGAGCCACAGGGTGTGCACCAGCCTGACAGTGTGCACGTGGCTGGGGGGCTGTGTGCATGGGAGCGTCCTGGCGTTCCTCATCTTTAGGTTGCCCTACTGTGGGCCCAATGAGGTGGACAGTTTTTTCTGTGACATTCCGGCGGTGCTGTCCCTGGCCTGTGCAGACACTTCTCTGGCTCAGATGGTGAGTTTCACCAACATAGGTGTGGTTGCCCTGGTGTGTTTTCTCCTCATCCTCACTTCTTACACCCGCATTGTTCTCTCTATATTGAAAATCCGTTCCTCTGAAGGCAGGCGCAGAGCCTTCTCCACCTGCAGTGCCCACCTGACCTCCATCCTCTTGGTCTATGGACCAGTGATTCTTGTCTATCTCAGACCTGCTTCCAGTCCCTGGCTGGATTCTGTTGTTCAAGTGCTGAATAATGTCATCACTCCTTCCCTCAATCCTTTGATTTATTCCTTGAGAAACAAGGATGTGAAAGTGGCCCTGAGGAAGATGGTAACTTGGATCTGAGAAGCAGAAACAGTGCCTCTCTGATTTTTGGGTTAGTTTTTCAGATCTATTCCTTTTGCACCAGGATTATTGTCAAGTAACAAACTGGGCAAGGTTACTGTCTCTCATTTCCGGGAAATTTCAACATTCATGTCATCAGGATTTAGCAGACCAAAGCACGGATTTATACCTTCAAAGAAGCTTCTTCCTGTTAGCTCAGCATTTTCTCTTTTTGCAATTTGCCAAAACAGCATCTTTCGTCTGCTCCACACTCTGTATTTCATGGAATTCTGCTTTGATTGTTTATTATTAAAGCAACAAGTGTCTAGAGGCCACAGCCTGCTTATTCCTCCATGTGTTTATTCCTTCCTCTTCAAATTGATGGCTTTTTCTCTTCTTCAACAGTATCACTTTGTCCAGTCTATAAATCTTGGTTTTAGAGTTGACAAGGTAGTGTAAGAAGACTACACAATTTGGCAAGTAAAAATTTATAGCGTCTACTGAGATAAATCAACCTTGTTGAGAACAAGAAAGAATTATGTTACTGTGATTCCTTTAGGATTGCAATCCTTCCAGGAGATGCCAAATTGAAGTAGCCTTGAAAACATGTTCCAAGGCGTTACAGAACATTGACTATTTTTATAACTTTTACTGCAAGAGTGTTGGAAATCACATGAGTCATTTGTCAAGATTTGTGTTAGGCGTGTCAAGAGCACACTGCCTTTTAAGAGAGGCATTGCACCATCTCAGGAAGCATGAGAGGTATTTCACACACTGTCCTGATGGCAGGTGTATTTCATGCCTGGAGTTGCATTTTAGCTCAGTTCACCTGGTCAGCATTCACCAAAGTGGGTTTGTAGACAGCTCTGTTCCAAGGTTTAGCCATGAATGTGCCTGAGTCTTGGTTTAACAAACCCTCCTGACTCCATTTCAAGTCCCCCAAGTCAACATGTTTCACTTTTCTACCATAACGACACTCAGTTTATAATCTCTCTGGTTTTTACCAAGGTCATCAGAGAATTTTACTGTTGAATTTCATCCATTGTGTCTCAAGGGAGAAACTGGCCACTGATCTATCTGTGTAAAAACGGAAAAGAGATTTCTTAAATCCATTTGAAAAGACTTTTAGAACCCAAGATTTGTATCCTGGGTGAGCACTCTTTGTTTCCTAAAATCTAACAGGTCTCTAGTTAATTGAAGTTAAGTCATGACCATAGTTTCTAATATACTCATGTTGTCCTTTATGGGCAATCTTATTGTTCTTTTTTGAAAGTTCTTGAATCTCCTGCACCATCTATGGTATTGTAGTATATTCTAGTATAGTGCAACATATTAATCCAAATCTTGGCAACTTAAAACAAAATTATTCATTATTAGACTGTCTTTGAAGGTCAAGAACACTGAGGTTGTCTTTACCATTTCCATAATACCTTCTCTAAAAATCCCTGAGACAGTTCCTTTCTTCTCTTAGTTGATTGTTCTATTGCTTAACCATTTCATTATCATGAAAATTATGATACCTCTATTATCATTTTGAATTGTTCAATGATTCTTAAAGTATTTAACATTTTAAACACTGACTATCCTAGAACATAGTTAAGTCTAACATCTATTTAGATTCATCCACTCCAATACCTAGAAGAAGAGGTAATGTTGAAAACTTGCTTATTAAGTATATAACAGCATTTAAAGTAATTAACATGTATTGTTAAATTAATCAGAGTTTTAAGAGGTAAATTCTATGATATATTCATTTTATAGCTGAAAAGGCTAAGAACAGGAATTACTCATGCTTAAACCATCTGAATCTATTGTGGAATCTTTTTCCTTTCTTCTAGAATACTGCTTTATAAAAAGAACTGAAAATATCATAAATTCTGTATAATGATATCTCACAACTAATTTTCTCCTTATCATTCATTGTTATATTAATTTGCATATATTGACTGATGCAATCTGAAGCACATCTCTGTTAGTACTTATGATTCCTATCCACAATTATATACGGAAGAACTAAGGTACAGGAAGGTTGAGTGACCACATATGGAAAAATTTATGATGATACAGTGTATACAGGAAAGCACAATGGATAACATTCACAGAAATAGGCAACGACTGGAAAATAATAACTTCAGTATTTTTACCCATTTATTCATAAGTCTTTGATTCACTGTTTACTTAAAACTCTGGTGTCAGAAGGAATCTGGGTAGAATGCTTGCTACATGACCCATACATACAAAGACCAAAGTGGTGAAAGCATTTAGAGCACCATCTAGGTGTGATATAAATCAAGCTTGTATATGCAATCACCTGATTTACTACCATAGTTGCTAGTATTATCACATTTTCTTTCATGAACAACATCTGTTACCTTATATGAAAGTTCGTGGATCCCCTGCATCATGTTTAGATTATTGTAGTGCAACAAATTTCTCCAAAACTTGGTAGGGTGGAAGAAAGTAATTTATTATCTTAGACTGTGTCTGATGGTTAATAATACTGGTATAACTTAATTGGGTAGTCTTAACTGGGACTCTCAGGGGGTTGCAGTTATTCAGCCAGCCAGGGCAACAGTCATCTAACACAGGATCTACTTGCAAGATGCTTCAGTACTGGGCCATAAGTGGGAGGCTTCAGTTCCTCTCACTACAATAGCTACTTACATGTCCTCACACATGTAAGGCAGCTGATTATCTCATAGTGGATGATATAAAAAAGGGTATCAGCAGGAGCCTGCAGATCATTTCCTGACCTACTTTCCAAAATCACATGCAGTCACTTCTGCTTTTATTTTCTCTTCATTAGAAGGAGTCACTAAGTCCATACTCAGTAGTAGAGAAATTAGGCTCCATCATTTGAATGGATTGTTATAAAAGTATCAAGATGTTTCTAACCACACATATTTCTACCTTATTGAAACATGTTCTTTATTGGAATACTTTATGGAATACTTTATTGGAATACTATATGTGTTACAAATTATTTTATCTGCTAAAGATGCATCCTGAACTACTCATTTCTTCACCACCTGATTTTCCTTAGAATGTTTACTATATTACTCTCTGCCTTTGTGAGAATCCTGTATATTTGAGATGTTCACCTGATTTTCCTACCAATTACTAATATCACCACATTTTCTTTTGTGGGGAACATTATTTTCCTTCTTTGAAAGTTTTTGGATTTCCTGTGCCATATATGTATGGTATAGCATTAGATATCTATTATAGTACAACAAATTTCTCCAAAACTTGGCACCTTAGAAGAAAATTATTCATTGTCTTAGTCAATCTCTGATGGTCCAGAATACTGATGTTGTCTCTACCATTTCCGTTGTTCTTTCTCTAAACACACTGTTCCAGGAAAATTCCTTTTTTCTCTAAGTTGATAGATTTTTATTGCTTAAGTTACTTCATTATCATGAAGTAGAAATTGTGAGGCTTCTATCATCATTTTGAATTGTTTGATGATTCATAAATTATTATTCAACATTTTAGATACTCTCCTAGAAAACAGTTAAGTCAGAAAGGCTTAGCCATTAGAGTAAGGTCAACTATTTACTGACAGGCCCTACTTATAAGGTGCAGTACTAGCCAAATAGGACAGTGGTGAATAAGATAGACATGGTCTTTAGACTTAGTGGGTAAAACATATTTGACAATATAGGTATGTAACAAATTTTCCACATGTGATAGGGATAAAGAGTTGGAAGAAAAATAGAAGAGGGGCTGGGAAAATGTAGGTTGAGATAAAAGCAACAATGCTGTGCACAGAAGGGACCTACAAATCTGGTTAAAAGAGGAAATCCAAAGTGCTTATCTGAAGACAAAGTACATTGCAAATATTATTCCATTTTTGCCTCTGTGATGTCAAAATGGGCTAACTTAAATCACTTTTATTCCTCCCATTGGCACTGTGAAATGAATTGAAATAACAAATTTGAAATCAATAAAATGGCACTTTAAGAAGTGAATTATGATGTTTATCTTTCTAAATACTTTAAAATACTTTGTATATCATAGGGACCAATTTCTTTTTTCCTAGGAAAGGAGGAAACTCTACTGTCAGAGACTTTAATGTAATGAATTCATTATTTTAAAAAGCAAAATTAAACATAATTTTAATGCATGACCTATTTATCCAACTAACCTGAAATATTTTATTGTCAAAAGTATGCAGATCATCTTTTATTTGCTCTGAGAAACTTCATTCAGTGTTCTTTGCATTGTTCATACGTCTGTCAATCTACCTTGAACTTTAAAAATAAAAATAAAAATAATAAAAAAAGAATAATCTTAAGGTGTATAAGGCAAAAAACAAAAATAAAAACAAAAACAAAAAAATCTAACTCTATTCAAACCAGTGAAAGAGACAGCAGCAGTTAGTTGAATCTGGATCAGGGTTGAGAAAAATATTTCTATATATCTAAGGAAAACAACTCTATTTTATATGTCAAGGGATGTGACAGGTCATAGCTGCCTATGTGACTGTTGGATTAGAGACTTTGTCCAGCTCTGGCCACTTCAACCACCATCCTATGCCAGACCAATGCAATCAAAGATCATGAGGCTCATTAAGTCAGCTCACTGTTATTTATAATATTCACAAATTCCTCTTACATGCTTTTTTTTCTGAAATGCCAACAATCTGATCTATTTCTTATTTCTTCCAAATTGCCAGCCTATGGTATTATCTTCAATTTACTGATATTTGAGCGGATAACATGCAACACCCTTGTATTTTTCTTCCATGTCTGGAATCAATTAGGATAAAACCAAGTGTCAGACTTCATGAAAATAACAATTTAACACTGATAACTAAGTTGTATAATTACTAAATTAGAGCATGTAGTTTAGGCCTGGAGTTAACTATACTTTTTTCCCCAGTGAATACATTTGTTTTCCTTTTTCTAGTTTCCTGAATCGTCTTCAGAGATTTCAGTTTAGACTTCACTTTGGTTTATATCTCAAAGTGGGTGATGTAGTCCGATGTGGTTATGTCGGGCTTGTCAGTTTCTAAGCCACATGGTACCATGATAGTCCTATTGTTAGCAAGCAGGTGGATCAGGGACCCATGCACATCTGTATATGTGATACGACTTAATGTGTAGGTGAGGAAGGACACAAAATTTCAACACAGTGATTGCTGCCGTTTCAGTGAAATATTTCTATTCTTAATAAGTGGTAGTTGAAATAACTAATCTGGGAAAAACTAATTTGCCCACCTACGTGTAGTGTCTATATAAATGTCTATATTGGGCTGACCCAATGAACTATAGAAAGAGTCCCTTTGAAACACTAACTAGTGAGAATTAAATAGATAAATGCTGAAATTAAATGTCTATAGGAGTCATTCTACAACCTAGTTTGATTTTATGAGGCTTACCACAGATCTGAGAAAAAAGATACTATGATAATTTTAAAAGTCTCAAAAAATAATTTAGTCTTTGGTGATAGACTAAATCAGGAAACACACACAAAAGTTTGTGTATCAATATTCATAGAAACATTGATAGTATATTAAAAACTGGAAACATTCTGCATGTCCTTTATGTGGTGAAGAGATAATGTTGTATTGCCATAAATGGAATATTAAGCAGAAGTAAAAAGGACAAATTATTTTATACTCTATAGCATGGATATACCTCAACAATATCATGGTAAATGAAACAACCATATTCGACAGGCAATACATTATGTTATTTCATTTAAATGAAATGCTTAGAGAAGACAAATGTTTATAGACCAAAAAGTCAACTAGTGCTTTACTGGGGAAGGAAGTAGAACTGAAAACTGGTTGCAAGTGGACCCCAGGAAATTTTGGGATGATGGAAATGTTTGAGATTTTAGTAATGCTTGTACAATGCTATGAATGTCTGGAAAAAATTGAATTTCACAGTTAGAACTGGCCTATAAATTATACCTTTATAAAGCTGTTGAATAGTAAAAAAGAAGTAGACTTTTAACAAATAGAAGGTGTATATCTAGTGTCCGGTGGAGAGGAAATAGCAAATGACAATGACAGGTAGTTCAACCTGTTGAAAGCTATACTGACACAGTGAAGAAAAGTGGGTCAAATCATTGTAGAGGGAGACCCCTTGGTTATAATCATCTAGTCCACTCTATTTTAACTTTGTAAAAACCAAGTGTTCCCGGAAGAAAGTGTTTTGCTTAAAATGTAAAATTCTCCCACTTACAAAAGACTATGCTGAACCGTTAACACATGCATTCTAGTTAATAAGTTATTGCATTTCTTCTTGTAAATCCATATGTTAATTTCAGTATATATAATATACAAATAATATGTTCATAAAGTTTTGTGTGAAACAAATCTTTTGTTAGTAATGACCCAGACACCTGAATTAATATATCCATCTGACAAATGTGTTATTTCTGTTATGGATACTTTTTAAAGGAATGAATGATTTACAATGAATAACACAATATGGGGCTTTTATGTTACTTACAATTTTATATTATTTCTTGGGGTTTTGCTGAAAACATGAGTTCGAGGAAGTTGAAAGGAAATGTTTTGTAATACAATGTACAGATACACTGTTGTTAATGTTGTTTTCTAGTACATGTGTACGTCATAGGGATGGTTACAAATAATTAATTCCTGGAATTACTTAGATGTGAAACAATCTATTTATAATAAAAAATTTAAATATATATATATGTGTGTGTATATATATATAAATTGGGGAGCACTGCTAGTCAACATTACTTTTATTGGGCTGGTTTTCCCTAACTCTGAACTGGTTTTCGTAGTGACTCAGGAGGAAAGTGAGATGATAAGCTGAAAATAAATAATTCATTTCTATTTTATTTTCCAGGACTCATGCATGGAGCTGTTTAATATGTGACTTAATCCAAAATAATTCACTTTGACTTGATGAAGATAATGACAAATTTGAGGGCTTGAAATGCTTCTAAGTTTAAGCCAATGATTTGGGGACCAATAGGCCATATGAACAAATTAAATTAAAATCTTAGCTATGGTGCAGGAAAAATTATAAATATTCATGCAGTGGAAAATTATTCATCAGCAACAATAAAGCAAGATATGGGCTCTGTACATGTAACTACAGAGAAATTTCAAAACAGTATGCATGGTGAAGGAAACAAAGTAAAAGGAAACAGATACTGTAAAACTCCACTTATTGTGGATGTCCAAATGGACAAATGTATACAGAAAGGAAATAGGTTAGTAATTACCTAGAGCCGGTGGTGCTAATGGGCATGATTATGCATGGGCATGAGGTTTCTTATTAGTGTGAGGGGAATGTACCAAAATTATATTGAGGTGAGAGCTGTATAGTGCTGTAAATATTTGTTCTCTACAAATACTCCCCGTAAATATAAAGTCATTGAGTTGTACCCTTTAAATGGTGAGTTTTATGACATGCGAGTTATATCACGTAGTTTCACAAAAAATGATCACTGCTAGTCAAAAAAGATAAGCTTTTATTATGAATCACATGAATCATGCTTTCTTTAAAAAAATTCTTATTTCTCATTTATTTGGTTAAGAACATTAGTTTTCTTCTAAAAATGATACATATTAATTATGCATAATGATGAGTTAATTGTGGCATATTCATATATATACAAAACATAATTTAATCAAACTTGCTCCCCAATAACCTTTCATCCTTCCTTCTTGCCTCCCCTCTATTTCCTTCCTCCACCCTATAACCATAGGGTTTATTTTCAGGCCATTCTTTTTGCTCCTGTTTTTATTTCCTCTAGGTTCTATATATGAGAGAAAACAAATGATACTTCTCTCTGAATCTGGCTTATTTTGCTCAAAATTGTAGGCTCTAATTCAATCTAACTTTGTGCAAATGATGTAACTTTATTTGTCTTCATTGTTGACTAAAACCTCATTGTGTATATATACTATATTTTCTTTTCTTTCTTTTTTTTTTTTTGTACCAGAGATTGAACTGAGAGGTGCTTAACCACTGAGTCACATCCTAAGCCCTTTTTAATATATTTTATTTAGAGATAGAGCATGATTAAATTGCTTAGGGCCTCACTAAGTTGCTAAGGCTGGCTTTGAACTCAAAATCCTCCTACCTCAGCCTCCTGAACTACTGGGATTACAGGTGTGTGCCATATATACTACATTCTCTTTATCCATTCTTCTGTTGACAGACACCTGGGTTGATTCCCTAGTGTAGCTAGTATAAATTGTGAAGTGATAAAATTAGAGAAGCAGTTATCTCTAAGGTATGATGATTTTAATTACTTTGGATAAATACCTAGGAGAGGTATAGCTGGATAATACTATAGTTCCCTATTTTTAGTTTTTCATGGAACTCCATCCTGATTTCCATAATGGCAGTACTAACTTACATGGCCAACAATCACGTGTAAGAGTTACTTTCTCTACACATCCTCACCAGCATTTGTCATTATTTGTGTTCTTGGTTTTTTCAGTTTCAACTGGAGTGAAATAGAATCTCAGAGTAGTTTTGATTTGCCTTACCCTGATGGCTAAAGATGTTGAACTTTTTTTTATAGATGTTTGCCATTTGCACTTCGTGTGGGAAGTGTCTTTTCACTCCATTTGCTTATTTATTGATTGTGTTACTTGCACTTTTATGTTGGTTTTTAAAAAATTTCTTTATATATTCTGGATGTTAATCCTGTCAGAAGAGTAACTGGCAAAGATTTTCTCTCATTCTGTATAATGTTTCCTCATTATTAAAAATTTCCTTTACTATGCAGAAGGTTTTTAATTTGATGCTGCACCATTTGTTGAACTTTTTTTTTTTCTTATTTCCTCAGGAATAAGTGTCCTATTTAGGAAATCTTTGCTAGATTCTACATGTTGAAGTGTTTCTCCTAGGTTTTCTTCTAAAAGTTTCAAAGTCTCTGGTTTTATAATGCAATCTTTGATGAATTTTGAGGTGGATTTTTGTATATGGAAAGATGAGAATCTAGTTTCACTGCTTCTCCAATTTTATCACTTCACAATTTATACTAGCTATACTAGGGAATCAACCCAGGTGTCTGTCAACAGAAGAATGGATAAAGAGAATGTAGTATATATGGCACACACCTGTAATCCCTATAGTTCAGGAGGCTGAGGCAGGAGGATCATGAGTTCAAAGCCAGCCTTAGCAACTTAGTGAGGCCCTAAGCAATTTAATCATGCTCTATCTCTAAATAAAATATTTTCAAAAGGGTTTAGGATGTGACTCAGTGGTTAAGCACCTCTCAGTTCAATCTCTGGTACAAAAAAAAAAAGAAAGAAAGAAAAGAAAATATAGTATATATACACAATGAGATACACAGTTTCCCCAGGACTGCTTGCTAAAGAGTCTGTCTTTTCTCCAATATATATTTTAAGAAACTTTGTCAAGAATCAGATGACGGTAACAGTATAGGCTTTTACTCTTGTCTTCTATTCTATTCCATTGGTCTACATATTTTTTTTAAAGATGTTGATAGACCCTTATTTTTTTCATTTATTTGTATGTGGTGCTGAAAATTGAATCCAGTGCCTTACACATGCTAGGCAAGCACTCTATCACTGAGCCATAACCCCAACCCAGCTACAACCCCGGCCCCTACATATCTGTTTTTATGCCAGCATCCAGCTGTTTTTGTTATTATGGCTATAGTATAAATTGAAATTGTGCATTGTGGTCCCTCCAGCAGTACTCCTTTTGCTGAGAATTGGTTTGGCTTTTCTTTCTTCACATGGATTTTAAGATTGTGTTGAGAAACATATCATTGGTATTTTGATGTGTATTACACTGAGTCTGTAGATTGATTTTGGTAATATGGTTATTTTAGCTATATAATTCTTTCTGTCCACGAACATGGGAAGTCCGTTTTCTGGTGTCTTCAATTTCCTTTTTTAGTGAGGTGTAATTGTCACTGAAGATGCTTTTTACCTCTTTGCTTAGGTTTATTTCTATGTCTTTTATTTTTGAAATGATCATGAATGGAATTTTTCCTGTTTCACTGTAAACAGATTCATTTTTGGGGTATAGAAAAGCTATTAATTTTTGTATATTGATTTTGTATTCTACTACATTGCTAAATTTGTTTATTAGCTCTGGAAGCCTTCTGGAGGAACTTTTTCTTTCTAAGTATAGGAGCATGTCTACAAACAGGTATGATTTTCTTTTTTTCTTATTTGTATCTTTTTTTGAATTTCTTTATTTTCATTCCATAACCTAATTGCTCTGGCTAAAATTTCAAGTGTGATATCAGAATAGTGAAAGTGAACATCCTTGTTTTGTTCTTGACTTTAGAAAAAATGTTTTCAGTTTTTCCCTGTTCAGTACAATGTTGTTTTTGTTTTTGAGTTTGTTGTATATGGCCTTTTGATGTTGAGGCAAGTTCCTTCTCTCTCTAGTTTCTTCAGGTTTTTTTTTTTTTATCATAAAGCAGTGTTGAATATTGACAAAAATTTTTTCTACATCTGTTGAGATGATTGTGTAACTTTTGTCCTGGATTCAATTTATATGGCATAATATGTTTATCCCAGAAATAAAACCAACTTAATCATGACGTATGTATGATCTTTTTAGTGTGTCATTCAATTTGCTATGCCAACATTTTATTAAGGATTTTTGTTTCTATGTTCACAAAGAATATTTTGTAATTTTCTTTTCTTGAACTTTCCTTATCCAGTTTTGGTATCTGTAATATTTTTGTTATGTAGAATGTAATTGAAAGTACTTTCTTTCTATTTCATAGAATAATTTGAGGAGTGTTGGCACAAGTAATTTATGGTTCTGGTAGAATTCATCTATGAATCATCTGGTACTGAGCATTTTTGTGGGAAGAATTTTTATTACTTCTTCAATCTAATTGCTTTTTATTGGTCTATATTCTCTTGGTTCAATTTTGTTAGGTTTTATGCATCTAGAAAATTACCTACTTCTATCTTTTTTTAATTTATTGAAATATAAATTTTCAAAATAGTCCCTAATGACCTTTTACATTTTACTTCATTCTGTTGTAATATCATCTTTTTTGTTTCTAACATTATAAATTTTGGTTTTCTCTTTTTAACATGGTTAGTTTAACTAAAGGTTTATCAATCTGTGTTGTTTTTTCAAAGAACCAACTCTTTTGTTTCATTAATCCTTTGAATTCCTTTGAATTTCTTTTCTATTCTCTATTTTATTAACTTGAGCTCTAATCTTTACCATTTCTTTCTTTCTTGTTTTACTAATAATTTGTTCTTGTTTTGATAAGCAGCAACATTATGCCATTTATTTGCAATCTTTCTGATTCTTTTATTTTGTCTTTCATAGCTATAAACTTTCCTATCAGAGCTGCATTCAATGTGTCCCAGAGATTACAATATGCTTGTTTCTGTTCTCATTTGATTCTTTTATTTCCATTTTATTGATGAATTATTATAATATAAAATAGTGGAGTTTGTTGTTATGTGTTCATACATGCACATGATATAATGATATAATTTGGTCAATATTGTTCCCTTTCCTCCCCTCCTCCCTCTTCTTGTTCCTTTCCTCTATTATCCTGCCCTCCCTCTACATTTCATAACAATGCTTGCATCCCTATCATGAACCCAAATTGGTCATGATGTAAAATCTTCTTAATATGTTGTTGTATACAATTTTCTCAAAGATTTTTGCATCTAAATGCATTGGAGATATTTCTCTGCAGTTTTGTTTTTCTCATATGTCCTTATCTGGTTTTGGTATGAGGGTGATACTGGCTTCACAGAATTAAGGTGGAAATGTTTTACCTATTTTTATTTCATAGAACAATTTAAGGAGCATTGGCATTAACTCCTCCTTAATGTGTGGTAGAATTCAGCTGAGAATACATCTGGTCCTGAGAATACATCTGGTCCTGGGTTCCTTTTTTTTTTTTTTTTTTTTTTTTTTGAAGGAAGGCTTTTTCATTACTACTTTTATCTCAATGCCAGATTTTGGTCTATTTAAGTTTTCTATATCCACTTGAGTCAATTTTGATAGTTCATATGCATCTAGAAACATATATATTTCCTTTAGGTTTTCTAATTTCGGGGAGTATAAATTTTCACAATAGTCCCCACTGATCCTCTGGATTTCTTTGTTATCTGCAGTAATTTCTCCTTTTTCATTTCAATTTTATTGATTTGGGTCTTCTCCCTTTATCTTTTAGTTAGTTTGTCTAAGTGTATATCTATTTTTTATATAAATATTTTCAAAGAACCAGAAAGCCTTTCATTGAAAATTTCTATTTTTCAATTCTCTATTTCATTGATATTGGCTCTCATCTTAATTATCTCCTTTCTTCTATGGGTCTTGGAATTGGTTTGTTCTTATTTTTCAAGGACCTCAAGACACACCATTTGGTTGTTTATTTAGTATCCTCCTGATAGTCTTATCTAGGCACTCATAGCTATCAACTTTCTTCTAGAACCACCTTAATAATGCCCAGAGGTTCTGGTGTGTTGTGTCACTATTCTTACAGGATTCTAAGAATTTTTAATTTTCTTCCCTGATTTTCTATCATTCTGAAGTGTATTGTTCAATTCCACATATTTATATAGTCTCTTCTATATATTTTCTTTATATAGTTTTTTTGGTGTTGAGTTCTAATTTCATTCAAATATGATCCAATAAGATTTAAGAAATTATATTGGCATTTTTGTGTGTGTGTATTTGCTAATGTTTGCTTTGTGACCTAAAATATGTTGTACTTTAGAGAAAGCTCCATGAGCAGCTGAGAAGAAAGTGAATTTGGTTGTTGAAGAATGAAATATTCTATGGGTTGCTTCTCTGTGTAGTATTTCAGTTAAGTATTTCTGCAGTGCCAGCTTAGATGTTATGAATTTATTTAAATTTTGTTTATATCAGGTTTTTATTTCTTATTAAATTCTGAAGGATTTCTTTGCTAGATATAGCAGTCTTTGTTGACGGATAATTTCCTTCAGGGCTTGGAGCACATTGTTCTAAGCCCTTCTTTTTTCAGAGGAAAAAAAAATCAGAAAAATCAGAAGTAATTCTTTTTTTTTTTTTTGAGTATTCACATATATCTTTAATTTTTTTTTATTTTTACAGACTGCATTTTGATTCATTGTACACAAATTGGGTACATCTTTTCATTTCTATGGTTGTACAAGATGTAGATTACTCATCAGAAGTAATTTTGACTTCCTTACCTCTAAATATGGCCTGGCATTTTTCTCTTGAAGTTTTTAAGATTCTCTCCTTGTTCCCTATGTAAACATTGTTTCAGTCAGCTTTTTTTGCTGCTTGATCAAAAGACCTGACAAGGGATTTAGAGGAAGAAAAGTTTTGTGTGTGTGGGGAGGTGGGGCTCATGGTTTCAGAGATTTCAGTCCATAGATGGCCAACTCCATTGGGCCCAAGGTGAAGCAGAATGTCAAGGTGGAAAAGCATGGTGGAGGAAAACAGCTTAGGACATAACAGCCCAGAGAGAGAGAGAGAGAGAGAGAGATATCAATCTCCACTCACCAGGGACAGAATACAAAGCTGGAAAACACAGGGACCTACCTCCTCTAGCCACAAACTTTCTGCCTACAGTTTCCACCCAGTCAGGCTCTATCAGTGAATTAATGGCACTGATTAGATTAAGACTGTCATAACACAATCATTTGATCTCTGAATTTTATTTTATTTTCTCCTGCATGACCTTTTGAGGGGCACCTACTATCTAAACCATAACAGGCATTTAATTATGTCTTGGAGAGGTTCTTTTTGATCTTGCCTATTTGGGGCTCATAATTTTTCTGGTATTTGAATGTCCATCTCATTCTCGAGGTTTGGAATCATTTCCCTGAAAAGATTATTCATTCCATTAGCCTGCATCTCACAGCCCTCTTTTATTCCAGTAATTCTTAAACTTACCCTCTTAATGTTATTCCAGTGTTCTTGTATATTCTAGTCATGGTTGCTTCTTTTCTTTCATTTTTAAAATACTGTCTGAATATTCAAGGCTGGTCACTTATATTAAATCTTCAGCTTGATCTACTCTATTAGAGGGACTTTCCACTGAATAATTTGTTTGTTTCACTGTGTCTTTCATTTCCTAGATTTCTCTTTGGTTCTTTTTTTGAACTATCTCTATTTCCCTATTAAATATCTCATTCACATCCTATATTGAGTAGCTTAATTCATTCAGTTATTTTCTGTGTTCTCTGGGAATTTATTGATCATCTTTATAATCATTCTTTTAATTATTTACCTAGTATTTTATCTACTTATTGAAGAGTGGAGTCAGTTCTTGGGAAATTATGACCTTGAGAGGCATTGTATCACCTTGTTTTTTTCATTTGTATGCACATGTTGGGTTTTTTGTATTTATCGGGATGAATTTCTCTTCCACTGTTATGTGTGTTCCTTTTTAGGGCACTGCTTCTTTTGTCAAAGTGTTGTGAATTTCTCAATATATTTCCAAGTGGGTATTTTAGTATAGTTTCCCTGCTCATTCATTGATGATGATTATTGTATTATGATACAGTGTAGATTATGTCAGAGCTTGAGAATTCCACTTTCCCTGAAGCCTCAAAAAAACAGTGAAGTATTTCTTGCAGATCTTGAGATAGTGCTGTATACAGCAGGGTATATGGGGTGATGACTCTTCTTCACTTAACAACGCTGCATTCTACAGGGACTTGACACAGATATCAATTGAGACCCCCTTGTCAGTGTTATGTCACAGACTTTGTGTTGCTTTTCTCTGTTTTGGATGTAGAAGTGAATGTTCATGAGTGGGACTTGAGATTCCCCCCTCATCCATCATTGCTATTGTGGGACTGGTTCTTAGGTTGGGGTTTTTAACCTCCTATTATTTTTTCTTAAGGTATCATTGAAGACTGAGCAGGGTCTGTTTATGCATGTAGCAATGCACACTGTCTCTTGTCTTGGTTTAGCTCAGCAGGAAAATCTCCACCCTGGGCAATCTGTAGTGTTACATTAGATTCATTGCACCTCACAGGAAAAGAGAAAACAACCCATTACAACAATAGAAACAAACAATCTACAACATTAAAATAAGTATCTGATGCCTACTAGGACAGCTGCAACACCAGTTACCACAAAAGCAGTAATAGTTGTTCAGAAATTGCTAATAGCAAAAGCAATAAGTAGCTATAAACTAGATTTGTCATTTAAACAAATATCGGCCATTTATGCACTAATAACTGCATCAGAATGTGTGGTGATGGCAAGAATTATGTAGACCAAATACCTCTAAAAGATGTTAACAATGCAGGCCAGTAAGAGGAAAAAAAATGTGTTAGGAAGGTAAAGAAAGTTCAGAATGTTCAGAATGTGAACAGGGAGAGAGAGAGCAGAAGAGATGTATCCAGTGACATCTATAAAGAAGAAGGAGAAAAAAAATAAAAGAAAAATCTAAGAAAAGGGAAACAGAGAATAAGTTTATTTGGCTATTAGAGAGAGAAGAGATAAAGAGAAACGAGACACAAACACAAACAAAACAAAACTGAAAAGAAAAACAGCCCTCAAAAGACAAGGTGAAGAAAAAAATTCATAAAAATGTTAAAAATTAGAAAAAAGAAACAAATATATGTATGCATATATATGTGAAAGTGTGAAAAAATATATATCCAGGAACAAATAAACAGAAGAAAAACACCAAGGGGAAAAAGAAGAAAAAAAGACAAGGGAAAAAAACTATTAAAGAAATGAAAGAATTGTCTCCAGTGAGGTGGTCAAAACTGTTGATGAGAATGGATGATCTCTGTCTATGCCAGGCTGTCATTTTTCCTGCTTCTCTGTGGGTTGTGTACTCTTCAGAGGGATTTTAAAACCCTTCCTCTTGTGGTGTTGCTAACTTGGTTTTTAGCTGGAGTGGCCTAAAACTGAAGTTTGTTGAAATAGTTTTCAACTTCTCACCAGTATAAGGTAGGACAGAAGAGGAAGTACTGTTATTTTGAGTTTTTGTCCTGACAGATTAGATGGACAGACTCCCAGGTTGGGGTTGCAGCAGAGTTCCAAGTGGGTGGTTCCAGAGGCTAGAATTTAGTTCTAGAGGATAGTGGTGGGTGCTGTCTTCCCTGCAGAGATTAGATCAACACCCCTCGTCTCCTATGAATTCCACTCACAGGTTGGGGAGCCAACCCTCCACAGGTCTTGCATGCTCTGCCACCGACCAATAGTTCTTCCCCTCTCAGCCCTGAATGTCACCACACCCACCTATTCAGTTTCTGACCCTTTTAAGCTGGTCATGTGAACCTCCAGACTCAAAGACAAAGTGAGTTGCACTGCCCTCTCTCTCTGACTTGAAACCCCCTGGTATAATCTTCTGTGTGCCTGTTTCAATCACTTTCTGCTAGGTACACTCTAGGCCACACGGTAGGTGCTTGCCAGGACAATGTGACAATATTTTTTGTGAAAATATTGCCAGAGCAAGCTTCAGTGTGAACTCCACAAGATGACTCTCTGCCTCAGTTCGCCACTTGCCAGTTGAGAAATAATGAGCACTTTTCATACACCAGCCCACCGTGCAGCCTCTGGTTCAGTTAAGTTCAGACTGCTTTTCTGTTCTGTAGTTTTTTCCAGGCCAAAGTTGTCTGTTGTTTCTTTTTGTGTTACCCGTTCCCTCTGCAATGAAATGGGGGTCACTGCTGCTGTCACAAGAGGCTTAGTTCCAATGTACTTTTTCTGGTCTTTCATTCAAAATATCAGAATTTCTGAGTCTCTAAGAGTCTCCGACTGTCTGATACTGAATTTTTGTGAATTGCCTCTTTAATCCACCTCGCTAAGAAGCAGTGCTCTTTCTGCTTGAATCCCGGACCACGGGAAATATAGCTTTCCTCTAATCTGCCATCTTGAGTAACTCAGATAGTTCATTTTTTTTTTTTTAACATTGTTAATTGTATATTGTTTTTAAATACATTAAATATTTTCTTTTCCATTATGTTTTATGTACTCACTAGAAAATTCTGTTTTCAGTTGTTCCTATTGCAGATGTTAAAAAAAAAAGCTTCATAAATAATACTTGTCAATAATAATCCCAGAGAGCTCCTTATCACCCCACAGAAGAGTTGTAGAATAAAGGTCCCTTTAAAACAAATTAATATCTTGAGTAGATACTTCTCAAGGGGTGGCATCACGCTAAGTACTACATGCTCAAGCACTCTTCATAGGGCCTGGGAGTGTAGCTCAGTGGTAGAGTGTGTGCCTACTATGCCAGAGGCCCTGGGTTCAATCCCCAGTAACCTTCCCCACACACAAGCATTAATATTTACAAAAACTGTAAGATACTAGTGTACTCTCTACAGAAATTCAGAAGACATTAAAGACTTTATATTTCTATCTGGAGTCACAAAATGGGAAGCAGATGTGGCATGTAAGCCGAGATATATCCAAGTGCAAAAATTATTCTATAATTGCTACTTTATGCTATCTCTAGTATTTCTCTTCCTTTCGTTGTCAAATAATAATTAATTGCTCAAGAGTATTAAGTCCTATAGTGTATAGGTGTTATTAGCTTCCAATGCATTCTATGAAGGTATTTCATTAGGAAAAACTCTCCACAGTGTGGTCAATTCTTTGATCTTCCAGGACTAACTGGACATGGGCATGAGAATTCACACCCTACCAAGTTCTTCCTGATGGGAATCCCTCAAACAAATAGGAGGGAACATACACTCTTTTTCCTATTTCTGTCCTTCCACCTGCTTACTCTGCTTGGGGAGCCTGCTCATTTCCCCCACCATCCTCATCTCCTCTAAGCTTCACAACCCTGTATGTTTCTTCCTGGGAAATCTGTCAGGGTTTGACATCTTTTTCCCTTCAGTGAATTCTTCCAAAATGGTACTTTACCTAATGGGACAAAATTGTGCCAGCTCTTAACGGGGATGTGCCTCTCAACTCTTCTATTTCCAGGTTGTTTACTGTACACCACGACAGTATGTGACTGCTTTACTGTCACTCTTGGTGACACATCATGAGTCAGCAGGTGAGTGCTGTCATGAATCTGGGCACCTGGATGGGAGTGGTCTGCATGTATCTGTCCTCACATACCTCATCTTTAAGTTGTCCTGTTGTGGTCCATAAGGCGGACAGTATTTTTTTTCTGTGATATGCTGGTGGTGCTGCCCCTGGGCTGCTCAGGGACCTCTCTAGCTCAGACGATGAGTTTCACCAGTGCAGGTCTCATTGCACTCATGTGTTTTTCCTTTACTCACTTATGCTTGCATTGTTCCCTCACAGAGCCTTCTCCCCTGCAGTGCCCACCTGACTTTCATCCGGTTCTTCCATGGACTGTTGGTCCTCACTTACCTCTACCCTGTCGACAGCCCTTGACTGGACTCTGTGCTTCAGGTATTGACCAATATTGTGATCCCTTCCCAAAATTATTTGATATTTTACTTTAGAAACAAGGAGGTACAACAGGCTCTGAAAAAAGCACTGACCTAATAAGCACATATTTGTGAAGAGTGAATAAGTTATGATCCATCCTTCCAATTTTGCCTTGTCTTTAGCTGGGGAATATTCTGCTCTTAAATCTGTTGTTTAAGAGCTTGTGACAAACAGGTAAGATCATATAGTTTCTTATGTGATCAATGTCTGCTTGTGTATACAATTTGATCTTCAACAAAATGTTTTACAATGTTTGCTATGTCCATACACTGTGCTATGCACTTTCCAAATACTGAAATATGTAATTAATATAATAACTTTAAGCAGATTTCACTAATTTTACCAGCATACTGAGGAAATAAACAAGGCACTGAGCAGGTCAGACATTTGTGCAGTGCCATAGAGCTAAAGAGTTGCTGAACTAAGATGTGAACCAAAATCTCTTAGCTGGTGCTAATATTGCTACTGTGTTGTAGAAATTGCAACATGATACCTGTTTCTTCTGGGAATTTTTCTATTTAAATAAGCTATTATCCAATTAGCCAGAATCTGTAGCCCATTATATTTGTTCCATTGATTTCTATCATTTTTAAATCAGTATTTTGATGTGCCTGAGTGTGATGTATAGAAATTCTCTTACAGTTTTAGAAGTCTGGTAATATCCATGTACTTACCACTATTTGTGAACTTGGAATCTCTACTTCCAGATAAACATGCTCTTTATTTATGACTATGGTTTGAATTCTACAAGAGAACTGCAGGTTTCCTTTTAGTCAGTTTAGGATGAATTTGGATTCCAGAGTTTCAGAACTTATTAAAGTTATAATCATTTTTTTTTCACAAAAATGACTTTGAAAAATTTTAAGAAACTGAAACAAATTAAAGTGAACAAAAGCAACTCACTATTCCCTTCATGAAAAAATAATTTCTATCAGCTTTTTGTTACTTTTTCTCACTCATTAGTGACTCAGTTGGTGCTAGGGCTTCTGACTTCCTGTTTGGTATCATTTTATCTATATTTTTAACATTGATATCTATGTCTATACCTAGACTATCTGTGTAAGTAATAAGAGACATATATATTTATGATCATATTTTGTATACATGTTATTGTTTTAATAGGTTATGAAGCATTTTCAATTGCCAGTGTTTAAATATCTTTATTGCAATATAGTTCACATAGGACACACAATTCATTAAATATTCAACAATATTTAATATAGTCTTAGATATGTATATCATCACCAAAGCCAGTGTTAGAAAATTTTCATCATGACAGAAATAATTCTTGTGTCCTCTTGTGTCACCTCCTTCTTCTCACATGACACTCTTCCTTAAACACTTATCTACTTTCTCTGTCTGTAGACTGGCCTATTCTAACATTTCATCAAAATGGAATCACATTATATATGGTCTGATCTTTTGTGACGTGTTTGTTGACTTCAGAATAGTGTTTTCAATATTAATCTATGTTGTAGTATGTGTCTTCTTATGGCTTAATGATATTCATTGTACAAATACACTACAATTTGTCATTTAAAGGATAGTTGACTTTTTTCCTTTCTCTTCCTTCTATTAACATTTGTGTATATGTCTTTGTTTAACATCTGTTTTCTATTCTTCTTTTATATAAAAAAGTGAATTTGCTAAATGATATGGTGATTCTATGTTTTGCCTTTTAAGGAAGAATCAAACTATTTTACATGGTATTTACACCATCTTTGAATCTTCTGATAGTGCAAACATAGCATATATTTAGATAGGCAATATTTGGAGTTTTGAATTTTGAACTCTTCCTTGGCTAGTGATGTGGTATGATATTCTTGTAATGCCCAGTGTAAGCTAAGGTAAGCACATTAGGCAGGTGTTAAGCCAAGCTATGTTATTTGGCAGGTTAGGAATACTTACCTGTGTTTTTGACTTGGGATATTTTCAATTTATGAGAAATTAATATGGATATAACCCCTGTATAAGTTCAGGAACATCTCTATCCACAGCTTCCATTTGACTGCTTTCATATGTAGCACTTTATTTTATCCACTTTTCTTATATTTTTCATCTAATTATCAAAACAATTCAAAGAAAGATATGATGCTTTTACAATCCTTAAACAAAACTGAAACTGTGACACAAAGATGTTAAGTAACTTTTCCAAAGTATTACATTTAGGAAGTACAGGGGGAGGATTCAAACACAAGACACTCTAACTCTGCAGCATGGACTCTTAATGAGCAGTTTGAATTGCAGGCCTTATTTCTGAACTGCCATATTTAAGAACTCAGCAGGATACTCAGGTGGGAATTCCCAATAGGTGGGCTTGGGGGTGTAGTCCAGTGGTAGAGTGCCATTGCCTAGCATGCATGAAGCTCTGGGTTCAATTCCTGGTAAACCTGTCTCATGTACACACAAAAAAGACAAAAGAAAAGAAAGAAATTTTCAGTAGGTCTTTAAAGTTTAAAACTTTAGTTGCATTGTAAAACAGTAGAACTCATTTTGGAGCTATTTCAGGAGAAAGAATCTTGAAGTAAACTCCTACAATCCTTGAAAACTTTCTGAAACTTCCTAAAAAATGAATAAGGATGCCTGGTGGTAGATTCTGTGGAGCATTTACATTGAAGACGTGGGAGCAAAGAGAGCAAGAGCCAAAACAATAGATTGCTCTTGAGAGATCGAGGTGCTGGGGAGATGGGAATTTCATTTTGGCTCTACCATAGGGTATGTTCAGTCCCTAAGGAGAGGGAAAAACCTGAGTAAAACATTGAGTCCCTAAGGAAATGAAGAAGTATCATGATTTAGTTTGTACACATAATCCCTTCATTTGCTTTTTATACTTAGAATCTGTTCCCTAGGAAGAAAGTAAGCTTCTACCTTGCTTGTAGTCAGGCCACAGTCTCATTGAGTGGCAGATGTGATAATAAGGAAGGTATTTATTTTTCTCTGATGCTTCAGAAGACTTAGAGTTATTATTATAAATCCAGCAGTTCAGAATGATTTCCAGGGAATATGAGAAGTTCAGTCTGATACCACCCTTCCAGAACCACAGGGGTAAACAATGATAAGGAAGCACCAAGGTTTTCTCTCCTGTGGAAGGTGAGTTTTTTGTTTTTTGGGTTTTTTTTTTTTTTGGTGTGGGATTACTGGGGATTGAACTCAAGGGCACTTGACCACTAAGCCACATCCCCAGCCCTATTTTGTATTTTATTTAGAGACAGGATCTCACTGAGTTGCTCAATGCCTCACTTTTGCTGAGACTGGCTTTGAACTCATGATCCTCCTGCCTCAGCCTCCTGAGCTGCTGGGATTACAGGTGTGCACCACAGCACTCAGCCTGGAAGGTGATTTTTGAAATGTATGTATATTAATGTCTTTTCATTTAACTCTTTGAGATATCATTACATGTAAAAATGAATCTCCAAGGTTTACAACTTGATATTTTGGCACACTGTGAAGTAACCCCATTAATGATACCCCTTTGTGTGTGTTTTGTGTATGTGTTTCCATATAGTGAGAACATAATTTTCAGTTCCATTCTGCTAGCAAATTCACAACTATTGTTAACACGTTGTGCATTAGATGTCCAGAGCTTAATCATCTTGCATAACTGAGCCTTTGTAACCATTGGCCAGTATCAGATTTTCCCTCCCCTTGTCCTCTTGCAACCAACATTCTACTCTCTACTTATATGAACACAGCTATTTATATTTCCTATTCATGTGAAATCAGGCACTGTTTCTCTTTCATTGTTTTGCTTATTCTTAGCTGGATGTCCTCATATTTTGAGATGAAGACCAGGGATCTAAGACATGCCATTTTTCTTTCCATTTTGTGCAGTCCTAAGACTCAAGTGAAACTGGTAGAGGAAATTCTTTGAAAAGGGAGCAGAGAATGTTCACAGAATTAATGGATACCAAGGTTATAGTACATTAATCATTAATTTCCCTGTCTATGGACAGATATGTCATTAGTCTACATTTATGGTCTTTTCTGTGACATGGGTCAATAACTTAAAAATTCCTAGACTCATGTTCTTTGTTTTAGATTAGGAAGAACATTCAGGGTTCCAAACCCACTAGAGTGTAATCTGCATTGAAGGTCATCACCAGGTTGCGGACATTTGCTTCCAAATTTACTAGTCAAGGGAGGGCTCAAGGAAAGGGAGAAATATGAGATGAAAGAACAATTTGCTCTTTTCCAGCTCTCTTCTTTTTTATTCCTGTGCTTTTCTAACAGTTGTTTGCATATGGTACCACCAGTCTTCCTTAGGCAGGCTAAGTGCATGATGTTCTGTACTTAGTTTTGAGATTCTAATAGGAATTTTAAATCAGTATCCTGGCAGCACAAAAGGCAGGTTGTGTGTATTCAGGTTGATTAGTTTCAGACATTACTGGTGCACTCATACTGATGGGAGAAGGTATTCTTGGAAGAGTTGGGTTGTCTTCTAATGTAATTCCTGTTTTTCTCCCTGTGTCTACAGATTCTTTTTGAAAAGAATGGCTCCTGAAAATGCCTCTTTTGTAACTGAGTTTACTCTGGTGGGATTAACAGATTGGCCTACTCTTCAACTCCCCCTGTTCATCCTATTTCTAGTAATGTATATGGTCACTGTGTTGGGAAATTTGGGTTTGATAACTCTGATTGGCTTGGATTCACACCTTCACACTCCTATGTACTTTTTCCTCTTTAACTTGTCCTTCATAGATCTCTGCTACTCTTCTGTGTTTACACCCAAAATGCTGGTGAACTTCATATCAAAGAAGAATATTATCTCCTACAAAGGGTGTATGACCCAGCTTTGCTTTTTTTGTTTTCTTATTATTTCTGAGTGCTACGTGCTGACGTCAATGGCCTATGATCGCTACGTAGCCATCTGCAATCCACTTTTGTACAACGCAATCATGTCTCCTAAGGTGTGCTCCAACCTCATGCTTGGTTCATACTTGATGGCATTTTCTGGTGCCATGGCCCACACTGGATGCATGCTGAGACTGACCTTCTGTGATGCAAACACCATCAACCACTATTTCTGCGATGTTCCCCCTTTGCTCCAGCTATCATGCACTGACACCTATGCCAATGAGGTAGTTGCATTCATTGTGGCAGGCATCAACATCATTGTGCCCAGTCTCACCATCTTTATTTCCTATGGTTTCATCATTTCCAGCATCCTCCAAATAAACTCCACAGAGGGCAGGTCCAAAGCCTTCAGCACCTGCAGTTCCCATATAATTGCTGTTTCTCTGTTCTTTGGATCAGGTGCATTTATGTATCTGAAACCATCCTCTGCTGGGTCTATGGATGAAAGTAAAATCTCTTCTGTCTTTTATACTAATGTGGTTCCCATGATGAATCCTTTGATCTACAGTTTGAGGAACAAAGATGTTAAAGTTGCCCTGAGGAAAACCCTGAGCAGGAAAATGTTTTGATCAGAATCTGAACCTCTTTGTGCATGTAGTTGCAGCACAGAGAGATTCTGAGAGTGAGTATTTACCTGAAATGTTTTTAGTGACAGCTTTCTTATTGTATTTCTTTTTTAACATGGGGAGGGAAATTTGAAACACATTTCCTATTTTTATTGCAGCAGGTTTTCTTTGTTTTTTTCCTTTCACCATTTTTTCCTCTTTAAGAATAACATTAAGGAAGAAATTTTGTTTTCATTGCCATCTGAAATCCACTTTTTTACAACATAGCCATGTCCCCTGAGGTGTGCTCTAAAGAGTAGAATTTTTTTTCTAATAAATGGTGAATGATTCTGCACCTGACTCAATAACACAACTTGACATTGACATTATGTCATTGGGCAGGAGGGTTCTTGTCTGCTGCTTTAATGAAGCAACAGTTCTGTAATCTTTCTACTCTGACTTTCCATTCTCCAGTGGGCAGGAATATGCCCTTTTCAAATCCAAGTGTTTCACAGTTACAGATGTTTACACATCAAATTTTCTATCACTGTGCAGCTATGAACACTATGCATTAAACATTTTGTTCACAGATGATATATTTCTCTTGCACAGTTTAACTAACACATACTAGATTATTGATACATATTTATTTTATGGTTGGATACTGAAGTTCAAAGAGGTTAATGATTTGCCTAATGTTCAACAGCTCCTTAAAGATAAAACCAAGAATGAAATGTAAGTTACCAGATTTCAAATCTATTATTCTTTTTAAAGTATTTTCTGTTTCATTTTCTTAGTTTTATTTTACTAAACATGAGATATGAGAAAAAAATTCCACTCTAAAAGTTGACTGTGCTTTGTTCTAGAATGAGACAGGTTTTTGTATTATTATTATTATTGTTATTATTAATATTATTATTATTACTATTATTGTTATTATTTTTGTTCAGAAGATCAATTCAATGGTTCTTCTTAGTTGGGAAGAGAAGTCTTTTTAGACCAGTATATGTGGGAGATGATTGGCTGAAGTTGGGAACAGACATTTTTTATGAAAAAAATTTAAAAATTTAGAGTCTTTTATTTGAGAGAATAGGAAGAAAGTAGAACTCCATGATCAGAACCCAAAGAGACACATGATCAGTAAATAAGAGATCTATGCATGGAACATGATCAATGAAAGTTTCAACAGCAGTTAAAACGGCATTTGTAGCCTGTTTAGTAATTATTCTCCACTTTTAATAAAGCCTTGGTAAAACTTACAAAACATAATCACCTTATATTAATAGAGTAATAGTTTAACTGTATTTGTGGGGAGTCAGGAAGAGAGTACAACTTCAGGATACAAAATCATGAATGGTAATTGGAATTTGAGTAAGAAAGAAGGAATTTAAAAAGTAAAATAACAGGAAATGAAAGCCACTGCTTTCTCTTTTGTGGAAGACTTTAGAAACATGAAGATCATAAGATTGCCCTGAATAGGACATAGATTTATGTCATTTGACTTTGAAGAATTTAGGCACAGAAGGCAGGAGTACTTGGAAACAACTAAATCACTTGTGTTTTTATTGACTTTCGCAGACTCTTCTGGTATAGAATCTAAGGTATGAAAATCCTATATTCCAGCTGGGAGAGCCACAAGAGTTTGAAAGGTACATTTGGTGAATAAAACAAATGTGATAATGACTTTTTGAGGGTAGATAATGACTTTTGCCTTTTGAGAAAACAGGCAAAGAGATGACCATGCTGAAAATTCTTAACCTGATGCACAAATTTCAATATTTTCTGAGATAACTGTAATAATATGTATCATTTTACCATTTTTTCTACTCTCCATTTACTATTTATGTATTGAAAATTTAGAATAAGTTGTTTGTTGGCTTTTTTGGTTTTAGATGTACAGCACTGATAAAATTGTTTCAAAAATATGAGTACTCTGCTATTTTTTCCCTTCCCCCCCACCCCTCCCACCCCTCTTTTCCCTCTATACAATCCTTCCTTCCTCCATTCTTGCCCCCCTCCCTAACCCTGACCCTAACACTAACCCCTCCCACCCCCATTATGTGTCATCATCCAAATCAAACATTACCCTATGTAAATTTATGATTACACAAATGGTATGCCTTTACTTCATGTACAAACAGAGAAACAACATGTATCCCATTTGTTTACAATAAAAAAAATATGAGCACATTCAGGGCTGGGGAGATAGCTCAGCTGGTAGAGTGCTTGCCTTGCAAGTACCAGACCCTGAGTTCAATCCTCAAAACCGCAAAAAAAAAAAAAAAAAAAAAAAAATTAGCACATTCTATTGAGTACATTCTATATTACTTTTATTGCTGCATACCTCATTTTGTATGAATCCTATTTTTATTATAAATTATGATAGTATTAACATGATATACTTTTTAGTTTTAGATTTTTGTCACAAGAATGACAATGTAATAATAATTCTCCATATACTCTACAAATTGTAGCCCAATATTATATTAGCCTTTTCCTTTCCTTTTTTATTGGTGTACATTAATTACACAGAATAGTGACTTTCATTGTTGCATATTTGTGCATGCAGATAACATAATTTGATCAGTTTTACTCCTCACTACTTCCCATTACCATCCCCTCTGCCCTCTCCCTGACTTCCTTCCTCTGTGCTCACAGTCTCTGTTCTATTTTCATGATGTCTTTTTTCCCCTTACTTTTTTCCTCTTAGCTTCCACATATGAGAATACACATAATATTTGTCTTTCTGAATCTGACATATTTTGATTAACCTGCTACTGTTCAGCTCCATAATTTTCCTGCAAAATATAATTTCATTCTTTATGGCTGAATAAAACTCTATTGCGCATATATACCATATCTTCTTTATCCATTCTTCTGTTGATGGACACCTAGACTGATTCGATAACTACTGTGAATTGTGTGTTGTGATAAATATGGATATGCCTGATTTATTTCTTTCAGATAAAAACTAGGAGTGATATAGCTGGATAGTTCTATTTTTAGGTTTTTAATGAATCTCCATACTGATTTCCATAGTGGCTTTGTTACAGACCCAGGACCTGCTTCAAGACTGAGATAACCATGGTGGTCCTTTGTTACCAGTTCTTAGACATTTTATGCCAAAAAAGATTTCAGACATGTTGTTCAAAGAAGGAGTCATAAGTTAAAATGGATAAAATGGGACACTCTCAAATAGAGAAAGTGGGACCTTAAAGAGGAAAAGGAAGGCATGCCTTTTATTGGAAGTTCCCAGGGAAATTTCCAGAGTATTGCTCAGGTCCACCTCTTGATTTTTAACTGTCAGCAGGACTACATCAGACTTCCAGTTCCCCACTCTGCATGGTAAAGCACAGGTTACTTTGTCCCATGGTGACTAGTTCTAATTGGAACATGTTCTTACAGATTTTATGATTAGGGGTAAATATTATTATCACTCTGAGTTTTAGAATCTGATCTGTGAAGGGTCACAGAACTACCCCTTCAGGGTAAATTGTGTTCTTATTTGTAAAGCCTTTCTTCAAGCATGCATTTTCCCTTTTGGATAGCAGGTTATTTGCTGAGGAATATAGCATATCCTATTGACTTAAGCCAGTCAGTGTTAGATCCAGATTGCTTTTTAAAAGAAAGCATGTGGGGTCAGCACAGTGCGTCCAGTTCACAGAATTATCCACTTAACTTTTCACCACTTACTTCTGTCTGTTACCAATCAGCTATACTAATTTACATTCCCACTAACAGAGTGTAAGTGTTCTTTTATCCCTACATCCTATCTAGCTTTTGTTATTTGTATTTGTAATAATTGCCATTCTGTAATTCTGGAGACTGAATTAGAGTAAATTATATTCCTTGCTTTTATAATTATGTCAAAGTGTATCCTTATGTATAACTATAAAGAACTAATAAAAATGAAAAAAAGAAAACTCCTTTATTAAGAAAAAAATTTCTTTGAATAAAGTCATTGAATTGAAAAAAAAAAATGATTGCCATTCTGCCCAGAGTTACATGTAATATCAATATAGTTTTGGTTTTCATTTTCCTGGAAGTAAATACCATGTTGAAAACTCCCTTTCACACTGGGGTCTCAACCAACTTTGGTAGTGTATAGCTATTTTTCCTTTATAATTGAATGCATCATTTTTTCCCTTTATTCTACCACTCCCATAGTTCATTTTGAGGAAGAATTATTTGTCCGATACCCATAGTATATCTTAAGCCCTTCAAAAACACAGACCATATCTCTCCACCTTTTGTGTTCTAGTGTCGGACAGAGTGTTTGTTCTGAAGTCACTCAGTATTTGATACTCTGAATATTACTGTAAAACAAGCTATCATATTTCTCATTTTCAGAGATATAAATGTTCGGTTTTTTCTTGTTTTAAAATGTAGCATGATGAAGATGCCAAAATTGCTAAATACAAAAATTTGGGAAATTATTAAATGCTTATAAAATTCCTGCAGTATCTATCCTTACATCCACTTTTAGTAAATACTTTAATTTTAAATTTCTAGAAAATCAACATAAATCATGAGTATTTATTTTATTTTTATGAATTTATTTTTATCATTTCAAATGATTTTTTACTGTTTTAAAATTTTTAACTATTTGCAGAAAAAATATTTTATGATCTGGATAAATGTCCTTGTGTTACATTATTCCCAGACCAAAACCAAGCAAAGGAACAAAATTCATAAACTACTACATAAACTATAATTTCATTTTTTGTCAAAAGAATAGAGATGAAAATATTGATATAGATGTATAGACTTATTTATAGTTGTACCAGAACCTTGAGCTAAACACTTAAATTTCTCATCTTCTTTTTGGTACTGGGGGTTGAACCCAGTATTACATAACCACTAAACTACATCCTCGGCAATTTTCATATAGAAAATATTTTATTAGTTCATTTTACTTATACATGACAGTAGAATTCATTTTGATATAATTGTACAAGCATGAAATCTATCATGTTCTAATTAGTATCCCATTCTTATGAATTACATGATGGTGGATTCACTATGGCATATTCACATAAGCACATAGGAAAATTATTTCAGATTCATTCTTTTCTTTTTCTTTTTTCCTTTTACTATCCCACCTCCCTTTCCTTCATTCCCCTTTGTCTAATCTACTGAATATCTATTCTTCTCCTCTTATTATGGGTTAGCTTCCACATATCAGCAAAAACATTCCACCTTTGGCTTTTTAGGACTGGCTTATTTCACTTAGTATGATAAACTCCAGATCCATAGAAGAGGACATTTTAGAGATGCTACAGTTGTGTATCTTTTCTCTTTTTCAACATCTTTTATTGATGTGTTATAGTTACAGTTGTGTTTCTTAAAGCACAAATGGAATATATGAGAGTGTCAAGTTCTGACAACAAAAAACATTCTCCTCTGATCTTTGGCAACATATTAGGACAGTGCTGTTCACCTTGATTTGAGTTGAAAGAAAAATAAGAACTCAAATAGAAAAACATGTTTAACGCATTGGTTTTCTCATTCCAAGACAAGTAGTGCAGAGGAATAGAGAGCAAAGAACTGAGGACAAATGAAAAACTACAAAGTAATTATAAATAGTGTTAGGCTGCAGTAAATGCTTGAAAAGAAATGCAAAACTTCTCTGAAAGGAAATTTTTTATATATCGGGTTGCAGGGGAATTCCTCAGGGAAAAAATAAATAATTAATGAGTGAAAATTGATGAATGTGCTGGGTGCGGTGGTGTTTGCCTGTAATCTCAGCAGTTTGGGAGGCTGAGGCAGGAAGATCGCCAGTTTAAAGCCAGCCTCAGCAAAAGCAAAACACTAAACAACTCGGTCTCTAAATAAAATACAAAACTGGGCTGGGGAAGTGGCTCGGTGGTCAAGTGCCCCTGAGTTTCCACCCAGTATCCCACCCCAAAGTGCCCCTGAGTTCCCACCCATTATCCCCGCCCCCCCCTCTACCAAAAAAAAAAAAAGAAAAAGAAAAAGGAAGAAAATTGATGAGTGGGAGGAATTACATGCAACAAATGGACACATCTGACCTCAACAATTTCTGCTAGCAGACTCTGAATTTACAAAAGACTTGTGGAGTATGGAGTGGCCACTTATCCCCTGCTCCTGATGTTTCCTTCCATGTGGAGGACGTCGGTGCCATCACCTGGCTGTGCTCTCCTCCTCTCCTCCCAACAAGACTGGCCATAACTTTCCCTTTTTTTTCTTTTAGAATGTTGGCCTGCCTAAGGGAAGAATGTGCTCTGCCACTATAGGGAATGGTGAGCCTGTTGAGCAGATCGAAAACTGTTAATCACATATTAGGAAACACTGGAAAATTCAGTTTTTTAAGTTATGTTTGTGTCTTCACCATAAGATTCATGTGTTTAAAGGTGACATTTTGTCTCCAATTTATCTTATTCCTCATTAGGACTCAGAAGAGACTGATATTCTGTATTATGTTGTTCATGACTACTAGAAACTGAAAAATGGTTTAAAATTATTCTAACTGTAAAAGAAGGTAGTGGGACAGTAAAACTACCATGATGTTATAGAAATGACATAAAGAGTTTAATTAGAACTGAATAGAATGTCTAGAAAGAAATAGGTAATCATTGAAATTAAAAAGTGGATGGATAAAGTACATTGTCAGATTAGACAGAGTTGGAGAGAGAATAAATAGAAAATTGATCTGAGTAAATTATATCGTGTTCAGCAGATGATGAAATGAGACAATAAGGAAGAAAACCTAAATGACACAAAAGATAGATCAAGGTACAGAAACCTCAGAAAGAGACAATCCAGGAGAAGCCCTATATGCATACAAAATGGCAGAGAAATATTCCAAAATTTAAAAAAAGAATTGAATTCTTACAGAACAAATAAACTCAAATGAACACCTAAAAATATTGTAGGAAATTTGTAATAACTCTCATGAAAATAGTAAGAGCACAGGAATGGGGAGCAGCAGGAACTCGAGGAGGGAGAAAGGGAGAGAGAGGGAAGGAGAGAGATATTACCATATATATATATATATATATGTATGTATATATATATCGTGATGTCAAATTCTTAGGAGTAAATACAGAGTTTTAAGGCAATGGAATAATATATTCTCAATGCCAAGGAAAGAAATTCTTGTCAATCTAAATTCTGTATTTTTTCAAGTTTGCATTTATGAATGATGGTATTCTCACTAACACTCAACAGAAATGCTTTAGAATTAAGAATAGAGTTGGAATAAAGGAATGAGAAAAAATCTCATGGTGTGGGGAGAAATTTTGAGCATGTTGATCAATTTAAGCAGACATTCATTATATACAAAAAATGATAACAATAAGTGCATTAGGAGCATTTGCAACAAGATATCATTAACTTACCAAGTGATAACATGCAAAATGGGGTGAGATTAGAGTTAAAATAGTTTCTGATGCAATGATAACAGAAGACATCAAGGAAGAAATAAAAAAAATTCTTAGAGGTAAACGAGAACAATAACACAACATATCAAAATCTCTGGGACACGCTGAAAGAATATCTTTTAATTTTTTGAGAGGAGGGTGTATATTCTGACTACTTTAGACCTTGTTAATTCAAGGACACGTGCTCAAATATTAGAGTATCCTCTAAGATACAGGGAAAAATGTAATTTTCAAATAAGAAGAGAAACAAGAAGGAAAATGAAAAAATGTAGGAGAAAAATGTATAATAAATAAAATATATTAGCAGAAATCATTTTAATTTGTAAGTAACAATAATGAATGCAAATGAGATAACACCATTATTTAAAAGAATGAGGCTTTCAGATTGGGGGTCAAAAAGTTTAACTCCCAACACTTATTTCAGTAGAGCCATGTTATTCAGAAGGAACAACTATAAAATTGAAGGACAAATAAAAATTTAAAATAAAGGAGTAAAAATGAAATACCAGTAACAAAGCAATCAGTGAAAACTGGCATAACTAAATTAAAACAAAGAAAAAATGACTTTAAGTATAATTAGCAGAGATAAATAAGCCACTTAATATCATAAAAATAATAGTATATAATAGCATTAAGCCTGTATGTACTTACTAATAGAGTCTCAAAATAAATAATACAAATATAGCAGAATTTCAAGAAGAAATCAA
Organism: Sciurus carolinensis; assembly: GCF_902686445.1. Classification (NCBI taxonomy): domain Eukaryota; kingdom Metazoa; phylum Chordata; class Mammalia; order Rodentia; family Sciuridae; genus Sciurus; species Sciurus carolinensis. The sequence goes on from NC_062223.1 coordinate 122,819,615, forward strand.
CAAATACAGACTTGTAGTGTGGGATTTTGAGTGGAGGCTAAGTGTGTACTGGCACTCTTTACAAATCAACAAAATCTAAAAATGAGTCAATTTGAGCATTAAAATTAATGAACTAGACCTGTAGGTATTACACCAAGGACCATGCTCTCAAAAGTGAAGTCCATGTTATTTTTAAGCACACTTAGAATATATTTCAAAGTATACTTATGAACTAGTCCTTACATTCAGTCTCAATAAGTACAAACCTGAAAATGAAGACCACTTTCTCTAATTACCATGCTTTATAATTAGGAAATAAAAACAAAGTTCTTCACTCTTCCAGATTTAAAATTTTATGAAGCACTTCCAAATATTTTAAAGGACAAAAAACAAATTCAAAATGAAATAAGAATATATTTAGAGTTTCATACACATCATAGGTCATACACATATACTAAAACTTATAAGAAATTGCTAAAGTAGTGGCCTGGAAACTTTGGCCTGGAATTAATTTTATTTTAAGATAATGAGATAAAATATTTTGAAATTAATGTGCTAATAATTGAATGCAAATAACCACAATAAACTCAAAGAGTAATAATGTTTTAATTATAAAATATTACAAGAATGATACCATAAGGTTTTAATAATAAATATTGCAAGAAAGAATAACATAATAAGAAATGAGGAAACAGGAATAACAAAATCAAAAGTTGGCTATTTACATGATTAAGGAAATAGAAAAAATCTGGAAAAGTCAATTGAATAAAAGAGAAAATTCCAAAAACTTTAGAATGGGAAATGGGGACATAATTCAGAAGGTCAGATACAGAAAAATACATCCTGTTAAACACAATTTGAGAAATTAGATAAAATAAAAAATCCTTTCATCACACCATTTTTTATAAAAACCTGATTTTTAAAATATTCTGAATAAACCTCTAATCAATAGAGAAATATAATCAGGAGTTCAAAATTCCCATTCCCTCTTAAAAATGCTTGAGATAGCATGTAAATTCTAATGAAACTGAAAACCAGTCCAATTTTTGTGAATATTTTAATGGGCTAGAAACAGCTCTCTTCAATTGTTAAGAAAGCACTAATGAAAGCTGGTGTTGGTGGCACAGTGCTATATTCCCAGTTGCTCAGGAAGCTGAGGCTAGAGGATTGTGGGTTTGAGACCAGCCTGGGCAAATTGGTGAGATACTGTCTAGACAATAAATAAATGGGGCTGGGATATAGCTCAGTTGGTACAGTGCTTGCCTTGCAAGCACAAGGCCCTGGGTTCAATCCCAAGCACCGCAAAAAGCAAAAATAAAAACCAATAAATAAATGAAGAAATAAAAGAGCATTTTTATTCAATCAAACAGAGAAGCATGAAAAAGGAATATTAATAGGGCAATATGACATACTTGGGTCAATCACATTAATATGCTATAGAAATATGTAATTTTTCTGATAGCAAACCAGATAATATCTGTTGTAATTATCTAGCATAATCTAAGATCACACATTAGAAAGTAGGGATTTGAACAGATAGCATAAACTAATTAAGATATCAAATTCATGTTTTTCAGGAAAGAATATTTTAATTACATTTGTTATAGTAATAACTGTAGTTAACTAAAGACCCTGTGTTCCCTTATGGATTTCATGATAGAAACAGTTGGGCTATTAAATAGGAAAAGCTCTGGAGGTTTCCAGACATCAAATTTCTTGGGGCTGCCTGAGATAAACTAGAGTAGAGATTCACAAGAAAAGTTTTGTTAAGAAATATGTTTGGTAAAACATTTACAAACTATAAAGTGTTATAGAAGGACAAAAAATATTTTCTTATTGATTCTTACTGAGATCAATTCCTTGAGTGAGTGAATGTTTTTATGATCATGTGGAGCTGTAGTTTGGTTTTCCTTTAACTCTGCATTGCACAGGGAGACAAATATTGGGAGATTTTGTAAGTCTTTGGGAAACAATAGTATATTTTTAAGTCCAATGCAACATTTTTGTTTTTTACGGTAAATGTTGAAAAGTAAATGGGTATCAATTTCTCAGAAGGTTTAGGTGGATCCATATCTCTGAGTTCTATTCAGAGTCTTTGTCCTGGAGAGTTTAAGAGGTCTTTGGAAAAGATGAAGTTATAGGACTCAAGAGGGTGTCAAGAATGGAAATCACCAAAAAGAGCATGAAATTCTGCTTTGGAAATTTGAAAATAAATGTCTCCTTTTCCTCTTATCTCTTCCTACAGATAATATTTTGTAAGAAAATGGCTACTTCAAACCACTCTTCAGTGACTGATTTTATACTGGAAGGGTTAACAAAACGCCCAGACCTTCAATTGCCCCTCTTCCTCCTGTCTCTTGGAATATATGTGGTCACAGTGGTGGGGAACCTGGGCATGATCCTCTTAATTGCCATCAGTTCTCAACTTCACTCCCCAATGTATTACTTTCTCAGTCATTTGTCCTCCATTGGTCTCTACTACTCCTCTGTCATTACCCCTAAGATGCTGGTGAATTTTGTGTCAGAGAGGAACATCATCTCCTTTCCAGAGTGCATGACTCAGCTTTATGTCTTCCTATCTTTGGCTATTGAAGAAGGCTACCTCCTCACAGTCATGGCATATGACCGTTACGTTGCTGTCTGTAGCCCACTGCTTTACAACGTTGTCATGTCCCACAGGGTCTGCTCCATCGTGATGGCTGTGGTATACTCCCTGGATTTGTTTGGGGCCATGGTCCATACTTCCTGCATGTTACTGCTGTCCTTCTGTGGGTCTCACACTGTCAGTCATTACTTTTGTGATATTCTGCCCTTGTTGACTCTGTCTTGCTCCAGCACCCGTGTCAATGAGATACTGCCGTTTATTATTGGAGGAGTTAACACCTTAGTTCCTACACTGGCCATCCTCATCTCTTACACTTTCATCCTCACTAGCATCCTCCACATTCGCTCCACCGAGGGGCGGTACAAAGCCTTCGGCACCTGTAGCTCCCACCTCATGGCTGTGGGCATCTTTTTTGGGTCTATAACATTCATGTATTTCAAGCCTCCTTCCAGCAACACTATGGACCAGGAGAAGGTGTCCTCTGTGTTCTACACCACAGTGATTCCCATGCTGAACCCCCTGATCTACAGCCTGAGGAACAAGGATATGAAGAACGCACTGAGAAGGGTGGTTGTGGGGAGACAGTCATCCTAATAAATAGGCAATAAAGAAAAAATTAACAAGATGATAAGTTATCAGAGGATCTTTGAAATTTCTGTCTTCTAAAGAGAAAACTTTTAACCATTTGCAAAATATATATTCTATGCTTGAGAATAATTGCGACTTTTGTGAAGATTATTAAGTAACCTAGTTTTCTGATATGTTTTAGAGAAGTAATGGTTGGCAGAAGGAAAGTCAACAGACATTATGAATTTTATGATTATGAAAACAATATTTTTCTACTTGTTGGAAACTAGAGATGATGTAGTTTTGTGGGGTCAGAGTGTAGGGACAAGAATTTGTATGAGTGAGTTTACATGCACCATCATTAATCTTCCAGTTTCTGTGGAAATCAACATACTAGTTTTCCATGTATTGTGTTTTATCCAATGAAAAGAGACATTGTACAGAAGTATCTGGTTTAGTCCACTTGGGAAACTCCTTGGCCTTAATTATCTCATTTCTTAAAAGAAAGAATAATTTAATAATCTCCTCTTTTTTCCATTTAAAGATAATTTGATGAAATTGTCAAGTTGCAGACTATAGGATTCAAGTTAAATATTATAAGGACTATAAGACAAGAGTCCAGAGATAACTGAATATATAAAATATTCTTCCCTGTAAGTGAAGAATTTATTTCAGTGGTCTAGTTTCAGTTTTTAAAAATGAGGAGTATGACTAAAGATGACCTTTCAATTTTTACTGCTGTGTTCTTTTCTTACCTCTCACACTTCCATCCTGCCATGTGTTTTTGGGGTGAGACCCTATGCTGCCTCCAGTCTCAGCTTTTCAGTCTCTTAACTTAAACACAGCTTAAACCTAGTGATGTGCAATGAGTGAGAAAGCTCTTCCTTGTAATAAAATATGACAAATCATTGTTTTGGACTCTAATTAGTTTCCTATGGCTGTTATAACAAATTTCCACCAAGGGTAGTGGCTTAAAACAACAGATATTTGCCCTACAGTTGTAGGCATTAGGGGTCCAGAAGTTGTTTTAATGGGCTCAAATCAAGGTTTCAGCTGGTTCTCATTCCTTCTGGAGGGTCCCAGGTAGAATCCATCCCTTGTCTTGCCCAGATTCCTAGGACTGCTGGCTGCCTTAGCTTGTGGCCACATTGCTATAATTTCTGCCTTGTGCTTTCTACTATCTCTTGGTAGGCTATACTTGATTGCATTTAAGACCCACCTGGAAAATATCTGATAATCTCCCTCTCTCAAAGTCTTAATGTAGTCACATTTACAACATATTTTTTCTTCTTTTCCAAATCTAGTAACATTCAAGTGTATCAGGAACACTGATGTAAATATCTTTAGGGAGACATTTTTTATCTACCACAGTCCTCAGGGACACAAGGACCCCTGAGATTAATTTGAAAGTTACATATTCTATCTGGGATCCTTGAGTGCTGACTGAGGCAGTAGCATGGAAAAATAATTCTGAAACTCTGCCTTAAAACCACAAAACAGTAATTTAACTCATTTGAGACGTATGTCCAAATTCTTGGAAGAAGGATGCATTCTTCTCAAGTTATCATCAGTGTCTGTCATTACATAACAATGGTACCTTTATTTGTTTCATATCCAACATCCTGAAGAACCATTAAAGTCATTCATAGCCTACTAATACCTGTCTTTTATAACCAATTCCAGTACCAAGTCTAGCTACAATGATTTCACTTCATTTTGCTTTGGGAACTGTGTGTTTCTTTGGCTTGACTAGAAGTGAATGGAACCTTTTCTACCTTTTCTGACTTCTCTACTTCAGTCGAATACTTCTTAGCTGGAATAAGTCCTATATGATTTTCCAGTCATAGTTCTACCTCTACCATCACCTGCAGACAGAATGATTTTGTCCAGAAAGATATCTGCCTAAATGAGAGAATAGATATGAATGTCAGAGCACTGCTTCCTGGGCTGTCTGTGGGGTGAATGGTGGAGATTATTATTATTATTTTTTTACTTCTTAAAGTGCCTCATAATTTTCAAATTGCATTTGGCATTATGTATTAGATAGTTTTATGATTTTCTGTGAGGCAGATGGAGCTATTTTTGGATAGGAAAACTAAAGTTAACCACAGATAATAAGTATAAAGCAAAGTGTATAATGTGAATTTCCTACATGTCAATACAGGATTCTTTCCACCTTTTCATCATGAAAAATTCCTTGAATAAATCCAAAGGATTTAAACATGATTTCTGAATTAAAGAATAATTGAGTTACAAAGATCACCCTTCTGCTTCTGGTGTAATTTTTCCTATCATAAAATTTATAGCACCAAGAAATTTGAAAAATAATATACTTGAATCCTGTTATTTTATGATAGGTGAGAAATGTGAGTTTCAGGATCTCAATGATTTTCTCAGTGTCAAATATTTTGACTAAATAAATATATGTGTAGAGTACCAAGGTCAATGTCTTGTACATAATGAGCATCTATAAACAGTATTGCTAATGATAGTAAAATAATAATAATAATATAAAGATTATTTGTTAGAGTTAGCACTATTATTTTTAGTAGGGAAGTTTTGGAACTTAAACTTGCTACTGAATAAATTCAATTCTTAGTTGACTATCTTATTATACTGTTTGTGTAAGTGTCATTAGAGATTGTTGGATGCTTTTAAATTAACTTCACTAAAGAAGGGAGTTCACTAATAAAACCTTAGAATTTGTGATCAGGATGAGAGACAGAATAATGACAATAATGGTAATAATGGTAATTAAAGATTAGTTCAAGCCACTCTGGAAAGCAGTGTGGAGATTCCTTAGAAAACTTGGAATGGAACCACCATTTGACCCAGCTATCCCACTCCTCGGCCTATACCCAAAGGACTTAAAATCAGCGTACTACAGAGATACAGCCACAACAATGTTCATAGGTGCTCAATTCACAATAGCCAGACTGTGGAACCAACCTAGATGTCCTTCAATTGATGAATGGATAAAGAAACTGTGGTATATATATACAATGGAATATTACTCAGCCATAAAGAATAATAAAATTATGGCATTTGCAGGCAAATGGATGAAATTGGAGAATATCATGCTAAGTGAGATAAGCCAATCTCAAAAATCCAAAAGGCGAATGATCTCATTGATAAGCGGATGATGACACATAATGGGGGGTGGGAGGGGGCAAGAATGGAGGAAGGAGGGATTGTATAGAGGGAAAAGAGGGGTGGGAGGAGTGGAGGGGGAGAAAAAAGTAACAGAATGAATCAAGCATCATTACTGTATGTAAATGTATTAATATGCAAATGGTATGCTGTTACTCCATGTACAAACAGAAACAACATGTATCCCATTTGTTTACAATAAAAATAAATTAAAAAAAAATTCCTGCCAACAATAAAAAAAATCTGTGGTTTAGAGCATAAATTTTAAAGCCCAACTTTCTGGAATCATATCTATGTTCTGTCAAGTGCTGTGTGATCTCCATGTGCCTCGGTTTTCTTACTGTGTATCTGGAATAATAAATTTTACTTCATATTGCTGTCTTGAGAATTATATGGATAAACAGATGGAACTTTGTTTAGGAGAAAAAAAAAAGATTAGAGTTCAGAGGGAAGGAGTTCATGGACAATTTTCTCAGGGTCTCAGGATATTTCTGACCCAAGTCCTTGGATAGGAAGGACAAAGAGGACATTCCTTTCCTATGTTAACCACACTTCAGAATTTGGATTTTCCAAGATAATAAAATTCCAATGTGGTAACAAGAAATTGTCTAAAATTTGGTTTGCCAAAGCAAAGCTTTCAAACACAATATACAAATAAATAAGCTAGCAACCAAAAAAATATAACTACTATGGACTCTTATAACCATATCATAAAATGAAAGAATATTTTGAATCCCCAAAACATTTGAAAACTAAACATGGCAACCTCAAATATGGACAGTCTTTAAATTGAATAAACTAGTTTTAGGAGAAAATTTTAATTGTCTTTATTTTTTCCCCATTTTTTAAAAATAATCGATGACTTCTTGGTCAAGAACTAGCACCTGACTTCCCACTTGTTTTGGGGAATCATTGTTCTAATTTTTCTGTGTTACAGAATTCTCGTTGACAATTTGAAAACATAAAATAAGGAACTCCTCTCTGAATCTTCCATACTCTTGGGACAGATAGCAATAGGGAGCCCAAAGCATGACACGATCAATTTTGCAGAGGGTTATTCAACACTGAGAACTCTGGGTAATCTCTGGGCTCTATAGGTCTCGGGGGATTTGTACCTGCAGGAGTTTGTTTTGTATTTCTAATGAGATCCCTAACTTCAGCCTCAGATAAAAACTGTGTGTTATATCTCTCTCATGTTTTTAAGACTGGGAAAGCTAGATACTGTGAACCATTTAAGGGGTTAAGATTTGGTATGGAATGAATTTTGGTGCTTTACTCTTATCCTATCAAGTAATTCAGTTTTCGATATTAGGCAGGAAGAAAGCATTGCTTTTTGTTAGATAAAAGAGGGATCTGTGACCTGAGCAAAGTGAGCAGTTTCTAAGAAAGTTGGTCTCTGCAGGATCAGGTAAGTCCCCAGTTTCAGTTTTGGCCATTGTGTGACATCTAGTAGGAGGACAGTAGGTGTCTAGCAACAGTGGCCACATGCAACATTTTGACTTTGCCCTGCGCTGAATCCACTTTCCTTTCCAGTTGGTCGTGTCCTCCCATCTAATTCTCTCAACCCTGTTTGTCACTTCTTTGTGACACAGGTCACACATCTGTGAGAATGATCCCAGATCCAAATTCAAGTAGCTCTGGTGCAGAGAACCTCATTGGGGTTTTAATGAACTGTTAAACACTTGCTTCTGCGAAGGGTTTCTGGCTTACAAATTCATTAGTGTTTCTTATATTCTTATCTAGTATATTACACACAGAATTCTGTAAGAGATAAAGATAACAAGGGCAGATACTCTCCCAAGAAGAGTGTTCAGTTTTGGACAGAATATTAAACACAAATTTCTACCTTCTCATCTGTCTCAAATGAATATTCTTAAGCCACTAAGAGATAGACAAGCCATTTATTTCAAATAACCCTCCTTTGTTTCCTTCCTACCTCAGAAGTTCTTGCCAGAGGCACCTGCTTTGGATTAAAGAGCCTCAGTGAGCCAGCTCCTCTAAAAAAAAGGCAAAGTCCCAATACTTCTGACCACTCACAAAGTTTATGAATCTAGAGACAAATGTATAAAGCCTGAAAAGTTACAAATTTTTAATATATTTTTATTTCTCAACCTGAGATGGAGGACCTGGGATGAAAAGGTGATATAGGAGTTCATCTTCTCCTTAGCAAGGTGGTATTTCCCATATAATGTGCCTTTCTGTATTCAATCATATTTCAAAAATATGTGCCACATTAAATTTTGATTAGTGCTTTTAAATAACAAACATTCACATTCTTTATTTTAGTTGATCATAACAATCCTTTGAAACAGGTATTATCATTCCCACTTCACAGACTAGGATAGAGATTTAAATGGCTTGCCCAATTATGCAAGCTTGTAAGCAGAGGTGTCAGCCCTTGAACTTAAGGTTCTCCTGACACCAAAACCTTCCCATTGCAGGGCAGACAATCAGTTCAATTTGTTAAGCTCATTTACCAATTTTTGTTGTCAAGTAGAAACGGGAAGTAATGAGCTGAGAAATGGACAGATTTTTTTCCAGTTGATTATTTCAAATCTTTAATGTATAAATGTTCAGTGTGTGCTTTCACAGGGGGTGCATGGAAATACTTGAAAAAAACAGGTATGCCTATATGTTTCATTTGTTCCTTTTCTTTTTATAACAGAACGTTATGGATATTGTTTGTGAAATGTGGTCATGGTTATGGACATAGTGCCTCAGTGTACCCTTTAAGGATGACATGGGAAAATGTTCTTTCAGTCCTTCTTTTACATTTAATATTCTGTTGGATAGGTTATTTGGAAGCCAGAAATATCTCTTTTCTTCTTTCTGTATTTTTTCCAAGTCCCCATCAGCTTTAGGTAGAATTATGAGAGGTACAGGTTTGTGCTGGGTCTCTGCTGTTCCTGCTGTGCACTCCTCAGGGATGAGCACTGTTCTCAGGCTGTTCACTGTGCATGAGCCCTGAGCTCTGTTATTGCCCATTGTCTAGATGGTCCCTTCCCAGAAATGAGTTGAAATCTGGGCTATTCTATAACACATAAAAATGGTCACATTTCCTTTTAGGCTCTCATATTCTCCGTTTTGAGACAAGTTTGAAGACAATATGTATTAAAATATTCATGTATACCTGAAATAAAGTGGGAAAAGGGAACTCTTGACGCTATACTCCCTGTACTTTAATCTTGTCTGTACTCTTCATGTATTTGTGCCTTGCTTTCTTCACCAGTAAAATAAGAATATAAATAATAATACTATTTCAAGTTATTGAGGACTAAGATATGTGAACCTTGTGGAAGGAAAATGCAGTCAGTGAGGAAGAAAGAGTAGGCAGAGAAGGCGAAGAAGGAGGAGAAGAGAATTGTTATCCTCTCTAGCTGCCTTTTCTAAAAGGAAAAACAGAAATAACTTGTACCATGAAAACATGCACGTTTATTCAAAATGGCTCCACCACGAACTTGGTTTATGTTGAAAAGATGTGTATTAACAAGATCCCAGTGTGTCTTCTTGGAAAAATGCAGTATACTCTTAGTTCTTCAGATCCAGGTTCCCAAAACCATGGGTAGTGGAAGTTTAGAAAGTTCAAGGTTCACAGCAATAACATCTTTCAGGTATCTTAGAAGCTTCTTTTTCTGACACAGTGACAGAAAAAGTTCTGCACAATAGGGTATGGGTTTCTTATGCATATGGGGATGGTGGTTCATTGCTAATGTCGCAGTCAATCAATTTTTGGGGGAACAGTTGAGGTCTGAGGAGACTCTCATTATGACCTTTAGGCTGAGCAAATGGTTACCTTGCTTTTGTTAGTGAATGCAATAGAGAAACCCTGCCTCCGCATCCTTTGTCAGCTTTTTGGAGAACCAGGAGGTATTGCAGGATCACTTTTGCTTTTGTAGTACTTGTGTCTAGGACTGTTAGAGTCATTTTTCATTCATGGAGTGATGATTCTATCCTCTGTATCTACCTCCATGGTCACCTTCACTCCAGCTGGAGTTAGAATTTTCAGTGCTCTGAGCCTGAGACTTGGTTCTCTCCCTGTTTGGAGATTTTATGAGAGATGCTGGCAAACCTCAAAGTGGGAGAAAACTGGGAATATTGAGATAGTGATTAGAATAATCCATTAATCCTTTCTGCTGTTTAATGATCAGTAAATGGCTATCAGTAACTCTTCCCATATTCAAAAATGTTGATTTTGTTGTCAAATTCAGGAGGGAAAGATTTCCAAGTCAGTTCATAAGAATGTATGTGTGTGTGTGTGTGTGTGTGTGTGAGAGAGAGAGAGAGAGAGAGAGATAAATTCCAGACTAACTAGGAGGAGGTCCACAGTAATTTAAGGTGATAGGGAAGAGTTGTCCTCATCAGAGACAATAAAAATTATGACTTGGTCTTTCTGTTCTTGTCAACTTCCTAGTGCAGGTTTCATTGGGAAGGGGACTGAAGATCTTCTTAAATTCATTTTTTTCCCATTTCTACAGAAATCTCAAGGAGGAATGGCCATAGCAAATCATTCTACAGCAACCATGTTTGTCCTACTTGGTTTAACACAGCACCCAGAGCTCCAGCTGCCCCTCTTCCTCCTGTTCCTGGGAATCTACGTGGTGACAGTGGCAGGAAACCTGGGCATGATCCTCCTGATTGCAGTCAGCCCTGTGCTTCACACCCCCATGTACTATTTCCTCAGCAGTTTGTCCTTCATTGATTTCTGCTCTTCCACTGTTATCACCCCCAAAATGCTGGTGAACTTTCTATGGAAAAAGAATTTGATCCTTCATTTTGAGTGCATGGCCCAGCTATTTTTCTTTGTGGTCTTTGTGGTGGCTGAGGGCTACCTCCTGACTGCCATGGCATATGATCGCTATGTTGCCATCTGCAGCCCACTGCTTTATAATGTGACTATGTCCTCTTGGCTCTGCTCACTGCTAGTGCTGGTGGCCTTCATCCTGGGTGTTCTGTCTGCCGTGGCTCATACAAGTGCCATGATGAAATTGACCTTCTGCAAATCCCACATCATCAATCATTACTTCTGTGATGTTCTTCCCCTCCTCAATCTCTCCTGCTCCAACACGCACCTCAATGAGCTTCTACTTTTTGTCATAGGGGGATTCAACACCTTGGTGCCTACCTTGGCTGTTACCATCTCCTATGCCTTCATCTTCTATAGCATCCTTCGCATCCGCTCTTCAGAGGGCCGTTCCAAAGCTTTTGGAACTTGCAGCTCTCATCTCATGGCTGTGGGAATCTTCTTTGGATCTATCACCTTCATGTATTTCAAGCCCCCTTCAAGTAACTCTCTGGACCAGGAGAAGGTGTCTTCTGTGTTCTATACCACAGTGATCCCCTTGCTGAATCCTTTAATTTACAGTCTGAGGAACAAGGATGTGAAGAAAGCATTGAGGAAGGTCTTAGTGGGGAGATGAGTCTTCTTTTTTGAGAGTTTATAGATGGGGGAAGTGATAGTTTCAATGAAAATGCTCCTTTTGTTCATTTTCTTTGTTACTGTGTTGTTTTTCTAGATTATTTTGCTTTTGTAAACCCAGGGTCTTCTGCATGTTAGGACAGTGCTCTACTACTGAGCTACATTTCCATCCAAATATCAAGATTTTTAAAAAAAATGCTTTCCCATCTGTATTTGGTTCTATGTTCACAATAAAATGAAAAACGTAAAGAAGGTAGTAGTGTTCTCATTTTTTTCAGCATGAAAACTGAGGTTTAGAGTTTCATATTCTATTGTGATAGAAAAGAACTGAGAATTAAGATGTTGCTCAACCTGATTCTTATCTTTCTAATTTTTAATGTTTGTTTATTGAATACCTGCTATGTGAGAGGTGCTGGTGAGGCCCAGGGGCAAAAAGATGGTCAATGTCAATAATAAATAATTGGGTTGATTAGGAGATGAGAGCTGATTGGAAAGGAAAGGAAATCAAATACTGATATCTCCAAAGCCCTTCCCCTTCCTCCTCCAACCTGTTGCTATGGTAACCTGGCCCAGGAATTGTTCCTCCCTGTAGGCAGTTGTAAGAGTGGTTAATTAATGCCTTCTGGGATGGTCCTTTCCTGCCTGTACCCCTGAGCAGCCTCATTCCTGCCCTTGGATCACTCCACCTTCACCTTTTGACCCACTTTTTGGTCACATAAGCAGGACGGTGAGGAGAGGCCACATAAGGAGAGAAGAAGGGCATGAGAATAAAGGAATTCTAAAATGTTTAACAGGGGCAGGACACCCCCACTTCTTTGGATAAAAATCTCTGGATCCCCTTCTCTGGGGAGAAATCTATCTCTGTTCCATCCTTTAAATAAAACTTGCTTTCCACATTTGCCTTGGCATTTCTTGGGTGTTCAATCTTCACATCTGGGGAAATGGAACTTGGCTCTGATTGATTCTCATCACTGGCCATATCACTGGGTTGTTCAGTGACATGCATGCTAAGAGAAATGTAACCTGATCCCACATATGATCCAAAAATTCTTGAGGAAACAAGGCAAATGTGCAAGAAAATTAAAAAGAAAGAAAAACAAAGGAAAAATATCCATAGAATAAGAATGGCAATTTGACTAGGCAGAACTTAATATGGTTTTGATATCTTTTTTCTATTCAATATATTCAAAATCTCTTTATTACCACTTTCATCTTGGCCCTTATGAGGTTTATGTTGTTATTTTATTTTTGTTGTTGTTTTAACACCACAGGTAAACTCTGAGAGGCTTCTGAGTGTGTATTTTCTTGGCCGCCACACTGGTGGTCTCTGCAGGTTCATCTGTGTTCATACCTGCTGCAGTGGTCTTGCCTGTGTGTGAAACCTGCCTCACAGGGAAGGCTGGCTCTCACATTGCCTCAGCAGGAAAGTGGGCATCAGCAGATCTCTGAACTGAAGCTGTGCTTGATGTTTCTAAGCACGTGACTATAGCACAAATAAGAACAGAAAAATCTCAGATGCTTGAGCTCTGTAGACACTATTTTTGTCATATTCCAGACCACATGTAGCATTTCCTTCATTTTGGGGGGATGGCATGGGTTGGGTGGAGAGGTGTAGTAATAAAATATACCTCTAAGCTTTAAGCTTTCCATAAACTGATCTCTTTCCTCCAAGGAATGTTTCATTGAATTTCCAGCATTTTAAATTCCATCTCAAGTTGGTTCTATTCATCCTATATCACATTTTAAACCAGTTGTGTTAGTTGGGAGTTATTGAAGTTATGTCTTTCTCCCTTTGCTTTTTCTTTGTTTTAGGCAATATTGCTTTTAGAATAAAATGCTCTAAATTTTATGTTGGGAATAATTCTAATTGAGAAATATGAAATCAGTAGGATCTGCATCTATAAAATTCCACTGTTCTAAAAAAGCATATCTACCTTTAGATCTTCTCTTTTATAATGCTTCCAAGATTTCCCATCAAGTTGTTCAACCAGGCCCAGGAATTATTGGAGGACTCATGGTTTCAGAAATCTTAATCCAAAGAAGGCCGGTTCCATTCCTCAGGGCTTGAGGTGAGCTAGAACAACATGGAGGAAGAGTGGCAGAGGGAAATGGCTTACATGGTGATCAGGAAGCAGAGAGACAGGTCTCCACTTGCCAAATACAAATATATACCCCAAAGCCACACGCCAATGCCCACCTCCTCTGGCCACACCCTACCACTTCAGTTACCACTCAGTTAATCCCTATCTGGGGATTATTTCACTGATGGGGTTAAGACTCTTATAACTCATGCTTTTCTCCTCTGAACCTTCTTGCACTGTCTTACACGTGAGTTTTTGGGGGATGCCTCACAGCCAAACCATAACAAGTGTAATATAAAGGAGCTTCTAATATGGCTGGAAAAAGACGAATCCTTTCACCTTTGCATCTTGGTTGCTGTGCTTATATAGATCTATATTTGTCAAAACCCAAACTTGCTTACATACAATGGATGTAGTTTAAAAAAAATTGGAGAATCAATATGAAAACAATGAAATATAGAAAAACACATACATAATTCAAAAAAATGATATGGGAAGGCCTGTGAGCATAAAAAAAGATGTTGAAGTGAATTTATAATAAGAAAATGCAAAATAAATTATATTGAGGTGCCATTTCTCAGTGATTAGATTGATAAAAATAAATGAGAAACTGGATAAAAAGGCACTTCTGTACATACTTGGTGGAAGTACACATTGTGGCAGTTCAGATTAGTAGGATTTGGAAGTAACTAACAAAACTGTATATGGTTACTGATTTTGTACTTTATCAGAATGATCTAGAAGATGCTCCAGTAATGGGAAAATGCACAAGTGCAGAGTTTTCATAGATCAACACTTTATAGTAAGATATTAGAAACAATATCAATATGAATAGGTAAGATTTTTTATTATTGCCAACTTTATTGAATTATAATAGCATTTACATGCATGTATCATACATCCACCAAAAGAATTTTGACTTTTAAATCATCTATATTACTTATACAGTCAGTAAAATAAAATAAAATCCACAGATATAGGAACAAATATCTGAAAAGGAATATAAGTAAAACAAATTAGCTAACTGTATTTCAAATTCATAATAAAAAACCAGCAAGAAGGAAATATCTTTGAATTGTAACTTTAAAAATAAAATTTTGAGTTTCAGCCATCAGACCAAAGAAAAATAATAACCTTGTCAACAAATATTCTACTCTCCCTGATGGTTTTTTTTGGGGTTTTGCAATTACAGGTTTGCAATTATCTTAAATCACTGAGATAGCTCTACCTTAAAAACTTGAAAAAATAACATCAAATGAAAGGCAAAGAAGCAGAAGAAAGGAAATAATAAATATCAAAGCAGAAATAACTGAAATATAAATTAATAAACCAACAGGAAAAAAATTCAGTTAAACCCAACTAAATAAAATTGATCAGAATCAAACAGAAAGTAAAACCTATCTCCTTTATTTTCTGAGATCAGTGGAATCAATAAGTGTGTAACAACATTGATAAGGAAAAAAAGGGAAGATAATTACCAATATCAGAAACAAATTGATGAAAATTATGAAACTTGAATGGACTTCAATGCCAAAAATTCTGGAACTTAAATATAAGTGGTTAATCCCACAAAAACCACAAACTACCTAAATTACTCTAGAGGAAATGCATAATCTGGACTTTTTCCTTTTATCCTATTTTTTAAAAATTGAGTCAGAAAAATCTTCACACAAGGAAAAATCCAGATGCAGATTGCTCTGTAATAAATGATATTAACCATTTAAGAAAGCAGAAATTTCAACTCCACACAAACACTTCAAGAACTTTCAGGGAGAGCAAATAATTCCTAACTCATTTTATAATGATAAAACCCCCTTGATATGAAAATCTTACAAAGATGTCACATAATGGAAAACTGTAAACAAATATCCCTTTTGAATAGATGCAAAATTCTAAACAAAACACATCTGTTAGGAAGATAACATATCATATCAAAGTGGGGTTTGTTCCAAGAATTTAACAATATTATAATTTTTGATAATCAACAATATTTTTAAAAGAAATGTATTTCAATCATTTAGAAGAAAACATTGACAAAATACTACCTTACTTTCTCATTTAAAAAAAGAAGCAAAATTCTCAACAAACCAGGAATAAAAGAGAAATTCCTCAATCTGATAAAAGACATCTATGAAGAACCTACAGTTAAAATTATACTTGTGAATGAATGATTTCCTTCTAAGATCAATAATGTCAAAAACGTATGCCCTCATCATTTCTATTCAGCATTTTATTGGAGGTTTCAGATACTGCAATAAGGAAAAAGAAAAATAAACATGGGAAAGGTAGTAAAACTGTCTGTAGAAAATTTAAGAAATCCTCAGAACAGCTACCAAGATGCATATATTTAGTAAAACTTTAGTGTGAAATATTTTTTATATAAAAGCCAATGTATTTCTGTATAATAACATGAGCAAACCAAAATTGAAATAAATATAAGAGAATCAAGCAAGTGAGAAATAAGAATATACCTTAGAAAACTTTTTAAAAAAATCTCTACACTGAAGAGAAAATTAAAAAGTATTGCTAAGGGGAGATCTAAAAAGGATTTAAAATTAGCACATCACAGTAACACATCCACATCAATGTTTATAGCAGCTCGATTCACAATAGTTAGATTGTGGAACCAAACTAGATGCCCTTTGACAGATGAATGGATAAAGAAATGGTAGTATATATCACAATGGAATATTATTCAGCTATAAAGAAGAATAATATTATGGTATTTGCAGATAATGAATGGAATTGGAGAATATCATGCTAAGTGAAATAAACAAATCCCAAGAAACCAAAGACTGAATGTTTTCCCTGATAAATGGATGATGATACATAATGGGGTTGAGGGGGTAGGGTGTGAGAGAAGAATGGAGGCGCTTTAGATTATGTAGAGGGAAATGAGAGGGTGGAGGGGGCAGGAGGTATGAAAGATGGTGGAATGAGACAGACACCATTACCCTATGTAGATGTATGATTACCCAAATGGTATGAATCTACATCATGCACAACCATAGAATCAGAAAGTTCTACCCCATTTGTGTTCAATGAATAAAAATGCAGTCTGTAAAAATAAAAAAAAAAATTAAAATGAACCTTGTGCCTTAACTGTGTGCCCTCCAAAATAAAACTTATTCTTCTTTTGTTAAGTAAAAAAAAATGTTATAGCATCAGTATTCATATGATGACAGCTCTTTTCAAATTTATCTTTACATTCAATACAATAAAAAATTAATCATCACACTGTGTGTGTAAAAGTTGATATCCTGATTCAACTGAAATATTCATGGGAAAAAAAAAGACCTAGCATAATCACAACATGGAAAAGATGAAAAAAAAAGAGAACTAATAAAATCCAATATCAACTTATTATAAAAATGCTCTAATAAGACATCAAGAAAAACAAGGAGACTAATGTAATATAATAGAGAATACAGAAATAGATCCATGTATTTATGAAAATACTCTTCTTGAAAACAGTGCAAAGGCAGTGGGAAAAAAAGTCTTTACAACAAAGATTATGGAAACAAAAATTATGCAAAAATTAAACCTGAATATACACTTCATAGCAAATGTCCAATAGGTCATATATCTAAATGTACAACCTGAACTTGTGAAACATCTAGAGTATATTTAAAAAAATTTTTGTTACCTTGTTTTAGGCAAAGTTGTGCCAGATATAAATAATCCACACAAAAAAACATATTGATAAATTGAACTGCATTTTAATCATGAATTTTTACCCCTCAATGACCGTAGAAAGAATTAAAATAATCCATAGGCAGGGAGAAAATATTTCAAACCAGCTATCTCATGAGTGACATATATACAAAATATTTTATGATTTTAAGAAATTTCAAAACAATAGTAAGGGGCTGCGGATATAGCTCAGCTGGTAGAGTGCTTGCTTTGCAAGCACAAGGTCCTGGGTTCAATCCCCAGCATCACAAAAAAAAAAAAAAAAACTAAGAAAAAAAGAGAAGCCAAATATTTAAACAGACATTTTCACTGAAAAAGATACATATAACAGTAAGAAAAGATGCTTTAGCATCATTAATCATAAGAAATATGGAAATAAAATCACAATAAAACACCATTAACTACTATATGGAGGAGTTAAGCATAACAATAATAAGAGTGACCACATCAAATGTTGCTAAAATAATAGAGGAGGACACATTCTGGTAAATTGCTACAGAGAATGTAAAATGGTGCAGCCGCTTTGGAAAAACAGTTTTCAGTTTCTAAATCGATAAATGTATACCTAATACATGCTCCAGGCATTCCACTCTGATGTGCTTACCCATGGGAAACAAAACATATAAGCCTATGTCCTCACAAAGACTGGTACACAAATGCTTATTGTATCTTTCCTCATTAAAACACCTAGTGGGACAAAAAACAACGTCCAGCAACAGATAAATGGATATGTTATGGTGTCCTCATCCATGGAATGCTACTTCAATAATAGTAGATATTGTTACACGTTTTGAAGTGGACAAAACTCAAAGTAACTGTGCTGGGTAAAATAAGCCCCATACAAAAGAGTAATTACTATATGATTTAATTTGTATAAAATTCTTGAAAATGAAGATGAATCTATAGTAACAGAAAGCATGGAGGGACAGATTACCAAGGGACACCAGGAAACATTTTATTAACTGATGCCCAAATTGATTTTCACAAGAAAGGTATACAGTAGAACAAAAAAAGGAGGAGAACCTATGAGGAGAATTCAAATTAACCAAGTATATACTTATTTTTTGAATTTTTCCTATGATTAAATGCTGAGATTATTATCATGGTAAACCTAAGTTGGTAGGACATATGCTGAGTGTTACAAAGCTAGTTATGTGAGACAGAAAAAGATGAATGCAAATTTACCCCCAACTAAAGGGAAAAAAATAATCTACTCCAGATTTTCTAAATAAGGAAGGAGATAGGACATGCAAATTGAACTCAGAAGAATATTTTTAAGTAAATGTGTCCAGGTTTATCAAGGATCCAATGAATTATAATATTTTGGCATAGTTTGTTAAAGAAATAGCAGTATGTATATGTGTGTGTGTATGTGTATTTGCACAAACTTCAATCAACTGGGCAGCTGTAGTATAGGAAATAGAAAGAGGGAAAGGATTGAATGTTAATCTGAAGAAACAGGGAAGTTCCTTTTAAGAAAAAGGAGTCAAATGATCACCATGACCCTTAATGATTGTGTCCACTAACCCTGGGGTGGGCCACGTCTCTTTCTCAATACTTTTCTCAGAACATGTTTTACATCCCTATTCCTCAAGCTGTAGATCAAGGGGTTCAGCATGGGGATCAGTGTGGTATAGAAAACAGAGGCCACCTTCTCCTGGACCATGCTGTGGCTGGATGCTGGCTTGAAATACATAAATATGATGGATCCATAGAAGACACCAACAGCTGTCAGATGAGAGCCACAGGTACTAAAGGCTTTGGATCTGCCCTCAGCTGAGGGTATTCGAAGAATGCTTTTGAGTATGAAGGCATAGGACACGGTGATGGGCCCAGTTGTTGCTAACACATTGAATCCACCTATGATTGCCACCAGGAGCTCATTGAGATAGGTATTAGAGCAGGACAGCTGTAGGAGGGGAATTATGTCACAGAAGTAATGGTGGATGACATTGTCCCCATGGAAGGAGAGCCTGATCATGGAGGAAGTGTGGGCCACAGCTCCAATAGCTGCCATGATATAGACCCCTGTCACCAGCACACTGCATGCCTTTTGGGACATGGTGACACTGTACAGCAGTGGATTGCAGATAGCAGCATATCTATCATATGCCATGGCTGCCAGCATGTAGCACTCAGCAATAGCAAATGTGCAATAGAAAAAGAGCTGTGTCATACACCCAGAATAGGAGATCACATTTTGTTCCCATATAAAGTTTCCCAGCAGTTTGGGGGTAACAGCTGAGGAATAAAAGAGATCTAAGAATGACAAATTACCAAGAAAAAAGTACATGGGAGTTTGGAGCTTGGAATCAGCAGTGATTAGGAGGAGTATACACAGGTTTCCCACCACAGTGATCCCATAGACCCATAGAAACAGGAGAAAGAGGGGTAGTTGGAGCTCCGGTCGGTCTGTTAATCCCTGGAGGACAAATTCAGTCATGGTGGAAAAATTGCATCTGGTCATTTTCTCTATGAAACCGGGTGTGAACCTAAGAAAAGAAAAGAAAAAAAAAAAGAAAAACTCAGAAAGTAAGAAAGCTCTGTTCCCATGGTGGGAAATTGCTTTATTACTAGTGTGACAGAAGAAAAGAAAGGCTGCTCATCAAATGAGAACAGTTTAATGACTTGATAACAAAGAAAATTATATATTTTTCATCTCAGATTTGAGTTTCTTTTAGTCAAGGAATATTATAAGGCACACAGAAACAAAGAACAAGTACAATATGATCTTAAAATAATAGGAAAGTATCCAAAGAGGTCAAGGTCGCCTGTCCCTTTTTTACCTTCAGACACCACTCTGGTATCTGGAATAAACAGGCACTCCACAGTAACGGCTGGAGCTGGAACTTCAACTGACCTCTTCATGGCTAAAGCCTGCTGAGATGCTCCATGCTGCTAACACTGTGGTTTAATCAAGTGTTGAAAAAGTAACTTCAGGGTTAGTTACAGACCTAAATGTGCATTGGGTGGTTGTTTACTATGGAACAAAGAAGAACTGGGGAAAGAATGCATAAACTTAGGATCAGGGTTCAAGGTCACAGAGGGAAGCACAGTGACTTTGGTGCTCCAAGTTAAGGTTTTCAAACTGATTCTGAAGTTCTGTTATTCAAATAAATGAGTATGTCATCATATAATTTTATTTCTAGGAAGAGCTTCGGGATATATTGTGGGTACATCTTAGGACACTGATGAAATAAGGAGAAAGAAAAAACAGATCTCTCTGTGGTTCTACCCTCTGCATACCACAGAGAAGAGTAAATTTGTTTCCTTCAACTCTAGCTACACTGAGTGAAGTAATAGCTCATGTATTTGAGTTAACTAGTTTTTACTGGAATACAAATTTGCAATTATCCATAAGTAATCCTATTTTACAATGAAAGCTTTAAGGAAATGAAGGTTTTCCTACGTGTGCACTTACCTGAATGCTGTAGGATTAGAATTGTTGCTCTGACTTGGTTTATGTTCACTCTCCTTCAGTGTGAGTGAATTTACACAGACAGCTTTATGAAAAATATGGCCCTTCCTTGCCTTGTTGATCTTTTTGGAGTGTGGTTGATTAGCACTGAAAATCAAATGGATAGTCTTGAAAATGGAGGAAAAATAGAGGACCTTCCGACCATTTCTAATGCTTCCCTCATGCTTCAGCTGTGTCGCTAAGTCACTGTATGACTTTGGAAAAGTCACTTCACCTTTACTCTTCTATGAAAGAATGGATTTGTGTTGGGATAAGGCTCTCCATCGTGTATGTATCTCTGGAATTTAATGACGCTGGATGAGTAATTATAAGATTCTCTTTCACCCCCATAACCTGAACAGCCCCTTCTAAGCAAGGGAATACATTGACTCATTGTTTGTAGGTGTTTGGCCTCCAAGGAAATGGATGAGAAGAATATTCTCTGAGGACCACAAGATCTAGGGAAATTCTCCTGAGAAGGAGAAACACAACAAACTATTTGGTCTTAGATTGATTATATGCACAGAGTGTTGTCATTTTCAGTGAATGTAATTAAATTTTTATTTATTTTTTTTTACTTTTGGATTTTTTTTTAAAATTATTGTAAACAAATGGGATACATGTTGTTTCTCTGTTTGTACATGGTGTAAAGGCATACCATTTGTGTAATCATAAATTTACATAGGGTAATGTTGTTTGAATCATTCTGTTATTTTTTTCCCCTTCCCCCCACCCCTCCCACCCCTCTTTTCCCTCTATACAGTCCTTCCTTTCTCCATTCTTGCCCCCCTCCCTAACCCTAACTCTAACCATAACACTAACCCCTCCCACCCCCCATTATGTGTCATCATCTACTTATTAGCAATATCATTCGCCCATTGGTTTATTGAGATTGGCGTATCTCACTTAGCATGATATTCTCCAGTTTCATCCATTTGCCTGCAAATGCCATAATTTTATCATTCTTTATGGCTGAGTAATATTCCATTGTATATATATATACCACATTTTCTTTATCCATTCATCAATTGAAGGACATCTAGGTTGGTTCCACAATCTGGCTGTTGTGAACTGAGCAGCTATGAACATTGATGTGGCTGTATCTCTGTAATATGCTGATTTTAAGTCCTTCGGGTATAGGCCAAGGAGTGGGATAGCTGGGTCAAATGGTGGTTCCATTCCAAGTTTTCTAAGGAGTCTCCACACTGCTTTCCAGAGTGGCTGCACTAATTTGCAGCCCCACCAGCAATGTAAGAGTGTACCTTTCTCCCCACATCCTCGCCAACACCTGTTGTTGCTTGTATTCTTGATAATCGCCATTCTAATTGGGGTGAGATGGAATCTTAGGGTGGTTTTGATTTGCATTTCTCTTATTACCAGAGATGTTGAACATTTTTCCATATGTTTGTTGATTGCTTGTATATCTTCTTCTGTGAAGTGTCTATTCATTTCCTTAGCCCATTTGTCAATTGGATTATTTGCATTCTTGGTGTAGAGTTTTTTGAGTTCTTTATAGATTCTGGAGATTAGCGCTCTATCTGAAGTATGATTGGCAAAGATTTTCTCCCACTCTGTAGGCTCTTTATTCGCATTGCTGATAGTTTCCTTTGCTGAGAGAAAGCTTTTTAGCTTGAATCTATCCCAGTTATTAATTCTTGCTTTTATTTCTTGTGCTATGGGAGTCCTGTTGAGGAAGTCTGGTCCTAAGCCGACATGTTGAAGCTCTGGACCTACTTTTTCTTCTATAAGATGCAAGGTCTCTGGTCTGATTCCGAGGTCCTTAATCCATTTTGAGTTTAGTTTCGTGCATGGTGAGAGATATGGGTTGAGTTTCATTCTGTTGCATATGGATTTCCAATTCTCCCAGCACCATTTGTTGAAGAGGCTATCTTTTCTCCATTGCATATTTTTGGCCCCTTTGTCTAGTATGAGAAAATTGTATTTATTTGGGTTTGTGTCCGTGTCCTCTATTCTGTACCATTGATCCACCTTTCTATTTTGGTACCAATACCATGCCGTTTTTGTTACTATTGAATCAACGAAATTGAAACAAAAGAAACAATACAAAAAATTGACAAAATAAATAGTTGGTTCTTTGAAAAAATAAACAAAATTGATAAACCTTTAGCCACACTAACAAAGAGAAGACGAGAGAAAACCCAAATCACTAAAATTCGGAATGAACAAGGAAATATCACAACAGACACGACTGAAATACAAAACATAATTAGAAGCTATTTTGAAAATCTATACTCCAACAAAATAGAAAATTTCGAAGACATCAACAGGTTTCTAGAGACATATGAATTGCCTAAACTGAACCAGGAGGACATACACAATTTAAATAGACCAATTTCAAGTAATGAAATAGAAGAAGTTATCAAAAGCCTACCAACAAAGAAAAGTCTGGGACCAGATGGGTTCTCAGCCGAGTTCTACAAAACCTTTAAAGAAGAGCTCATTCCAATAATTCTCAAAGTATTCCATAAAATAGAAGAGGAGGGAACCCTCCCAAACTCATTCTATGAAGCCAATATTACCCTGATACCTAAACCAGACAGAGACACATCGAGGAAAGAAAATTTCAGACCAATATCCTTAATGAACATCGACGCAAAAATTCTCAACAAAATCCTAGCAAATCACATACAAAAACATATTAAAAAGATAGTGCACCATGATCAAGTGGGTTTCATCCCAGGGATGCAAGGTTGGTTCAACATCAGGAAATCAATAAATGTCATTCACCATATCAATAGACTAAAAGTCAAGAATCACATGATTATTTCGATAGGTGCAGAAAAAGCATTTGATAAAATACAGCACCCCTTCATGCTCAAAACACTAGAAAAAATAGGGATAGTGGGAACATTCCTTAACATTGTAAACGCCATCTACGCTAAGCCCATGGCTAATATCATTCTAAATGGTGAAAAACTGAAAGCATTCCCTCTAAAAACTGGAACAAGGCAGGGATGCCCTCTTTCACCACTTCTATTCAATATCGTCCTTGAAACTCTAGCCAGAGCAATTAGACAGACCAAAGAAATTAAAGGGATATGAATAGGAAAAGAAGAACTCAAACTATCCCTATTTGCTGATGATATGATTGTATACCTAGAGGAACCAGGAAATTCCACCAGAAAACTTTTAGATCTCATAAGTGAATTCAGTAAAGTAGCGGGATATAAGATCAATGCACATAAATCTAAGGCATTTTTATACATAAGTGATGAATCTTCAGAAAGAGAAATCAGGAAAACTACCCCATTCACAATAGCTTCGAAAAAAATAAAATACTTGGGAATCAATCTCACAAAAGAGGTGAAAGACCTCTACAATGAGAACTACAGAACACTAAAGAAAGAAATTAAAGAAAACCTTAGAAGATGGAAAGATCTCCCATGTTCTTGGATAGGAAGAATTAATATTGTTAAAATGGCCATACTACCAAAAGTTCTATACAGATTCAATGCAATTCCAATTAAAATCCCAATGATGTACCTTACAGAAATAGAGCAAGCAATTATGAAATTTATCTGGAAGAATAAAAAACCCAGAATAGCTAAAGCAATCCTTGGCAGAAAGAGTGAAGCAGGGGGAATGGCAATACCAGATCTTCAACTCTACTACAAAGTAATTAAATTTTTGATCTAACTTTTTGGAAGAAAAAAATGTATGTGAAAGATGGTAGTGGTTCCCACCTGTTATGGTTGTAGGATTATGATAACCAGATATGTAGCAGTTTAGCTTGCAGATTCTCACTTCAAAAAGCAAATATCTCTGACCTCATGACTGAGCACGGAAAAAAAGCATAGTAACCCTGTCTTTTATATTTTCAACTCTATGTGTTATAATTAAGGTTAATTAAGATTTATACTTCTGGAAGAGTGAGTAAATATGCTAGCAGTTTCAATGATGATCCACTTGCTAAACAGGTATTCTGTGATTTTAATGAATATTCCATATGCATTTTTATTTATAGGAAACTTTGGGATATATTGTGGATATATTATGGCTAGCCAACATAATACTGAAGAGGAAGAACAGTTAGAGGACTGGAAGTATCTGACTTCTAGATTAATGTAAAGCATCAGTACTTAAGAAAGTGAGGGATTGTAAAAAGAAAAGACAAAGAGATGTGTAGGACAGAGGACCCAGACATAGACCCACACAGATAAAATCAACTGATCTTGGACAAAGGAGCAATAACAATATAAAGGAGAAGGATAGACTTTTTTAACAAATGATGCTGGAGCAATTGCACAACATATGTAAAAAAAAAAAAATGAGTCTCACATCTCTCACAAAACCCAAATCAAATGAATTACAAATCTAATTGTAAATAAACTCCTAGAAAAATGACCTAGGGTGAAATCTAGATAAGTGTGAGTTTGGCAATAACTTTTTAGACACAACACAAAATACACAGTATATTAGAGAATTAAAGAAAAATAAGTTGAATTTCATTGAAACCAAAAAGTTTTGCTTTGCAAAAGGTATTATTAAAAAAAGAAAAAGTCAAGTTTCAGATTGTGGGAAAAGTCTGCAAAATACATGTCTCATAAAGTGTCGATACCCTAAATTTACAAAGAACTATTAAAAATCAACAATAAGGATACCCACACTTCAATTTAAAAATGGACAAAAGGTCTGCACAAACGTTTCACCAAAGAGAAGATATAGGGCTGGTAAATAATTCCATGAAAAGATATTCAACATAAATCTTCATAAAATTGCAAATCAAAGCAAATTAAAACGTCTGCAATTAAAACACTGTCAACACCAAACTCTGCTGAGGATGTGAAGCAAAAGGAACTCTCATTCATTGCTTGTGGGAATGCAAAAAAATACAACCATGGTGGAAAACAGTTTTTCAGGTTTTTAAAAAAACAAACATACTCTTACCATGTGATTGAACAATCAAGTTCCTTGCTATTTACCACAATGAGTTGAAAATGAATGTCTACACACACACACACACACACACACACACAATTCATGTGTGTACAGCAGCTTTATTCATTATTATCAATAGTTGGAGGTAAACAAAATGTGAATCAATAAACAATGTGCAGTGAATCCAGACATGGGATATTATTAGTTGATTTTTAGAAATGAGCTACCAAACCACAACAATACATGGAGGAAACTTTAAAGCACATTTCTAAGTGAAAAAAAGCCACTGAGGCAAAGTATACATGTTATTTGATTTCAACTTTGTGACTTTTTGGACATTTGAAGACAGCAAAAAGATCAGTCATTGCCCACAACTTGGGTGGAAGAAAGAAGAGATGGATAGATTAGAACAGGATATTTTTAGCGCAATGAAGCAAATTTGTGTGGTATTGTAATGGCAGATACGTGCAATTGTAAAGTTGTCAGAAACCCTAATGTAAACAGTGGGCTTCAGTTAGTATAAAGTAACGATATTCACTCATCAGTTTAAATGAACATACCATGGAAAATATAAATAAAAGGGGAAATTACTCTGGTTTTTGGAGGTCAGAAGTGTTATATGAAATCTCTGTATTCTTTGCTCACTTTTTATAGCCTAAAATTGTTCTGAAAAACTAAATCTTCTCAAAATTATATCCCACCCCCTTGTGTTTTGAATGTTTCTTTCATTTGTTCATCCCAGGCACTAAGGAACATTTCAAGAGTAATGATTCTCTTTTTCAATTTATTTTGATTGTTTAAATCTCATGAGAACTTTATCTTAATGATGCACTTAATATTCAGTGTGATAAAATTTGGGGATATAATACAGAATTCATGTTCAGCATGACTGATTTCTTGGCTCAACAATCTGAAAAACAAAACAAAGTACAGCAACAACCATTACCACTTCCAAAGCAAATTACAATTAAAGTCAGTGAAGTGGAGAGAAGCCATCCTATTCTCTGTTGTTTAATTTCCTGGTATTCTGCACAGGGAATAGATGACTGATTTATAACACTTTACTTTTTGTGGTCTAGTTTATCATTTAAAAAGCTTTTTATAATCATTTTATTTTTATGAAAATAATATATGATAATTTCAAAGACATTTAAATGAGACAAATGAAATAGAAGAGAAATAAAGGTCATACCATGTTCAGCTGCCCACACAGATAGATGTACACACATTTTTACTGTTTTAATTCCATGAGATCAATTTTTAAGTGCTGCCCTTACTATTCACTGGCATGAGAACCAGAGTTCAGAAAAGGATATTCCCAGAGGAGAGAAATATATCTAGGAGTCTGGCTCCATACATCTTCTCTATTTTATTGTTCCTTGAAATTCTTATTTATAAAAATTCATTTACTTACTCATCCACTAAACATGATTTTAGCAACTATGCATCATTTATTGTTTAAGAAATTGGAAAGAAAGGCTCAGTCAGTCCAGCCAGGAGTCCTACAGGTCCTGGCTGTTGTCTTAAAATGACAGCAGCCACAAAGAAAAGTTCACAAGACAGACACGGCCACTGTTGTCACAGACCTTACATTCTAGATGTGGACATATATTACCCAAATATTCTCAGAGCTAATTGTTAAATTTTAATTACAATGAGTGTCATGAAGGAGATGCATAGATTTCTATGAAGTCATATGCCACAAGACCTTATCCATTTTGTTCCTAGGAACCTAGAAGAGGAGAACTTAATAGAACTTAAAGAAACTGTGTCCCAGAGATCACAGAAAACTATCAAATTGTACAGTGTTATTTTGGAGCATATTTGTCCAGGTTTCCTAAGTCTCAGTAATGGCTTTCTTCTGATATCTTTCAGAGTGAAGAGTCAAAATACTAGAGGGACAATGATATTATTTTAACTTCATCTCTTCCTACTGTTTTCAACACTGGCCCACCTTTTTATTTACAGTTTAGTTTTGGTTCCAGTATAACTGCAGAAGGACTCTGTGTTGATGTGAAATCTACTTAGGTAATATATTTCCCTTAGAAACGTGTGAGTGTTAGTGTAATTGGGACTGGCCTTAGTCAGGATCCACTTTCCTTTGTCTTCTTATTGCTCTTTGGTTTCTTTCCTGAAATCTAGAATCAATTTGCTTTATTTCGTGAATAAAGTGATTTTTTTCATTAATGTGTCCATATACAAATAAAATATAGATACTTGTTCTTTAAAGGGTCTTTTATGGTAAAGAAGTCAAGACCATAAACACGGATTGAATGTATCCTCACACAAAGTCCCTCCTCCTATAACTTTCCATAGCTTTGGAGATTGCAACCCTATCTTTCTGATGGCTGACATAAAAAGCTTTGGAGAAAATTTCCTTCTCTTCCAATCCATAGCCAAGCTATCCATAGATATTAATTGATCCTCAAGGTATATCCAGAATTCTGCCTCTTCTCACTGCCTTTGCTATATCCATCCTGGTCCATGTAACTTTTATTTTTCACCTGATTCATGGAATGACTTCCTAATTGTTCTCCCTGCTTCCAGGGATATCCTACCATTTTCTCTACCTAAAGAGCACACGGGGTGATTATTTTCTCCACTCCTTCTTATTATGAACAATTTATAACCTAGAGAAAAGTTGCAAGAACAGAATAATAATCATCCGCATATTCTTCCCTTGAATTCACTGGTGATTTTTGTCATGCATACTTCAATGTTCTTTCCCCACATTACACTGCATGTGCACTTGCAGAGTTACATGGTCATATGCACAGTCACACACACACATATCCTCTAGTACATGTATATTCTGTTTCATATCTTATGCCTTCATCCTTTCCAGCATCCTGCAAATTCACTCAGTTGAGGGAAGGTCCAAAGGATGAAGGCATAAGAGATGAGAATGGCTACAGCATATGCAAATACATGAAATATAACAAAAACCATCCCCAGAAGCTCCTTGGTGTAATTTCTTGAGCAAGATATACTCAGAAGAGGGAGGATGTCACAGAAGTAATTGTGGATGATGTTAGTTCCACAGAAGAAGTGAGTAGATACATTGCTGGTATGAACCAAGGCCCTAAAGGCCCCCATTGAATACACCCTGGTGACCAGTAGCAAACAGACTCTATGGGATATGGTGACGTTGCAGAGCAAGGTATTATAGATGGCAACATAGCGACCATATGCCATGACAGTCAGCATATCAAAGAAACAGAATACAAAGATCTGCACCATGCACTCAGGAAAGGACACAAAATTCTTATATGACACAACATTCACCAACATCTTGGGGATTATGATACAGGAGTAGCAGAGATCTATGGAGGATGAGTTACTGAGAAAGTAACACACAGGAGTGAAACTGAGAGCTGATTCTGGTTAAAATTACCAAGCATAGGGCTGGGATATAGCTCGGTTGGTAGAGTGCTTATCTTGCAAGCACAAGGCCCTGGGTTCAATCCCCAGTACTGAAAAAAACAATATATATATATATATATATATATATACTACCAAGCACAAGTTTCCCAATACAGTTGTGGAAGAATGATTCCCTATGCCCATTCTCCTCCCTGTTGTGATAGGTGAAGTGGGGAAAGGGGCATGTTCTCATAGGACCATCATTTAGCACTTTGAGATCTGAGGAACGACCATTTCCAACTGACCCAGAATTTCACAATCTAAACCCAGCATCAAAATGGATTCTACTGTCATGTCTAATTAAAGAGAATCAATAAAACAAACAAACTGAACAGGCTAAAATTACTCTTAATTGAATTATTATCAAGAAGGTGATACTTCATATGGCTTTAGTTTTTTTATTACTCACATTTAAAAGTGAAACTCATTTAGCTTAAGTTTTGATCACTCACTTTTGGAAGTGAAACTCATTTTGTCTCCACAAATTGAGCTCTAGTTTTTCCTGTAAAGAGTAACCTTTCGGTTATTCAATCACCTTCGGGAAATATCTCCACAGAGCTTTTGTTCCTATTTAGTTGTTTCTTCTGTCTTCACAGACTTGTGTTCATTGGTGTCTTGGAACTTAAAGCCTCCCTTACTGATGCCCCTTAAAGTTCCCCTCCGACTTCAGCATCTGTTCCCAGCTCACTCAGCCTCTGACTCGAACCTCAGAGGACTTTCAACTCCTCCAAGCTTTCCACCTCCCCTCTGGGTTCCTGGTTTCGAGTTTGCTGTTCCTTCTTCCTATTCATGTTATGATACAGATGTGGGAGGAATGAAGCCATGGTGGGGATGAGGGAAGAAGGCAGAGCTAGACGGGAGCCATTGTCATGTACTCAGAGACTGAGGAGAAGGAGAGCGATAGCCAAGCAAGACGCTGCATCGATGGAGGTCTCTCAGGTGCCAGGTGAAGGAGACCAGCATGGTATTCAAGACTTTATTACATGTTCAAAACCACTAAGAAGGAGAACATTGTTTCCACTTTACAGATGGACTGAAGGACAAACAAAAAAGGGATTAAATAAGCACTTGCTGTGTCAAAAGTTTGAAGGTAATGTTCTTTTCAGTATTTGTTAAATTTCCAAAGTTATCTAGTCAGTGTGAGAACCATGACTGGTATATTGTCTAATTAATTTACAAGGTAACATGCTCTGTAAACTAACATTTTTCTGAATCGAAACATGGTATGGTCACTTCTGCACAGTTTTAATGTTACTCACTATTATTATTTCTAAACCATGTACTCTCATGATTTTATTTTCCTATTGTTAGAGACTATTAGAGTAGTCTATTGTATGATAAACATTGCAAGGAGTTTTGCTTCATGTTTACATAGGATTATATTGCTGATACTGCTGTTTACTGGTAACGAGTTCTGCTTCCTCAGGTGTTGAAGTATAGCATCAGAGAAGCACACCCAGGCAAGCATATTAAGCAGATTTTACTTAAAAGTAGTAATAATACAGACTTCTTCCGGGAGGGAGAAGGGGGCCATGGCTGATGTTATAGAATCCCAAGAAATGAGCACATCCTACATCTTTTATAGGTTAAGGTCTCTTTTTTCTCCAGTTCTCTCCCCCCTTATCTCTCCTTCCTGCTTATGTGACTAGGCCTGGTTTTGCAGGTGTGATGCATAAAGTGAGAAGCGAATAGGTAGGGGGAGGGCCAAAGTGATTCAGCCAGGTAAGGGCCCCTGAAGCATTAATTAGCAGCCCCTTGCTTGCAGTCCTTGATAAGGGCAGGTAGATTTGGTAATCAATGGGCTCCTGAGATCCTTGACATTCCATTCTCCCAGGGGTAGTCTCCAACTTCCAGAGGTAGATGGTTTTCATGGCCTCCATTTCCTCCATTTGACCAGGTCCCCTATTTCTACACTAACTGCCTGTCCCCAATTCTGGCTTCATGGGTACTTCAATAGACATAAGAAGAAAAAGAAAACAGAAATGGAAGACATGTATGTGAGCACACACACACACGCACACACACATAAGTTATCCTGTGATAAAACAACCCCAGTTTCTATAATATAAATTTGTTATAAAACAACAAAGCAAAGCAATTGAGCAATCAATCATACTCTTCCTTTAGATTTTCAGTTTTGAACACCTTGTGGAACAAAAAATTTTTTCTCTTTGAAGAAAATGAGGAAAATACCAAGGAAATAGGTCTATAATTATGAAGATGGGGATGAAACATGATTGAACATAGCAAATCTTGATAGGGCATCAGTGCTACTTTGGAGGAAGTAAAAAGAAGATCTATGCAATGGTTTGGATAGGAGGTATCTCTCACCTGTGCTAATGCAGAAATATTCAACTGGACTGATTAGATTATGAAACTGTAACATAATCTCTCTATGCTATTTCGAATGAACCGACTGGGTGACAACTATAGGTGGGGTGGGGGACATGGCTGGAGGAGGTGGGTCAGTTGGGGCATGCCCTAAAAGGATGCATCTTCCTTGTGGCTCCTTCCTCCTCCTTTTTTTCTGCTTCCTGGCCACCTGAGCTGAGCTGGTTTCTTCTGCTCTGCCCTTTCACCATGATGTCCTCCTGTTTCACAGTGGGTTTACAGCAATGAATTTGGCTGACCATCGACTACATCTCTGGAAATATGAACCCAAATAAACTTTTCCTACTGTAAGTTGTTGTTGGGTATTTCAGTCATGGTAATAAAAAGGTGAATGAGTCAAAAAAATAACATTTGGATATTATGTGAGTAACCTTATTCTCTAGTATTTCCCAAACACAACTCTCTCTAGTCAAAATGAAAGGGGACAAATAGATGAGGATGGTGGCAACACGAGGTTAAGATAATAATACTATAAAATGAGCCCACTGGATTGACTTCCCACATGATTGCTTTGCCAAAAAGCAATCACCTGCAGCCTTGTGTAGCCTGAGGGAACAGAAAATGTCACATTCTTCAACAAACTGAGGCAAGGAGTGAAATGCCTGGCAGTCAGTGTAGGTAATGGATGATGGGGGTTGAGAAAATGAGGGGCTGGTTATCCAAGAGAAACCAACAGGTGGCTAACAGTTAACATCGCCAGGGATTGCACTTCCCAGCACAAGCAATTACCCCAGGGCTGCTCCTTCCTGCCCTTAGGCATATATGTGCAGAAGAAAGAGAAGGTGTGTGTGTGGGGGGGATTCTGGGGGTCTATAATAGAACAAGACACATTTTCACAGACATCCAGTTCTGGGACCCACTTCTTTCCAGAAAAGTCTCTCTCTGTCCCTTGCTTAACACTTGGTTTCTACGCTTGCCTCAGTGTTTCTCTGGTGTTTAATCTTCAACTCTGGGGAAACAAGGACCCATTCCAGATCTCCAAGACTGGTATCAAAACCAGGCTTTCCTGTGTTTCACAGGTATCCCTCTCTTCTCTCTTTAATTTTGCTATTATTCCTGTGCCTATACCCATTTATACTTCTAAGCAATAGTCCACCTTTTCTCAAGGCATTTAAAAAGTTTCACTCTCCAGGTAGATTCTCTGAGTCCATGTAGTTTCTTTTGCTATGACTTTGTGCCTCCCCTAAACACATTTTTGTCTCTTTAAGAAATATATCATAATTTGTTTTATGATATTTGTCTGGAGGCATAGTAAAGAACTCAGATTTTAAAGTTGAATTGGAACTAGATTCATTTTTAGGCAGGGCCTTCTCCTAATCTCTGAAGAGACTGCTTTATTCTACATAAACTTGATTACTTCATCTATAAAAGGAAATGATTTCTATCATATATAGCGCTTGCAGTGGTCCATTCATTTATTCAACCAACACTCTACTGAGAGTGTCTTCTGTCCTGAAAATACAATATTGAATGACACAGATTCCTGCTTTCATGACTTACATTCTAGGTCAGTTTCCCTCCTCTTTTCTCAGGATAACACATCCACTGAAGTCCTGCTTAATTCACTTCAAGGAGCAATAAGACTTCCTGGGTATTGACTGAAGTTAAACCCAACACAGGCCCCTTTGCACTTCCATATTAACTTTGGAATTCAATTTTAAATGTTTACAAATATTCTGGAACTTTGATTTGGGTTATGTTAAATCTATTAAGCATTTGGTGATATCTGACATGTTAATGATATTAAATCTTTCACTCTATGAGCACAGCATAACTCTGGATTCATAGAAATGTTTTAAAATTTCTTTAAGACTCTCATAGATTTTTAATACATGAATATTTCATCTCTTTTATCACATTATTTCCTATTTTTATCTTTCTATAACATTAATTTTCAGTTTAGTTTGCTCATTGCTATCATATAAAATAACATACAATTGACTTTTTCCACATAGATTCTATATCCTATATTCTCGTGAAATTTCCACATTAGTCCTCATATTTTTTTAATTTTATTGATTTTCTATATAGATGTTCATATCTTCTTTCCATTCAGTATGCCTCTTTATTTTGACCCATTGTACTGACTAAATCCTACAATAAAATGTTGGATAGACATGGTGGGGAAAAACATCCTTTTTTTTGTTGCTGACATTGGGGGAGAATATTCTGACTTTCATGGTTAAGAATGATACTAGCTGGGTGCACTGATACACATCTGTAATCCCAGAAACTCAGGAGGCTGAGGCAGGAGAATCACAAGTTGAAAGCCAGCCTTAGCAACTTAGCAAGATCCTAAGCATTAGTGAGGGCCAACTTCAAAGTAAAACATAAAATAGGGGCAAGGGTGGCTAGTGAGGATAGTAGAATGAATAGGACATTATGACTGTGTGCAAATATGATTACAAGACAGGTATAAGTCTACTTCATGTACAACCAGAAAAATGAGAAGTTATACTCCATTTATGTATGTGTCAAAATGCATTCTACTGGCATGTATAACTAATTAGAACAAATTAAAAAAATAAAAATAAAAAGGGCTATAAATGTGGTTCAGTGGTTAAGCACCCCTAAATTAAATCTCTAGTACCAAATAGTAATAATAATAATAATAATAATAATAATAATAATAATAGATCCTTACTCTTCTTCACTCTTTGTTGAGAAAAATTGCAATTTTCCTTGTGGTTAGTGATCGCAGACACTTTTTCACATATCCATATATATCTGTTAGCTATTTGTATGTCTTCTGTTGAGGAATGTATTTTTGGGTCATTTGCCCATTTTTTTAAAATTAGGTTATCTGTTGTCTTACTATGGAATAGTTTGAGTTCCTTATCAGCTGATATTAGCTCCTTATCAGATAATTGTTTTCAAGTATTTTCTCCAAAGCTGTGGGCTATTTTTACTCTGACAATCATTTGATTTGTTGTGCAGATACGTTTTAGTGTGATACTATCCCATTTTCTATTTTTTCTTTTGCTTTTGGGGTTACAGTCAAGACAGAATTTCCCTGACTGACGTCATAGAGTTTTCCCCCTATATTTTCTTCTATTAGTTTTTCACGTTTGGGTCTTTTGTTTATGACTTTTATCCACTCTGGGATGATTCCTCTATAAAGTATGAGATAAAGGTCCAGTGTAATTTTATATGTGGAGATTCATTTTCCAAACTATTTCTTAAAAAGACTGTCTTTTTCTCATAATATGATATGTCTAGGTACTGTGTTCTTTTTTTTTTTTTTTTTTTTCCGTTTATTCTTCTTAGTATTCTTTGAGATTTTGGGATCATTGCTTTTGTGTCCGGAATTAATTTTGGTAAATTATCTGTTATTGCTGGTTCAAATACTTCTCTATTTCTTTCTTCCTTTCTTCTTCTGATATTCACACAATATATATGGTATATTTTTGGGATCAAAATTTTGGGTATTCTGTTCCCATTTTTCTATTTAATAAGTAATTATTAATTCATCTAAACTTCACTTATACAAGAATATATTTAAGAGATAATAAAATAAATATGCTGAAAAGTAATAGTTTTATGAGGAAAACATCTATTTCTTTTTAACTACAAAAATGATGTCAAAATTGTTTCTGAACTTGAGTTTAATTTCCAATGGTAAGACTTGATAAATAAACACATTTCTCTTCCCACACAGATAAGAAATAAAGTTATAAAGGGGAACAAATCAATATCAAAGTGTTATCAGTGAGATATTTGTGGTCAATGGGGAATCGACTTTATGGGTACTTCCTGAGACATGAATAAAGAACCTCCTAGAAGGGTGGGACCAGAAGATGGAGCATTCATACACAGGCTCCTGTTCCCATTGGGGTTGCCTTCAAATGAAAGAACTCTCCGGAAAAAACTCTAGCAATAGTGGAGAAGACCTCAAGATAAGTGTAAAAAGAATGGTGCTCTTTGTCTTTAACATCACAAATAAAGCCAGGCTTTCCTCTCTCAGTACTCCTGTTGGACATCATACTGTTAAGCATCTAGCCTGTCAAAAATGGGTAAATAGGGAAAAGACAATGAAGTTTAACTAAAAACCACAGGGAGTCCTCTATGACAGAGAAGCACATGAATTGGCATGTTAAATCCTCCCCTAGTCATGATTACATCCCCTTTAAAAAAAAATGTTGTTTCAAGATCATATCACACCCTATTAGGTGGCCTGGAACCTTCCTCATCACTAAAACTATCACAATCTCCAACACCCTGGCAACCCAAACATCAAGGCGATCATGAAGGAAGTTTACTGAAGATTATTCAAAGGGCAGTATACCAATGAAGGGGGTCAAAAGTTAATGCAAGAGCAGGAGTACTCAATTTCCTTAAAACCTCCAATTCTGCAATCACACCATCCTCTCTTAGAGAAAGTCCATGCAGTTCCTATACTGTCAGTCAAAAATCCAAAGGTAGACTTGAGAGGGACTCTGGAATCTTTCTCATCTTTCCCCTCAAAAAGTGAAGTACAGGAGGGACACTCCATCCCTCTCCTCTATGAGAGGAACCACTCTCTCCCTTGAGAGTGTTTCCCTTTCCCTTTTTTCTCTATTCTAATCAAAGTCACGCCTGTTACTCTGAGGGAAATGTCTGAAATATTTCTGGCATGGTTACAAGAATCAGGATGAAGTAGGGGGCTTCCCTGCTGCCTTGGTTTTATGGCGGGTCCTGACTTGTAACATCACTGGGGAAAAACAGAGAACTATTGAAACTGGAGGTTTGAAATGAAACTAGATTTTCTGTTTTATCAATTTCTTTCTAGGTTTTTGCCTCACAAATTTGAAGAATAAAATCCATGAACAATAATGGAAGGGAAGAGCAAAGGAAGTAGGATTTATTTAAGTGAGAAGAGAAGAGAAGACAAGAAAAAGAAGAGAAGAGAAGAGAAGAGAAAAAAGAGAAGAGGAAAAACTCCCACAATGCAGGAGGTTACCTAAACGCAGGAAGATTTGTTTTGATCTACTAGTCTAGGGGCTTATATGGATTTTGGGTACATCAAAATCTATGTTAAACAGGCATTGAAAAGGTGCCAAAGTCATTTGTATCATTTGGGTTTTAAGTTTTAATCCTTCCTGTAATTCCCATCTTGGTTTATACCCACCTTCCAGTTTCCCACCACTCTTGGACAAAGGAGTTGGTTGGAATGTTCCCACAGGTAAGCCTTAAGGTTTTTACATATGGAGAAGGCCCTGATGGGTTCCATCACTTTGAGTACCTGATCATTGTCTATTTGTATTCACTATCATACGATCCAGTAATCCCACTACTGGTTATATATCCAAAGGAGTTGATATCATTATGTTGAAAAGATATCTGCACTCCCATGTTTATTGGAGCATTATTCACAATAGCCAACATGTGAAATCAACTTAAGTGTCCATCAACAGATAAATGGATGAACAAAATGTGGTATTGATATACAATGGAATACTATTCAGTCTTAGAAAAGAGAATTCTTGTCATTTGTAAGAGCATAGATTACCTGGAAAACATGCTAAGTAAAATAAGCTAGGTACAGAAAAGAAAATATTCCATGATTTTATTTATATGTGGAATCTAAAAAAGTCAAACTCTTGGAAGTAGAGAATAGAATTATGATTAATAGGGGCTGATAGGGGAAATATGTTATCTTGTACTTTTGAGAACAGATACCAAGAAAATTAAGACTGACATATTCTTTGAATAAGCACAGCCTAGCTGAATCTACATATGCAAATCATCCATCTGGCTTCGTTGCTATAAATTGTAACCACATCTGTGGACCTGGCAGAGAAGAAATTTAGCTGCTTATCCCCAGTTTGAGCAAACTGCAGACAATTTAATTTTTCTTTTAACATCATTTGCCTATTCTTTTGCAGGCAGGGAACCCAATCCAGCCAACCAGGATGCAGACAGGCTCCTTGGCTTTACTGCTGCAAATGTTAAGTTCTTTAGCCTTTAACGTATATTTTTCTAGGTCAGATTTTGGCACGGTTTTAATTAGTTATCTGGAAAAATATTCATAATAACAAATAGGTCAATAAAATTTTTTGTTTAAAAAAATCATCTAATTCAACTTTAAATTGCATAAGCAGATTCACACTAAAATTTTGTGTTGGCTGAAAGCTACAGTTCTTGATTGATGAAGATCCTGACCCAGATCTGCTTGATATTATTAGTTTAATGTGTAAGTAGATTTTTAGAGTTTCCAGGGAACCACCTTTTAGATCTCTTACCCATCATCGTATCTTCTCTCCAATTAAAAACTTGATTGAATTACAAATTGGAAAAACAAACAGATGTGAACAAATGTAAATATAAAACAGGAGGTATAAACTGGAAATTAGTTGGAGAAATTTAATCACTTCCACCACCACAAAAAAATCAAAAGGAAGAAGAAAATAAAAGAACAAAAAAGAGAAAAATCATTGAGGAGTATAATGCATTCACTGGATGTGGTAACCAAGGCTTTTGTATTTATATATTTAATAGCCTTTCTTCTTAAATCTAAATAGCAGAGGAATTTCCTCTGTGCTTGTATGAGTGGAGCTATTTCCTGCTGTGGGTGTAGCAGTCTAAATTGTGTTGTTTGGTACCCAGACATTACTGTGCCATCTGGTTTGTCATGTTGACTCATTAGATTTCAAGTTCAATGAAAAATTTTTGTCTCATATTTATGTTTGAATTCAAGAATCAATCAGGCTTGCTTAGGTACTTATTAGAACAGGCAAGCTTTACAATAGAAGTAAGATCCCGGAAACAATGACTGATTACAACCAGTTTGCAGAGTCGGAACCTAACCATACACAAATGACGCCTCTCATATACACCCCTAGGATAAGAAAAATGCAGGCCTTAATACCGGTTTGCTGAGGATCGAGTCCATGTTCCCTGGAGTGGAAGAATGAACACCGAGAGAATGGCTGAGGCAAGCATAGCAAGCAAGTTTTATTCAAGAAAGTGATATCAACAGACTTCTCAGAAGAGAAAGGGCCCTAGAGCTAGGTGTCTGTGGGAGGGGGTGAAAGAAATTTCTTTCATTAATCATTGTCTTTCCTCTCTTCCCCATATACATGACAAGGAGTAAGAGCATGGAGGTCATTGTTAGCAACATTTTGTTTTCTCTTTGATAACCAGTCATCATCCTCTTGACCCCCGACATTCATTACCTACACTGACTGCCTGACATTTTCCCGTCTTATTTTCTTATTCCTGCCTCTGATTAAGGGAACCCTTACCTTGTAAGGGAAATGAGTGATAACTGCTCTGGCTTCATCAGGCGAAGAGGGAGTGACAAGGAGCAAGCAGCTTGGGTTTCCCTTTTTGGGATGTTCAGGCTGGCTGAGAGGTCCCTGGTAAAAGTCTGGTTTAGTTAAAACCTGGGGTGAGGGTGCCCTATGAGAAAGCAAGAAGACATGAATACTGGAAGGATATTGTTACAATGAATGCA
The DNA here is from genome assembly GCF_902686445.1 of Sciurus carolinensis. Taxonomy (NCBI): domain Eukaryota; kingdom Metazoa; phylum Chordata; class Mammalia; order Rodentia; family Sciuridae; genus Sciurus; species Sciurus carolinensis. The sequence goes on from NC_062223.1 coordinate 122,858,711, forward strand.
GCAACATCCAAACATACCAATAAGTATGATGATGACAATAGAAACCGCAATTTTTTCCACCAGGAGGTGCCAGAGAACCATAAGGCAAAAAGGTGCCCCCATGACAAGGTCAGTGAGGCTATGGCATCTATTTGGGAATATAAATCTTTAAGGATTTTAGTGACATTGCCAGAGTTGTCAGGAATGTTAACACAACATTCAGTTCCAAAAATGGCACAGGTGCCACCTTGGGCTGCATGGCACCTTGGGCTACAGTGCATCCAAGGCCATCTGGTTTTGTAAAACTGCCTTTCTCCTGAAGGTTACCTGCATGTTAAGGAGAGAAATACCTTCTTCATGTTCATGGAGGGCATTTTGGGTATGATTTGTTACAGCTTCCACATGCTGCATTATATCCTCTAAGTCAATTTATGGAATAAACAGTGAAGCTAAATGATCATACATATGAAAACAGATTGTCCCCATTGATGTTTGAGATTGGGGAGATTTGCAGATTGTCCTATATTTTGTGTCCATCTTCCTCTCATCCAGGGGTGCCTAATAATACATCTTTCCATTCAGTTCAGGGGAATTCAGGGCCATAAGTTATCCCACATATCCATTGTGTCCCATTGGACACTGGCTATGTAACTGTAGGCCAAAAGAACCAGTTAGTCCCAAACCTATCACTGGCTTATAAAATCATGATGTTTTGGCATAATGATTCTGGGATCTATCCTAATTCCCAAGAGGCATTAGGCCATTTCTCATAGGCATGGTTACACTGTTCCCAATGGATTGGGGCGTTTGATTTAAATGTCCTGTGGTGGGTGTAAGCCATATATTTTCATCCCAAATCTGATAGTAACTATCCTTCTATCTTTGACATTCTGGCATTGATGGTGGAAGGTGAGGAGTAGGTGGGCTTACCTGTAGTTTATCAGCAAATTTTAAAGATTGGTTTGCTCTAGAGTGAAATTCTTTCCATGACTGGGTTGTGACAAGTCTCATTTATAGGTCATAATTAATAGCTGCATTGGTGGTGGTTCATAAAGAGTGTATGTCTTCCTCCTGTTCTAACATTAAAGGGTGATTTTATCCAGTCGTTCCCTTGTACAGGAGATACCCACCAAGGCATTCCAGAAGTGCTGGTAAGGGGCAATAGTTCACATATCCAGCAATTATCTTTCTAGTGGTGTACTGTTGAGCCCAGCATAGAAAAAGTTAATTTCAGTGGACTTATATAAAATAATAAAGAGATGAGAAATATTTACATATCAGTACTGTCTTTGTGGAAGAGATTTTTTTAGGTCTTCAAATGGAGTTCAGGAATATAGGGTACTGGGGATTGAACTCAGGAGCACTCAACTGCTGATCTACATCCCCAGTCCTTTTTTGTGTTTTATTTAGAGACAGAGTCTCACTGAGTTGCTTAGCATCTTGCTGTTGCTGAGGCTGCTTTTGAACTTGTGATCCTCCTGCCTCAGCCTCCCGAGCTGCTGGGATTACAGGCATGTGCTACTGCATGGGGCCTCAGTTTTTTGAGAAGGAGAAGTTTCCCTGTGAGTTGATCCAGGATGCCAAAATTTAACCTGGGCGTGGTAGATCCAATTTTCTTGTCCAAGCACTTTTAGTGCAGATAGATAAAATCACAGAGAAGGGCCCCTTTCGGATGGGATCTCAGTTTGGAGAATTTGAAAGTATTGTCTTGACCATAATCAGATCCCCAAGCTCATAGAAGTGAGTGGTTCAAATGTGGAATATATAGATTTCCACTTGAAATTTAACCATCTTTGTGATAGGGACCACCAGATATGCAGTTGTATGATCTTTGAGAATATCATTTCTTCAGAATGGCTTCCAAATAAGAACTGGAATGGACTAAGCCCCAGTGTCCCTGGAGAGTTTCTAATTCTGAGGGCAAAAGGGAGCACATTAGGCCAAGGGTAGTGGGTTTCTTGAATGAGTTTTCCCAGATGCCTCTTTAAGATATCATCAGTCTTCTTTACCTTTCCCAAGGATTGAGGTCTCTCTGCTCAATGGACATGATATTTTATGCCTAGGATTGTGGATATGCCCTGAGTAACAGCCACCTTAAAAACTGCCCTGCTATCAATCTGGAGGCTATGAGGCAGTCCAACTGAGGGAACTATTTCTTATAACAAAGATTTTACCACCTTTCTTGCCTGTTCAGTGCAGGAGGGGTAAGCCTCAGTTCATCTAGTAAAAGTGTCTACCATAATCAACAAGTATTGGAACCTGCTGCTTTTAGACATGTGGGTAGAATCAAGTTGCCATTCTTTCCTGGGGACTTGTCTTGTCCTTTGTAGTCCTGGAAGCCTTTTGGAGGAGTTAAGTGGGTTTTTTGATTGAAGCTTCCATCTGGATAAGGAAGAAACAAGACATAGGTGTTCACACTGGCAAGACTATCTTTTTACTCTATAGGGACATACTTTGGTGAGCTTCTCATGGCCAACAATCCTACCTCTCATATTCATGTTCTGCCAGATACATTGTTCTCTTACTTGTGAGGATGCAATGATCTTTGTTTGCCATATTCCAAAGACTTGGGCAACTCAGACTTAGTGGCTATTACTGACTTCCCTTGGCCACTTTGAAACTTGCAAATGTGTTGTCCCACAATAAAAAAGTTACCTACAGTAGGATGTATTCCTCTGCTCTGTGCATCCACATGATTATGTAGTCTGGTTTGGAAGAATTTCCCTCACTCACACAGGGTTCAAGCAGACTATGGAGGCCAAAGGCATTAGGGGTAAAGCCTGGAATAAGAAACTTATGCAAATTACTGTGGGCCAAAAGAATCTCCAGAGGGCAGGAAGGACATTTAGTGGTTGTTGAACACTTAATGTTCTTTTTCCAGAGAAATCTAAGGAAGAAGTCAATTAAAAGGATATGGTCCCAATGATCCTGGGGATTTTGAGATAGAGATCGTAATTAGGACACCTTATGATCTAGATGGTGATGGGCTAAAATACGTCTCCCAAGATCTCTGAAAAATAGGAAGGGATGAGTATAAATCTCCCTTGTGTGGCCAAAGCAACTAACTGGGGCGCAGAGGATCACAGAAACAACAATCAGGAGAATCACTACATGCTTGCAAGTTCTCAATATGTGAATAAAGGGAAACCAGGCCTTTTCTTATGAACCATACCAAGTTAAATGTCCCTCTCTCAACAGCTAAAGCCTTATTGGTGAGGGAAGGGGGTTGCTTGGGAGGGACAAGCACAAATGGAGGAGAGTGTGGTTCACTCAAATGGAGGTATATGTGTTATTGGGGCATTCACTCAGCACTGACCAGTTGACCAGTCAACACAGGATACCTAGAGGGCTGTTGGGAGATGGGATCAGAGAGGGAAACTTTGAGGTCCACTGAGAAGTAACCTCAGTCAAGACCTCACAGTTGTTCCCCAACTTTGCCCAAATCTTTGCATCCAAGGCAGACCAATATCAGGAGCCACTGTTTACTGGCAACAGACATGCTCCAAGCCGGGACAGAAAATTAGAAATTGACCTCTGCAGATCCCAACATACCTGACCTACAGGGCAGATGATTAGAAACCACAATAAGTTATGAAGATTTTTATTGAAGACTTAAAGTTGGTAGCCATGCTAATCACATTTAAGTGGCTGATGGGTGCCCAGAATTGTCCTCCACAAGGAAAGAGACAGAAAGATGCTTGGTGCAGGGGAACTCACCATGGTGATCCCTGGAGAGCCCCTAGCTGACACTAGTTGGGTGGAGATCAGGTCTGTATTCCCTGAAGTCAAAGAATGAACACCGAGAGAGTGACTGAGGCAAGCACAGAAAGCGAGTTTTATTCAAGAAAGTGATAGATACAGACTTCTCTGAAGAGAAGGGGACCCAGAGCTGGGTGTCTGTAGGAGGGGGCACAACTTGCTTTCTTATAGACCCCCGAAATTCCTTCTTTCATTAATCATTGTCTTTCATTGTCTTTCCTCCCTTCCCCATATATGTGACTAGAAGCAGGAGTGCAGAGGTTAAGTGTTAGCAATCCTTTATTCTCTCTTTGATAACCAGTTATCATTCTCTCAATCCACAACATTCATTACCTACACTGACTGCCTGACTGACATATTTTTATACCAAAATATAATGTGAAACTTATCAGATCTCTAAACATCTGAAAAACACTAAAGCAAATCTTTGAGATCTTGGAGTAGTTTAAGATTTCTTAGAAAGGATATATAACCACACAAAAAATAAAGAAAACTTCATAAACATGGTTCAATTGCATTTTAACAAAATTAAAAAAACTAAAAACAAAATTAAAGATACCGTTAAGAAAATGAAAGACAAGCTTAAGATACTACCTGGGTCTGGAAAAGGAATTTTATCTAAGTATGTAAAGTATATATATATATATATATATATATATATATATATATATATATCATTTGAAGGGAGAAACACAATAGACAAATTTGGCATGAAAAAGAAATTTTTAAAAAATTATTGTTGTAACTATGACTGATGTATTCCAAGAGAATACAGAAAAAAATCACAGAATAAATTAAGGAAGTCAGTACAGAATATGAATGAGAAATTTGATAAGGAGAGAGATTAGAAAAGAAACAAACAGAAATCTTGGAAATGAAAGACACAATAAATCAAATAAATTATTCAGTTGAAAGTCTCTCTAATAGAGTAGACCAGTTTGAAGATAATCTCAGAGCTGAAAGGGAAAGTTGCCAATCTTGAACATTTGAACACTATTAAAGAAAATAAGTAATTATGATCAGAATATACAAAAACTCTGGGACAACATTAAGTAACCCAATTTAAGATTCATTGGCATTAAAGAGTGTTGCACACTCTTGGCATAGATAACCTCCTCAGAGAGATAATAACAGAAAATTTTCCAGACCTTGAGAGTAAGATGAACATTCAGATAGAAAAAGCATTCAAAACCCCAAAAAGATAAGATCAACAATAAAAACAACAACAACAACAAAAAACCTCTAAATGCCTAACATACAGTACAAGGACATAATTTTAAAAGCTTCAGGAGGAAAGCATATTAGGTCACATTTTGAGGCAAATCAATCATAATTACCTCTGATTTCTCAACACAAACTCTAAAAGTCAGGAGGTCTTTGCAATAATGTTTTCCATATTCTGAAAGGATATAACTGTCAAACAAGATTATTATACCCAGCAACCTTCAAAATTAAAGAAAAAATAAAAACCTTCCAAGTTAAGCAGAAAGTAAAAGAATTCATGACTTCTAAAGCAACACAATAGAACTTGCCATAAAGAAATTCTCCACATAGAAAAAAATAAAAAGCAAGTCCCAGAGTTCACAAATAAACAAATACTTGAAGTCAATGAGAAACAGGACAAAATTAAACATTAAAAATGAATCAAAATGACAGGAATTAATTATGATCTTTCTGCAATATATTTGAATGAAAGTGATCTGAACTCTCCAATCAAAAAATGTAGACTGGAATAATGGGTTAGAAAATAATATCCAACTATATGATGCTTTCAAGAGACTCACCTTACAGGTAATGACAAATATAGACTGAAAGTGAAAGACTGGAAATTGATATGCTATGTAAATGAAGTCCACAAACAGGCAGTTGTATGTACTTTCATATCCAAAAATGTGAACTTCAAGCCAAAATTAATCAGAAGAGACAAAGGAGATCACTTCATTGTAAAGGAAACAATACTAGAAGAAGATATAATGATATAATATAAAGATACAATTTATATATGTTTCATTATCAGGTTAAAGATTATGCAAGCATTATTCTTTGTACTTAGAAAGTCACAGGACTAGAAATATCTATGCAGCTTTTCCCCAGTTGCAATTCACAGTTGCAATGTGCAATGTGCAATGAAGATCCTTTGTTTAAAGTTACTCTTAAGCTGGCAGGCTCAGGAGTTGCAGAGCTGGTGAAGCATTGTGGTTGTCTAACATGAGAATTACTCTGTCTCCTGGACCTATGTGCCTGAGATAAAAGTGGAAGCTGATAAGACTTTTCCACAAAGCCTCCTCATGCAGGGCATTACCAAAGGAGCTAGGCATCCTATGCCTTTGTACAGAAATATTCCTAGGCACCAAGCAGCTACAGCCCTGAGGTCATCAGAGTCCAATTTCAGTTACTGCTGTCCACAATCTACAGAGTATTTCATTCAGTAAAAGCTGAATACACTTTCTTCTTAGTGAATAATGAAACCTTCTCCAAAATAGACCATATTTTAGGCCACAAAGCAACTCTTAGCAAATACAAAAAAAAAAAATAATTTCTTGTATCTTATAAGGTCTTAACAGTATGAAATTATAAGTCAACATTATAAAACCCTTCAGAAACTATATATACATCTGGAAATTGAAAAACATACTTTTGAATGATAAATGCATGATAGAAAAATCAAGAAAGAATTTTAAAAATTCTTGGAATCAAATAAGAATAGTGATACAGCATACCAGCTTCTGGAACATTAGTAAAGCAGTTTTAAGAGGAAAGGTTATAGCTCTGAGTCCCTACATAAGAATATCAGAAAAGATTCCAAATAAACAACCTAATAATGCACCTCAAGACCCTGAAAAGAAGAACAAATCAATTCCAAAACCATTAGAAGACAGAATATAATTAAGATCAGAGCCAAATTTGCCAGTAAATGGATGGAACTGGAGACTATCATACTAAGTTAAATAAGTGTACATAGATAACCTAAACAAATCAATGACTAGCAATGAGATTGAAATAGTAGTAAAAGGTCTTCCAAAAAGAAATGCCCATGACTGGATGGATTTCTCACCTGAATTTAACAGGTGAGAAATCCCAAACAACCAAAACCAAATGTTCTCTCTGATACGCAGATGCTAACAAACAGTAGCAGTGCAAGGTGGGGGTAGGGAATATAAATTCATTGGATTCGACAAAGGAGACTGAAGGGAAGGGAGATGGGAATAGGAAAAGCAGTAGAATGAATCAAACACAACTTTCCTATGTTCATATATGAATACACAACCAGTGTAACTTGACATCATGTACAACCAAAAGAGTGGGAAGCTATACTCCATGTATGTATAATATGTCAAAATACACTCTACTGTCATGTATATCTAAAATGAACACATTTAAAAATTTAAAAAAGAATTAGAGCTAAGATCAATGAAATAGTGTATAAAATATAAAAAGAATCAATTAAGTGAAGAGTTGGTTCTTTGAACAGTTAAACATGATTAATAAAACTATAGTCAAACTAAGACAGAGGCAGGGGGTGGGGAATATCAATAGAGACATCACAGAAATCCAGAGAATTGCTGTGGACTGTTTTGAAAACTTACACTCCAATGAATAGGAAAATCTAGAAGAAATGGATACATTTCTATACACATTTCTATTCCTATGCCACAATTGAACCAAGTGTACATAGATAACCTAAACAAATCAATGACTAGCAATGAGATTGAAGTAGTAGTAAAAGGTCTTCCAAAAAGAAATGCCCATGACTGGATGGATTTCTCACCTGAATTCTACCAAACTTTTAAAGAAGAATTAATACCAACACTCCTCAAATTATTCCATGACATAAAAATGAATGGAATGCTTCCAAATTAATTCTATGAAGACAGTATCACACTATATAAAAGGGCATGTCAAGGAAAGAAAAACATAGACCAATATTCCTGATGAAGATAGATGCAAAAATCCTAAGTAAAATATTGCCAAATAATATTTAACAGCATATTAAGAGATTGTATACATCATGACCAAGTTGGGTTTATCCCAGGGATGCAATGATGTTTACCACATGCAAATCAAAAACTATATTTCTTCACACAAATAGAATTAAAGACAAATATCACTTAGTCATCTCAACAGATGCAGACAACACCTTTGGGCCATGATGGCTTCATTTTTTCCAGCATATCCTGATAGGTGCACACAGGGACTGACTTGTGGAAAGGCCAAGTGAGCACCTGGGGGTTCCAGAATGAACCTGGAACCTGAAGTTTCCAGAGTGAAAGTGAAAAGCTCATGTTGCAGATTTGAAGTGAAACACCCTCATTGCAAGCTGGATCTGATCTTGCACAGGACTGACAATATGCCTTATACTTGCTGAATTGAGAGGCAGTCAGAGAATGTGACGTGGGAAACCATGAGATGCTTGTATGATCATCAATATCTCTGTCCTATGGAACTTATAGTTTATTGAAATCAGAGAAATATAAAGAGTAAATATTTAAATGATCATATGGTAATCAGAAGCAGTATAGTCTAAAATGAAATAGCCAATTCTCCTAGACAAATTAGAGGGACAACATGGAAAATCATTTAGGCTGGTTTTCAAAGATGAGTTCCCTGAGGAACTAACTTTAAATTTCTGTATCCTTGAGAGGTATATTTTTAAGACAGATTCTGTTACATTTTTCATCCATTATCTTGAAGTCTACTAGTCATAGTAAATAAATCACTAACTTAAAGAAATCATTTAACTCAGCTTCAAAAAGAATAAATAGATTGATAATAGGGTCCACTTAGGCTCAGATTTTTACTCAGTCAAGGAGACTCTTCCTTTTTAATGTGCTTAATTTGATATATAACATGATTTTAGAGTTTCTGCGGACAGTCCTCTAGAGAGATAGACTATCTTCCCTTCAACTAAAAGTGTGAACAAACCATAGTTTGGATGACCTAGAATCTGTGAATAATCATGTAAAGATAAAGTAACCAGTATTACCTGGAATATGAGCAAAGTCACATATCTAATGCTACTCCCAGAAAGAACAATGTATCTTCTGACTATAGTAATATAGGTTATTATATGTAATAGTATGACATACTTTCTCTTTTAGCAATTTTATTGTAGTATATTTTATATATCATTAAATTCACCAAACAGCTACACTGGAAATAATTTTTTTGATGGCAGCATAAACAGCTTAAGTTCTGCTCTGGGCTTGAAGAATTGCTCTTTATCCAGAATGGGTTTTAGGGTTCCAGCTTGGCTGGTATGAGCCATCAGGTGTAAAACAGACATCATTTTAACTTCCCTGTGTCATATACTTGAAAACGAAGAAAAAAATGTTCATTGCTTTAGGGACTCCTTGGTTGTTGACAGGATTATTGAATGAAGAGATCAGTTATTCACAAGCTGTCACACATGTACTAGAATTCTGTCACAGAAGGAGTACAAGACTAAGACTTCTAAAGCACTGCGTACATGATAGGTCAGAATGTCATCATTATCTTACAGATCCTTTAAGAATTTTCCAAAATTAAACACAATGATTTTGAACACAAAAATATATTAGACTATATTTTTATTTTAAACAAAAGTCATATATAGTTCCTTGGAGAGATTAATGGATATATTAATGGATGCGGACAATATAGGATACATATGGTTTTCCTAGAAATATTTCACAGGAGGAAATATGATAAAGTCAGCAAGGAACTAATAGGTGGTATTAGCTCTTCTAGGTCCTGGTGGTGTGGTAGTATGTACAAAGGAAATTTGCATGGAGGTCTCAGTCTGCTCAGTTAAAAAATAAGCAGGCAAGAACGAATGAGAATAAAGGGGGAAAGAGTGTGTATATTGGTTTGAGAACAAGTTGAACATATATATCCGTTTTTAACTCAGATTTTAAAGTTTCTGTAATAAGAGAGAGAAAAAATAAGATAAAGTATATGAGAGAAAAGGGCAGGAAAAAGATTTTTTCAGGTTGGAGTATCTCCATAACTATGAATTATAGTCATGATATTTATAAGTTTTATGCAGTTTCATATATATGGAAGAAAGAAGGTTGATAATCACTTTTGAAAGACGGTCATTTCATAAACTGAGTTTTGATCAATTTTATAGAAGATATAAAAGATGATGGGGTTGGTACTAATGGGGGTGGATAAACACTAACCTTAGCATTTTTTCTAATTTTTGCCTCTGTGATATATATGAGACAAAACTCTACCTAGAAAATGGCATCAAAAAGACAATAAAAAGAAGTAATGTCAAAAATCTTAGCAAATATGTACGGATATTTACAAATAGACTAAACTGAACAACATTAGTTCACCCCATGTGATCATCAATGCATTAGATCTGATAAAAATTACTTCTGTTCACAGGAAGGTTTCCCTGTGTAGCATTTTCTTCAGGGCAACACTAACATCCTTATTCCTCAAGCTGTAGATCAGGGGGTTCAGCATGGGCACAATAATGGTATAAAACACAGAGGACACTTTCCCTTGGTTCATGGAGCTGACTGACGATGGCTGCAGGTACATGAACGCAGCAGATCCAAAGAAGAGAGCAACAGCTGAGATGTGGGAGCTGCAGGTGCTGAAGGCTTTGGCTCTGCCCTCAGTGGAGCGAATGCGCAGGATGCTGGCAAGGATGAAGGTGTAGGAGCTAAGGATGGTTAGGGTGGGGACAAAGATGTTAAATGTGCCCAAAAACAGAATTAGCACTTCATTGACATAGGTACTTGAGCAAGAGAGCTTCAGTAGGGGAAGAAGATCACAGAAGTAATGGTTGATCACATCAAATTTGCAGAATTGAACCCTGATCATGAAGGCTGTATGAGCTGATGCACAAACCACACCTATTATATAGACCCCTAAAATGAGGGAAAGGCAGGTCTGGGAGGACATGATGACATGGTAAAGCAGTGGGCTACAGATGGCCACGTAGCGGTCATAGGCCATTGCAGCCAACATGTGACACTCTGAGATGGCAAAAATGAGAAAGAAGTAGAGCTGAGTCATGCATCCAGGGTAGGAGATGATGTTCTTCTCCATCACAAAGTTCACCAGCATTTTTGGGGTGATCACAGTGGAATGACAGAGGTCAATTAAGGACAGACTGCTGACAAAGTAGTACATGGGGGTGTGCAGGTGAGAGCTGAGCCCAATCAGTGTGATCATGCCCAGGTTCCCCAGCACTGTGAACATGTAGATTTCCAGGAAGAGGAGGAAGAGGGGCAGCTGGAGCTCAGGCTGCTGTGAGAGTCCAGCCAGGATGAACTCAGTCACTGTGGAATGATTTTCTGTTGTCATGTCCTCTGTTCAGCTTCTGAAGGGGGAAACAAAACAAAACAAAACATGCTTGCTGGAGGGACTTCATTATTCTTTTCCATTGACATGTGTGTGCCCCCATATTTCCGGTTTAGATATCCCTTAGTCTTTATATGATTGTTTGGCCTGGGTCAATTAAGTGAAGTGTGTTTCAATTTAATATTTATTAAGACTTTTTTTCAAATACTATAAATGTATTTTATATAAAAATTTTTAGCCGACTTAAATGTTTTCAGAAAACTTGACTATTTTAGAGAAGTTGATATAAGAGAGTAAAACTGGCTGAGTGAAAAGTTGAATAGAGCAAGCTCGACTAAGGGCATCAGCGTTTAATAACAGCAAACTGATTTCTGACACAGGTGAACAGAGAAGTTATTATTTCCAGATTTTTCAATTTTTTATGTAATTATCAAGAAACCTGATAATATTACTTAATTTAAACAATATTTACAACAGCCATTGTGCAAATCTAACAGCTGAAGTAGCTCACAGCTAGCTGGTTTGTAGTCTCAGTAACAGATCTGGTACTTCTTAATGTCAAAGATCCTGTGTTCATATTGTGACTCCATCATTATTAACTTATACCCTTGGGCAAGTAAAATACCTTTTTTGGTGTCTTAATTTTGTAACTATGTAAAAGAAATAAAAATGTTACTTATCTCATAGTAAAATTGGCTGAAACATCAATTAGTTGATGAGCAATGTTATTATCATCCTGATGCTAATTATTAACAATGTATCAATTAGAAAACAAACTCTAGTTACACATTCCAATTACAATAATGCACATCTTGATGTCCCAACTTTCCTCAATCTTTTGTGAATTAGGATGGAGTTCAAAGCAGAAACATACTTTGGGAAAACATGGAAACATAAATGTTATCTCCTATTGTGTTAAATTATGAACAGACAATCATAGCATATACCAGAGTAAAATTCCAAATGAATTTCAAAGGAATTATAAAAAAGGTGAAATGAAAAATAATCTAAAAATTTAGATCATCTTTTTACATTGAAATAGATGTGACAGTCATGATTTTAAAAAAAGGCTTAACCTATAAACATCTGGAAGTGAATATTAAAAAGAAACTTTGAAACCTTGCAATAATTTAATGTACTTTTAGAAAGGGTGTATACACACACACACACACACACACACAAATGAAAACAAAAGGAAAACAAAAATCTTATCATAAAAAGAATTAATTTGTACTTCATCAAAAATAAAAACCATTTTTCAAAAGACACCCTTAAGGAAATGCAAAGGCAAATCAATGAATATATATAAAGAAGAGATTTATCCAAATTGTAAAAAATAATAATATGAAAACAAAATTTTAAAAATAAATAAAATATCCAAACAGATACCTTACAATGTGACATGTGAGTCAGCATGTGAAGACTCAAAAAGCATATGCAAATTATACTCAGTGTCATTAGTCATGTAGGAAATGAAAATGAGATGCTTCTGCATATTTCTAGAGGAATGGGTGAAAAATAACAAAAACAAATCAAATCAAATCAAATTTCTGCCAATACCAAGTATTGGAGAGGAATAACTAGTCTTATTTCACAAAAGTTCAGGGGAGTATAAAAATTTTCAAACACTGTGGAAAAAAGCTTTGAAAATTTTTATGAATTTAAATAGATAACTGTGTAATTCCGTACAACTTCCCTGAGTTTTACCTATGAGAAATCAGACTTAACTGAAAATGTGCATGCCAACTTTATTTCTAACAACACCAAATTGGAGAAATCCCAAATGTTCATCAATATGTGAATAGATGAACAAGCTGAGGTACTTGTAGAGTGCACTTTAAATGGAATTCTACTCAGCATTTAAATGGGAAAAGCATCACATACATATACAATGACACCAATCTTAAAAAGCATCTATTTTGGAATATATCACACAAAATTTACATTAAATATTGGGATGTTTGTACCAGTGTAATAATCTAGATATATGGTTTTCTTTATGTGAAAATTTTTTAATAATGATTTCAAATTATTTCATAGGTATCACTTATCAAATTTTTATCTTGTTTTCCTAAGTTGAAATTTCAACACGTTTGCCCATTTTGCAGGTAATCAAATACATTGCATTAATTTTTGTGAACATTTAAATAATAAATAACTTTTAAATACTACTCTATAGTTTTTTTTTATAATAAATGTAGATTATGGGGTTTTCTTGTTTCATTATTTCAAAATATATTATTGAATAAAGTTACAAATGAAATAAAATTTAAATACACTATCATGTAAAATAGCACTCATTCTAGAAGTTGTCTAATTTTATTAATTGATTTAGGTAAACTAACTCTTAACTTGGCTGATTTTATAAATAGTATATTTATTTGCCTTTAAAAAAATTTCCAATTCTTTATTTTATTCCTCATACTTCTCTTTGATATGAATTCCTGTTCTTTTCCAAACTTTATGAAGTAGAAACTTGAATTGATACATTTAAAATTCTATTTTAATGTGAATATATGATTTAGAAATTTCCCTTTAATATAATTGAATCTCACAAGGTTTGATATGTCAAATTTATAATAATATTCAGTTTAAAATATTTTGTAATTTGTTGCATTTTCATTATTTCATGAATTATGTACAGGTTCATTGTTAACTTTAAGGGTGTGCGTTTCTTTTGTAAGCTATTCCTCTTTAAAACTATTTATGCAATTTCATTATGTTCACATTATGCACATACTCTGAAATATATAAATTATTGCAAATTTTGGAGGTTTCCTTAATAATACAATGTATGATCTAGTTTTATAAATACTCAATGCATTTTAAATTATGTCTTGTCATGGTTTCAGGTATTTTGAATTAATTATTTCTAATTCTTTAAATATGTCAATATTTCATATGGATAGTGATGTTTTTTGGCTGATGTTTTAATAACTATTGAGCAAGGTATGGCAGTACATACACTAAATTTTCTTTCTTTTTCTTCCTTTAACTTCAAACCCTCTCTGCTGTGGTATGGCACACTTAATATTTGGTAATTCACCTTGATTGATGCCTTCTTCCTCTGTTACCACTGTATCAGATATTTATTTTTGTGTAGTCATTCCTAATCATATCATTCCTCGTCTGCTTCCATTTGATCACTATGTATCATTATTTTAAAACATATTATTTGAAATAAGTTACAAATAAAATAAAATTTAAATACACTATGATGTAAAATAGCACCAGGTTAACATTAAGAACTTTGCAATAAATTTAATGAATGCATGCCACGTTTCTACAATGAAACTTCCAATTAACCCTGCCGCAAATTACAGAAACCCTTAATAAATGTAAGCGTTTACTATGTTCATGATTTGACCACTTAATATTGTAAAGATATTAAGACTCTTGGATGGCTGAATGGATAGGCTCAACATAATCCAATTCCTAATATTATATCTAAATAGATATTAAAATATCTGAGGGATCACTTGGCTACTTCTAAATATTGCTGAGGATTTGTGGAAAATGCTGGCTTAACCTGATACTAGAGTTAAAATATTGAATTTTTTTTGTTCTAATTAGTCATACATGACAGCAGAACACATTTTGACACATTGTACACAAATGGAGCACAACTTCTCATTACTCTGACAGTACACAATGCAGAGTCACAACAGTTGTGCAATCATATATGTAAATAAGGTAGTAAAGCCCATCTCATTTCACCAAGCTTCCCATCCCCACACATCTTCCCCTCCTTTACTGCCCTCTACCCAATTTGAAGGTCTTCATTCTTCCCTGCCCCTCTCCATTCTGGATCAGCATACTCATATCAGAGAAAACATTTGGCCCTTGGATTTTTGGGATTGACTTATTTCACTTAGCATGATATTCTCCAGCTCCAACCGTTTACCAGTAAATGCCATAATTTCATACTTCTTTAAGGCTGAATAATATTCTATTGTGTATATATACACATTTTCTTTATTCATTCATCTGTTAAGGGGTATCTAGGTTGGTTTCATAGTTTAGCTATTGTGAATTGAGCTGCTGTAAACATTGATGTGACTGCATCACTGTAGTATGTTGATTTTAAGTCCTTTGAGTATAAACTGAAGAGTGAGATAGCTGGGTTAAATGGTGGCTCCATTCCACGGTTTCTGAGGAGTCTTCATACTACTTTCCATAATGGTTGTACCAATTTGCAGTCCCATCATTAATGTATGAATGTACCTTTTCCCCCACATCCTTGCCAATGCTTATTGTTACTTTTATCTTGGTAATTGCCTTTCTGATTGGAGTGAGATGAAATCTTAGAGTAGTTTTGATTTGTATTTCTCTAATTGTTAGAGATGTTGAACATTTTTTCATATATTTGTTGGTCAATTGTATTTCTTCCTTTGTGAAGTGTCTCTTTAGTTCCTTAACCCATTTATTGAATGGATTATTTGTTTTTTGGTGTTAAATTTTTTGAGTTTTTTATATATCCTGGGGATTAGTGTTCGATCTGAAATGCATGTGGTAAAGACTTTCTCCGATTCTTTAGGTTCTCTCTTCGTGTTATTGATTGTTTCTTTTGCTGAGAAGAAATATTTTAGTTTGAATCCATCCCATTTATTGATTCTTGATTTTACTTCTTACACTTTAGGAATCTGGTTAAGGAAGCTAGGTCCTAAGCTGACAGGATGAAGATTTGGGCCTACTTTTTCTTCTGTTAGGCACAGGGTCTTTGCTCTAATGCCTAGGTCCTTGATCCACTTTGAGTTGAGTTTTGGGCAGGGTGAGAGATAGGGGTTTAATTTAATTTTGCTACAAACATCATCCTCTATAAACTCAATGTGATATAGTAATGTCTGTCATGATCTTCACCCCCTTCCCTTTCAGTTTCTCTCCATTTAATCTCCATATATACAATCAGTAAATGATTTAATTTTCAGAATCCAATGGAAGTATAATGAGATAATTTTATATCAAATTCAATATTTCAGCCAGGTCTGCAGCAGACAGTTCATCCTCATTTTATAGCCCTGAGTGGCATGGGGTCTTCTTGTCTGATTGGGAATGAGATAGAGTGATGTGGGTTGTTGCTATATAGTCAGATGCAGAGAACACCTGAACACAAACAGTGTTTATGAATCCAGGGATTTCCAGTATACTTTGTCATCAGATTCACCTAGCGAGTTACAGCTTTAACAAAAGCATGATGAATGTAAAAATGTGATTGTGGTTATAATGAACTACAAAAGTTACTGCTTCACCTCTTTTAGCTCTTTCTTCAAGGGGAGGGAGAAAGGAAGAGAAAGAGGAAATACTGGGGAATGATATTAACCAAATTATATTGTCGTTTTTATGCATGTGTGAATATATAATAACAAATTCCACCATTATGTGCAACTATAGAGCACCAATAAAAATATGGAAAAAAGAAAACTTAATCTCTGTAGAATAGCTCCAATAAACATTTTGTTTCTAGTTTTCTGAAGGTTACCCTCATAGCTCTAAATAATTTGCTCACATTGTTTCAGAAATTGTCAACTTTGAACATTATACCAACCTTCCATGTAATATGTGCAGCGACTTTAGTTAACCAATGCCACTACTTCCTCCCTCATTGTGGTATTTGGCAGTTGTGTTTTATTTTAGGTATGTGAAGAGCCTATAGAACTGTTAAAATATTCTCAAAATTCTTTATTCATCAGCTTTCAAATTTTTCTCAACCCATCTGGCAAAACTGTTTTTGTTTGTTTAACTTAGACCTCTTAACCCTATACCAGATTTTATGAATCAGAATCTTTTAGGATGGATTTAGAGATCTGAACATTCTAAAACCAAAATTACAATAATAAAACAACAAGCCCCACAAAACTATCAAAGTAATTCTGGTGACTAGTTGAGTTGGGGAACATTAGATTAAGATATTAAAATCAGTCCAGTGGCATGCCTCAGGGCTGGTGCAGGACTTTCTTTCGGCAAATATTACTGAGAGACAAAGAATAAGACACTGAGCTCAGATATGCAGTTATTAAAGGTAAAATGACATCTACTCATGTCAAACAGAACTCATCTAATTCTATCCTGTTAATACAATTTCTAGGTTTTAACTACAATTGAGATGTTAATTTACAGTCATCAAATTTACAGATGAAATAAATCTGGAAGGATATGTAATAAAACTAATAACTGAATTGACTGTTAATACATCCCAACTGGCTTGTGTTAAGAACTGGAGAAATGTTATTGCAGAATTCACCATAGTGAGGTATATAATGTGGCAAGAAAACTGGAGTGAAGTTAGACAGGCATTAACCATTTGAATGCTTTCCCTTATTCAAAGTTATGCAGTTACATGCATTTGAATTTTTGTAGTCATTTAACATGATATTTTCCCATTATTTATTTATTTTAATCTGCCAAAAATGAATATGCAACTGAAAAATCTCTGCCTGTGAAGCAAATTATGGTTCCCTATGACCATGAAGTCAAATTAAGAATACATGACTGCATGTTATATTTAATCTTAGTTATTAATAATTATTAATTATGTAATATTGAGGATGAGATTAGGTTGCTGAACACCATGACTATCAAATGATTTTTATTCACCTCTTTCTTACTCTTGATTCAGGTGAATTATAGTCATCATGGTGGTGATTTCAGTTGGAAAGAGTTTTATGGAGTTAAAACTGTGACATTTTCCTTCTGAGTCAAACCTGAGTTGGCATTGCCCATCTCCATGGTCTGGTGAACTCCCTGTGGTCATCAAAGCTCCCAAGTTATTGTACTGTCAACTCTATAGGACAACAACAAACAGGAGAATGTACATATGTGTTGAATATAGTTAAAATAAACAAGATAAAATCTAGCAAGAATATATATGTTAACTTGTAATCTTAGTTTAAAAATTAATTCTTCACATGAGAGATCTGGTGTAATGCAATTTATATGAAAACAAAATTTCATAATTCCTTATGATGCAATAAACTACATAGAACCATGGATGGTGAATAAATCAATGAGAGATTCATATTTCACTTGTAAAGATACAGTGCTCTAAACTGATGGTTAATAATCCAAATAAGATGCATAATATAACTTCTGATTCAAGTGCTATGGACTTGGAATATCAAAAAAGGTTTCAAATAGCACTGAGGTTTTAGTCCTTATTTCTCAAGTGCAGTGGATGAACCTGTGGTTTCTTGGCTGCTTTCTATCAAACACAACTCTCTTATCCACTTACTCCAGTATGCCACATTGTCATCACCATTTTTCATGTGTTGTATTTTTCAGATCAATCATTTATTTATTTTTAATTTTTTTCTTTGCTCTAATTTATTATAGAGGGCAGTAGAAGGCATTTATGCATTGTGATAGATCATACATAAATGGAGTATAATTTCTCATTTTTCTGATTGTACAATTTGTAGGATCACATTGGTCATGCAGTCATATGTGTACATGAGGTAATAATATCTGTTTCACTCTACTGTTCATGTGTTTTTGTGGTAAGGAAACACTGGTCTATGCTTTTCATAACACATCTGGGGTTTCTGGTTCACCATCGATGTCCTTTTTTAAGGAGGGACACTGACAAGATGGGAACCACAAAAAAGCTATTAAGAACTTGGAAAATATTTTAAGCAAGGGGAGAAGTACTAGGCATTTTCATATATCCTAACATAAGCAAAAAGGAAGAGAGTATTATTTTGTGTATACTGTTAAGAACACACCTTTATTTAATACAAAACAAACAAACAAACAAACAAACAAAAACCTTAAAAATGGAGTTCTTAAAAATGGAATGAACTACTTATTTCTGGACCTAAAATATACTTGACCAAAATCAGATGATGGTCCAATTTCCAGAACATCCAGAAGAATACCCCATAACTTCTCTTGAGATAAAGTCCACAGATTCACATTATCTCTTGTCCCCTCTCATTTTAGTCCCTGCCATACTCCTTGTCTACATAGGAACATTTGATTTCTTTCAGTTCCTGGCATATGTCACTTTCACTCAGCTGTTTAGCCTTTCATTCACAGTTCCTTTTACATGACACAGTTACCAGCACCTTTCCCTCTGATGTCTGGTAAATATTTTCTTCTTCTCAAATAACATTTAAATTGATGTCATCATGGAAACATTCTCCAGTTCATTGGAACTGAGTGGAATTTCCTACTCCAGACTCAGAAATAAAGATCTAAATGCCTCACTTTTAGACTCTGAACCATGCTGCAAGTCAGGTGTTGGACCACATCTATTCTCTGTATCCTAAGAACTATCAAAATGGCCAGCATATTGTAGAAGTTTTTAAAAACTATGCTGTTAAAAATTGAATAAATTTATTTTTACAGTGCCTGAATTTTAACAGTGATTATTTCCAGACTTCATAGATTCAAATTACAGATGTGGGATGAAAACACTTACCTTTCTTTTGTCTGAAGACAAAATGCCAAATTTTATTTACTGCTTGAAAAGAGCACTCATGCAGGTGCTGAAAGATAGGTATCCAGTGCTTTGCAGTCTTTAGTGTTAAGAGGGTAGGTAAGGCCTAGTCCTCAGTCTTGGAGCTATGTTGTTGTCTGCATCACTAGTCAGCATCTCCAAAACTTGCTTTTCAGTTTGTTTCACTTCATCTTGAATTTCACAGTCACATGAACAGTTCTAGTTGCTGTCTCTTAAGGTTATACCTTGGCTTAGATATGCCAGGTACCAAATAACAGGAAGCAAACACTCTCCGAGGATTTCCATTTCTCAGGGTTCACACTCTTGAAAAAAGAAGAAATTAGCATTGACATTTCCCCAGTTGCCTAATTTTCTCTTTAAAGTCTAAATATATCAATTAGTGGTAACTATTTGAGCATAGGGACATCTGTGTTAAAACATATATTGTGATCCAGCAGATCTGAGTGGGGTTTGAGATTATGCATTTCTTACAAGCTCCTATTTAGTGTTATTGGTTCATAGCCCAGAGTACGAATACCAGATGTTAGAGAACTAGTGACCATATCAGAGCTAAAGCATTTATTTATTTATTTATTTATTTATTTATTTCACAAAAATGTTTGATTTTATGTCACTTGTAAATAGGTAATTTAAATTATTGATTCAAGGGTCTAATTGATTTGTAATTATATTTGAGGAATCAAGATGTGCTAGGATTAGGAAAAGTGATATAACACGTAACTTTAGGAGCTCCTTGTTGATCTACATACTACTTCCTAGTTTTTATAATCAAAAGAAGTATTTAGTTATTAGGCAGCTAATATGTTCCACATTCCTTTTACTTTTTATATCTTTGTATTTTTTCTGAAAGAATTCTCAGATTGAATGTCAATCAAGTAAATGAATGAATCTAAGAAAAATATACAGACAGTCATGTATTAGGTGCTCTGAGAAAAATACTGTAACTAAGTAAGCCTTGACTACCTTAAAGTGAAAGAGGTTTGCTCTGGATTAGTGTTTCTACTCAGATCACACATTTCAAATCAACAAAGAAATTTTAATAGTCCCATATCCAGGATTCAGAAAGCCTCTTTTATTGCTTTGGTACTGTAACAATTACAGGATTCTAGGATTCCTTTCAGGGAATATTCAGTGTCATTCATACTGTCTCAAGAGTGCAGACTATGGTTGATTCTTACAAAAGAGTGCTGGACAAAAAGATTAAGGGAGCTGGAACTGGATGGAATGTGAATATTTTCAGGATCACAGGATCCCTACATTGTTTTATGGGATTAGACAATTTCTTTTTCAGTTTCCCAGATCTGTAGTTGGAGAAGAGTTTTGCTCTATAATGGATCATACTCAGATTTTCATCCATCATATTAAAATTATTTAGATGATATTTTGGGACTTTCAATTTGATGACACTTGAATGCAATTTGGGATTGAGTTCATGGTGTAATGGGCTGAATCTTTTGGGAATCTTTTGAAAGAGTGAAGGTATTTTTCATGCAGGATAGGAATGAATCTTTGGAAGCCAGAGAACATGGGCAGTGATAGTCTGATATGTTACCCCAAAGATATCTATGTATCTGTTTCAGAACCTGTGAACATATTATAAAAATGGTCAAACAAATTTTGGGTGTGATTAATTTAAGAAACTTGATATAGAAGGGTATCCTGGCTTATCTGTATAGGCCTCATGCAACTACAAAAGTTCCAATAAGAGGGAGACGGAATGAACAGAGTAGGTAGGATATAGGACAATGGAAGCAAGAGGTTGGAGTGTTGTGGAGGTGGGAACACAACAGCCTCTAGAAACTGACAAAAGTCAAGGTCCCCGTAGGGCTCCAGAAAGAACCACCTCTGTCAACACAATGACTCTAACCTACTTAGGTTAATTTAGAACTTCTGACCTGTTCGGACACTTGATAATAAATTTGTGCTGCTTTAAACCAGTAAAATCATTGTAGTTTTTTACAGCAGCAATAGCAAATTAATGTGCATGATAAATTTAGAAGGGAACACAAGTTTTACACAAAGTGAATAAAATAGAATGTATCCAGTGAGTATGGATCCAATGGTAGTATGTAGATTAGTTTAAATTGGGAAGAGACAGTGGATAGGTACTTAGAACACCATTTAAAGTCAGTTTCCACATGTAGGTGAAATTATGTACTGTTTTGCTTTTTGTGTATGCCTGATTTCACTTAGCATATTGACCACCACCTTCACCCATGATGTGGAAATTTCAGAATGTCTTCTTTCAAGATAAGTTATATTTCATGATGTGTGTATGTTTGTGTGTGTGTGTGTGTGTGTGTGTGTGTGTGTGTGTAGATAGGTAATGGTATGCAAAAACTGCAGTAAATAATACTGTATCATATACTGGAAATTTGCTAAGAGAGTTTATTTCAGGTGCTCTCAACTGCCCAGATTAAGAAAGTATGTGAAGAGATGATTTGTTAATTTATCAGTTTTAATCATTTCATTATATGTATTTATATTAAAATATCATATCATATACTTAAAATATAAGCAATTTAAAATAAAATTATACTTGTAGGATATTACATGTTGGGAGACATAAAGTAACAAAATGAGGAGAAAAATGTATCTTGAAGGTAAAATTAGCATGATGAAGCAACTGTTTAAAATTCACATTCTAGGCACATCAATATAGAAGAACTATGGACAATCACCAGACTCTAAGATGAAGATGTAGAAGAGATTGTCCTTTACCCTCACTTAATTTCAGATTTCCCACCTTGAGCCATAGAAAGAAGTTTCAGTTCTTTAAACTGTTATGCCACTCAGTGGATAACAGCTTGTTACAATAGTCTAGCAACCAATGCCACATGCAAGATTTCAAAGTTTTTACTTTCACTGAACTTACCTAAATGTACTAAATGTCATGATTTACTCATAAACAGAAATGCTAGGACTGGGGGTGAAGTTCAGTGTTGGCTCACTGGATAGCATTTACCTAGCTTGCCAAAGACCTGGGTTTGACTCCCAGCATCCTGAAAAAAATTACCAAACAAAAGAAAAAATGAAAAAAGCTTAGATATTTAATTTGTGGACTGAATAAAGGCATCTGGTATACAGTGCCATAAACCCATTAGGGATTCTTAAGGAAA